>NC_138973.1:7041250-8488125 GCF_055761805.1 Camellia sinensis | reverse complement strand
TGGTTAGTCTAGTACTAATTATCCCGAGTCCATAGATCCAACTGATCATTAAATCATTTTTTCTTTCTCTATTATGGAAAGTATAAGGGGATGTTTGGCATAAAAGAAAAGCAAGTTCAGTCAAAAGAAAATGAGGAGAAAATTAAGGGGAAAGGGAGAAAATTTTCAATTGTGAGAGGGTGGCCGTGTCCTTTGCCGCGAATAGTCTGAGTGAAACCCAAGATGGTCGTCGACGACGTTCTTGTGATTGTGAATTGTAAATATATTTTATAGGGTTTTCAATTGTGAAATCAGAAATTAGGGTTATGGTTTCAGGAATTTGGGTTTTGAATTGTGAATCCTGTCTATATTTATTGCATTGTGAATTGTGAATCCTATCTATTTTTTTACAAATTAGGTTTTTGAATTTTGAATTGTGAATTCTGTCTATATTTTTTGAATTGAAAATATAATTTCTAATTGCTTCTTAGTGTTGTCGATATGGTTAAATCTTGTTATTCTTTCGCTTATCTGTTCAGCTTCATCATTAGGCCACTATAACTAGTAGAAACAATTTTTTGGGTTGTTTTAGGAAATAAGTTAAAAGCTAATTTTTTGTATTTTATAATTTTTTTTTTGGAAAAACGTGTAAAAAAATACTGAAAATACCTTTTTACCTCTTTCTCAAAAAATTACCAAAACATTAGAAGTCAAAAAATTTGATATAAATAAATGACTTTTTAGAAGTGATCCACAAAAAAATGGATATAAATATTAGAGGTCAAAAAATTTGATCCACAAAAAATTAGAAGTAAAAAAATTACTTTTTATCTCTTTGCCAAAAAAGGCCTTTCAAGTCGTCATGGAAAATGCTATTATCAAAACATTTTATATAAAAAAAAATAAAATTTGTTTAAGAATTATGTTTGAAAAAATTAAAATATTTGATTTATAAAATGAGTTATTCTCAATAATTTTTACCCACTTGAATTGTCCAATTGACTTATCCTCTATGCGCTTGCATTATGTTTATTCAATTAAGTTTTAACTTTTTATAATAGTCAGATGTCTGAATCATTTTACGTATTTATCGACTAATCTTACAATCCACACCAAACGTCCCTTCCACGTAGATCCGATAAATCTCAATTAATACCTATAAACATGACACATACTGAGAGTTCAACTTGAGATCTGAAAGGAGCATACCTAATTTTTAACACATAATGACAGCTCATTAATATTAATGAAACTCAAGTTTGACTCGATTCAGGTCGATAATTTTTTTGTTATATTTTTTATATTGCTTAAAATTATGAGAGCTCATTAATTTTTTATTTATGTTATTTCTTACGTTATTTTCCTAAGTTATTTCCTATGTTATTTCGTATGAGGTTATTTCCCTAAGTTAGAGAATAATCTCATAGGAAATAACCTACCTAATAACTATGTCATTAAGGTCCCTATTGGCAGAAGCTTGAGGAAATAAAAGTAACTTCTCTTTAATTATCCATAAATCTCACTAATTGGACCACCAGTTTTAAAAAATTACGTGAACAATGTTTGAAATAAAAATTAAGGACAAGTCATACAAAATCAGTCGAGTTATTTCAACTCAATGAAAAAAATAATAATTTCATAGAAAAAGTTACACTATGATTTAAGATTTTTGTATGACTTGTCCAATTTTGTCCAATCGCACTGAATAAATACAATACTTGATACAAATTATATTATAAAATTATATGAATAGAAAAATAAAAGAAGAATCTTTATAATGTCTTCATATTCAAAATTATTGATATATCTGTCTAGTTTATCGAAATACTAATGTCTGAATAGATCAAAATTTATCAAAATATCCTGAAAATAAGTGTTTTTTAAATTGTTACCATTTACATGCGTACGATTAAATCATTGCCCAAATTAGGGACTTTTCCCAAATTAAGGCAAAATAGTAATTTATTTCCCAAAGTAGGCTTAGTTTGGACAAAATTCCTAAACTAAGCTAAAACGTGGATACAAACCACGCTTTCACCGTTTTTGTGGCCCTCCCGCGGACAATTTGTAAAATCTTAAAAGGGTGGTACAAGCCACGCTTTTAATTAACAAAACGTGGTTACAAATCACACTTTTAAGGAAATTTTATTTATACATAAATTTTTAAGTAATTATTTTTTTAAAGTAAATCTGATTAAGGAAATTTGATTTATACATAACCATGCTTTTGTTAAGTAATTATTTCTATCTTCAGAAAATGTGGTTGCAAACCACGGTTTTACTGTTGACCCGTGGATAATAACCACTTTAAGCAAAATGTAAAAACTCAACAAAAAATTCAAAACCAGCACTCATTCTTATTTCTCACAGACACTCACAAACACTCTCTATCCCTCTCTCTAACACACACACCTACAACACTCACACTCATATCAAACATATATAATTTTTAATATATATAAATTTTATTTTGTAAAATTCAGACCAATATTAAATATATATAATAATAATTGATAATAGAAAATAATAATCAACTATATAAAATGATTATTTTTTTACTTTAATTCTTAAAATGTAATTTTTTTATTTAGGTAAATTACACTGACACCCTTGAGGTTTATGTTTATGGCAGTTATTACCCCACCTTTGAAAAAAAAAAATCATTGAAAAAAAAAATTAATTGGAAAAATAAATTATTTCAAAAGAAAAATTAAATTAAAAAAAAATAATTGTTCTGAATTTTATAAAATAAAATTGATATATATTAAAAATTATATATGTTTGATGTGAGTGTGAGTGTTGTGGGTGTGTGTGTCAGAGAGAGAGATAGAGCGAGTGAGTGTGAGTGTCCGTGACAAAGAAGTGTGAGTGTTGGTTTTGAATTTTTGTTCAAAATGTGTTTTGAAAATACGTTTTTACATATTTTACTTACAAGCGTGGTCATGAATATGTATAAATCAAATTTCTTTATGTATAAATCAAGTTTGCCAACACTTTATAATTTATATAAAGTCACAACCTACACTCATAATTTATGTAATGATTAGAAATTTAGGTAAATTAGAAATATTGTTACTTTGATGTATGTTGTTACTTTGATGTAAAGTTAGGTTTACCTACACTCATAAGTTTACCTACCTCATAAGATTGTTGAATTCTCCTACACTCATAAGTTTACCTACACTCAAAGTAACAAGATTAACAACTTACACTCATAAGTTGATGTAAATTACTTAGATTTAAAATTTATCAATTACCTAAATCAACTTACATCAATTATATTTATTTAATAATTACAAATGTTGTTACTTTATAAGTTATAATCATTTTTAACTCATATGTTAATTTTGTATGTGTTGTAAGATTTGTTTCTTAAAAAGTTAAAAAATCTAAAGCATTATCATTATTTTAACTCATATCTTAATTAAAAAATCAATAATGATTGTTGGATTACAATTGCTGATTACTTAAATAAAGTTTTTGCATCATAAGTAATTGTAATTGAATGAGTTAAAATTTATATAATTCTTTTACAAGTACAAGGAGATATAAGTATATTGTTGCTATTTTAATATTTTTTGTCTTAATTGAAGCAAGTATATGCAGACTGTTCCAATTATTTTCTACTGGGGGGAAACATAATTCGGGATCCCGATGAAGGCGTATCATATGATGCTGAGCCGAAAGGGATATATGCGGTGCAAATTGGCACCACGCTTAGCAATTTGGAGGAGATGTTTACGTCAAAAGTGGCAAGTTACGGGGAAAGTGTCCGATTGACCTTCAAATGTAAATATCCTTATCGCCAGTGGCAAGCACACAACAAATACAAGATACTACCGATCAATGACGATGAGGCGTTGAACACCATATTAAGTATCGGTGCAATTTTTCAAGCACCAAATTGTTTGGAAGTCTACATTGATAAAGAGGTTATACACAATATCCCGAACATGACACAGATGAATTCTCATCCGTTCACTACATTGCTGACGCATAGGATTGACACAACAGCGTTTCAGTCTCCTATGTATGAATCAGATCAATGTTATCCACTGTGCTACATACAACAGTCATTTCAGGGCCATGGTGTAGAATCAAGTTCACATGGTGGATATGATTATGAATTTGACAATAACACACAAGATGTGCCTACATGCAGCCATCATACCACTCCGGTTGAAGTTGCTGGTAATATGGCTGAAACAGTGAACGAGGTGCAGTTTACTGACAGTGACATGTACGGTCCTGATGTCGCCCTAAACGATGATGACAATGAAATATGTTGTAGACGTCCCCGAACGTCCCGAGAGGAAATCCCCCGTTTTGTTCATTGGGCTCACTACAGTTCAGGACTCAAAGTCACGGTCCTGTATCTAATTTCACAGAGTGCAATGCAAGACCGATGAATCATCAAAAAGTCCAAATCCGGCAAATCGTTTTTGAAAACAGATTTTTTTGAAAGAAGTGCCAAACATGGACTGCTTTGCTAGATATAGAGTCGCCACATAAATATTTTATTTTGGGAAATTTAGGAAACCCTGACCCGTTGCCTAAGGCCACGTGTCCGTCATCACCAAAGTTGCCTCGGCTCGGGAACTTGAGTATGATTGGGGAAGGTCACTTCGTAAGCACCCCCGCTCGCCCGATCAAAGATCAGCCTTTACTAACCATGATATCTAGTTTTGAAAATATTATGCGTTCTTATTCCGGTTATTAGCCTAGATTTACTATGTGATGCGCACAGCATACAAGTATAGACTGGATCGCCTGAATTGGAACAAAACGTTTCATATTTGTTTTTGAAAAGGGGTTTGCTACTCGCAAGTAGGCTAAAAATACAGATTTTGCCACCCTTGGGTGGGCTTAGAAAACATGGTTTTGCCACTATCTAGTGGGCTTAAAACTCACAGTCAATGCATTATTCCAATTCAGATAATCCAACCTTCACCCACAAGCATTCAGGCAGTTATATCATATAAGCATATAGCCTCATGATAAACATGCTATCATGACAACATTCACACGCATGTAAAATGCTAAAGCGTAAAAACTTGCCTAGTACTCCGAGCCAAAACAGAAACTAGGTTAGAAATCCATACATGATCCTAACTATACAGAAATGCCTAATGCAACACATGCAAGAATGCAACTACAATAGGCTCAGCTATTCTAAAATGACATGTGAAATGCTACAGCTAACAAATATTCAACTCGGAATTGAAATACAAATGCAGTTAGTATGATGCGCCGAGCCCGGTGCATGCAAGACAGATGAATGAATGCAAACATGCGAGCATAAGTATGCTAATTGAAACATGCCCTAAACTAACCATCATAAGCTGGTAAATAAAAAGGAGAAAGACATGGGGTTGGAAGACATACATCACACGCACGCACACTTATTATAACATTGCCCCCCTCGGGGGGTCCGAAAGAATAATACAGTCCGAATAAATACTTAAATATTACAAAACCCTAATTAATTAACAAATTAACTAGGAAAGCGGATAAACTAGCATGCAAGCTTATGGACTGCCTCAGCTCTATTCCGAATGATGAAAGATGCATACTTGAGTTGTTTGGCGCGAAAATCCATTGCGATGCCCCGATCCGCCTCTGTTCACACTTAATCTCGGAATGCTGTGCGAAGCTCCAAAAGACTGTTGATTTCTGATTTGCTGTAACAGAGAGCAAGAAAGGGGCATGGCAAAGTATTTTCACATATGTATGCATGACTACTCTTCAGGAAGTGTAGTCCTCGATCCTCGTGCCACCGATCATGCATCTCGAGGCATGATGGCCGAGGGGTCGAATTGCACGACTCAATGTGAAATGAATGCACATATAAACACAACAAGACCTAAACTCCATCATGGGTAATCCGGAGTGTCGGCGACCGGGAATTGAGACACGTTCCGTCACTCGGAATATGAAACGTCCCTCGTTTCCCGTGCTTGGGCTAACTCCTATCCCAAACACAATGCAAATGAGATGGCATACACAATGCGACTAACATACAACCTAGCATACGCAATGCTATGAAATGGCACACGCAATGCTCGATGTAACATGGCATACACAATGCTCTAACATGCAACTCAACATACACAATGTGTAGACACCCCATTTTTGACCGACCTTAAGACTCAGACGTCACTGATTGAGCGCTTGGTGATGTTGCATATCGTGCTCGTTCAGAGGTTTCAGAGTCTCGGCTGCGAGCCTTGCCTCCGGACTTTCGGACTCTTTCATGCTTTGCCTCGGTTTGCGAACCAGGCTCTGTTTTCTCTATTTTCTCTTCCCGAAGGGAGGGAGAGGTCCCGTAGATCATCTCTCAGTGGCCGTAGGCTACGTGTTGTGGTCGTAGGCCATTTTGCCCGTTTGGAGTCCGGTTTTCGATTTTTCAGAGCCGTTGGCCGTGTGCCTCGGTTTGGGACCGCTTAACCACCTCCATTTGCTTCGGTTTTTGGAATACTTCTTATTTGCTCCCTTTTGAGGGACACTGTGGCCCGAGAAACCGAATTCGTGGTCGAACATCACTCCCGGTGCCTAACAGTCAGTTTTCGGGGCCTCGGGCTGCGCGTTTCGCCCCCTGAACCTTCGTTCTGCATCGGTTTTGGTTCATTTTTGGCAGGGACCTCTGTTTCATTGGTAAGAAGGCCGTAGAAGGGTGGGAGGCCAGTAATTGTTCTGTCAGCCAACTTTATCCCTTCATCGCCCTCCGTCGCCTAATTTTCCTCACTTCAAAGCCAATGTTGACCATCCTTGGGTCATTTTCTTGCACCCTAAACCCCATATTTGTGATGTACACATCTGGGAGGCCACCAATATTTGGTGGCCGGCCAGTAATTGTTGTTGAACCTTTTGAACCCCTTTGAAAAGTGGGTTGTTCTCTCTCCTGGTTGACTATTTCCAGTGTTTAACCACAGGGTTATGTTGTGCACATATCAGAGGCTCTCTTTTTGGGGTGGCTGGCCACTAATGCTTCTTGACCCTTTTGACCCTTAGCCGACCGGCCATGGGAGGTAGCCGGCCGGCCACCTAAACCCTAGATAGCTGGCTGGTCATGATCCTTGCACCCTGTTCCTTACAGCTGTATATTCTGTTTCCCCCCAGATTGTGTATCCGGGGGGGTGCATTTTTGGGGGGAAACTTGATTCATTTCCCTCCATTTTTTCCCCCCTTTTGTCTATATAACAGCAGCCCCAGCTCTGTTATTAGGGTTACAAAATTTCCCTTTGAGCTCCCTTGTTGTGTCTCTCTCCCTCTATACCTCCAAGCTCCAAAACTCTCAAGTTCCTACACCCCTCTCTACACCACCACTTAGCACCATACCTCCAACCTCCATTGCAGCCACTTGAAGTTGTTTTCCAGAGCTAAGAAGCCACCAAACTCAAGCCAAGAAGCTGTCAAGGCATAGTCTTCAAGGGTGAGTTCCCTTTTTCCCTTTTCTAGCCTTTTCTTGATTTATACATTAGCCATACTTTCTTGCTGTTTTGGGCTCCGACCCTAACTGGAACTAGGCTTATTTTGAGCCATTTTTCATGTTTGTTTAAGGGCCTCTCACTGTTTGAGGCCTCCTTGTTGCACTTTCTTCATTAGCTCCCTTGTATGCCATTTTCTTGTGTAGTATTTTTGGCCAGTGTATAAATTATTTTGAGGAATGTCATAAACTGTAAAGTAGCTTATTTTGAGTCCTTCTTCAACATTGTTGAAGGACTCATCACTGTTTGTGGCTTCTATTTGCTACTTGCCTTTATATCTCTCTTTTGGCTCCATTTTTGCATGATTTATTAGCCTCTTGAGATTCTGTTTTTGGGCTCTGGTCCGAACTTAAAACAGCCTTATTTTGACCCCCTCTTCATGTTTCATTAAGGGTATTTTACTTTTTGAGGCATCCTTTTTGTACTTTGTGTTATAGCTCTCTTTTTGGCCTTGTTTTGCATAGTATTTTGAGCATGCTTGTGTACTGTTTTTGGCTCGGTCATAAACTGTAAAAGGTCATATTTTGGGCCTCTATTCAACATTGTTGAAGGACCCTCTCCTGTTTGGGGCCAGCAGCTGTGACTTGATTCTTTATCTCACATTTAGGGCCATTTTTGCATGCTAGCTTAGCCCCATTTGTGTTTGCTTTTTGGCCTTGCTTAAAACTGTAAACATGCTTTTTTTGGGGCTTCCTTGAATCTTTCTTCACATGTCATGATCAAATAATGCATGCTTGATGTAGCTACAAGTCATTTCATGTGCCTAATCTTGCATTTCGGGACCATTTCATGCATCGGGTGCTATATTATCATGATTCGGGGCTGTTTCGAGTCATATTTTAGCGCTGAAATTTGCATGCTAGCATATCATATTTCATGCCTTGCCATGTCTTGTTAGAGTGGCATTTGGTGTCTTAGGTTCGGTCCTCGGTTTGCGTGCATGTGTGCACGCATTCCGAGTTGTCTCATTTTCATCTCATGGCCTCTTATGCGAGTGTGGCTGAGGTCCACTTGTGTTAGTATAAGTCCATTTATGCATTGTGTATGCCATTTTATTTCATAGCATTGCGTATGCTAGGTTGTATGTTAGCTCATTGTGTATGCCATGTTACCTCGTGCATCGTGTATGCCATTTCATAGCATTGTGTATGTTAGGTTATATCTTAGTTGCATTTCATGCATATCATGCATATTGCATTGTGCTTGGGATAGGAATTAGCCCAGGCACGGGAAACGAGGTACGTTTCGTACTCCGAGTGACGGAACGTGTCTCAATTCCCAGTCACCGACACTCCGGATTGTCCATGATGGAGTTAGGTCTTGTTGTGTTTTCATATGCATTCATTCTATATTGAGTTGTGCAATTTGACCCCTCGGCCATCATGCATCGAGATGCGTGATTAGTGGCACGAGGATCGAGACATGCATACATATATGAAAATACATTGCTATGCCCTTTTCCTGCTCTCTGTTGCAGCAAATCAAGGATTAGCAACCTTCCAGAGCTTGGCGCGTTTTCCAAGAATAATTGCAAAACAGAGGCTAATTGGGGCATCCCAGTGGATTTCCGCGTAAGGCAGCCCAAACATACATCATTCATCAGAGTCAAGGCAGTCCCTGGCATGCATGCCAGTTTATAGCTTTCCTAGATTAATTTGTAAATTAATTAGGATTTTTGTATTTATTCGGGACTGTATTATTTATTCATTTGGGACTGTATATTATTCGGACCCTCCGAGCGAGGGCAATGTTGTAATAAGTGTGCATGTGTGTGATGTATGTCTTCCAACCCCACGTCTTTCTCCCTTTTATTTACCCGCTTATGATGGTTAGATTAGGGCATGTTTTAATTAGCATACAGTATGATAGCATGTTTGCATTCATTCATCTGTTTTGCATGCACTGGGCTCGACGCATCATACTAACTGCATTGTATTTTCAATTCCAAGTTGAATACATGTTAGCTGTAGCATTTCATATGCCATGTTTAGAATAGCCGAGCCTGCTATAGTTGCACTTTTGCATGTGTTGCATTAGGCATTTCTGTATAGTTAGGATCATGCATGGATTTCTAATAAGCTTCTGTTTTGGCTTGGAGTACTCGGTAAGTTTTATGTTTTAGCATCCTTACATGTGTGTGAGTGACTGCCATGAATAGCATGCTTACCATGAGGCTATGTGCTTATGTGATATAAACTGCCTGAATGCTTGTGGGTGAAGGTTGGGTTATTTGAATTGGAACAATTCATCAAATGTGTGTTTTAATCCCACTAGATAGTGGCAAAATCATGTTTTTCTAAGCCCACCCGAGGGTGGCAAATCCACGTCTTAGCCTACTTGCGAGTAGCACCATCAAACCATTTTCAAACAAACAAACATGAAATGTTTTGTTCCAATTCAGGCGATCCAGTCTATACTTGTATGCTGTGCGCATCACATAGTAATCTAGGCTAATAACCGGAATAAGAACACATAATGTTTTCAAAAATAGATATCATGGTTAGTAGAGGCCGATCTTTGATCGGGCGAGCGGGGGTGCTCATGAAGTGACCTTCCCCAATCGTACCCAAGTTCCCGAGCCGAGGCAACTTTGGTGATGACGGACACGTGGCCTTAGGCAAACAAGTCAGGGTTTCCTAAATTTCCCCAAAATAAAATATTTAGGTGGCGACTCTGTATCTGGCAAAGCAGTCCATGTTTGGCACTTCTTTCAAAAATCTGTTTTCTCAAAACGATTTGCTGGATTTGGACTCTTTGGTTCAGACTTAGAACCGTGACAAAATTAGAGTCCTGAGCTGTAGTGAGCCCAATATCGAACGGAACGGGGGAGCTCGTCCCTCCCAGGGCGTTCGGGGACGTCTACACAATGCTATAGACCGAAATGGCATACACAATGCACGATGGACTTACACCAACATGAGTGGACCTCAGCCACACTCACATTAGTGGCTATGAGATGAAAATGAGACAACCGAAATGCGTGCACACATGCACAAATACCAAGGACCGAACCTACGGCATCAAATGCTACTTTACCAAAGCATGGCAAGGGATGAAAGATGGCATGGAATAACATAAATTACAGCTCTGAAACAGCATGAAATATGGTTCCGAAACATGCAAATATGGCACACAATGCAAGCTAGGGGGCCCAGGTACCGAAACTAGTGAAGTGCGTTTACTCTAGAGGTACCCAAAGCAATGCACCAATGGCAAAACCAACCCCAAATAAACTCTAGGCAGGTCTGAAGCAGTGGGGAAATGGCCTAAAATGATGGCTCGGAATGCAACGGAATGAAGCCCATTCAATGGTCGATAAATGAGGCATACAAGCCCGACTCTCAAACGCATTTAAAGAGATGAAAACATGGCAACATGGCATTCGTATAAGCTCTGAAATTTGATGAAAAATTACCCCAAGGCATGAAAATACCTCAGTGTATGCATGGAATGGATCTCAAAACTCAAAGCTAAGCATGGATCTTGAACTACAAGCATGTAAAACTAACATCATTTAACCACAAGACCCAAAAACAGAGCTAGGGCAGTCCAAAATAAGCACATTATCAGTTTAAGGCATAGCCAAAATATGCTAACATGAGGGGCTAAAACAACACGCAACCTAGGCTAATAAGCATGGTTTACATGGCATGTACATGAAGCATAAGAGAGGTCACCAAACCAGCCAAGAATAGGAACATGATATGTCAAATAAACCCTAAATAACCACTGAAATGCATCCGATGTATGCAAAAATGATGAGCTCCTTTGAAGGGCCATGCAAGGGATTACTCAACACATACAACAAGAACACTTAACATGGCAAAATCAACTCTAGAAATCAATTATGACAGCCCTAAAACTCACCAAATTGACCCTGAAATGGGTCAAGGAAGCGCGCAATGAAAGGCCCCTTTGAGAGGCCTTGAATGGAATTATTTTACACATGCATTATAGACATAAAATATGGTGAAAGAGGCTTTGGACAGAGCTAAGGAAGACCTTGAAACTCACTAAATTGGGCCTAAAAAGTGACTTCACAATATGCAAGTAAGGGGCCCTTTGGAAGGCTAAAAGGGCCAAAAAACAAGACAATGAGAGAGGGGGTCACCCCCCTCTGATTTTAGCTCTCAAAAATACATCTAAGCCATTGAAAATCCACTGGATTTCAGGGGCTAAGAGGCCAAACCAAGGCCAATGTAAATGCTCACATGCATAGCTCAAAACATGAGGAAATAAAGCATGAAATGGGGTAGATGACCCCAAACAAAAAAATTCCCTTAATAAAACTTCAAGAGGGGCTCAAAATAAGACCTTTTTTAGTTCATGGAAAATCTCAAAAATTCTTGTAAGTAAGGCTAAGACATCATGCAAAATAAGCCCTGAAAGAGAGATAAAGCATACAAGGATGTAGGAGACCTCAAACAGAAAAGTATCCTTAATCAAAATTCAAGAGGAGCTCAAAATAAGGCACTTTACAGTTTATGACAAAGTCCAGAAATGCTTTCAAATAAGGCTAATCAATGGAGCAAAATAATGCAAGAAAAAGGGAAATGGAGACTTACCCTTGAAGAGCAGGTTTCCAGCAACTTCTGGACCAATATGGGAGCTCCTTAACCTCTTCAAATCAGCTCCAAGATGTTTGGATGGATGGTGGAGGTGTTGTACCAAAGGTTGGTGTGCAAATGGTGCAAGAAAATTAGGGTTTGGAGCCTGGAATAGTGAGCTATGAAGAGAGAAGTATATAAGCCTCTAACAAACTTCTTGAACCCTTGCAAATGAAGACAAGCCTCTCATTTATAGAGGAGAGGCTCCAAAGCTTCTCTAAGAAGTCTCAAATATCCTCCATATGGAGGATGGTCAAATGCCTTCCAGCTGGCACAGTTGGATTGCACTCAAAGAGAGCAAAAAGCAAGAAGCAGGCCGACCAGGGGTCAAAAGATTCAAGGAGAAATGCTGGCCGGCCACCCCAGAAAGGTGGCCTCCCAGATGAGTGCAACACAGCTGTATGGTGGAAAACCAAAAAATATGACCCAAGAGAGAGAAAAACCAACTTTTTAGCAAGGTTCAAAAGGGTCAAGAAGAATTACTAGTCGGCCTACCCATATTGGTGGCCTCCCAGATGAGCACAACACAATGGTGGTATGAAAAGCTAGAAATTGTGGTTCAAAAGTGAGAAATACCAGCTTTCTGTCAGAAAAATCGATTTTAGGAGAGAGAAAAAGAGAAAACTGGTTTCCAAGGAGAAAAGGTGTCCTCCCACCATACTACCACCTCCCTAACAATGAAAATAGGATCCCTACCAAAAATGGACTAAGACAGATGCAAAACGAAGGTTCGGGGGCCAAAACGCGCAGTTTAGGGCCCCGAAAACAGGCTGTTAGGCACTGGAAGTGGCGTATGACCACGAAGGTGGTCCCCCGGGCCACAGTGTCCCTCTAAAGGGAGGAAACAAGGTGTGTGCCAAAAATTGGAGCAAACGGAGGCAAATAAGCGGTCCCGAACCGAGGCACACGACCGACGGCTCCGAAAATCGAAAACTGGGCTCCAAACGGAAAAATGGCCTACAACCACGAAACGTAGCCTACGGCCACTGAGAGATGGTCTACGAGACCTCTCCCTCCCTTCGGGAAGAGAAAACAGAGAAAACAGGACCTGGTTCGCAAACCGAGGCAAAGCACAAAAGAGCCCTAAAGTCCGGGAGCGAGGCTCGCAGTCGAGACTCCGCAACCTCAGAACAAGCACAATATGCAACATCACCGAGCACTCAGTTGGTGACGTCTGAGTCTTAAGGTCGGTCAAAAATGGGGTGTCTACATATGTGATGAAGAAAATTTATTAGGCGGATCAGATGATGATGATGATGAAGAATATGACGCCCAGGCGCCCGTTGACCCTGAAAATGCCCCCATTCCACCTAGAGTTGAAATCCCTTTCTGTGACAACATTCACCTGGGTGGTGATTTTGACATTAGTGCCCGTGATGTCGTTCCCCGTAACCGGATCTGGAGCGCTGAAAATCCAGAGTTGGACAGAGGAATGGTTTTTGTTGATAAGAAGCAACTTCTACATGCTATGAAATTGTACCATGCAACAAATAATCGAGAGTATAAGGTCGTAACCTCCAAGCGAGACCTTTGGGTGTCTGCTTGCAAGCACGACTGCAGTTGGTGGTTGCGTGCATCTCTTAGTAAGAAACATGGTCTTTTTGAAATAAAGCAGTACAAGGTTCCTCACCATTGTTTATACCCACGAATGAACATGGACCACACTAATATTAGCTCCAGTTACATTACTTCTCATATTTTGGGACAAGTTGCGGTTAGTATAAAAAATAAATGTTTACATATATATACATATTTGTTTGTTTATAGTGTTCACACCCAGATAATCCAACTCATATTTGATTGTCGTATGCAGAATGAACCTGATATGCCAATTAAGAATGTCATAGAAGATATAAAAAATACCATGAACTATAGTATATCATACAAGAAGGCGTGGCATGCAAGAGTAAAGGCAATTAAAATGGTATTCAGTGATTGGGATGAATCATATAGGCAGTTGCCTAAATTTATGCATACATTACAGTCATCTAATCCTGGCACCATCGTGACATGGAATCATAGATATACCGGGCATACAACCATTATGTCGTATTCCACTTTGTTTTCTGGTCTTTCAAACCCGTCATCGATGGCTTTAGATATTGTAGGCCTGTTATATCTATAGATAGTACATTCTTATACGGTAAATACACTAGTGTGTTGCTTGTAGCAATGATTGTCACTGCCAATGGCAAAATATTACCGCTTGCATTCGCTGTTGTCGACAGAGAGAGTTTGGAGTCTTGGTCGTTCTTCATTCAAAATATCAAGGAACATATTGCCATGGACCGATAGGGAGTGACTTTGATATCTGATCGAGCTGAGAGTATTTTAGCTACTATGAGGCAGCATTGACTGAATCCCTCGCTCCAATTTGTTGGATATCATTGGCACTGCCTTCGACATGTTTACAGTAACTTAAACACACATTTCAAAAATAAGGAGCTCAAACAACTTCTATGGAAAGCAGGGAGTGCTGATCAACGACGAAAGTGTAATGGTTACTTAGATCAGATACAGGCTATTAACCAAGAAACCATCAATTGGGTCCACAAGATGAATCCTGAGGACTAGGTCCTTGCATATGACAGTGGATATCGCTGGGGGGTATTGACCAGTAATGATGCAGAGTACTTCAACAGCGTCTTGAAAGATGCAAGGAACTTACCTATCTCAGCTATGGTTGAATTTACATTTCGACGGCTCGTCAAATATTTTGACAAGATGGGAGCCCAAGCTGAAACAGATGTACGCAATGAGTTCCAATACCCTAGAGAGATGCAAAAAACTATCGAGGAGAGTATCGCAAGGGGAAATACTTTCCAGTTGATATCGTATGACAAGTTAGTTTGTAATGTGAAAAAATTGTTATTATTATGTTGTTAAGTTAATTACACCTAAAAACATGAACTTGATTAGTTTGTATCAATATTGTCTTATAGGCCCCGCCGTGTATTTGAGGTGCAAACATCTTTTCACCGTGGACGAAGTCGCAATAGACAGATTGTGCGGATGAATCAACCCACGTGCAGTTGTGAGAAATATGAGATAAGACACTATCCATGTTCCCATATACTCGCTGTAATGTCTGAATGTGGTGACAATCCATTCCAGTACGTTGATCCAATATATAGGCTTCCTGTATACATGAGGGTTTGGGAAACTAAATTCAATCCAATACCGCATTAAGATTATTGTGATGATCCGCAGTGGACCTTAATGCCTAATGAACTTCGTCTGCGAGAAGTAAAACGGGGTCGTACATCTATGGCTCGTATTCCGAATGAGATGGATATATCAGACAGGCGTTTGACAGCTCGTTGCAGTGAGTGCCACCAGATAGGTCATGACAGGCGAACATGTCCGGCGCGACTTGGTCGATGAAGACTATGTAATACTTACATGTTGTAATATATCATTTTGAAATTCTTTATTTGTAATAGATCATTTAATTATGTATTTTTAAATTCTTTATTTGTAAACGGGGTCGTACATTTAAAATGTGTATTACAAAATGTGTACTTGATTCAAAATGTGTAATGCAAAATTAAAAATGTGTATAATTTATTCAAACTTGTATAATTTATTGAAAATGTGTACTAGTTTTTAACTGTGTACTTGATTTGAAATGTGTATTACAAGATTCTATACTTAATCACGTAGTTCTTCTACCATTTCAAAATTTCATATTTTTGAATAAATTTAATATCGAATGCTGCAATCATTGTTCACATTTTATAATTTAAAAAAATTTACAAATTTAAAAAAAATTAACTTATTATAAATTAAAATTTTAAAAATTGAAATGCTGCAGTCATTGTTCACAATTACAAATTTTATATGTAATTTGCAAAATTTATAATTTATTCAAACTTTTAGCATTACAAAATCAATATTTAAGTTTTGTCAAATATGCCATAAATGTAATCATTAATTTCGAATTGCTTCCGTGTAAGTGGCACAAAAATTTGTCTTTTCTTGAACCCATAAGATTTATTTCATTGTATTTTAAATCGTGAAGTACAAAATCAATAATTACAGTTTTTCTGTTATTATGTTATGATTAAATGAGATTTTGATATGGATGATCTAATATTTCAGTTGTATAGGCTTCATGACACATGTACCTGAGGAGGTTCCATTGTTCAAACAGGCACATCGGGCTGACAGTATGTGGGACCGTCCGGTATGCAATAACGTTTGTTGGACTTTACGTTTACAATTAAAATACATTGCATATTGTTGTATATTTCGTGATAATGCTATTATTTAAACTGGTCATTCTGTCGTGCAGGATGAGGCACGCACCGTGTTGACATGCCGTCGGGCAGATTCTGGATTGTGGGAGCATTCGTTGGACCATAGAGTCTTGCAGTATCTATTACGCGCGGGATTCTATGGTGTGTATCGTATCGGGCACATTCGATTCGACCACGCACTCATCACTGCTCTCGTCGAGAGGTGGCGCATAGAGACTCATATATTCCATTTCCCGATCGGGGAGGCCACCGTCACATTGCAGGATGTATCCGTCCTATATGGTCTTCGGATTGATGGCCGAGCAGTTACTGGAGTTGACCCATCTTTCGCGACGGAGCAGTGGATAGCCCTATGTGCTGAGCTATTGGGAGTAACACCTACACCAGCAGATTTACAGGCAGGTAGACTAAGGGTGAGATGGCTGGCCGAGCAGTTTGCTCATCTTCCAAATCATGCTCCAGATGAGTTGGTACAACAGCATACCCGAGCATAAATTATGTGGCTTATTAGGGGGGTACTTCTCCCTGATGAGTCACAGAGCCTGCTCAAGCTGATGTACTTGCCATTGCTGAGAGACATTGAGGAGATTGGGCAGTACAACTGGGGTAGCGCGGCTCTGGAATGGTTGTATAGGATGCTATGTCGAGCAGCTCAAGTGGGTACGAGGGAGATTGGAGGACCACTTGTGTTGCTACAGGTTAGTAAGAATTTTATTACATGTCAATTCATATTGTATACCATATATCAGTATTGTAATTGTGTTCAAACTATTGCAGATTTGGGCATGGAAGAGATTGATTCGCATTGCCCCGTCTAGACGGCAACTGGTTGGTCCTGGTGAGCTTCCTATGGGTGAGGGGGACATGCAGTTGCCCACCGGACCGCGAGGTAGCCGGTGGAGAGTTAACATGGGCCACGAGGTCGTCTCGACCCACGTAGTGGTAGTTTATAGAGACCAGCTGGACCGGATGATCGAGGGCGAAGTATAAAATTTTTTGATTGCGTTTTAGTTGTCTTCTTAATTGTATATGTTTTAAGTTCACGAGCAAAATTTAATTTATTTGTCGTCATTGTAGTTTATCTGCCAGCCTTACGCTGGGGTCCTCGGTACGCTCCTCGACTACTGTCGACTGGGTCAGGAGATATGGATGGCGAGAGTGCCACTTATTTGTTTTGGCGTGGTTGAGTGGCATCTCCCCCATCGTGTCCTCCAACAGTTTGGTCGGGTGCAGTCCGTGCCGGATCGGTTCGACACTAAGTGGCAGTTGCACGTCACTGATAGGCGTGGCCGAGCTGGCACTGACTGGCATCTGTTTTATATGCCATATATACAGTTGTGGGATGCCCACCGGGATAGTATTGTACAGGCAGACTACAGCAATGAGGTGATCCCCTCTTTCGACTCTTATATGTTGTGGTATCGGCGACATACACACCTACTAGTCGGGAATCCGAGCCACGTGTCTGAGTCTGGATATCAGGGAGTTAGGCCTTATCTTGAGGAATTGGTGAGTATCATATTATGTGTCAGATAATTAGTAAAATCATACTTGATTTACTTTCAGTCAACTGTAGCCTAATAATATGTCTGAATGTTTGTTCAGGTGGCTAGAGCTGGGAGGTCGTTTCACTTGGCTGAGGACGCCCATTTGAGACGTGATGGACAGCATGCCTTACAAGCTGTTGCAAAGATCCGGGAGTTATTGTACCAGGCATTCCAGGTTGCCCATTGGGGAGATCGTTTGCATTACGGCCACTGCGGTGTACATACATCAGCAGCTGCTCCAAACACATCAGCGCCGTCCATGTCAGCGCCTTCCACTTCAGTGCCTACCACATCAACTCCTTTGACATCAGTCACCCCACCACATACTACTCCATACATATCTGCAGATTCCCTCGACGTACTTCCTACGCAGCATACTGGCATACCTTATGTTCCTGACCCTGATTGGACACCGCCCCGATACACGCATGACGTTGTTACCCCACCCACCCAGTTACCACCACCAGACAGTTCGACCACGACCATGAGTACACATGATGCAGTTCTCACTGACATCTCTCACGTTGACGCTGAGGCCCATATTGAGCCCCCTCCACAGAGCGCGCGGGAGAGGCCAAGGTTTTGGTCGTGGCAGACGTCGCGGCCGAGGTCGGCGTGCGGGTAGAGGCAGAGGTCGAGGTCCAATTACAGATTATGATACAGTTGCACCAGATTATGGAGTTTCACAGCTCACAGCAGTATCCGATCTTCAGTCACAAACAAGATCAGGGGCAGCACATGCAGTAGAAGGGGGGGTCACACTCATAGGCTCTACAGGATACGCATTTACGATTGGAGAGCCAGATATTCAGAGAGTCTACCGCAGGAGACCGATGAGGGAGGTCCACGGTCGGGATTGTGGGACTGGGGGCAGGTGTAGACATCCCCGAACGCCCGGGAGGGTGAGTCCCGTTCTGTTCATTTGGGGTCACTACAGCTCAGGACTCTCAAATTGTCACGGTTCTAAGTCTGAACCAAAGAGTCCAAATCCAGCAAATCGTTTTGAGAAAACAGATTTTTTTTTAAAGAAGTGCCAAACATGGACTGCTTTGCCAGATACAGAGTCGCCACCTAAATATTTTATTTTGGGGGAAATTTAGGAAACCCTGACTCGTTTGCCTAAGGCCACGTGTCCGTCATCACCAAAGTTACCTCGGCTCGGGAACTTGGGTACGATTGGGGAAGGTCACTTCGTGAGCACCCCCGCTCGCCCGATCAAAGATCGGCCTCTACTAACCATGATATCTAGTTTTGAAAACATTGTGTGTTCTTATCCCGGTTATTTAGCCTAGATTTACTATGTGATGCGCACAGCATACAAGTATAGACTGGGTCACCTGAATTGGAACAAAACATTTCATGTTTGTTTTTGAAAGATGGTTTGCTACTCGCAAGTAGGCTTAAAGATGCAGATTTTGCCACCCTCAGGTGGGCTTAAGAAAAGATGGTTTTGCCACTATCTAGTGGGCTTAAAACTCACAGTTGATGATTTGTTCCAATCCAAATAACCCAACCTTCACCCACAGGCATTCAGGCAGTTATATCACATAATCATATAGCCTCATGGTAAGCATGCTATTCATGGCAGTCACTCACACGCATGCAAGGATGCTAAAGCATAAAACTCACCGAGTACTCCAAGCCAAAACAGAAGCTCATTAGAAATACATGCATGATCCTAATTATACAGAAATGCCTAATGCAACACATGCAAAAATGCAACTATAGCAGGCTCGGTTATTCTAAACATGGCATATGAAATGTTACAACTAACATGTATTCAATTTGGAATTGAAAATACCATGCAGTTAGTATGATGCGCCGAGCCCGGTCCATGCAAAACAGATGAATGAATGCAAACATGCTATCATACTGTATGCTAATTGAAACATGCCCTAATCTAACCATCATAAGCAGGTAAATAAAAGGGAAGAAAGACGTGGGGTTGGAAGACATACATCGCACTCACCCACACTTATTACAATTATGCCCTCGCATAGAGGGTTCGAATGAATAAGTACAGTTCCAAATAATTACAGTCCAAATAATACAGTCCAAATATATACAAATTCCTAATTAATTTACAAATTAACTAAGAAAAATAATAAACTAGCATGCAAGCCAGGGACTGCCTTGACTCTTCTTCAGATGATGGATGATGCATATCTAAGCTGCCTTGCGCGGAAATCCACTGGGATACGCCAATTAGCCTCTGTTTTACAGTTACTCTTGGAAAGCGCGCCAAGCTCCGGGAGGTTGCTGATTCTTGATTTGCTGCAACAGAGAGCAGGAAAGGGGCATAGCAATGTATTTTCACAAATGTATGCATGCCTCGATCCTCGTACCACCAATCACGCATCTCGATGCATGATGGCCGAGGAGTCGAATTGTGCAACTCAATATAGAATGAATGCACATATAAACACAACAAAAACCTAACTCCATCATGGATAATCCGGAGTGTCGGTGACAGGGAACTGAGACACGTTCCGTCACTCGGAGTACGAAACGTACCTCGTTTCCCGTGCTCGGGCTAACCCCTATCCCAAGCACGATGCAATATGCATGATATGCATGAAATGCAACTAAGATACAACCTAGCATACACAATGCTATGAAATGGCATACACAATGCACGAGGTAACATGGCATACACAATGCTATGAAATGAAATGGCATACACAATGCACAAATGGACTTACACTAACACAAGTGGACCTCAGCCACACTCACATAAGAGGCCAATAGATGAAAATGAGACAACTCGGAATGCGTGCATACATACACGCAAATCGAGGACCGAACCTAAGGCACGGAATGCCACTCTAACAAGACATGGCAAGGAATGGAATATGATATGCAAACATGCAAATTTCAGCAGCAAAACATGACCCAAAACAGCCCCGAATCATAGGAATATGGCACCCGATGCATGAAGTGGTCCCGAAATGCAAGATTAAGCACACGAAATGACTTGTAGCTACATTAAGCATGCATTATTTGCTCATTAAATGTAAATACAGATTCAAGGAAGCCCCAAAACAAGAATTTTTTCATTTCTAAGCAAGACTAAACAGCAAACACAAATAGGGCAAAACTAGCATGCAAAAATGGCCCTAAATGTGAGATAATGAAGCAACTCACAGCTGCTGACCCCAAACAGATTAGGGCCCTTCAACAAAGTTGAAGAGGGGCCCAAAATATGATGTTTTACAGTTTATGGAAAACCATAAAAACCAACACAGGTATGGCTAAGCTCTCATGCAAGAAAAGAGCCAAAAGATGGACAAAGAAGCAAGTAGTGGTTGCTGGCCTTAAACATAAAGGGGCCTTCAACAATGTTGAAGAGGAGCCAAAAATATTGCACTTTACAGTTGATGGCCGGACCCAAAATAGTATACAAGAATGCTCAAAATGCTATGCAAAATAGGGCCAAAAAGAGAGATATAACACAAAGTATATAAAGGATGTCTCAAACAGTAAAAGACCCTCAATGAAACATGAAGAGGGGGTCAAAATAAGACTTTTTTCAGTTTTGAAAAGAGCCCAAAAACAGAAGCATCCGAGGCTAACAAATCATGCAAAAATATGACCAAAAGAGAGATATAATGGCAAGTAGTAAATGGAGACCACAAACAGCAATGAGCCCTTCAACAATGTTGAATAAGGGCTCAAAATAAGCAATTCTTCAGTTTATGACATGCCTCAAAACAGATTATACATAAGACAAAAATACTACACAAGATAATGGCATACAAGAGGGATAATGAAGCAAGTGCAACAAGGAGGCCTCAAACAGTGAGAGGCCCTTAAACAAAAGTGAAAAGGAGCTCAAAAAAATTCCACTTTCAGTTAGGGCCGGAGCTCAAAACAGTAAGCATTTATGGCTAAGAAATGATACAAGAATAAGCTCAAAAGAGTGGGAATGGTACTCACCCTTGAAGACCAAACTTTGGTGGCTTCTTGGACCAAAATGCAGCACTCCTAAGCTCTGGAGAACACCCTCAAACTGCTAGAATGGAGGATGGAAGGGTAGGGCTATGGGTTGGTGAAGAAATGGTGTAGGGCTAAGGGTGTTTTAGCTTGGAAAATATAGAGGGAGAGAGATATAATGCAAGGGCCTTAGGGGGAAATTTTGTAACCCTAATATCAGAGCTGGAGCCTCTGATATATAGGCAAAAAGATGGGGGGAAATGGGGGAAAAAATGGAGGGAAAACATGTCAAGTTTCCCTCCAAAATGCAGCCCCCCGGATATAGAATCTGGGGGGAAAATGAATGCATATTTGCACTGTAGATGATGTAAGGATCATGGCCGGCTGCTTATCTAGGTTGCAGGTGGCCGGCCGGCTACTTCATATGGCCGGCCGGCCAAGGGTCAAAAGGGTCAAGTGTGATTAATGGCCGGCCACCACAAATAGAGAGCCTCTGATGTGTGCACAACACAACCCTGTGGTTGAACACTGGAAAAAGTGAACCAGGAGAGAGAACAACCCACTTTTCAAAGGGGTTCAAAAGGGTCAACAACAATTACTGGCCGGCCACCAAATATTGGTGGCCTACCAGATGTGTACATCACAAATATGTGGTTTTGGGTGCAAGAAAATGGTCCAAGGGTGTTCAACATTGGCTCTGAAGTGAGGAAAAACGAGCGACGGAGGGCGATGAAGGGATAAGGTTGGCTGACAGAACAATTACTGGCCTCCCACCCTTCTACGGCCTTCTTACCAATGAAACAGAGGTCCCCGCCAAAAATGAACCAAAACCAATGCAGAATGAAGGTTCGGGGGCCGAAACACGCAGTTCGGGGCCCCGAAAATAGGCTGTTAAGCACCGGGAGTGGTGTTCGACCACAAAGTCGGTCTCTCGGACCACAGTGTCCCTCAAAAGGGAGCAAATAAGAAGTATGCCAAAAACTGAAGCAAACGGAGATGGTTAAGCGGTCCCGAACCGAGGCACACGACCAACAATTCTGAAAAATCGGGAACCGGACTCCAAACGGGCAAAAATGGCCTACGACCACGAAATGTAGCCTACAGCCATTGAGAGATGATCTACGAGCCCTCTCCCTCCCTTCGCGAAGAGAAAACAGAGAAAACAGAGCCTGGTTCGCAAACCGAGGCAAAGCATGAAAGAGTCCGGAAGTCCGGAGGCAAGGCTCGCAGCCGAGACTCTGAAACTTCTGAACGAGCACAATATGCAATATCACCAAGCGCTCAACTGGTGACGTCTGAGTCTCAAGGTCGGTCAAAAATGGGGTGTCTACAGTTGCCCCTCTTTGACAGAACTCGAAAGTCATAAGTGACGGGAGTGAATGTCAAAGCCCAGAGACGACCCATTTTTCACAAGGCCGAAGACTTAGACAAACATACAAAATAACACAAATGTGCCCGCAGGCATGCCCGCAGGCAGGGGCAAAATGCAACTGACAATGCAAGAAGCCGAAAGTAACTCAATGATCGTGTAAATGCAGCAAGCTATAATGAAGCAAGTATTCGCAAATAGATGCAACAGTTTTAAGCAAGAATGCAAAGCAACAACTATATTTCATGCAGTTAAGAATGCAGAGAATTATTCGATTCTCGTCGCATCTCACACGGAGAAGATACGATACCTGTACGATTCGTCTGGTCGCACCAGCCTCAAATGAACCGTACATACAATATCGTGCCTGCAAAATAAAGAAACTCAACAAGCACAACATATCTAACAGCATACTGTTCAATGTGATATCAAATGCAAATAATCACGGTGTTGATAAAAAGGTGCATCGCAATGCGAGAAGAAACGCGCGTTTCGGCGAGGGTGACTTGATCGCAGCCTTCGGTCCACCTCCCGGAGAGGTTACAACATCTTCAGAAGGATATACCTTACTTTCGATGAGTAAACAATGAGACATGCATTGGAAGTTTGAAGCTGAAGTTCCGGCGGGGCGATTTCGCGCCAGAAAGTGCACTTCTCTTGTACTTTTCCAGGTCTCGGGGACTCCAATCTTCCTCAAAATTTGCAGAGACCTTGGAGGGCATGTGGGGAACATGGCCGGCCAGTTTTATTGGGAGAGGGATGTGGCCGGCTAGTTATTGAAAAGTAAATGGCCGGCCAGCTAGAAAAAGTGGCCGGCCGGCCACTTTGCCTAATCCGAGGGCAGTTTTGTCCTTTTAGCCTCTTTTCTTTAAATACATCCACCCAAACACTTTGAGCTCACTTTTGCAGCTCCGAAATCCTCCTCTCTACCTTCCCAAACCATTTTCTCCCTCAGATCTAGGCTCCATACGCGTTTTCCAACGTCCCACGCAAGTTGTTTTCGCGAAATCTTTCAGTTTCAAGCACTTTGAACCGATTAAATTTTGGTTTCGGGGCTTCTTTTCTCATTTTCGCCACTTGAGGTGAGTTTATCTCAATATTTGGAAGATTTTCTCGGGAGTTGACTTTTGTTGACTTTTTCATTTCCCGAGAGTTGACTTTTGTTGACTTTTTCCAATTTTGGCTCATTTTTGCCCCTTTTGTAGATTTTTTGAAATGACGGGTCAATTTCCCCACGGTCGAGGTTCTCCAGGCGCCGGAGGCGATCCTGACATCATGTCTCTGCCTCTGAGGGTTCGCCCCTTTATCCCCGAGAGGTATGATCCACCAGTACACGTCCTTCTGCGGGCTGTTTTTCATCATTTCACCGAGTTCGACGAGCGAGCACCCGGGGATCTCCTCCTGCGGGAGCCTGAGTATCATCTCTCCCATGAGGCACGAGAGGTATTTACTTCATTCCTCCCTTTTCTGTAACGTATTATGAATTTTTTTTGCATTCTACTTGCGTTTTGAACATACGGTCTTATCACTAGAATTCCTGAGCACTCAGCCCATAAATTGATTGTGAACACACGACACACATCGGTTGAGAGTTGAACACGCAGCCCAAACACTGATTTTTTTAGGGCACACAGCCCAAGTTGATTTTTCTGAACACACAGCCCAAATTGATTCTCTGAACACACAGCCCAGAATACTAATTTTCTGAACACACAGCTCAAGTTGATTTTTTTTTTTTGAACACACAGCTCAGACTGATTTTCTGAACACACAGCCCAGACTGATTTTCTGAACTCACAGCTCAAATTGATTTTCTGAACACACAGCCCAGACTGATTTTTTGAACACACAGCCCAGTTGATTTTCTGAACACACAGCTCAGATTGATTTTCTGAACACACAGCCCAGATTGATTTTCTGAACACACAGCCCAGTTGATTTTCTGAACACACAGCCCAGATTGATTTTGTATTGATTTTCTGAACACACAGCCCAGATTGATTTTCTGAACACACAGCCTAGTTGATTTTCTGAACACACAGCCCAGTTGATTTTCTGAACACACAGCCCAGATTGATTTTCTGAACACACAGCCCAGTTGATTTTCTGAACACACAGCTCAAATTGATTTTCTGAACACACAACCCAGACTGATTTTCTGAACACACAGCTCAGATTGATTTTCTGAACACACAGTCCAGATTGATTTTCTGAACACACAGCCCAGTTGATTTTCTGAACACACAGCCCAGATTGATTTTCTGAACACACAGCCCAGATTAATTTTCTGAACACACAGCCCAGTTGATTTTATGAACACACAGCCCAGATTGATTTTCTGAACACACAGCCCAGTTGATTTTCTGAACACACAGCCTAGATTGATTTTCTGAACACACAGCCCAATTGATTTTCTGAACACACAGCCCAAATTGATTTTCTAAACACACAGCCCAGATTGATTTTCTGAACACACAGCCCAGATTGATTTTCTGAACACATAACCCAGTTGATTTTCTGAACACACAGCCCCGTTGATTTTCTGAACACACAGCCCAGATTGATTTTCTGAACACACAACCCAGTTGATTTTCTGAACACACAGCCCAAATTGATTTTCTGAACACACAGCCCAGTTTGATTTTCTGAACACATAGCCCAGTTGATTTTCTGAACACACAGCCCAGATTGATTTTCTGAACACACAGCCCAAACACTAATATTCTGAACACACAGTCCAAATTGATAGTGAACACACAGCCCAAACACTGATATTCTGAACACACAGTCCAAATTGATAGTGAACACGCAGCCATTTACTTTACTTTGCACGTAGCCTATTCATTTTAATCGCATGCAGCTTTATTCATTTCATGCTGTAACATGTGTTCATTCTGAATGCAGGTGACTTCTCGCAACGTGCGAGGGTATGGCTCCACCGCGGCTAGAGACTGGTATGCCGAGCTCCCGGAGGCCGTTCGGGATTTGGTTGACTTAGCGAGGTTCGGGCCCTTCTGTGCTGGGCTATCTCGTTGTCCTGCCAGGAGGACGCTGATGGCCGCCCTGGTGGAGAGATGGTGGGACACCACCAACTCTTTCCATTTCTCTGCCACTAGGGACATGACTATGACCCCTTTCGACTTCGCTGTATTGACCGGCCTTGATGTGGGAGGCTGGGCGATCCCATATGATGATGACATGGGCGAATGAGAGGCCGCTTGGATATATCTGCTAGGGACTCGCCCGCCTGTTGACAGAGCTTCGGGGAGAGTCCGATATACCTGGTTCTCTTCCCATTTTCGGCGGGTGGAGATGGAGCCCGGGACTCCTGATGAGGCGGCACAGTATGCCCGCGGCTTCCTGATGTTCCTCTTCGGGACCACTCTGTTCGCTGATAGAGGGAACACTGTAGGGCTCTATCTGCTGAGTGCTTTGGTGGACCTATCACAGGTCAGGCGATACGACTAGGGTGGCGCCGGCTTAGCTACCCTTTACTGCTATATGAGCACGACCTCACGTGGACGGGGGGACTTACTTGGCGGCTACTGGAGAGCCTGGGAGGTACTTTCTGCCCTCTTGATTTACATTTCTGTTCCTCATTACTTGCACATTGCACACACGGCGCACTTTATACTCTGTATCATGCATTTTGCCCTCAGCATTTCACATTCTGCTTTGTTTTCTACAGTTATGGGTCTATGCATATTTCCCTACATTAGCCCCGAAGATGATGGTAGCGGGGCCTCTCATGACCCCGTACTCACTTGTGTTTGAAGGCCGGCACCGGCCAAGACCTCGGGAGTCTCTCATTTACCTGCGACAGTATTTTGACACGGTGCGCACATCAGAGGTACTTCAGAACTCTCAGTTCTTTCTGTTTTCATCTTTGTTTTATCATGTACATCTTCGATTTCTGCTTGGTTTATGCACCTGTTATTTGCAGATTACCTGGTAGCCGTGGGCGCCCTTAGGTGAGGGTCTCCGTTTCCAGTTTGCTGGAGGGTGGGGTGCCTCCCGGTACAGACTCCTGTTCAAAGGGCCGGTTGGTAGGGCCTTTTTTCTAGGGGAGCGTTTCTTGCGCCAGGTTTGGGGATACACTTCTCAGGACCCTCCCTCAGCGCCTCCAGTCGACATGCAAATTGCTGATATACTCATTTCCCAAGATGTCGTTAATACTATGCTGGGCACTGACGCTTTGCTATATATTGAGGAGGGGGACTACGCCATTTTCCGTCACACATACCAAATGCCTCCATTGACGAGAGTTCGCACTCCGATGATGAGGTCTGCTGGTATGCCATCTTCGAGCCAGGCCCGGGCTCGGGCTGTAGACGCCCCTTCCACTAGCAGGGCTGATACATCTAGAGGTGGGGGTGGGTCGGTTCCCCCGATTCCTTCGACTCTTCCTTATCCTGGGTGGCCGGACATGCCGACTGAGCTGATGGGGTGGCAATTTGGGACTACCTCTCCGATTTCGATCCCGATAGAGCCTCCGATGCCCGGTCATCGATATGTCATTGATCCCGACTCACCGCCGGTATGCTCTACTGCTTTTCATCTATCATTTAAATACTTAGACACTCCTTTATTTGCTGATGATTTGAGCTTGTATCTGCAGCCACCCAGAGAGTACATGGAAGAGGTGATCGGATTGGTGGCCTCACTCGAAGGCATGGTCTTGCGGAGGGAGGCACAGTTGTCTATCATGGACTTCCAGGTACCCTTTAGTTTTCTGGCATTTATCATACTTCTGATGACATACTGATTTCTACTATATTGATAGACTACTTGTGTAGAGCACATCTGACACACACTCCGCTCGTACACTGTGTTTTCATGCACCCACTTCATGTAGTTTTTGCTTGCATCTGCATCTGATGTACATATTTGGACTGATGTATTTAATTTGAACTCTTTGTTCTCAGATGCCTCCGGTATATGCTCAGCCACAGGCCGGGCCACCTGGGCCTTCTCGGGGAGCTGGGCCATCTGGGCCCTTTCGCCAAGCTGGGCCATCCAGGCCTTTCCGAGAAGCTGGGCCATCCAAGCCTTCTCGAGGGGAGGGGTCGTCTCGCAGACGCAGAGCACATGTTGTGGAGGAGGAACCTGATGAGGATGAGGAGGAGGAGGTTGCAGACTGTCAGTCGGAGACATCTGCTGATGGAGATGACGGCTCCGGCCTTGGTTCTGGGAGTGGAGGCGAGGCTGAGGGGGATCCCGAGGATGACGACTCCGACTCAGACGCTGGCGATGGTGGCGGAGAGTTTATTCTGCAGAAGAGGACGAAGAAGGCCTCTTATCACTGCTCTTGAGAGCACAGATGCAGCTGTTTCCTGTTTTATTTATCTTTTTTGCTAGTAGTTGTAGCACATTGTACATTATCGGGCAGCTTTGTTTCTGTAAAACTTGTGCCTTAGTCTGTAAAATGTTATAACAAGCAAGGCATGATGGGATAAAACAGCTTTTGAAAAAATTATTGTATTTTAAACACTTACCATCATATCGCATCATTCTGCATCATAATGAGATTGAATGGAAATGTGTGTTTGTGCATTTTGCCCAGTCAAGTAGTGAACCGACGTAACAACTTAACTTTCTAAGATATAACAAAACCTTAGCAAGTTTACAACTCGATAAACAAAATACAATAATGTTGACAACTTGATAAACAAGACTCAAACAAAAGGTTTAAACAAAGAGTAACAACTCAAAACACGAAACACGACAGCTCGACAAACAACTCGATAAGCAAAAACGACAACTCGATAAACAAAACAACAACTCGATAATTAAAACTTAACAAAACGAAGTGTACTTCGGACGATTTGGGCAACGGAACGCATTCGAAACAGAGGGAAATAGAGGCCTTTGACACATCTGTTGCATGGAAATGCTTGAAACCTTCCCTCGGAGGGTAAAACAGGGCCAAAGGCCTACATTGGAGCATGGCCGACCACTTTTGGGAGCCGGCCGGCCAGGTTTATTACAGAGAGGGGGCCACCGGCCAATTTTGTAACAAGAAGTGGCCGGCCTGCCAGAAAAAGTGGCCGGCCGGCCACTTAACCCTGCAGCCGCCCAATTTTTGACACTTGTCCTCCTGAATAGTGTTTTTCCCTCTTTAAAAGCCTTAGCTTCGTGCTTTGATTCAATTCATCTTAGTTTTGCACAAAGATGGAGGCGTTTCTCGTTGAAAATCTCACAGCTTGGATCGCTTCTCTAGATGGCTCGGAAAAGTTGAACTTCCGGGGTTTCGGCTTGAATGCACTATTCACGCTGAGCCGCACTCCGCTACATCTCCCTTTCCTCCATGCCGCGGCGAGGTTTTGGAACCCGGTGACGCATGTCTTTAGCTTTGGCGGTCAAGAGGTATGTCCAACTTTTGAAGATTTTTAAATTTTGATGGAATCTGAAAGTCATGAAGAGATCTTGCCCCAGTTCCGCTTTGGCCACGCCCAAGCTTTAGGGCGGATGTGTGGGCTCACCGCGCATGATGCTCGATCTCTGATCTGTAATGGGGAACTGGATATCCTTGGTTTGATCCATCGCTTTTCTGACGCCGGTGACCGCAGCAACCATTATTGGCAAGGTTTCCGGCAACACGCCCTTTGCTTGTGCTTGCTGTCTCGGTTTCTGCTTTTCCCGGGCTTCGGCGGAGCTAGCATTCGTCTGATTGAAGTTGCTCAAGGCCTGAGAGAAGGAAAGAGCTACATCGCCATAACCTTGGCCGAGATGCTGATGGGCTTGGATTCTGTCTATCGCCGGGAGACGACTAGATTTGCTGGGAGTCCACTGCTGCTGCAGGTAATGTTTCCCACCCAATCTTACATATGTATTTGTTCACATCACTCGGCCCTCAGGCTCGGTTTTTCTCACAAAAACCCTTTTCCCGCTTTTCTCTCAACGTACATCTCTCTATTCTTTTATTCTCTCATTTTTCATCCCTCCCCAGGTATGGTTAATGGACAAATTGCAGGTTGTGGACTCTTGTCCGGCCTACTTAGCTCGAGGCTATTTCTTTCGGCAGCGCCTAGTCGATGCCCCTGATGAAAGGTGGTGGTTTGACTGGATGTGCAATTTGTCCGCAGATCGCATTGCTTGGCGTTGTCCTTGGCTCAATCTCCCGGCAATGAGCTATAGCATGTCCCGGCTGATCGGGATCCAGTTGATTGGTCTAACCCACTGTGTGTTCTACTTTCTGTTCCGGTTCCTGTGCCAGTTCGGTCATGATCAGATTTGCCCACCAGAGGGGATTGAGTACCCGGCTGCTTTCCCAGTCCGAGGGGCACAGCTTGCCCGATATGCCACAGCATGGAGGACTAGAGAGCTCCTGGCTCCTACTCTCACTTTCAGTTGCACTTTGTCTGACGAGTGTTTGGACTGGCTCAACGAGGAGGCATAGGTTGGGCCTAGCTTGGCGTCGGAGGCTTCGACCAGCTCTGGGAGGGGGCGCAGGGATACTTGACTTGACTATGCCCTGAATTTATTGTTTTACTAGTACTTTCAAGTTTTCTTTATGAATGTAATAAAAGCAACTTCGATTGTATGCAAGAGCAGGAGAATTCTGTTTTGAAATCAATGAAATTGAAGGTTGTGGTACTGAAAATTTTCCGCTTTGGTCCAAATAGTCTTAGTTGTAAAGAGATTAATTTGAACAAAGTCAACTTTTATTAAAACTTTTCAAAAACATTTTCGATATGGATCAGAACTGGACACGCCTAAGATCTGTCACTGAGATGTACAACCCCAGATCCCTGCAACTGGAAAGTTGCCCCTAGTTTGGAGAGTACCGCGGCATTGCATGGCAACGGAAAGTTGCCCCTAGTCTGAATCGTGCTGCACCGTCGTGGCAACGGAAAGTTGCCCCTAGTCTGAATAGCACTGCACCGGAGATCGCGATAAATGTTGATGGATAAAGATAACCGAGATGGTCAAAATGGACAAAGTTGATCGGGGAAAAGTTTTATGGCTGAACTTCAGGGTGAAGTTGCCTACGTATCCCAAAGATGGGAATCAAGCCTTACGTAGTTCAGGCTTAGGTTCACTCGGGTATTTTCACTCTCCTTTTATGCTCTAACTTTTGCTAAGGTCGCCCTTTGCGGGTTTTCAACCTTGCGAGCTCAGTTTTTATATTTTCCAATTTTTTTGTGCTCTAACTTTTGCCTAGGTCGCCCTTTCAGGTTTTCGGCCTAGCGAGCCTCTCAGGGGTAGTATTTCTTCAACTTGTCCATATTGATCGGTTGGGAGAACTCTAGGCCATCTAGATCCATCAGAACCACAGCTCCACCTGACCAGATAGCTTTGATGATGTAGGGACCGGTCCAATTGGGTTTGAACTTGCCCCTTGGGTCATGGATGGGAGCTCGGTTGTCCTTGAGCACCAAATCTCCTTCCTTTAGATTCCTGAACTTAACTTTCTTGTTGAAAGCCCGGGCAATTCTGCATTGATAGCCTTGAATATGGTACAGTGCTTTCAGTCTTCTCTCGTCAAAAAGCATGAGTTCCTCAAATCTGCTGTGCTGCTAATCTGCTTCGGCTATTTGACACTCCGCCAATACTCGTAATGACGGAACCTCGATCTCGATAGGTAGAACGGCCGCCATTCCATAAACCAATGAATACGGAGTCGCTCCGGTAGAAGTTCTGATTGAAGCCCTGTAGCCCCACAGGGCAAATGACAGCTTATCTGGCCAATCCCGGTAGGTTTCCACCATCTTCTGCAGTATGTGTTAGATATTCTTGTTGGCGGCCTCGACCGCTCCGTTGGTTTGCAGCCGATATGTAGATGACTTATGAAAAGCCACGTTGTATTTCTCCAACAAGTCAATCACTTCCTTCTTGAAGTGGGAACCATTATCCGAAATTATCTCGTTTGGGACTCCATAGCGACAGATGATGTTGTTTCTGATAAACTTTGCAACGTGTGACGCCTTCAACACTGCATATGATTGGGCCTCGACCCACTTTGTGAAATAATCTATCGCAACCAGGATGAACTCATGCCCATTCGACCCTTTCGGAGTGACAGCCCCGGTCACATCGATTCCCCAAACTGAAAAAGGCCATGGCGAAGTCATGTTGTACAGCTTCGACGGGGGGATGTTCATGCGGTTTGCATGAATCTGACACTTGTGGCATCGCCGAACAAAACCAATACAATCTTCCTCCATGGTGGACCAGTAGTAACCCTGTCTGAGGATTTTCCGTGCTAGCATTACTCCGTTCATATGCGCACCACATTCTCCTCCATGGATGGCCTCCATCAGGCGTTTTGATTCCTCGGCTTCAACACACAGCTTGTGCATTCCCAGATGACCTCTCTTATACAGCTTACCCCCACAGATGATGAACTGGACGGCCATTCTTCTGATTGCCCTCTTATCCTTAGCATTTACCCCTGGCGGGCATGCTTCATTTTCCAAGAAATTCCAAATGTCATAATACCAGGGGTTTTCGTCCTGAACCTCATCTATAGCAGCGATCGACTCATAGGCTGGCGCAAATTTCTGGTCAATGACGACTGGACGCATCCGGATTCCAAATGGGATGTCTATCATGGAAGATAGAGTTGCTAAAGAATCTACGAACCTGTTGTTCTCTCTTGGAAGATGAGCAAAGTTTAGCTTTTCAAACCGAGGAATTAACAAGTCCAAGGTCTGGTGGTACATCATCATCTTTCCTTCTTTAACTTTCCAGTCTCCGTTTACTTGAGATACAACAAGGTTTGAATCCCCGATGACGTCCAAACGTCTTGCCCCTAGTTCCAGGGCCGTTTCTAGGCCGGCAATGCATGCCTCATATTCTGCTTCGTTATTTGAGACTTTGAACCGGAGTTTGAAGGCTAGAGGGATATGAGAATTGTCTAGCGCTATCAGCAACACCCCTATCCCATACCCCTACTAATTTGATGCTCCGTCAAAGTACATCGTCCAATATTCATCGTCGATGTGTAAAATGGCTTCATCTGGGAATAAGTACTCAACCGCTTCACCTTCTTCGACTGGATGATCGGCCAAGAACTCTGCCACTACTCTTCCTTTGACTGACTTGCGTGTCACATATTTCAGATCGAATTCGGAGAGCAACAGCAGCCAACGAGCTAGCCTACTAGTAAGTGCCGGTTTCTCGAAAAGGTATTTGATGGGATCCAGTCGTGAGACCAACATTACAGAGTGAGCTAACAAGTAGTGCCGCAGCTTCCTGGTAGCCCATACCAAAGCTAAGCAAGCCTTCTCGAGCGGAGTGTAACGGGTCTCGTAGTCCAACATCTTCTTGCTCAGATAGTAGATGGCCCTCTCCACCTTATCCTTCGATTCTTGTGCGAGCATGCAGCCCATCGTAGTCTCAGTCACTGAAAGGTACAATATCAACGGTTTCCCCGGCTCTGGTGGTGACAACACAGGCGAGTTCTGCAAGTATTCTTTGATCTGTTCAAACGCAGCTAGACATCGGCCGTCCCATTGGAATTTCTTGCCTTTCTTCAGGAGACCAAAAAGTGGTTCACAAGTCAAGGTTAATTTTGAGATAAACCGTCTTATGAATTACACTTTACCCAGAAAGCCTCGCACCTCCTTTTCAATCCTTGGTGGTGGCATTTCTAAGATGGCCTTGATCTTTGAACGGTCGACCTCGATGCCCCTTTGTGTAATCAGAAACCTCAGCATTTTTTCCGCTGTAACACCAAAAGTACATTTCTAAGGATTTAGCCGCAACCGGAATTCCCTGATCCTTTGAAAGAACTTTTGCAAGGCGGTGCAGTGGCCCTCTCTTTCCTTGGACTTGACAATCATGTCGTCCACGTACACTTCAACCTCTTTGTGGATCATGTCGTGCAATATTGTGGTCGCGGCCCGTTGATAAGTAGCTCCAGCATTCTTCAACCCAAACGGCATTACCCTGTAGCAGTATGTTCCCTACAGGGTGGTGAATGCAGTCTTTTCTCTGTCTTCTGGTGCCATCACTATCTGATTGTACCCTGAGAAGCCATCCATGAATGAGAGCAAAGCATGCCCTGCTGTGATGTCTACCAACTCATCAATATGTGGTAAGGGAAAGTCGTCCTTCGGACTAGCTCTGTTCAAATCCCTAAAGTCCACGCATACCCGGATCCTGCCATCCTTCTTCGGCACTGGAACGATGTTGGCCAACCAAGTCGGGTATTCGGATACGAGCAGGAAGCCTGCGTCGATCTGCTTGGTGACCTCTTCCTTAATCTTGAGAGCCCAGTCGGGGCGGATCCTTCTGAGTTTTTGCTTAACAGGTCGGGCCTCGGGGTCAAAGGGGATCCGGTGCTGTACAATCTCAGGATCGATCCCAGGCATGTCTTCGTAGGACCACGCGAAAACATCTTTGAAATCTTTTAATAAAGCGACTAAGCGCTCGCGTTCCTCCGAAGACAGCGTGGACCCGATCTGGAGCAGCCGCGGGTCCTCCTCAGTACCAATGTTCACGGTAATGATTTCATCCGTTAAGGGCTTAACAAATCTCTCCTGCTCCTACTCAATTAAACGTTGCAAAACCGGAGGAATTTCGTCCTGGTCGTTTTTATCAAAATTTTGAAAGTCTGAGTTTATGCAATAAATTAAAGGCATAGAAAAGTACTCAGAAACCACAGTTACTTGATTCTCATTAAGTTCATCCAAATCGTCCGAATTCTCGGTGACAACAGACTCAAAGGAGAAAGAAAAAGACGATCTGGACATAACTGTGGTATCCGGGTTATCATCCCCAGGATTACCAGACTCAGACTCAGTCGAGCTGGAACCTGATTCCGACTCACAGGACTCGGTGGAATCAGATTCCGGCTCACTACCTGACCCGGTGTTGCTGGACAAAAATCCCTCCTCGTACTGCCAAGTGAGAGAGGGTGCGATAGATGCATCCAAGATAGTCGCTGGAAGGCCCGCAGCTGTTTCATCTCCAATCATGGAAACCGAGGAGTTATCCCCCAAGCACTTTTGGTCGATCGAAGGATCTGAAAGTAGACACGCTAGCGCTACCTCCATCTCAAGTTCGGTGCTCTCAGAATCCACTGTCTTACATTGCTCAACCTCAGCTGATGGGTCTGTCTGCTCTTCAACAACGTCATCCCCGGGTAATTGCAAGTCGAAGAAGATCTCGAAACCAGGCACGCGCTTCCTCTCCGCGTTCAGCCATGGTTCTGGGAAGCCGCAAAACGGAAAGTCTTCCCCCTCCCGGACGAAGCGTCCGTTTAGGGTACCCTGAATGGGCCGATGCATTAATTCAAAAGGCTTCCCAGCCTTCTTTGCTCTGGCTCTTCCGGCCATTTCTTTACCCTTCCTCACCCAGTCCTCTTTGGTGGGCAGATAACCCAATCCAAAGGTGTGAGGGTTGTGTGGCACTTCGGCCAATGCTGCGACGCCCTTCCTGCCGCTTCTTCCCAATCCCATTCCGGGGATATGTTGTAACTTGTTCATGAGGTAGACGGATTGAGCATTGACGTACACCCCCTCATTCACAGCCATAACATTTTGTACCACTCGAACCTCAGCCAAAGTGAACCCTGATAAGAACACATCCTCAGTGCCATGCTCGATTTCTAAGACAGGTGTGGACACTTCCGGCGGCGGATGGATTGATGAATTCCCAAAAACAATTGCTACCCCCTTCCCGTGAGGGTACTTCAGCATCTGATGTAGAGTGGAAGAGACTGCCTTGACCTGGTGCAACCACGGTCGCCCCAAAAGTAGGTTAAAGGTTGCGGGAACGTCCAAGACATGGAATTCAATGTTGTGTTGTCCTGGACCAACCTTGGTTTGAATTTTGACAGTCCCCATCACTTCCCTGCTGGTATTATCGTATGCTCTGATCACTTGAGTAGTCGGCACGAAGTCCGCGGGCTTCAACCCGATTGCATACGCTGTCCTAGTTGGGCAGACATTAATGGCGGACCCGGTATCAACAAGTACCACCGGTATCCACTTATCTCTATATTCCACGGAAATGTAGAGGGATTTGTTGTGATTTGTGCCCTCAGGCGGTAGTTCCTTATCTGAAAAGGTTAATGCCGGGGAACCTCCTCCCGGAAAAACCAACCCAACTAGCTGTTCTGGTGTAGTATCTATGGAGAGTTTGGACTTGTCCATAGCAGATAGGACAGCTTGCCTATGTACTCGCGATGCCATAAGCAGTCCCCAGATGGAGATGTCTGCTTGTATCTTCTTTAGCTGTTTCAGTACAGCTTCCTCTTCAATCTGCTTCTCCTTCTGTTTCTCAGTTTCTCTATCCTTCCCGGATGCCTCGGGTTGGTCTAGGTGCGGGGGCTTGAAGTACCGCCCGCTTCTCGTCATGTGATCAACCTTATCGAGGTACCAAGTGTCATCCGGTTGATCGTTTCCCCAGTCTTCGTCTGTGTGGGCAAGACATAAGTCATTGTCTTCCCACCACATTCCACTGGCGTTCAAAAGGCACCTGTCTGGTTCGGGCATGTTCGTACTCACAGCACTTTCAGTCTGCATGCCCACAGCATTCTCTGTTCTTGTGCCCGTAGCACTTTCGATCCCTTCATGGATTTTGGCTTTCCCGGTTCTCTCAGAACCCTGTTGTTTTATCTGCGTCAGTGCAGCTTGTTGTTCAATTTTCACAATGCTTCCATCCTGAGCGAAATTCTTCGTACCGGCGCTCTCCGGTAATGTAGTCTGACTTCCGGCCCTTCCGGCCACAGCTGATACTCTCGCCCCTGCCGGGCCCTGTTCTAGTTGGGATTCTCCCACCACATCTGGTTGATCATCGAGCCATCCAGTGGCCTCTGCCGATTCCTCATAATCGAACCAGTTGATTGCCGCGTCTCCTAATTCTTGATCATCGAAAAATTACAGGTTGGCAAAGTCCCCCTCTACAGCTATCAGATCATCTGCCCCTTGCCCAAATCCATCCCCCCGAATCACACACAACTCTCCTATCTCTGGCAATTCTATACCCAGCCCAATCTGGCTTGTTGATAAGATGTATTCACTTGGATCATAGGCTCCCCCAGCAAAACTCTGTTCAATCTCAGCCTCAACAATCCCATCCTTTTCTGAAGTCTGCCCTGCCCCATCTTTGATGGCCACCACTGTCGGCTCTGGTTGGGTTATGGAGATGTCCAACATGCACAAGAAGTCAGTGCAGTCGGGAAGGAACACCTCCGGCTTGGGTAGATGGGTAGGAGTAATATAGATGCTAGATCGTAAGACACGACCCCAGTATGGATAAGATTGACTCTTTTGGGAGGTGGAGTTTGGTTCTGTGTAGGGAGGGGGTTGGTTGTGATGTTGGGTTTTTCTGGTGGCAAAATCACATTTTTGTCAACGAGGTCTTGAATCTCGTGACGCAGCCTAAAACATTGGTCAGTATCATGGCCGTGCTGCTGGTGATATGCACAGTACTTGGCTGGGTTATGAGAGAGAAGGAGTGGATTCGGCAACGGCCTCAGCTCTAGGGGTTTTAGATGCCCCTTTCTGATCAAGACCCCCAGAGCCTTAGACAAAGGCATGTATAGTGGGGTGAAGTTTCTTTGGCCTCTGGGCGGGTATTTAGAAGTTTGAGTATTGCTTCCGGATGCACCGGAGAAGGGTGTGGCTGCCATGGGCCTTGGAAGAGGAGGGGGAATGGTGGTGACCATGCTGACCTCCGAAGCTCTTGCGTTTGCAGCGCCACTCGGGCCTGCATTGTTGTTACGGTTGAAAGTCCTCCTCGGTTGCTCCCTATCCTGGTCAATCAGACCTTGTTTCATTACGTCTTCGATTTGTACCCCCATCTCGTGTAAATCTGAGAAGGTGGGAAAGGGGAGTACAATCATTCTCTGCATCAACTTTGGTTGGAGATTGCGCACAATCATCCGGATTTGGTCCTTATCCGTGGACCTCAAAGTCATCATTGACGCCTTTGCCCTCCACCGGGTTACAAAGTCTGAGAAAGTTTCATTGGGCTCCTGCCTCGTCGTTTCGAGATCACGAGTTGTAATCTCAATCTGAGTGTTGTACGAGTATTGCGCGACAAAGGCCTCAGCCATTTCATCCCAGCTTCTTTTTACTTCATCCTCTAACTTTGCGTACCAGATGGCGGCCACCCCCGACAGGGTTCGGCCGAACAGCGAGAGCTTCTGTGGTCGGGTTAGGCCCATCGGCCGCAGGATGTCTGAGAATAGCCGAAGATGGACCATGGGGTCGCCGGACCCGTCGAAACGGTCAATTTGCAGCATCTTGAACCTATCGGGTAATGTCACGGCCACATCGATATATCCGTCCTCGATATCCGAAATAGCCTTTACCCCTTGCGATTTCTTGAAGAACTTCTCAAGCTTGCTCAGTTTCAGAGCTGTGTGATCGATTTCGAACTCGAAGGGAGAGTCCGGGTGGTTGGGTGTATGGGTCTCGGACAGTTGAGGCGGAAACGGGGGCGGAGCTGGCCCCGTTGGAAGGTTCGTGTCCTCTTGTATGTTCTGGGTATTTGGCAGGGTGTTCTGGGTGTTTGGCAGAGCGTTCTGAACAGTGGGTGCCTGCTCGGGTAAGGGAGCCCCTGGCGGAGGAGGAACTTGGTGTGAAGCAGATGCCGCATTCTGCTGTTGCAGTCTAGTAATTAATTCTACCTGTTGGGCCATGATCTCGGCCTGTTGTTTGGCAAACTTATCTCGGCGAATGGTGTCCTGTTGCATGGCTCTCATGGTTTCTTGCATCTGACGCATCATTTCTTCGACTCCTGTCGGTGTTGCCATACTGCCCTGGTTCGTCCGAACTATTGGCAAGTCTATTTCTATAGCAGTAATTGGGATCCCAATCTGACTGTCCACTGACGGGGTAGTCCTCTACTCGAATACACTGCGCTTCCTCGGTCTCTTCCTGATAACCGGGGGTAGAGAATGGAACACTGGCTGTCCGTCGACCAGATCCTCAGATCGATTGAGCCGACGACCTCTTGTCCAAAGTGCTTGGGGGGTATCTGCTGGGTTGGAAGCAATTGTGTTAGAACTGCCTTAGCAAAAGATAAATAAAGCAAAAAGGAAATAAATAAACAAATAAACGGACAGCATAACAGCTTAAAATAAATGCATGACATACAGCCTGGCATAACAACACACAGTTGACAAACTGAATACACACTGTCCTCCAACACTGATTATTATCCCTGAATCACTGTCCCCAAAACTGAATCTGATTCCCGCAGATAACTGATTCTCAAATACTGACTGATGCCCGCAGGCCTGATACCCACAATGCTGAACTGACGCCCGCAGGCCTGATGCCCAAACCCTGTAAACTGATACATGCATTCGTATGGAGACGCACCCCAAAGCACATAACAAGTTAGTGAGAGCCAAAACACCTCTATGTTGGGGTAGGGTTTCCCTGTCCTATTTTGCCAGAAGCTAGGGTTTCACTACGCACGCAGCGGTTTCAAAAAACCTATGAACGGGTAAGCAACCTGTCCTAGTTTGGAATGGTCACTACGGATCCGAATATGCACTAGGTCGAATGGTCAAAGAGGGTGCCTTGGTAAAACCGGGGTTTGTGTTCCCATACTGGCAGAGCCCACAACCGGTCAACCTTATGGTCATGCCTTGACAAGACAAGCCTCCGGCAAACCGTTCAAGAATAGCAGATGGCAAACACGGTGTCCTAGGCGCACCAATGCAAATGCAATGCAAAGAAACACACAAATGTAGTCAAAAACAGATATCATGAGTTCGAGTCAAGTTCTCTAAATCCCCAACAGAGTCGCCAGAAACTGTAGACGTCCCCGAACGCCCCGGGAGGGTGAGTCCCGTTCTGTTCATTTGGGGTCACTACAGCTCAGGACTCTCAAATTGTCACGGTTCTAAGTCTGAACCAAAGAGTCCAAATCCGGCAAATCGTTTTGAGAAAACAGATTTTTTTTGAAAGAAGTGCCAAACATAGACTGCTTTGCCAGATACAGAGTCGCCACCTAAATATTTTATTTTTGGGGAAATTTAGGAAACCCTGACTCGTTTGTCTAAGGCCACGTGTCCGTCATCACCAAAGTTACCTCGGCTCGGGAACTTGGGTACGATTGGGGAAGGTCACTTCGTGAGCACCCCCGCTCGCCCGATCAAAGATCGGCCTCTACTAACCATGATATCTAGTTTTGAAAACATTGTGTGTTCTTATCCCGGTTATTTAGCCTAGATTTACTATGTGATGTGCACAGCATACAAGTATAGACTGGGTCACCTGAATTGGAACAAAACATTTCATGTTTGTTTTTGAAAGATGGTTTGCTACTCGCAAGTAGGCTTAAAGATGCAGATTTTGCCACCCTCAGGTGGGCTTAAGAAAAGATGGTTTTGCCACTATCTAGTGGGCTTAAAACTCACAGTTGATGATTTGTTCCAATCCAAATAACCCAACCTTCACCCACAGGCAATGTTGTGAAACCCGGACCGGACCGGCCGGTCGAACCGGTTGGACCGGGAACCGGGCCTGGCTCCGGTCCGGTCAACCCTCCAGAACCGGACTATGAGCAAAACCGGCCTGGAAATTGAAAACCGCCGGATCCGGCGGTTGAACCGGGACAACCGGTGAACCGGACCGGGTTTCGGCGGGTCAGACCGGCAATTTTTATTTTTTTTTATATTTTCTTTCTTTCTTTTCTTTCTTTCTTTCTTATATATTTATATATATATATATATATATATTATATATATATTTTAAAATTTTGACTAAAAATTCTTACTTCAAGAGTCTCCTCTCATAAGGAAGAGTCTCATTAGAAGTTGGAGAAGATTATGAAAGTCTATTCCTATTTATAGGAAAAAAAATTTCAAAAAGAACCTACAAAATTCTATGTGGGATTCAATCAAATTATTTGAAACATATTGATGGGAGGGAGAGTTGAAAATTTCATTTCCCTCCAAAATTAAACCTAACATTGAATCAATTTGTTTGGAGGGAATGCTTAAAAATTTTAATTTCTTTAAAACAAGTGACTTTCTTTTTATCAATTATGACTTTATTAAATATTATTAATAAATATTATACAACAATTTTTATTTTTATTTGAGTATTTATATATATTTTTATTTATTTATAATTTTTAATTATATTTTTTAATTATATAATATTAATTATGACGTCACGGTTCGACCGGTTTGACCCGACGGTTGAACCGGTGACCCGTCCACCCGGTCTCTTTTCCGGTTCGCTCACCGGTCCGGTTTTTAAAACATTGCCCACAGGCATTCAGGCAGTTATATCACATAAGCATATAGCCTCATAGTAAGCATGCTATTCATGGCAGTCACTCACACGCATGCAAGGATGCTAAAGCATAAAACTCACCGAGTACTCCAAGCCAAAACAGAAGCTCATTAGAAATCCATACATGATCCTAATTATACAGAAATGCCTAATGCAACACATGCAAAAATGCAACTATAGCAGGCTCGGTTATTCTAAACATGGCATATGAAATGTTACAACTAACATGTATTCAATTTGGAATTGAAAATACCATGCAGTTAGTATGATGCGCCGAGCCCGGTGCATGCAAAACAGATGAATGAATGCAAACATGCTATCATACTGTATGCTAATTGAAACATGCCCTAATCTAACCATCATAAGCAGGTAAATAAAAGGGAAGAAAGACGTGGGGTTGAAAGACATACATCGCACTCACCCACACTTATTACAATTATGCCCTCGCACAAAGGGTTTGAATGAATAAGTACAGTCCCAAATAATTACAGTCCAAATATATACAAATTCCTAATTAATTTACAAATTAACTAAGAAAAATAATAAACTGGCATGCAAGCCAGGGACTGCCTTGACTCTTCTTCAGATGATGGATGATGCATATCTAAGCTGCCTTGCGCGGAAATCCACTAGGATGCCCCAATTAGCCTCTGTTTTACAGTTACTCTTGGAAAGCGCGCCAAGCTCCAAGAGGTTGCTGATTCTTGATTTGCTGCAACAGAGAGCAGGAAAGGGGCATAGCAATGTATTTTCACAAATGTATGCATGTCTCGATCCTCGTGCCACCAATCACGCATCTCGATGCATGATGGCCGAGGAGTTGAATTGTGCAACTCAATATAGAATGAATGCACATATAAACACAACAAAAACCTAACTCCATCATGGATAATCCGGAGTGTCGGTGACAGGGAACTGAGACACGTTCCGTCACTCGGAGTACGAAACGTACCTCGTTTCCCGTGCTCGGGCTAACCCCTATCCCAAGCACGATGCAATATGCATGATATGCATGAAATTCAACTAAGATACAACCTAGTATACACAATGCACGAGGTAACATGGCATACACAATGCGCTAACATGCAACCTAGCATACACAATGCTATGAAATGAAATGGCATACACAATGCACAAATGGACTTACACTAACACAAGTGGACCTCAGCCACACTCACATAAGAGGCCAATAGATGAAAATGAGACAACTCGGAATGCGTGCATACATGCACGCAAACCGAGGACCGAACCTAAGGCACGGAATGCCACTTTAACAAGACATGGCAAGGCATGGAATATGATATGCAAACATACAAATTTCAGCAGCAAAACATGACCCAAAACAGCCCCGAATCATAGGAATATGGCACCCGATGCATGAAGTGGTCCCGAAATGCAAGATTAAGCACACGAAATGACTTGTAGCTACATCAAGCATGCATTATTTGCTCATTAAATGTAAATACAGATTCAAGGAAGCCCCAAAACAAGAATTTTTTTAGTTCTAAGCAAGACCAAACAGCAAACACAAATAGGGCAAAACTAGCATGCAAAAATGGCCCTAAATGTGAGATAATGAAGCAACTCACAGCTGCTGACCCCAAACAGATTAGGGCCCTTCAACAAAGTTGAAGAGGGGCCCAAAATATGATGTTTTACAGTTTATGGAAAACCATAAAAACCAACACAGGTATGGCTAAGCTCTCATGCAAGAAAAGGGCCAAAAGATGGACAAAGAAGCAAGTAGTGGTTTCTGACCTTAAATACAAAGGGGCCCTTCAACAATGTTGAAGAGGAGCCAAAAATATTGCATTTTACAGTTGATGGCCGGACCCAAAACAGTATACAAGAATGCTCAAAATGCTATGCAAAATAGGGCCAAAAAGAGAGATATAACACAAAGTATATAAAGGATGCCTCAAACAGTAAAGACCCTCAATGAAACATGAAGAGGGGGTCAAAATAAGACTTTTTTCAGTTCTGAAAAGAGCCCAAAAACAGAAGCATCCGAGGCTAACAAATCATGCAAAAATATGGCCAAAAGAGAGATATAATGGCAAGTAGTAAATGGAGGCCACAAACAGCAATGAGCCCTTTAACAATGTTGAATAAGGGCTCAAAATAAGCAACTCTTCAGTTTATGACATGCCTCAAAACAAATTATACATAAGCCAAAAATACTACACAAGATAATGGCATACAAGAGGGATAATGAAGCAAGTGCAACAAGGAGGCCTCAAACAGTGAGAGGCCCTTAAACAAAAGTGAAAAGGAGCTCAAAAAAATGCCACTTTCAGTTAGGGCCGGAGCTCAAAACAGTAAGCATTTATGACTAAGAAATGATACAAGAATAAGCTCAAAAGAGTGGGAATGGCACTCACCCTTGAAGACCAAACTTTGGTGGCTTCTTGGACCAAAATACAGCACTCCTAAGCTCTGGAGAACATCCTTAAACTGCTGGAATGGAGGATGGAAGGGTAGGGCTATGGGTTGGTGAAGAAATGGTGTAGGGCTAAGGGTGTTTTAGCTTGGAAAATATAGAGGGAGAGAGATATAATGCAAGGGCCTTAGGGGGAAATTTTGTAACCCTAATATTAGAGCTGGAGCCTCTGATATATAGGCAAAAAGAGGGGGAAAAGGGGGGGGAAAAATGGAGGGAAAACATGTGATGTTTCCCTCCAAAATGCAGCCTCCCGGATACAGAATCTGGGGGGAAAATGAATGCATATTTGCACTGTAGATGATGTAAGGATCATGGCCGGCTGCTTATCTAGGTTGCAGGTGGCCGGCTGGCTACTTCATATGGTCGGCCGGCCAAGGGTCAAAAGGGTCAAGTGTGATTAATGGCCGGCCACCACAAATAGAGAGCCTCTGATGTGTGCACAACACAACCCTGTGATTGAATACTGAAAAAAGTGAACCAGGAGAGAGAACAATCCACTTTTCAAAGGGGTTCAAAAGGGTCAACAACAATTACTGGCCGGCCACCAAATATTGGTGGCCTCCCAGATGTGTACATCACAAATATGTGGTTTTGGGTGCAAGAAAATGGTCCAAGGGTGTTCAACATTGGCTCTGAAGTGAGGAAAAACGGGCGACGGAGGGCGATGAAGGGATAAGGTTGGCTGACAAAACAATTACTGGCCTCCCACCCTTCTACGGCCTTCCTACCAATGAAACAGAGGTCCCCGCCAAAAATGAACCAAAACCAATGCAGAATGAAGGTTCGGGGCCCGAAACACGCAGTTCGGGGCCCCGAAAACGGGCTGTTAAGCACCGGGAGTGGTGTTCGACCACGAAGTCGGTCTCTCGGACCACAGTGTCCCTCAAAAGGGAGCAAATAAGAAGTATGCCAAAAACCAAAGCAAACGGAGATGGTTAAGCGGTCCCGAACCGAGGCACACGGCCAACGATTCCGAAAAACCGGGAACCGGACTCCAAACGGGCTGAAATGGCCTACGACTACGAAATGTAGCCTACGGCCACTGAGAGATGATCTACGAGCCCTCTCCCTCCCTTCGCGAAGAGAAAACAGAGAAAACAGAGCCTAATTCGCAAACCGAGGCAAAGCATAAAAGAGTCCGGAAGTCCGGAGGCAAGGCTCGTAGCCGAGACTCTGAAACTTCTGAACGAGCACAATATGCAATATCACCAAGCGCTCAACTGGTGACATCTGAGTCTCAAGGTCGGTCAAAAATGGAGTGTCTACAGCAGGTTAGGGCATTAGCAGGTGTGATATGGAGTGTATAGTTTATTTTATTTATAGTTTTTGTTATAGTTTTTGTAAATAAAACTTGTACAGATGATGTAAATGTGTCATACTTATTTATTCGAAAAATATAATTTTACAATTTTTTATTCTTACTTGTTTTGATGATTTCCATAAAAATGAAAATGAAAACAGGAAAACAAGGATAAGAATTGATAGGATTTTATTATTGAGCGAGATTGAGGACCACTTGTGTTGCTACAGGTTAGTAAAAATTTTATACAAAAAAAATCTGGGAAAAAAATGTAAACATTGCATAATGGATAGTTGTGGGGAGAAATATGAATAAAAAGGAAAGAAAGTAAAGGTAGAATTACAAGTAGCGTTCAAGTAGTGTTACAAGTAGCGTTCTTCAAAATAACAATAACGGAGAGAAAGTAAAGGTAGAATTACAAGAACTATTCGAAAACAATTGAAATATCTCCTTTCATTGATAAGTCGTGGATAAGCATTACAAATTGCATGCATTACATAAATGGTTTTGGCGTTCATCCAAACAATTTCATTCATTATCATCATCATCTGACATCTTAATATCAGATTCATACATAACATCCATGTTCCAGGCGAAGTACTGGTGTGCATCATCCATTAACCCATCTTTGGCACGCTCATTTGCGGTCTTCATTAGTCCGGACCTTTGCAAATGTTGGGTCATGCGATTAACCTCGTTGCGGGTACGATGCAATGTCCTTTGCAATAACTGTGGAGTGTCAGTTGGCATACACATTGCTAACCGGCGAGGAAATTTAAGATTAACTTCACGACATAGCTCAACGAGAACGTTTGCTCGAGTTTTGCGAAATTCCCACTCAGCTCTCATGGTATTGACGGTGGCACGTGAGTAACGCAAATTTGGATTTAATGGGTATTTAAATTCATCTCCATCTGCAACCTAATAACGACCCATTGCTGAATATAGATCAACCACCGTATATCTCATGATGATATCGCTCGAAATAGCTGTAAAACTTTTGTTGTGGTATGATGCGATATTTATACCATATATACACATGGTAGCTGTATGTATGAAATTATTGTAACCAATTATGCATCAGAGTTGTCACGTCAACTTTTATGACCTGAACAACTATGCATCAACTTGATAGGAGTTGTCACTTCGACTTTTATGAATTGCATAATTTATTGTTATTCCAAAACAAAAGGTAAAAACATAAAAAAATAATAATAATAAAATAAAAACATCTGAATTAGTCAAATTGCTTAAAATATTTAAAAAATCAGTAAAAACTTTGGAAAAAAAACACGAAAATTAAGAAACTAGAATTTTCAGAAAAATATTTTATGAAAAATGAAAAGAACCAAGCTGATCAACCGACTAAACGTCTGAATTAGTCAAATTTCTCTGCCTGAAATTTTTTTTAAAAAATAAATGTGAAATTACAATTTAAAAAACAAATGTGAAAGTACTTTTTAAGTGTATTGATATATTTATTAATTTATTGTTATTTTGTTATGACACCCCCTCAAAATTTTAATGAATTACATAATTCACAATGGCACAATAGGTATGGTATGATAATAAATTGTAGCTCGGCGCAGTGATACGTCCAACATTTGTCAGTGATGCTCGCCAGTGACTTGAACATACGTAATAATTTGGATGCTTTGTTTTTTCCTCAGATGCTATGTGACTTTGTGCAGCGATGCAGTGATGCATGTGACTTTGTGCAGTGATGCATGTCACTTTATGCAGTGATGCAGTAATGCATGTGATTTTCTGACTTTGCCATGCTTATATAGTTTGTCACTTTTTTTTCTCACATTACGTGATGCATGTGACTTTCTGCAGCACAAATAAATACTTTATTTTTTTCTTATATTTCAGAACTCATCTAAGTCACATCAATACGACCACATGGCAGTAGTGTTGATAAACAATTATGTGATGGACTGAAGGAGTAAAGTGTAATTTACTGAATATAAAAAGAAGCAAAAAATAAAAAGAGGAGAAAATGGGATGACTGCGAAGTTCATTACGTGAAAATAAGATAAAATATAGGCTGCAAAGTTCCAATCGTGTTTACATATCAGGTGACCATTTTATTATTTCGGTGAAAAAAAAATGATAGTTTTGCAGGTCGAAGTAAGTTGGACGGTTGTGTATTTACTTGCACTCTGTTTTATAGTTGTTTATGAAGAATATTACTTTAAAACAAAGAAAATTTAAGCATTTAATTTCATTTATAATTTTTTGAAAACATCAATTTGTACTGAAATCGTCAATTCCAAGTGACTACTTACTGTATTAAAAAAGTAAGCATGAAAAAATAGTTTCATGTGGCGATGTGACAACTCATTGCATGTTGTTTTATTTGACAACTCACTGCTCCAATATGAAGGGATTGCATTGTCATCCTCTGGCCTACAATTATGATTTTATCTGACAACCACGTCCGTGACTACATCACAGGTACACAAAGTCATGGGTACTTAGGATTGCATGAAATGAAAAGCTAAAAAATAATATCACGGGTATCACTTCTTCTATAGTGCCCCAGCATGCATTATCGTCACTAGATCATCTCTAGTTAACTCTCAGTATGATGTCTATAAATAGCGACACCCCCAGTATGATGTTTGTTCAAGTCATAACAATAGTAATATATCTACAATTACTATTATTATTTGTTTGTTTATTTTATGAACAATGTCTTCAAGAGGTGCAGGAAGTTCACGCCAGCAAAGAAAATCCGAAAGTGTGGCTGCTACCTCTATTTACTTATGACTACAAGAGCGAAAAGTACTTGAGTCCGAAGGATTATTATGCTGGTATCCGAGCAGAATGGGTGTTCAGGGTAACAGAGCAAGAAGGATTGTTTAATGATTTACGTAACTTTGGGGCACCGGTACCTCATCGTCGTTCATTGACCATGGCTAGACGAAATGTGAGTGACTATGAAAAAGTAGTTAGCAGAATTAAGAAGGAGAATAACAGAATGTTAATGCGGAGATGTCGACATTTCATGCTTCAGCTAGCCACTGAAATGACAGAAGAAAGCAACAGAAATTTGACAGTGATTGAGCGAAATAATGTCTTAAACAATGAAAAATATCTCTCTGACTACTACATGTCAGATGAGGAATGAGAAATCAAACACCTTTATCTTTCATATATGTTTGTATGTTGTCTCATATCTTCGTTACTGGAGTGTAAGACAATGTTGTTGTTCATCTAACGTACGAATGTATTTCAAGTATTGGTTTTATGAACCTGAAGTTTATGAAATAACTATATTTATAACTGCACATTTATTAGTTCATGACTTTCTTTATTGAATTGTAATGAGTTAATGAATGTTCTGGATTAATGAATGAATTAATGTATGTTGAATTATGTGAATACTTAAAACACATAAAACAGAACAGGTAGCTCGATGAAAAGCTTCCCTTAACTGGGGCTCGTGAAATAGGGATCCTGTACGTAAAGAATTTCAATCCCCATCAGGAAAGAAGAAAGAGTCGCCTTCCAATTCCTGGAAGTCCAGTCAAAATGATGACTCTGTTAAGGAATGGGGGGTTGACAGATAACTAAACTTGGGGGACTGGACAAACAAGCTCAAAGCTAAGTGGTTGGTCCAGTTGGAGGACTAAATAAAGTTCATACAAACGAACTACCCCCTTTAACAACACATAAAACAGAACAGGTAGCTCGGTGAAAAGCTTCCCTTAACTGGGGCTCGTGAAATAGGGATCCTTTACGTAAAGAATTTCAATCTCCATCAGGAAAGAAGAAAGAGTCGCCTTCCAATTCCTGGAAGTCCAATCAAAATGATGACCCTGTTAAGGAATGGGGGGCTGACAGATAACTAAACTTGGGGGCCTGGACAAACAAGCTCAAAGCCAAGTGGTTGGTCCAGTTGGGGGACTAATAAAGTTCATACAAACGAACTACCGCCTTGAACAACACATAAAACAGAACATGTAGCTTGGTGAAAAGCTTCCCTTAACTGGGGCTCGTGAAATAGGGATCCTATACGTAAAGAATTTCAATCTCCATCAGGAAAAAAAAAAAGAGTCGCCTTCCAATTCCTGGAAGTCCAGTCAAAATGATGACTCTGGTAAGGAATGGGGGGTTGACAGATAACTAAACTTGGGGGGGCTAGACAAACAAGCTCAAAGCCAAGTGGTTGATCCAGTTGGGGAACTAAATTTAAAACCCAATTGGTTTTACTTGATTTGCTTGTGAAAATCACTATTTACAATTAATTATACACAAACAGATTGTTTTCTACGCCTTTTCCAAGAAATTGATGATTCTCTTATAATAGAATAGCAATCAACGCAAGGCCAAAAAACGTAAGAAACTTAACTTGTACCCAAATGACAACAAATAATTCAAATAGTCATACTTTTCAATGAAATACATGAACGTTTGGTCGTAACAACGAATGATGCATAGCTAAGTGAAATATAACATTGCCTACATAAGCTTCATTTTTTTATTACAGTCTCAATTCAGAAAGTCACATGGCAACAGTGAATTCACTGATTTACCTTACAGTGAGCATGCCATTATTTTGTTCGTATATGCAGATGGATTGTCAAGTCATGTGACTTGGTGCACATGCTTTGGTTTTTTCGATTTTTTGCTCGATTTTTTTATTACAGTGACAACTCTTTTCTTATTAGTATATGTGCGATTCTCAATTCAGAAAGTCACATGACAACAGTGAATTCACTGACTTACCTTACAGTGAGCATGCCCTTATTTTCTCGGTATATGCAGATGGATTGTCAAGTTGTGTAACTTGGTGCATAGGCTTTGGTTTTCTCGATTTTTTGCTCAATTTTTTTATTACAGTGACAACTCAACACCAATTTGATATATGTGGAATTCTCAATTCATAAAGTCACATGGCAACAGTGAATTCACTGATTTACCTTACAGTGAGCATGCCCTTATTTTCTCGGTATATGCAGATGGATTGTCAAGTCATGTGACTTAGTGCACAGGCTTTGGTTTTCTCAATTTTTTGCTTGATTTTTTTATTACAGTGACAACTCATCTCTTATTGATATATGTAGGATTCTCAATTCATAAAGTCACATGGCAACAGTGAATTCACAGATTTACCTTACAGTGAGCATGTCCTTATTTTGTCGGTATATGTAGATGGACTGTCAAGTCATGTGACTTGGTGCACAAGCTTTGGTTTTATCGATTTTTTGCTCGATTGTTTTATTACAGTGATTTTCAATTCAGAAAGTCACATGCCAACAGTGAATTAACTTATTTACCTTACAGTGAGCATGCCTTTACTTTGTCGGTATATGCAGATGGATGGTCAAGTCATGTGACTTGGTACACAGTATTTCCTTTTCTCTGTTTTTTCATTCTACTGATAACTCATACCTTGTTCGTATATGTGGGATTGTTATGTAGGGGCATCTTTCTAAAGCTGTTTATGACCAACTATATAAACGACTAAAGGTGAAGACACAACCTTACAACTCATTTCGCCCTACGAAATTATCATTCGTTTGTTTTAAAAAATTAGCATGGCTACATGGTTCATGAGAGGGAGTGGGAATCGTAGAGGTGGTAGGAACTTGCAAATGGGTGACAGTTCACGACGAAGAGGGGGAAGGGGAAGTGGCGATGCTGAAGATGAAACACCATTTACTTTGTTAGATGCCTCTTGTGCTTATCATGATAGGTTTGAGAAGCGACATTTTGTCATGCCCAAGTACTATCGAGATCCATGTGGTTTGGTGGAGGAACCATCAGAAAATCAAACAGGATATGGTTTGGCAAACGCTGGACTTCTGAAGTGGCCCACACTATTTATAGAGCGAGTGCAAATGGAAAGATTATGTCGGGAAAATCGATTGAAGGTGCCAAAAGCACGTTCTGTTGAGATCCAAAAGGAAGATCCTGATAATGTTAATCGACTATGTGAAAGACTACAACGTGAGATTTCTCAAATGCGCCGTAAGTTAGCCCGCGATATGCAGCTATACATAGTTAAGAAGGATGCCCAGAAGAACAGAACATAACCAAATGATGCGGCTATCAAGGGTATCATGGAGGATCCTGAGCTTGTCTCTGACGCTGAGCTTTCGGATTGTTCAGACTCTGAGCCACCTACCGATTTAAGTACGAATTAGGTGTTAATGTCTACACTTCGGCAATATTAGGTCATGCATTAATATGTAATGTCTGTGTTAGAGTAAGTGTTTCCGTAATGAGTTTGTCAGATTGTCTGGCTAATATTTGTCTGTCTAACTGTTATGTTTATGTATGTATTGTGTGTTCAGTTCATGGTGTCCATAATGTATTGTTGTCGGAGACTTATGTCTGTACTACCTATGTATTTTTGTGGGAGACTTATGTGTTTTTTCCTCAAGGTTTTATGAATTACATTATCACCTTCTAACCCAAAACAAAGACAACATGAAAAAAAAAATTATTTAAATGAAAACGGCTTTAGTAAAGTCAAAAAAAATTTATAAATAACACATTCTAACCCAAAACAAAGACAAGAGAAAAAATAAAAAACAAAAAACTTTACATGAAAACGGCTTTAGTAAAGCGAAAAGAAATTTATGAATTACATTATCACCTTCTAACCAAAAACAAAGACAAAAGAAAAAATATATATATTTAAATGAAAACGGCTTTATTAAAGCCCAAACAAATTACTGAATAACACCTTCTAACCCAAAACAAAGAGAAAATAAAAAAAAAATTTACATCAAAATGGCTTTACTAAAGCTCACAAAATTTATGAATTACATTATTACCTTCTAACCCAAAACAAACACAAGAAAAAACAAAATAAATTTACTTTAGTCAAGCCAAAAAATGCTGAATTACACATTCTAAAAGAAAAGAAAAAAAAATTAACATGAGAACGGTTTTAGTAAAATAATTTTAACCCAAAAAATTATTCTGAAATACATTATTACCAAAACAATGACAACAGAAGCAAAAAAAAAAAAATCAATTTTTTTTTTTTATTCTTCAGAGTTCAGTTAAACTGAAACTAAAAAAATTGTTTGCCAAAAAGCATGGTTCAGAATCGCGCTTTCAGAAGAAAAAAATTTTAAGCTAAAAATGTGGTTCATAACCACGATTTCAGAAGAAATTTTTTTTTTGATAAAAGCGTGGTTCAGAACAACGTTTTCAGAAGAAAAATTTTGTTGGATAAAAGCGTGGTTCAGAAAAGCGATTTGAGAAGAAATTTTTTTTTGGATAAAAGCGTGGTTCAGAACAGCAATTTCAAAAAAAAAAAATTAATTAAAAGCGCCTTTTGTAACCGCGCTTTCTTAATTAAAATCGCGTTTTATAACTACGTTGTTAAGACTTTTCAATTTTCACACAAGATAGGCACGCACACGTTGAAAGCATGGTTATGAACCACATTTTAACTTATTTTAAGAATTCTTTCAAAAGTAGGCTTAGTTTAAAAATTGAATTGGTATTTCGGCTTATTTTGGGAAATGTCCTAGATTTCTCCCTTTTATATAAACTTCCGTTTTTTTTTCTTTTTTTTTCCGTTCATTCTCTCTCGCAACAACACTTTCTCTGAGATCATTTCTCTTCGTTCGTGTTCTATTTTGTAGATTTCTCCCTTTTATATAAACTTCCGTTTTTTTTTCTTTTTTTTTCCGTTCATTCTCTCTCGCAACAACACTTTCTCTGAGATCATTTCTCTTCGTTCGTGTTCTATTTTGTATAATTGTTGGGATTTGGATATGGCTTTATTTTTCTGGTTTTCTAGGGTTTTAATGGTGTGAAATTTGAGTTCAAATCGAGGGATTTTGGGGGAATCTAGAGAGAGAAAGAGAAGAGAAGAGCATGGCGTCCGGAGAGAGAGAGTTCGAGGAGCAGCTGGAGGAAGCTGGGAATAGGCTCCTTCAACCTCCGTCTTCGGTCGATGAACTCCTTCCTCTGCTTGACGTAAGCCCTAATTTATCTGGGTTTTGATTCGTTGAACTGCTTTCTGCCCTTGATTTCTAGGGTTTTTAGTTTTCTATAATTTTTCAGTACTTCATTCGTCTATCTGGGTTTTGATTTTTTTTTTTTTCCCTTGCTGTACCGCATGTTTTTTATGGCATTTGGGTCTTGTTTGGAAAATTTATTCCGTAGTTAGGGCTCTTTATTTTATTTGTTTGTACCACTTGTTCTTTTCCAATTAGTTCATCGAACCGGTTTCAGGAGGATGGCCTACCATAGATCAAAATTTTATCTCTGTGTATAGGATGCAATGTGGAAATTTTGTAGATTGACTAGTTTTTCTATTAATCTTTTGTACTTACGCAGTGTGTTTATTTGTTGCATGTTTCACTCCTTGCCCTGAATCTTGTGAAATCAGTGTATTCTATAAATGCATGGTTCCATCATTTTATGAGGTCATAATTGGAAGTCTGCAATAAAACTGAGTTCCTGTTGGCATAAGACAAATTGGTATTGCAAATGAATTGAACTTATGACATGTATATAATTTTATACATTTAATTATTTCAGTCGGTTCGGGGTGTACTAGCGAAATATTCTATCAAACCGAGACTAGACCGAAAAGTGAAGAAAATCAGACTTTCATTCCTGCAGGTGACCATTTTGTCCCTTGAAACAGTCCATGACCAAGAGATGTTTTTTCGAGTCGGTTTGGTCTGGTACATCGGGTTAGTCGGTTTTTTGATAGCCCTAGGACAAATAGTAAAATTTTTGTGGAACTTGAATTTGCAATTAGTTTGTTGTGTGTAACAATGGGCTGCTGCTGTCTGGGCACTTGTGATCCTAGGTGATCGAAGTGTAAAATGGCTACGTTACGTAACTCTCAATGAGGTAGCTTAGATGTTGGCTTTCAACCCGGGCTTTGAATGCTATCGGAGGGGTACCTTCTTGTTGCGTTGGTGCTTACCTGGGCACTTTCCTAGGTAACAATGTGAATCTGTATGAGTGGGCAATATTAAGTGGCCATCTTGTACTAGGATAATACCATGATGTACTACTATATAGAGAGGAAACATTTATGTAAGTCTCTATTTACAATCATATCCTTTCCTTCTTATTACTGCTGTCAAATAGAAGCTTTTTCCTATACTATAGTTGCAACTTGCAAGTCTATTGTTGTGGGGGAAACAAAACTTCGACAAGTAGAAGCGTCCTGGCAAACCATCTATCAAAGAGGTTGTGTTGTAAATCCTTTCTAACATGATAATGAACATGAGTACAGGGTAGAGGTGACATTCGCATTCTGTAAATGCAATAACACTCTTCTTGATTTAAACTTTGCAACACTTTTTGTTTCCTTAGCTGGAATTTTGAATTTGTACTCTCGATATGTTTTAGAACTTTTGGTATTATCCTAACACTATGACTTTGGTGTTATCCTAACATCATAACTATTGTAGGTTTAGGATATTTTGCAATACAGGTTACACTTGCATTTTGTAACTGCAATGCGTGCTTCTTGATTTAAACCTTGCAACATTTGCCATGTTTTGAATTTGTAGTGTAATGTAATCTAAGTGGGCATCGTATCTTTTGTAGTCGCATTTGATCTTATTTAACTAACACCTTCTTTAAAAAGAGAGAGGAATACTTAAATAGCTTTTAAAAATGGGTCAAAAAGAGTCAAACATATTATTTTTTGTAAAATGAGCAATATGTAAAGATTCTTGTAGACTTTAATGTTGCAACATAGGCTGGCAGTACTAGATATATACATTAAAATGCAACATTAAACCATAAAAATTATTATAAGTCCATGTAAAGATATTGGAATCTAAAAGGTGAGAAAGTAGAAATATTTGGAGTTTGGATGGTGATATTAATTTAATAACATGTGGAATACAATGATGGGATACATTAAAACCATATTAAAAGAAGTCCTAAGAGAATAGAAGAGAAAAGACCCTACATGTAAAGATATTTGGTGGTGGTGGAATTATGTGATACAATTTGTAGTAAAAATAAATTATTATTTTTTTTGAAAAAAAAGGAATGTTTTAAAAATGGCAAAAAGATAAAATTGAGATAACTTTTAAGAAAAATAAATTGGTTAAGAAGGAGGTTGAAAGCCTGCTATGATTTTTTATACTAAATTAGATGTAAAAATGTAGAAAACAATAAATTTTTTTTTTTGGGTAAAAGAAAAGAATACCTTACAAACTTGCTAAATTGTGAGAAAAGAAAATAAGAGATTTTTTATTTATTTATTTTAATTTTTTTTTTCACTTCTTTGATTTGCTTGTAAATTCTTTTGTATAATCTTCTTTTGTTGTGATTTTCAGCAAGTTGAGAATTTTCTCTCAAGAGTGGAGCAGTCACCATTGAAATCAATGCAAACTGCACTTTCTCCATCTATGAAGGCATTGGTTGCAGATAAACTTCTAAGGCATCCTGATGTAGATGTGAAAGTTGCAGTTGCCTCCTGCATCAGTGAGATTACAAGAATTACTGCACCAGATGCTCCATATGATGATGATCAGATGAAGGTACTGGGTTTCTGTTATTTTTGTAGAGAAATTTTATCATCATTTGTTTTATCCTCATAAGTTTTCACTGTTTGTATACACAGGATGTTTTTCAGTTGATTGTATCATCCTTTGAAAATTTATCTGACAAGTCCAGTAGATCATATAATAAGAGGACCTTGATTCTTGAAACTGTAGCCAAGGTCAGGTCATGTGTGGTCATGTTGGATCTAGAATGTGATGGTTTGATTGTTGAGATGTTCCACCACTTTCTGAAAGCTATAAGGTATGAGCTAATATTTAAGATGATGAACATGTTCTTTTTCTTGTGCCATGCCCGGAAAAACCAGGCTATATTAACACTTTTCTGTCTTGTAATATCCACTTTATTTTGTGAAATTGAATTTTCGTATTAATTCTAATATAATATATTATTCTGCTACAAAATCTAAAACAGTAAAGCCAAATCAAATTGTTGTGTTTTCTTTTGCTTCTCCCTGGTCCTTGGCTCACATTTAATTTTGCACTCATGGTTTTTGGTTATAGGTCATACTTTATAAGCTGTAGGATGTGTATATTTATGTATATCAGCAGATGGTGGAGGTCTACCCAGCTAGGGGTGACTTTTGTTTGGACGTGTTGTATAAAAAAAATTTAGGCTGTAGTGTGAGTTTATTCTGCATGAGTTGGTACCAAAAGTGTTGCAAAGTTGTAAAATTTTGATTCCCCATTTTTGAAGTAACTGCCTCCTATTCACTATTGCAGGTTCCATACTTTTTGATAGGTTTATTCTTTATTGATTTGATTTTAATTGAATGTTGTTTTTCATTCATATATTTTTCTTTAGATATAAATATCCAATAAGCAACTTAATTGATTAGCTAACAAGGTTACTTCCCTAACTTAAATCAACTACAAAAAATCCTGCTATGATGATTTGTTCATGTTTCTCTTTTCAGCATCTGATATTGCTTTTGTTCAACTTTCAGGGATTATCACCCAGAGAATGTGTTTTCTTCCATGGTCACAATTATGTCTCTTGTACTGGAAGAAAGTGAAGATATTTCGTTTGAGCTAATCTCTCCCATCCTAGCTAGTTTGAAAAAGGACAATCAGGTCAATTATTATTGACCAATGGATTATTGTGTTTTTATCTCCCTTGTTTTGTTTTTGTTTTTATGAATTTGTCTGAGGTTTTTCTATTTTCAGGAGGTTCTGCCAATTGCTCGGAAATTGGGGGAGAGAGTATTTGAAAACTGTGCAACAAAGGTCAAACCTTACCTGATACAAGCTAAGGAATCCTTGGGCCATTCTTTTGATGATTACAGCAAAGTAATTGCATCTATATGTGATGGAACAACTGATGTTGGACATAACAATGACGGTACTGTTAGACATAATGATGACGATGCTTGTGGAGAACAGTTGGTATGCTCACTTACATTTTCAACGTAGTATTCTTTTATGCATAAATTTAAGAATTGTGAGAGATATAGAGGGTGGAGGTAAATATTGTTTGAAATAAGCTGCCTTTCTCCTTATATACGAGTGTAAACTTTTGACGGGCATAATGGCAGAGCTTAAGTTGCACCATTTTTTTAAAGTAAGTCTGATAATAACTTGTTAATGCTGCTTGCCGATGCTTTCTTATCCAATAATATCCTTGTTCTAATACCCAAAAGTAATAGACCGTTGGCACATGGGTAGCTCAATTTCTATGATTGTATTTTTGTATGTGATTCTGATATTACATGGTTAATGATGTATTACTACTAGGCGGCTGTTACCACTACTGCCCTGTCTGCATTCCTGTCCCTGTCTCTAGCAACAGCAATCCTGCTTAACCAAAGTGTTGTAGCAACTCCTGTGCGATTATATTACCTGCACCTACATGACCATCTCTCGTTTATAATCTCGCTGGTACCCTCTATCTGTAACCTATGTTCCATGGACTTAGGTGGAATGTTGGGTGCTGGTATGTGTGGGAGTGTTGGATTTGTTTGATTCTCATGACAAAGGACGCTAGGCTATGAAGCATGGGTGCGGGTACGCCGATACGGCAAATTCTAAAAAATGTAGGGTACGGATACGGTTGGGGTACGCCAAAATTTTCATTTATTATTATTATTATTATTATTATTATTATTATTATTATTATTTTCTTCTAATTTTAAATTTATAGCTAAACATCAAATATATAAATCATAAGTTTCAATATTGAAACTAAAAAAAGAACAACTTGTCTAAAATGTTATATAATTCTTTATTTTTTTTTTTGATTGTCTAAAACAGGATGCAAAAGAGAGCAAAACCATGACTCATGGGTAAAGGGTGTTGGAAATAAATTACTTGATATTTTCAAAATTGAAAGAAGAATAGTAATGGTTGCAATAAATTATAGCCAAAAAAAAAAAAAAATTCATTTTGCCGTACTGGTGTCGTATCTAAATGTATTTGCCGTACCCGGTACGTGTACCACCGTATCGGTATGTGTACTCGCATCCGCTAAGTACTCGGTACTTGTACGGCACCATTTTTGGAGTACCCGTGCTTCATAAACGCTAGGAGTTTGCGACACGGCTAGATCTTGTATTTTTTTAAAACGTACTTTTATTTTTTAAAGGTAAAACGGAGTTTGCAAACTAATAATAGAGCATTTTTTGCATAAAATGGGTGTCTTTTGCATAGTTGTATTGCAAAACTCGATTACTTAGGCATGCTTGGTGGGTGCATGTCCGACTTAGCATCTCGTGCACATATGTGATACCTTTTAAGTGTTGAGCGTCAGATACGGTTACTTCACAAATTTAGAAGAGTTCGTGTAACATTGCCCATAACATCACAACTTTCCTGCGCAATTGTTGCATTGCTTTCTAGTTGCCTTGTTTGCTTGGTTTGAGGTGAGGAGAGCCTCCAAATGGCTTGCTTGTATAAAGCTTTATCATCGACCATGGGGAATATATGTTATGCTGTGATTGCTAATATTGTTCTTCACTGTTCAGCAACCAACTCCGCCGAGGTTGTTAACAACTCCGCTGGTCCCAAGCCCGGATCAAGGAGGAGGGTTGTGTGTTAGGTAGCCGACAGCCAACATGTAAAAAAACCGTTCGGATCCTTTATGAAAATGAATCCTACTTTGCATCGTTTAAATGCTAGGTCGTTACCCTCAAGTAACGCGTGGCGCTTGCCTTCGGGTGTTTCGAAAAGTGAGCAAGGGGTGTCGCATCGACGCCTAGGTGCGGTGAAAAATGGGCAAAGGTTTTTGCCTTTTTTTTGGACGAGCGCGGGTAAAGAAGCTAGTCGAAGACTACAGGTTTAAGGCAGCCACTTGGAATATAGGAACCTTAACTGGTAAGACGATAGAATTGGTAGATGTTATGATTAGGAGGAGAGTTAGTATAGCTTGCGTACAAGAAACTAAGTGGACGGGTGAGAAAGCTAGGAAAATTGTGGATACTGGTTTTAAATTGTATTATAGTGGTAAGGACAGACGCAGGAATGGGGTAGGAATCATAATTGCCAAGGGTCTGGTGGAGAATTTAGTGGCGGTCATTAGAAAAGGGGATAGGATTATGTTAGTTAAACTAGTTATTGAAGGGAATGTAGTGAATGCTATTAGTGCATACATCCCTTAAGTAGGATTAGATGATCAGACTAAGAGGGATTTTTGGGAGCAAATGGATGAGATCTTACAAGAGATGCCCGTTGGAGAGAACTTGGTTATAGGTGGAGATTTTAATGGCCATGTAGACATAGATAAATTAGGCTATGAAAGGGTGCATGGTGGATAGGGTTTTGGTGACAGAAATGAGGCTGGAGAGAGTATCTTAGATTTTGCGTTGGCTTTTGACCTAGTGGTGGCCAATACTATGTATAAGAAGAGGGAGGAGCATTTGATAACTTTTAAGAGTGGGTCAGTTAAGAGCTAAATAGATTACTTGTTAGTGAGAAAAGTGGACCGCCTAAAATGCAATGATTGTAAGGTGATTTCTGGAGAGAGCCTGACCTCTCAACATAGGATTTTGGTACTAGATTTATGTTTTAGAGGGCAATACCAAGCTAGGAAGGATGGTGGGTATCGTAGGACGAGATGGTGAGACCTAAAAGGGGATAAACTAGAAATATTTAAGAATAGAGTAGATAAGGAAGGTACTTGGGACTTGGAAGATGATGCTAACATTATTTGGAACTCGATGGCCAATTGTATGAGGAGAATCTCAAGAGAAGTGCTTGGAGAGTCGAAAGGGACGGGATCTAGCGCTAGGGAACTTGTTGGTGGAGGGAAGAGGTTCAAGCGGTAGTTAAGGCAAAGAGAGAGTGCTTTAAAAAGTGGCAGAAGGATAGAACTGAGGAAAACCTTAAGAGCTATAGATTGGCTGTTAAAACCTATCACCTACTTCACCCACTTAAACCTACTCCACTAAACCTAACCCACTAAACCTACTCCACTTAAACCTACTCCACTAAACCTAACCCACTACACCACTACCACCTCCACTTCACCTACTCCACCTACCACCTACTACCACCTACTCTTCTATATATAGGAATCATTGTAACATTCAATAGATGAACATCAATCAATAATACATCAGTTTTTCTAACATGGTATCAGAGCAATAAGATTTAGGCCTGTATTTCTTTCTCGCCGGCGGGCAGTAGGCCGGCAATCTTGCCTTCGTTGCCCGCTGGAGTTTTCTACACATACTCACTTGACGATCTGCGTTGATTCATGATCAGACAGTCCAATTTTGTTCCTGCCCCTTTGTTTCTGCCGCCACCGAGCTCGCCGGAGAACTCCGCCATGCTGCTCTCGCTCAGTCACCGGAGAACTCTTCTGCTCAATCCTTGATGGTGTTGTCATAGCTACACGAGACCAACAAATCTAAGCCCGGCTGAGAGAGACGGGATAATTCATTTAGGAGCTGCTGTTGTTGCACATCAAAATCTGGCAACAAATCTAAGCCCTCTGCTGCAATATCTCTTGCATTTAAAGATGATCACAAGCGACTTGACTGAAAATGAACTGCTGTGTATGTGTTGTGGCTCTGTGTGAATGTGTGTATGAACTGCTGTGTGTTGTGTGTGGATAACCAACCCGAGAGAGAGAAGTTGGGTGGGTTTCTCTTCTCTAAACCATGCTCCACAGGCTGTTAAAGCTCCAAACACCAAACACCCACCTTTATTTTAATATTTCCACCCATTTATTTTAAACTTTTCTTCCACCAACCCACCAACCCACTGATTTTATATTTTATTTTATCACCCATCATTTCTTTTCACTTTTTCTTCCCACCACTTTCAATCAACTTGTCTTGCATAGCGGGAAGATTGATAAAGAAAAATATTCCAATACAACAAAGCACACCCATCCTTCTTTTATTTATTTAATCACACTCACCAAGTTTGTTTCACTCTCATTATCACATCCATACACACCGGTATCATGTTGTCTTCAACTTTCTTTTATTTATCATTTTAAAATACACCCTTATCATGTTGTTCCCCACCTTCTTTATTATATATATATATATATATCTCTTTTTATTATATTCTATTACTCAAACTCTCCTCCATTTGATTTTAAAATCACTTATTTTTTATTTATTTTTTCCCAAATCACTTTTCCTCCTTTTTAAATACCCCCACTTTATTTTTTGAAACAATCACACTGATATTTTTCATATAATTCATCTATAAATATTTTTTTATCTATTTTCTTTCTCCCTTGTTTTCTTTCATTTTATTTTTATTTTTTCAACACAACACTCCAAAAAAAAAAAAAAAAAAAAAAAAAAAAAAAAAAAAAACATTTTACAAACTTGTCATTTCTTCATGCCGGGGATCAACCCCGATCAGCATTTTACACAAAAAAAAAAAAAAACGCAAAACAACCACATCCACAGGCGGGATTTTGCTTCTCTACTCTGCTGCGGGTCGCTTTTTCTTGCCTCCGTCCTGGGCGGCCCTTGCCGGTGCTGCCTCTGTGTTTCCCGCACCCACTCCACTGGGCACGATCACTACTCCCTGCTCCTCCACTGCAGCATATGGCGGACCTCCAAATCGGAACATAACGGTGGCCTTCCGCTTCAGTTCCTTATTTTCCGCCTTCAGCACACTTATCTCTGCTCGCGCATCCTTATACATGCGTTGGAGCAGAGCCAGTTGGGCGTTTAACTGCTACACCTCATTTGTCCTACTCTGCAGCCGGTACGACAAGTTTGTGACCGCAGTCATGGTTTCAACACATGACTTCAATGTATACTGATTCGCCTCAATATCTGATTGCACCGCCATTTTTTGCTCCACCGATCGCATCGGAAAGTTCAACTTAGCAAAACCAGAGGCGCTTGGTTGAGGTTCACTGGCCACCGCACCAGTTATCTCTCTTGTTGACTCGTTGAGGTCGGGAAAGAGAGTGAGCAGACCACGGGACGAAGAGGCCATATTCTGGGTAGCTGAACGGGAAGACGAGGCCATGTTATGGGTTTCTGAGTGTTCGAGAAGGGTTGGTTACAGAGTGTTTACAGCGTGTTTCAAGATTTGCAGCTCTTAGCGACAAGCTCTCAGAGAACGAAGAGGTTTCAACTGGTTTGTTATGCTTCCAAGCCTCAGCCTCCGCTTCGGTTTATAAAGACCATGATGAAGAGGCAGACACGCGCATCATGCGCCACTTGCCGACAGACGACAAAACGGGCGCGCAAGCCAAGATGGTCACGCGTCTCGCCATCATGTCCGGCACACCTTTTTATGGAATGGGCACGCCTTTTGATGGCACGCCTTTTTATGGATTTGGCACGCCTTTTGATGGCACGCCTTTTGAAAGATTGGGTACACCTTTTGAGGGTGCGACTTTTTAAGGGTCCGACAAGACTCTGTAAACTGTCCCGACATTGATTCCGGTTAGCTCCTTCATAGGTCCGACAAGACTCAGTAAACTGTCCCGACATTGATTCCGGTTAGCTCCTTCATGGGTCCGACAAGACTCTGTAAACTGTCCCGACATTGATTCCGGTTAGCTCCTTCATGGGTCCGACAAGACTCTGTAAACTGTCCCGACATTGATTTCGGTTAGTTTCTACAAGGGTCCAGCAAGACTCCGTAAACTGTCACAACAACTGTCACAACATTGTCTGCTACAACGGTCCGACATGACCCCATAAACTGTCTTCTACATCGGTCTGACACAACCATCCAGTGTCCTCTACAACGTTATGACACCACCATACAGTGTCTTCACCATCGGTCTGACACGACCATACAGTGTCTCCTATCCTCTTTTCTTTTATGTATTCGTCTATTTTCTTGTTTTGTTACTCTCTCCAAACTCAAGTTGGCTAGTTCCTATCCCCCTTGAGTTTGCGGGGGGCTGTTAAAACCTATCACCTACTTCACCCACTTAAACCTACTCCACTAAACCTAACCCACTAAACCTACTCCACTTAAACCTACTCCACTAAACCTAACCCACTACACCACTACCACCTCCACTTCACCTACTCCACCTACCACCTACTACCACCTACTCTTCTATATATAGGAATCATTGTAACATTCAATAGATGAACATCAATCAATAATACATCAGTTTTTCTAACATTGGCTAATAAGGAAGTCAAAAAAGTAGTGAGGGAGGCTAAGTTGAAAGTTTATGATGACCTATACACTAGACTAGATAGTAAAGAAGGAGAGAAGCGGATATACAAACTTGCTAAGATACGGGAGAGGAAAACAAGAGATTTTAATCAAGTTAAGTGCATCAAGAGTGAGGATTCTAAGGTATTGGTGAAAGATGAAGAGATTAAGGAAAGATGGAAGAACTATTTTGAAAAACTATTAAATGAGGAATATGGAGGTACGGCAATAGGGGAAGAAATGGCTAGTAATACGATAAACCAATACTATAGGTTTTATCGCAGGATTATGAACTTTGCAGTGGAGATTGCACTTAAGAAGATGAAATCAAATAAGGCTTTAGGACTCGATGATATCCCTATTGAAGCTTGGAAGTGCTTGGGTAAAAAGGGGTTGCTTGGTTGACTAGGATGTTTAGCAAAATTTTGTTGATTAGGAACATGCCAGATGAGTGGAGGAAGAGTATTTTAGTGCCAATATATAAGAATAAAAGAGATATCCAGAATTGCAACAATTATAGAGGAATCAAGCTAATGTGCCATGTAATGAAAGTGTGGGGAGGGTGATGGAACGCGGATTGCGAGATATAACAGAGGTGTCAGAGAATTAATTTGGGTTTATGCCCGGCAGGTCAACAATGGAAGCGATTCATCTTTTGAGGAGAGTAATAGAAAAGTATAGAGAAAAGAAAAGAGACATTCATATGGTGTTTATCGACCTTGAGAAAGCATATGATAGAGTGTCCCGAGATATAATATGGTGGGTGTTAGAGAAGAAAGGGGTAACAAAAGGTTACATTGATGTGATTAGGGACATGTATGAAGGGGTGGTGACCACTATTAGATCGCCTACTGGAGAGACAAATGAATTTCCTATCACTGTTGGGTTACACCAAGGATCTATCTTAAACCCTTATCTTTTTGCTTTAGTTATGGATGAGTTGACGAGAAATATTTAGGATGATGTGCCATGGTGTATGCTTTTTGCAGAAGATATCGTGCTAGTGGATGAGACTAGAGAAGGAGTTAATACAAAGTTGGAGATTTGGAGAAAAAACTCCTGAATTTAAAGGTTTCCGGATAAGCAGAAATAAGATAGTACATGGAGTGTAAATTTAGTAACAGTAACAATGAAAGCAGAGGAGAAGTGAAGATTGAGAACCAAGAATTGCCTAAGAATGAACATTTTCATTATTTAGGGTCGATTATCACAACAACGGAGGAGATTGATGCGGATGTGGCTCATAGGATTAAGGCGGGATGGTGTAAGTGGAGAAGTGCGTTTGGGGTATTGTGCGATAAACGAATAACTACTAGACTAAAAGGTAAGTTCTATAGAATGGCTATTAGACTAGCGATGTTGTATGTGACAGAGTGTTGGGCAACCAAGAAACAACATATAGATAAGATGTGCGTGGCTGAGATGAGGATGCTAAGGTGGATGTGTGGCAAGATTAGACAAGACAGGACATAATTAGGAATAAGTGTATTCGGGAATGGATAGGAGTAGCACCGATAGAAGATAAGTTGAGAGATAATTGATTGAGATGGTTTGGTCACATTCAACGGAGACCAACAGAGGCAGTAGTGAAGAGATGTGATACTGTAATGGTAGAGAGGAGTGTTAGGGGGCGGGGTAGGCCTAGATTAACGTTGGCTAACGTTGTAAATAGAGATATGGATCTACTTAATTTGACTAACGAAATGGCCTTTGATAGGGCCGCGTGGAGAAGAAGGATTCATGTAGACAACCCCATTTGATGGGACTTAAGGCTTGGTTTGGTTTGGTTACTGTCCAGCAACCTCAGGGAGATCCACTACGAATTTCAGATCTCTTTCATTTTAAGTAGTGCTCGTTTTAAAATAATATTGTCTACCTATAGTGAATGTCTTCATTTGATGCTAATAATGTTTACTGAAATTGTCATTGCCTCAGCCAAAAAGGTTTTATTTTTTTATATGTGAGCATAGATGTAATCATGATTTGGTATTCATTGTGCTGTAATGTTTTCTTCAGATTGAGGAAAGCAAGTTGGCTAGGGCATCTTCAGAGGGGGCAGCTCAGGTATGTCATCAAGTTATATCTGTTTTCTGTAATTTATACTTGTAGGTTTTATCCATCTTAACTTCTAGTTGTTATTTGTTCTGCTTTTACATGTGATATTGCCAGTTCTTGTACTAATTGCACATGTGATATTGCCACTTCTTGTACTAATTGCATCAGGCTGATGAGAACAAGTTGGCTGTGGCATCTCCTGATGGGGCAGCCCAGGCATGTCCTGATAGTCTATATTATTTTTATGTATTTTTTGATTTGTATATCTAGTTGTGAGTTAATTTATAAAGTTTTGTGGACCAACCTTATCTTGCAACTTTGTTAAAAAAAACCTTAATCTTGCAACTAATCTTGCAACTAATCGCTTGGAGGTCATCAATCTAGGATCAAATGACAAAAGAAAGTGTGACAGAGACTTGTCCTGAAGGTGATCATCCTGCTGTGGACGGATCTCCAAAGTCAGTTATGAGTAATGGTGTTCCAGAAACTGGGAATGAGGATAGATTGGCAGATCCAGAGCCTTTAAAGAAGCTAGAGCATGGTCACCAAGCTGATCAGTCAGTTGATACTAATGTAACAAGCAGTGCTGAACCCGATGATTCAGAGAGTGGGAAGATTGTAAAATCAGAGTCTAAGCCTGAACAAACATCCAAGGAAAGAGGACAGAAACCTAACTCTTTAATCAATTCAACAGAACCTTCTGACTCCTCTCGAGTTGATAGCGATAAAGAGGCTGAAAGAACGGCAGACCGTCGAAAAAGTCGTAGCAAGGAAGTCCGTAGTTCACCTTCTGAGGAGCTGTCTGTTGAGGTGGCTGTGCTGTCAGAAAATGACAAAGAGAACGTTCAGGTTTCCTCACCAAAAGCAATAGAGAGTGAGCCAGTGAATGTGGCTTCCCCATCTCCGAGTGGGAGTGTTCCTGATGAGGGTAGTCCAAAGAAGGTTGGACGACCAAAGAAGAAAGACTTGGTTGAAGAAGGTCCACTATCTGCCAATGTTGCTTCTAAGAAAGCATCTGCCGGTACAAGTGATTTGGAAGTGAAGACCCAGAGACACTCTGGAAAAAAGGCTCCTGCTGGGAGTACTGAGGAGAAGACTCTGGCTCTGACGGACAATTCCGAGAGTGAAGGTGGGACAAGTGATTCAGAGGCAAAACCATTGAAAGATTGTGTTAGGAAGGTACATGCAAAAGATGAGATAGTGGATGGGCCCTCATCAAAGAAGAAGGAAGATAGGAAAAGGCGTGGGCGAGGACGAGTACGAGGACGTGGACGTGGAAAAGCTACTTTGGTGAAGGATTTAACAAAATCATCCACGGAAGATGATGACAAAGTACTTTTTGATGTGCTTTGGCATTGTGCTGTTCTATTTATGCCTTGAGTCTTCATTGACCAAGTATCTAAAAAAAATATTCTTATGCATTTTGTAGGAAGCAGTTTCTTCACCAAAACGTGCCTCAAGATTAGATAAAGATGAAGTCCACTTAGAGGAAACCCCCAAGACGAATTCCAAGAGAAAGCGTACGCCTGGGAAAGAGAGAGTAAGTATTCTCAACCCCATTGGCATGGTTCATTTTCTATCAGTCGGCATATTTTGATTTTTGGTTTATATTATAATAAAATCTAATGCATGCTCTAGGAAAGTGCCTACCATGTGGTGCACCCACCCATAGATTGCATTTTATTTTATTCTGTTTTGTCATTTCATATGCAAGAATGCAACATCATCAGGATTTTCACTATTCTCTTTGTGGTACTTTGGTCTCTTCTTCCTTTCGTCTGTAAAAGAGTGACATAACTTCAAAAAATAAAATAAAATAAAATAAAAAAAATGTAGTAAGAAAATCTGAAGGGCTGATTACTTGGACTCTGTTTGCCTTTACACTTTAACAATGAAAATTCTTTTTGTTTGTGCAATGGTGCAATTAATCACTGTGTGGTCCTGATGTGGGATGTGTTTGGCCTTTCCTTTTCATATGCTGCCCACATGTAAGTTCGTCGGTGCGTGGGTGCCTGTGGTTTGTTGTGTGTGGTGGAGTTGGACCGGATCCTATTTAGCAGTTTAGAAAGTGATTGTGTTTTTTGGTCATGGGTGATGTGCCTCTATGGGGATTAGCCTTGATGACTCTAAATGGGTAGGAACGTGCTGTTCGTAAAACCACCTATACCTCCCTCTCCCAATGGGGGAAAAAAAGAACAACAATTATGTTAATGCCTTGTAATTTTTAAATAACCATGGCATTATTTTCATCAAAAGTATTTTAACCTGTCCTCCATTCTTGTACAAAGCTTCTTCAGAAGTCCATCACCTTTCATTTATTTATTTTTTAATTTTTTGTTGCAATGTTTTTGCATAACTACATTGTCATCATGATAATTGGTAATGACTCTGTGAAGATATGATGTTGGGGCATGAGATCAACATCTCTTTGCTCTTGCCCCGTCTATTTTTATCTGTTCTTTATTTTTCTTCTTTCTTTGAAAAGGTAAGGTTTTTGTTTGTTGGAGTTGATGCGTAGTTTTAATTTAGGGAAGGAAAAGTAAAGTATTTTTGGGGATATGTAGTGCTTAGCCCTTTAAAATCTTTGAGAGAACCAATAAAGGGGATAGAGGGAGAGAAAGAGGCAATGGACATGAGATGGAAGATCACGTAACACACTTGAACTGATTGAACAGGACAAAGCTCAGCCTTGCATTGTAAAACTGAATCTTATTCTAAGCTTAAAAAGAGAGGTCAAATTGAGCTATTGCTGAACTTGCTTGGGCTTGAGTTTGTGTTTCATTTTTGGTGGACTGACGTATGCTACAATTGGGTTTGTGTGATATCAGTATTACTTGCTCTAGTTGTTTTTATGGTGTTTAACTCTTGTGTACTTCTTGAATCAATTTCTGTTATCATTTGTACTTTTTGAACCGATTCTGATAAGTTGTCTATTGTTTCATTTCAGGCATCTGATGCTATAGAGTATGACAGTAACCTAATTGGTAAAAAGGTTAAGGTTTGGTGGCCAGATGATGACATGTAAGTGCTTCCATTAGGTTGTATAGTTATATTGGTCACTGATAAGTACTAGCTGAAGTCCTTACATTTTAACTAATGAATCTTCCTTTATTTTTTCTCTCGCATGATACCTTGTCTTTTATGTTGTAATTTTTGCCTTCCTTTTAGTGGTTGCGTTTTTATTTTTTATTTTTTTAAGGGGGAATTACAGTAAACCCCCATAACAACATTTGAATCCCAGTTCAGCTTAATGATATGTTGATCTAGTAGGTATTGTGGAGTTATCTGTTTCATATATATATATATATAACTGCACGATCACCTAAAAGCTTGTTTTACATATCTATCCATATAATTATCTGAGCTTCATTGTATAAGAAAAGTTGGTTGTTTTGTATATATATCTGTAAAATCATATATGATCCTAAGCATTGTTTATTTTACTTTTCACATGCTATATGGTTTTCCTTCTGAGAGAGTATGGCCTTCAGGATCATTAAAGGTTGTATGTGTTACGCCTTATACACCTTTACTGTGATCCTTGCGATGCTTGACTGGGCTTCCTGGGGGTCGAATATTTTCCCGAGTAATTATTGCATATCTTTACGACTTAATGAGAATAATATGGTCATTGGTCAGAATACATTATTCCCGCTTTAACATTAAAACACAAAGAAGAAAGTGTTTGCGCCATGGTTCAAAGTGGTATGCTATAGACCATATATTTGGATATTGTTGGTGTAATTTCTAGTGTTGCATTAGTCGCTAAACAAAGTATGTGATAATATCATTGTAATTTCTTATTCTACCTTGATGAAGTTTTGGGGTAGTTTAAGATTTATTTTCTTTTATTCAGTTATTTATTATATTTGGGTTGGAGTAAATTTAATGGGATTATGTTTTAGACTATCACTCTCTGGATTGGTGACAACACCTAAGCTAGTGGAATTAGGGTGTATACTCCCTATATGAACAAAACCCTTTTATTATTTCAGGGACAGTTGATTGAAGAGAAAAAAATCCCTGATGGCTGGTTCTCTCCTTTCCCTCTATTTTCCCGTCTCATCTCTGCATCTCTATCCCCTTTTTTTTTATAACTGTGTATCCGGGCCAGCTTAAGTGCACCTCGACTAATCCCGGTGGACCAATCCCACCGCCCACTTGTGGGGGCTCCATTTAAAGCCAGAGTGAGCGCCCTATATGGATTGGCCTCGAAGAGCTTATTGTAACTAGTGAGTAGTGAAATTGAGACCTGGAAGGAGCACATCCCCAGGTCCCAAGTTGTGCCACTAGGCCAACCCCTTGAGGTTTTTGCATATCTGCAGTTTCTTTTCCTATATTTTCTTCTCCTCTTTGTTAGCTTCTTCTTCTTTGTGTCTGCTTCTCTTCTTTCTTTTCTTCTTCCGATTTGGATGTTCCAATATTATTATCCTGACGCCTTGTGCCACAATGCAACATTGAGTTCTTGGTTCTTGTAGCTGGCCAAAGGCCATGAAGGGTGGTGAAGTTTGGCGCCAAATTTGGAAAACAACCACTGTATTTCTTGCAAAAGGTCAGTATCCAAGCTTGGACAAGTTGGAACTGATTGTAAGTTCTTTGGCAAGTAACTAGGTCGGGCATCCAGAGCAAGCCCAAAAGAAACAATAGGTTGATCAACTTCATTTTTCCACATTACGTACCCAACACAAGATTTTTGAGATTTCTTTATATAAATCCATTCATATTTATAATGGTGGTGCAGGTGGTGGGTACGGGAATTAATTCGAAGTGGTTGGGAGTGCTTCTTTCATGTATTAGTACCACTCATATCACTGTCATGCCTCCAATATGAAGAATCATCTATGATGAAAGTTATCCATAAAATGTGAGTGAGAGAGAGAGAGAGAGGAATTATAGTATATTGGGGCACAGAGAAAAAAATTTCAAAAACATGTGGGGGGTGCAAGTAATTCTTGCAAGTGTGACTTGCATCCCTCCATATTTGTGTGATAAAATTTTTTCTATCCCACTAGAATGTAATTCCCCCTAGAAATTATAGAGTACTAAGGCATTTCGATAGACTTTGATAGTGACTATTCGTAAAATTAACAAATTAATGCTATAGTTTGTTTATAAAAGATATATTTCGTGAGAAGTAACAATTAGAAAGTTTCAAAATTCTCATATTTCCAATATGTTCATGTAATTATATGCTAACAGTGAGGCATGTAATTCTCATATTCATGTAGGTCACAACCTAGGCACTTTTCATTTTAGGAAAAGAATTTATATCTATACTTATCGTCCACAAATTTAAAATTCAAACACTGCATAAGTAATCTGACTTTACACTGTGAAAATTCAAAACCAAGAAATAAAGTCTAGTTTTAATTAAGGACATACAAAATATTACTTCTATTCCAACTTAATTCATTCATAGAATAAAAATCAATGACATTAGTCCACATCTCCGTATAATAACCCTCACTCTATGAAGCACGGACACCTCTCCGAGGGCTCCGTACCAGTGTCGGACACGTGTCGGACACGGACACGCGTCGGACACGCGGCGGACACGTGTCCGACACGCACTAGAGAGTGTCCAATTTTTTTTTTTTTTTTTTTTTTTTTTTTTTTTTTTTTTCTGAAGCCGGACACGTCCAGGACACGTTATGGACACTTTCGGACACGCACGGGGCCAATTTCAGAATTTACAAAACATTTTTAGGGTCAATTTCAGAATTTATAAAATATTTTTGGGGTCAATCTGTAAAAAAGCAAAAAAAATTCTGTTTGCCCTAAATCAAAAGCCCTAAATCGATCTAAGAGGTTAGTAGAGAACAAAAAGAGAAAGAGAGAAGACAGATAACAGAGGAGAAAGACAACCTGGTCGCTCGTCAGTCGCTCGTCCGTCGCTCGTCATCGGTCGTCGCTCGTCGTCGCTCCTCAGCCGTCGCTCGTCGTCGTAAGGTACACCTTCTTCTTCCTTCCTCAGCTTCGGTCTTCTTCCTTCTTCTTCTGGTCTTCGCCAGTCGATGTTTCTCTCTCTCTCTGTCTGTCGAGGTCTCCTCTCTCTCTCTCTCTCTGAGTCTTCTTCTGGTCTTCTCCTCCGTCTTCGACTTCGGTCTTCTATTTTTTTTTCTATTATTTCAGAATATATATATATATATATATATATTTATTAACAACTTCGGTCTTCTTCTTTTTTTTTTTTTCTATTATTTCAGAATATATATATATATATTTATTAATTAGTTTTGTTAATAAGTCTTTTTTTATAATATGTATTTATTTCAGAATATATATATATATATATATTTATTAATTAGTTTTGTTAATATTTCTTAGTTTTGTTAATATATATATATATATATATTTTATTAATTTTTTTAATTTTAATAATAATGTGTGTTTATTAATTATGTTATTTCAGTGTTATTTTAATTATTTTTTAATAATTTTATGACATATAATAAATAAAATTAATTATATATATTGAACGTGTCCCCAGCGTGTCGTGTCCCCCATTTTTTGAAAATTTGCGTGTCGGCGTGTCCGTGTCGTGTCCGTGTCGTGTCGCGTGTCCGTGTCCGTGCTTCATAGCCCTCACTGTTTGTTGTACTTTTTTGAGGATTCAAAATATATATATATATATATATAGGAGAATAACTTGAGCATTTCCACACGCACACAAAAAAAAAAAAAAAAAACCCTAATTTTCAATCGATATGGGATTGGCAAATTTTATGATGATATATAGCATTTAATATCGTAAGCTACCCCAACTGCTTCTCATTAACTTTGGTTTCATTTAGACAAGTAAGAAATTTGAAATGAAAGAATTTAAGGTTAATCTTTACAGAATTAGAAGGAGGTCAGTAGAGTAAAGGGGTCCAACACATTGAATTGTGAGAATGAAGTCATCACCTTAAAGAGAATTAGGAGGAGGTCAGTAGAGTAGAGGGGTCCAACACATTGAATTGTGAGAATAAAGTCATCTCCAACATTCTTTATGAAGCCTTACTGCTACCCTCTTTCGGTTGAAGATGTTCTTTGCATTTGAAATATGGTGTCAGTCAGGATCTTTAAAACACACTGTTTGCAAACTTACCTCTTCATCTGGAGAAGTGGTGGTCATTGCTTGCTATTTTAAAGTCTTGAATGTGATTGATGTATAACTTTTGTTTGTGCAATATTTGGAAAGACAATATGAGAGATTTCAATTGGTGATTGGTGTGGACTGATCTCGAAGTGCATTTAATAACTCTTTCTTTATGTGGTTTGAAGAGGAAAATGGAAAAGAAAGAGAAGGCAAAGGAAATAAAAAATAATAAATAGAAAGTTTAAATTTGTGGATGATAAGTATGTAAGAATTTATGTATTATTGATTTATTGATTGATAGATACAAGATTGATGTATTGATATTTTTTACAAGATGGTGAGGTACTAATTATATAGGAGACGATTGGGGAGTAGGTGAGTGTGTGTGGTAGGTGAGTTGAGTGGAGGTGGTAGGTGATGATATATTCTAACAGCCCCCCGCAAACTCAAGGAGGATAGAAACTAACCAACTTGAGTTTGAAGAGAGGAACAAAAACAAGAAAATACATAAAAATAAAAAAGGATAGGAGACACTGTATGGTCGTGTCAGACCATTGGTGAAGACACTGAATGGTGGTGTCATAACGTTGTAGAGAACACTGTATGGTGGTGTCAGACCGATGTAGAAGACAGTTTATGGGGTCATGTCGGACCGTTGTAGAAGACAGTTTATGGGGTCATGTCGGACCGTTGGTGAAGACAATGTAGAAACTAACCGGAATCTATGTCGGGACAGTTTACAGAGTCTTGTCGGACCCTTGTAGAAACTAACCGGAATCTATGTCGGGACAGTTTACAGAGTCTTGTCGGACCCTTGTAGAAACTAACCGGAATCTATGTCGGGACAGTTTACAGAGTCTTGTCGGACCCATAAAGGAGCTAACCGGAATTAAATGTCGGGACAGTTTACAGAGTCTTGTCGGACCCATAAAGGAGCTAACCGGAATCAATGTCGGGACAGTTTACAGAGTCTTGTCGGACCCATTAAAAAATCGCATCCTCAAAAGGTGCGCTCAATTTTGTAAAAAAGGCGTGCCATCAAAAGGCGTGCCCAATTCATCAAAAGGTGTGCCGGACATGATGGCGAGGCACGTGGGCGCCTTGGCTTGCGTGCCCGTTTGTCGGCTAGTGGCAAGAGGCGCGCGATGCGCGTGGCTGGCCCTGGCTATTTAAAACAAGGTTGAGGCGAAGGCTGTGCATACGAGTCTGAAACCTCTGAACGCTCGGAGAGCTTGTCTCTGCAAATCTTGAAACACCCGGAAACCAACCCTTCTCTGAAACACTTAGCAACTCAAAAACATGGCCTCTTCTTCCCGTCCAGTTACCCAGAACCTGCTCACGCTCTTTCCAGAACTGAACGAGCCCACAAGAGAAATAACTGGTGCGGTGGCCAGTGAACCGCAACCAAACACCTCTGGTTTTGCTCCATTGAACTTTCCGATGCGGTCGGTGGAGCAAAAAATGGCGATGCAAACTGATATTGAGGCTAATCAGTATACTCTGAAGTCATGCGTGGAAACCATGACGGCGGTCACAAATTTGTCGAACCGGCTGCAGAGTAGGTCAAATGAGGTGCAGCATTTAAACTCCCAGCTGGCTCTGCTCCAACGCATGTATAAGGATGCGCGAGCAGAGATTAGCGTGCTAAGGGCAGAAAACAAGGAGCTGAAGCGGAAGGCCACCGTAATGTTCCGATTTGGAGGGCCGCCATATGCTGCAGTGGAGGAGCAGGGAGTAGTGATCATGCCCAGTGGAGTGGGAAACACGGAGGCAACGCCGGTAAGGGCCGCCCAGGACGGAGGCAAAAAGAAAAGACTGGCGGCAGAGTAGAGAAGAAGTGAGGTCGATGTGTGGCCGCTGCAGAAAAGAAAACAAAGCTTTGGTTGTTGTTGTTGTTTTTTTTTTTTTTTTTTTTTTTTTTTGTGTGTGTAAAAATATGATCGGAGTGGATCCCGGAGAGGAATAAAATACGGGTGTTTGGCAAAGTTGTAAATGGTTTGATTTGTTTTTTTTTTTTTGTTTTTTTGTTTTTTTGTTTTTTTGTTTTTTTGTTTTTTTTTTTTTTTTTTGCTTGTTTAATAAAAAAATATATATATAGATATATAAAAAAAAAAGTGGGGAACAATATGATGTCTGAGAGTATCAATGAAGGTTTAGAATAAAAAATAAAATTTGATGAAAAAAATAAAGGGGGCGGTTGCTGTTCAAAAAAAAAAAAAAAAAAAACAATGGAGGAAAATAAATATAAAAACAAAGAAAAGAAAGTGGGGCACTTGAGGATGTTTTTGAAAAGAATATAAAAACAAAGAAAAGAAAATGGGGCACTTGAGGATGTTTTTGAAAAGAAGAGATGAAATCACGTGGGAAGCTTTGCTGTTCAAAGAAGGAGTAAAATAATAGAAAAGAAAAAGAAAGTGAGGGAGAGATTCGAAAAAGATGAGTGGGTGAGTCTTTAGAGAGAGAAACCGTCTCCCCCCTCCGCCAATGGGTGTGTGTGTAGGAATCTGAAAATTATCAATAGCTATTTAATTACCGGGTTCTAAATGTAAAGAAACCAGGAATAAAAAAGCTTTTGCCTCCACATAAAGACGAAGCAAAGATCACTCCTCCATGCGATTTTCCTCTGATTGCTGAGAAGAAACCATGACTGTCTTCGGTAAAATAAGAGAAGGTTCCGGTTGGAGGGCTGCAGGAGCCCTGATCATGTCGATGCTCTGCTTAAGCTCCTTTGCTGCCTCCTTCGGTTCCTTGGATCTCTTTCCCTTAAACCTATTTTCATGATGTCTGGTTTCTGTCATATCGCTCCGGCCTATTTCGCTTCCTCTCAAACTCAAAGGTTGAATCCTGTGTCATATCCTTTCCATGCAGTCTCCTATAAGCCTTGGTCCACTTAACTTTACGAGGATTCCTCTTCATCTTAAAGTTCTTGTGACATTTAGATCGACAAAATCGGAAAATCTGCGCGTCATTCCTAACAAACTGAATACCATGCCCAGGATATACAGTAGAGGAACAGAACCAGCATTTTTCCAATCTCATGGCGGCTTTGGGTTACAAAATCCTCTGTTCCCGCTTTGAAGCGCTGTTCTTGTTGCTGCGTCGCTAGACGCCCGAGAGCGAAGAGCACGAAGCGAACGAGGGAGAGAGAGCCGGATCTGATCGGAGACAAGGCGGCGGTGCGGTGGCGGAGGCGGTTCGACGAGTGGACTATGTTTTTGGATGCGTAAGTTAAGGCTTTGCCCGTATATGGACTATGTTTTTGGAAATGAGACAGAGGCAAGAACCTTTTCAAAAGTTCATGGCTGGGAGACAGAGAATGTCGAGGAGATAGCTTGGAAAATTTCCAAATGGCCAAAGGCATCTGGAACACACAAGAGGATTACTGTGATTACTCAAGGTGCAGATCCAGTCGTTGTTGCTGACGATGGGAAGATCAAACTGTTCCCTGTGATATTGTTACCTAAAGAGAAACTCGTTGATACCAACGGAGCAGGGAGGAGGTTTGAATTGGGTGAGATCCGGCGGGCGGTCAAGGCAAGGTTGCCGCCCGCCGGAAGGCGAAGAACACCAAGATCTTTAACCTTGCTCTGATACCATGTAAGAATTTATGTATTATTGATTTATTGATTGATAGATACAAGATTGATGTATTGATATTTTTTACAAGATGGTGAGGTACTAATTATATAGGAGACGATTGGGGAGTAGGTGAGTGTGTGTGGTAGGTGAGTTGAGTGGAGGTGGTAGGTGATGATATATTCTAACAAAGTATAGATATAAATTCTTTTCCTAAAATGAATAGTGCCTAGGTTGTGACCTCCATGAGTATGAGAATTACACACCTCACTGTTAGCATATAATTGCATGAACATATTGGAAATATTGGAATTTTGAAACATTCTAATTGTCACTTCTCCTTAGGAAAGGTTTCTTTTATAAAACAAACTATAACATCGATTTGTTAATTTTATGAATAGTCACTATCAAAGTCTATCGAAATGCCTTATGGCCTCGTTTGTTTTCAGAGGTAGAATGGAGGGGATTCATAGTGAGAGAATTAATAGTGAGGGAATTAAGTAAAATTGTATTTGTTTTGATGATAGTTGTTAGTGTAGGAATTGTTAAATTATTTTTATATAAAATAATAAAACAATTAAAAAAATATAAAAAATTAAACATTAATGTTTATAAAAAAATTCTCAATATGTAAAAAATAAAAAAATTTCTAATCCCCTCATTATTTTTCTAATATCACTTCTACCTCCTCCACATCCCAATCCTCTTTCCAACTTCCATCTTAATCCCTTTTCTTCATCCTAATCCCTTCCCCAACTCTACAAACAAACACAACACTAAATAATCCAACCTCCATCCAAATCCCCTCCCATCTATTACACCCCAAAACAAACGGGGCCTAAGACTATAATTTTTAGGGGGAATTACATTCCCGTGGGACAAGAAATTCATTTTTCACAAACATGGAGGGGTGCAAGTCACACTTGCATCTCTATAGCTTTTAACTTGCACCCATTACAGAATCACTTGCACCCCACATGATTTTGTAATTTTTTTATTGGCGTGCCACTGTGCTATAATTCCTTCTAATTTCTACACTTCAATTCTCTCGCTCTCTCTCTCTTTCACACACACACACATTTTATGGATGACTTTTATCATAGACGATTTTTCATATTGGAGGCATGACCTTAGTTGCAGGAATCGCGCAATCAGGTGACGAATCTCCGTGAGAAACGCGATTCCGCGTTTCTTAGAAAGAAACGTGTAAGAATCGCGTTTCTGTAGAGAGAGAAACGCGATCCTGTCCTAGATAGGATCGTTGGTGGCTATAAACAAAAACCCTAACTGAGAGAAAGAGGAGAAAGAAGGTGAAGAACCTGAAAGTCGTCTGGGTATGTCCTGCTTCTTCGCTTCGTTTTTCTTCTCTCTCTGGCAGATCGTCTCTCTCTCTCGCTCTCGCAGATCGTCTCTGGCAGATCGTCTCTCTGGCAGATCGTCTCTCGCAGTTCGCCTCTCTCTCTCGATCTCGCAGATCTGCTCCTTCTTGTCGATCGTCATCGTCTCCTTCGTCTTTTGCCTTCTCGCAGTTCATCTTTCACTCTCTCTCTGGCCACCGTTATCTGATTCTAAGTAATATACTAATATATAAATAAGATAAAACATATATAATATATAAAACATATATAATATATATCATATATATTATTCTAAGTAATATATAAATAATATATATAATATATTATATGATTATATATATTAATATATATATTTAAAAATAAAAATAAAAATATTAACACATTATTATTTTATATATATCATATATATACATATATATATGAGTATATATTATACATATTAATAAAAAAACACAAACAAATATATATAAAATAAAAAAAAAATTAACAATAACACATTATTTAAAAATATAATAAATAAAAAAATAATTAATGTGTATTAAAATAAAAATATTTATAAAAAAATTTCTAACGTGTATTAAAAAAAATATATATATATATATATATATAGTACCGCTCCCCGAGGCGCTCCCAACTTAAGAAACTTCTATCGGCTCACGCTTCCCCGCTCCCGCTCCCGCCCCCGCTTCCGCCCCCGCTCCCGCTTCGTGCAACTAAGGGCATGACAATGATACGAGTTGTACTAATACATGAAAGAAGCACTTCCAACCACTTCGAATTAATTCCCGTACCCACTACCACCATGCACCACCATTATAAATATAAATGGATTAATATAAAGAAATCTCAAAAATCTTGTGTTGGGTACGTAGTGTGGAAAAGTGAAGTTGATCAACCTAGTGTTTCTTTTGGGCTTGCTCTGGATGCCCGACCCAGTTACTTGCCAAAGAACTTACAATCAGTTCCTACTTGTCCAAGCTTGGATACCGACCTTTTGCAAGAAATACAGTGGTTGTTTTCCGAATTTGGCACCAAACTTCACCCTTCATGGCCTTTGGCCAGCTACAAGAATCGTGAACTCTCAGTGTTGAATTGTGGCAAAATACGTTAGGATTATTATATTGGAGCCGAGGAAATAAAATCCTTTCTAAATTAAATTAAAATTGTTGTTGTGCTTCATTTCTCCAAGTGTTGCAAATTTGATTTGATTTGATTGATTATTATTAAGGCCAGGGCATGGCCGAACATTATTATTGGCAAAAGAGATTCACAGCTATGGCAGAATCAGTGGGACAAACATGGGATTTGTTGTTTGTCCAGAATGACGAAAATGGATTACTTTTTGAGTGTAATCCAAGAAAGAAATAGGATTGACTTGCTCAGCATCCTAAGCAATGCCAACATAGTAGCGCACTCTGATGTATCATATAACAAGCTTGATTTCGAAAATGCTCTTACTCAGTTCACTGGAGTGGGAAATAGCATTTACATTTCATGCTATGCTCTTAACAACACGAATTTGCAATTGTTTGAGATTTACACTTGTCTCGACTACCTTGCAACCCAAGTGATTCCTTGTCCAGTAATTACCAAACAAAGGGGTTGTACCGGGAGCATTGTATTTCTCCCATAGTAGTAGCACTTTATGTGGGAATAATTAGTGTGCTTGATGAACACGACAGTGTTTTATTAAAATAAATATTTGACATTGACTGTAGCTTTTTCTGCACTCAGACATCCTTTTCCAATATTTGCTCATTTCGATTTTTTCTATGTTGGTTGGTTCAGAAACTTGGTTGAAACAGAACATGGAGTACTATATATAATTATCTGATCTCTGCATATCATCATGTGGCTGAGTTTGTTCTTGATTTGTTTCTTCTATGAAGAAGAAAGGAACTACAAAATCATTTGACAGATAAATATATATAAATTACAATTAACATAGCATGCTATGTTGGTTCATTCAATTTTTTCTTTGCTAGATTCATTAATTGTTTATTAACTTGAAATTGCAAAATTTTCTTAGTTTCAATAGATTGTGAATTTTCTATTGTAGAAATGTCTACAACACCCCAAATGATAAAATGGCCCCAGAACCAATCCACTCCCGGAAGAAATGGAATAGTGATGAAAATTCTCCAAAAGCTACAAAAGGGTTCAGAAAGCTTGTCTTGTTTGGTCAGAAAACCCAGACTGGAACACGCCAACAAATTGAACCTATGGATCCTAGTTGATTCTTATGTGCCAAATGCTTATTTTTAACCACCATTTCATAATTCCTCTGGTTAAGATTAGGAATGAGAGGAAAGCCTACCCAATGAATTGGTTAATTGTCCAGCCAGTGCTTGCCCTGTGGCTGCTGAATGAAAAAGGCTAGATAGCTCCAACTCATAATAAGGCATTTTGTGTTGCTTCCATGGAATCATTTTGTAAGTTATCTCTGATTTCGAGAAAGTTGTGAGTTGTGTAATCCTTTTGTTGGTGTACCCTGTGAATTTGGATTGATTTACCTCGTGAATCTGTTTGTATCATTTGTTACCTTTGTTCATGTTATGTTTATTTTGTATTGAAAACCCTGTAATGTTCCATTTTTCGATACAGTTTTTTTCTTTGCAAATTATCAGACACTGTTGAAGAATTTCTCTTATATTATATTGGGATTGCATTGCATTTTGGTTGAGTTGCGGTAGCCCCATGTTGTTATTTGTATTTTTTGAGCAAAGCGCAGGTCATTGCATAGTTTGTTGCGTGGACATGGTTTGAACCAATCATGCCAATAAACTCAAAGCCATCTTTCTGCTGCTAATCCGGTTGTCTTTTGATCTTCTGTCCTCCTCTGCTACTGGTGTTTCTCGTCTCACTTTTATCCTCCTCCGCTGCTGTCTGTCTTTTTTCCTGTTTTTATTCTCCTTCACCTTTTTTATTGTTGCTACTGACCCTCCCTTTTCTTCTCTCCTGTTTCTGTTGCTGACATCTATCCCTCCCCTCTACAATTGCTGGTTTCTTCCCTTTCCAGTCACTTATTCTCCCTTTGTTTGAAGTCAAACTCCATTATTTGTAATTGTTGATTGTTACTTAATGATAGTTGAATTTAGTTTTGTTAATTGGTTGCTCTCAAAATATCTGAGCTTGGCTGTATTATTTTGTACTGCTGGTTTGTTATCTGTTTGAGATATTACACCCGCTGCGTTTGGGAGTTTGGGCTTAATTTACGAGGTTCTCTATTTGAATTATTGTAATTCATGTTTTGAAAACCTATGGCTGCATCACTATATTTCGGTGTAGTTATCTCTAACAATTCCATATGAACTTGCATTGTTTATAACTCCTTTGTTACTTGCAGGTTTTATGAAGGTGTTATTGATAGTTTTGATCCTGTAAAAAAGAAACATAAGGTTAGTTTGCTTGTATATACTAGGTTCCAATTTTGTGCATGATTACTATGTAGGTTTCACTTGCATATGCTATGCTTTACATGTCAGTGTTATGCATGTGCGGCTGATTGTTCCTAGTTAGTTATTCTTTCCATTCTTGAACAGGTCTCATATACAGATGGTGATGAAGAGATATTAAATCTTAGAGATGAAACATGGGAGTTAGTTAGTGGTAACTCTGAGTCAGATGGGGTGGGTAATTGGCTGATTCATATTTTGGTTCTTATACTTTTTCCCTATGTTCTTTATTAAGGATGATATATTTTGTTGGCAGGAACAAGCAGCTGAATGCCAAAGCCCTGATCCTTCCTCTGACATGTATGTGTTGCTTTTTGTTGATTGTAAATTTTTTAGTTCAGAAGATGTCACATTATTCTTTGAACTTGAGATATTCCAAAGCCAAATAACTGAAATTTAATAGCTGGATGGATGTTAGTGAAGTCAGAAATCTGGATGCAACTTTTCCATTTTCTTATTTTTTCGCATATGCTATTTTCTGATGAAAAATAGCCTTTGTATTTCATGTCAATGCCAATTGCCAAATGATTAATCTGACTTTAAGATATTTTTTAGTGTGTTGTTTGAGCTAACTGATAATTCAGGTATAGATATTAATCAGGTTCAGACATGTACCTTTAGGGCCCGTTGGGTAACCTTTTGTTTTTTGGGTTTGTGCGGTTCACAACCAATTCTTATAACTAGTTCTTAACATAACGAATTCTGATATGAACTGGTTTCAAAAAGGAGAAGACTATATATAATTGAGTTTTTGTAATACAAGATATATTTGAAGTTGATAGGGGCGGAGAGAGATGGCATGAAGATGGAAAATAAAATGATGAAGATTTATTTCTATTCATCGGCAATGCTTGGTAATGATATAGGGAAACAATAATTTGAGATTCTCATTTTTGTTCTTTAATGACGTATGGAAACCTTATTGGAGGCTTGGGACAAGAGCATTAGTGGAGACTAGTTTCGCTAAAAATGAGGAGAGAGGAGCATTTGGTAGGGATGTGATCGAGAAGAGATTGTAAGTCTTCAATCAATGACCTACAGTTGATAGTCAGTGGTTTTCATCACCAAGGACTTGAAAGCTGAGTGATTGATAATGTCATTTGCTTGAGTAAGTTGCCCACAATGGTCATCATCAGCGTTGCAGGCAGGCGGTTGCTGCCTTGTTATTCAGCAATTTTTCAGTTTGCTGCCACAATGGGTAGCGACTTTTTAGTTTACTGAGAGGTGTTGTTGATAAGCATTGAAGGAAAAAATAAGGGGGGGGGGGGAATTGGATCTTTACTTTGGGTGGGACGTGTATTGCATGTTTTTAATCGCAACTAATTTATTTTTTGATCATGTATTATGACAATTTACATCGATATTGGTTGGGGCTAAGTTGTGCATTGGGAGTTATTTTGGAGCTTGACAGTGGGTATTAAGTTTGTATTTGATCGCGAATTGGCTATTATATTTTGCTTTATTTTCGTACTTCATCAATACCATAAATGCAATTAGTTCATTGAGGGTCTTTCAAATTATGTTGCTTGTTAGTTGATAATAACCAAAGACGGAAAGTTTGGGTTCTAATTTTTTTCAATGATTGCTTGCCACCATGTCGTCCCCCAAGAACTTAAGTAATAATATGAATTTCATAATGGGTTAGGTAGGTAACATTCCTTCATTGCTCTTAAAATTTGTGAAACCCTATCTTTATTGTGTGACTGTGACAGTAATTTAATATAAATAGATGAAATAAACCTGGAAAGGATTTTTTTTGGCTAAATTGAATTTTAAATATATTGTTATTGTTTTTGCATTTACTACATGGTTCACTGAAAGAAAAATAGGAAATATAAAAAAATGCTCATTTAGCAGGGACTCACTGTCAGTGTATAGTTCCAAGAAAGACAGTTGGCAACAGATGAATTATAATTTTAGTGTGAATTCTAAAATAAGTGACAAACATGGATAAAATTGGAATATATTTGTTCTAAGTGGTGACACAACCATGATTTTATCATCAACATGCTTGTAGGTGCAATGTTGCTTGATTGTGAGATCAGTTAGGCCTCGTTTAGGAACAAGTTTTTTTAGTAACTTTTTGGCTTTTTGGCGAAACTATGATGTAAAAAAAACTAGTATGTTTAGGATGACTTTTTAGTTTTTTACGAAAAGATGTACAAAAAGTAGAGAGAAAAGGGAATCTTTGACTTTTTGGTATAGGTTGTTGGTTTTTTGGTTTTTTTAGTGACTTTTTGACTAAAAAGTGATGTTGCCAAACGAGGCCTTATTCTAGAAGGGGAGATGGTTCTAGGATTGTCTGCCGTAATTTTGCTTCATGTGTTTTTTGAGAATTTAGTTGGGTATTTGTGTTGTATGGTTTATTCTATTGTACTGTATACAAATAAAATACAAAGAAATTAATATAAAAGCGCCAGATTGCATTTGTTCGATTGATTTGTAGAGTGTAAATTCATGTGCTCATAAATGGTTTAAACTTTTATAATGCTTCCTTGGGTATGACTTGCGAATTTCAAGTTTGTAAAATCCAGATGTGGAGACAACTTCTCCAAATGCCCTTAAATGTTGGAATAGTGTATTAAGGAAGACATGCAACCAACTTTGTACCACTGGAAAAACTATGTTAAATGTTAAGGTGAATTAAACTCACCTCCCCTGAGGTTTAGGTAAAATACAATTAGTCCCATACTTTTGATATAATTACATTGACCTCCCTTAAGGGGCTAATTGTATTTTTCCCAAACTTCAAGGGAGGTGAGTGTAATTTACCCTCAGTGTTATGGAGAACCTAGCTAATGTTATAGTCCGACAACTTTTTTGGAACAAAATTTCGAAGTTGATTTTCTGCTGGCAAAAAAGGAAAAATATTCAATCTGTGTCTGTGTCGCTTAAATATAGTGAAGTCACATCTTGCATGATAAATCTGTGGGCATTAATTGGAAGTATTTTTTTCCTTTTGATATTAATTGGCTGATGTTATTGGCTGGAGCATAATCGAAATCGATCGATTTTTTAGGGGGTGGATGAACCTGTGGCTCATATGAAGAATAGGCTTTTGATGATTTTGTATAGTTGGGTTTTGGAAAGTGTCTCGGGATTTGTTTTCGTTTGTGGACTTTATAGATACTCTTCATGTTTAGGGTGGATTTTTTGTGTTGATTTTTTTCCTCTGCATTTGATAGCATCATCTTGATGCTTTTCGATTAATAATATTGTATTTTATTTTTCCCCACAAAAATGGTTGGCTGATGTTATGTGTAGTTTGTTTTATGCTGTAATATATTGTTGAGAAATCTTCTTCTAGTTAGATCAGGGGAAGAATTTATGTCTCAAGCTATTGTTCTTTCTTCTATTTACATTCCGTGAAATTTTCGTCTCTATGAGAAGAATCTGTATGAGCTTTGGAGGTTTACAATTTTTTGCCTATGTAGTGATCTGGTGCGTTACTTAAACCATAAATTTGTATGTTTTCCTTCTGTTTATGGGTTAGGGAACCAGTAGATGGCCATTTTCATTTTGGTTTTCCTTTTGCATTGTAAGACCAAAGTATTAAGATTTCATTTGCATATTGTTACTTCTTTGTACCTTGAGGCTTAACACTCTTTATATTTTTCACCTTTTTCATGAAATTTATGTTTTCAGTGCTCTTGGGTTACTGAATATAACAAGTTTATGTGATGTAAGCTCTTCAGATGTAATTGAAATGGACCCTAGATATGAAAAATGACAGAGAATAGATTGATGTAGCTGAACAAAAACTACTTAGTTAAGGGTTTGCTGTGCAGTTGCCATAGTTTTAGAAATGTTGACTAGTTTTCACATTGCTCATTAATTTTATAAAATAGTTGGTAATGGTAACGTTGTTTTAAAACAGGATAAAATAGGTAAGTTGCATGTAATACTCACTTTTGTCCCTGAATATCAGGTGGTTGTAATTTGGTTGTCCATAGTTTTGTTTTGCTTCTAGAAGCTCTGTGTCCTCTCATGTCGCAGGACTGGAAATAAGGAAGGTGAAATTTTTTGAAGGAAACCTATCTAGTTAGTCTGCTTTTTTATTTTATCTTTAAGTATTCCTTTCTAGGTATGGTGTTGGTGGTTAGCATGGGATGAATATTTGTAGAGATGGTAGTATAATTGTTTGGATGAAACCTGTTCTGGTTACTTTACTTTATGACGTAGCTTTGTGAAACACAAATTTCTGGTACTGGTGCTGCTGCTGCTGACTCTGGTGTAGGACAGTATCTACAAAAGCTTTTAGATTGGCCAGATATGTGATACCACAAATTTCTATTGGTGGTGATAACTGTGGCATATGATTTCATTTTCTTTTATTTATTATATGCATTTGATTTGTTTACATTGTGTAAGAGAGGCATATTTGCATTTCAGACTTTGTTGAGTTTGGAACACTTGCAATGCAATGAAGATAGTTTGGTCCTTTTCTTTTATGCTTTTTATGTTTCATTTGAATTTTTACCTGCTTTCATTTCTTGAAGTGGTTTGGTGAGAGTTTTGACTTTCCTGAATGCATTGTTGTCGTTGCATCATATATAAATTTTTTATCCTTATTATTGGATAAATTTTAATACTTGTCTTGAAGTTTTTTCGTAGTTCTAGTGATTTCTTTCTTGCTTATTGTTTTCTCGCTTCTCTGTTTTAACTTTTCTTGTGGGTACTTATGAAATTAGGTTGTCAGCCCTGTATATAGCCCTATATTTCACTGGCTTACTAACTTGTTTTCTTCTACCAGGCACAAAAAGAAGAAAGCGAAAACAAACCCTGAACCATCAGCTAAGCAAGGAAAGAGGGAGGGTTCACGGTTTGTAACTTTCCTAGAGTCATTTCTTGCTGTATTATTTGTGTTAATTCCTGAAAAAAAAAATGTTGACATTGTATTTGCAACTGGTTGCCAGAGGTGGAGAAGCTTCCTCCAGCAAATCGAAAGGAGCTGCTACAAAATCTGGTCGTAAATCAAAGGATGACACTAAAGTCGATGGAAAATTGAAGGACAACACCTCCAAGTCCGGTGCTAAATCCAAGGATAATTCTCAGAAAAGCAGTGGCAAATCTGTTGTTGATGCCTCCAAAACAACTGGCAAATCCAAAGACGTCAATGCTAGCACACCAAAGTCCAGCATCAAGTTCAAGCTGGATAGCCCAAGAGCTGCCACCAAAGACACCCCAAAAACAACCACCAAAGACACTCCGAAAACTGCCACAAAATCTAAGGGTAAAGCCTCCAAAAGTGGGAACAAATCTAATGCTAATGGTTCTGGCAAGGCAAAAGCTGGTTCAGCAAAGGTAAAAGAAACCGAGGGAAAAGAAAAGTCGACTGAGACAGTGAAAACACCAAAAAGCGCAAAGGGGAAGTCACCGGATACGTTGAAGGGGCAAGAAACTGGTGCGAAGAGTGGAAAGAAGCGGAGAAGAGGAGGAGCAAAAAGCTGATGGTTTGCGCATTAGCTGCTTTCATCGGCGGTGTTTTGTTTGCTGGTTGCAGTAGAGTAAGCCATGCATTTGTTAGATTTTGTCTGCTTTGAGGTATTTTGAAAATCATGGCTAGGAGTTGTTATAAATAGTCTCCTCTTGGTTTGGTTGTTTAGTTTTATGGTAGTAGTGGTAGGGTTTAAACTAGTGTTTATATACTCATGCTCTTACTTATTTTAAATGAAATTCCTGTTATTTTTTCGGTAAACTACATCAGAAAGTGTTTTCAGGAGGTTAGCTTCTGCTTATAAAAAAAAGGGGTCAAGTGTGGATAATTCCTACGTAGTCAGATTTGGGGAAAATGGTTGAAAATGGCTCCTATTCTTACTGTGCAGCCTGCCTTCTAAATGCATTTTTTAATTTTTTGGTTGAACAGACTTTATTTTGTTGCTGTAGATTTCTACATGTGTCCGTGCTTGTGGGGCAGCTGAAAGCATAGTATGGAGTTTGGTTTGTCTCTCTGTAGAGTCTGAGCCCTAGTCCAAACCATTTGGGGGGCTGTTTGGAACCTGAATAATGAACCCTAGGTCTGGTCAGGTCTACTGTTGTACTTTCTTTCTATTAAGTTGAAGCTTGCGACAACCTGAAACTTCAGTAGAAACTGTTTCATCCCCACCATAGATGACTCCTAGGGTTATGTGTGTGCTACATTTAACCTTATTTATTTAGGCTACTACCTTCAGTGTGGATTCTATGTTCATGTTTTGTGTTTTTATCGACTCTGGCATAGTAGCAAATATTTTGTAATTTTAGTGATTGTGGCAACATAATTATTTGGCTCCGAGTTTGGTCCTTTTCCAATTTCCATGAAGCTAGTCTCCTCTTTGTTTGTTGTTGCTTGAAAATTTTAAAATTAAAATTTTATTATATTAATATCTTGGTATTACAAAGTAGGGTAGGGGAAGTTAAACCGCCAACCCAATCTCCAATCTCTATTAAGAGTTTTTTTATTTTTTATTTATTTTTAAGATTCATATTAGACCATCTCTAACGATTAAGCAAATGTATCACTAAATTTGAATTTGGTGAAAAAGTATATCTTTTTTGGCTCCAATAATTTTATCAAATTGATATCAGTCTCAAATTTTCACCAAATTGAAGTTCTGTTGCATTTTTCAGCAAATTATTGTTTTGCGTAGCCGTTGAGTGTAGATCCACCGGATGACCAGTCGGACGTCCTCTCGGATGACCATCTCAAGTAAAATTTTGTGAAAATTTTACACTGGGAGGTCGACCTCTCAGTCGGGCACCTCTTTGTTTTCTCAATAAAAAAAAATATAGGAGAAGAGAGAAAGATCAACAGTATACCTCAATAGCAAAGCTGAAGAAGAAATAAAAAATCAACCAAACAAACACATATAAGTCTCCGTAATGATATATAATCAAAAACCCAGAAGCAGAAATTTCATTAAATCGGAAATCGATAAACAAAAATTGAATCTTTCTTCATACTTCTATAAATTTTCACTCAAGTTTGATGCAGTGAAGAGAGAGGAGGAAGGGGTTGATGCTAGTATGATAAAAATGGTTTGTCTATAAAGGAATTATAAAGAGGGAAATAGAGTGAGTGAAATTTTTTGAATTGTTTCAGAACAATTCCAACACAACACAACATTCCCAATTGTTTGAAAACCAATTTTTTCATTTTTTTTGCATTGACTGGTTGACTGCCCGGTCGACCGATAGTTTGATGAAAAGTGAAATTTCTTCGTTGGAGCAGGCGATATTAAATAGAGGAAATCGTTTTTTTTTTTTAATACTCAGATTTGATGAAAAATTTGATGAACCATTGAAGGCACTCTTAAGAGTGTTGAAGTGATGCCATCATGTCCAAATCATTGGTGACATAGGCATTTTTCTTAAAGAATAACACAATTTTCATTTGGATAATTCTTGAGTGTGCAAGGCATATGAGATGTCATTTACTTAATGTATTTTTGTGATTTAAGTTGCATGTTTTTGTGAGAGCTTATGACATATTTTTATGGATTAATTTATATGAATTTTTGTGAAGTTATGTGATTTTGTAAGGTGACTTGCGTATGTTAGTGAGAATTCATGTCAAATTGTGATTTTTCAAGTTTTTATGCATTAACTTATGTGAATTTGTGTTTAACTTGCGTGATTTTATGAGGTAATTTATATATATTTGTAAGAATTTATGTCAAGTTGTGATTTCTCAAATTTTTATAAATTAATTTACGCAAATTTGTATTTAGATTATGCGATTTTACAAAATAACCTACGTATTTTTGTAAGAATTTATGCAAATTTACATGCCTCTTGCATAATTTTTTCCTCAACCTCAATTCAATCACTTATACCCCTATAGCAGGGCAGCACGCTAGACAAAGCCCTAGAGGGGCAAGGTTAAAATGGTAAAAGGAAAATGCTATGGATTCCAAATAATTTATCAAATTTTCTATCAAACCTCTCACATGAGTGTGAAATCTACATAAATCTACATATATGTGGGTCTCACACCCATGTGAAAGATTTAATAAAAAATTTGATAAATCATTTGGGTCATAACCCATGGTAAAATGGGTAATGCAGCAGGTGTGAAGGAACTCAAGGGAGGACAAAGGACCTAGGTTTTGATAGTTGTTGAAACTGAAAAGTCCAATTCCCTTTGGATGATTGCTATTTTATCTCAAAATGTGTCCTGTAGTGTACTTTGCTTGGTCAAAAATTGCAGCACTAGTGCGTTGCTACTTTGTTCTTTAATCAAAGCATTTGGGTTTTAGATATAGCATATAACTAGAACTTTCATCTTTCACTTTTTTAAAGTCTCAACTACCATAAAGGTGTATTTGATTTTTGATTTAATGAGTAATGAGTAATGAGTAATGAGTAAAGAGGAGAGAATTTTTTTTTTTTTTTTTGAATGAAGTATTAATTAATTGAATTTTTTGGTAAACTCTATCGGTAGTTTAGTTTGTGTATTGTGTCAATTTAATTATTAAAATTTTAATTGCATTAATGCTATCCTTGAATTGTTCATATCATGTCATTTAATGCAATTGATAACGTCTATTTAAAAAGTAGACCGAAAGCAAATGACAACTTAGTGCATTCACTCTCTTGAAAAGAATTGTAGGGTTGACGTCTAATTAGAGAAATTCATTTCCTTTTAAATGAATTATTGTCTTTGATCTCTATCTAGTTTATTAACGGATTTTATAAATTACACAATACGAAATATTAAAAGTCTAATCCAATTGGCCAGAACATATATATACCTCTCTAGGAAATTAATAGTTTGAATTTTTCCACCTACGTGTGAGTCTCAATTCTTAGTCATCATCTATTATATTTATTCAGACTTTTCTCTCCTACTTTGGAATGTTTAAATTATATATTGTATTTTATCTTTATTATTATAATTATAATTATAATTCATTAAGTTTTATAATAATAATATGAATGAAATAAAAAAATATAAAATTTTAAGAAAAAATTGATACAAGTGAAACTAAATTGACACAAAAATAAATTATAAAGATTAGGAGTATAATTTTTATAATTTCCTTTTTCACTTTTTTATTAAATGAAATGGAATGCTTGCATATGCATGACATTATTATGGAATATTTTTTCTTGGAGTAAAAAAATATATAAAAATTAAAGAAAAAATTGATACAAGTGAAACTAAATTGACACAAAAAATAAATTATGAAGATTAGGAGTATAATTTTTGTAATTTTCTTTTTCACTTTTTTATTAAATGAAATGGAATGCTTGCATATGCATGACATTATTATGGAATATTTTTTCTTGGAGTAAAAAAATATATAAAAATTAAAGAAAAAATTGATACAAGTGAAACTAAATTGACACAAAAAATAAATTATGAAGATTAGGAGTATAATTTTTCTAATTTTCTTTTTCACTTTTTTATTAAATGAAATGGAATGCTTGCATATGCATGACATTATGGAAGATTTTTTTATTGGAAAGTATGCCTATGGCTCAAGTTATATATATTATAAAAACTTTGAATTTATAATTATGTAATAATAAAATTTTGAAATGGAAATAAGATTTATTTTAATGCTATGATAAGTTTTTTTTTTTAATTAAAACTTATTAGTGTATACGAGTGTAACATTATTCTTTATTCATAGATGGTCTACAATTAAGGTCAAAAGATTTTGACTTCAATAACATTTGGGATGAGGGGTGGTAGTTGGCCCTTTTGGAAAAAGGCAATCACTATTCACAAAAAAAAAAAAAAAAAAAAAAAAAAAACTTTGGGTCATGGATAACAAAGTTTATAAGATTTTACAATTGTTATTATTGTGGTTATAAAAGTAGAAGGATGACCCATTAGTTATTCAATGAAATAGTTAAAATTGTGTTAAAACGGGTTAGATGATAAAAAGTGATGAAAATGAAATTTAATTTAGAATATCAAGTATTTATTAATTTTGAGTGAATGAATGCACTAATAATATAGTTAAAATTGTATTACGTAAATAGTATGTATTTTTTATATATATAAAACTGTATTCTGCCAATTTCTCCTCTCCACAATAAACTTATCACTCATATTTCTGAATTTCTTTAGCCATCCCATTGGTGCAAAGTATCACTCATTTTTTTTTTTATTATTTATCAACTGCCCATTGTAGTTGACATAGTGGCTTTAAAGAGCCCAGTGTAACAATCATGTTGTGTATTGTTTAATATCAAGAGTTGTGTAAAAAATATTTTAATAATTTTATATTACAAAAAATGGATTACAAAACACTTATAAAGGTGTGAGTCCTATAGTGTGTAAATCTTGTAGTATAATCCATCATAAGTATTTTGTATTTTTTTCTGTCATCTATTTCTATGCAATAATATTTTCTTAAAATATTTTAAAAATTATGAAAAAGATTAAAAAAAAAAAAAAGAAGTTTTGAAATTATGGAAAAGGCTATTACTATGTTTTTTACTTTATTTTTTAAATATTTTTATTATCTATTTATTCTTCTCTAGTGACACTTCTTAATAAGATCCAATCATTTAAGAGATACTCCTAATAGCACTCCAATTATTTAGTTTACGTTCATTCTTAATCATTCAAATTCCTAACTTTAATCGCGATATTTTTGTCTCTTCATCTTGATTTCTCTCTGTCATGGTTTGATTTGCGAGGTTTGTGGTGGCAATGACAAACGTTGAGAAAGAGTTAAAGGTAGCAGCAAAAAAAAGTCAGCAGGAGGATGATGAGGAAGGGAAGGACAGGGTGGCTGATAAGATATGAGGAAGTGAGAGAAGGTGGGAAGGGGTAGGGATAAGGGTCAAAGATAGTGGTAGTGGTTGGATTTTACTTTTGATAATAAATGGAGTGTCCAATTAATTGGTTGAGGTACAAGAAATTATGTGAATGTTATTAAGAGCATAGTTAAAATTAAGTACAAGTCTAGAATTGGATTTCAAAGGAAAAAAGGAATCACTTATTGCTTTTAAAGATGCAGAAGTGGAGTTGAGTGGGAGGAGCTGAGAATGATGGATGCCATGGGGGTGTGTGTGGTATGTATTGTAATTTGTATGTAGTGTAGTGTCCTTCCTTCCCTAGCATGATCTGTTGGGTAACCATGTCATAGTCACTCAACACAACTACTAGTACTAGTACTAGTACTACTGTACTGATGAGAGAGGACTCTTTCTTATCCAAAAAAAAATCTACCAAGTTTTTGCTCATCACCATTCACCACTACTAATCCAACAACAACAACAACAACAACAACAACAACAACAACCAACTTGTACTACTGGCACAGTCCTTTTAAAAGGAGGGGTGTGTCCCATTCCACAACAGAACAACCCACCCCCTAGTGCCTTAAACTGTACCAGCTAAAGGCACACAAATATTTATTATTAATATAAATAATACTATCATCATTCACTTTCTATATTCAAAGTAAAGCACACTGTGCATTCTACCCAAAAAAAGAAACTTAAAGAAATGTAATAAAAAAATAAAAAATAAAGTTAGAGGATGCAGTTGGTCCCCGCCACTACGGTAATGTCTTAATTGCATTGAGATCATCTCTTTAACTATTATAAAAATATGTCACTTTTACCTCTTTTAGATCACTTTTAAAAAAATGTGAAATTAACTCAAATTCTATCTTCACATCACAAATATTCCCAGTTTATATATATATATTTTATTCAGATATAAACTTTCAACAAAAATAAATTATTAAGATATCAATTTTTGGAAAAAAAAAATAATTATTAAAGTTAATTATTGTTGGAAAGCTAAAGAATTCTAGTTTATTTTAAAATTGATTTGGTTAAAAATCCAGGTATTATTTGAGAAAATTGAGATCAAAGTTAACCATTTAATTTGGAGGGCAATTTGGACAACTTTCACACTTCCATTTTAGGCAAATGGGAGTTTTGGAGGTCTTTCATAGGTCTAATTAAGACTAAACACTTGGGAAGGATGTAAGCTTGGTTTCAAATTGATGTTCCGACTTGTAATATATAAGTTGAATTTTTGATAATTTTATAAATTTAATCTCAATCAACTAATACAATTGTATTAGTGCACAAACAAAACAATTTATTTTATATTTATAATCTAATATTACAATTTTAATAATCTTATCACTCAATTCTATTGTATTCATAATTTAAGTAACTTAATTTAACAATCAAACATGACTTTGTTATCATGCTATTTTTCACTACCATGTATAATTTACGTAAAATCTATTAGATTATTAATTTCAATCCCATAAGTTATGAGGTATCTGAAATTGTGTTTCAAGTGATGTAGCCAATTCATTATTAAAGTTGATCCATCCAACCATGCGTGGGTGAAGCTTGACCCCAAAATGGGACTTTAGTGATCATTATTGATTGCAATTCAAAACTTTTTGGTGCAACACTAAAAACAAAACAAAAAAAAAATGTATATGATTATTTTTTCATTTTAATATGTAATAATATTTTTTCGCAGATAAACTGATGCATAAACTAATAAAAATTGCTTAAAACTCTTACAATATTCTCATTAAATTTATCTCTAATGACATATAAATACCTAAAACTCTTAAAATTTAATTGTGAAGAGATTTGTATTCAAAATAAGTTTCAACTTATCAATATATTTCTTTTAACTCATTTTTTAATTATGTATTTTTTGACGTTAGTGTTTGATAACATAATTTGTGTCATGACTTTGGGTAGGGCAGTTATGACTTGTTGACAAAAATGGGGTGTAGAATAGTGTAGAAGGGGAGGTAACTGAACCTACATTATTAGACCTTGTCTCCCCCAATTGAGCCTTATCCAATCAATTTCCAGTTTTCAATGCCCTGGTCAATATGTAATACCCAATTTCTAAAGACATAGATGTATGATCTGTATATTCTTTAATGTGCTTTAAATTAGTTAACTTGCTTTTCTATTAAGTAGTTAACTCATTTATCAAGAATATCACTTATAATAGTCGGGCGTATCAAATTTGTAGCCTTGTGTTTTTGATTAAATAATATGATACTATAAATATTGTAATATTAGGAGAATTAAGCATCTCTAGATTAATTTTTTCTTTTCACCCAACACTCAAATAATTATATTTTATTTGATCTAACCAAATATGCCAAACACTTTCTATCCAATTATTTATTTCATCATTATCTCATGAAATGACTTATTTCCATAATTCTGTTATACATACAAATAAAAAATTCATACATAATAATTTGGTTCATTGTAAATCTTTCATTTCAAAATATAACACTATTGAAAATGAATTTGTTTATAATAATATCATTGTCATATCATCTTATTAAATTTTTTTTTATATGATTTTTATGTATGAACAAAATTTTACATATCTAATCATTCATTCCCTCTAATAGCAAGATATAACGACAAAATCCTACCAATAATAATCCCATAAAAAGTAATTTCGCAATCAAATGTGGCCTATGAGTATTACTTGGCACAATTATTGTTGTACACTTTGTTTATTGTGAGACAACATAAAAATGAAAAAAAAAATTATTAGACAATTGATTTAGGTATTGGACTATAAGTTGGTTTTTTTTTTTTTTTACTTATTATGAAAAGATACACAGAAAAATAGGGAGTTAATGTGATAAAAATAAGTCAAGAAGTACTTTATTTAGTGGCTTCCCAAACCAAGCCTTTCTTAAGTACGTAGGATGTGGTTAATTTATAAAATTGGGGAGTGATTTAGAAAAAAAAAAGAAAAAGGGAAAAGATATGCAAAACTGAGATAAAATATAGTTACAATTCACTCATATTTTATCTATTTTTTTCTTTTTTCCTTTATCTTTTCAAATTACTCTTTAAATTCATGAACTAAATACAATTTTAATGAGCAAATCTATGTGCATCGAAATCAAATATAGAATCAGGCACAATCCTCTTATAAGGAGTGGTTTCCCTTATCAGAGGATCCCTTGTGAGAGAATTGTGTTTAATTTTATATTTGGTCTGTATTCCTAACATTACTGTTAATAAAATTATCACAAATCAAGAGCCAGGAATGAGCCAGAAATGGATCGCAAGGGTCAAGAAAAGGGGTTTGAGGGAGGAATTTCTATATGCAAATACGATAAATGTTACGTGATATTTTTTATTATTGTGATTAGATTTGATAGTATATTTAAAAAAAAATATATATATATACATATATATATTTACAATTAGTGAAGGATACCGTCACATTATACTCCATTAGCATATAAAAATTTGATGGTAGGGTTACACGTAGCAAGAAAGAGATCTAGAATTGACCAACCACATGAGTCCACGTCCAATACCTCCCCGTAATGTAATGTTCCGTGCCAAAACCCTACCCACAAGTGTGTTTATAAGAATCTCAAAAGCCATCGAAATGACTCGTCTCATCACATTCACATCCCCCAAAACCCCCCCTCACTCTCTCTCTCTCTCTCTCTCTCTCTCTCTCCTCGTTCTATGGTGGTAGCCATCATCGGTACTGTTTGATTTGTTCAGATGGAGTCGGAGTACGTGTCGCCGACACCTGTATACCTTGCATGGAAGAGAGAGAAGAGAGGTGGTGGCCAAGAAAGCCAGACCGTGTTTGTTTCTTCATTTTTAGCTTTCTGGGTTTTTCTCTCTCTCTTTCTTGGTGGTCTGATCACGGTCTGAGAAAACCATAAATGTGGTCGTAATGGTTGATTTGAAGCATGTTTGTTGAGTCTTTGTCTCTTTCCGTAAATGGGTTTTTCAGATCTGACTCTTTGGGATGTGGGTTTACATTTTCTTTGCCTTTTTGTTTGTTTGCCATATCTGGAAAAAAGAAATATGAGTCTTGATCTGTGATTTTCTTTCTCTTTTTCATTTTCTCGTTCTGGGTCTCTGCTTGAAAAAACTGACAGAAGAGAGTGAGCACACAGAGGCTAATTGGTATAAGTCTATGCCATTGCTTTTGCGTGCTCACTTCTCTTCTGTCATTTTGCTCTCTCCCGGAATTTGTTTCTCTCTCTCTCTATATATATCTATTTGTTTTTCTGGTTTGTGGGTTGGGTGTGTGTATGTAGTAGTTGAACACATGAGAAGGTTGTGGGAAAAGAATGGTTACAAGATGATGGTGGTTTTGAGTGTCTATTTGCTTTGGTTTTTAGTGGGTTTGAATTTGATTATAGATTTGGTAGGGTGAATAGCCTGAAAGCGTGACTTTTGATGGGTTTTCTTTGAGAAGGTAACCCTAATTATTGTGCTAATTTAACAGAAAACTGTATGATTATGGGACCATTACCATTTACAAAGCACGTTTCATACACATATACATATATGGTCCTCCACACAAAGCCTCTCTCTCTCTCTCTCTCTTCATCTATTGGTTACCTTTCTTGCGCATGCTATGAGTACTTGAGAATTGGTTCCAATTGGAGTTTGTTTTTCACCCGAATCTAGCCTTAATCAGGTAGTTTGTACACTCAGTTTTCATTAGATAAACTTTTTCATGATTTAATTCATCATCTGATCTGAATCTGTAGCATGAAACTTGTTTCTTGTGATCCCTTTGCAAAATTGGTTTTCATTTCACCTTTTGTGTGAGTTTTGTGACTCTTGGCTCATATATGCTCTTTTTAGATATTGGGTATTTTGTGGGTTTGTTTTTCTCCTGAATCTGAATCCAAGTTTTGGTGATTTTATGCTTGGATCTTTTATGAATCTTGGAAAAAACTTGTAGTCAATATTGTTGGTGTACTTTGTTTCTGGTTTTGATTTTGATGCGATGATAAAGTTTAAGAGTAGTACAAGTGGTACAAGTTCTAGCTTTAGCACCGTTTCGTTACTGATAATGATTTCTTTATATTAATTTTGGCAGATAGGGAACTTTTTTTTGTTGTTTTTTCGAGTTTTTAGCAGATAAGCTTGGATTTTGGAGAAAGATTCAGGTATTCTGATGAAGACCAGGTATTTGATTATATTTCTAAGAAGCTGTTTATAACATTGTGATTGAACTTCGCTTGCATTTTCAATTGTCGTAAAGCATTTAGTTGATCTAAACACTAAAAACAAGTTGTTTTTGCTTGTTTTCTTGTGGAACATGTCACTAATTACCAAATCTCACTTTGGTCATAAAATTGTGCATATTAGTTTGCTTTTTCTCTTTTGGGGATATATCGAAATTGAAGAGTTATATTAGCTGACCATCCACTTTAATTTTTGTGTTTTCATTTGTGGTCTTCTGGGTATCATTGTTGTATCACTTTAATTTTTGTTTTTTGATTTGTGGTTTGGGTATATTTGATGGGTTACCAGAATGGAACTACTTTGGCTGTGATCTTAGCTACTTCTACGATATGAGTGTACCATATTATTTTTGTAGGGTCATTTTATGATGTGGCCTCCATTTCTTCTGCAGGTATGCGATGTTTATTACATGCTTCTTTTCTTCTTTTTGAATGTTGAGTTTTGTCTTCACATGATATAGAGTGCACGAAATGGGCTGTTTCTTGGAACATTCAAATAGGTAACCAGTCTTTACTTTCTATTTTATGTATTGTTTTATTGAAGTTATTTCAAAAATTGATTTGACTGTCACAACTTGAGGTCCAAAATCCAAATCATTTTAGAGCCATCCACAGTGCGCTTGCCAATTCCATAATTAGTGTCAGATGCTAAGTTATGTTGTTAGTGATGGGTTTGTTTTCTTTCCAATGGGTTTGTTAAGTCCATTCTTAGTTGTCTTAGCAACTAACAACAGTAATATTGCAAATTCAATTTTTTTATCCAGAATTTTATTCAGACTGGTATAGATTTATTCTAACACCAATTGAATCTTTGCCACAAAATTACAATTTGGGTAAAATTCCGGAGAAGTATTTCTGGACATTTACTTTAGATGGGGCGGGAGGTGTACCTTTTCAATTTTATGCCCACTTAATACACATTTCACCTACGCCATTAGAGCATTCATTTACTTTTTAAATTAACAAACACTTAATACACAAAATTTGGTTCATTATTTGTCAATTAATACACATTTTAACACAAATTCCATTCCATTAGAGATGCTGATGATGTTATAATTTGATAGATGTGGGGCTATTGTCTCTATTCAAAACTTGAGGGCGATAAATTGTTCATAACACGCCTTTAGTTTGTTGTGAGATTATGGATTAGAAAAGCAGTTTTGAATCATAGATTTTTTTTTTTGAATGGCAAAGAAAGAGATTTATTGATGAGAAATAATAAACTAAACAACAATAAGAGAGATGAATGCACAAGCATCATAGCTAAGTAATATGATCCCAACTAGGTTGGCACCATAGAACAAGCACAATCCTTTGTAGCATCACATCAGTTTTGAATCATAGATGATATGTAGGTTTAGACAATTTTAGCAATAGGTGGAGTTTTGCCTTTCCCTGCTCCCTTTATCTTTTCTGCTCTACAACCATTTTCATTATAATTAAACGGGGTGTTATTATTTGTTAGAGCTTTTGTTGTTCGCTTCGATGTGCTTGATGATGATGCGGGGTCCAACCTTTCTTAATTCTTTTAAGAATCCTTTATTTTGTGGTTGATATGCAAGATGTATGTTTGCATATATATGATTACTAAACAAGCCACTTATCCAATATATATATATATATATTATATGGAGCATTTGCTTAAACAAATATATTTCTAGCTTTATGTCCAATAAGTGAGTATTTAACTATGTTTCATGATTCATGGACAAGTGATGCAATATTTTATTTCTTTAATGTTTGATAGGCAAGAATTTACATAAACTTTTCCATGAACAGGCAATGCATTATTCTAACAAAATGAATGGATGCATACACCAACAAATGTTGTTTCATGATTCACCGACAAGTGATGGAATATTTTCTTCCTTGATAGGGAAGAATTTGCATAAAATTTTTCTTGGATTTGCATTGCATATATTCTAACAAAAATGGATGGACCCATACATCAACAAATGCTGCACAATAATTTTTAATTAATGAATTATTGTTGGTTCCATCTTCAATGAGAGTTTATGTTTGTCACTCTTCCTATAAGCCTTTATTGGTATCTGTGCCATAATTTATTTTTGTTGATGGCGTTAGGCATTTTTAACTGTTTTTCTTTGCAGTAAAAACATCAATTTCGAGCTGTAAGTGCTGCAAAAAAAATGTTTGTTGCTTGACTAGGATTTGATTTAATTTTTACTAACTTTTGCTAATTTCGTTTTCTTTTTCTTTTTTTCCCTACATCCTAGTGCATGGTTCTGTCAAGTGTCCAGTTTAATTTGTTTGACTGATAGACAAGGTTGAAACTCTAGATCACATACTATTTTAAGGTTATGTTTGGATGGTAGATCTATGAAGGACATGTGAACGGATTAGAAATGGTAAGAGATAAATGAAAGAAATATAAGATTTTTTTTCTACTTATTCTTTCCAATTTTTTTTTTCTTCTACAAATTCATGATCCAAGCATAACTTAAAAGCATGACCATTGTTGCTTTTAATTTGAGAAGAAGCTACCAAATAAGATAAAGACTAAGGTGTGCTGGTGAGTGATGGTGGTTGTGTTGTGGCTGATAAGAGGTGACGAAGATGGTGGTAGATTGGTGGCGGTGGTAGTAGACAAATAGTTATGGTGACTATGATAGTGGACTATTATTGGGGTAATGGTGGAAACAACAATAATGGAGTGATGATGGTGGCGGCACTAGCACAGTAATGGTAATGGTGGTGTGGTAGGGTAAGTTACACATATAAGGGTTTTATAGACCAAATATTTTGGTCTCTAAAAGTAAAAATTTTGTTGCAAAAGACATTTAGAGACCAATTCCCATCATCATTAGAATAGTCGTTAAAAGGTCATCCCGAAAAGTAAAAATTAAGGCTTTTAGAGACAATTTTGAAAATGTCACTAATAAATAGACTTTTAAAGACAAAATAATCTGATTTCAAAATGATTTATTTTTTGAGGCAAAAAATTTAGTTCCAAAAGGATAATAATTCATCACCAATGTCCAATTTTTGTTGCTAAAAATATAATAATGACACTTTTCGCAACAAAATTATTTGATCTCTAAAAAATAATTTTGTTTCTAAATTTTGGTCTCTAAAACCTTAATTTTTTTTTTTTTTTTTTTGTAGTGTTAGATGTGCTGAAGGTGGGGATGATAGTAGGTTTGTAGCATTAGTAGTGCTAGGGTGGAATAATGGTGATGATGGTGGTAATAGCGAGGATAATGGCAGTGTAGTGACAATGGTGAAGTGTTGGTGGTGGCATTGATAATGGTGATCCAATGGTAGCGGAAGTGAAAAAAGTAAGTGATAATGTGGTGGTAGTGGTTATATTATTGGTGATGGCGGGGGTGTAAGGGTTGCTTTGAGAACTTCGGTAGTGGTAGCAAAGTGGCAAATTGGCAATGGTAGTGGTTTTATTTTAACAATGACTTAAGCATAAGCAGATGAAGATGCATTAAGTAAAAATCTTTAGCAAGTTTAAAATTTTAACTCACATTTGAAGTGATATTTAAATTTTTACAAGTGATGTGAATTGTGGTTATATTTAATTTGTTTTCTTTCAATACATTTAGTTTGATGTGAAATGTGGTTATATTTAATTTATTTCTTTCAACACATTTAGTTTTTCCTGATAAAAGTTATCAAACACATTGGAGATGCTTTTTAATAATTGACTTGAATTTTAATTGAAAGAGACTTATGACTTAGATGCTAACTATTGTGAATGGAAGGTGGTTTTAAATTAATTTTGAATTTGTGATATGGTAGCCCGTGATTGGCTTTGTGAACTCCATCTCATTTAGCATGAAGCTAACAGGAGTGCGGATTTTCTCGCAAAGGATGCTCTTCACTATTATGCTCAACGTGAATTTCTTGATGTAGCCCCCTTGGCATTATCTAGTTTGATTGAGGATAAGCAAGAATCATGTTTCCTTGAACCTCGTGTTTAGCTCTGGCTTCGGCCCTTATTTTACCCCCCCCCCCCCCCCAAAAAAAAAAAATTGAAATTTTAGTTCTATCAATTCAACACATTTTTTTTAAGTATCTGCTGAACTGAAGTGTAAATTTTTTTTATTTTTATTATTAAATGACTTTTGAATGCTTGACATGTCTGTTTTAGATTATCCTTTGGCATGGTAAGTTCGAATGTGTACTTTTCTCTTCCCACGTGTGATAGTTTTCAGCTCCTTTATTTTGTGTTGAGAACTATGTTGCAAAATTTGGTATTTGCCTTTTTTATCTAATTCTCTCTACCATAAATTTCGGGGTATTCTACTCCATTAGTTTGTGTTGAGCATTATGGTCATGACCCAAACCTGCTCCTAAAAGTTTAGTTCATAACCGGCCAGTAATTACAAAATTACCTACGGCCTCATACAGAAAACAAATGTTTTTAATAATGGATCCTTAAGCGGAAGCAAATATTATGTATAACGTCCATTGAGCAGTGCTTAAAAGATTAGGAACAAGAAAACAAATGTTTTTAATAATGGGCTCTTAAGCGGAAGCAAATATTATGTATAACGTCCATTGAGCAGTGCCTAAAAGATTAGGACAAATTTCCATATACATAACATGATTTCCAAACATAACTTATATACACTGGAGTCTTTAGTATTAAGTTTACATATACACAAGCCCATTTGACAAAAAGCAAACAAAAGACTTTAACATAAACTATAACACCAAAAAGATAAAAGCTCCATCTTGGAGGTTTGGTATAACAGGTCCACATAGACAGTTCTTGAGGTTAATTCTAAAGCTGATCTCCCTGCTGACCACCTATATAAATATAAATTAGGGAGTAAGCGAAGCTCAATGAAATAATAACAGTGCAAAGGGTTAATATATGAGTTTGAACCATCGAATATATTTAACATAAATAATAAGTTTTCGAAAGTAAAAACAATCCATTTGTTTTCAAAGTGTCTCATAGTTTTCATAGTTTCCTTTGTTCTCAAGATCATACATCATAATGTTTTATATCAAAGTGGCTCAGGTCCTACACAATATAGTTTTCTTTAAACAAGTTCACATGCAGATACACAGATATACAATTGTTTTTAACATAAAGTTCCTTGGTAGTACATAATATAGAATTTGTTATGCGAAAATTCCAAGTAGGTTATATAATTACAAATTCGTGGTTCTAAGAATCCAGTCAAGTAGTTCAGTCAACGTTAAACAAGCAAAGTATAAAGAATTCATTATATGGGGTGTCCATTCCAGTCACATAGTTGTAGAGTTATAACCCTAATGGTCTAGTTAGTGGGAATAAGTACTATAACAATCATCCCAAACAAAGGTATAAATATATACATATATCCAGTATCAATTAACATTCTGAGTAAAGGTACATATATATATAAGAGTCCCTAATCAATCAACACATAAGCATTCGTTCATGAACAATAAAAGTACCTGGAACGACAGTCCTAGTATGCTGAGTGTTTTCTGGGACGAGTGTAATTACTCTATCTTGACTAGCAATTTCATTTGTTGTAACAAGTCTTGCCATTGGTATAAAACTAACTAAGGTGGCAGATTCATTCACATTTTGTTCAATCCGGAGACAATCCCTTACCTTATGACTCAGTTCGCCACATCTATAATAAGCTTCGGAAAGTCGATAACAAATCCCCACATTCTGAACAAATCGGTACTGAATCATTTCTTTGATTGAATTTATCTTGCCTAGATATTTCTAATTTCCATTTCTTATTCTTCATGAATTTTTTGTTCACATTAGAGCTTCGTTTCTTTCTTTTCCATTCTAGAAATTGGTTCATGTTGGCCATAGATATCAGTGCAGGGTCTAACACTTTTTGCTGTCTTAAGGCCTCTGCCATTTCTTCTACTATTCTTTCCAGTCTATCAAGTCTAGAGGAGGTAGACTCCTCCTATTCGTCCACTCTTGTTTTCACCATTTTGCTATATATATATATATATATATAACATACATCAACAATAGAGTTGCACATGTAGGTTCATGTAAATCATATAACTTTCATGTTCATATGTTCATAATCACATAAGTCACACATTCAATATTGATATCAATATCAAAATTACACATTAATTCACATAACTTTTTTTTTTCGGTTCACACTCATATCACATACTCACATAGGTTACTTCTCACGCTAAGATTAGAAATGTACACATGGTTACATAATTTCCATGTTCATGCTCAAACAATAATCATATCTACCCATATATTCTCATATACATCATACTCAATAAGAAGCTTAGGAAAGCACGCTTGTATTTAGATCTTGCATTCTTATGTTCACATAAAGATCATGGATTCACATCTTAACTCATACACTTGTAACACAAATGCAAATGGTTCTTTTTCTTTTCTAGACTCTTTATTGCTCAAATGGACCAGTGTATGAGTTATTAATTCGTGCTCTGATACCACTCTATCATGACTCAAGCCCGTCTCTAAAAGTTTGGTTCATAACCGTCAGCAATCACACGATTACCTATGGCCTTATACAAAAAACAAATATTTTTAATATTGGGGCCTTAAGCGGAAACAAATATTATGTATAATATCCATTGAGCAGTACTTAAAAGATTAGGATAAACTCCCATATACATAATATGATTTCCAAACATAACTTATATACATAGGAATCATTAATATTAAGTTTACATGTACACAAACCCATTTGACAAAAATCAAACAAAAGACTTAACATAAACTATAACACCAAAAAGACAAAAGCTCCATCTTGGAGGCTTGGTATAACAGGTCCACATAGACAGTTTCTGAGGCTGACTCTAAGACTGATCTCCCTGCTGACCACTTATATACATATAAAATAAGGAGTGAGCGAAACTCAATGAATAATAACAGTGCAAAGGGTTAATATATGAGTTTGAACCATCGAACATATTTAACATAAACAATAAGTTTTCGGAAGTAAAAATGATCCATAATTTTATTCACATTCAAATTTGGCAATCGGTCTCGAGATCAACATGTTATGGAACGAACTCGAATCCAATTATACAAAACGACCTCAAGCTCAAACATTCAAAATGACCTCGGGTCCAATTATACAGAACGGCCTAAGGCCTAAACATTCAAAACGACCTCGGGTCCAATTATACAGAATGCCTCGGGCCCACATATAACAAACGACCTTGGGTCCAATGTGCAAAACAGCCTTAGGTCCACATATAACAATACGGCCTCAAGTTCACATATAACAAAATGCCATCGGGTTCAATGTGCAAAACGGTCTCGGGCCCACATATAACAAAACAGCCTCGGGCCCACATATAATAAAACGACCTCGGATTCAATGTATAATTCATCAACCTTCATTTTATAACATTCGTACAACACTTTATAACATTCATTAATCAAAACTCATTCAAGTCATATCAGAATACAATTTCAGAAGTACATATACATATATAAAATTCATATTGTTCCAAAAGAATAAGTAAGAACATATCTTTACAAACTTATTACTCACAATGCGTTTGGTCTTGCTGCGTTCCCTCTGATGCACGAACTACACAACATTTCACACATGCACATTCGATAAATAATATGTTCCATTTCGTACACTTTTTTTTTAATGATTCACATCATTTTCAATGGGTTTCTAATCATCATTTCATTTTCCAAAGTGTTTACATAAGGTCAAAAATGCGTTTGGAAGGTCGGAAAGGTAAACAAAAAGAAAGCAGAATTTTCCCCCTGCTGTCTGTTCGTATAGAAGGCCTCACCGCTCGAGTGGTCATGTTCTGCTCGTGCGGAAGTGTTAGCCGCTCGAGCAAGCAGAATGCATTCCCTTGTTTTGGTTCATGTTCCGCTCGTGTGGAGCTCACAACTGCACGAGCGGTCTGGGCGAAACCAGATAGTCCGAAAATGAGGTTTTGAAACCAAATTTCCAAACTCAAATGCAAGCCCAGACTCATGCAAAACTAACTCAAAAATATGATCTACTAACATTATATAAGTGTAATTCCAACTCAAACACATCAATCTTGCTTAAAGTTCAAAATCAAGGTCTCATCTTTTTCATAAATTCAAGAATCACATGATCAAGTTCAAAATACATATACATGGATAATCCTTACACAAATCTTTGTTTTATGAACAATCTAGAGCTTATCTTATGATGTATTCGCAAGATTGAACTCAAATCAAACAAGGCTAAAGAGATCAAGGCTCAATTTCTTAAATTTAGTTCAAATAATCACACAACCCAAAACTCTAACTCATATACGTTAAAATCTCTAAATTCCTTTTGATTTCAAACAAAAGATGAGTTATTTACAAGGATTCTAGATAGATTTTTATACCTTAGCTCAAATCTAGGAATTTTTTTCTTGAATCTCTTTCAAATCTCTAGCTTTCCTTCTCAATTCTAGAACTCTTTCCTTTCTCTCTCTCTCTCTAATTCTCTAGAAAGAGTTCTTCATAAAAGATGATCTCTATCAAAGTTTCATATATATATATTAAGCAAATTGCTCACTTTTTTTGCCATAAAGCAACGTGATACGATTGTGTAAAGCTAATTGCAATAGATAACAGGTAACCATTGAAAAAGCAAGAGCATTCTCCTGTATGAAATGCACACCATACGCAACTTTATCACAAAATTGTGCAAATTTTTGCGAACTTGCATAATTGATCTTACAAAAATGCGTAAGTTAAACACAAATTCGCGTAAGTCTATTCATAAAACTGAACTTACGTGAATTTGTGTTTAATTTATGCATTTTTGTGAGATCACTTATTTAAGTTTGTGAAAACTTAGTAATTTTGTGGTATGATTGCATGTGGTGTATAATGCACACTGAAGCATTACTTGTGAGAATTAGATTATTTTCTTGAAATGCAATATTTTTAACATGACAATACCACTATAAAATTTGAGGAATAAGAATACATTTGTTTGTTATATTTAGTAGTAGCACCATAGTGTCATCAAGTTTCATCTTAATTGGGTGGTTAGACTGATTATGGTGTGTATTTTGTTTTGTTTGATTGCCTTTGCTTGTTTTTTTGTTGTTTTGGTGGCCATGTTGGCTCTTGCTTTCCCGTCTTTTGTTAGGTTTCTCACCAAACTCGGCCTTTTGCTATCACATGATTAAGGCATTCATATCAATGCCAACTTAGTTGGAATGTATTTGTTTCGCTATGATTTTTTTGCACTTGGTCTCTTCTTTATTGTTGTATTGTTGTTGTAATTGCCTCGATGATGTTTCAATAAAGGTTGTTGTTTTTTTTTTTTTTTTTTTTTTTTTTTTTTTTTTTTTTTTTTTTTTTTTTTTCTGTGCTGATCCAAAAAAAAAAAAAAAAAAAAAGTTTCATCTGAATTGTTGCTTGGTGAAAAGAAAAGGAAGCTATTTCAACACCAAGTTGCTAATATTTTTACAGAGCTATTAAATGGTTCATTTTTCTCTTTTAACCCTAAGAATTATAAGATGGGCATGCTAAAGTTTAAAGTGATTTGTTTAGTGAGCCAACATGAATTTGTTAAAAAAAGAAGAAGATAGCACTACTATAGTTTGGTTTCCCTATAATGAATTTGGAAATAATAAACAAGCCCTCCATGCCACACTAATTATGAATTACAACAATGAATTTAATCAAAAAATAATATATAAATTGGATTTATGTAGTAATTATGTTTATTAATGTTCCAGTTAGCATTTTCATTGACAATAACATCATACACTCTTATTAATTCACTCTTTTTTTCTTTTTTTTTTGTTTGATCGGCAAAACAAATCTTTATTGATGGGATCATACGAATTATGAATGAGTACATCAATAAACAAATCTTTATTAATTCACTCTTGGCTTAGCAGCCAAGGATTTTACCATTGTATGAAGCAATGCCCTTGGCCAGTATGGTTCGACACATGTAAAAAAATTATAAAATGTTTTTTTGTTTGGGTGTCTCTTTACCATTGGCATTTATCCACTATATGCATTAATTTTTCATCCTTACAGTTATTTTTATTTTTATTTTTGGCAGTCTGATTAATCTATTGCTTGGAGCCCATATTTGCAATGCAAAAATGTAATTTTAAGCAGACGAGTGGTGTTTGCTGATGTCTTCCTAGTTGATCGTGATATTGTAGGCATTTCTCAACGAGCGAGAATTTCACAGGTCAGTTGAATTCAGGTTTTGAAGTTTTTTGCATCCATGTTAAGTTTGAAGCTTTTCATTTTTTTTTCCTCCTGCAAAATCTCTAGTCCAGACTAGTTTTATTTTTCCTTTCTTTTGTGTGTCATTGCTCATTTTTTTTTACTTCCAGTTCTCACTTCCATTTTTAGTTCATTTAGGGGTGAATTACATTTTTATAGTTGATGAAGGGATCAAAATGTGTAGGTTCATAGATGAGAGGGATAAGGATAAGCTAATATTCGCTAATAGTCAAGGGATTCTTGATGTAATTAACTCTACATTTAATCAAACACATTGCCTCAAAATAAGGAAATGGTTAACTGGGGGGAAAAAAAAGAAAAGTGAGATTGGTTATTTGCCTAAATGTGTACCGTTAAGTTGATTCTGTTCATTTCTTAGGCAATTTTGGTTCACTAAACTGCTTTTTGGCAATAATAAAATTGATATTCTTCGGCATCCCAATAGAATGTTCATTCTCCTAAATAGGTGAATGGTGTTTATTTGCCTAAATGAGTACACCATTAAGTTGAGTATTTCATTTATTAGATAGTGTTTGATTCACTAGAATGGTCTTTGATAGGAATAGAATGGCTATTCTCCCAACAGAATGATAATTCTCCTAAATTGATAAATGTTGATTCCATTTGGAATGTACAGTTCTGCCCTTTTTAATAAACCAAACATGAGAATGAGTGCATTAGTTCTTTTCGTACTCTCTTGCTTCTTTTCTTAGTTCTTTTATTTTTCCCCAGCACTATAAGTTCGCATGTATATGATCAAATCTGTTTGATTAAAAGAATTGCTTATCATTTTGTGTCCAAACAGAATTTACTAATAGCTAGCAATTAATTTGGAAAATAAGCGAAACTAAGTACAATTAATAGCTAATATTGTGATGATGGTGGTGTATGAGAAGATTGATAATAGTAATAAATCAAGTGTCATAGTCAATAAAAGAATCACATTCTGCTATTACAAGCATCATGACTATATTATCTAGTTTTCCTGTTTGGTTGGGCTTGATTTTATGTTTTCCCTGATGTCTTCAGTTTAGTTTTGAAAGGTATTGCTTTGGTAGAACCGATGATTTCAGTTTGATTCTGTCTTGAGAATCAATCCGAGACTTGGGCCTCATTTACATCTTCAATAATTTTATTGGAGCCAATGTTGCCACATATAATGTATATTACTATATGAATGAATGAAATATATTTACTTGAAAAAAGGGCAGCTTGGTGCGATGGCAAGGCTTCTGTTAACGTTCTTTGTAGTGTGGGTTTGAGTCACAGTAATTTATGTTATTCATTTGCAATGAATTCATTTTGTCAAATTGATGTTGGTATTTTTTTTTTTTTGGCTTAGTTATTCATTGGATAATCTTTCTTGCAGGCGAGATTCATTGAAATTCACAATGACAACCATTATGATGAAAACATACAAAGAATACTCATTGTTGTCAAATCAATTCTCCCTAGATTGACAACAATCGTTTTTTGTCCATGAGGATCCATCCCGTCAGAAACCATCATGCTTTCTACTTCTACTTGGCTATATGAACGAGATGGGAATCATTCACAATGAGTCCATAAGAAGTGATCCCATTTTTTCGTCTAGTTCGGATAGATACCAAAGATCTTGAGCCAACCCATTCAGCTGAATATTACTTAAAAAGATGAAAGAAGTATCGGTAATTTCTTCATGCTCATTCCAAGCTCATCTCAACTTGGTTTGCCTACTGTGGCATGTATTTTACTAGTTGCTACCAAATATGAAAGTGCCAAATTCTGGATATTCCAATCACTGAATTTACTTTTAAGAAGGTATTTGATCATTGTTGTTGTTTCTTGGTTGGAAGATATATATAATAATGGTATATTTCAATTTTTGGCTTAATATTCTCTGAACAATTAGGAATAAGATTCTTTATTTATTTTTTATTTATTTTTTGTGAAATACCATAATAACAATGTGCATTCAATTGTCAATACAAAAAGGTGGAAAAAAATGGTTTTTTTATTTTTTATTTTTTAGGGATGTTTCTGATTTATCAGATGTAATAGCATGCTGGAAGTCTTCAGTTTGGTGAAACTGTTCTAACTTTCATTGTGCTTTTTTATGAGTTTTGTTTACCTAAAATGTTGTATTGAAAGTGTGATTTCCTCTTTCCTCTTTATATCTAATTATTGTAAGAAAATTTTGTAACTTGTGTTTGAATTCTTGAAAGAGAAGGGACTATAGTGCATGAAATATATATATATATATATATATTTTAAAACTTCTCTTTCCATTTTTTTTTTTTTGAGGGGGGGGGGGGGGGGGGGGGTTGGGTTGGGGGGGCACAAATTTATATTTCAAATACAACACTAATATTTTTTTACAACAAAAAAATGTTATGCTTCATTTTGTTTGTCACTCTAATTTTTTGCATTGCAGGTGATTCACTTAATTACATAACAAGAAAATTGAGCTCAAATGAGTTTTTAATGAATTAAAATACAAGTCGAGTGGGATAATCTAAATAAGTGCACTTTCTAACTTTTTATGAAATATAAGTTGAGTATGGGTTGGGTTTGAAGTGATGTGTTAGAGAGGTGATGTGACTTAAATAAGATGATGTGACTTAAATAGGATAGTGACTTTTTGACTTTTTAAATTTTTTAGATCATGCCAAACAAGACTTTAGTCTTTGTTCGGGAAGAATTAAAATAATCTGATTTTTTGACTTTTTTGTTATTTTAATTTGACTTTTTTAGCTTCGTTTGGTTTTTATTTTTGGCTTTTTAAACTTTTGTGAGAAACAAAGTATAATGATTATGGTTTGAATGTGACATTTTATCTTATTAACTTATATAGCTAATTTTATTTTTTGTATTTTTTTAGCTAAAAAGTCAACAAAACATAGCTTTAAATGACTCATTTTTGTAGTAACCGAATTATATTTCACAGTTTAATTCATAACCTTATAGTTAAGGTTATGGTTTAAAATTAAATCAGACTATTTATATATATATATATATATATATATGTATGTATATAATTTATTATTCGTTGTAGATATTTAAGTAGGATTGCAAACGAGTCAAATTGAGTTTTAGTACATTAAGATTTGTTTGTTAAGATTTTAACGAGTCCAAACTCGAATTTAATAAAAATTTAACGACCCGAACTTGAGCCGAATTGGCTTAGGCTTGACTCGAGTTTGAACATGTTCACAGGCCTTAATGAGATACAAAAATTATAAATTTATAATTGCATATGAAACTAAAATTATAATTAAAATTTTGATTTTACAATTATGTATACAATATATATAAATATGTAGTGAATTGGTCTGGCAGTATATCATTGCCCACTTGCATTATCTTTTGCTTACCTATGTTTTGACAATATTTTAGGAAGTGCAATGCACAATTGAATTATGTTCAGGTTGTGTTTTTGAGAAAGTGTGCAATTTTATGTTGAAATTTTGTAAACTTTTAAACCGTAAAATCGATTCATATCCATCCGCCAATCCGCTGGATTAGCGAACGGATACAGATTGATTTTCTCCAATTCGCCAATTTGGCAGACGGATGGCGGATTGGAAGTTTCGTGGCCACAACCGATCCGTGCCCACCCCTAATCACTACTATATAAATATATTATCAATAGTTAACTATTATTTACATTTACATTTTCTAAATATATAAATAACATATTTATCTTCTTTTTTTTATATATATTTTTATATTATTTAATATATAAATAATAAATGTTAAACGAGGCTACTAACAAGCTGAGCTTTAATATGTTTAAATTTATTTATTAAAATTTTAACGAGTTTGAGCTTGAGCTCAAATGCAACAAAAAAATAAAAATTAACGAACTAAGTTCGGATGTGCTTTTATAGAGCCGAATTTGAGCCTATTTATGAATGACTCTTTTGATTTACAGTCCTATACTTAAGTACCTAATCTAATTAGTATCTCATTAATCATTTACGCTTGAAGGTGTTTTATTGTATAGTATTGGAATTATTTTTAAACAAGCACTAAACCATTTGTGTATGTAAGATGATGGTATATTTTTGCTTTATGAGTAATACTTTGTGAATATATTCTGAACAATAACAAGGCTTAAAAAAATCGTAATTCTAAATTGAACCTAATCTAATTAGTATCTCATTCACCCCCTCCTCTACTCTTGAAAGTGTTTTATTGTATAGTGTTAGAATTATTTTTAAACAAGCATTTAAACCATTTGTGTATGTAAGATGATGGCATATTATTGCTTTATGAGTAATACTTTGTGAATATATCGTGAGTAATAACAAGGCTTATAAAAATCATAATTTTAAATTGAACTAAATTGCATTTTATTAATTTGGTTTCAAATTTTTCAATACTTTAGGCAATGAGTCTTTGGTTTAGTTTTAAACCAAAACAAATTGAACTATCCTCACCCTTACTTTAGTGGATAATTGAACAAAATTTAATCGGAAATAGATTCTCTAAATTGTGTTGTTTGAGGGTAAGAAACTACCTCCAATTCAATCTAATTTGAAAATTAAGTATTGCATGTCATCTTCCTGTACTTCTAATTTCATGCTGTTAAATGAAATTTTTCTTTGCTGATAAAAAAAAAAAAAAAAGTATTGTAGAGTGAATTTAATATACCTAATTTGAAAATTAAGTATTGTAAGGTGAATTTAATAGTTGTCAATCTATAGGAGATGCACTAGATCAAAGTGGATATTGAATTATGTGAAAATATTTAATGTATCATCATAAGTAATTCCTCATGATGCCTCAAGTTTTTAAGAATAATACTATATGCATTAATTAGTATATCAATTGATGATGTGACATAATTTAAAAAGTTTTTGATATTTGTAATTTGTATAATGAGTAAGGTCAATAATAATGTTATAACTAATGTTGGTACACTAATTAATATACTAATTGATGTATATAATACCACCGAGTTTTTAATTCAATTTTAATGTAGTCGTCTTAATCATTGCAATTACAAAGTGAGCAACAATAATAGAGAATTTTAATTTTAGAGTTCTAAAGAGAGCTCTAGTGATTTAACAAAAAAACAAAAAAAAATAGGCACACACATCACATTACATGTGGGATCTACTTCTTGCCATATCACTAGAGTTCTTTTTAAGTTCTGAAATTAGAGCTCTCAATCTTTATTCAAAGTGAGAGAACAAAGTTAAATTCAAAAAAAAATGAAGGATAAAAATGTAATTACCCTTACAATTATATGAAAAAGATAAAATGATAAATTATGTGTTAAGTGAGTAGGCATTTGGTTGAGTTTGAAAAAATAAAAAAACGCTTGTTTCAAAAACTAGTTTGGTAAAAAATGAAGAGAAAAAAAAAAAAAAACTTTAATTTTTATATTATTTTTTTGAAAGCGAAAATAATTTTTATTTTTTAGTATTTTATTTTATCAAATTAATCTATAATTCAAAACAGCGTCGTTTTTGTTTTCTAGGCTTTGGAATTGTGTATCAGCGATTGTGCCCTATCTCTCTCTCTCTCTCTCTCTCTCTCGCTCATTCTCTCTCCTCCTTCAACATCTCAGCGCCACCGTGTAGACACCTTATTTTTGATCGACCTTAAGACTCAGACGTCACCGATTGAGCGCTTGGTGATGTTGCATATCGTGCTCGTTCAGAAGTTTCAGAGTCGCGGCCGTGAGCCCTGCCTCCGGACTTCCGAACCCTCTTCTGTGCCTTGCCTCGGTTTGCGAACCAGAGTCGATTTTCTCTGTTTCTTTTTCTGAGGGGAGGGAGAGGTCCCGTAGACCATCTCTCAATGGCCGTGGGCTACATTTTGTGGCCATAGGCCATTTTGCCCATTTCAGAGCCCGGTTTCCGGTTTTTCGGGACCGTTGGCCGTGTGCCTCGGTTCGGGACCGCCTAACCATCTCCATTTGCCCCGGTTTTTGGCATACTCCTTATTTACTCCCTTTTGAGGGACACTGAGGTCTGAGAGACCCACTTCGTGGTCGAATGCCACTTTCGGTGCCTAACAGGCAGTTTTCGGGGCCCCGAACTGCGCGTTCTGGCCCTCGAGCATTCGTTTTGCATCGGTTTTCGTTCATTTTTGGCAGGTACCTCTGTTTCATCACCAGGAAGGCCGTAGAAGGGTGGGAGGCCAGCAATTGTTTCAGCAACCAGTTATATTCCTCCGGCGCCCTCCGACGCCCGTTTTTCTTACTTCCAAGCCAATGTTGAACAACCTTGGGCCATTTTCTTGAACTTCTAACCACATATTTGTGTTATACACACATGGGAGGACACTAAAAGTTGGTGGCGGCCAGTAATTCCACCTGATCCTTTTGACCCCTTCCTAAAAATGGCTTGTTGTCCCTCTTGTTTCACTGTTGCCAATTTTGAACCACAGGGTTGTGTTTAGGGTATCTGGAAGGACACCTATCTGTGGTGGCCGGCCACTAAATCTTCTTGACCTTTTTGACCCTTGGCCGGCCGGCCATGGGAGGTGGCCGGCCGGCCACCTGCAGCTCCAAAAGCTAGCCGGCCTCTCTCCTCAGAGTGTGTACTTTACAGCTGTATAGCTGTTTTCCCCCAAAAATATCTGTATCCGGGGGACAGCTTTTGGGGGAAAACATGGTCCTTTTTCCCCCACCTTTTCCTCTCCACCTCTCCCTCTCCTTGGTCCATATAACCAGCCTCCAGCTTTGGTCCAAGGGTTGAGAAAGTTTCCCTTCAAGCTTGCATCCAAATCTCCCTCTATCTCTCTCTTTCAAGCAAAAACATCCAAGTTCTACCCCTTTTCCTTCATCACCACCTAGCATCACCACCACTACTCCATTTCCAGCAACTTGGGGAGCTTTCCAGCAGCTAGGAAGCATCACTTCTCAAGCCAAGAAGCAACCAAAGACTTGTCTTCAAGGGCAAGTTCCATTTCCCCCTTTTTTGGTCCATTTCTTGTATCATTTTTCTAGCCATTTTTCTTGCTGTTTTGAGCTCCGACCAAAACTAAAAAGGTCATTTTTTTGAGCTCATTTTCTTGTTTCATTAAGGGATCAACCTTGTTTGAGCCCCCCATATTGCACTTGCTTCAATATCCTCATTGAATGCCATTTTCTTGCATGATATTTTTAGCTTGTGTGTGATCTGTTTTGGAGCATGATGTAAACTGTAGATAGGCTTATTTTGAGCCCCTCTTCAACATTGAAGAAGGGCTCATCACTGTTTGGGACCTCCATGTGCCACTTGTCATTATACCCCTCTTTGGTCCCCATTTTTGCATGATTTATTAGCCTATTGTGCTTCTACTTTTGGGCGATTTTCAGAACTGAAAACAGTCTTATTTTGGCCTCCTCTTCATGTTTCATTGGGGGTATTTCACTGTTTGAGGCATCCTTTATATACTTTGTGATATATCTCTCTTTTATGGCCATATTTTGCATGATATTTTTGCTTGTATGCATACTGTTTTGGGTCCGTCCATCAACTGTAAAGTGCATTATTTCTGGCCCCTCTTCAATGTTGTTGAAGGGACCCTTTGTGTTTAAGGCCAGCAACCACCACTTGCTTCTTTGGCCATCTTTTGGCCCATTTCTTGCATGAGGGTTTAGCCATATCTGTGCTGGTTTTTGTGGTTTGCCATAAACTGTAAAAGATCATTTTTTGGGCCCCTCTTCAACTTTGTTGATGGGTCCTAATCTGTTTGAGGACATAAGTTATGAGTTGCTTCTTTATCTCGCATTTAGGGCCATTTTTGCATGCTAGTTTTGCCCTATTTGTGTTTGCTATTTGGCCATGCTTTGAACTGTAAAGATGCTTATTTTGGGGCTGCCTTGCTTCTTTATTTTCATTCCATGTACCAATTATGCATGCTTTGTATAGCTGTAAGCCATTTCATGTACCTAGTTTTGCATTTCGGGAGAAATTCCATGCATCGGGTGTCATTTCGCCTTGTTTCGGGGCTGTTTTGCCCCTCGTTTTGCTAATGTTTTTTGCATGTTTTCATATCATATTTCATGTCTTTGCCATGTCTCATTAGAGTGGCATTTCGATGCTTGAGGGTCGGTTTTCGGTTTGTGTGCAAGCGTGCACGCATTTCGAGTTGTCTGGTTTTCATCTGATGGCCTCCTATGTGAGTGTGGCTGAGGCTCTCTCATGTTGATGTAAGCCCATTATTGCATTGCATGTGCCATTTCATTCATAGCATTGTGTGTGCCCGGTTGTATATTACCTCGTGTAGCGTGTATGCCATTCCATAACATTGTGTATGTTAGGGTTGTATCTTAGTTGCATTTCATGCATGTCATGCATATTGCATCGTGTTCAGGATAGGAGTTAGCCCGGGCATAGGAAACGAGGTGCATTTCGTACTCCGAGTGACGAAATATATCTCAATTCCCCAGTCACCGACACTCCGGATTATCCATGATGGAGTTAGGTCTTGTTGTGTTTTCATGTGCATTCATTTCATATTAAATTGTGCAATTCGACTCCTCGGCCATCATGCCTCGATATGCGTGATTGGTGGCACGAGGATCGAGGCATGCATATATTTGTGAAAATACATTGCTATGCCCCTTTCCTGCTCTCTATTGCAGCAAATCAAGAATCAGCGGTCTTCCGAGGCTTGGCACGTATTTCAAGAACAGGTGTAAACAGAGGCTAATTGGGGCATCCCGGTGGATTTCCGCGCAAGGTAGCCTAAATATACATCATTCATCAGAAGCAAGGCAGCTCCTGGCTTGCACGCCAATTTTACAGCTTTCTTAGTTAATTTGTAGATTAATTAGGAATTTGTACATTATTTGGACTGTATTTATTTGGACTGTACTATTCTTTTATTCGGGACTGTATATTTATTCGGACCCTCTGCGCGAGGGCACAACTGTAATAAGTGTGCGTGTGTGCGATGTATGTCTTCCAACCCCACGTCTTTCTCCCTTTTATTTACCTGCTTATGATGGTTAGATTAGGGCATGTTTCAATTAGCATACAGTATGACAGCATGTTTGCATTTATTCATCTGTATTGCATGCACCGGGCTCGGCGTATCATACTAACTGCATTGTATTTCAATTTCAAAGTTGAATACTTGTTAGCTGTTGCATCTCATATGCCATGTTTAGAATAGCCGAGCCTGCTATAGTTCGCATTTTTGCATGTGTTGCATTAGGCATTTCTGTATACTTAGGATCATGCATGATTTCTAAATTAATTTCTGTTTTGGCTTGGAGTACTCGGTAAGTTTTATGCTTTAGCATCCTTGCATGCGTGTGAGTGACTGCCATGATAGCATGCTTGCCATGAGACTATATGCTTATGTGATATAACTACTTGAATGCCTGTGGGTGAAGGTTGGGTTAGTTGGATTGGGACAATTCATCAAATGTTTGTTTTAAGCCCACTAGATAGTGGCAAAACCATCTTTTCTAAGCCCACCCGAGGGTGGAAAAATCTGCATTTTAAGCCTACTTGCGAGTAACAAATCATCTTTCAAAAGCAAACATGAAATGTTTTATTCCAATTCAGGCGACCCAGTCTATACTTGTATGCTGTGCGCATCACATAGTAACCTAGGCTAATAACCGGAATAAGAACATACAATGTTTTCAAAAATAGATATCATGGTTAGTAGAGGCCGATCTTTGATCGGGCGAGCGGGGGTGCTCACGAAGTGACCTTCCCCAATCGTACCCAAGTTCCCGAGCCAAGGCAACTTTGGTGATGACGGACACGTGGCCTTAGGCAACGAGTCAGGGTTTCCTAAATTTCCCAAAATAAAATATTTAGGTGGCGACTCTGTATCTGGAAAAGCAGTCCATGTTTGGCACTTCTTTCAAAAATCTGTTTTCTCAAAACGATTTGCCGGATTTGGACTCTTTGGTTCAGATTTAGAACCGTGACAATTTGAGAGTCCTGAGCTGTAGTGACCCCAAATGAACGGAACGAGAGCTCACCCTCTCGGGAGCATTCGGGGACGTCTACAGTTTCTGGCGACTCTGTTGGGGATTTAGAGAACTTGACTCGAACTCATGATATCTGTTTTTGACTACACTTGTGTGTTTCTTTGCATTGCATTTGCATTGGTGCGCCTAGGACACCGTGTTTGCCATCTGCTATTCCTGAACGGTTTGCCGGAGGCTTGTCTTGTCAAGGCATGACCATAAGGCTGACCGGTTGTGGGCTCTGCCAGTATGGGAACACAAACCCCGGTTTTACCGGGGCACCCTTTTTGACCATTCGACCTAGTGCATATTCGGATCCATAATGACCATTCCAAACTAGGACAGGTTGCTTACCCGTTTATAGGTTGTTTGAAACCGCTGCATGCGTAGTGAAACCCTAGCTCCTGACAAAATAGGACAGGGAAACCCTACCCCAACATAAGGGTGTTTTGGCTCTCACTTATCTGTTATGTGCTTTAGAGTGCGTCTCTACAGGAATGCATGTATCAGTATATGAGTTTGGGCATCAGACCTGCGGGCGTCAGTTCAGTATTGTGGGTATCAGGCCTGCGGGCATCAGTCAGTATTTGAGAATCAGTTATCTGCGGGTATCAGAGATTCAGTTTGGGGACAGTGATACAGGGATAAAAATCAGTGTTTGAGGACAGTGTGCATTCAGCTTATCGACTGTGTGTTGTTATGCCCGGCTGTGTGTCATGCATTTATTTTAAGCTGTTATGCTGTCCGTTTATCTGTTTGTTTATTTCCTTATTGCTTTATTTATCTTTTTACTAGGGCAGGTTCTAGCACAATTGCTTCAAACCCAGCAGATACCCCCCAAGCACTTTGGACATGAGGTCGTCGACTCAATCGATCTGAGGATCTAATTGACGGACAGCCAGTGTTCCATTCTCTACCACCAATTGTCAGAAGAAGGCAGAGAAAGCGCAGTGTATCTGAACAGAGATCACCGGAACAGTGGTTTCCCCCATCAGTGGACAGTCGGATTGAGATCCCCATTGTTGCTATAGAGATAGATCTGCCAGTAGTTCAGATAGATCAAAACAGTATGGCGACACCAACAGGAGTTGATGAGATGATACGCCAAATGCAAGAGACCATGTGGGCCATGCAGTAGGATGCCACTCGCCGAGATGAGTTCGCCAAGCAACAGGCCGAGATCATGGCCCAGCAGGCTGAGCTAATTACCAGACTGCAACAGCAGAATGCGGCATCTACTTCGCATCAAGTCCCTCCTCCGCCAGGGGCTCCATTACCTGAGCAGACACCTACTATTCAGAACGCTCCGCCAAACACCCAGAATACCGTGCCAAATATCCAGAACCTGCAAGAGGACACGAACCTCCCAACGGGGCCAGCTCCGCCCCCGCTTCCGCCACAATTGTCCAAGACCCATACACCCAATCACCCGGACTCTCCCTTTGAGTTTGAGATTGACCATACAGCTCTGAAATTGAGCAAGCTTGAGAAGCTTTTCAAGAAATCGCAAGGGGTGAAGGCTATTCCGGACATCGATGACGGATATATCGATGTAGCCGTGACATTGCCCGATAGGTTCAAGATGCCGCAAATTGACCGCTTTGACGGGTCCGGGGACCCCATGGTCCATCTTCGGCTATTCTCAGACATCCTGCGACCAATGGGCCTAACTACACCCCAGAAGCTTTCACTATTTGGCCGGACCCTGTCGGACGTAGCCGCCATCTGGTATGCAAAATTGGAGGATGATGTCAAACGGAACTGGGATGAGATGGCCGAGGCCTTTGTTGCGCAGTACTCCTATAACACGCAAATCGAGGTCACAACTTGTGATCTCGAGACGACAAGGCAGGAGCCCAAGGAAACTTTTTCAGATTTTGTAACCCGGTGGAGGGCAAAGGCGTCGATGATGACCTTGAGGCCCACCGATAAAGATCAAATCCAGATGATTGTTTGCAATCTCCAACCAAAGTTGATGCAGAGAATGATTGTACTCCCCTTCCCCACCTTCTCAGATTTACACGAGATGCGGGTGCAAATTGAGGATGCCATGAAACAAGGTCTGATTGACCAAGACCGGGAGCAACCTCGGAGAACATTCAATCGTAACAACAATGCAGGCCCGAGTGGCGCTGCAACTACAAGAGCTTCAGAGGTGAGCATGGTCACCACCATTCCCCCTCCCCTTCCAAGGCCCATGGCGGCCACACCTTTCTCTGGCGCGTCCGGAAGCAACACACAAACCACCAGATTCCAACCTCAAGGCCAAAGAACCTTCACACCCTTATACATGCCCCTGTCCAAAGCTCTAGGGGTATTGATCAGGAAAAAGCATTTGAAACCCCTGGAGCCGAAGCCACTACCGAATCCACTCCCTCCCTCTCATGACCCAGCAAAATACTGCGCATATCATCAACAACACGGTCACGACACCGACCGTTGTTACAGATTGCGTCACGAGATCCAGGATCTTATTGACAAGCAGGTGATTGCGCCTCCCGACAAACCCAATGTCATAACCAATCCTCTCCCACCGCATAACCAAGCTCCCCCTCCCAATAGAATCAACTTTATCCAAACTGGGGTCGCATCTTACAATCCTAGTATCTACATCACCCCATCCCACCTACCCAAGCCGGAGGTGTTCCTCCCCGACTGCACTGACTTCTTGTGCATGTTGGACATCTCCACAACCCAACCAGAGCCAACGGTGGTGACCGTCAAAGATGGGGCAGGGCAGACTTCAGGAAAGGATGGGATTGTTGAGGCCAAGATTGAACAGAGTCTTGCTGGGGGAGGCTATGATCCGAGCGAGTACATCTTATCGACAAGCCAGATTGGGCTGGGTATAGAATTGCCAGAGACGGGGAAGCTGTGTGTAATCCAGGGAGATGGATTTAAGCAAGGGGCAGATGATCTGACAGCTATAGAGGAGGACTTTGCCAACCTGCAATTTTTCGATGACCAGGAACCAGGGGATGCGGCAATCAACTGGTTTGACTATGAGGAATCGGCGGAGGCCACTGGATGGCTCGAGGATCAACCAGATGTAGTGGGGGAATCCCAACCAGAACAGGGCCCGGCAGGGGCAAGAGTATCAGCTGTGGCCGGAAGGGCCGGAAGTCAAGTTATATCGCCGGAGAGCGCCGGTGCTAAGAATTCCGCTCGAGACATGGGCATTATGGATACGGGAATTGTTGAACAACCAGCTGTACTGACGCAGCTGGAATGAGAAAGGTTTGAGGATGCCGAGAGAATTAGGAAAGCTAAGGGCCCTGAGGGGACTGAGAGTGCCGTGTGCACGAAGATAGAGAATGCTGCGAGCATGTGGACGGAGAGTACTGCGAGTGCAACTGAACCGGAGCCAGACAGGTGTCTGTTGGCTGCCGACGGAATGTGGTGGGAAGACGATGACTTATGTCTTGCCCATACGGACGAAGACTGGGGAAGTAATCAACCGGATGACACTTGGTACCTCGATGAGGTGGATCACATAACGAGAAGCGGGCGGTACTTCAAGCCCCCGCACCTAGACTAACCCAAGGCATCCGGGAAGGATAGAGAAGCGGAGAAGCAGAAAGAGAAACAGATTGAAGAGGAAGCTGTGCTGAGACAGCTAAAGAAGATACAAGCAGACATCTCCATCTGGGGACTGCTTATGGCATCGCGAGTACATAGGCAAGTTGTCCTATCTGCTATGGACAAGTCCAAACTCTCCATCGATACTACACCAGAGCAGCTGGTTGGGCTAGTTTTCCCGGGAGGAGGTTCCCCGGCATTGACCTTTTCAGACAAGGAACTACCGCCTGAGGGCATAAATCACAACAAACCCCTCTACATTTTCGTGAAATGTAGAGACAAGTGGATACCGGTGGTACTTGTTGATACCGGGTCCGCCATTAATGTCTGCCCAGCCAGAACAGCATATACAATCGGGTTGAAACCCGCGGACTTTGTGCCAACTACGCAGGTAATCAGAGCATACGACAACACTAGCAGGGAAGTGATGGAGACTGTCAAGATCCAGACCCAGGTTGGTCCAGGACAACACAACATCGAATTCCATGTCTTGGACGTTCCCGCAACCTTTAACCTACTCTTGGGGCGACCGTGGTTGCACCAGGTCAAGGCAGTCTCTTCCACTTTGCATCAGATGCTGAAGTACCCTCACGGGAAGGGGGTAGCAATTGTTTTTGGGAATTCATCAATCCATCCACCACCGGAAGTGTCCACGCCAGTATTAGAAATGGAGCACGGCACTGAGGATGTGTTCTTATCTGGGTTCACTTTGGCTGAGGCTCGAGTGGTACAGAATATTATGGCTGTGAATGAGGGGATGTACGTCAGTGCTTAATCCGTCTACCTCATGAACAAGCTACAACACATCTCCGGAATGGGATTGGGAAGGAGTGGCCGGAAGGGCGTCTCAGTGTTGGCCGAAGTGCCACACAACCTTCACACCTTTGGACTGGGTTATCTGCCCACCAAAGAGGACTGAGTGAGGAAGGGAAAGGAAATGGCCGGAAGAGCCAGAGCTAAGCAGGCTGGGAAGCCTTTCGAATTGATGCATAGGCCCATCTGGGGTACCTTGAACGGACGCTTCGTCCGGGAGGGGGAAGACTTTCCATTTTGCAGCTTCCCAGAACCATGGCTGAACGCGGAGAGGAAGCGCGTGCCTGGTTTCGAGATTTTCTTCGATCTGCAACTACCCGGGGATGATGTTGCCAAAGAGCAGACAGACCCGTCAGCTGAGGTCGAACAGAGCAAGAATTTGCAGTCTGAGGATGTTGAACCTGAAATGGGGGTAGCGCTGGCAAGTCTACTCTCAGATCCTTCGATCGACCAAATGTGCTTGGGGGATAACTCCTCGGTTTCCATGATTGAGGATGAAACGGCTGCGGGCTTTCCAGCGACTATTTTGGATGCATCTATCGCACCCTCTCTCACTTGGCAGTACGAAGAGGGATTCTTGTCCAACAGCACCGGGTCAAGTAGTGAGCCGGAATCTGATTCCACCGAGTCCTGTGAGTCGGAATCAGGTTCCAGCTCGACTGAGTCTGAGTCTGGTAATCCTGGGGCTGATAACCCGGATACCACAGTTATGTCCAGGTTGTCTTTCTCTTTTTCATTTGAGTCTGATGTAACCGAAATTTCGGACGATTTGGATGAGATTAATGAGAATCAAGTGACTGTGGTTTCTGAGTACTTCTCTGTGCCCTTAATTTATTGCATAAATTCAGACTTTCAAAATTTTGATAAAAACGAGGACGAAATTCCTCCGGTTTTGCAACGTTTAATTGAGCAGGAGCAGGAGAGATTTGTCAAACCCTTAACTGATGAAATCATTACCGTAGACATTGGTACTGAGGAGGACCCGCGGCTGGTCCAGATCGGGTCCACTCTGTCTTCGGAGGAACGCGAGCGCTTAGTCGCTTTATTAAAAGATTTCAAAGATGTTTTCGCGTGGTCCTACGAAGACATGCCTGGGATCGATCCTGAGATTGTACAGCACCGGATCTCCCTTGACCCCGAAGCCCGACCTGTTAAGCAAAAACTCAGAAGGATCCGCCCTGACTGGGCTCTCAAGATTAAGGAAGAGGTCACCAAGCAGATCAACGCAGGCTTCCTGCAGGTATCCGAATACCCGACTTGGTTGGCCAACATCGTTCCAGTGCCGAAGAAGGATGGCAGGATCCGGGTATGCGTGGATTTCAGGGATTTGAACAGGGCTAGTCCGAAGGACGACTTTCCCTTACCGCATATCGATGAGTTGGTGGATTTTACGGCAGGGCATGCTTTACTTTCATTCATGGATGGCTTCTCAGGGTACAATCAGATAGTGATGGCACCAGAAGACAGAGAAAAGACTGCATTCACCACCCCGTGGGGGACATACTGCTACAGAGTAATGCCATTTGGGTTGAAGAACGTCGGAGCTACTATCAACGGGCCGCGACCACAATATTGCACAATATGATCCACAAAGAGGTTGAGGTGTACGTGGACGACATGATTGTCAAGTCCAAGGAAAGAGAGGGCCACTACACCGCCTTGTAAAAGTTTTTTCAAAGGATCAGAGAATTTCGGTTGCGGCTAAATCCTCAGAAATGTACTTTTGGTGTCACAGCGGGAAAAATGCTGGGATTTCTGATTACACAGAGGGGCATCGAGGTCGACCCTTCAAAGATTAAGGCCATCTTAGAAATGCCACCACCAAGGACTGAAAAGGAGGTGCGAGGCTTTCTGGGTAAAGTGCAATTCATAAGACTGTTTATCTCAAAATTAACCTTGACTTGTGAACCACTTTTTGGTCTCCTGAAGAAAGGCAAGAAATTCTAATGGGACGGCTGATGCCAAGCTGCTTTTGAACAGATCAAAGAATACTTGCAGAATCCGCCCGTGTTGTCGCCGCCAGAGCCGGGGAAACCGTTGATATTGTACCTCTCAGTGACTGAGACCACAATGGGCTGCATGCTCGCACAAGAATCAGAAGATAAGGTGGAGAGGGCAAACTACTATCTGAGCAAGAAAATGCTAGATTATGAGACCCGCTACACTCCGCTTGAGAAGGCTTGCTTAGCTTTGGTATGGGCTACCAGGAAGCTGCGGCACTACCTGTTAGCTCACTCTGTAATGTTGGTTTTATGACTGGATCCCATCAAATATCTTTTCGAAAAACCGGCACTTACGGGTAGGCTAGCTCGTTGGCTACTGTTGCTTTCCGAATTTGATCTGAAATATGTGACACGCAAGTCAGTGAAGGGAAGAGCAGTGGCAGAATTCTTGGCCGACCATCCAGTGGAAGGAGGTGAAGCAGTTGAGTACTTATTCCCAGATGAAGCCATTTTGCACATCGACGACGAGTATTGGACGATGTACTTTGACGGAGCGTCAAATCAATACGGGTATGGGATAGGAGTGTTGCTGATAGCACCCGACAATTCCCGTATCCCTCTAGCCTTCAAACTCTGATTCAAAGTCTCGAACAACGAAGCTGAATATGAGGCATGTATTGCCGGTCTAGAGGCAGCCCTGGAACTAGGGGCAAGACGGTTGGATGTCATCGGGGATTCAAACCTGGTTGTATCTCAAGCAAACGGAGACTGGAAAGTCAAGGAAGAAAAGATGATGATGTACCACCAGACCTTGGATTTGCTAATCCCTCGGTTTGAGAAGCTAAACTTCGCTCATCTTCCAAGAGAGAACAACAGGTTCGCAGATTCCTTAGTAACTCTATCTTCCATGATAGACATCCCGTTTGGAATTCGGATGTGTCCAGTCGTCATTGACCAGAAATTTGCGCCACCCTATGAGTCGATCGCCGTTATAGATGAGGTTCAGGACGAAAACCCCTGGTATTATGACATTTGGAATTTCTTGGAAAAGGAAGTATACCCGCCAGGGGTAAATGCCAAGGATAAAAGGGCAATCAGAAGAATGGCCGTCCAGTTCATCATCTGTGGGGGTAAACTGTATAAGAGAGGTCATCTGGGAATGCACAAGCTGTGTGTAGAAGCTGAGGAATCGAAGCGCCTAATGGAGGCCATCCATGGAGGAGAATGCGGTGCACACATGAACGGGGTAATGCTGGCACGGAAAATCCTCAGACAGGGTTACTACTGGTCCACCATGGAGGAGGATTGTATTAGTTTCGTTCGGCGATGCCACAAGTGTCAGATTCATGCAAACCGCATGAACATCCCGCCGTCGAAGCTGTACAACATGACTTCGCCATGGCCATTTTTAGTTTGGGGAATCGATGTGATCGGGGCTGTCACTCCGAAGGGGTCAAATGGGCATGAGTTCATCCTGGTTGCGATAGATTATTTCACGAAGTGGGTCGAGGCCCAATCATATGCGGTGTTGAAGGCGTCACACGTCGCAAAGTTTATCAGAAACAACATCATTTGTCGTTATGGGGTCCCAAACGAGATAATTTCAGATAACGGTTCCCACTTCAAGAAGGAAGTGATAGACTTGTTGGAGAAATACAACGTGGCATTTCATAAGTCATCTACATACCGGCCGCAAACCAACGGAGCGGTCGAGGCCGCCAACAAGAATATCAAACACATACTACAGAAGATAGTGGAAACCTACCAGGATTGGCCAGATAAGCTGCTATTTGCTCTGTGGGGCTACAGGACTTCAATCAGAACTTCTACCGGGGCGACTCCGTATTCATTGGTTTATGGGATGGAGGCCGTTCTACCTATTGAGATTGAGGTTCCATCATTGCGAGTATTGGCTGAGTGTCAAATAGCCGAAGTAGAATGGCAGCAGAGCAGATTTGAGGAACTCATGCTCTTTGATGAAAGAAGACTGAAAGCACTGTACCATGTTCAAAGCTATCAACGCAGAATTGCCCGGGCTTTCAACAAGAAAGTTAAGTCCAGGAATCTAAAGGAAGGAGATTTGGTGCTCAAGGACAACCGAGCTCCCATCCACGACCCAAGGGGCAAGTTCAAACCCAATTAGACTGGTCCCTACATCATCAAAGCTATCTGGTCAGGTGAAGCTGTGGTTCTGATGGATCTAGATGGCTTGGAGTTCTCACAACCGATCAATATGGACAAGTTGAAGAAATATTACCCTTGAGAGGCTCGCTAGGCTGAAAACCCGAAAGGGCGACCTAGGCAAAAGTTAGAGCACAAAAAATTAGAAAATATAAAAACTGAGCTCGCAAGATTGAAAACCCGCAAAGGGCGACCTTGGCAAAAGTTAAAGCGTAAAAGGAGAGTGAAAATACCCGAGCGAACCTAAGCCTGAACTACGTAAGGCTTGATTCCCATCTTTGGGATATGTAGGCAACTTCACCCTGAAGTTCAGCCATAAAATTTTCCCCGATCAACTTTGTCCATTTTGACCATCTCAGTCATCTTTATCCATCAGCATTTATCGCGATCTCCGGTACAGTGCTATTCAGACTAGGGGCAACTTTCCGTTGCTATGATGGTGCAGCGTTATTCGGACTAGGGGCAACTTTCCGTTGCCATGCAGTGCCGCGGTACTCTTCAAACTAGGGGCAACTTTCCAGTTGCAGGGATCTGGGGTTGTGCATCTCAGTGACAGATCTTAGGCGTGTCCGGTTCTGATCCATATCGAAAATGGTTTTGAAAAGTTTTAGTAAAAGTTGATTTTGTTCAAATTAATCTTTTTACAACTTAGACCATTTTTGGACCAAAGCGGAAAATTTTCAGTACCACAACCTTCAATTTCATTGATTTCAAAACAGAGTTCTCCTGCTCTTGCATACAATCGAGGTTGCTTTTTTTATTACATTCATGAAGAAAACTTGAAAGTACTAATAAAGCAATAAATCTGGGGCATAGTCAAGTCAAGTATCCCTGCGCCCCCTTCCAGAGTTGGTCGAAGTCTCTGACGCCAAGCTAGGCCCAACCTGTGCCTCCTCGTTGAGCCAATCCAAGCACTCGTCAGACAATGTGCAACTGAAAGATGGAGCAGGGGCCAGGAGCTCTCTAGTCCTCCATGCTGTGGCATATCGAGCAAGCTGTGCACCTCGGATCGGGAAAGCAGCCGGGTACTCAATCGCCTCTGGTGGGCAAATCTGATCATGACCGAACTGGCGCAAGAACCGGAACGGAAAATAGAATACACAGTGGGTCAGACCAACCAACTGGATCCCGATCAATCGGGACATGCTATAGCTCATTGCCGGGAGATTGAGCCAAGGACAACGCCAAGCAATGCGATCTGCAGACAAATTGCACATCCAGTCAAACCACCACCTTTCATCAAGGGCATTGACTAGGTGCTGTCGAAAGAAATAGCCTCTAGCTGAGTAGGTCGGGCAAGAGTCCACGACCTGTAATTTGTCCATTAACCATACCTGGGGAGGGATGAAAAATGAGAGAATAAAGAACAGAGAGATGTACGATGAGAGAAAAGTAAGACAAGGGTTTTGTGAGAAAAAAATAGAGCCTGAGGGCCGAGTGATGTGAGCAAATACACATGTAAGATTGGGTGGGAAACATTACCTGCAGCAGCAGTGGACTCCCAGCAAATCTAGTCGTCTCCTGGCGATGAAAAGCATCCAAGCCCATCAGCGTCTCGGCCAGGGTCATGGCAATGCAACTCTTCCTTTCCCTCAAGCCTTGGGTAACTTCGACCAGGCGAATGCTAGCTCCGCCGAAGCCCGAGGAAAGCAGAAAGTGAAACAACAAGCACAAGCAGAGGGCGTGTTGCCGGAAACCTTGCCAATAATGGTTGCTGCGGTCACCGGCGTCAGAAAAGCGATGGATCAAACCAAGGATATCTAGTTCCCCATTACAGGTCAGAGATCGAGCATCATGAGCGGTGAGTCCGCACATCCACCCCAAGACCTGGGTGTGACCGAAGCGAAACTGGGGCAAGATCTCTTCTTGGCTTTCAGATTCCATCAAAACTTGAAAATCTTCAAGAGTCGGACATACCTCTTGCCCGCCAAAGCTGAAGACATGCGTCACCGGGTTCCTCACCGCGGCATGGAGGAAAGGAAGGTGTAACGGAGTGCAGCTCAGCGTGAATAGTGCATTCAAGCCGAAACCCCGAAAGTTTAACTTTTCTGAGCCATCTAGGGAAGTGATCCAAGCTGTGAGATTTTCAACAAGAAACGCCTCCATTTCTGATGCAAAACTGAGGTGAATTGAATGAACCATGGAGCTGGGGCTTTTAAAGAGTGAGAAACACTATTCAGGAGGACACGTGTCAAAAATTGGGCGGCTGCAGGGATAGGTGGCCGGCCAGCCACCTTTTCTGGCAGGCCGGCCATCTCCTTTTTCAAAACTAGCCAGCCACCTCTCCCTCTCCATAAAACTGGCCGGCCGGCTCCCAAAGGTGGCCGGCCATGCTCCAATGCATCTCCTTGGCCGTGTTTTACCCTCCGAGAGAAAGTTTCAAGCATTTCCATGCAACGGAAGAGTCAAAGGCCTTCATTTCCCTTTGTTTTGGATGCATTCCGTCGCCCAGATCGTCCGGAGTACACTTTGTGTTGTTGAGTTTTGTTTATCGAGTTGTTGTTTTGATTATCGAGTTGTCGTTTTTCTTATCGAGTTGTTTGTCGAGCTGTCGTGTTTCGTGTTTTTGAGTCATTGCTCTCTGTTTAAGCAATCTTTATTTAAGTCTTGCTTATTTGCGTTGTCAACGCTATTGTATTTTGCTTATTGAGTTGTAAACTTGCTAAGATTTTTGTTATATCTTAGAAAGTTAAGTTGTTGCGTCGGTTCACTACCTGACTGGGCAAAATGCACAATGCATGTTTCCATTCAATCTCATTTTGGTGCAAAATGATGCGATATGATGCTAAGTGTTTAAAATACAATACTTTTGTCAAAAGCTGTTTCATTCCATCATGCCTCGTTTGTTACAACATTTTACAAACTAAGGCACAAGTTTTACAGAAAATAAACTGCCTGATAATGTACAAATGTGCTACAACTACTAGCAAAAAGATAAATAAAACAGGAAACAGCTGTGTCTGTGCTCTCAGGAGCGGGAATAAGAGGCCCTCCTCGTCCTTTTCTGCGGGACAACCTCTGCATCACCATCATCATCTGGGTCGGAGCTGTCGTCCTCAGGATCCCCTTCAGCCTCGCCTCCACTCTCGGAACCAAGACCGGAGTCCCCCTCCTCAGCAAATGTCTCTGACTGACGGTCTGTAACCTCCTCCTCCTCCTCCTCCTCATCGGGCTCCGCCTCTATGACATGTGCCCTGCGTCTGCGAGAGGACCCTCCTCGAGCTCCCTGAAAAGGCCTGGATGGCCCAGCTCCCTGAAAAGGCCTGGATGACCCAGCTCCCTGAAAAGGCCGGGATGGCCCAGCTCCATGAAAGGGCCCAGATGGCCCAGCTCCCCGAGAAGGCCCAGGTGGCCTGGCCTGTGGCTGAGCATACACCAGAGGCATCTGAAAACAAAGAGTTCAATTCAAATACATCAGTCCAAATATGTACATCAGATTCAGATACAAGCAAAAACTACATGAAATGAGTGCATGTAAACACAGTGTACAAGTGGGGTGTGTGTCAGATGTGCTCTACACAAGTAGCCTATCAATGCAGTAGAAATCAGTATGTCATCAGAAGTATGATAAATACCAGAAAACTAAAGGGTACCTGGAAGCCCATGATAGACAACTGTGCCTCCCTCCACAGGACCATCCCCTCAAGTGAGGCCACCAATCCGACCACCTCCTCCACGTACTCTCGGGGTGGCTGCAAATACGAGCTCATAATCATTAGTGAATAAATGAATGTCTAAATGTTTGAATGATAGATGAAAAACAATGGGGCATACCAGTGGTGAGTCGGGATCAATGGCGTATCGATCACCGGGCATCAGAGGCTCTAGCGGGATCGGAGTCGGAGAAGTAGTCCCATACTGTCACCCCATCAGCTCAGTCGGCATATCCGGCCATCCAGGATGAGGATATGTCGGAGGAATCGGGGGAACCGATTTACCCCCACCTCCAGATGTACCAGCCCTGCTGGTGGAAGGGGCGTCTGCAGCCCGAGCCCGGGCCTGGCTCGAGGATGGCGTACCAGCAGACCTCGTCATCGGGGTGCGAACTCCCGTCAATGGAGGCATCAGATATGTATGACGGTAAGTGGCGTAATCCCCCTCCTCGAGATGCAGGAAAGCATCACTACCCAGCATAGCACCGACTACATCTTGGGAAGAGAGCCTATCAGCAGTCCGCATACTGACTGGGGGTGCTGCGGGAGGGTCCTGAGAAGTGTACCCCCATACCTGACGCAGAAATCGTTCCCCCAGAAACCATGCTCTACCAACCGGTCCTTCGAGCAGGACCCTATACTGGCAGGTGCCCGATCCTCCGGCATACTGAAATCGGAGACCATCGTCCAAGGGTGCCCAGGGCTGCCATGTAATCTGCGGATAACAAGTGCATAAACCAATCAGAAATCGGGAATATGCGGGGCTAATCAAAGATGAAAACAGAAGGGACCGAGAGTTTTGAAATACCTCTGATGGTCGCACAGTGTCAAAATACTGCCGTAGATAAAAGAGAGTCTCTCGGGGTCTCGGCCGGTGCTGGCCCTCGAATACCAGTGAATACGGGGTCATGAGGGGCCCTGCCACCTCCAACTCTGGGGCTAACGTCGGGAAATATACGTAGACCCATAACTGAGAAAAGTAGTGCAGAATGTAAGTACAAAGTGCTGAGGGCAAAATACAGACTGTAAAGTGCGCTGTGTGTGCAATGTACAAGTAATGAGGAGCAGAAATGTAAATCAAGGGGACAGAAAGTACCTCCCAGGCTCTCCAATAACCGCCAAGTAAATCTCTCTGCCCGCGGGAGGTCGCACTCATGTAGCAGGAAAGGATAGCTAGGCCGGCGCCACCCCAGTCGTATCGACTGACCTGTGATAGGTCAACCATAGCGCTCAACAGATACAGCCCAACCGTGTTCCCTCTATCGGCAAACAGAGTAGTCCCGAAGAGGAACATAAGAAAACCACGGGCATACTGCTCTGTCTCCTCAGGAGTCCCGGGCTCCATCTCCGCCCGCCGGAAGTGAGAAGAGAACCAAGTGTATCGAACTCTCCCGGAGGCTCTGTCAATAGACGGGTGGGCCCCCAGCAGATGTATCCAAACGGCCTCCCATTCGCCCATGTCCTCGTCATAAGGAATGGACCAACCTCCTATGTCCAGGCCGGTCAACACAGTAAAATCCAGAGGGGTCATAGTCATGTCCCCAGTGGTAGAGAAATGAAAGGAGTTGGTGGTGTCCCACCATCTCTCCACCAAAGCTGCCATCAGTGTCCTCTTGGCGGGACAACGCGATAACCCAACGCAGAAGGCCCCGAACCCTGCCAGATCTACTAAATCCTGGATAGCCTCCGGGAGCTCAACATACCAATCCCTCGCAGCGGTGGAGCCATATCCCCGTACACCGCGAGAACCAACCTGCATTCAGAATGAATACATGCGTCAGTATAAAAATGAATGAGTTGTGTGCCAATGAAATGAATGAGCTGTGTGCCAATAAAAATGAATGAGTTGTGTGCCAATGAAATGAATAAGCTGTGTGCAAGTAGATAGACTGCGTGCAAATGAAATTAATGAGCTGCGTGTTCAGAAGAGAAATGTGTGGGCCACGTGTTCACAAGTGAAATGTGTGAGCTGTGTGTTCAAAGTGTGATGTATAAGCTGCGTGCAAATGAAATGAATGAGCTGCGCGTTCGACTTCTAAAAACTGTGGACTGCGTGTTCAGGAAATCAGAATTTGGGCTGCGTGTTCAACTTTCAATCAAATGTGGGCTGCGTGTTCACAATCAAATTTGGGCTGCGTGTTCAGATTTCAGAAAATTAAAGTTTGGGCTGCGTGTTCAACTTTCAATCAATGTGGGCTGCGTGTTCACAATCAAATTTGGGTTGCGTGTTCAGATTTCAGAAAATTAAAGTTTGGGCTGCGTGTTCAACTTTCAATCAATGTGGGCTGCGTGTTCACAATCAAATTTGGGCTGCGTGTTCAGATTTCAGAAAATTAAAGTTTGGGCTGCGTGTTCAACTTTCAATCAATGTGGGCTACGTGTTCACAATCAAATTTGGGCTGCGTGTTCAGATTTCAGAAAATTAAAGTTTGGGCTGCTTGTTCAACTTTCAATCAAATGTGGGCTGCGTGTTCACAATCAAATTTGGGCTGCGTGTTCAGATTTCAGAAAATTAAAGTTTGGGCTGCGTGTTCAACTTTCAATCAATGTGGGCTGCGTGTTCACAATCAAATTTGGGCTGCGTGTTCAGATTTCAGAAAATTAAAGTTTGGGCTGCGTGTTCAACTTTCAATCAATGTGGACTGCGTGTTCACAATCAAATTTGGGCTGCGTGTTCAGATTTCAGAAAATTAAAGTTTGGGCTGCGTGTTCAACTTTCAATCAAATGTGGGCTGCATGTTCACAATCAAATTTGGGCTGCGTGTTCAGATTTCAGAAAATTAAAGTTTGGGCTGCATGTTCAACTTTCAATCAATGTGGGCTGCGTGTTCAGATTTCAGAAAATTAAAGTTTGGGCTGCGTGTTCAACTTTCAATCAAATGTGGGCTGCGTGTTCACAATCAAATTTGGGCTGCGTGTTCAGATTTCAGAAAATTAAAGTTTGGGCTGCGTGTTCAACTTTCAATTAAATGTGGGCTGCGTGTTCACAATCAAATTTGGGCTGCGTGTTCAGATTTCAGAAAATCAGTGTGGGCTGCGTGTTCACCTTCAATTTGGGCTGTGTGCTCTGAAAATCAGTATTTGGGCTGTGTGCTCAGAAAATCAGTGTAGGTTGCATGTTCACCTTCAATTTGGGCTGTGTGTTCAGAAAATCAGTGTGGGCTGTGTGTTCACCTTCAATTTGAGCTGCGTGTTCAGAAAATCGGAGTTTGGGCTGCGTGTTCAACTCTCAATCAGTGTGTGCTGCGTGTTCACCTTCAAATCGGGCTGTGTGTTAGATAAATCAGTGTTTGAGCCGTGTGTTCACTTCTTAACTAATGTGTATTGTGCGTTCGCAATCAATTAATGAGCCGAGTGTTCAGAAATTCAAGTGTTTAAGCTATATGTCCAAGATGCAAACAAAGTACTATGTCATAAGCTAAACTGTGTGTTCAAGCATGGCAAAGGCACGAAATGCACGAAAAATGCAGAAAATGAAGTAAATACCTCTCGTGCCTCATAGGAGAGGTGATGCTCTGGCTCTCGCAGAAGTAGATCCCCAGGTGCTCGATCATCAAAATCAGTAAAATGACGAAAAACGGCCCGGGGAAGGACATGTGCCGGCAGAGCATACCTCCCGGGAATAAAGGGGTGAACCCTCGAGGGCAAAGTCATGACATCAAAATCGTCCCCGGCACCGGGAAAACCTCCACCATGGGGAAATTGACCCGCCATTTCCAAAAAATCTACAAAAAGAGCAAAAATGAGCGAAAATGAGCCAAAATTGGAAAAAGTCAACAAAAGTCAACTCTCGGGAAATGAAAAAGTCAACAAAAGTCAACTCCCGAGAAAATCTTCCAAATATTGAGACAAACTCACCTCAAGTGGCGAAAATGAGAAAAGAAGTCCCGAAACCAAAATTTAATCGGTTCAAAGTGCTTGAAACTGAATGTTTTCGCGAAAACAACTTGCGTGGGGCATTGGAAAACGCGTATAGAGCCCAGATTTGAGGGAGAAAATGGTTTGGGAAGCAAGAGGAGAAGATTTTGTGGCTGAATTTATAGGCTCAAAGTGTTTGGGTGAGAGAGCATAAAGAAAAGAAGGTGAAAAGACCGAATTGCCCACGGATTTGGGCAGGTGGCCGGCCGGCCACCTTTTCTGGCTGGCCGGCCATTCTCTTTTTTGAAAACTAGCCGGCCACCTCCCCCTTTCCATAAAACTGGCCGGCCATGTCCCCCACATGCTCACCTAGCTCTCTGCAAATTTTGAGGAAGATCGGAGTTCCCGAGACCTGAAAAAGTTCAAGGAAAGTGCACTTTCTGTTGCGAAATTGCTCCGCCAGAACTTCAGCTTCAAGTTTTGACATGTGTCTCATCATTATTCATCGAAATCAAAGCGTATCCTTTTTGAATGTGTCGTAGCCTTTCCAGGAAGTGAGTTGGAGGCCGTGATTGAGTCGCTTTCGCCGAAACACGCGTTTCCTTGCTCGTTATTTCGTAACAAACGGGCACCTTGGTTTATGCTCGTTTTGCACTATCATGCACATAACTTGCATTCTCATGAGCATACTTGCATTATTATGCACTTTTCTTGATATTACCATACCTCTGTGCTTGAGCATACGTTGTCACGCACGTTCCTTTCTCGCATCGCGATGCATTCACTCGCCGGCACTGCGTGTGTCAAAATTTCGGAATCACATCGAATATATGTTGGTAGCATATTGTGCTTGTTGAATTTCTCTCTTATGCAGGCACGATATTATATGTACGGTTCATTTGAGGCTGGTGCGACCAGACGAATCGCGCAGGTATCGTATCTTCTCCGTGTGAGACGTGGCGAGGATTGAATAATCCTCCGCATTCTTAACTGTATGAAATGTAGTTGTTGCTTTGCATTCTTGCTTAAAACTGTTGCATCTATTTGCGAATACTTGCTTCATTACAGCTTGCTGCATTTGCACGATCATTGAGTTACCTTCGGCTTCTTGCATTGTCAGTTGCATTTTGCCCCCTTTGCCTGCGGGCATGCCTGCGGGCACATCTCTGTTTATCTTGTACGTTTGTCTAAGTCTTCGGCCTTGTCAAAAATAGGTCGTCCTTGGGGTTTGACATTCACTCCCGTCACTTGTGACTTCCGAGTTCTGTCAAAGAGGGGCAACTGTAGACACCCCATTTTTGACCGACCTTAAGACTCAGACGTCATCGATTGAGCACTTGGTGATGTTGCATATCGTGCTCGTTCAGAAGTTTCAGAGTCGCGGCCGTGAGCCCTGCCTCCGGACTTCCGAACCCTCTTCTGTGCCTTGCCTCGGTTTGCGAACCAGACTCAGTTTTCTCTGTTTCTTTTCCTGAGGGGAGGGAGAGGTCCCGTAGACCATCTCTCAATGGCCGTGGGCTACATTTTGTGGCCATAGGCCATTTTGCCCATTTCGGAGCCCGGTTTCCGATTTTTCGGGACCGTTAGCCGTGTGCCTCGGTTCGGGACCGCCTAACCAACTCCATTTGCCCCGGTTTTTGGCATACTCCTTATTTACTCCCTTTTGAGGGACATTGAGGTCTGAGAGACCCACTTCGTGGTCGAATGCCACTTTCGGTGCCTAACAGGCAGTTTTCGGGGCCCCGAACTGCGCGTTCTGGCCCCCGAGCATTCGTTTTGCATCGATTTTCGTTCATTTTTGGCAGGTACCTCTGTTTCATCACTAGGAAGGCCGTAGAAGGGTGGGAGGCCAGCAATTGTTTCAGCAACCAGTTATATTCCTCCGGCGCCCTCCGACGCCCGTTTTTCTCACTTCCAAGCCAATGTTGAACAACCTTGGGCCATTTTCTTGAACTTCTAACCATATATTTGTGTAGTACACACATGGGAGGACACTAAAAGTTGGTGGCCGGCCAGTAATTCCACCTGACCCTTTTGACCCCTTCCTAAAAATGGCTTGTTGTCCCTCATGTTTCACTGTTGCCAATTTTGAACCACAGGGTTGTGTTGAGGGCATCTGGGAGGACACCTATCTGTGGTGGCCGGCCACTAAATCTTCTTGACCTTTTTGACCCTTGGCCGGCCGGCCATGGGAGGTGGCCGGCCGGCCACCTGCAGCTCCAAAAGCTAGCCGACCTCTCTCCTCAGAGTGTGTACTTTACAGCTGTATAGCTGTTTTCCTCCAAAAATATCTATATCCGGGGGACAGCTTTTGGGGGAAAACATGGTCCTTTTTCCCCCACATTTTCCTCTCCACCTCTCCCTCTCCTTGGTCCATATAACCAGCCTCCAGCTTTGGTCCAAGGGTTAAGAAAATTTCCCTTCAAGCTTGCATCCAAATCTCCCTCTATCTCTCTCTTTCAGCAAAAACATCCAAGTTCTACCCCTTTTCCTTCATCACCACCTAGCATCACCACCACTACTCCATTTCCAGCAGCTTGGGGAGGTTTCCAGCAGCTAGGAAGCATCACTTCTCAAGCCAAGAAGCAACCAAAGACTTGTCTTCAATGGTAAGTTCCATTTCCCCTTTTTTGGTCCATTTCTTGTATCATTTTTCTAGCCATTTTGCTTGCTGTTTTGAGCTCCGACCAAAACTAAAAAGGTCATTTTTTTGATCTCATTTTCTTGTTTCATTAAGGGCTCAACCCTATTTGAGCCCCCCATATTGCACTTGCTTCAATATCCTCCTTGATTGCCATTTTCTTGCATGATATTTTTAGCTTGTGTGTGATCTGTTTTGGAGCATGATGTAAACTTTAGATAGGCTTATTTTGAGCCCCTCTTCAACATTTAAGAAGGGCTCATCACTGTTTGGGACCTCCATGTGCCACTTGTCATTATACCCCTCTTTGGTCCCCATTTTTGCATGATTTATTAGCCTATTGTGCTTCTACTTTTGGGCGATTTTCAGAACTGAAAATAGTCTTATTTTGGCCTCCTCTTCATGTTTCATTGAGGGTATTTCACTGTTTGAGGCATCCTTTATATACTTTGTGTTATATCTCTCTTTTTTGGCCATATTTTGCATGATATTTTTGCTTGTATGCATACTGTTTTGGGTCCGTCCATCAACTGTAAAGTGCATTATTTCTGGCCCCTCTTCAATGTTGTTGAATGGACCCTTTGTGTTTAAGGCCAGCAACCACCACTTGCTTCTTTGGCCATCTTTTGGCCCATTTCTTGCATGAGGGTTTAGCCATATCTGTGCTGGTTTTTGTGGTTTGCCATAAACTGTAAAAGATCATTTTTTGGGCCCCTCTTCAACTTTGTTGATGAGTCCTAATCTGTTTGAGGACATAAGTTATGAGTTGCTTCTTTATCTCGCATTTAGGGCCATTTTTGCATGTTAGTTTTGCCCTATTTGTGTTTGCTGTTTGGCTATGCTTTGAACTGTAAAGATGCTTATTTTGGGGCTGCCTTGCTTCTTTATTTTCATTCCATATACCAATTATGCATGCTTTGTATAGCTGTAAGCCATTTCATGTACCTAGTTTTGCATTTCGGGAGAAATTCCATGCATTGGGTGTCATTTCGCCTTGTTTTGGGGCTGTTTTGCCCCTCATTTTGCTACTGTTTTTTGCATGTTTGCATATCATATTCCATGTCTTTGCCATGTCTCATTAGAGTGGCATTTCGATGCCTGAGGGTCGGTTCTCGGTTTGCATGCAAGCGTGCACGCATTTCGAGTTGTCTGGTTTTCATCTGATTGCCTCCTATGTGAGTGTGGCTGAGGCTCTCTCATGTTGTTGTAAGCCCATTATTTCATTGCATGTGCCATTTCATTCATAGCATTGTGTGTGCCCGGTTGTATATTACCTCGTGCAGCGTGTATGCCATTCCATAACATTGTGTATGTTAGGATTGTATCTTAGTTGCATTTCATGCATGTCATGCATATTGCATCGTATTCGGGATAGGAGTTAGCCGGGGCATGGGAAACGAGGTGCATTTCGTACTCCGAGTGACGGAATATATCTCAATTCCCCAGTCACCGACACTCCGGATTATCCATGATAGAGTTAGGTCTTGTTGTGTTTTCATGTGCATTCATTTCATATTAAATTGTGCAATTCGACTCCTCGGCCATCATGCCTCGATATGCGTGATTGGTGGCACGAGGATCGAGGCATGCATATATTTGTGAAAATACATTGCTATGCCCCTTTCCTGCTCTCTGTTGCAGCAAATCAAGAATCAGCGTTCTTCCGAGGCTTGGCACGTATTTCAAGAACAGGTGTAAACAGAGGCTAATTGGGGCATCCCGGTGGATTTTCGCGCAAGGCAACCTAAATATACATCATTCATCAGAAGCAAGGCAACCCCTGACTTGCACGCCAATTTTACAGCTTTTTTAGTTAATTTGTAAATTAATTAGGAATTTGTACATTATTTGGACTGTACTATTCTTTTATTCGGGACTGTATATTTATTCGGACCCTCTGCGCGAGGGCACAACTGTAATAAGTGTGCGTGTGTGCGATGTATGTCTTCCAACCCCACGTCTTTCTCCCTTTTATTTACCTGCTTATGATGGTTAGATTAGGGCATGTTTCAATTAGCATATAGTATGACAGCATGTTTGCATTCATTCATCTGTATTGCATGCACCGGGCTCGGCGCATCATATTAACTGCATTGTATTTCAATTTCAAAGTTGAATACTTGTTAGCTGTTGCATCTCATATGCCATGTTTAGAATAGCCGAGCCTGCTATAGTTTGCATTTTTGCATGTGTTGCATTAGGCATTTCTGTATACTTAGGATCATGCATGATTTCTAAATTAATTTCTGTTTTGGCTTGGAGTACTCGGTAAGTTTTATGCTTTAGCATCCTTGCATGCGTGTGAGTGACTGCCATGATAGCATGCTTGCCATGAGGCTATATGCTTATGTGATATAACTACCTGAATGCCTGTGGGTGAAGGTTGGGTTAGTTGGATTGGGACAATTCATCAAATGTTTGTTTTAAGCCCACTAGATAGTGGCAAAACCATCTTTTCTAAGCCCACCCGAGGGTGGCAAAATCTGCATTTTAAGCCTACTTGCGAGTAGCAAACCATCTTTCAAAAGCAAACATGAAATGTTTTGTTCCAATTCAGGCGACCCAGTCTATACTTGTATGCTGTGCGCATCACATAGTAACCTAGGCTAATAACCGGAATAAGAACATACAATGTTTTCAAAAATAGATATCGTGGTTAGTAGAGGCCGATCTTTGATCGGGCGAGCGGGGGTGCTCACGAAGTGACCTTCCCCAATCGTACCCAAGTTCCCGAGCCGAGGCAACTTTGGTGATGACGGACACGTGGCCTTAGGCAACGAGTCAGGGTTTCCTAAATTTCCCAAAATAAAATATTTAGGTGGCGACTCTGTATCTGGCAAAGCAGTCCATGTTTGGCACTTGTTTCAAAAATCTGTTTTCTCAAAACGATTTGCCGGATTTGGACTCTTTGGTTCAGATTTAGAACCGTGACAATTTGAGAGTCCTGAGCTGTAGTGACCCCAAATGAACGGAACGGGAGCTCACCCTCCCGGGAGCGTTCGGGGACGTCTACACACCGCCGCCACACTAATCACCTCTGGAACACTGTCGCAACGGCGTTTCCTCCATCTCGATAAGTCCACCATCTCTCTCTCTCTCTCTCTCTCTCTGTGTGTGTCACAAGCACACACACTGTATATCACACACATATCTAATTAAACAGAAAAACTTGAAGTTGTTGATTACAAAACTTTAAACTTCAAATTAAGATTTAACTGTGCGAGCTTTTGATAATAGATAGTTGTGTGTTTCATTATAGAATTGGAGGATTGTCGTACAAGTAGTTGTTCCTTATGCTAGTGTGCAAAACTGATGTAGTAGGTACACTTTCTTGATTTGGAATTTAATTTTAAGGATATTACTCTCATTTTTTTTTTATTAGGAATGAATTTGCCTTAAAAATTAAAATGTCTTACTCCTTTACACGGTGTTTGTTTGGGCGGAAAAAATTATCAAATGGAAAACATTTTCTATGGAACACTTTTTTCAAAAAATGTTTTGGGAAAAATATTTTTCTATATTTGGTGGTGGTGGTGAAACGAAGGTGGATGTGTATATTTGGTGGTAGGGAGGCGGCAGTGATGATAGCGATGGTGTAGTGGCAGTGGTCGTGGTGGTGATATTGGTAAGCCTTTAGTTCCGAAAATGTTTTTTGCCTTTTAAAATGGAAAACATTTTCTGCCTATATAGCTTTATTTTATGTTGACCCATGAAAAATGTTTTTCGTTAATTTTCGTTTTTTATTGTGTCAAATATCAAAAAATACGAAAAATATTTTCCAGAAAATATTTTCGCCCAAACAAATGGAGCGTTAGATACAATTTATCTTACTGGGGCTTCCAAACATTGTTGGGTCATAACATATTTATTGTTTGATTTATGTTTTGCATTTTGCTTTAGGTAAGTGCTGTTTGTATTATGTCAATTATTAACTGTTTGAACTTTTTGCATTTTATATCTTCAACATCTTGTAACAAGTTCAGATGGGAGTGAAAGAAGAGGATAGTACTGTTACCAAGATTATGCCTCCTATAGAATAGGTAATTGCTTTAATATCTACTTGCAGCTATAAAAATGCCTGTTGTAATGACTATACGAAAATCAATTGATTATTATCTTTGTCGTACTCATAATCTTTTGTACTTCCAAAGAGTGAGTCCACAACCAATTTTGCAGGACAAATATTCATAGATATTGGTTTCTTTATATTAACATACTTTTGTAGCCTATTCTTCTTTCACTTTGATTTCACTTTTTAAGTACCTGTAAGATGTCCAGCAGATTTATTATTTCTGCCTGTTGTTTTCACTTCCTTTAACTTTTAGGGTGTTAGGGTTGATTATCTTTGGACATTTTATGAGTCATTCTGATTGACTAATAGAGTCTAGCATAAGATCTCTATGTACCTCTCAGTAATTTTTTCTATGTGTACGTTTTTTTAGCATGATAATGCCCAAATTTATAGAATGCATGAACAAATTTTGGTTTACAGGAGATTAATGATGAGATAAATATGAAAGTAAAAAAGTACCTTAGAGGTGAAGGTGCTAATTTGGAGGTATGACACTTGTGTTTGAGATTATTAGGCACTTTTATTTCTTTCTTCTTCTATTGCCCTGAAAATCATATACATTTGCAGGGTTTACGAGATAAAAAATTGAAAGGTCAGCTTGCTATTAGAGAAGAATTATATGGAAAATCTGCAAAGGCTGTTGCCAAGGCTGAGAAGGTGAATTTTATGTGGTTTGATGTTCAATCAATTGATTAAGTTCTTTTCTCTACTTTTAAGTCTTACATAATTTGTAGGTCCAGGTTCATCTAATGCTCATAATGGCATCTGCTGTGTTATTTCCTTCTCTTTGTTTTCTTGTTTCATTTGGTAACTTTTTTTATAAAAACCATGTTGCGCGGTACTAAGTTTTGATGGTCGTCTATACAATTGTGTTGCAGTCTTTCTAATCATCATTACCAAACTCACAAAGAAAAAGAATAATTGGGTTTCAGTAGACGTTAGATTGTACCATATTTGTAGTGCAAATATATATTGATGTGTGATTGTTTTGTGTAGTGGCTGATGCCAAGTGAGGGGGGCTATTTAGAGGCTGAAGGTATAGAGAAAACATGGAGGATCAAACAGGAGGTAATTGCTCGTGAAGTAGATATCTTAAGTTCGAAGAATCAATATGATATTGTCTTACCAGGTTGACAGCTTCAGTCTAATTGCTTCAAAATACTCTCTCAAGCATCATTCAGAATTTTTTTGATGAACCTGTTAGTTAGAAACCCTTTGCATATTAATCTTTCATGTGTCCTTAAAGAATATTAAGGCTGTGTATGTTGGTAAACCTCTACGCATTTAGTTGATTCAAGAAATAGACATAACTGAATTCAAGAAAGCCTTGTCCCAAAACCATTTGGGTTGGCTATATGGATCCTCTTTCACCATTCCATTCTAACTATAGCGATGCATTATCTTCTGTGAGACCAGTCTCTGATGAGCAAAAGTTTTGGTTCTCTCTCTCATGGTTGTCCATAAACTATCTCAGACATATAGAATTGTTATCTTTATACATTACATTTGCTAATTTTTTATTTTTTATTTTTTTAAATTTCATTTTATAACAAAAATCTAACATCAATAATTTGTTTGCACAGATCTTGGTCTATACACTCTGGATTTTACCTCAAGTGGTCGGTATATGGCACTTGGAGGACGTAAGGGCCATTTGGCTATCATTAACATGAAAGATATGGGCCTTATTAAAGAATTTCAAGTATTTCGATGCCAGTAGAGGAGCAATGGAAGTTGGTCCAGGAACATATGAAGTTCTACTTGGGCAAGGGGATTAAGGGCATGACCCCTAGTCAGAATATCACAAGCCCATCGAAGGTTTTTGAGAGGGACTTCGTCCTCAAAAACATTGAAGGGCAAGTGAGAGAAAGCTGCAAGCAGAAGTTGGGCTTGTTTCCGTTCAGCTGAAGTAGGGGAAGGTAGAGGTTTGTAAGGTGGAAAGACGTTGTCCATGGAAAGAGCAAGCTTCAGTCTCTCTGCCCAGCAAAGAGTTAGTAGAGGGGAAGATGTGGATGCTTCAATTTCAGGAGATGGAGAAGAAAGTGTAGATGCTTTTATTATGGGAGATGGCACGGGAGCAGAAGGAACAAAGGCATTAATATAATCGAGCCAGTCAGAAGAACAAATCTTCGCCTTCTGGGCTAAGAATGATGGGTTGTACCCTTGTGCTTCTTCTAGGCGTCGGGCAGCATGCACTATCTTTGTAGGCATGGAGGATGTATACCACGCTACAAGCAGATTCTCCTCCAGACTACGTTGATGGTCAATGGGCACGTAGGGGTAAACCACTGAACTTCGAGCATAGGAAGGGAACTCTAAAGGGTCAGTGAACTCAACAAAATGATGGTTGATTCGCTCCCTTAAATCACAGGTCTCAGGTGTTGATCAGCTTGTCCAGTCAGAACGCCCAGAAGAGGGAGAAGTTACAGCTTTGCCTCATACAGAGGATTGTGATGAAGAATTTCCCATGTCCATATTTGTGACTTTCTGAATTAAAGGATTGAGAGCAATTTGTTCGTAGTCCAAGGGTGATACAGAAGAAGAGCCTCCCATGTCCATATTTGTGAGTTTCTGGATCGAAGGATTAAGGGCAATATGTTCGAAGTCCAAGGATTGATAATTGGCAAAGGCATCCATGACCTGAATATAGAAAGGTGGGTAAGAGTGGCTAATAAATGCATGGACATTCTTTCGAGGAGAAACAGCATCGACGTATGACTCTTCATGTGCTCGATCGCTGGAAGAAAAAAGTAATTCGGCCATGAAATGTATCAGTCTGTTCGAATGCTAAGACGGTGGAAGTATTCAAAGGATTAAATGAGTGTTTAATACAGATGGTGAGTGACAGTTGCATTTTTGGGAAGATGAAAAACCCATGCACGTTCTGAGACGTGGGGAAAAGACCCTGATCCACTAATATCACCAAGTCTTGGGTATATTAGTGCGGGGGGTAATGTTGGCTACATATTTTGTGCAAGCCAGTTACAATTCAACGCGTGGCAAAGTAAGGATAATATGGGGAGACCATTCAAGTCTTCGATCCTAATCGTACACGTGGCAGTTAATATTGGTTGTTACGAGATTTGAGTAGCAGTGGATCAACAAAGAGATGCAAGGTGACGTGGCTTCAACAGTTACTCACATTCAAATTCAAATATAGGAGGGAAGCCTAACTGCAAGTGATGGCGTGGTGGAACTACTTATAAGGTAGCATGATCAGCGACCACGGAGGAGCAGTTCAACGGTTTGAAGTGAAATTCGATGGTCATCTTTGAGGAGTATAAATAGCAGGGAAGACCCCAGAAAAAAGCCCCGTAGAGATACATAATCTAAAGGATAATGTGATAACACATCCTGTGAAAACTCCTATGTTATCGGAACCTATGGTTGAACAGCTAGTACTTCAGAACAAATACCATTTTTTCGTAATATTGGACGAGACCAAGGAATTGGACTATCCGCTGTCCCATCTACTCAGCCAGTGAATCCATGGGGTAGCTTAGTAGATGCCATGGGACAGCAATTAATAAACACAATGGAAAGGTGGGCAACATCCTTTTTGGATCGAATGAATAACCACCAACCAACAAATGCAAGACACATGGAGGAAGTAAATGTCCCTCAGCAAAGATTGGCTAGAGATAAACAGCCTATGCAAGTTAATGGACATTCTAATGGTCAAACTAGTAATCAGAGTCATGAAAGACCACCACCTCAGTCTTGGTACGAACCCATTTCGAGGCCTATAGCAGGCCAAAGTGCCTCAATATTCAACAGTGAAGCCATGCAAGTTGGTGTATATGGCCCAGTACAAGAAAATGTCATAAGAATGGTTCCAAATCCCACGTTCGAAGCCGTACCTGGCACTAGGGGGTACAATAATCCCTTATTCGAATTTATACCCGGGGGGTTGGAAGGTTTTCCCACAAATGGAAGGGATACAACGCCTGTTCCAGCACCTTTCGTAGGTCCCTTCGCAGGACAGGCTCAAAGAGGTTACCTACACCCCCAACAGCAACCTGTACCACAGGGACAACCAGTCCCGAATGTACCACCTTATGGACCAAGAGGACCACAAGCACAAGTTTGTCCACCAAATCCTGTGTTTGTTCCCCCAGTAGTGGTTCAGCAGGCACAAAATATGGTCTCTAGGGACCAAATTGCTGATATAGTTAGGGAGATGTGTGGACCAATGGCTCGGGGTGTCTAGATTCCTGTGTACAGAAAACCATACCCAGAATGGGTCGATAGGGTACATGAATACCCAAGGGGTTTCAGGATACCAGATTTTGTCCTTTTTTATGGGAACGGAAACCAATCAACAGTAGAGCATATTGCTAGGTTTACTGCTCAATGTGGTGAATTTGCCAATCATGACTATACGAAGTTAAGACTATTCCCAAACTCTCTAACTGGGGGAGCATTTGTATGGTATATTAACCTTCCACCTGGCTTTATCCAGACTTGGCAACAAATGGAAGAGGCATTTCATGCCCAATTCTTCCAATCATAGCTAGAAGTTTCCATGGCAGACTTGGCAAGATTGAGTCAAAGGCCTGAAGAGAAGGCTACTCAGTTTATTGCCAAATTTAAAAGGGCTCGAAATAAATGTAGAATAATCTTGCCAGAGCCAGAATTCGTAAGATTGGCCCAAAATGGCTTAGAGTTCAGGCTTCGAAAGAAGTTTGACTCAATAGAGTTCAGGGACTTAGTGGAAATGACTTACAAAGTATCTCGATATGAAGCATTACTAGAAGAGGAGCAAGATCGAAATAATGCATCATATAAGACATACTACAAAGATCCTAACTATGAGATTGATGCAGCAGAGATTGTAGGGAAAGAGCCCATGATCTGTGAAGCATTAATTCATAAGGATACGATAATTGACCAGCAGTTTAAAAAGAAAGATCTCCATAGGAAGTATTCTTTCGATTTAACTAAGGCAGATGACATTTTTGATCATCTGCTTGCGGCCAACTTCCTTAAGTTACCAAAAGGGGTTAAAATTCCATCTCTTGATGAACTTAAAGGAAAAGTATATTGTAAATGGCATAATTCTTGGTCTCACTCGACTAAAAACTGTGTTGTTTTTCGAGACAGGATTCAAGAACAAATTCGGAAAGGAAGTTGAAATTCCCAGCCAAAGCTGAAAAAGCCATGGGGATCGACAGTGATCCATTTCCAGAAATTGGAGAGGTGGCAGCCAATGTCATTGTGCCAGATTTTCAGAACCTGTCTTTGAAAGAATTAGAAGAAGTCAACGTACAGATGCACGTGGCCAACCAGACAACATTCAAAAAAGACACTAGAAATCTACCAGCTATTGGACAAGATTTCTCACACCAGATGGAAGACTCTGATGAAGAAGCACTGGATGATGACTCCCTAGAGGCAGCCGTAATGCAGAGGATGTGTCCCAGGTGCAGACTGAGCTATAAGTGGTTGAAAGGCCTTCCAGTTGTAGATGTCCCCGAACGTCCCGAGAGGATGAATCCCCCGTTCTGTTCATTGGGCTCACTACAGTTCAGGACTCAATGTCACGGTCCTGTATCTAATCTCGCAGAGTGCAATGCAAGACCGATGAAATCATCAGAGAGTCCAAAATCCGGCAAATCATTTTTGAAAACAGATTTTTTTGAAAGAAATGCCAAATCATGGACTACTTTGCCAGATACAGAGTCGCCACCTAAATATTTTATTTTAGAAAATTTAGGAACCCTGACTCATTGCCTAAGGCCACGTGTCCGTCATCACCAAAGTTGCCTCAGCTCGGGAACTTGGGTACGATTGGGAAAGGTTACTTCGTGAGCACCCCCACTTGCCCGATCAAAGATCGGCCTCTACTAACCATGATATCTAGTTTTGAAAACACTATGCGTTCTTATTCCGGTTATTAGCCTAGATTTACTACGTGATGCGCACAGCATACAAGTATAGACTGGGTCGCCTGAATTGGAACAAAACATTTCATTTTTGTTTATTTGAAAATAGTTTGATGGTGTTACCCGCAAGTAGGCTAAGACGTGGATTTGCCACTCTCGGGTGGGCTTAGAAAAACATGATTTTGCCACTATCTAGTGGGCTTTAAAACTCACAATTAATGAATTGTTCCAATTCAAATAACCCAACCTTCACCCACAGGCATTCAGGCAGGTATATCACATAAGCACATAGCCTCATGGTAAGCATGCTATCATGGCAGTCACTCACACGCATGCAAGGATGCTAAAGCATAAACACTTACCGAGTACTCCGTGCCAAAACAAAAGATATGTTAGAAATCAAATGCATGATCCTAACTATACAGAAATGCCTAATGCAACACATGCAAAATGCAACTAAGATAGGCTCAGCTATTCTTAATATGGCATGTGAAATGCTACAGCTAACACGTATTCAACTTGGAATCGAAATACAAATGCAGTTAGTATGATGCGCCGAGCCCGGTGCATGCAACAGATGAATGAATGCAAACATGCTATCATACTGTATGCTAATTGAAACATGCCCTAATCTAACCATCATAAGCTGGTAAATAAAAGGGAGAAAGACGTGGGGTTGGAAGACATACATCACACACACACACACTTATTACAACATTGCCCTCGCTCGGAGGGTCCAAAAGAATAATACAGTCCGAATAAATAATTACAGTCCGGAATGAATAATTAAATATTACAAAATCTTAATTAATTAACAAATTAACTAGGAAAACGATAAACTAGCATGTAAGCCTATGGACTGCCTCAGCTCTGTTTCTGCTGGAATGATGCATGCTCGAATTGCCTGGCGCGAAAATCCATTGTGATGCCCCGATTCGCCTCTGTTTGCAATTATTTTCGAAATATTGCGCAACGCTCCAGAAGGCTGCTGATTTCTGATTTACTGCAACAGAGAGCAACAAAGGGGCATGGCAAAGTACTTCACATATGTATGCATGACTACTCTTCAGGGAGTGTAGTCCTCGATCCTCGTGCCACCAATCACGCATATCGATGCATGATGGCCGAGGAGTCAAATTGCACGACTCAATATGAAATGAATGCACATGAAAACACAACAAGACCTAAACTCCATCATGGGTAATCCAGAGTGTCGGCGACGGGGAATTGAGACACATTCCGTCACTCGGAGTACGAAATGTCCCTCGTTTCCCGTGCTTGGGCTAACTCCTATCCCGAACACAATGCAAATGAGATGGCATACACAATGCGGCTAACATACAACCTAGCATACACAATGTGACTAACATACAACCTAGCATATGCAATGCTATGAAATGGCATACACAATGCATAATAGACTTACACCGACATGAGTGGACCTCAGCCACACTCACATCAGTGGCCATTAGATGAAAATGAGATAACCGAAATACGTGCACACATGCACGCATACCGAGGACCGAACCTAAGGCATCAAATGTCACTCTACCAAAGCATGGCAAGGGATGAAAGATGGCATTCAAACATGTAAATTTCAGCACTGAAACATGATGCTAAATGATCCCGAAACATGGAAATATGGCACCCGATGCATGGAATAAGCCCCGAAACTCAATACTAGGCACATGCATTGAACCACAAGTATACAAAGCAAGCGTTATTTGATCATGAAGTCAAAAGACAGAGCCAAGGCAGTCCCAAAACATGCACATTTCTAGTTTAGAGCATGGCCAAAAGATGCTAACATGATAGACTAAAATAGCATGCAAAATTGGCTAGCAAGCATGGTTTACATGGCATGTATATGAAGCAAATGAGAACTCACCAAACCAGCCAAAAACAGTGAATAAAACATGCCAAAATATGCCCAAATAATCACTGAAATGCAACCAATGCATGTAAAAACGAGGGGCTTCTTTGGAAGGCCATTCAAGGGGTTGTTAAGCACATATAAGATAGACACTTAGCATGACCAAACCAACTCTAGAAATGAGTTATGACTGCCCTAAAACTCACAAAATTGGCCCTGAAATCAGTCAAGGAAGCATACGATAAAAGGCCCCCTCAAAAGGCCTTGAATGAAATTGTTCTACACATGCACTATAGACATAAAATATGATCAAAAGGGCCTCGGATAGACCTAAGGTAGACCTTAAAATCCACAAAATTGAGCCCAAAAAGTGACTTCAATGCATGCAAAATAGAGCCCCTTTGGAAAGCCAATGATGCTAGTAAAGAAAGTAAGGGGTGAGAGGGTCACCCCTCTATGATTTCAAAACTCAAAACCTCATCAAAGCCACTAAAAATCCCCTGGATTTCAGTGGCTAAGAGGCCAAAACAAGTCCAATGCAAATGCTCTAATGCATAGCCCTAAATATGAAGGAATGAAGCATGCAAGGAAGGGGATGACTCCAAACAGAAAAGTGACCTCAAGAAAACTTGAAGAGGGGCTCAAAATAAGAACTTTTTCAGTTTATGACAATTCTCGAAAATGTTCACAAGTAAGGCTAAAGTATGATACAAAAATAGCCCTAAAGGAGAGATAGAGGGTAAGGGGAAGTAGATGACCTCAAACAGCAAAGTGCCCTTAAACAAAGTTGAAGAGGAGCTCAAAATATGACACTTTCTAGTTTATGAAAAAATCCAAAAATATTTGCAAGTGAAGCTAAGTAATGAAGAAAAAAAATGGAATAGTGACAATGGAGGAGGGAGGTTATATGCCTTAAGGAATTTTGTTCAACCCTCTGATATGAAGAGGAGGGTAAGGGGAAATAGAGAAGAGAGGCCAAAGCTTCTCTTGGAAGCTTCAAAGATCCTCCATACACGTGTATGGAGGATGCACCAAATGCCCCCCAACTGGCACAGCTGTAAAGTAAACAGAGAGGGCAAAAAGCAAGAAGCAGGCCGGCCAGTTAAAGTGGCCGGCCGGCCACTCCCCCTTGTCAGCCGACCAGGGGTCAAAAGGTTCAAGCAAAATTGCTGGTCGGCCTACCCAGAAAGGTGGCCTCCCAGATGGGTAGAACACAGCCCTGTAGAGAAAAACCAGAAAATGTGACCCAGGAGAGAGAAAAGCTAGCTTTTAAGCAAGGTTCGAAAGGGTCAAGATAAATTTCTGGCCGGCCTACCCATATTGGTGGCCTCCCAGATGAGCACAACACAATGGTGGTATGAAAAGCCAGAAAATGTGGCTCAAAAGTGAGAAAAACCAGCTTTCTGTCCGAAAAATCGGCTTTTGGAGAGAGAAAATGAGAAAATTGGATTTTCAGGGAAAGAGGTGTCCGGCCACCATCCTACCACCTCTCTAACAGTGAAAATAGGGTCTCTACCAAAAACGGACCAAAACGGATGCAAAACTAAGGTTCGGGGGCCAAAACGCGCGGTTCGGGGCCCCAAAAACAGGCTGTTAGGCACCGGAAGTGGCATATGACCACGAAGGTGGTCTCCCGGGCCACAGTGTCCCTCTAAAGGGAGGAAATAAGGTGTGTGCCAAAAACTGGAGCAAACGGAGGTAGTTAAGCTGTCCCAAACTGAGGCACGCGGCCGACGGCTCCGAAAATCGAAAATTGGGCTGCAAACGGGAAAAATGGCCTACGACCACTGAGAGATGGTCTACGAGACCTCTCTCTTCCTTTGGAAAGAGAAAACAGAGAAAACAGGACCTGGTTCGCAAACCGAGGTAAAGCACAAAAGAGCCCCGAAGTCCGGAGGCAAGGCTCGCAGCCGAGACTCTGAAACCTCGGAACGAGCAGAACATGCAACATCACCGAGTGCTCAACTAGTGACATCTGAGTCTTAAGGTCGGTCAAAAATGGGGTGTCTACACCAGTCGATGGGAAGCAATATTACAGGGATGTAAAGAGGCGTCCCAAACCAACCAATGCTTATAATAAAAGGCCGTATCCGGCTAGGGTTAGGCAGCAACCATTAGTGGTTGAGCCTACAGTTGATAGAATGTATGCTAAAGGCAAGAGGCCCTTATGTGAGTCTAGGACCCCTAACTATCACAGAATGGAGAGTAGTCATTCTAAAAGAAGACTGGACAAGAGTTCAGGTTTTAGGATCAAAGCCAGAGATTAGCCCCCTAGACCAGCCTCACGGAGAATAGAAAATGATCACCTTCATTGAAGGCCTGAATCAGGCTCAAAGCTTGAGGTCAGGGCCAAGCAATTGCCTTCACAGCCAGCTTTGAAGGTGGCCTCGAAGGAAGAAAAGGGCAGCACAACATCTGGGTCAGTAAGTTCGTAGGTACCTGGAGTTCCAGATTGGTTTGTAATGTAGAACAAACCTAGGGAAGTGCCTACCCAAAGGAATGTTAGAAATCAATGTAGGATGGTTAAGCCTCCTTTAGTGGCCCCCAACAATTGGATATTGCTGAAACACCCAAGAACGAAGGAACCAGATATGGCCCCCGTAAATTCCAGATCACAAAGGAGGAAAATTCAGCGTAGGTGCACCCAGTACCAGCAAGACCTGAAAGAAAGTGGAGAAAGTTCTTCATTGATCCAGGCCGAAGGAAAGAAGAATCCAAAGTCAGACCATACTCCAAAGCCAACTTTACAAAGCAAGGTGAGTTACAGCAGAGAACAGTTGGCTAAGGTTCATTCTGAACTAAGAGTCAGAGAGAAGGCTAGCTTAGCAGGATTGGAGAAAGCTCTGATGGAGAGTGGTAGCGAGACAGAAGAAGAAATTGGTATGAGCCAAAAGAAAGAAATGGTGGAGGAAGAAATATTCGAAGCCTTTATGGCCGAGCAAACATTTTTGGTTGAAAAACCAGTCGAGGAAAATCATTCAAAGGAACTTGTTAGCAATGAAGTTCCAGAATGCAGCATGCAGGATGCTTCTGAGGTAACTGACCAAGGTAGCTAAGAAGGGAAACAGGTACAGCCAGTCATCCAGTTTGGCTCGTTTCCTCCAGTATCAGTAAACATGGTACACATACTACCACATGAATTCCAAGCTGGAGATGAGGATTAAGAGGGGCAAGAAATTGACCAAATTCCAATCTCTAGTGAAGACTCACAAGCGAGTATGGTACAAGATAATTTCGGAATGGTCACCCCAATGGAAACTGAGTATGAGAGTGAAGAAGTGGTAAGTATTAACCTCTCGTATCCTTTTGAATATCCCTCGAATTCTATGACACAGCATGTTAAGCCTTTGTATATTAAGGCTTTCTTCGATGGGATACAGTTAAACCGAGTCTTAGTGGATAATGGGGCAGCGGTGAACTTACTACCGAAATCTTCCTTGAAGAAATTAGGGAAAAGGAATCCCAGGTTGATAACAGTTAAATAAAGAGCAATTGAAGCATTTCATTAGTATGAAAAACTTACAATGATCCAAACTTAGCCTCGTAGAGGTTTACAGCGACAATCTACTTGAAACTACTCCTATGAATGAAGTGCAGTGCAGGAATAAAATATAGGAATGTAAAGAACAGGAAATATAAAACTGGAACGAAATATGTAAAGTAAAACTGGTTTCTTGGATCTGAGTCTGGGGCTTTTTTCTGGGGTCTTCCTTGCTATTTATACTCCTCAAAGATGACCATCGAATTTCACTTCAAACCGTCGAACTGCTCCTCTGTGGTCGCTGATCATGCTACCTTATAAGTAGTTCCACTACGCCATAGTTAGGCTTCCCTCCTATATTTGAATTTGAATGTGAGAAACTGTTGAAGCCACGTCACCTTGCATCTCTTTGTTGATTCACTGCTGCTTAGATCTCGTAACAACCAATATTAATTGCCACGTGTACGATCAGGATCGAAGACTTGAATGGTCTCTCCATATTATCCTTACTTTGCCACGCGTTGAATTGTAACTGGCTTGCACAAAATATGTAACAGTCACCACCCTCAAAATTGAGCTAAATCTTTTTATAGTGGTTGGATCTGATATAGAATCTCAGAGTTCTAATAATACTGTAAATATTGCTTTTTATTTTTTTAATGCATCGAATACAATTCTATTGATTGTGATTTCGAGTCATTGAGGTGCTTATCTGTATCAATATATACAAATTTGAGTTTCTAATGCTTGGTTCTTTTAGGTTAGGGAAACAGTGCGTGATATGGCCTTCTTGCACAATGAACTGTTCTTTGCTGCTGCCCAAAAAAAGTAAGGCCCTGTAGACGTCCCCGAACGCCCCCGGGTGGGAACGAGTCCCCCCCGTTCCGTTCGATATTGGGCTCACTACAGCTCAGGACTCTAAAATTGTCACGGTTCTAAATCTGAACCAAAGAGTCCAAATCCGGCAAATCGTTTTGAGAAAACAGATTTTTGAAAGAAGTGCCAAACATGGACTGCTTTGCCAAATACAGAGTCGCCACCTAAATGTTTTATTTTGGGAAAATTTAGGAAACCCTGACTCGTTTGCCTAAGGCCACGTGTCCGTCATCACCAAAGTTGCCTCGGCTCGGGAACTTGGGTACGATTGGGGAAGGTCACTTCGTGAGCACCCCCGCTCGCCCGATCAAAGATCAGCCTCTACTAACCATAATATCTATTTTTGAGAACATTATGTGTTCTTATTCCGATTATTAGCCTAGATTTACTATGTGATGCACACTGCATACAAGTATAGACTGGACCGCCTGAATTGGAACAAAACATTTCATGTTTGTTTGTTTGAAAATAGTTTGATGGTGCTACTCGCAAGTAGGCTAAAACGTGGATTTGCCACCCTCGGATGGGCTTAGAAAACATGATTTTGCCACTATCTAGTGGGCTTAAAACACGCATTTGATGAATTGTTCTAATTTAAATAACCCAACCTTCACCCACAGGCATTCAGGCAGTTATATCACATAAGCAATTAGCCTCATGGCAAGCATGCTATTCATGGCAGTCACTCACACGCATGCAAGGATGCTAAAGAATAAAACTTACCAAGTACTCCAAGCCAAAACAGAAGCTAATTAGAAATCCATGCATGATCCTAACTATACAGAAATGCCTAATGCAACACATGCAAAAATGCAACTATAGCAGGCTCGACTATTCTAAACATGGCATATGAAATGCTACAGCTAACATGTATTCAACTTGGAATTGAAAATACAATGCAGTTAGTATGATGCGCCGAGCCCGGTGCATGCAAAACAGATGAATGAATGCAAACATGCTATCATACTGTATGCTAATTGAAACATGCCCTAATCTAACCATCATACGCGGGTAAATAAAAGGGAGAAAGACGTGGGGTTGGAAGACATACATCACACACACGCACACTTATTACAATTGTGCCCTCGCGCAGAGGGTCTGAATAAATAATATACAGTCCCGAATAAATATTACAGTCCAAATAATTACAAAATCCTAATTAAATTACAAATTTAACTAAGAAAGCTGTAAACTGGCATGCAAGCTAGGGACTGCCTCGACTCCGCTCCGGATGATGAATGATGCATGCTTGGGTTGCTTGGCACGGAAATCCACTACGATGCCCCAATTAGCCTCTGTTTGCGATTGATGCCGGAATGCTGTGCAAGGCTTTTGAAAGGCTACTGATTCTTGATTTGCTGCAACAGAGAGCAAGAAAAGGGCATGGCAATGTATTTTCACAAATGTATGCATGTCTCGATCCTCGTGCCACCAATCACGCATCTCGATACATGATGGCCGAGGAGTCGAATTGTACGACTCAATATGAAATGAATGCACATGTAAACACAACAGGGCCCAGACTCCATCATGGATAATCCGGAGTGTCGACGACCAGGAATTGAGATACGTTCCGTCACTTGGAGTACGAAACGTCCCTCGTTTCCCGTGCTTAGGCTAACTCCTATCCCAAGCATGATGCAATATGCATGACATGCATGAATGCAACTAATATACAACCTAGCATGCACAATGCTATAAAATGGCATACACGATGCACGAGGTAACATGGCATACACAATGCGCTAACATACAACCTAGCATACGCAATGCTATGAAATGAAATGGCATACACAATGCATAATGGACTTACACCAACACAAGTGGACCTCAGCCACACTCACATTAGTAGCCATTGGATGAAAATGAGACACTCGAGATGCGTGCATGCATGCACGTAAACCGAGGACCGATCCTAAGGTACCGAATGCCACTCTAACAAGACATGGAAAGGCATGGAATATGGCATACTAGCATGCAAAGTTCAGCACTGGAATGTGATGCAAAATGATCCCGAAACATGGAAACATGGCACCCGATGCATTAGACGAACCCCGAAACTCAAAATTAGGCATGCGCAATGACCTATAGCTATACAAAACATGCATTATTTGAACATGAAGTGTGAAGACAGAATCGAGACAGCCCCAAAACAAGAATATTTACAGTTTTAAGTAAGGCCAAACAATGGACACATATAGGACTAAGCTAGCATGCAAGAATGGCCCCAAAAGAGAGATAATGAAGCAAGTAGAAGCTTCTAGCCCTAAATGGCCAAGAGCCCTTCAACAAAGTTGAACAAGGGCTCAAAATGATGCACTTTACAGTTTACAATAAGCCACGAAAATAAACACAAGTATGGCTAAACTATTGTGCAAGAAATGGGCCAAAAGGGGGACAAAGAAGCAAGTGATGGTTGCTGGCCTCAAACAGAGGAGGGCCCTTCAACAAAGTTGAAGAGGGGATTGAAATATAGTATTTTACAGTTAATGACCAAACCCAAAACAGTGCACATGCAAGCCTAAAATACTATGCAAAATAAGGCCTAAAAAGAGGTTTAAAAACAAAGAGCAAAAAGGGAACCTCAAACAGCAAAAGACCCTTGATAAAACATGACGAGGGGGTCAAAATGAAGCCATTTACAGTTTGGACCAGAGCCCAAAAATATAAGCACAAGGGGCTAATAAAACATGCAAAAATAAGGCCAAAAGTGGGATAAAGAGGCAAGTGACAGATGGAGGCCTCAAATAGTGAAGAGCCCTTCAACAATGTTGAATAAGGGCTCAAAACAAGCCAATTTACAGGTTACAACATGCCTCAAAATAGTTTACAAATAGGCCTAAAATACTATGCAAGAAAGAGGCATATAAGAGGGGTAAAGAAGCAAGTGGTAGCTGGAGCCCTTAAACAAGGAAGGACCCTTAATAAAACATGAAAAAGACCTCAAAACATGACTATTTTCAGTTAGGGTCGGAGCCCAAAAATGTAAGCAAGTAAATCTTAGATATAGAGCAAAATAAAGCACAAAAGAGTGAAAATGGGACTCACCCTTGTAGCCTATATCTTTGACAACTCTTGAACCAAGGAAAGGTGCTCTTTGCTCCTGGAAATGGCCTCCAAGCTGCTGGTATGGAGTGAGGAGGAGTGGTGCTATGAGGTGTAGTGTAAAATGATGTAGGATTTGAAGGATTTTGGTGCTTGAGTAGAGAGGGAAGGAGATACAATGTGGGAGCCTCAACGCAAATTTTTGTAACCCTCAGATGGGAGCTGGAGCTGCTGTTATATAGGCAAAAGAGGGGGAGAAAAGGGAGGAAAAATGGGGGGGAAAGAATTCAAGTTTTCCCCCAAAAGTGCAGCCCCCCAGATACAAAATCTGGGGGGAAACAGAGGGCATATTTGTAATGTACTTGGAGAGAGGATCAAGGCCGGCTGGTTTGCTAGGGTTTAGGTGGCCGGCCGGCCAAGGGTCAAAAGGGTCAATCATGATTGATGGCCGGCCATGCCAAAAAGAGGGCCTCCCATGTGTGCACAACACAACCATGTGGTCAAAAACTGGAGAAAGTAAACCAGGAGAGAGAAAAGCTCACTTTTTGAAGGGGTTCAAAAGGGTCAAACACAATTAATGGCCGGCCATATGATATTGGTGGCCTCCCAAGTGTGTACAACACAAATGTGGTTTGGGGCAAGAAAAAGTGGCCGGTGGTCAACATTGGCTTTCAAGTGGAAAAAACGGGCGACGGAGGGCGATGGAGGAATAAAACTGGTTGTCAGAACAATTACTGGCCTCCCACCCTTCTACGACCTTCCTAACAATGAAACAGATATCCCTGCCAAAAATGAACCCAAACCGATGCAAAATGAAGGTTCGGGGGCCGAAGCGCACAGCCCGAGGCCCCGAAAACTGACTGTTTGGCACCGGGAGTGATGTTCGACCACGAAGTTGGTCTCTCAAGTCACAGTGTCCCTCAAAAGAGAAAAAATAAGATGCATGCCAAAAACCGGAGCAAACGGAGGTGGTTAAGCGGTCCCGAACCGAGGCACACGGCCAACAGCTCTGAAAAATCGAAAACCGGACTCCAAACGGGCAAAATGGCCTACGACCACGAAACATAGCCTACGGCCACTGAGAGATGATCTACGAGACCTCTCCCTCCCTTCGGGAAGAGAAAACAAAGAAAACAGAGCCTGGTTCGCAAACCGAGGCAAAGCATGAAAGAGTCCGGAAGTCCGGAGACAAGGCTCGCAGCCAAGACTCTGAAACCTCAGAACGAGCACAATATGCAACATCACCAAGCGCTCAATCGGTGACGTCTGAGTCTTAAGGTCGGTCAAAAATGGGGTGTCACCAAGCGCACAATACTCTGGGCCCTTCTGTACTAGGCTATCTCGTTGCCCTGCCAGGAGGATGTTGATGGTTGCCTTGGTGGAGAGATGGTGGGACACCACCAACTCCTTCCATTTTTCTGCCACGGGGGACTTGACTATGACCCCGTTTGACTTCGTCGTACTAACTGGCCTTGACGTGGGAGGTTGGCCTATCCCTTACGACGAGGACATGGGCCAGTGGGAGGCCGCTTGGATATATTTGCTGGGGGTTCGCCCGTCTGTTGATTGAGCTTCAGGGAAAGTCCGATACACCTGGTTCTCTTCCCATTTCCGGCGGGTGGAGATGGAGCCCGGGACTCCTGATGAGGCAGCACAGTATGTCTGCGTCTTTCTGATGTTCCTCTTCGGGACCACCTTGTTTGCTGACAGGGGGAACACTGTTGGGCTTTATCTGTTGAGTGCTTTGGTGGACCTGTCATAGGTCAAACGGTATGACTGGGGTGGCGCCGGCTTGGCTACCCTTTATTGCTACATGAGCGCGACTTCCCGCGGACGGGGGGACTTACTTGGCGACTATTGGAGAGCCTGGGAGGTACTTTCTGCCCTCTTGATTTACATTTCTGCTCCTCATTACTTGCACATTGCACACACGGCGCACTTTATACTCTGTATCGTGCATTTCGCCCTCAGCACTTCGTATTCTGCTTTGTTTTCCACAGTTGTGGGTCTACGTGTATTTCCCGACATTGGCCCCGGAGTTGGTGGTAGAGGGACCTCTCGTGACCCCGTACTCACTTGTATTTGAAGGCCAGCACCGGCCAAGACCTCAGGAGTCTCTCCTTTATCTGCGGCAGTATTTTGACACGGTGCGGTCGACGGAGGTATTTCAGAACTCTTAGTTCTTTCTGTTTTCATCTTTGATTTGTCCTATACATTTTTGATTTCTGCTTGGTTTATGCGTCTATTATCCGCAGATTACATGGCAGCCCTGGGCGCCTTTAGGTGAAGGTCTCCGATTCCAGTTTGCCGGGGGGTGGGGTGCCTCCCGGTACAGGCTCTTGTTCGAAGGGCCGGTTGGTAGGGCCTGGTTTTTGGGGGATCGTTTCTTGCGTCAGGTTTGGGGGTACACTTCTCAGGACCCTCCCTCAGCACCCCCAGTCGATATGCGGATTGCTAATAGGCTCTCTTCCCGGGATGTTGTTAATGCTATGCTGGGTACTGATGCTTTGCTACATCTTGAGGAGGGGGATTACGCTACTTATCATCACATATACCTGATGCCTCCATTGACGGGAGTTCGTACTCCGACGATGAGGCCTACTGGCATGCCATCTTCGAGCCAGGCCCGGGCTCGGGCTGCAGATGCCCCTTCCACCAGTAGGGCTGGCACATCTAGAGGTGGAGGTGGATTGATTCCCCCGATTCCTTCGACTTATCCTCATCCTGGATAGCCGGACATGCCGATCGAGTTGATGGGGTGGCAGTATGGGACTACCTCTCCGATTTCGATCCCGATAGAGCCTCCGATGCCCGGCCATCGATATGTCAGAGACCCCGACTCACCACCGGTATGTTTCACGGCTTTGATTTATTACTCAGATACTTGGACGTTCATTCCTTTACTGATACCCTTGCCTTTGCATCTGCAGCCCCCTGTTGAGTACATGGATCAGGTGCTCGAGATGGTAGCCTCACTTGAGGGGATGGTTCTGCGGAGGGAGGCGCAGTTGTCTATCATGGGCTTCGAGGTACCCTTTAGTTTTCTGGCATTTATCATACTTCTGATGATATGCTGATTTCTGCTGCATTGATAGGCTATTTGTGTAGAGCACATCTGACACACACCTCACTCATACACTGTGTTTACATGTACTCACTTTATGTAGTTTTCTTGTATCTGCGTCTGATGTACATATTTGGACTGATGTATTTGAATTGAACTCTTTATTTTCAGATGCCCCCGGTATATGCTCAGCCGCAGGCCGGGCCACCTGGGCCTTCTTGGGGAGGTGGACCATCCGGGCCTTTTCGAGGAGTTGGGTCATCTAGGCCTTTTCGAGGAGCTGGGCCATCCAGGCCTTTTTGAGGAGCTGGAGGGGGGGTCGTCTCGTAGACGCAGAGCACACATTGTAGAGGAGGAGCCCGGTGAGGATGAGGGGGAGGAGGAGGCTGCAGATCGTCAGTCGGAGACATCTGCCGACAGAGAGGATGGCTCCGGTCTTGGTTCCGGGAGTGGAGGCGAGGCTGAGGGGGATCCCGAGGATGACGACTCTGATTCAGATGACGATGATTGCGATGATGGCGGAGAGTCTATTCCACAGAAGAGGACGAAGAGGGCCTCTTATTCCTGCTCTTAAGAGCATAGATGCGGCTGTTTCCTGTTTTATTTATCTTTTTGCTAGTAGTTGTAGCACATTGTACACTATCGGGCAGTTTTATTTTTGTAAAACTTGTGCCTTAGTCTGTAAAATGTTGTAACAAGCGAGGCATGATGGAATGAAACAGCTTTTGAAAAAAGTGTTGTATTTTGAACTCCTAGCATCATATCGCATCATTTTGCACCATAATGAGATTGAATGGAAACGTGCATTGTGCATTTTGCCCAGTCAGGTAGTGAACCGACGCAACAACTTAACTTTCTAAGATATAACAAAACCTCAGCAAGTTTACAACTCGATAAGAAAAACACAATAGTGTTGACAACTCAATAAACAAGACTCAAACAAAAATTGCTTAAACAAAGAGTAACAACTCAAAAACACGAAACGCGACAGCCCGACAAACAACTCGATAAGCAAAACGACAACTCGATAAACAAAACAACAACTCGATAATCAAAACTTAACAAAACAAAGTGTACTTCGGACGATCTGGGCAACGAAACGTATTCGAAACAGAGGGAAATAGAGGTCTTCGACACACCCGTTTGCATGGAAATGCTAAAGACACACATTGGAGCATGGCCGGCTACTTTTTGGAGCCGGCCGGCCAGATTTATTGCAAAGGGGAGGCCACCGGCCAGTTTATGAAAAAGGAAATGACCGGCCTGCCAGAAAAGGTGGCCGGCTGGCCACTCAGTCCAGCAACCGTCAAATTTTTGACACTTGTCCCCCGAATAATGTCTTTTCCTCTTTAAAAGCCTTAGCTCCGTGGTTCATTCAACTCATCTTAGTCTTGCACAAAAATGGAGGCATTTCTCGTTGAAAATCTCACAGCTTGGATCGCTTCTCTAGATGGTTCGGAAAAGTTGAACTTCCGGGGTTTCGGCTTGAATGCACTGTTCACACTGAGTCGCACTCTGCTGCACCTTCCTTTCCTCCATGCCGCGGCGAGGTTTTGGAACCCGGTGACGCATGTCTTTAGCTTTGGCGGGCAAGAGGTATGTCCAACTTTTGAAGATTTTCAAATTTTGATGGAATCTGAATGTCATGAAGAGATCTTGCCCCAGTTCCGCTTTGGCCACGCCCAAGCTTTAGGGCGGATGTGGGGACTTACCGCGCATGACACTCGGTCTCTGATCTGTAATGGGGAACTGGATATCCTCGGTTTGATTCATCGCTTTTCTGACACTGGTGACCGCAGCAACCATTATTGGCAAGGTTTCCGACAACACGCACTTTGCTTGTGCCTACTATCTCACTTTCTGCTTTCCCCGGGCTTTGGCGGATCTAGCATTCGTCTGATGGAAGTTGCTCAAGGCTTGAAAAAAGGAAGGAGCTGCATCGCCATGACCTTGGCCGAGACGCTGATGGGCTTGGATGCTATCTATTGCCAGGAGACGACTAGATTTGCTGGGAGTCCACTGCTGCTGCAGGTAATGTTTCCTACCCATTCTTACATATGTATTTGCTCACATCACTCGGCCCTCAGGCTCGGTTTTTCTCACAAAAACCCTTTTCTCACTTTTCCCTCACCGTACATCTCTCTATTCTTTATTCTCTCATTTTTCATCCCTCCCCAGGTATGGTTGATGGACAAATTGCAGGTTGTGGACTCTTGCCCAGCCTATTCAGCTTGAGACTATTTCTTTCGACAGCGCCTAGTTGATGCCCTTGATGAAGGGTGGTGGTTTGACTGGATGTGCAATTTGTCTGCAGGTCGCATTGCTTGGCGTTGTCCTTGGCTCAATCTCCCGGCAATGAGTTATAGCATGTCCCGGCTGATCGGGATCCAGTTGATTGGTCTGACCCACTGTGTGTCCTACTTTCCGTTCCGGTTCCTGCGCCAGTTTGGTCATGATCAGATTTGCCCGCCAGAGGGGATTGAGTATCCAGCTGCTTTCCCTGTCCGAGGTGTACAGCTTGCCCGATATGCCACAGCATGGAGGACTAGAAAGCTCCTGGCCCCTGCTCCCACTTTCAGTTGCACTTTGTCTGATGAGTGCTTGGATTGGCTCAATGAGGAGGCACAGATTGGGCCTAGCTTGGCATCAGAGGCTTCGACCAGCTCTGGGAGGGGGCGCAGGGATACTTGACTTGACTATGCCCTAGATTTATTGTTTTATTAGTACTTTCAAGTTTTCTTTATGAATGTAATAAAAAGCAACTTCGATTGTATGCAAGAGTAGGAGAACTCTGTTTTGAAATCAATGAAATTGAAGGTTGTGGCACTGAAAATTTTTCGCTTTGGTCCAAAAATGGTCTTAGTTGCAAAGAGATTAATTTGAACAAAGTCAACTTTTATTAAAACTTTTCAAAATCATTTTCGATATGGATCAGAACTGGACACGCCTAAGATCTGTCACTGAGATGCACAACCCCGGATCCTAGCAACTGGAAAGTTGCCCCTAGTCTGAATAGTACCGGAACACCGTGTGGCAACGAAAAGTTACCCCTAGTCTGAATAGTACCGCGACAGCGTGTGGCGACAGAAAGTTGCCCCTAGTCTGAATAGCACTGCACCGGAGATTGCAATAAATGCTGATGGATAAAGATGACTGAGATGGTCAGAATGGACAAAGTTGATCGGGGAAAAGTTTATGGTTGAACTTCAAGATGAAGTTGCCTACGTATCCCAAAGATGGGAATCAAGCCTTACGTAGTTCAGGCTTAGGTTCACTCGAGTATTTTCACTCTCCTTTTACGCTCTAACTTTTTCCAAGGTCGCCCTTTCGGGTTTTCAACCTTGCGAACTCAGTTTTTATATTTTCCAATTTTTTGTGCTCTAACTTTTGCCTAGGTCGCCCTTTCGGATTTTCGGCCTAGCGAGCCTCTCAGGGGTAATATTTCTTCAATTTATCCATGTTGATCAGTTGGGAAAATTCCAGGCCATCTAGGTCCATCAAAACCACAGCTCCACCTGACCAGATAGCTTTAATGATGTAGGGACCAGTCCAATTGGGTCTGAACTTGCCCCTTGGGTCGTGGATGGGAGCTCGATTGTCCTTGAGCACCAAATCTCCTTCCTTTAGATTCCTGGACTTAACTTTCTTGTTGAAAGCCCGGGCAATTCTACGCTGATAACCTTGAACATGGTACAGTGCTTTCAGTCTCCTTTCATCAAAAAGCATGAGTTCTTCAAACCTGCTCTGCTGCCAATCTGCTTCGACTATTTGACACTCAGCCAATACTCGCAATGACGGAACCTCAATCTCGATAGGTAGAACGGCCTCCATCCCATAAACCAATGAATATAGAGTCGCTCCGGTAGAAGTTCTGATTGACGTCCGATAGCCCCACAGAGCAAATGGCAGCTTATCTGGCCAATCCCGGTAGGTTTCCACTATCTTCTGCAGTATGTGTTTGATATTCTTGTTGGCGGCCTCGACTGCTCCGTTGGTTTGCGGCCGGTATGTGGATGACTTATGAAAAGCCACGTTGTATTTCTCCAACAAGTTAATCACTTCCTTCTTGAAGTGGGAACCGTTATCCGAAATGACCTCGTTTGGGACCCCGTAGCGACAGATGATGTTATTTCTGATAAACTTCGCAACGTGCGACGTCTTCAACACCGCATAAGACTGGGCCTCAACCCACTTTGTGAAATAATCCATCGTGACCAGGATGAACTCATGCCCATTCGACCCCTTCGGAGTGACAGCCCCGATCACGTCAATTCCCCAAACTGAAAACGGCCATGGCGAAGTCATGTTGTACAGTTTCGACGGCGGGATATTCATGCGATTTGCATGGATCTGACATTTGTGGCATCGCCGAACAAAACTAATACAATCCTCCTCCATGGTGGACCAATAGTAACCCTGCCTGAGGATCTTCCGTGCTAACATTACTCCGTTCATGTGTGCACCGCATTCCCCTCCATGGATGGCTTCCATTAGATGTTTCAACTCTTCGACATCAACACACAGCTTATGCATTCCCAGATGACCTCTCTTATACAGCTTACCCCTACAGATGATGAACTGAATGGCCATTCTTCTAATTGCCCTTTTATCCTTGGCATTTACCCCTGGCGGGTATGTTTCCTTCTCCAAGAAGTTCCAAATGTCGTAATACCAGAGGTTTTCATCCTGAACCTCATCTATAGCAGCAATCGACTCATAGGCTGGCGCAAATTTATGGTCAATGATGACTGGACGCATCCGGACTCCGAACGGGATGTCTATCATGGAAGATAGAGTTGCTAAAGAATCCGCGAACCTGTTGTTCTCTCTTGGAAGATGAGCAAAGTTTAGCTTCTCGAACCTAGGAATTAACAAGTCCAAGGTCTGGTGATACATCATCATCTTTTCTTCTTTGACTTTCCAGTCTCCTTTTGCTTAAGACACAACAAGGTTCGAGTCACCGATGACGTCCAACCGTCTTGCCCCTAGTTCCAGGGCTGCTTCTAGACCGGCAATGCATGCCTCATATTCTGCTTCGTTGTTCGAGACCTTGAACCAGAGTTTGAAGGCTAGAGGGATACGGGACTTGTCAGGTGCTATCAGCAACACTCCTATCCCATATCCGTATTGATTTGACACTCCGTCAAAGTACATAGTCCAATATTCGTCGTCGATATGCAAAATGGCTTCATCTGGGAATAAGTATTCAACTGTTTCACCTCATTCGACTGGATGATCGGCTAAGAACTCTACCACTGCTCTTCCCTTGACTGACTTGTGTGTTACATATTTCAGATCGAATTCGGAGAGCAACAGCAGCCAACAAGCTAGCTTACCCGTAAGTGTCGGTTTCTCGAAAAGGTATTTGATGGGATCCAGTCGTGAAACCAACGTTACGGAGTGAGCTAACAAGTAGTGCCGCAGCTTCCTGGTAGCCCATACCAAAGCTAAGCAAGCCTTCTCCAGCGGAGTGTAGCGGGTCTCGTAATCCAACATCTTATTGCTCAGATAGTAGATGGCATTCTCCACCTTATCCTCTGATTCTTGTGCGAGCATGCAGCCCATTGTAGTCTCAGTCACTGAAAGGTATAATATCAACGGTTTCCCCGGCTCTGGTGGCGACAACACGGGCGGGTTCTGTAAATATTTCTTGATCTGTTCAAAAGCAGCTTGGCATTGGCCATCCCATTGGAATTTCTTGCCTTTCTTCAGGAGACCAAAAAGTGGTTCACAAGTCAAGGTTAATTTTGAGATAAACCGTCTTATGAATTGCACTTTACCCAGAAAGCCTCGCACCTCCTTTTCAGTCCTTGGTGGTGGCATTTCTAAGATGGCCTTGATTTTTGAAGGGTCGACCTCGATGCCCCTTTGTGTAATCAGAAATCCCAGCATTTTTCCCGCTGTAACACCGAACGTACACTTCTGAGGATTTAGCCGCAACCGAAATTCTCTGATCCTTTGAAAGAACTTTTGCAAAGCGGTGTAGTGGCCCTCTCTTTCTTTGGACTTGACAATCATGTCGTCCACGTACACCTCAACCTCTTTGTGGGTCATGTCGTGCAATATTGAGGTCACGGCCGGTTGATAAGTAGCTCCGGCATTCTTCAACCCAAACGGCATTACTCTGTAGCAGTATGTCCCCCACGGGGTGGTGAATGCATTCTTTTTCCGATCTTCAGGTGCCATTACTATATGATTGTACCCTGAGAAGCCATCCATGAATGAGAGCAAAGCATGCCCTGCTGTGAAATCCACCAACTCATCAATATGCGGCAAAGGAAAGTCGTCCTTCGGACTAGCTCTGTTTAAATCCCTGAAATCTACGCACACCCGGATCCTTCCATCCTTCTTCGGCACTAGAACGATGTTGGCCAACCAAGTCAGGTATTCGGACACCAGCAGGAAGCCTGCATCGATTTGCTTAGTGACCTCTTCTTTGATCTTGAGAGCCCAGTCCGGGCGGATCCTTCTGAGATTCTGTTTGACAGGTCGGGCCTCGGGGTCAAGGGAGATCCGGTGCTGTACAATCTCAGGATCGATCCCAGGCATGTCTTCGTAGGACCACGCGAAAACATCTTTGAAATCTTTTAATAAGGCGACTAAGCGCTCGCGTTCCTCCGAAGACAACGTGGACCCAATCTGGACCAGCCGCGGGTCCTCCTCAGTACCAATATTCACGGTAATGATTTCGTCCGTTAAGGGTTTGACAAATCTCTCCTGCTCCTGCTCAATTAAACATTGCAAAACTGGAGGAATTTCTTCCTCGTCGTTTTCATCAAAATTTTGAAAGTCTGAGTTTATGCAATAAATTAAGGGCACAGAAAAGTACTCAGAAACCACAGTTACTTGATTCTCATTAAGCACATCCAAATCGTCCGAATTCTCGGTTACAACAGACTCAAACGAGAAAGAAAAAGACGACCTGGACATAATTGTGGCATCCGGGTTATCATCTCCAGGATTACCAGACTCAGACTCAGTCGAGCTGGAACCTGATTCTGACTCACAAGATTCGGTGGAATCAGATTCTGGCTCACTACCTGACCCGGTGCTACTGGACAAAAATCCTTCCTCGTACTGCCAAGTGAGAGAGGGTGCGATAGATGCATCCAAAATATTTGTTGGTAGGCCCACAGTTGTTTCATCCCTGATCACGCATACCGAGAATTTACCCCCCAAGCACTTATGGTCGATCGGAGGATTTGAGAGTAGACTTGCCAGTGCTACCCCCATTTCAAGTTCGGTGTCCTCAGACTGCACTTTCTTACTCTGTTCAACCTCAGCTGATGGGTCTGTCTGCTCTTCGGCAACGTCATTCCCGGGTAGTTGCAGGTCGAAGAAGATCTCGAAACCTGGCACGCGCTTCTTCTCCGCGTTTAGCCACGGCTCTGGGAAGCCGCAAAACGGAAAGTCCTCCCCCTCCCGAACAAAGCGTCCGTTTAGAGTACCCTGAATGGGCCTATGCATTAATTCGAAAGGCTTCCCAGCCTGCTTTGCTCTGGCTCTTCTGGCCATTTCCTTACCCTTCCTTACCCAGTCCTCTTTGGTGGGCAAATAACCCAAGCCAAATGTATGAGGGTTGTGTGGCACTTCGGCCAATGCTGCGACGCCCTTCCGGCCGCTCCTTCCTAATCTCATCCCGGGGATGTGTTGTAACTTGTTCATGAGGTAGACAGATTGGGCACTGACGTACACCCCCTCATTCACAGCCATAATATTTTGCACCACTCGAGCCTCAGCCAAAGTGAACCCTAATAAGAACACATCCTCAGTGCCATGCTCGATTTCCAAGACTGGTGTGGACACTTCCGGCGGCGGATGGATTGATGAATTCCCAAAAACAATAGCTACCCCTTTCCCGTGAGGGTATTTCAACATCTGATGCAAGGTGGAAGAGACTGCCTTGACGTAGTGCAACCACGGTCGCCCCAAAAGTAGGTTAAAGGTTGCGGAAACGTCCAAGACATGGAATTCAATGTTGTGTTGTCCTGGACCAACCTGGGTCTGAATCTTGACAGTCCCCATCACCTCCCTGCTGGTGTTATCATAGGCTCTGATCACTTGAGTAGTCGGCACGAAGTCCGCGGGCTTCAACCCGATTGCATATGCCGTCCTTGACGAGCACACGTTAATGGCGGATCCCGTGTCGATGAGAACCACCGGCACCCACTTACCTCTACATTCCACTGAGATGTAGAGAGGCTTGTTGTGATTTGTGCCCTCAGGCGGCAGTTCTTTATCTGAAAAGGTTAGTGTCGGGGAACCTCCTCCCGGAAAAACCAGCCCAACCAGCTGTTCTGGTGTAGTATCTATAGAGAGTTTGGCCTTGTCCATAGCAGATAAGACAGCCTGTCTGTGTACTCGCAACGCCATAAGCAGTCCCCAGATGGAGATGTCTGCTTGTATTTTCTTTAACTGTTTGAGTACAACCTCCTCTTCAAGCTGTTTCTCATTCTGCTTCTCAGCTTCTTTATCCTTCCCAGATGCCTCAAGTTGGTCTAGGTGTGGGGGCTTGAAGTACCGCCCGCTTCTTGTCATGTGATCAACCTCATCGAGGTACCAGGTGTCATCTGGTTGATTGCTTCCCCAGTCTTCGTCTGTGTGGGCAAGACATAAGTCATCGTCTTCCCACCACATCCCGTTGGCATTCAAAAGGCACCTGTCTGGCTCGGGTATGTTTGTACTCACAGCACTTTCGGCCTGCATGCTCACAGCATCCTCTGTTCTTGTGCCCACAGCACTTCTGATCCCCTCATGGATTTTGGCTTTCCCGGTTCTCTCAGAACCCTGTTGTTCTACCTGCGTCAGTGCAGCTTGTTGTTCAATTTTCCCTGCATTCACAATGCTTCTGTCCTGAGCGAAATTCTTTGTATCGGCACTCTCCGGCAATGCACTCTGATTTTCGGCCCTTCCGGCCACAGTTGATACTCTCGCCCCTGTCGGGCCCTATTCTGGTTGGGACTCTTCCACCACATCTGGCTGATCATCTAGCCACTCAATGGCCTCCGCTGATTCATCATAATCAAACCAGTTGACTGCCGCGCCCCCTGATTCTTGGTCATCAAAAAACTGTAGGTTGGCAAAGTCCTCCTCCACAGCCGTCAAATCATTTGCCTCTTGCTCAAATCCATCCTTCCGGATCACACACAGCTCTTCCTTCTCTGGCAATTCTAAACCCAGCCCAATCTGGCTTGTTGACAAGATGTACTCACTCGGATCATAGACTTTCCCAGCAAAACTCTGTTCAATCCCAGACTCAACAATTCCATTCTTTTCTGAAGTCTGCCTTGCCCCATCTTCAATGGTCACCACCGTCGGCTCTGGTTGGGTTGTGGAGATGTCCAACATGCACAAAGAGTCAGTGCAGTCGGGAAGGAGCACCTCCGGCTTAGGTAGATAGGTAGGAGTAATATAGATGCTAGGATCGTAAGACACGACCCCAGTCTGGATAAGATTTACTCTTTTGGGAGGTGGAGTTTAGTTGTGCGTAGGGAGTGGATTGGTTGTGACGTTAGGTCTCTCTGGAGGTAGAATCACATTTTTGTCAACAAGGTCTTGAATCTCGTGATGCAGCCTGAAACATTGGTCAGTATCATGACCGTGCTGCTGGTGATATGCACAATACTTGGCTGGGTTGTGAGAGGGTGGAAGTGGATTTGGTAATGGCCTCGGCTCCAGGGGTTTTAGATGCCCCTTTCTAATTAAGACCCCCAGAGCCTTAGACAAAGGCATGTATAGTGGAGTGAAGGTTCTTTGGCCTCTGGGCTGGTATTTAGTGGTTTGGGTATTACTTCTGGATGCACCGGAGAAGGGTGTGGCTGCCATGGGCCTTGGAAGGGGAGGGGGAATGGTGGCGACCATGCTGACCTCCGAAGCTCTTACGGTTGCAGCGCCACTCAGGCCTGCATTGTTGTTACGGTTGAAAGTCCTCCTCGGTTGCTCCCTATCCTGGTCAATCAGACCTTGCTTCATCGCGTCTTCAATTTGTACCCCCATCTCATGTAGATCTGAAAAGGTGGGGAAGGGGAGTACAATCATCTTCTGCATCAATTTTGGTTGGAGATTGCGCACAATCATCCTGATTTGGTCCTTATCAGTGGGCCTCAAAGTCATCATCGATGCCTTCGTCCTCCACCGAGTTACGAAATCTGAGAAAGTCTCTTTGGGCTCCTGCCTCGTTACTTCGAGATCACGAGTTGTAATCTCGATCTGGGTATTGTACGAGTACTGTGCGACAAAGGCCTCGGCCATTTTATCCCAACTTCTTTTCACCTCATCTTCCAACTTCGCGTACCAGATAGCGGCCACACCCGACAGGGTTCGGCCGAACAGCGAAAGCTTTTGTGGTCGGGTTAGGCCCATTGGCCGCAATATATCTGAGAATAACCGGAGGTGGACCATGGGATCCCCGGATCCGTCGAAACGATTAATCTGCGGCATCTTGAATCTATCTGGCAATGTCACGGCCACATCGGTATATCCGTCCTCGATATCCGGAATAGCCTTCACTCCTTGTGATTTATTCAAAAGCTTCTCGAACTTGCTCAGTTTCAAAGCTGTGTGGTCTATTTCGAACTCGAAGGGAGAGTCTGGTTGGTTGATAGGCGTAGGTGCCTTGGACAGTTGAGGCAGAAGTGGGGGCGGAGCCGGCCCCGTTGGAAGGTCTGTGTCCTCCTGGACATTTTGGACATTTGGCAAGGTGTTCCGGGTGTTTGGCAGGGCATTCTGGACGGTAGGTGCCTGCTCAGGTAACGAGACCCCTGGTGGAGGAGGAACTTGATGTGAGGCAGATGCTGCATTTTGCTGTTGCAGTCTAGTGATTAGCTCGGCCTGCTGAGCCATGATCGTGGCCTGCTGCTTAGAGAATTCCGCTTGGCGGACAGCATCCTCCTGCATTTGTTTCATGCTCTCTTGGAGCCGACGCATCATTTCCTCCATTCCGGCTACACTCTATTGATCCTGCTGACTGACTGGTATGTGTATTTCTATGGCAGAAACTAAAACCTCAGCCCGACTGTTCACTGCTAGGGTAGACCACTGTTCTGGTGACCTCTGCTCAGACACACTGCGTCTTCTTGGCCTTCTTCTGACAACTGAGGGTAAAGAATGGAACACTGGCTGTCCGTCAATTAGATCCTCAGATCGATTGAGCCGACGACCTCTTGTCCAAAGTGCTTGGGGAATATCTACTGGGTCGGAAGCAATTGTGCTAAAACTGCCCTAGTAAAAAGATAAATAAAGCAATAAGGGAATAAATAAACAGATAAACGGACAGCATAACAGCTAAAAATAAATACACAACACACGGTTGGGCATAACAACACACGGTCGATAAGCTGAATACACACTGTCCTTAAACACTGATCATTATCCCCGAATCGCTGTCCTCAAAACTGAATCTCTGATACCCGCAGATAACTGATTCTCAAACACTGACTGATGCCCGCAGGCCTGGTGCCCAAACTCATAAACTGATACATGCATTTCCCCCTTGTAGAGATGAACTCTTACAGCACATAACAGATAAGTGAGAGCCAAAACACCCCTATGTTGGGGTAGGATTTTCCCTGTCCTATTTTGTCAGGAGCTAGGGTTTCACTACGCACGCAGCGGTTTCAAACAACCTATAAACGGGTAAGCAACCTGTCCTAGTTTGGGATGGTCACTATGGATCCGAATATGCACTAGGTCGAATGGTCAAAAAGGGTGCCCCGGTAAAATCGGGGTTTGTGTTCCCATACTGGCAGAGCCCACAACCGGTCAGCCTTATGGTCATGCCTTGACAAGACAAGCCTCCGGCAAACCGTTCAAGAATAGCAGATGGCAAACACGGTGTCCTAGGCGCACCAATGCACATGCAATGCAAAGAAACACATAAGTTTAGTCAAAAACAGATATCATGAGTCCGAGTTAAGTTCTCTAAGTCCCCAGCAGAGTCACCAGAAACTGTAGACGTCCCCGAACGCCCCCGGGTGGGAACGAGTCCCCCCCGTTCCGTTCGATATTGGGCTCACTACAGCTCAGGACTCTAAAATTGTCACGGTTCTAAATCTGAACGAAAGAGTCCAAATCCGGCAAATCGTTTTGAGAAAACAGATTTTTGAAAGAAGTGCCAAACATGGACTGCTTTGCCAGATATAGAGTCGCCACCTAAATGTTTTATTTTGGAGAAATTTAAGAAACCTTGACTCGTTTGCCTAAGGCCACGTGTCCGTCATCACCAAAGTTGCCTCGGGAACTTGGGTACGATTGGGGAAGGTCACTTCGTGAGCACCCCCGCTCGCCCAATCAAAGATCGGCCTCTACTAACCATGATATCTATTTTTGAGAACATTATGTGTTCTTATTCCGGTTATTAGCCTAGATTTACTATGTGATGCACACTGCATACAAGTATAGACTGGATCGCCTGAATTTGAACAAAACATTTCATGTTTGTTTGTTTGAAAATGGTTTGATGGTGCTACTCGCAAGTAGGCTAAGACGTGGGTTTGCCACCCTCGGGTGGGCTTAGAAAACATGATTTTGCCACTATCTAGTGGGCTTAAAACACGCATTTGATGAATTGTTCCAATTTAAATAACCCAACCTTCACCCACAGGCATTCAGGCAGTTATATCACATAAGCAATTAACCTCATGGTAAGCATGCTATTCATGGCAGTCACTCACACGCATGCAAGGATGCTAAAGCATAAAACTTACCGAGTACTCCAAGCCAAAACAGAAGCTAATTAGAAATCCATGCATGATCCTAACTATACAGAAATGCCTAATGCAACACATGCAAAAATGCAACTATAGCAGGCTCGGCTATTCTAAACATGGCATATGAAATGCTACAACTAACATGTATTCAACTTGGAATTGAAAATATAATGCAGTTAGTATGATGCGCCGAGCCCGGTGCATGCAAAACAGATGAATGAATGCAAACATGCTATCATACTGTATGCTAATTGAAACATGCCCTAATCTAACCATCATAAGAGGGTAAATAAAAGGGAGAAAGACGTGGGGTTGGAAGACATACATCACACACACGCACACTTATTACAGTTGTGCCCTCGCGCAGAGGGTCCGAATAATTAATATACAGTCCTGAATAAATATTACAGTCCAAATAATTACAAAATCCTAATTAAATTACAAATTTAACTAAGAAAGCTGTAAACTGGCATGCAAGCTAGGGACTGCCTCGACTCCGCTCCGGATGATGAATGATGCATGCTCGGGTTGCTTGGCACGGAAATCCACTGCGATGCCCCAATTAGCCTCTGTTTGCGATTGATGTCGGAATGATGTGCAAGGTTTTTGAAAGGCTACTGATTCTTGATTTGCTGCAACAGAGAGCAGGAAAAGGACATGGCAATGTATTTTCACAAATGTATGCATGCCTTGATCCTCGTGCCACCAATCACACATCTCGATGCGTGATGGCTGAGGAGTCGAATTGCACGACTCAATATGAAATGAATGCACATGTAAACACAACAGGGCCCAGACTCCATCATGGATAATCCGGAGTGTCGGCGACCAGGAATTGAGATACGTTCCGTCACTCGGAGTACGAAACGTCCCTCGTTTCCCGTGCTCGGGCTAACTCCTATCCCAAGCACGATGCAATATGCATGACATGCATGAATGCAACTAATATACAACCTAGCATGCACAATGCTATGAAATGGCATACACGATGCACGAGGTAACATGGCATACACAATGCGCTAACATACAACCTAGCATACGCAATGCTATGAAATGAAATGGCATACACAATGCATAATGGACTTACACCAACACAAGTGGACCTCAGCCACACTCACATTAGTATCCATTGGATGAAAATGAGACACTCGAGATACGTGCACGTATGCGCGCAAACCGAGGACCGATCCTAAGGCACCGAATGCCACTCTAACAAGACATGGAAAGGCATGGAATATGGCATACTAGCATGCAAATTTCAGCACTGGAATGTGATGCAAAATGATTTCGAAACATGGAAACATGGCACCCGATGCATTAGACGAACCCCGAAACTCAAAATTAGGCATGCGCAATGACCTATAGCTATACAAAACATGCATTATTTGAACATGAAGTGTGAAGACAGAATCAAGATAGCCCCAAAACAAGAATATTTACAGTTTTAAGCAAGGCCAAACAATGGACACAAATAGGACTAAGCTAGCATGCAAGAATGGCCCCAAAAGAGAGATAATGAAGCAAGTAGCAGCTTCTGGACCTAAATGGCCAAGAGCCCTTCAACAAAGTTGAAGAGGAGCTCAAAATGAAGCACTTTACAGTTTACAATAAGCCACAAAAATAAACACAAGTATGGCTAAACTATTGTGCAAGAAATGGGCCAAAAGGGGGACAAAGAAGCAAGTGATGGTTGTTGGCCTCAAACAGAGGAGGGCCCTTCAACAAAGTTGAAGAGGGGCTTGAAATATGGTATTTCACAGTTAATGACCAAACCCAAAACAGTGCACATGCAAGCCTAAAATACTATGCAAAATAAGGCCTAAAAAGAGGTTTAAACACAAAGAGCAAAAAGGGAACCTCAAACAGCAAAAGACCCTTGATAAAACATGAAGAGGGGGTTAAAATGAGGCCATTTACAGTTCGGACCAGAGCCCAAAAATATAAGCACAAGGGGCTAACAAAACATGCAAAAATAAGGCCAAAAGTGGGATAAAGAGGAAAGTGACAGATGGAGGCCTCAAACAGTGAAGAGACCTTCAACAATGTTGAATAAGGGCTCAAAATAAGCCAATTTACAGGTTACAACATGCCTCAAAACAGTTTACAAATAGGCCTAAAATACTATGCAAGAAAGAGGCATACGAGAGGGGTAAAGAAGCAAGTGGTAGCTGGAGCCCTTAAACAGGGAAGGACCCTTAATCAAACATGAAAAAGACCTCAAAACATGACTATTTTCAGTTATGGTCGGAGCCCAAAAATGTAAGCAAGTAAATCTTAGATATAGAACAAAATAAAGCACAAAAGAGGGAAAATGGGACTCACCCTTGTAGCCTATATCTTTGACAACTCTTGAACCAAGGAAAGGTGCTCTTTGCTCCTGGAAATGGCCTCCAAGCTGCTGGTATGGAGTGAGGAGGAGTGGTGCTATGAGGTGTAGTGTAAAATGGTGTAGGATTTGAAGGATTTTGGTGCTTGGAGTAGAGAGGGAGGGAGATACAATGTGGGAGCCTCAAAGCAAATTTTTGTAACCCTCAGATGGGAGCTGGAGCTGCTGTTATATAGGCAAAAGAGGGGGAGAAAAGGGGGAAAAAATGGGGGGGGGAAAGAATTCAAGTTTCCCCCCAAAAGTGCAGCCCCCCGGATACAAAATCTGGGGGGAAACAGAGGGCATATTTGTAATGTACCTGGAGAGAGGATCAAGGCCGGCTGGATTGCTATGGTTTAGGTGGCCGGCCGGCCTTCCCCATGGCCGGCCGGCCAAGGGTCAAAAGGGTCAATCATGATTGATGGCCGGCCATGCCAAAAAGAGGGCCTCCCATGTGTGCACAACACAATCATGTGGTCAAAAACTGGAGAAAGTAAACCAGGAGAGAGAAAAGCCCACTTTTTGGAGGGGTTCAAAAGGGTCAAACACAATTAATGGCCGGCCATATGATATTGGTGGCCTCCCAAGTGTGTACAACACAAATATGTGGTTTGGGGCAAGAAAAAGTGGCCTTAGGGTGGTCAACATTGGCTTTCAAGTGGGAAAAACGGGCGACGGAGGGCGATGGAGGAATAAAACTGGTTGTCAGAACAATTATTGGCCTCCCACCCTTCTACGACCTTCCTAACAATGAAACAGATGTTCCTGCCAAAAATGAACCCAAACCAATGCAAAATGAAGGTTCGGGGGCCGAAGCGTGCAGCCCGAGGCCCCGAAAACTGACTGTTTGGCACCAGGAGTGGTGTTCGACCACGAAGTTGGTCTCTCAATCCACAGTGTCCCTCAAAAGGGAACAAATAAGATGCATGCCAAAAACTGGAGCAAACGGAGGTGGTTAAGCGGTCCCGAACCGAGGCACACGGCCAACGGCTCCAAAAAATCGGAAACCGGACTCCAAACGGGCAAAATGGCCTACGACCACGAAACATAGCCTACGGCCACTGAGAGATGATCTACGAGACCTCTCCCTCCCTTCGGGAAGAGAAAACAAAGAAAACAGAGCCTGGTTCGCAAACCGAGGCAAAGCATGAAAGAGTCCGGAAGTCCGGAGGCAAGGCTCGCAGCCGAGACTCTGAAACCTCAGAACGAGCACAATATGCAACATTACCAAGCACTCAATCGGTGACGTCTGAGTCTTAAGGTCAGTCAAAAATGGAGTGTCTACAGGCCCCAATCTCTTTGACAAAAAACATTATGTGATTATAAAAATGTTATTTGTAGAAATGACTCTTTGAAAATTTACAGGTGTTTGTATGACAAGCTATAGATGCATGAATTTCTCATTATTTGTGCTGCTAATTTGCTGGATGTCACTTTGTATGTAAACAAAGTATTTACACCTAGAAGTCATCATTGTTCTATCATCCAAAAGAAAAAGGTTATCATTGTTACATTTCCAAGGATTATGAAACTGCTGATTATATTGCTAATCCTTCTTAATGTTGGCAGTGAAACCTCAAACAGGTTACTCTTGGATTAAAAAACAAAAACCCTTCCAATCTAATGCTTTCCCAACCCACACATCTTCTTTCTACCTCTTTTTCTTCAACAAAATTGCTTATAATTTTCCATTCGAAGAACTAATGAATATGTCAATCTTGGACTCCCATGTAGAGTAGTTGGAATTTAAAATGCTTATTTATTTTTCTTGATAGGGATGACCATTGGTTCAATGGTAAAACCTTGGCCTAATGACCTTGAGGTTATAGGTTCAAGTCAAGGGGCAACCACTTTGTGCACTATGCCAAATGTTAGGTGTGTATCCAATCTTTCCCCTCCCAAACACATATTAATGTGTACTAATTAGGCGTAGTTTTTTTATTTATTTTTCTTGATCCATCTTTGTGGTTGCATTTGATGTAATTTTCAACTCTTTCATTTGTAATTCATATGAGGAAAATGGCAAGGGAAAAAAAACTACAGGAGAAGTATACTCAGGGCCTATGGTTTTCTTTTTGCCCTAAGGTGGATGGAATAGAAGGAAGTGAAGAAGGGACCTTCTAACCCCTTGTAACACTTTTTTTATCAGCCAACCCCTTATATAACATTGTTGTGTTGATATGTATTTGTATGATGGTAAAATAAAGTAATATCCATTGCCTTTCCCCTTTACTTTTCATCCTTTAAACACATTCTAAAGGAAGCCATCCAGGGTTATCTGTTTCTCTCTTTTCTTTTCTTTTTTCATTTTAGAAGCCAAATCCAGCTATGTTAATAAGCAAACATCTACTCAAGTTTTTGCAAGGATTATTTTGCTCTAAAAGCAATGTATGTTGCATGGTCAACAGTGCTTTGCCATAAAGAATGTTGTTTCCTGTGACAGGTACCTGTACATTTATAACCGGCAAGGCACAGAACTTCATTGTCTGAAGGTCAGTATTCTGGGCTGAAGTTACTTGTATGTACCATTGTTGACTATGCTATGGCTTTTATGATTCTTGTGGCATGCTGGAAACTAGCTGCAGTGCATTTTTCACCTTGTGTTTCTCTTTCCATATTTCATGGCAGTCTGAACTATGCCTTCGCGAGGAACATATAGTATAGTCTGTCTAGATGATAATTAGGAAAACCTTCATTTTAAAATACAATTGCAGGTCCTTAAAAAAAGTTTTATCTTAATATCAATCTATGGTTAGATATCTCATACTTGCTGTGGACTTCGTACTCAGAAGAAGTCTATGTGGTTCCACAAGCATGAATGAACTGGTTTCATTGGTTGCTTCCCACTTTCTGGAGATGGTGATATTGTTCTAGTGTCTGACGTGGTTCTAAATATTTTTGTAAGTTTCTAGAGCTTTTGTTAATTTCCCGTTTAGAGCAAGCAAAGTTAATGCAAAGATAGGATTTATACCCTTGAAGTAGATGTCAAGCCGCTTGTAGACACCCCATTTTTGACCTACCTTAAGACTCAGACGTCACCGATTGAGCGCTTGGTGATGTTGCATATTGTGCTCGTTCTGAGGTTTCAAAGTTTAGGCAGCGAGCCTTGCCTCCGGACTTCGGGGCTCTTGCGTGCTTTGCCTCGGTTTGCGAACCAGGCTCTGTTTTCAAAATTTTCTCTTCCCAAAGGGAGGGAGAGGTCTCGTAGATCATCTCTCAGTGGCCATAGGATACGTTTCGTGGTCGCAGGCCATTTTGCCCGTTTGGAGTCTGGTTTCTGATTTTTCGAAGCCGTTGGCCGTGTGCCTCAGTTCGGGACCGCTTAACCACCTCCGGTTGCTCTGATTTTTGGCATGCATCTTATTTGCTCCCTTTTGAGGGACACTGTGGCTCGAAAAACCAACTTCGTGGTCGAACACCACTTCCGGTGCCTAACAGTCAGTTTTCGGGGCCTCGGGCCGCGCGTTTCGGCCCCCGAACCTTCATTTTGCATCGGTTTGGGCTCATTTTTGGCAGGGACCTCTGTTTCATTGTTAGGAAGGTCGTCGAAGGGTGGGAGGCCAGCAATTGTTCTGACAACCAGTTTTATTCCTCCATCGCCCTCCGTCGCCCATTTTTCTCACTTGAAAACCAATGTTGACCACCCTAAGGCCACTTTTTCTTGCCCCAAACCACATATTTGTGTTGTACACACGTAGGAGGCCACCAATATCATATGGCCGGCCAGTAATTATGTGTGACCCTTTTGAACCCCTCCTAAAAGTGGACTTTTCTCTCTTCTGGTTTACTTTCTCCAGTTTTTGACCACATGGTTGTGTTGTGCACACATGGGAGGCCACCAATATGGTGTGGCCGACCACTAATACTGCTTGACCCTTTTGACCCTTGGCCGACCGACCATGGGGAGGGCCGGCCGGCCACCTACAACTTCAATACCCGGTCGGCCATGATCCCCTCCTCTGGTACATTACAAATATGTATTTTGTTTCCCCCCAGATTGTGAATCCCGGGGGGTGCACGTTTGGGGGAAAATTTGAAATCCATTCCCCCCCTTTTTTTCCCCTCTTTTGCCTATATATCCAGGCCCCCTAGCTATGTTTTGGGGGGTTAGAAGGTTTGGTTTAAGCCTCTTGCATTCAATCTTTCTCTCTCTATATTCCAACCATCAAAACCCCTCAAGTCCTACACCATTTCTACACCATCTCCAAGCCAACCAATCCACACTCCATTCCAGTAGCTTCAAGGCCATTTCCAGAGGTCAAGGGCTCCCAAACTTGGTCCAAGAGTTGTTGAAGCATTGGTCTTCAAGGGTAAGTCTTCTATTCCTCTCTTTGGCCCTATTTTTGCTCAATATATTAGCTCCTCTTGCTTGCATATTTGGGCTCTGACCCTAACTGAGAATAGCATTTTTTTGAGCTCATTTTCATGTTTTTTTAAGGGCCTCTCCCTGTTTGAGGCTTCCTTTTTACACTTGCTTCTTTACCTCTCTTGTATGCCTCTTTTTGCATAGTATTTTAGGCTCATTTGTAAATTGTTTTGAGCTTGGTTATAAACTGAAAAGTGGCTTATTTTGAGCCCTTCTTCAACATTGTTGAAAGGCTCTTCACTGTTTGAGACTTCCTTTTGTCACTTGCCTCTTTATCCCTCTTTTGGCCTTATTTTTGCATGTTTTGTTAGCCCCTTGTGCTTGTATTTTTGGGCTCCGGCCCGAACTGAAAATAGTCATATTTTGACCCCCTCTTCATGTTTGATCAAGGGTCTTTTACTATTTGAGGCTCCCTTTTTACACTTTGTGTTTAAACCTTCTTTTAGGCCTATTTCTTGCATAGTATTTTAAGCTTACTTGTGCACTGTTTTGGGCTCGGCCATAAACTGTAAATTGAGCCCCTCTTCAACTTTGTTGAAGGGCTATTCATTTTTTGGGGCCAGAAGCTGCTACTTGCTTCTTTATCTCTCTTTTGGGGCCATTTTTTCATGTTAACTTAGCCCTATTTGTGTTCACTTTTTGGCCTTGCTTAAAACTGGAAATATGCATGTTTTGGGACTGCCTTGATTCTGTCTTTATGCTTCATATTCAAATAATGCATGCTTTGTATAGCTATAAGTCATTCCATGCGCCTAATTTCGAGTTTCGGGTCTCATTTCATGCATCGGGTGCCATATTTCCATGTTTCGGGGCTGTTTTGCATCATATTTTGGTACTAAAATTTGCATGTTTGCATATCATGTTTCATACCTTGCCATGCTTTGTTAGAGTGGCATTTGTGCCTTAGGATCGGTCCTCGGTTTGCGTGCATGTGTGCACGCATTTCGAGTGTCTCATTTTTCATCTCATGGCTACTAATGTGAGTGTGGCTGAGGTCCACTCATGTTGGTGTAAGTCCATTGTGCATTGAGTATGCCATTTCATTTTATAGCATTGCGTATGCTAGGTTGTATGTTAGAGCATTGTGTATGCCTTGTTACATCGTGCATTGTGTATGCCATCTCATAGCATTGTGTATGCTAGGTTGTATATTAGTTGCATTCATGCATGTCATGCATATTGCATTGTGCTTGGGATAGGAGTTAGCCCGAACACGGGAAACGAGGGACGTTTAGTACTTCGAGTGACGGAACGTGTCTCAATTCCCAGTCACCGACACTCCGGATTATCCATGATGGAGTTTAGGTTTTGTTGTGTTTATATGTGCATTCATTTCATATTGAGTCGTGCAATTCGACTCCTCGGCCATCATGCATCGATATGCGTGATTGGTGGCACGAGGACCGAGAACTACACTCCCTGAAGAGTAGTCATGCATACATATGTGAAAATACTTTGCCATGTCCCTTTGTTGCTCTCTGTTGTAGCAAATCAGAAATCGACAGCCTTCCAGAGCTTGGCACGCATTCCAAGAACAATTGCAAACAGAGGCAAACCGGGACATCGCGAGGGATTCTCCGCACAAGGCAACCCGAGCATGCATCATTCATCATCCGGAGCAGATTTGAGGCAGTCCCTGGCTTGCATGCCAATTTATTGCTTTCCTAATTTAATTTGTTAATTAATTAAGGTTTTGTAATTATTTGGACTGTAATATTCATTCGGGACTGTATATTATTTATTCGGACCCTCCGAGCGAGGGCAATGTTGTAATAAGTGTGTGTGCCTGTGATGTATATCTTCCAACCCCACGTCTTTCTCCCTTTTATTTACCCGCTTATGATGGTTAGATTAGGGCATGTTTCAATTAGCATACAGTATGATAGCATGTTTGCATCCATTCATCTGTTTTGCATGCACCGGGCTCGACGCATCATACTAATTGCATTGTATTTTCAATTTCAAGTTGAATACATGTTAGTTGTAGCATTTCATATGCCATGTTTAGAATAGCCGAGCCTATCTTAGTTGCATTTTGCATGTGTTGCATTAGACATTTCTGTATAGTTAGGATCATGCATGGATTTCTAACCTAGCTTCTATTTTGGCTTGGAGTACTCGGTAAGTTTTACGCTTTAGCATCCTTGCATGCGTGTGAGTGAATGCCATGATAGCATGCTTACCATGAGGCTAATTGCTTATGTGATATAACTGTCTGAATGCCTGTGGGTGAAGGTTGGGTTATTTGAATTGGAACAATTCATCAAATGTGTGTTTTAAGCCCACTAGATAGTGGCAAAATCATGTTTTCTAAGCCCACCTGAGGGTGGCAAATCCATGTCTTAGCCTACTTACGGGTAGCACCATCAAACCATTTTCAAACAAACAAACATGAAATGTTTTGTTCCAATTCAGGCGATCCAGTCTATACTTGTATGTTGTGCGCATCACATAGTAAATCTAGGCTAATAACCGGAATAAGAACGCATAATGTTTTCAAAAATAGATATCATGGTTAGTAGAGGCCGATCTTTGATCGGGCGAGCGGGGGTGCTCACGAAGTGACATTCCCCAATCTTACCCAAGTTCCCGAGCCGAGGCAACTTTGGTGATGACGGACACGTGACTTTAGGCAAACGAGTCAGGGTTTCCTAAATTTCCCCAAAATAAAATATTTAGGTGGCGACTCTGTATCTGGCAAAGCAGTCCATGTTTGGCACTTCTTTCAAAATCTGTTTTCTCAAAACGATTTGCCGGATTTGGACTCTTTGGTTCAGATTTAGAACCATGACAATTTGAGAGTCCAAACTGTAGTGAACCCCAAATGAACAGAACGGGACTCGTTCCTCCTGGGGCGTTCGGGGACGTCTACACCGCTAAAGTGGTTTTGTTTTCCCTCATTTTCCACTATGAAATAGTAAGGATACTGCTATAACCTGTCAAAGTTATGTTATGGTTCAGAGTAAGGTATTTGGTAGAAGCTGGTAATACTTCAGAGCAGTTTGCTTTTCTTTATTGAACTTGAAGGCTATCCAAATCAGAAGCAATTTGAATCTGCTTTGACACCTTTAATTAACATAGTTCATTTGGTCTATAAGCTTTAGTGGGAAGTTGAGGTCTAATCTTACCATACAATAAATTGGTTATCACAGACCACTTTGCAATCTTTGCGCTGGTAATAAAACATTTTAAGTTGATGGGCTCATATAGTGCTCCTTTGTATTACCTGTCCATGTTAGTGCATATACAGGCCGCAAGTACCTCAACGACAAACCATACTCGTAATCTAGGTGGAATGCCTGTGTTAATATGGTATAGTTAACAGAAATTTAATTGGAAGCATTTGGTTTCATGTACGCGTCAATCTGATTGGGGCAATTGGGCTGCCTCTGATTACTTTTTTTTCCTGAATGCTTTGTACCTAATTGAGATTTTTGAAAATGCATAGTGGACCTCAACTTTTTTTCTTCTTTACCATTGTGTCCTTTAGGAGCATGGTGCAGTATTAAAACTCGAATTTCTGAAGAACCATTTCCTCTTGGCTTCCATAAACAAATTTGGGCAGCTCCACTATCAAGATGTTACTATTGGTGAGATGGTAGGTAATTACCGGACTCGTCAGGCCGTTGTGATGTGATGCAGGTGAATCCCTTCAACAGTGTTGTTGCTTTGGGCCATTTGAATGGTACAGTAACCATGTGGAAGCCTACAAGTCCCACTCCCCTTGTCAAGATGCTGGCTAATCACGGGCCTGTTTCAGCTTTAGCCTTTCACTCTAACGGCCATCTCATGGCAACGACTGGTATGGATAGGAAAATAAAGCTTTGGGATTTGAGGAAGTTTGAGGTTCTTCAAACTTTACCTGGCCATGCCAAGACATTGGATTTCAGTCAGAAAGGTTTGCTTGCTACTGCCACCGGCTCTTTTGTACAGATTTTGGGAGATTTCTCTGGATCTCAAAATTATAGCCGTTATATGGGTCATTCCATGGCAAAAGGTTACCAAGTAAATAAAGTGTTGTTCAGACCATACGAAGATGTTTTGGGCATAGGGCACTCTATGGGTTGGCCATCGATTCTTATTCCTGGATCTGGAGAGCCCAACTTCGATTCTTGGGTGGCGAATCCGTTTGAAACATCTAAACAGCGGAGAGAGAAAGAAGTGCGCTCTCTTCTTGACAAGCTCCCGGCAGAGACAATTTTGCTAGACCCCACAAAGATTGGTACAGTGAAACCAACAAGGAAGAGAGAGAAACCAAGCAAGTAGGAGAGAGAAGCAGAGATGGAAGCGGCCATTGAAGCTGCCAAGAGCGTTACCCAGAAGAATAAAACCAAAGGCAGGAACAAACCGAGTAAGAAAGCAAAGAAGAGGCAGGAAGGAATCAAGAGAGCCAAGAAGCCTTTCTTGGAACAACAAATGGAGGAAGAAGAATCATCTAAAAAGAAAAAGCAGAAGATCGGTGAGGAAAATGAACTACCAAAATCTTTGCAGCGGTTTGCTCGCAAGAAAGCTACTTCATGATTGTGTTAGATCATGGAACAGAAGTCTTGGAGAGGAGACTTATCTAACTTAGTCTGAGATGCTTCAATCCGTTGAAGGATTTTTTTAACTGCCTTTTTCTTCTTTGCTAGTCCTCCCCCGCAACCCGTTGCACGTCACGGAGATCTGAAGAAAAACAAAGAAAAGAAAACAAAGCAAAGATGGCGGCCATTGCGAAAGGGTGTTGTCAATTTTGTTTTTTCACTTTCTTTTAACAACATTTTTTTTTTTTCTTTTCCGGTTTAAGTACGGTTAAGAACTTCATACAAGAAATTTTTTAACAGCTATAGGCAGGGAAAGTTCATCTCCTTGCCCTCAAAATGAACCTCTAAAAGGAGTAGGAATTATTATATAGTCTTGTGACCTATAGATCAGGCTGTCATTTGGACTGGATTTATTATCCTTTTTCTTTTTTTTTTTTTGAGAACATGATTTATTAAAAAATTATGTATGTTTTTCCTTTTTGGGAAACTAAACTTCTTAGTTGTTGCCTGATCGATCGGGTTGGGCTTGACATTTATTTTTTGCATTTATTTTTTTTTTTTCTTTTTAAAAATAATATTATAAAAAATGGTATAGATCTCAAATATTTTACCAAATAAATGATCAAATGTGTCTCAAATGAGATGTGAGGTTTACAAAATTGCAGATCTCACACCCATGACATTTTGGTCATTTTACCCTAATATTATTGCTAAAAAAATTTTTAGTAAGCTAAGAAATTGTCCAAAAAATCTACCAAATGTGTACTAGGCATTTATTAGTGGTTTTTGAAAACAGGCATTTATTAGCGGTTGTGACAAAACATGAATAGAGGTATTTAGTTGTAACGGATTCAGTTGCAAAAATTAAAATTGCAAGATTTAATTTATTAAAGAGTTTAATCAAATCCTGAGATTTTTTCTGGTGATTTTTCTTTCGTATTATTTGGGAATCAAAAGAAAGAAGAAAAAACCAGCAACGGCGTATGAGCTTTGAGAAAGTGCCCTCCAACAAACATAATCACACATATAAATAAGCCATTCAACTCTGAAAATAGGTGAGCTTTGTAACCCAGTTTTCTTTTTCAATAATGCCCATCAAATAACTGCTAAACCGTCATAGTAAATGCTAAATAGTTTTCAGATTTAACCCATCTTCCTCTTTTCAAATTGTCCAAATGTAAAATTACAAATGCTTTAACATTTCCACCCTCCACTGGTTTGTATTACGTAGTGCATCATCCATGTCGACAATGAAAAAATTAAGTCAACAATAACATCGTACATTTTCTGATGTTGGCTGTAATTGGGACATGCTTTTGTATCAAAATGTTATGACAAATAAATAGACACATCTAAATCCAAGTGAACAAATAGAAACGTAAAATTTACACCAAACTAACATCTTCATGCTGTAACTCCATTGTTAGACTTGTGTTCTTGAGGGGCTGTTAGGAAATCCCAAGGTACGCCTCAGAATAGATCCCACCAGATTTTATGATCTGGATCTCACAAAAACCAACGTAGCTGGACGACGGAGAAAAGGAGACTTGGAATTAACCTGATTCTGTAAAGGGCAATTCAGAAACAAGTAGATATACCGAACACAAGCATGAAACCAGTTAGTTTTGTCCGCAACTAACCTGATTCTTGAATTTCCCGAGCAGCCTCTATTACTGTACAGAATATAGAGGATGGATCAAAAGGGAGTAGATTTCTCATGGAAGGGAAGAAGGAAAAAAAAAATCAAGAAAATATTGCTAATAAACAAATGTCTAAGAATACCGGAGAGAGCATAGTTTAACTTGTTCAAATTGTTAAAAACAACATCCAAATAGTACACATTAATGTGTTTGGGAGAGGAAAGATTGAGTACACACCTAACCTTTGGCATAGTGCACAAAGTGATTGTCCCGAGACTCGAACCCCCATAACCTCAAGATTATTATGCCAAGATTTTACCATTGAACCAATGGTCACCCCTAACTTGTTCAGCTTGTTATTGAATAGTAATTTATCGAATATAGCATCTAGAATAGAATCAATTGGATTTTTTTTTTCACAGGAGAGGTAGGTGGCCCTAAGGAAGAAAACGTTGCAACCCAGCACACAGCTCAAATGAGACTAAGCAAATGTCCGAAATGAATTCATCCTCTGAAGCAAATGCTAGTGAAGATATATATAGCAAGATTTCGTGAATTCAAGGCACAGTTCTAATTCATGGAAACTATGATATATTTTGACAAATTTTACAATAAAGTTTAATGTACATCCAGCAGTGCAAGAAAATTACACGGTTCATGCAAGGACAGAAAAAAAACAAGAAGCACAATATAGAAGTTTGTAGTGTGTTCCAAGACTCCACTAGAGCAAGAAAATTTTATGTCACTTGGATTACTAAGGAGAATGGGGAAAAGGAAAATTAGAACAACCACATAATATCATACAACAAACTTGTTTTTACCATAACTAAGATATTTCAATAGGGCGGTTGAAGAATCATGGAACACCAAAGTTTGATCATGTCTAAGCAATCTGACCTGTATTTGTGAAGTTGGCGTTTTATACACTTTTTGAAAGAGCCCCAGCAGCAAAGAGAAGATTCCTTCGAGAAAACTATTGCCAGAACAAGGATTGAACATTTAACCATCTGGAAAACATTTTAGTATATAATGCAAATTACTGAGAATTCAGCATTCCAGTGATTACCTGCAATGTGTAAACTGGAGTGGACTTGGTAGGTAGAGTCTTCAATGATCTGAGTCTGTTTGTACTTCCAGTTTTGCTAATCAAGAAAAATACACAGTAAAATCTTTATATACTCATAAAAAAGAGTGCAGCAAATTGAGCCAATTTACGTTTTCAGCAAAACTTACTTTTCTTCTGTTTTTAGCACCTTCGTGCTTGCTGTAACGTCCCATAACTTTACAGTGCAATCAGCAGACCCAGATGCAAGAAGTGAGCCTTCACAACTGATGTGACAAACCAGATGATTAACAAAACAAATTTACCGGTTTTCCCAGTCTGATAACTTCGGCGGATTAAATAATTTTGGATAAATTACACTTTTAAGCCCTCTAGTTTGACCCAAATTTCACTTCGGTCCCTATTGAGCAAAATGAAACTAGACTTAAAGTGCAGGCACCAAATTGTTCAATAGGGACTGAAGTGAAACTTGGGTCAAACTACAGGGATGAAAAGTGTAATTTATCCAATAGTTTTTTATGGGTCTCATCTAGAGAAAAAGGATTTTCACCTGAAAGCAAGAGTCCAGACACAGGAGGTGTGACCCACCAAAGGCGTGACACAACGACCACTTGAGAGATCCCACATCATAATTGTGCCATCTTCATCACCAGACGCCATGTACCGGCCATCAGGTGACATAGCCAAAGATAAAACCATACTCCTGTGACCAATGAAAATTCTAACACACTCCCCACTCTGTACATCCCATAATCGAACTGTTTTGTCACTAGATCCTGTAGCAATGTAATTGCAGTTTGAATGCCACCTTACACACTGAAAAATGAAGTGCAACGTTATAACTTATAAATCATTTCATTAGGATTAAATTTGTTTTCAATAAGATAAAAGCACTTTCTAGAAAGACGCCAAAGAGGATGTCACACCAGGTACACTAAGAGGTATACACAGAGCAAAGAAACAACCAAAAAAAACTATAGCTCTTCACCACAACTGAGTTCACTGTTCACCCTAGAAAAAGAAAAGTTCCAAAACTTCTTTTTAGGGGGGTAATTCACCTGGTTAATAATTCATTAGACAAAAGCACAGATTTTCCAATTAATTTTACTTGGTTTTGATAATGTGGCACTCAGTAGACTACAACGATTCGTAGGCTATGCCGGAAGGCACTTAAATTGATTTCATTGAGTTTTTTTAACTGAGACCCACATCACTTTTGATGGAAAAATTATATAGATAATTGAGATTAGGATTGTGTGTGAGTGTGTGTGTGTGTGTGTGTGTGTGAGAGAGAGAGAGAGAGAGGCTGAGATAAACTACTCACATCCACGTCGGATAAGTGCCCCGCCATTATCCTTAAAGGCTGTATTCTGTCCACAGACCAAATCCTTGCCGTTCGATCATGTGAAGCACTAGCAAAATAATGTCCTAATGGACTAAACTGCATTAAGATAGTATTAGAAAAACGTAAGACATCAGCATATATCATAAGCATGTGCATATGTGCATGTACGCCAACATGCATGCATCCACATATGTATTAATTAAAACATAAATATGACATAAATTAGTTGATAACAATAAAGTTAACAAAGAACTTATGGTGATTAACTATTGGCTATTGAGGGTGGCTACAAAAGATTTTTTATCCTATATGCACCATTATCTGTAAATTGGAAGATGTCTCAAAATTACTTGCAGTTCAATCAACAACAACAACAAAAAAAAATTGAAGAAGAAGAAGATAAACAAAGGAGATTAACATATCAATTAGCACACCACAAGTTCAACAGTTTCTACCTTGAAGGTGCATTTAGAGCTCTTTTATGCCTTAAATAAGAGGCATACATAATCTTCTAATACAAGTGATTTTTTTCATAATTCAAACAAACTTGTAAAGGCGTGTATAGCTATTCTCCAACAGACTATCATATTAAGCATTATAAAACCTCCAGGTCCATGAAAGTGAGACAAAATAAATATCTTAACTATGTAATCAGAGATATCAGATATGTTTATCTCCCTGGTGATTTAGAAAATCACTGACCTCTTCGGAGATTTGCTGAAATTATTATGTATGATGACCTTGCTCAATTAGCGAACATTCGATTTACGGGGACTACAATATATTAGAAGCGTGAAGGTTGGAGTCATTTTGTAAACATTGGGAAAGCTCAAAATCTGATTAGTTCATTACACCGAAGTCATATATATAGGCTAACTAAACTAATAAAATCCCATAAAGTAAACAAATCCTAAGAAATAAAATCCTGATTAAATTAAAAATAAAAATACAAAATCTTCAATTATATCTTTATCCAAATCCTTTGCATTCCCTATCTATCACATATATAACATAATCATGAAAAATTAGAGATCAAAGATTCTCCACCTGAACATCCCATACAGGATAATTATGACCCTTGTAGCAAACAAGATTTGCATTTAGTTTTGTGCTCCACAATCGAACTGCAATAGAGCAGAGTTATCTTTCAAGACAGTAGTTCCGCAACTACAACTCACTTAGGATGAAATTTGCAGAGAGAATGCTACAATGACCATCTTTATATATCACATTGGGTTTACCATCTCATTTGTCATAATTGTATTAGTTGAATAGGTCCCACAACTCATGTATGTTACCAATACAATGATGACACATCACAGAGTAAACCAAATATGGTATACAAACATGGTCATTGTAGCATTATTGATTAGCAAAAGAAACAATTTTTTGAAACAAATCTTTAGAGAAAGAAAGAAAAGAACAGAGATGAAAAGAGTGAAACGTGACGGGTAAGGGAAACATACTTGTTGAATCTGATGAAGAGGATAGAAGAAAATCCCCAAAAGGACTAAAACTAGCTGAGTAGACAGGCCCAGAGTGACCTCGGAATAAAGTGTAAGATCTTTTCCCGCCATCTGCCCCAAGTACATGCTCACTGGTAGCAAAATCATTCTCACCCTGCAAAATAGCTGATAGTAACATTGTTCAACAACAGATCCCTGCCCACATATGCAACAAACTTTTTTTCTTCTGTTATACTTAGATCAGACAACAAAGAAAGTTATGCATGAGCAAGTCAAATGTATTCACATATTTGTATCCAGAATAAACAAGCTTTGTTACTGTTGTAAACTGCATGTTAAACACATCTGGTGGTCTCATAAATCTGTTACTTATTTATGTTGTTAGCAAAATCTTATAGATATGATATTAACACTATTTTTGTCAGTCATAGCATTGGTGGATACCCTGCCAAAATGCAAATGAAAAGTTGCAGCAAGGCCAACAAAATCATTGGCCAAGGCCAATATTAAAATAATGGCTAAAATAATATCATTTCATCAGCAGATCAACACAGACACAATAACACCATTGAAGGATTCCAAATGAACATCAGAAATTCATGTTTCATTCCCATGGCTGATCTCAATATTGATAAACAAAGGCCAATCCATAAAACTTCAAATACTGAAGATTAATTTCCAAGGTCTTACAGCTATGAAATGTTGGAGCAACACTACTCATAAAGCAGATTGTGGGGAACACGACATGATTCTCTGAGGTTTTACAAGACTATAGATTAAATCATACAGCGCAAGTACAGCCATACCTTACCCATTAACATAGGAAGGGAAATTGCTTAGATTTTTAAAGCGATGAGTTGTACACTTATGTTCACAGAAACAGCTTCTCAATAACTATATATAGTTGTTCATTAAAACGATAGACATTTTATCACATTTATGATGTAAAGCAGGAACAGTATGTTTCATTGTTCCAAAAGATGTCACCAAACAATAAAGTACAACACCATAACATTGAATTACAAAAGTTAACATAAGCCACTTACAACTGCCAGTTTGTTGTCCAAACTTTGCCATATCCCAAACCTGTAGAAAACAGTTTGGAAATTAGCGAACAAGTGCTATTAACAAGTCAACTAAGCCGCTATCAGACTACGGGGAAAAGAAAAAAGCATTAAGGAAAGAAAAAAAAAAAAAAGCAATATATGACACACAATACGCAACCTTCAGTGATGAGTCTGAGAATCCACCAGCAACCAATGATCCATCATGGGATATTGATGAACAGTTTAGGCTAGAACATTTGACACAAAGATCAGCAATAAAGCCCAAAATAGCAGTGAAATACTAACTCATAGAAAAAATTTGAACAGGTGAAATACATACCCATTATGTGTGTTAATAAATGTATAGAAGCTGACTGAGGGCAAAGCAGAGCTGCTCAACTGTACCCGGTTTCGTAAGTCTTCAAGAATAGAATGTTCAACCTCTGTTGGCCTGAGATGATAAGAATAAAACACTACTGAGTAGCATGCAACAAAAAAATTGGCTAAACAAGCATATCACTGAGTTCTGATCCCTAGCCCCTTGTGAAACCAATGTGAAAAAATTCCCTCACTATAGATGGCAAAATAGCAACAAGAACACACACACACAAAAAAAAAAAAAAAAACAAAGAGTTGTAAATTATGATGAAATTCTAGATTTTTTTATAACAAAAGTATTTACAACAGGGAATGTCCCTTCCATTAAATACAGCAGATTTCATTAGCCTATTACACACAAGAAATCTCCTAAAGCAGAATAGCTAGTGCTTACATGCAAAAGTATACACATGCACGACCAGGTTAATGTGTTGTGGGTACCAAACACAATAATAGGTGAATAGAGGTCCTCAAAATATGGATGCACCAACATCTTTTATCAATGGATACCAATATCCCAATGAAAAAACACAGAAAGTAATTAAAAATACATAAATAAAACAGGAAATCCAAACCAAGGATTCTGAACAATACATTACTGGCAAAGTGAGCTCAGATTTTACACGTGGTGCTGCAGGCACAGTATTGGTCTCAATACGAACAGCTTTCCCTGTTGCACCAACCACCTTGTCCTTTTTCAACTTTTTGAGAGAAGCACCTTGCTTCCCTCCCTCCACTGCTCTCTTCTGAGAATGGCAGCAAAAAAAATTATTTTAAAAAATAAACCGAAAGGCTAGTATCTAAACGCAAGTGAATTGGCCAGAATAGGTATGTGAATATATCAAAGTCAAGCCAAGAAAACAAAGAATTACAAAAATTGGTAAAATATCAGCAATCAAGGATTATGATATGCTGATGAAAATATTGGGTTTGTGGAGCCTCATTAATACTGTAGTGCTCCCTTGCCTGAAGGACAGGATTTGGGAGCTGTGCCCTCAAGGTGAATTGTACTAAGTGCATTAAGGTAATTTGATGATGTAAACCCTAGCATATATATTGTTGTTTACTTAGGTGCTTGTCTTGTTTGTGATTGAGTCTTCTTGCTATTGTGTGGGTGTGCATGATTTATTCCGCAACAAAAAAAAAAATTGATGACACACACATAGCATAGACCTCTAAGGCATATTTTCTACCTTACTCTCATCCAAGTCACCTTCCTTACTTTCTCCGTCTACCTTCTCCAAATCTGAAAGCAAACTTCCTGCCTTCTCCAACCTTTCTTCTAAAGAGTCTTCAAGTAACTGCTGAAAATTAAATGGTTAGACAAAACAAAAACAAAAACAAAAAAAGGGTTAAGGTTTAGTTTTTAAGCTATATCACAATACAAAACAATAAGGACATCTTCATTACAAAGAGAAAATCTAGTACAAAGTCTACAACAAAAAGAAGTTTTAAATTATATAGATATTGGAGACAAAACAACCTAAAAGGTGAGAATCACAAATGAAAAAACTACCCAAAACAAACTTGGCAGAGTAATTTCTGAAACAGTAAACTACTCGACATAGGAACCTTGCATAAATTCCTTAAAATCCTTCAAAACAAACAGCAAAAGGATTGCAACACCAAATATTTATCAAACAATTTGAAAGATCTTATCTTTCTAAATAGGTGCCAACAACAAAAGTTACTAACTTCCATTCTATCCATTGCTTAATTCTAGATACACCAATGACCTTCAGTTTTTGAAATTAGTATCGACACAGCGAAACTCTTTCCCCATCATTTTTTTCCCCCTTAATATTGGAGTCAAATTGCCTATACATCTCATTTCTATGCCTTTGTCATTTCTTCTACACACACACACATATATATAACAACAATTGTATACATCCAGAAAAACCACTGACCAGCAGCTACAACAATGTAGATTTGCTGGTTTAACATATTTTAAAAACAAAAGTCACATTTTTTGTTTTCAAAAGAAAGGGAAATACATCAAAAAAAAATGCTATCCAGCAGATGCCAGAATTAACACCTTTTGTATGCAGCTACGCAAATAATAAATAAACTATAATTCTTTTGAATCTTCAGTTAAGAAAAACTGCATAAATATGAGTAACTTACCCCCCAGTGTATTTCTTTCTGATTTATCAGATTAGCTGCATCCTGGCCACTCCCAACAAGTGTAACACCTTCATCATCAGAAATTGAGCTTGGTTGTCCAGGAGAAACTGCAAAGAGGTATTATTAGCTCAATGAAAAAGAAAAAAAATTAACTAAAACACCAAGATACAGTAGAAAAAAATATTATCAGGATGAAAAACATGCAATTAACAAGCAGGGAGCTGTACCTTGAAAGTTAATATGCTCATTAATAACCCCAAGCATTGTAATGGATTGTGTCTTGTGTAAATATTGCAGCAGAAGCTCGTAAGAATACTGGAGAGAAAAGTGGGAGAAAAATGACATTTAGGTTTCAGATAATCCCTTATTTTAAAATGATTTGCTTTTCCCTTGTATAGCCCCATCTTAATCTACTAATAAATAAATAAATAAAAATTAAAAGAAGGTGCCCATCTGAATCAATAACTGGGCTCTAGCCAATAAAATTCTAAGCTTACATATATGAAGAAAGCAAGCAATGGCAAGCAAATCAGGTGAGTGTTTAGGAAGTCCACCACAATGTTAGTTCATATATTAAACAAAGAACTGACTCTCCTAGCTGTAATCAGAAGAACTAAGTTGAACAAGGACAGAAGTCGTCTACTATAGTACACAGACAAGAACATCAGAGCATCAACCTTTGAAAAACCAAAACTCAATCTTCCTTCCATTGGCTCCAATCCAACTATTTAGTCTTAAGCTAAAGTCGATCCAAGTGGCTTAATTGCTAACTGAATGTGAATCAAGAAATTACCTGGCATATCTTAAGGTTCACTTTGCTCTGCCTCAAAGAATGAGCAAACTCCATTTCCTGCAAGGTGCAAACAAAGTTTATCAAGAAGCAGTTAGATTCATAAGTGCAAAATGTAACATGAAGACTAGTATAGTAATTAACCTCCAGATGACACGGAGAAAGAACTCCTTCCAATTTCTGAAGGTCCCGTAAGTGCATCATCTCATGGTCTTCACGAAAGCTATTGAAAAAATTTCGAGCTGAAGATTCAGACATAGCTATCAATAGTAAGTTCAACGTACTTGCCGCATAAATGGGCTGATTTGGTCAGCATACAGCCTAAGGCACAGAATAGTTTGAAACACAGCAACTCTGAATCATACCTTCTTGAATATGACCTTTTGCCACAAGATCCATGAAACAATGGACAAATACTGGATAGAGGACACGGATTAACTCATGCTGCATTGTTACAATACAATGCCAAGTGAATATAAGTTAGGCATACTAGAAAAAGAACTTCATAAAGTGATAAAAATAACTTAGCTTGATTGGATTCAGAAGGTCACAACATTAAGTTCTGATCAAATCAATAGACGACACTTAGTCGGATTATTTAACTAAATAAAACAAAATCGATGAACAATCTATATCTGCAAGGGTAAACTATGCCATATTCAGGTGAAATGAAATTGTACATCTGTTGCAATATTAGGAATTTAGGAAACAATTTCTGAGTTGGTTAAATAAAAGTCCAAAAAGTTACTGTGAAATAAAAGCTCAATAGATTTAACCTTTGTTACATAGACTCTTCTATTCTAAATGTGTGAAGTACTAGGATTGCGATATGTCTAGTTGATCATGCACCCAGTGAACAAATCTAGTGATTGAGAAATTGAGATTAACTTTATGATAATGCATGAAACTTATATTATTAGGGTGTTGAAGGGTTTGAGGAGAGGTTGTGTAGCTGAAGTGGGGGAATCCTCTCATAAAGAAGTTTGATCTCATGTTTACAGAGTTGCATAGTGAGCCACTTTGGCAGATGGGTTTGCTGCTGGCAAAGAAGAAGGTTGTTCAAGCATATGTGGATAAGCAGTGGATGGTACCAACATGAGTTTTCATAATGGAGCTGAATGAGGCATTCTTCCTTTTTGAGTTAATATCACCGGAAGAAACTTGGAGAATTACAAAAGCAAGAAATTGGTGAATGGGAAATAGGCAGGTGTTCTGGGACAGGGGGGCAGAATGGAGGTGTTATTACAAGGCAATGGCATGTCCAACGGTGGTTTGAATGGGAAATGCACCTCAAACAATGCCCCAGGCACCAAATTTGTACTACAATAACAAGTCCAAAAAGTGACAATGCAAACAAACCATCTGAGTCAAAGTGTCTGTTACATAGAATTTTAGCTATGGTCGTGTAAACTTTCCATATTTCATTTGAGTGATGATGACAATACAACCAAGAAAACATGAAACCTACGCCACCCTACTGGAAAATGGTTTGGGGATCACTCAAACAAGCGAGGTACAGGAACACTACCTGCATTTTGACCCAACGGGACAAGGGACAGGCCCAATCCATCCTCTCTCGTGTAGGTGCAAGTGTTACACTTTCCACAAGATAGGTAAGGGGTAGAGGTTCCCCATCCCCATATATATGATAAATGCTACCAGACCAATTGAAAAGTGACTACTAAAATTTCAGAAGAAACGCAAAAGCCACAAAATTAATACATGATGTTAAAACCTATCACCTACTTCACCCACTTAAACCTACTCCACTAAACCTAACCCACTACACCACTACCACCTCACCTACTCCACTAAACCTAACCCACTACACCACTACCACCTCCACTTCACCTACTCCTTACCTACTACACACTCACCCTCTTCTATATATAGGAATCATGAATCATTGTAATATATATCAATACATCAATCAATAATACAATTCTCTATTTCTCTTTATACATTAAATTTTCTACATGGTATCAGAGCAGGTTTAAGAATCTAGTATTTTCGCTTCCCGGCGGGCGGCAACCTCACCTTAGCCGCCCGCCGGACCTCAACCTAGTCTGCTTGTTTTTTACACATACCTTCTTCCATAATTAAGCTCTTCTCTGCCTTTACAATGGCTGCCAATGAAGACCAAGCTTTTCCAGACCCATCCTCCACACAGACCACAGACCAGCTCATATACACAAGAGATGCTTGATATCTCTCTCTCTCGGGGTTGGGCTCGGAGAATCATCCACTCTATTATTTCCACCATCCACATCCATCTTTTCCTCCATTTTCCTTTCCCTGTTTTCAATATATTCAACATATTTTGGAGCTGAAACTTCAATTGGTTTCTTGATTTGTACACCATCTGCCCATCTGTACTCATACTTGGGGCCTGCAGTCATTGTAGGACAGTTTTCTGGAGTGCAGAACTCTGTGAGGGTACCATACAGCAAGTTCACCTGGTTGAAGAAGTCCACAGTGTTGACAGCCAGCCATTCATTAGCGTCCTCCCCTGGAGGAAGTCTTACTGCTTCTCTCAGATTTCCACTCCCTAATGTTGCATCAATGTGCTTTCTCAGCTGTGCCCCCTTACTCCGGGCGAAATGTCCTTTGGTTCCTGCCCAGACCGAAGAGACTCATGGATCTAGAGAGAGAGAGAGAGAGATGCATGTGTGTATGCGTGTGATCTCTTCATCTCCAAACCAGTTCATGCCAGAGAGAGAGAGACCAGGTGCAGAGAGAGAGAGAGATGACTAGCTTTTCACTTTTCAAAGAGACAGAGGTAGTGGTTGAAGAGACCAATATAACTCTGGAACCAACCCATGTGCACTTTTATTATAAACCATCTTTTTGTCCCACCGCCCAAATTTTATTTTTTATTATAAACCTTAATTGGTGCTCTATTTTTATTCATTATTATATATTCATCATTACCATGCTTACTTTTCTTTTTTAATCACACCCATTCACCACCCAAATTTTATTTTTTATTATAAAACTTAATTGGTGCTCTATTTTTATTCATTATTAATATTCATCATCACCATGCTTATCATTTCATCACTATCTCCATATTTTTTTTTATTATTTGATTCCCTTACTTTTCAAAAAAAAAAAAAAAACAAAACAAAAAAACAAAAAAAAAAAAAAAAAAATTTCATCATTCCACAAACTCATTTTATTCATGTCGGGGCTCACCCCGATCCCCATTTTACATCAAAAAAAAAAAAAACAAAAAAAAAAAAAACAAAAAAAACAAAAACAACAAAACAACCACACCCACAGTGGGATTTTTCTTCTCTACTCTGCAGCCGGTCTTTTCTTCTTGCCTCCGTCCTGGGCGGCCCTTGCCGGTGTTGCCTCCGTGTTTCCCATTCCACTGGGCACGATCACTCCACCCTGCTCCTCCACTACAGCATATGGCGGCCCTCCAAATCGGAACATCACGGTGGCCTTCCGCTTCAACTCCCTGTTTTCCGCCTTTAGCACACTTATCTCTGCTCGCGCATCCTTATACATGCATTGGAGCAGAGCCAGCTGGGAGTTTAACTGCTGCACCTCATTTGCCCTACTCTGCAGCCGGTTCGACAAGTTTGTCACCGCAGTCATGGTTTCCACGCATGACTTCAGAGTATACTGATTGGCCTCAATATCAGTTTGCACCGCCATTTTTTGCTCCACCGACCGCATCGGAAAGTTCAACGGAGTAAACACAGAGGTGTTTGGTTGAGGTTCACTGGCCACCGCACCAGTTATTTCTCTTGTGGACTCGTTAAGGTCTGGAAAGAGTGTGAGCAGCCCGTGGGAAGACGATGAAGCCATTTTCTAGGCAACAGAGTGTTATACAGAATCTCTCTCAGAAATCTCTCTCAGCACAAGGAACTCTCTTTCTCAGCAACACGAAGGATTTTTCAGAGGTTTCTCTCAGTTTTTCTCTGCCTCAGCCTCTGCCTTCGTCTTGGTTATATAGCCAAGGCAGCCACGCGCATCGCGCGCCTCTTGACGCCCGACAAACTGGCACGCCTTTTCATGGCACATCTTTTGATAAAGTGGGCACGCCTTTTGATGGCACGCCTTTTGATAAAGTGGGCACGCCTTTTGATGGCACGCCTTTTGATGAATTGGGCACGCCTTTTGATGGCACGCCTTTTGACAAAATTGGGCACACCTTTTGAGGGTGCGACTCTTCAAGGGTCCGACAAGACTCAGTAAACTGTCCCGACATTGATTCCGGTTAGTTTCTACAAGGGTCCGACAAGACTCTGTAAACTGTCCCGACATTGATTCCGGTTAGTTTCTACAAGGGTCCCGCAAGACTCCATAAACTGTCTTCTACAACGGTCCGACATGACCCCATAAACTGTCTTCTACAAACGGTCCGACATGACCCCATAAACTGTCTTCTACAACGGTCCGACATGACCCCATAAACTGTCTTCTACAACGGTCCGACATGACCCCATAAACTGTCTTCTACATCGGTCTGACACCACCATACAGTGTCCTCTACAACGTTATGACACCCCATACAGTGTCTTCACCAACGGTCTGACACGACCATACAGTATCTCCTATCCTTTTTTCTTTTTATGTATTTTCTTGTTTTGTAACTCTCTCCAAACTCAAGTTGGTTAGTTCCTATCCCCCTTGAGTTTGCGGGGGCTGTTAAAACCTATCACCTACTTCACCCACTTAAACCTACTCCACTAAACCTAACCCACTACACCACTACCACCTCACCTACTCCACTAAACCTAACCCACTACACCACTACCACCTCCACTTCACCTACTCCTTACCTACTACACACTCACCCTCTTCTATATATAGGAATCATGAATCATTGTAATATATATCAATACATCAATCAATAATACAATTCTCTATTTCTCTTTATACATCAATCAATAATACAATTCTCTATTTCTCTTTATACATTAAATTTTCTACACATGAATTTAGAAGACATGCAACTCCATGAATAGTTACCTTGTACAAATCCAGTGAACTGTAAGTCCATGACCTAAGCTTGCTGTATCCATCATGGTACTGTGCTGGAACATTATCTGATCTGAAAAGCAAAAGCACTCTTTACACTCAAGCATTTACACTCCAAAAGAACAAGAAACCAGAAAGTAGCATATGACAATCTACGAAACAAGGAAATAGCCATTTAGCATTTTTCATCATGAGGAAAAGCAATATATGCATGTTAGAAATACTCAAGAGTCAAGACAATAATACCCACATAACCATGTCAGTGTTAGTCAAATACAAAGTCCACTCAGTAACACCGCATTTATTATGTTGTAGTTGGAAAACATAAAGATTTTCCTGATTCCAAATGCCAGCAAATGAAGAAAGAGGAAAAATCAAAAGTGTAATCCAAAACATATTTCAGTTTGCAAAAGGTAATAACAACATAAATACAGACCAAGATAAACAAACAAGCAGTAAAATACCAACTTGAACACAAAGTGAGAACAAGCAAAAGAAAACTAGAATCTTGTAAATGACATGCGCAAAATATAGATCAAATAAAAAGATTTAAAAGATGATAATAGACAAACAGTAATTGCAATAACAATATAAAACATTTATATATAATGCACTTTCAATGTACTTTGCTTGATTTATTAGGAGTTGTAATTTTTTAAGAATTAAGTGTTTCAGTTGCAGCAGCTTTCTGAGCTTTCATACAAATGCCCCCCTGTCTAAAAATAAATAAATAAAGAGTTTTTTTTTGGGTGGGCCAAAAAAAATAAAGAGTTGAGAATGTCACAACTGATAAAAATTCATCGAGTCCCCATTGCTAATAAACATAGGCAATCTTTCTAGATTTTTGTTTTACCCAAATGTACCATGTTAATTCTCTGACATTGAAAAATATTAGGCAAATTCATATGAATCTATATTATGTTCTCAAATTAGTATCACCCAATGCCACTAAGAACTATAAAACCAATTGAAAATAAATAATTTACCCATAAATGCATCAAAACATCAAATCCACAGTGTGAACCAAAGAAATACAAACCATCTTCACAATTATCTTACTGAATACCAAAAACCTAACAGTTTCAATTTTCTTTTTTTTCCCCCAAAAGGCCCAGAATTTGTAAAAACCATACATATTTAACCAGCAGACACCACAAAAGTAACAAAATTTAAAAGGCATATGCAGCAGATTACAGTACAGGAGTTGAAATTTCAAAAATTTTGAAGCTAAATCTTAAAAAAGTAGAGAGAAACGTACTCGGAGAAGGAGAGAAGGTGTTTGGCAATGTCGGGGTCGGTGGAGGAGTTGGAAGAGGAGTTTTTGGTGTGGTGTTGCTGCTCTTCTTGGAAAGCGAGCTCTGTCTGCTTGAAACCCTTCTTCTTCAGATACGCTATCACTGCTTTCTCTATCTCTTCTTCGTCCATCTCTCTCTCTCTCTCTCTCTCTCTGCTCGCTGTCGCAGACACTGGTCGTAACTAGGTTTTGAAAACGGGCTAGACGACTCAAGTTCGGGTACCCCGCACCCGAACTATAAATAAAAGCATCTAGTTAAAGAGTAAGGGTAGGGATCCGAAATGATTTATTAGGCCCGTTTGTTTTCATTGGTAGAATAGAGGGAATTGATAGTGAGAGGATTAAATAAAATTGTGTTTGTTTTGATAATAGTTGTTAATGTAAAGATTGTTAAATTATTTTATATAAAATAAATATAAAATAATAAAACAAATAAAAAAAATTTAAAAATATTAAACATTAATATTTTTAAAAAAAAATGTCCAACATGTAAAAAAAAATTAAAAAATAAAAATAAAATAAAATAAAATTCATAAAAAAATAAAAATAAATAAAATAATGATTTTTACTTAACAAAAATATAAAAAATTAAATATTAATGTTCAAAAAAAAATGTCCGACATGTAAAAAATAAAATAAAAAATAAATAAAATAAAAAATTTCTAGTCCGCCAAACTATTTTTCTAATACCAAGTCCTGGAGGCCCGTCCGAATCCCCTTGGGGAGGCATATCCTAATCCGAAGTTTACTATTAATCCCCTCCCCATCTCTCAAAACAAACACAATATTAGTGAATCTCACCGCACTACCAGTCTCAATCTCCCCTCTAACTCTCCAAATAAACAGGGCCTTAGTGCAGTTGACCTGAGATATAATATTTGATGTTTAGTATAAGACATTTAGAAACCCCTCAATTATTTGATGACCTGAGATACAATCTCCCCTCTGGTGTGAATCTTAGACTCATCTAAGACATTTAGTATAATATTTGATAAAACATTTGAATTCCTAAAATTTTTCATAATTAATTATATTGAAACCCCTCAATTATTAATAATATCATCTTGCCCCTCATCTATGTATAGGTCCATTTCAACCCCCTAAACTTGCATTGTTTGGTTATCTCTGTTTCTTTTTTTTTTTCTTTTTTTGAAAATTAAGTTTTTTTTATTTTTGTATTTTTTTATTATTTTGAGTGAATTTTTTCATTTTTAGATACACTAAAAAATATATTATTTGTGAAAAAAGTAATATATTTTTGTATTTTGTTGTATTTAAATAATTTTTTAAAGTTTTTTGTATAAATTTTATAATTTTTTAGTATATCAAGATTAAAGTGGACGTACAAGTAACAAAATTTATCACCATTCAATGTACTTTAGAAAAATAATTACACATTCATTGAAAAACATATAATTTTAATAATTAATATTGATAAAGTTTATCACTGATATGTAATTAATTTTGTAGAAATCCACTGGCGTGTAATTTTTCCAAACAAAATAAGAAAATAGTAAGTAGGACGAACTATAAAAGCTTGAAAGAATGAATAAATCAAAAATAAAAATGAAAGAAACATCAATTCGTTTGAAAATTTTAAATGAAATTCATTAACAAGAGACGTTCAATTATAATATAATTGTTTTTTTTTTTTTTGGGGGGTGGTTTATATTTATTTTAGTTGGATAAGATTTTTTTTGTCCCTCTCCAATTTTCTTTACACTTATTTTTACCATTATTCTGTGTATTTGTCATTATCAACTCTCATCATAATTTTGTCCATTGTTAATATGCGTTGACATTTTTCTCTTAATTTTGTCAACTCATTTTTCTTTTTATCTTTTCCAATTTTAAGAAAAGAAACAAAACAAACTAAGGCATTGTTTGGGAAGTTGGTTTTTGTGGGTTAGGGGTTAAAATAGCCACAAAAAATAAAATAGGCTATTTTAGTCACAAAAAATAAAATATCAAATTCAACCCATAATCATTACATTTCTCTCTCACAAAAAAAGTTAAAAAAATTAAAAAATAAACTTTTTAGTCCTAGATTAAAATAGTCAAAAAAATCAAAAAGTTAAAAAGTGAACTCACTCTTCCCAAACAGAGGGTAAAGACATCCTGAGAAATTTGCAGTATTTAATGACAACTCATACCAATTAATGTCAAGTCGAGCTCCAGAATCACTAAGATTCTTATAGCGGACTAGGATTCAATGGCAAGTTGTAGGGATGAGAATGGAATTAATGGAGTGGATATTAATTTTTCATCTCTATTCTTTAATAACTATTTTTTTTTATTCCTCATTCTCCATGGATACTATCTTCCTCATCTCTTAATGGGTCTGAATATTCTCCAACCCAACTTGATCCCTTGTCTTTTTTCTTTTTTTTCTTTTTTTTTTAAGATTCACAACCAAAGCTAAATATAAATTTAAAATTTTAAAATTTTTTTTTTTTTTTAAGGTTCACAACTTTGTTTTTTTTTTTTTTTTTTTAAGATTCACAACCAAAACTAAATATATATTTAATTTTTTATTTTTTATTTTTTTGGGTAAGATTCACAACTAAAACTAAATATACATTCAAATTTTTTTTTTTTTTAAGGTTCACAACCATTTTTTTTTTTTTAAGATTCACAACCAAAACTAAATATACATTCAATCTTATTTTATTTTATTTGGCTTAACAACAAAATCAAATACACATTAATTAATTTGTCACATTATTCTTGTCAAATTTTTTGTATATCTAGAATTTTTAAAATTTATTTCGAAAAATTCAATCTTAACCAAAGCTAAATATACATTCAAATTTTTATTTATTTATTTTTTTTTTAAGATTCACAACTAAAACTAAATATACATTCAACCTTATTTTATTTTATTTGAGTCAACAACAAAATCAAATACACATTAATTAACATTGTCACATTATTATTGTCAAATTTTATGTATATCTATAATTTTTTTAATTTATTTAAAAAAATTCTATTCCTACAAAAAAAAATTACATCTTCTTTTTTATTTTATTTTTTAAAATTTTATGTATCTTCTTCTCCTCTCTAATAATTGATCTTCGATAATCTGAAGGTGAGTTATTGCTCTCATTTCCATCTTCTTCTTTTTCTTTTTCTTTTTTAAATTTTTATCTGCATTTATAGAATGAATTTTCTTGTTTCAATATCTCCTGCAATTTTTTTATCGGATTTCTTTATGATGTGATGATAACCTTAGATTGAATTTTCTAATTTTCATCATAACTAGTGATCACCTTAATTGAAATTTTGTCTTAAATTTTCATGGTTTGGTTATGATTAATTGCACGTTTTTTATTGACAGTCACAATCTTGTCACCGCTAGATCGTCGTCGTCGCCAATCGTCGTTGTTGTAGTGAGAGGATGAGAGAGAATGAGAATTAGAACTCTAATTGTAAATAGAGTAAGGATGGCAATGGATAACCTACCATGTAGATATCCATGGAGACCCAACCCAAATACTTGGGTTTCCATTTTTTCTTGTTCATCAGGTGAGGTAAGTGATGTTCTTTAAATCTCAACTGGGGATGGGTACTGTACGGGGAGCAAATATTTCGGCAAGCCCGTATTCCTTTCTTCTAAGCTCCTGTCTGTCCGATCGATCTGCGAGCACAACAGCGGTAAGCTACCCGGCGGTGTGGCCGGAAAACCCTCCGACGATCAAGTTAGCACACACCTTAAGATAGGGAGAGATGAGTGTTTGAGTGTAAGAATTTCCTTACAAAAAATGTTCATCCACAGCAAGGGGGGCGCAGACTCGCTTATATACCTTTTGCGCCCCAAATCCACTCTCATCCGTCTCTCGACACGTGGTGCTGATATCCCATCTGTCAGCACAAATCTTGCTGGGCACCACCTAACCCAACTGCCCTCCCATTCTCCTGGGAGCTCGGCAGCCGGTCAGTACCATCTCGCCCATCGTCTGCCATGCTGCGCTTCTTGCCCAAGTACTCCAACAGCTAAGCTCAGATGGGGACCGGACTCGGCGGCATCTCGGCAAAGCCGAGCTCGGGACAACTCACGCTTGTCTGCGGTCGACCTATCTGCCGAGCAAACAGGTACCCCGGCTTCATAACCACGGATCCTCGCAGCTTGTTCAATCCACGCGCTGCCTTAACCGAGCAGCTTCCTTCACGGCCGGGCCACACAACTTAGCGCAACGCTTGTCTGGCCCAAATCTATCCTGCACAACTCTGTCCGGCATAACTCTGTCCGGCACAACTCCATATCATTAATCTCCCTCTCAGGTACCCACTAATTTCCCCATATATATATATATATATTTTTTGGTACATCAAAAACAATTTCTTCATCTGTTTTCACTACTCTGTTGACAATTAGAGTTCTAATTCTCATTCTCTCTCATCCTCTCACTACAGCAATGATGATTTACAATGACGATAATCTAGCAGTGACAAGATTGTGACTATCGATCAAAAACGCGTAATTAATCATAACTAAAACATGAAAATTAAAGACAAAAATGTGTAAAATTTTAATTAAGGTAATCGTTAGTTAAGATGAAAATTGGAAAATTCAATCTAAAGCTACCATCAAATCAGAGAGAAATCCAATAAAACAATTGCAGCAGATATTAAAACAAGAAAATTCATTCTATAAATGCAAATAAAAATTTAAAAAAAAAGAAGAAGAAGAAGAAAAAGATGGAAACGAGAGCAATAACCCACCTTCAAATTATCGAAGATCAATTAATAGAGATGAGAAGGAGATACATAAAATTTAAAAAAAAATAAAAAAAAAGATGAAATTTTTTTGAAAGAATAGAATTTTTCTAAATAAATTTAAAAAATTATAAATATGCATAAAATTTGACAAGCATAATGTGACAATGTTAATTAATGTGTATTTGACTTTGTTGTTGAGCCAAATAAAATAAAATAAGATTGAATGTATATTTAGCTTTGGTTGTGAATCTTAAAAATTTAAAAAAAAAATGGTTGTGAACCTTAAAAAAGAAAAAGAAAAAGAAAAAAGATTGAATATATATTTAGATTTGGTTGTGAATCTTAAAAAAATATATATATATATTTGGTTGTGAACCTGAAATAAATAAATAAAAGAAAAAAGATTGAATGTATATTTAGTTTTGGTTGTGAATTTTAAAATATTAAAAAAAAAATTGTTGAGAACCTGAATAAATAAATAAATAAATAAAAGAAAAAAAATTGAATGTATATTTAGTTTTGATTGTGAATCTTTAAAAAAAATAATAAATAAAAACAAAACAATATATGGGGAAATTAGTGGATACCCATCCCCGACTCATCCCCTATGGATATTTAAAGAATATCACTTACCCTACCCAATGAATAAGAAAAAAAGAGAAAAACCCATGTATTTGGGTTGGGTTTCCATGGATACCCACAGGATAGGTTATCCATTGTCATCCTTAGCAAGTTGGCAACAACTATTTTCTTTTTGAGAAATCTATAATCTTCAATTATGACTTATACAAAATTATTATAATGTCAAATTGAGTTCTTGATCCATCAAATTCTAATTCTCATATTTAAAGTTATTTATAGACAATTTTACATTTGCAAGTTTTTTTAAATCCTTAGTAACATAGTGATGTGAACATTCATATTGAATAAATTTTATATTTTTCACACTGTTAATGTGAACATTAATGCATATTTCACCCTATTATTATTAGATATATTTTTGTAACTATGTCACCCATAAAATTTATTTGAACATAAAAAAATAATTTAAACTTATGAATAAATACCTCAAAAGTAAGATATATAACATATATCTATATATGACAATTAATAGTGACTATTGGTTGTTTTCAAAAAAAAATTACAAAAAATGTTATACAAATATATATTTTTTAAAATTTATTTATTTTGTAGATCACTATAACTATTATCACTCTACTATTTATGATCATAGTGTTACCGTTATCCATTCATCGCGGCCGCCACCACCACTACCACTATATCAACCACCATATCTACCTTCACCATCATTGTTGTTACAATATACCACTTTCATCACATAACCCCAATACTACCATCCTTACCATTAAAACCAGCCCGTACCATCACCACTTCCATTGTTATCAAGGTTACACAACCACTACTGCTACAACCACCACCATATCAATGTCACAAACTACCATTACATGTGCTACATCGATCCAATTATCGCCATTTTATTATTACCGGCACTACTATCAATACATTGTTATTGTCACCATTACTCCAACATTATCACCATCACTGTTACGCAAATACCATCGCTAGTACCAGCTGCCACCACCAAAATTATCACAACACAACAATGTCACCGTTCTATTACTACCATTGTCACCATTACCACCACTATCTCCACATCATCACTACAGTCACCGCAACCATCATTCCACTATACCACTATCATCTCGCTACCATTATCGACACTCTGCCGTTTCAAACTACTATCACTGCCATGTTGCTATCAACCTAATACTACAATGAAAAAATATGGGAAAAAAATAATAATAAGTGAATATTATAAAGAAAAAATAGTATGAACCCCAAATATTTTACCAACATTTCTATCAAATATCTCACATGACATTTGATAAAAATGTTAATAAAACATTTGGAATTCCTAACATTATTCTATTATAAAGTTCAAACGTCATACTTTGGTACATACCTAATAGTTTGCTTAAATTTAAAACTTTGGACATACTAAACAACTTTCCAAATAAAAAAATCTAATATTTAATTCTTAAATTTCAGCTTCTAATTTCAATTTTTATCAAACAAAACTATAGTTGCTGTTAAATTTTGGGAAAAAATACATAACCAAAGCCTTGACTAAATTTAGAGCTTACAATTTTTTACATAATAAACAACTTTCCAAATTAAAAAATAAATAAGTAAAAAATCAAGTTTAAACATTAAATTTTGAATTTCAGATTTTAATCTTCAATTTTATAAAAGACAACTATAATTTAAATTTGAGGAAGAATCACCAAAACTTTGCAATTTTTATTAAGTTTTCTTCAACTTAATCACACATCTTTTACAAACTAAGCACCTAACTTTGCAAATATTCTACACAAACCCAAAATCAAACCCAAAACTTATAGAAAATATAAATCTTTCCCCCCCAAAAACAAGTCACAAGTGAGTAACCCCTAACTAGGGTTAGGAGGGTTCATTTGATTGTTGCTCTTTTCACATCATCCACTGCCGCCAACTATACCGTTACCACCGTTACAAATATTATCACCTTGCCAAGTCCAAACAATGTCTTTCAAGGCAGGTCTAACGTCCTCTTCACAGAACTTAGCATATTCAAGTGTATCTCCGGCGGACTTTGAGAATTTCACCACCGCCACCTCCGGCGCCACCTCAAACACCTCCGCCGTCACCGCCAGCCTTCCTTTTCTCCCCTCCGTGGCCCCCTGCATCCTCAGCTTGAAATCCTTCACCTGCGCCACCTTATAGCTTAGCCCTTTCCCCGCCGCCTCTATCTTCTCCATGATCGCCGAAGCAGAGCACCTCGACGTGAACATCGACCCAACTCTCCTCTTGTTCTCGAACAAGCTCGATAGATCAAACCCAGATGACATCGATGAAATGAACTCGAAGGCGTTGAAAAAAGCAGGGGACGAGGCCGATTTCTTCATCTGGGTCAATTCTTGTTCATCAAATTCTTCTGATTTTTCAATCAAATCTTGTCGAATTGAAAACGAATGTGCTCTTGTGAATCCTTTGTTGAACCAAGGAACTCGCATTATACCTGGGATTGTGATTCGGCGATCTGGGTCGGCCATTAGGAGCTTCGAAATTAACCTCCGAGCTTCAGAGGAAATCCATGGCGGAAATTCAAACTCTGCTTTGAAAACCTTTCTATACATGTTCATGAGGTTCTCATCTTGAAATGGCAAAAAACCAGAAAGAAGAACATATAGAATCACACCACAAGACCATAGATCAGCTTTAGCACCATCGTAACCCTTCTTCCTCAGCACCTCCGGAGCGACATACGCCGGAGTTCCACACTGGGTATGAAGAAGGCCATCGTTTCGAAGCTGTTCCGGCAAAGCAGAGAGCCCAAAATCGGAGACTTTGAGACCACCATTTTCATCAAGAAGGAGGTTTTCAGGCTTGAGATCGCGGTGGTAGACACCGCGGCTATGGCAGAAATCGACTGCGGAGATCAGCTGCTGGAAGTACGTTCTGGCGAGGTCTTCCCGGAGCTTTCCTCGGGCTACCTTGGCGAAGAGTTCGCCGCCTTTGACATATTCCATGACACAGAAAATCTTGGTTTTAGTTGCCATAACCTCTTTCAGTTCGACAATATTCGGGTGTCGCACCAGTCTCATCACCGCGATTTCTCTCTGGATCTGCTCCATCATTCCTTCTTTCTTCACCTGATCTTTGTTTATCACTTTGATCGCCACGCTCTCTCCGGACTCCAATTGTTTTCCGTAGTAAACCTTCGCAAACGTGCCTTTTCCCAGTAATCTCCCCATTTCGTACTTCCCAAACAGAGTATGCGTATGCCTCTCTTCCATGGTTGATTTTGATTTCTCAAGGTATTTAATCGATTGATGTTTTTTTGAAAGATGGGTAACTAAAAACAGATGTTTTGGTGACTACCCATTTCGAATCTATGCATAGAAGTGACTATTTCAGTAAGAATTTTGATGGGCTCTATTTTTGGGGGATGAACAGGGTAAGGGAATCCACGAGAGTATTGAGGATATACTGATTTTTAATTGTGAACCCATGGGCAAGTGGGGGCTTTGCTGTGGGTTGGATTGGAATTCGGATGAATCTGGGAGCGGCTAAAAGGGATAGTGGAGGAGAGAGAAATAAAGAATGAAAGGAGGGTGTGGTGTAGCCATTGGAGCACCTGGTTTTCTTTTCCCGGAATTGTGGGAGGATGGTACCTTGAAGAGAGAGGCAAGAGAGCACATAGAATCAATTAAATATATTCACAATAGGATGTGTCAAGGAAATAGCCCCCAGTGTGTAACAAATACACACCTATCTTCCTGAATAGAATAGAATAGAATAAAATAAAATAAAAAATAAAAAAAAGTTATAAATCTCAAACATTTTTCTTTACCTTAAATAATTTGTCAAAAAAATAAGAGAGATTACAAATCAAGACAACACACGTTGTTGTAATCCTATGAATAGAACATGGGTGGTTATTGGATAGCAACATTCTTACATGGCTGGATTTTCAATCTCTTTTGCATCTCTCGCACGGTATTTTGATTGATTTTGACTTACAACTGAATTTTATTAGGGTTTGTTTGGAAAGTGGTTGGTTTTTTAATTTTTTGACTATTTTAGTTTTGATTAAAAAGTCTTGTTTTGGAAGGATTTTTTAGTTTTTTTGACTTTTTATGAGAGAAAGAATGTAATGATTGTAGATTAGATGTAATGTTTTGTCTTATCGAATTAAAAAGTCTATTTTATTTTTTTGTAACTATCTTAGCCAAAAAATCCCAAACCTCAACTTTCCAAATGAGCTCTTAGTATCTTGATGGTAGATTTCTTCCTATGTGTTAGATTAAATTTAACTGACAACCAGCTATTCCGAAATTAGAACCCACAGATGCAATGACGACACTACAAAACATCTTTTTCTAATTAAAAAAAAAAAAGAATTTTCTTCACATGGTGCAGTAAAAATTAAAAAAAATAAAAAGTGTAATTGCACTCTAGTTTAAAGAAAAAAAATTATATATTTATGAAGAAGTTTATAATATTAATTATTAATTAATTTTTTTTTGGCAGTTTGATATATATATATATATATATATGTGTGTGTGTGTGGGTGTGTGTGTGTAATATTATAGACCCACATTTAAGATTCCTAAATACACTCATAATGATGTGACAAGAAAATAAAACCTTACATAATTGAATATCTAATAAATCAAAAATTAATATTTATCATTTCACATCATTATGGATGAAATTATAGGTTTTATTAGTGGTCTCAAACATTTTCTTATGTGAATTATCTCATTTTTATTTGAAAATAATTACATAGTTCCCTTGTGACTTGTAGATTAAAATATACTGTTAAAGCCATTAACAAGAAATACTATTGTATATAAGTAACATAAATGTGTGAATTATAGATATTTTCATTATTTGTTTGGGAGGTAAAATACATTTTAATCCCTATGTTTTATTCTATTTACAATTTATCCCTTTAAAATTTGAAAATAAATATATAATCTCTTCTATCTGGCACGTACTTCACACTTACGATTATATTGAACAAAATATTTAACGATTCACTTCAATTCTTAAACCACAAAATGATTATATAATTTCCAAATGAAATAGTGATAATCTACGCATAAATAAAAGTACAAGGTGAAGTGAATTTTGTCCGAAAAGTTGTTTTCTAACAAATGAGAAAGAAGACCTAACTACATAGAGAAGGGCCATGTGAAACTATTCTATGGAGCCAACGTCCTAAACATCACCCTAATAATAGTGAGGTCACGTAAACATCACCTTAATAATAGGAACATCACGTTTGTTTGGTAGATTAAGGTAGGAGAGATAATTAGTGAGAAGATTATTAATATAAAGATTATTAGTAAAAAAATTAAGTAAAATTATATTTATTTTGATGATAAATTTTAATGTGGAGATTGTTAAATTATTTTTATATAAAATAAAAAAATATTTTTATATAAACAAATCGAAAACAAATATTAAAAAAATTCAAAAATAACAAGTTAAAAAAACTTATTGTTTATTTTACCATATTTTAATGAAATTAATATATGAAATTTTATAAATACCCTTATTATAATTTTGTGTAATTTTATATATTCTTATGTATTTTAAGTGTTTGTATAAAAATTATTACAAATAATAATATTATAATTTAATTTTATAATATAATATATAATACTATTATAATAAGCGAAACATTCAGTGAATGGTACACGCCATGGGTTGTTTTGGGAAGTTGGTAAAAAGCTGGCTTTTGGCTTTTTATCAAGTTTTTTGGCTTTTTTGGAAGTGATTTGGGAAGTTGGTAAAAAGCTGGCTTTTTACTTTTTAGTTTAATATTTATTTATGGTGTCAAATCAAACTAAAATGACCAAAATACCCTTACCTAACATAAGAGAGTTATTTTTTTATTTATTTTTCATAGGCCCTAATTTGTAATTTTAGGGCTGCGTTTTTAGCACTTGCCAAATGACTTTTTTGGCTTTTTTGGCAGCCACGTTTTTGGACATTTTGTCCAAAAACGTGGCTTTTTACCATGTTCCCAAAATGGCACCATATATATATATACTAGTGTATGCCCGTGCCTAAGGGCACGGTGTAAATAATATTTTGTTTGAATAATTTTCATTTATCATTCTCTCTTAAGCTAGGAACATTGAGAATCAAGTATACCTCAAATTTTGTTTTCCTATGACATACAAAAAATGAATAGATAACATACATTTTAGCAAGAGGATCCCCTTTATTATAAACACAATTTCAAAATAAGAAAAACAACAAAATGGTGTTCTCCCTTTGGAGCACACCATGCTAATACAAAAATGGTATTCTTGATCAAAATCTAAATAACAAACACCTCCAAATGTCTACATCTCAAACCGAACCAAATCGATATAAGTTTACACAACATCAACCTGTCTTTAAATAATCTTTAACTTTATACAACGTCAATCATTTTCAAAGTTTGTCAACGATGAAACCAAAAATAGTGTAAATTCTGCCATCGAGATTGCCACTCTTTCAACACTCATCAATCAAAGAAGTGCACGTTTAGTTTACACAACAATAAATACAAAATCATGAAAGGGATAAGAAAAACTTAAGCTTAAAAAAATGTAGACCTGTAAAAAAAGAATCAATATTGCCATTCGCTTCTAGTCTTCATCCACCTGTAAAATACAGAAAAAAGTCAATATAATAATTAAAAGAGACTACCCAATTCAAAATAAACACATGCATGGTCACACTAATGAAAGGTTTTTTTATAGACACCGAATTCAAACTAAACACAAACATTGTTGCAAAATAATAATTGGTTACCCAATAAAAACACTATGAACAAACACAACACATAAAAATTAATGACTGATAAAAACATTAATTTACACAAATCAATCAATATTTTCTTTGGGTTTTATTTTTTTTCAATTCTTTCTTTTTGGAACTTCCTTTAGTTGATCACATAAGTTCAGAGGGAAAATTTAAGAAAGAATTTAATAAAATAAAATTCAGAAAGCAAACTCTTCGCTGGGTAATTTAACAACAAACTCTAACTTAATTCCCCCATCATTTACAAATCAACACAGCCTAAAAAACCCCATTTATTTTGTCCAAAAGCCCAAAGTCATTTATTATATCAGTTTAGTCCCATCAGTTTTGTGTATGTAACCACCCTCCATCACCATCTTTAATCTTCACCTACACCCATTCAGATTTATTTTGCTTCCAACCTTAAATACATTTTGAATATTTGTTAAGCAATACATGACCATAAGTAAAACTCAAAACTCAAATAAAATAACTTCCCCCAGCCTTAATGCAAATCAAGAAACAAACATATAAGATTTATAATATTCACTAAAATGATCATTCTATTTAATCAAAAACAGAACCAGCCAAGTGATATTATATTTTGGTAACCACCATTAAGAAATCATTATACTATTTACCTCAATCTATCAAACATCTAGATTATCATAACAGAAAAAGGCATAAACAAACAACCATTGTCTATTTAATAAAAAACAGAACCGGCCAAGTGATATTATACTTTGGTAACCACCATTAAGAAATCATTATGTGCCTTTAATAAAAAAAAATGTAACTAAAAAAAAAATTACAACAGGAACCATTGCCATACTGTAAAATGATCATTCTATTTAATCAAAAATAAAACCAGCCAAGTGATGTTATATTTGGGTAACCACCATTAAGAAATCATTATACTATTTATCCCAATCTATCAATCATCTAGATTATCATACCAGAAAATGGCATAAGCAAACAACCATTGTCTATTTAATCAAAATGGAACTAGCCAAATGATATTCTATCTAAGTCATTTTTTGTCTAAAATAACCTGTTTGAATATCAAGCCAACAATTCTGAAGGGGAGAGGCAGAAATCAACACAACAATTCTGAATCGGGAAAAAGACAGAAACAATTAGCAATCTTATCAGAACAGAAAATGGCATAGGCAAACAACCATTGTCTATTTAATCAAAAACAGAATCAGCCAAGTGATATTTTATTTTGGTAACCACCACTAAGAAATCATTAGTAAGAAATACAAAACCTAACTTAGAAAGCAGATCATTAGATTCATCCTTACCCTATACAATTCACGATCAAAATCGAAATTCAAGTGAAGACCTCTATTTGAGAACATATTCAAAGCATGAGAACTGTGAAAATCGAATTGAAAAATACGTGAAGATGCAAATCCAACCTATCAAACATCTAGATTACCTGAAAAGCACTTGCTTTATTAATCACTTCAATAATTAATTAGTAGTATTGATATGAAACATTAATAAGTCACTATATCAAGATACAAAGTAACAACAAATTGTACTTGAAAAATCAAATGAAACCAAATGACACTAACTAATGTACTTGAAAAAACCAAATGACACTAACTAATGTACTTGAAAAAAGCAAATGACACTAACTAATGTACTTGAAAAAAAAAAAAGAAAAAAAGTGAACCAACTAATTTTTTTTTAGGGGGGGAATATAAAAATCAACAACTAATTTTTTTTTAGGGAGGGGGGGGGGAATATAAAAATCAACAACTAACATAAACAATCTATTTCGGTGGCACCCAAATATTGTTCATTTCATGGGTGATATTACTCAGCCCCCAAACTTGTCCATAATAACAGAATATCTATCTACTATTTTATATTGTTTCTTTTAATTCCCTTAGCATCAATATGGGAATTAGATATTATTGCAAAGTCTGTTTATATAGGCTTTTTGCATAAAGCTGGTGCAAGAGAAGTATTGGATGAGAGGCTTGTATTATTTCTTTTAATTCCCTTAGCATCAATATGGGAAAAAGATATTATTGCAGAGGCATGGCTTATGACATGGTATGCATTTGAATGTTGTTGTAACATACATGCTTGCTTACACATGTAACGTATGGTGTTTTTCCTCTCCTATGCACATCTTCATGTCGCATCAAAATGATGGAGGCATTCACCGTTGTTTAATTCTTTTTCTTTTCATTGTCTTAATTGACAGAATAGCAGTTTAATTGTGAATAGTAGTTTAATTTTTTTTCTTTTCACATTTTTTGGGCTTAATTATTCTATAGGCAAAAAGAATGAATTATCTAGAGACTTTAAAATGGAAATGGCTTAGTGAACTTGTTTGGCACGCAAACACAATAAATAAAGGAATAAATAAACTCAATAACCATACTTGATCACTTGCTTCTCTAAAGTATTTGTTTAACCAATTTTACTTGATCACTTGCTTCTCTAAAGTGTTTGAGACAACTATATGGGGGTTAGTGGACAAAGCTGTAGTGGTGCATTGGCAGTGAAAAGAGTAGTGAGTTCTACATGGATAACAGAATGCTTTAGGCATGGAACAAACATGCATTATGGTCCTAAAATTTTCCATAAACTACAAACTCCCTCAAGATGCATTATGGTTCAATTTTATTTATTTATTTATTTTCAAAGAGTAGGAAGTGAATTCACAAGAAGAAAAAATATTCCTAAATGAAGACATGGAACTCAATACACCAATTTATAGAAAATACAACTAAGCACTTCAACTAAATTCAGAAAACACCAACTTTATCAGCACTTCAACTAAGCCCTCAAAAAACCATACACATACAAAAACTCATACTTGAAAGAAGTCAGCGAACCCTATACCAACACTTCAAACAGCAAAATATTAAATTGAACAAAGAAAATCAGCGAACTTGATACCAAACTCAAACATGCGAACTAAATTACTCAATTACTCAAAGAGAGAAAAAGAGAAATCAAATTACCTTTGAACAGCGGTACAGCGATGATGTGGTTGTGGCAGGAACAAAGAAATCTAGGAAAGGAGAGCCAAATTTCACAACAAAATCTTAAAATTGAGCAAAGACATGAACAAATGTCAGCGATCTTGATACCAAATTCAATAGTTTCCTAAATGAAGACATGAAACTCAATACACCAAATAAACTCCAAATTCAGAATCCAAATTCATAAAATTTATAGAAACAGAGCATTTCAACTAAGTCCTCAACTTCATAGTAAAACAATCCAATTCCAAAATAGCAAAATAGCAAAATAGCAAAATCATGAAATTGAACAGCGGTACCAAATTTGAACAGCAAAATCATGAAACTCGACGGTTATGAAATTACCTTTGAACAGCGGTACAGCTATGACGTAGTTGTGGCTGGACTAAAGAAATTTGGGAAAGGAAGGCCAAATTTCACAGCAAAATCATGAAATTGAACAAAGACATGAACAAAAAAAAATCATACACATACAAATGCCAGCGATCTTGATACCAAACTTGACGGTTTCCTAAATGAAGACATGAAACTAAAATACACCAAATAAACTCCAAATTCAGAATTCAAATTCAGAAAATTTATACAAACAGAGCACTTCAACTAAGCCCTCAACTTCATAGTAAAATAGCAAAATCATGAAATTGAACAGCTGTACCAAATTCAAACAACAAAATCATGAAACTCGACAGTTTCCTCAATACACAAAATAAACTCCAAAACAGAACCCTTAAACAACAAAACATTTTCGTTTTATTAACAAACTTTATGACTCTAAAGTATAAACTTCATATCAACACAAAAAATAAAAATAAAAGCATCCTTGCTAAGCAAGTCAAGAAAAAAAAAATTATAAACACAAAATAAAACACACAAACCAAAGGAAGTGAAAAGAGATAAGTGATATACTTGCAACAATATCATATAAGAAACGCTTCTCTTTTGAACTCTAAAACAGAAGAGGATAAACAACAAGAAAATAAGAAGAGGAATTAAAGTTGGAGTAAAAGCATAGAAAAGAGTTTAGAGGCGAAATGAAATATTTTATAGTAATAAACACCAGAAAATCCTTGAACTGTCTACACTTACTTTTGAAGGAGCATTTTCAAAGCAAACAATTATCATTTCCTGTTGAAAATCACGCATATATCTTAGCATAGAAGAAAAAATATTTAAAAAAAAAAAATAGAGGAAAAAATTTCAAGTAGTCACTAAAATTTGTCTAATGATTATGCTACTAATAAACTTATGTATTATTTTTAGTTATGCTCAAAACTAATCAATGCAAGATTTTTCAAAAGCCAAGTAGAACTCAAATGCCAAAAGCTGTTATTATCATCTTCAGAGACATTTCCTCATGAGACCTACAAAAGGTTTTATCAAATTAATAACCAAAATCAAGCATTGAAATCTTCCCCTAATAATCAATTTAACAATCTACTTCACAAAAAAGCATTGAAATCATCCCCTGATAAGGTAACCACTGCATGATGTATGAAAATATAACGGCTTTATCGAAGCTATTATACTATTTCAAAAGAGGCAAAGAAACTTTATGATATACAAATTCAGAAAACCACTGCATCCAGGTAACCACTGCATGATATACAAATTCAGATAAAAATAAACTTTATTATGGAAAAAGAGGCAAAGAAACACAAAAAGCCATACCTGGGAGATGATGATAGGACCACCTTGAGACTCAAACAACTTCTCATCCTTCATCATTTGGACAATTTTTAAGATTAATCTTGAGATAGAGATAGAGAGAGAGAGAGAGAGAGAGAGAGAGAGAGAGAGAGAGAGAGACCTTCAAAGATTGCTGATGCCTGGAACATACTTCAACCAAACAGGAAAACCCCTAAAAACAAAAAAGCAAAATAAAATCAAACATTAAAAAAAAAACTTGAATCGCAAAAATCCATTCTCAAAAACTCATCAAATATATATAGATTAAAACTTTAAAATACACAGGAATGGCCCTAATCACCATAACATAGCGAAATATGGTAGGCGTTGGCTAGGACATCCACAGGAATGGCCCTTAAGGCCACCCATTCGAACCCAAAGTTCTCTGGCTTGTTTCACCACCACAAAGTTCTGCGACACCATCACCATCTACCCCTCCCGGTTCCTCTCGTTGAACACAGACTGTCCACGGTGGTCCACGATCTACATATGGGCTTCACCCCTTCCACTTGTAGTGTGGTGCCATGATAGCATCTTGCTCAAATTTTCAACTTCATTTTCAGCAACTTCATCAGTTTTAATAAGTTATAAGAAACCCACATTTTTATACTTTAAAAAAAAAGAAAAAAAAAGAGTGCATTACTAGAAGAAGAAGATCATATATCAATGCTTTCTGAACCAACTTTATGAATCGAACCAAGTTATACTAAAACTCACAACAAATGAAGAGAGAGAGAGAGGGCAAAGTGAGCAAAATGCAAGTAAAAAACAGAGTGCAGGAATAAAGCCCTAAAGTGATGAAGGGGGATGAGGGAGCGGGAGATGAAGGGATTAAGGTTATGGTTGGGAGAGAGGGAGGAGGACAGGAATAAAGGGTTCGGGTTTGGGTCTCTAGCGAGGGAGAGGTGGCCGGTGGTCGTCGGTGTCGCGACGGCGGTGGTCATCGCAAGAGAAGAGAGAGTAATGTATGAAAGAAATAGGAGGAAGAGAGAAAAGTTTTGAGGAGAGAGAGAGATGTATCTGTGAAGGACAGATGAGAAGAGAGGGAAGGGGGGGAGGCAAACATGGGTAGGTGGGAAGGCAACAACGATGCTTTTAGGGAGAGAAGTCTTTGGGCGGGAGATATATTGATCTGAACCATTGATATAAACATGGGATTAATCTCAGCCATCAAATCAAAATGTATCTCTCATACATTTTGATATATTTTCAAAAACCATTCTCCCTTATTATATAGATATATTATAAAATAAATAAAAAGGAAGCTTGTCTCATTGTCTCCGCACCGAGGCCATGTTTGTTTCGTAATTTGAGTGGTTGGATTGGATTATTATGAATGTGGGGTCCTACTTATAGTATGTTTAGTAGTGAAATGTGAGAGTGGAACCCCTCAGTAAGGTGATTATCTTAGTTAAATTTTGGATGCGATTATAAAAATAGTAAACAGATTAAGTTTATTTTATATAAAAATTTTATTTATTTATTTATTTTCACCAAGTGCATTGGTTTGTTTTTTAATGTTTTTTTTATAAAAAAATTTAATATAAAAATAATTTATTTATTTAGCGATCCCGGTTTCGATCATTCTTTCATATTTTGCCATTTCGACTGAGCAGTTCGGATTCGAAGTTGCTTGAGCGCACATGCGGAAAACAGGAGAGGGCTTGTTTGGCTACTGTAATAAATGTAGGTGCGGGAGTGCAAGTGCGGGAGTGTAAGTGCGGTGGTAGGTGAGTCCGAAATTTTAGTCTTTTCTTCTCTTTAGGCTGATTGTATCTCACTCTTGTTAGGTTTTTGTCTCTCTAAAAACCATTTCCTCTCCCTTCTCTCTACATTTCTCTACGCCAACTTAGATCAAAACCTTGATTTCTCAAGATCCATTAGAGTTCTGCCATAGTTTCTTGATCAAAATTAGTTAACTTCTCAAGGGCTTCGTTGTGTGCAGTGAAGATCGAGTTTCGACACTGTAACCAGCCCGCGGGGGACCTCGCTACAGCTCGGACTCGATTTGTAGTCACGGTTCTAAGTCTAAACCAAAGAGTCCAAATCCGACAAATCGTTTTGAGAAAACAGATTTTGGAAAGAAGTGCCAAACATGGACTGCTTTGCTAGATACAGAGTCGCCACCTAAATATTTTATTTTGGGAAATTTAGGAAACCCTGACTCGTTGCCTAAGGCCACGTGTCCGTCATCACCAAAGTTGCCTCGGCTCGGGAACTTGGGTACGATTGGGGAAGGTCACTTCGTGAGCACCCCCGCTCGCCCGGTCAGAGACCGGCCTCTACTAACCATGATATCTATTTTTGAAAGCATTTGTATGTTCTTATTCCGGTTATTAGCCTAGGTTACTATGTGATGCGCACAGCATACAAGTATAGACTGAATCGCCTGAATTGGAACAAAACATTTCATGTTTGTTTGTTTGAAAATGGTTTGATGGTGCTACCCGCAGGTAGGCTTAAAACATTTGATGATTTATTCCAATTTAAGTAACCCAACCTTCACCCACAGGCATTTAGGCAGTTATATCACATAAGCATATTGCCTCATGGTAAGCATGCTATTCATGGCAGTCACTCACACGCATGCAAGGATGCTAAAGCATAAAACTTACCGAGTACTCCAAGCCAAAACAGAAATTTCATTAGAAATCATGCATGATCCTAAGTATACAGAAATGTCTAATGCAACACATGCAAGAATGCAACTATAGCGGGCTCGGCTATTCTAAGATGGTATATGGAATGCTACAACTATCATGTATTCAATTTGGAATTGAAAAATACAATGCAGTTAGTATGATGCGCCGAGCCCGGTGCATGTAAAACAGATGAATGAATGCAAACATACTATCATACTGTATGCTAATTGAAATATGCCCTAATCTAACCATCGTAAGCTGGTAAATGAAAGGGAAGAAAGACGTGGGGTTGGAAGACATACATCACACACACGCACACTTATTACAATTATGCCCTCGCACAGAGGGTCCGAATAAATATACAGTCCTGAATAAAAGAATATTATAGTCCAAATAAATATTACAGTCCAAATAATATACAAATTCCTAATTAATTAATGAATCAACTAAGAAAATAAATAAAACTGTAAAGGTGGCGTGCAAGCCAGGGACTGCCTTGCTTTTGATGAATGATGCATGTCTGGGCTGCCTTGCGCGGAAATCCACCGGGATGCCCCAATTAGCCTCTGTTTAGCAGTTATTCTTGGAATGCGTGCCGAGCTCCGAAAAGTTGTTGATTCTTCATTTTGCTGCAACAGAGAGCAGGAAATGGGCATAGCAATGTATTTTCACAAATATATGCATACCTCGATCCTCGTGCCACCAATCACGCATACCGAGGCATGATGGCCGAGGAGCGGAAATGCACAATTCAATATAGAATGAATGCACATGAAAACATAGCTAAAACCTAACTCCATCATGGATAATCCGGAGTGTCGGTGACTGGGGAATTGAGACGCGTTCCGTCACTCGGAGTACGAAACGCACCTCGTTTCCCGTGCCCGGGCTAACTCCTATTCCGAACACGATGCAATATGCATGACATGCATGAAATGCAACTAAGATACAATCCTAACATGCACAATGTTATGAAATGACATGCCTCGAAATACGTGCACACAGGCACGCAAACTGAGAAAATGACAGAATGCGATCTAAGATACAACCTAGTATGCACTATGCTGTAAAAATGAGATGCCTCGAAATGCGTGCACACGGGCACGCAAACCGAGGCAATGGCATATGCAATGCAATGGCATAGAAATGGCATATAGAATGCAACATGGACTTATACTAACATGAGAGAGCCTCAGCTACACTCACATAAGAGGCCGGTGGATGAAAATGAAGTGCCTCGAAATGCGTGCACACGGGCACGCAAACCGAGGTAATGGCATACGCAATGCAATATGGCTAAAATGGCATGGAAAATGCAACATGGACTTATACTAATATGAGAGAGCCTCAGCCACACTCACATAAGAGGCCGGTGGATGAAAATGAAGTGCCTCGAAACGCGTGCACACGGGCACGCAAATCGAGGCAATGGCATATGCAATGCAATGGCATGGGAATGACATGCAAACATGTTAATGGATTTTCAGCAATGAAATGTGGGGGAAAACAGCCCCGAAATGAGGCGAAAACACACCCGATGCATGGAATCTCTCCCGAAATGTAAAATTAAGCACATAGAATGAACTATAGCTATACAAAGCATGCATAATTGGTACATGGAATGAAAAGACATGAGCAAGAAAGCCTCAAAATAAGCATTTTTCCAGTACAAATCATGGCCAAACAGCAAGCAAGGATAGGGCAACAATGGCATGCAAAAATGGCCCTAAACATGAGGTTATGAAGCAACTCACAGCTGCTGACCCCAAACAGGTTAGGGCCCTTCAACAACATTGAAGAGGGGCCCAAAATAAGCCACTTTACAGAACTGTAAAAACCCTAAAAACAAACATAGATATGGCTAAGCTCTTATGCAAGAAAATGGGCCAAAAGGTGGCCAAAGAGGCAAGTGGTATATGCAATGCCAAAACTGAAAAATTCCCTTCTACAACATTGAAGAGGGACCAAAAATAAGAATATTTACAGAACTGTAAAAATCCAAAAACAGAATAAAAACATGCTAGAAATGCAATGCAAAATGAGGCTCAAAAAGAGGCTATAACATGAAGTATACAAAATATTCCACAAATGGTCAAAGACCCTTAATGAAACATGTTAAGAAGGTCAAAATAATACTATTTCTAGGCCTGTAAAAAGACCAAAAACAGAAGCATGATAGGCTGCCAAAGCATGCAAGAAAATGGCATTCAAGGAGGATATTGAAGCAAGTGCAATATGGAGGGCTCCAACAGGGTCGAGCCCTTAATGAAACAAGAAAATGAGCTCAAAAAAATGGCCTTTTCAGTTTTGGTCGGAGCTCAAATCAATAAGCATGTATGGCTAAGGAAAGATACCAAAATAAGCTCAAAAAAGGAAGAACACTACTTACCCTTGAAGGCTTGACTTTGGTTGCCTCTTGGCTTGAGTTTGTGGTTCCCTTAGGCCTTGGAGAACACCTCCTTGCTGCTGGAAATGGAGTGGTGGTGGCGGAGCTTGGTGTTGTAGAAGAAATGGTGGTGTAGGGCTTGGAGTTTCTTGCTTGAAAGAGAGGGATAGAGAGAGATTTTTGTATGTAAGTTTGAAGATGAATTTTTCCAACCCCTCTCACCAATGCCACCTACTGGTTATATGGACCAAAAGGAGAAGGAGCATGAAAGGAAAGGGTGGGGGAAAAGGACCAAGCCTTTCCCCCACAAAAATATCCCCCCGGATACAGATCTTTTCTAGGGGAAAAGGCTACACAGCTGTAAAGTGTATCACACAAGGAACATGGCCGGCCCATTATTGGACTTGGAAGTGGCCGGCCGGCCACCCCCCCTAGCCGGCCGGCTAGGGGTCAAAAAGGCCAAGTAGAAATAGTAGCCGGCCACCACATATTGGTGGCCTCCCAGGTCTCCTCTTCACAACCCTGTGGTTTGAATTTGGAAACTCTAAAACAGGAGAGAGAACAAGCCATTTTGAGGAGGGGTTCAAAAGGTTCAAATGGAATTAATGGCCGGACATAAACTTTTAGGGTCCTCCCATGTGTGTACAACACAAATATGTAGTTTGGGGTTGAAGAAAGTGGCCCCAAGGTGTTCAACATTGACTCGGAAGTGAGAAAAACGGGCGCCGGAGGGCGAAAATGGAATATAACTGGTTGCTAAGATAATTGCTGGACTCCCACCCTTCTACGGCCTTCCTAGTGATGAAACAGAGGCACCTGCCAAAAATGAACGAAAATCGATGCAAAACGAATGCTCGGGGGCCAAAACACGCAGTTCGGGGTCCCGAAAATGGGCTGTTAAGCACCGAAAGTGGCATTCGGCCACGAAGTGGGTTTCTCAGACCCCAGTGTCCCTCAAAAGGGAGTAGAAAGGAAGTATGCCAAAAATCAGAACAAACGGAGATGGTTAGGCGGTCCTGAACCGAGGCACACGGCCAACGGTCCAAAAAATCGGAAACCGGACTCCGAAATGGGCAAAATGGCCTACGGCCACAAAACGTAGCCCACGGCCACTGAGAGATGGTCTACTGGACCTCTCCCTTCCCTCAGGAAAAGAAACCAAGAAAACCGAGTCTGGTTCGCAAACCGAGGCAAGGCACGGAAGAGGGTTCGGAAGTCCGGAGGCGGGGCTCACGGCCGCGACTCTGAGACTTCTGAACAAGCACAACATGCAATATCACCAAGTGCTCAACTGGCGACGTCTGAGTCTTAAGGTCGGTCAAAAATGGGGTGTCTACAGTTGCCCCTCTTTGACAGAACTCGGAAGTCATAAGTGACGGGAGTGAATGTCAAAGCCCAGAGACGACCCATTTTTGACAAGGCCGAAGACTTAGACAGACATACAAGATAAACAGAGAGGTGCCCGCAGGCATGCCCGCAGGCAGGGGGGGCAAAATGCAACTGACAATGCAGGAAGCCGAAGGTAACTCAATGATCGTGCAGATGCAGCAAGCTGTAATGAAACAAGTATTCGCAAATAGATGCAACAGTTTTAAGCATGAATGTAAAGCAACAACTACATTTCATGCAGTTAAGAATGCGGAGGATTATTCAATCCCCGCCACGTCTCACACGGAGAAGATACGATACCTGCGCGATTCGTCTGGTCGCACCAGCCTCAAATGAACCGTACATACAATATCGTGCCCGATGGTGCTGGGGATCTCTCGCTTCTTCTTGGTTGAACCACAGGTACTAATTTTCTCCCTGACTATGGTTGCAGCTTTCCTTATTCTCCAATAGGGTGACAGACTAGGTTGGATCAGTATCCAGAATTGAGGTGCATACAGATGCTATCTCAATCTACAGGGCTGCCATACAGATTTCAAGCCGAGGATACACCCCTAGGTATTTAAACCAGACTTTAGTCTCGGAAATCCCGAACCTTTGCGTTCTAGGCATAGGCCATTCGAACTCTAGTTTCCACCGTCTCAGTTGGTCTCCTAGGAACTCACTGCAAACACAGGCAGGTGGCTATACCAGTCCACCAGAAGTCGTTCGGGCACGACAAACACCAAAGGAATTGCACCTTTAGAGGATTTGAGGTCTCCTAGACCAGGGAGTGCACAAGACAGTGCGATGCAGAGTGAATGCACAAAACAGTGCTAAACAGATAAGGTGCGCGAGATAGCGCGATACCATGCACTAACAAGTACAGGTGAGATGCGCAAGATAGCGCGATGGAATGCGTGCAAAATGCAAGTAAGGCGCACAAAACAGTGCAATGCGCAAGAAAGCGCGAGTGATTTGAAATGCACAAGACAGTGCGAGTGAGGTGCGTAAAATAGCGCGAAATGTAAACTGCACAAAACAGTGCGATGCCCAAAATGGCGCGAGTGATTTTTGAAATGCACTAAACAGTGCGATACGCTAAACAGCGCGATTGAAATGCACTAAACAGTGTGATACGCTAAACAGCGCGATTGAAATGCACTAAACAGTGCGATACGCAAAACAGCGCGATTGATTTGAAATGCACTAAACAGTGCGATTGAGGTGCGCGAAATAGCGCGAGGAGATGCATGCACAATGCAAGGCTTAGCATACAGCTTACGACATAGCATTCCATTCAATTGGCACACAGCTCACAACACAATATTCTGTTTAATCTGGGCACACAGCTCTTTCGGGCACACAGCTCATTTTGGGCACACAGCTCGTTTTCGGGCACACAGCTCGACTCTGAGCACACAGCTCATTTCGGTTTGCATTTTTGAACACACAACTCAAGCACTTGAATTTCTGAACACGCAACTCAAACATTGATTTTCTAAACACACAGCCCGAATTGAAGGTGAACACGCAGCCCACTCTGATTGAAAGTTGAACACGCAGCCCAAACTCTGATTTTCCGAGCGCGCAGCTCGAATTGATGGCGAACACGCAGCCCACACTGATTGAAAGTTGAACACGCAGCCCAAACTCTGATTTTCCGAGCGCGCAGCTCGAATTGATGGTGAACACGCAGCCCACACTGATTGAAGGTTGAACATGCAGCTCAAACTTTTGATTTTCCGAACACGCAGCTCGAATTGAAGGTGAACACGCAGCCCACTCTGATTGAAAGTTGAACACGCAGCCCAAACTTTTGATTTTCCGAACATGCAGCTCGAATTGATGGTGAACACGCAGCCCACTCTGATTGAAAGTTGAACACGCAGCCCAAACTTTTGATTTTCCGAACACGCAGCTCGAATTGATGGTGAACACGCAGCCCACTCTGATTGAAAGTTGAACACGCAGCCCAAACTTTTGATTTTCCGAACACGCAGCTCGAATTGAAGGTGAACACGCAGCCCACTCTGATTGAAAGTTGAACACGCAGCCCAAACTTTTGATTTTCCAAACACGCAGCTCGAATTGATGGGTGAACACGCAGCCCACAGTTTGAAAGTTGAAAGTTGAACACGCAGCCCAAACTTTAATTTCCTGAACACGCAGCCCAGATTGATAGGTGAACACGCAGCCCACAGTTTGAAAGTTGAAAGTTGAACACGCAGCCCAAACTTTAATTTCCTGAACACGCAGCCCAGATTGATAGGTGAACACGCAGCCCACAGTTTGAAAGTTGAAAGTTGAACACGCAGCCCAAACTTTAATTTCCTGAACACGCAGCCCAGATTGATAGGTGAACACGCAGCCCACAGTTTGAAAGTTGAAAGTTGAACACGCAGCCCAAACTTTAATTTCCTGAACACGCAGCCCAGATTGATAGGTGAACACGCAGCCCACAGTTTGAAAGTTGAAAGTTGAACACGCAGCCCAAACTTTAATTTCCTGAACACGCAGCCCAAATTGAGTAGTCTTTTAATTTCGAACACACAGCTCATTCTGAACCTACAGGATGCGATGACAGAACTTGCAAAAGTTGAAACAAACTCAGATGTCCGACATCTTCCTCTTTTCCTTTTGCTTCGAAGTTTGGAACTTATATAGCTTCAGATGGGTTCTAGCTTTACTGTTCCCACATGACTCAAGTTGAACCCTGTGGTTTTTGAAAGAACAAAATCTTGTTTTGTACAATGTGGAGAACAACACGGCACTATGAGCGCAAGACAATTTTTTGAAATTAAGAAATGTGTTCTTAACTGGGCATTGAGCCTACGACTGAACACAGCAAAAAAGATTGAACAATGGAAAAGAAAAGGTAAACAACCTAAACGCATCGAGACACACTCGGAATGACTCAAAGCAGGAATCGAGACAAACAAAACAAAAGACACGACACACAGACGTGTTACAAAGACGAGAGACCTCTCAGTACGCGAGGAGCCAGTTTCTTCGGGTATTGTTTCCCACCCTTTCTCAATTGTGATTCTCACATCACTCGGCCCTCAAGCTCTGTTTTTGCTGAAAAAGCCCTTTTCCTCACTTTTTCTCTCAGCGCACATCTCTCTATTCTTTAATCTCTCATTTTTTATCCCTCCCCTGGGTGGTTGATGGATGAACAGGAAGTTGCGGGCTCACACCCAACATAATTAGCTCGCGGCTATTTCCTCAGGTGACATCTGTCGATGCGTCGGATGAGGGAATGGGGCATCTCGATCCATTCCAATTCATGCTTCGCACTCGGCTTGATACCTCGCTGCTTGGAGGATGCAAGAGCTTTCAACCCTTTGTTGTTAACTTCAGTTATCCCCTTTTCTGGCGGGTAGAGTGCCCTTCTTGGCAAGTATGTTGACAATAGGAAAGTCAGGAAGCCTGACTCAACTGTGCCCCTAGTTCATCATTTTGACCATTTTTTCGTTTTAGTTTTCTCCTAAAAAATTTTGACCAAAATGAGAATTAGATTAACATGCTTGTTCAATTTTCTGATTTAAAATCATGCAAGTTAGGCTGTGAGCACTGAAAATTTTCCTCTTTTGGGTCCAAGAAATGGTCCAGTTCTGAAAATGGAATACTTTTCGAAAAGGTTAGTCAACCTCAGTAAAAATTCTCAAAAACTATTTTTGCAAACGACCACTGCTCAACGAGCACGGAACCTACTCTCGAGATGCACAACCTCGGATTCGAAGGAAGATTGCCCCTTGCTTAAGGGGAACTGCATGGCAACGGAAAGTTGCCCCTTGTTTGAATGGCACCGTGGCGCATTTGAATGGCAACGGAAAGTTGCCCCTTGTTTGAACGGTACCGCGGCGCATTTGAATGGCAACGGAAAGTTGCCCCTTGTTTGAACGGCACCGCGGCGCATTGAATGGAGTCCTCAGAGCGACGAACACAACCCGACTCTCGGATATAGAGAAGGCAAAGATGACCAAGACCATCGCATGGACACGATCGAATTTGAAGTGTTTTACGGCTGGACTTCAGAATGAAGTTGCCTACGTATCCCAAAGATGGGAATCAAGCCTTACGTAGTTCGGGGTTAAGGTACACTCGGGTATTAACCTCTCATTTTTAGGCTCTAACTTTTGCCAAGGCGCCCGTTGCGGGTTTTCGACCTTGCGAGCTTTGTTTTTCTTTTCTTTTTAATTCTTTTCGTTTTTGATTTTCTTTTCTTTTGTTCTTTTCTTTGCATTTTCCTTCATTTTTCTTTTTTTTTGTTTTCTTTTTTTTCTTTTGCATTTTTTGCTTCTTTTTTTTTTGTATTTTTCTCTTGCTCTAACTTTTGCCTGGGTCGCCCTTCCGGGTTTTCGGCCCAGCGAGCCTCTCAAAGGGTAAAAGTGTAATGAGTCCATGCCAAATGGTTTTGAGATCCTGGAATTATCTGAATCCAGGAGAATGGCTGCTGTTCTAGCTTCTCCTGATGAGATCTAATCTTTTTGATCTGACTTTCCTGGACTCTTGTTCGAGGGCTGCTTCAAATCTGGCCACACAGGCCTCACGTCGTAGTTGACCGTTGAACCTTCTGAATTCAAGTTCAAGGTTTGGAAGCAAAGGGGTTGAGTCTCGAGGCTGAGAGCGATCCTAGGCTGCACAATCTCAAGAGCGATTCCACACAGGTCTTCGCAGGACTGCGCAAAACATTTTGTTTTTGAAAGTTTTTAAGAAAGCGACAAATCGCTCGCGCTGAAGATAGTGTGAAACCAGTCTAATCAAGACAGGGTCCTTCTCAGTACTCATGCTAATAAGCATGATTTCATTCATTAAGGGTTTAGCACGCCTCTCTTTCTCTCAATTGATCAAAGTTTTGCAAATCCCGAGGAATTCCTTCCTCTTTGTTTTCACTGCGGTGTTTTTAAAAAAAGTTTTGAAAAACTTAGGTCAATGCAATGATTTCGGGGTGCAGAAGAGTAGGCGAAAAGTACTGCCGTTTCATTCAAACTTTCTGGCACAATTGGCACATGGCCGAGGCAAACACAAGATCGTGAAAAACCACTGCTATTTCATTCAAATCTGTTGGTGTAACTGGCTCCACGGCAGAAACAGACTCAAAACGAAACGAAAAGACAAACATAAAACAAAATGGTGACGCCCGAGGTAACACCCCCCGGAATCACCCAACTCCTATACAACAGGACTGACTCGATACGATAAGACAGACCCGAAACAAAAGAGACTGACTAAAAACAAAAGGACAGACTCAAAACAAAACAACAAAACTGACCCAATACCCAAGTCAGCATGTACAAAAACCAGCATTCACAAATGCTCAAAACAGTGCGTGCCATACGCCACATCCAAGGTAAACCGCGTGCCGCCCGCAGGTGGTCCAACCCCTGATCACATACTTGCATTACCCTCGAAATCCACCAACCCGGTGGCGACAGATTTTGCCGAGCTTGGAGGGAGGATAACTTCATTATCAATCAAATCTTGCACTTCGTGGCGAAGACGGAAGCAATTGTCGGTGCTGTGACCGGTTTGCTGATGGTATGCACAGTACTGGGTACCATCATGCTTAGCTGGAAGAGGACTCGGGAGAGGCCGAGGCTCGAGGGGTTTGAGATGCCCTTTTTTGACGAGGATTTGAAGGGCCTTAGACAAAGGCATATAGAGGGCATGGAAGACTCTGCGACCTCGGGGCGGACAATTCGAGGCTTGTTGACTTTTGCTGGACGCACTCGAAAAAGGGTCGGCAGGTGCTGCCTTGGCTCTCTGATCTCTTCTAGGTGCAGGGTTAGGATTGGAAGGAACTGCTCTGGCACGACGGTCCCCATCTTGATTTTCCCTCTGGCTTAAGCTGCTCTCGGCCTGAGTGGAGAAGACGCCATCTACAGTTTTCACAACAACAGCGAACACCTGCTGTTTATTCAATCCTCCGGCTTTCAAAGCCTCAACAGCCCACAGGAGTTGTTCGTAGGGATCGGTGTCCACCTTCATTTTGTTTTTACCACTCGCCTCGGCTTGGTAGAAGGTTTGTGTTGCTACATCTGAGCGGAGCCCCGTTGTTGTCGACATGCCATTGCCGGAACTTGGGACGGCTTCAGGTTGACTAAGTTCGATTACAATTCGTCCCAGTAGCGGGGGCTCCTGCGGTATGAAATTTCCAGCATACGATGCATTTGGCGGCGGAACCGACATTCCACAGGCTAGATCCGCCACGGATCTTTGAAGGTCACCAATCATTCCCATCAACTCGAATGTGGTGGGCTCACGGGTTTGAAATAACTGGGGTTCCCAGATCGGATGTGCGGCAGGTGACCTGGGTGGGTGTGGCACTCCACCATCGGTATAACCTTGCAATGTGATTCCTTGATCCAATGTGGCTGCCATAACCACAATTTCTTCCGAATTTTGTGCCATTACGAGTTTTGCTGAACTGAACAGAGGTGATGTGACTGGTGACTGACGGATCAGACAGATCGTGTTGGTGACTAATGAATCTGAAGAACCAATGAGCTTTTTCCTGTCTTGCCTCAGCAAAGGGGAACACTGGTTGCTCTGAACCGAGTCTTTGAACTGAAAGAGAAAATATGCAGCATCTCAGCCCAATCCCACCAATACAGGCATGAATATAACTGAATAACTATATTCGACCACTGATCACTGTTCCCAAAATTACTGTCCCCAAAACTAAACTTGATACCCGCAGATATAACTGATTTCCGAAAATACTGAACTGGTGCCCGCAGGTCTGATGCCCAAACTTGCAAACTGATACATGCATTCCTGTAGAGACGCACTCTAAAGCACATAGCAGATAAGCGAGAGCCAAAAAAAAAAAAAAAAAAAAAAAAAAAAAAAAAAAAAAAACACCCCTATGTTGGGGTAGGGTTTCCCTGCCCTATTTTGTCAGGGGCTAGGGTTTCACTACGCACACAGCGGTTTCAAACAACCTATAAACGGGTAAGCAACCTGTCTTAGTTTGGGATGGTCACTATGGACCCGAATATGCACTAGGTCGAATGGTCAAAGAGGGTGCCCCGGTAAAACCGGGGTTTGTGTTCCCATACTGGCAGAGCCCACAACCGGTCAGCCTTATGGTCATGCCTTGACAAGACAAGCCTCCAGGAAACCGTTCAAGAATAGCAGATGGCAGACACGGTGTCCTAGGCGCACCAATGCAAATGCAATGCGAAGAATCACACAAGTGTAGTCAAAAACAGATATCACGAGTTCGAGTCAAGTTCTCTAACTCCCCAGCAGAGTCGCCAGAAACTGTAACCAGCCCGCGGGGGACCTCGCTACAGCTCGGACTCGATTTGTAGTCACGGTTCTAAGTCTGAACCAAAGAGTCCAAATCCGGCAAATCGTTTTGAGAAAACAGATTTTTGAAAGAAGTGCCAAACATGGACTGCTTTGCCAGATACAGAGTCGCCACCTAAATATTTTATTTTGGGAAATTTAGGAAACCCTGACTCGTTGCCTAAGGCCACGTGTCCGTCATCACCAAAGTTGCCTCGGCTCGGGAACTTGGGTACGATTGGGGAAGGTCACTTCGTGAGCACCCCCGCTCGCCCGGTCAGAGACCGGCCTCTACTAACCATGATATCTATTTTTGAAAGCATTTGTATGTTCTTATTCCGGTTATTAGCCTAGGTTACTATGTGATGCGCACAGCATACAAGTATAGACTGAATCGCCTGAATTGGAACAAAACATTTCATGTTTGTTTGTTTGAAAATGGTTTGATGGTGCTACCCGCAGGTAGGCTTAAAACATTTGATGATTTATTCCAATTTAAGTAACCCAACCTTCACCCACAGGCATTTAGGCAGTTATATCATATAAGCATATTGCCTCATGGTAAGCATGCTATTCATGGCAGTCACTCACATGCATGCAAGGATGCTAAAGCATAAAACTTACCGAGTACTCCAAGCCAAAACAGAAATTTCATTAGAAATCATGCATGATCCTAAGTATACAGAAATGTCTAATGCAACACATGCAAGAATGCAACTATAGCGGGCTCGGCTATTCTAAGATGGTATATGGAATGCTATAACTATCATGTATTCAATTTGGAATTGAAAAATACAATGCAGTTAGTATGATGCGCCGAGCCCGGTGCATGTAAAACAGATGAATGAATGCAAACATGCTATCATACTGTATGCTAATTGAAATATGCCCTAATCTAACCATCGTAAGCTGGTAAATGAAAGGGAAGAAAGACGTGGGGTTGGAAGACATACATCACACACACGCACACTTATTACAATTATGCCCTCGCACAGAGGGTCCGAATAAATATACAGTCCTGAATAAAAGAATATTACAGTCCAAATAAATATTACAGTCCAAATAATATACAAATTCCTAATTAATTAATGAATCAACTAAGAAAATAAATAAAACTGTAAAACTGGCGTGCAAGCCAGGGACTGCCTTGCTTCTGATGAATGATGCATGTCTGGGCTGCCTTGCGCGGAAATCCACCGGGATGCCCCAATTAGCCTCTGTTTAGCAGTTATTCTTGGAATGCGTGCCGAGCTCCGAAAAGTTGTTGATTCTTCATTTTGCTGCAACAGAGAGCAGGAAATGGGCATAGCAATGTATTTTCACAAATATATGCATACCTCGATCCTCGTGCCACCAATCACGCATACCGAGGCATGATGGCCGAGGAGCGAAAATGCACAATTCAATATAGAATGAATGCACATGAAAACATAGCTAAAACCTAACTCCATCATGGATAATCCGGAGTGTCGGTGACTGGGGAATTGAGACGCGTTCCGTCACTCGGAGTACGAAACGCACCTCGTTTCCCGTGCCCGGGCTAACTCCTATTCCGAACACGATGCAATATGCATGACATGCATGAAATGCAACTAAGATACAATCTTAACATGCACAATGTTATGAAATGACATGCCTCGAAATACGTGCACACAGGCACGCAAACTGAGAAAATGACAGAATGCGATCTAAGATACAACCTAGTATGCACTATGCTGTAAAAATGAGATGCCTCGAAATGCGTGCACACGGGCACGCAAACCGAGGCAATGGCATATGCAATGCAATATGGCATGAGATGGCATATAGAATGCAACATGGACTTATACTAACATGAGAGAGCCTCAGCCACACTCACATAAGAAGCCGATGGATGAAAATGAAGTGCCTCGAAATGCGTGTACACGGGCACACAAACCGAGGCAATGGTATATGCAATGTAATGGCATGGAAATGGCATATAGAATGCAACATGGACTTATACTAACATGAGAGAGCCTCAGCTACATTCACATAAGAGGCCGGTGGATGAAAATGAAGTGCCTCGAAATGCGTGCACACGGGCACGCAAACCGAGGCAATGGTATATGCAATGCAATGGCATAGAAATGGCATATAGAATGCAACATGGACTTATACTAACATGAGAGAGCCTCAGCTACACTCACATAAGAGGTCGGTGGATGAAAATGAAGTGCCTCGAAATGCGTGCACACGGGCACGTAAACCGAGGCAATGGCATACGCAATGCAATATGGCTAAAATGGCATGGAAAATGCAACATGGACTTATACTAACATGAGAGAGCCTCAGCCACACTCACATAAGAGGCCGGTGGATGAAAATGAAGTGCCTCGAAACGCGTGCACACGGGCACACAAATCGAGGCAATGGCATATGCAATGCAATGGCATGGGAATGACATGAAAACATGTTAATGGATTTTCAGCAATGAAATGTGGGGGAAAACAACCCCGAAATGAGGCGAAAACACACCCGATGCATGGAATCTCTCCCGAAATGCAAAATTAGGCACATAGAATGAACTATAGCTATACAAAGCATGCATAATTGGTACATGGAATGAAAAGACAGGAGCAAGAAAGCCTCAAAATAAGCATTTTTCCAGTACAAATCATGGCCAAACAGCAAGCAAGGATAGGGCAACAATGGCATGCAAAAATGGCCCTAAACATGAGGTTATGAAGCAACTCACAGCTGCTGACCCCAAACAGGTTAGGGCCCTTCAACAACATTGAAGAGGGGCCCAAAATAAGCCACTTTACAGAACTGTAAAAACCCTAAAAACAAACATAGATATGGCTAAGCTCTTATGCAAGAAAATGGGCCAAAAGGTGGCCAAAGAGGCAAGTGGTATATGCAATGCCCAAACTGAAAAATTCCCTTCTACAACACTGAAGAGGGACCAAAAATAAGCATATTTACAGAACTGTAAAAACCCAAAAACAGAATAAAAACATGCTAGAAATGCAATGCAAAATGAGGCTCAAAAAGAGGCTATAACATGAAGTATACAAAATATTCCACAAATGGTCAAAGACCCTTAATGAAACATGTTAAGAAGGTCAAAATAATACTATTTCTAGGCCTGTAAAAAGACCAAAAACAGAAGCATGATAGGCTGCCAAAGCATGCAAGAAAATGGCATTCAAGGAGGATATTGAAGCAAGTGCAATATGGAGGGCTCAAACAGGGTTGAGCCCTTAATGAAACAAGAAAATGAGCTCAAAAAAATATCCTTTTCAGTTTTGGTCGGAGCTCAAATCAATAAGCATGTATGGCTAAGGAAAGATACCAAAATAAGCTCAAAAAAGGAAGCACACTACTTACCCTTGAAGGCTTGACTTTGGTTGCCTCTTGGCTTGAGTTTGTGGTTCCCTTAGGCCTTGGAGAACACCTCCTTGCTGCTGGAAATGGAGTGGTGGTGGCGGAGCTTGGTGTTGTAGAAGAAATGGTGGTGTAGGGCTTGGAGTTTCTTGCTTGAAAGAGAGGGATATAGAGAGATTTTTGTATGCAAGTTTGAAGATGAATTTTTCCAACCCCTCTCACCAATGCCACCTGCTGGTTATATGGACCAAAAGGAGAAGGAGCATGAAAGGAAAGGGTGGGGGAAAAGGACCAAGCCTTTCCCCCACAAAAATATCCCCCCGGATACAGATCTTTTTTGGGGGAAAAGGCAACACAGCTGTAAAGTGTATCACACAAGGAACATGGCCGGCCCATTATTGGACTTGGAAGTGGCCGGCCGGCCACCCCCCCTAGCCGGCCGGCTAGGGGTCAAAAAGGCCAAGTAGAAATAGTGGCCGGCCACCACATATTGGTGGCCTCCCAGGTCTCCTCTTCACAACCCGGTGGTTCGAATTTGGAAACTCTAAAACAGGAGAGAGAACAAGCCATTTTGAGGAGGGGTTCAAAAGGTTCAAATGGAATTAATGGCCGGCCATAAACTTTTAGGGTCCTCCCATGTGTGTACAACACAAATATGTAGTTTGGGGTTGAAGAAAGTGGCCCCAAGGTGTTCAACATTGACTCAAAAGTGAGAAAAACGGGCGCCGGAGGGCGAAAATGGAATATAACTTGTTGCTAAGATAATTGCTGGCCTCCCACCCTTCTACGGCCTTCCTAGTGATGAAACAGAGGCACCTGCCAAAAATGAACGAAAATCGATGCAAAACGAATGCTCAGGGGCCAAAACACGCAGTTCGGGGTCCCGAAAATGGGCTGTTAAGCACCGAAAGTGGCATTCGGCCATGAAGTGGGTTTCTCAGACCCCAGTGTCCCTCAAAAGGGAGTAGAAATGAAGTATGCCAAAAATCAGAACAAATGGAGATGGTTAGGCGGTCCTGAACCGAGGCACACGGCCAACGGTCCGAAAAACCGGAAACCGGACTCCGAAATGGGCAAAATGGCCTACGGCCACAAAACGTAGCCCACAGCCACTGAGAGATGGTCTACTGGACCTCTCCCTTCCCTCAGGAAAAGAAACTAAGAAAACCGAGTCTGGTTCGCAAACCGAGGCAAAGCACAAAAGAGGGTTCGGAAGTCCGGAGGCGGGGCTCACGGCCTCGACTCTGAGACTTCTGAACAAGCACAACATGCAATATCACCAAGTGCTCAACTGGCGACGTCTGAGTCTTAAGGTCGGTCAAAAATGGGGTGTCTACAGACACCGTTGATTTTGGGAGTTTCATTTAATTTCTTCTTCAAAACTTGAGGTAGAGATTTTCTTAGAGTTATATATATGTTTTTGCAAGATCTATATGATTTTCGAAATCGTTTTTCGATAGCTTTGAAAATTGATTGTTGATTCAAGAAGTTGAGCGATTTTAAAAGTGGGTTTGTCTCTTGTTCTTTTAAAATGATCTTATGGGTTTTGATCTTCGTTGATTGAAGAAAAGATGATTTTGGAAAGTTTTCTTTCAAAAGATTTGAGTTGTGTAGTTTTGGTGAGAAAACCTGAAATTTGGAGATTTTTTTTAAGAGTCTGAAAATTCATGAATGATATTGTTATATTTATTTTGTGTGTCAAAATAAATGAATGTTTAGAAAATTTCTTATTTATATTTATATAAATGATAAATTTCAGGGAATATGAGAATTATTGTTCATTTTAGAAATATTGTTCAAAACGTTAAAATAGTCTTAATATGACTAATTGTTGAGGATACTTGAGAAGAGTGAATTTTGTTATTCATTGGATGATGAATTTGAATAAAAGTATTTATATTCATCTTGTGTTATTGGCATATCAATTCATTTGATTACATTAAACTTTGAAAGTTGGTTTGAAAACTTGCATTGAGAAAAGAATGTTGAGAAAAAAGTTTTCATGAAATGGTTTTGGGGTAAATACATTGGTAAGTCTTGATATGTGGTGTAGATGATATTGAATAAGTTGGCCTGAGAGTTTGGGGTGAAAGACCAAAAACCTGCGAGGATAGGTGTCGAGCCTTTCGGTTAATACCAGTAAAAATGACAAATTCGTAGTACTTGTATAGTCTACTTGCAAACACCGACCTAGGGATTACCAGAGCCGTATTTACCGCTCTTGAAATGAATTGTTAAGTTTTGAAGAATTGAAATTGCATGACATCATTGAGCACGAGGGTTTTCAAAGATGAAGATGTGATTTTCTTTCAAAAGAGCATAGCATGACATGTGCATTTCATCTCTTAAGACTTGTATAAAATGTAAGGATTTCCTACTGCGTTTTGTGCTCACCCTACGGGAATTTTGTGCAGGAAAAGATGTGGTGATGCCGCCTAACTAAAGGCGAGGAAATGTGTGTTGAGAGTACGAGACTCTCATTTTGCTGTGATTCTGTATGTAAGCCAAGGGATGTATATGTGTGGGTTTGAATAATTGTTTTGTGTAATAAAGTTCAAGCCTTGGAAACTTGTAAACCCTTGGGGGTATTTATTTGTTTATTTACTTGTTGTTGGATTAATGTATTGTTGCATGATGAATTTTTGTATCATGTAATGTAAGTTTGAAGATTTATATTCAGTTTTCCTTGAAATAGTCATGATTGTTGTATTATCATTTGGGTTAAAAATTTGGGACATTACAATTTATATGTTTATATAAAAATAATTTAACAATCTCATCACTAACTATTTCCCATGCTATTATAAAAACAAACACACTTTTACTTAATCCTCTTACTAACAATTTCTATTGAGAGGGAGATTTGTACCGAACAATGGGTCGAGCTATACCAACTCAAAGTATGGTGTTAGGTCATGCTAGACAAACACGAAATGTAGTGTTGGGTCGATTTGTACCAGTATGGAGTTTGGTGTTGGGACGGGCTATCTTGGTCGAGCAACATTAGCACGGGCCCTGGTCCAAGACCGGGCTATCTTTTAGGTGTAGAGGCCATGTCAACGTCGCAAGATCGACCAAATTAGGCCTGGTGTAGTATGGGCATGGAGAATGTGCAATGTGCTATGGGCACGTTGTGTAGCCGAGATAATTGTCTGCGCGTCCATGGCTAACCAGCCTAAGAGAATGCCACCAACATATTGACGGAGTGCAGCTCCATTCCGAAGGTCAGCATGGCTTAGCTCAGCATTGGAATGATCAGAGGCAATATCTTTGATGGAACCTAAGTAATAGCACGATTAGGTATTCCACGTGGACCAATGAAGAGAAAACTGCTCTAGGTGTGTGTCAATGCCGTTTGGCAATTTGGCCTATACTATTTGGAAGTATTTACATATACAAGTATAAGGGATTGAAAGTGCAGTACAACCATACGTCTAGTAAAGGACAACAAAGGTAATGCACACATAATCTGGGGCTGCATGGCCAGCCTAAAAAATGCGGCGTGAGTAGACTCAGAGGGGTAAGCAACCTTTAGCCACTCTCTCTACAATGCTCTGTATTCCCTTTTCTTCTAAAGAAGCTAATTCAATCGTTGAAAGGGTTTTCTAGCAACCCACCCGCCAGATAGCTCACCCTTGTTTATTCGCAGTGTAACGGAGTTCTATCGGAGCAAACCCAGCTTGGTCGCAACGAGTACGGAAGACGACGAATATTTTTCACCCCTACACCTACATTAACAATGTCTTCACTAACCATTCTCTCACTAATAATTCCATTCAACCAAATCTGCCAAATAAACGTGACCTAATTGATTTTATAATCCTACCGTCAACCAAGGCAACCTAATCCCACTGTAATGTAAGATTAATAGTCTCCTTGAAATAACAATCCAAGAGTCCACAAATCAACGAAACAAACAATCCACTTCTTTTATAGTCCAATTCCACCTGTGAGTTTGGCAAACAAACATGGCCTAAACAAGATATAACCGGGATTCACTTCCTTTATTGTCCAATGCCGCTTGTGAATCTAACAAATGGCCTAAGATAAATCCTGCAATGGTCCAACTTGTCTCCAGTTAGTGATCATGACTGGATCGTCTAGTGTGGCCTATGGGCTCATTTTTGGGGCTCGTTTCAATAATTTAAAACGTTTAATGTGTAGAACTCGTGAAGTACTATAATTTTGTAAAAAATCACATTGATCGGATATCGATAGCTATTTGATCATATCAGTTTTGTATTAAAAAAAATGAACGATGAAAAAATAAACGGTTGACAGAAATTTGATTCGATCAAATAGTTATCGATATTCAATTAATGTGATTTTTTACAATAATATAATACTCAACGAGTTCTACATACTAACAGTTCAAAATATAAAAAATGAATCCAAAAATAAGCCAACAGATTAGACTAGACGGTCCAATCTTGATCTCAAATAGGAGACAAGCTGGACCATCCTAAAAAACTTCATTCTTACGTTCTGATCTCTTTTAGTGGATCTGGTTGAAATTTGGAGCGTGTGTTTTCTTATTATTGTTATTATTTATTATTATTGTTATTGTTTTAATCAAAGTGTTTGGTGAACTACCATGTGAAGTTTCGTGCTAATGGTTGAAAGATTTTATAAAGAGTTACGCACACAAAAATAAATGGGAAAATTATAATAAAAAAAAATCCAATTAATCCTTGTAAAAAATTAAAAATTTAATTTTATTAATTTTAATTCTAAATTTTTGATTTATTTTCAATCTAAATTATTTATCTATTTTTTGTTAAGTAAAATTAATAAAAAAATCGATATTTTAATCATTAAACATAATACAAAAAACATTTTAAACTTTTTATGTATGTCTACATTGAGTTTAATAACTAAAATATTATTTTTTTGTTAATTTTACTTAACAAAAATAGACTAATGTTTTAGATTGAAAATAAATAAAAATATTTAAATTTAAATTGACAAAATTAAAAATTTAAGGTTTATTTTGAGGCTCAAAGCCGTAATTATCCCAAAATAAATTTTATTGTAACAAAATTATGGACATTTACACTTATTTTATTTAAAACAAAAATATTGGTTATTTATTTCATAATTTTAATCACTATCATTGCGAAATAAATCTCCGTGAATTTCTTTAAAAATATATATTTGATTCATATTTTACTTTAATTTTTGGCAAAATAAAACCATCAATTTTCAATCCTAGTATAAATAAAATATTTTACAAAAATAATTTACAAGCCTTATGCATATATAACAACTATTTCACATGAATCAACAGCTATTGAAAATATTGTCCCAAAAGCACCAAATTCCATCTCTACATGTACACGCGTCATGTTTAAGTTTTCTTTCAAACAACCAAAGAGTAAGTGCATCTCCCACATACTAAGTATATAATACTTGTTGATCAAATCTCCGACATACTAAGTATATAATACTTGTTGATCAAAATGTCTAACATTACTCATTTTTTTTTAACTTCAATGTACTAAGTATATGATTAAGCATTTTAGCTCAACTCATATTCACTAGCTACATGTAGCTAGCTTTCAAGGTTAGGTAAAATGTATTTAATCATTAAGATTATTTCTCTCAATCTTTGTTGCCGATGTGACATTCTATAAAATTAATAGTATTTGGATAAATAGCTAAAACACAGAGCATGGTTGGAATAGAAACATGAAACAGTTGATAGGCAAAATAAAATATATACTTTATAATAATGTTTAGATATGTAAAATGCCTATTACAATTAGAGATGCTCTAAGGGCTAAAGATAATAAATAAATAAAAAAAAGCATTATTGATAAACTATTCTTAAAAAATATTATTTTAACTGATAAATTATAAATTGTAGTCATAGTTTATAGACATATATGTGTATGCCTTTCAATTTCTTTTTTTTTGGGTATGGCTTCTGTTCAGTCCGAGATCGGACTGGACCGTGCTGTTGGACCCGTGGAGGCTCACCACGGGTCCTGTTTTGATAATTTGAACCGTTCAATGTGTAGAACTCGCCAAGTACTATATGCCTGTAAAAAATCATGTTGATCGGATATCGATAGCTATATGATCAAAACAATTTCGTATTAAAAAAATTGGACGGTGAACAAATTAACGATTGACAAAAAACTATTTTGATCACATAGCTATCGATATCCGATTAACGTGATTTTTTACAGGCATATAGTACTCGACGATTTCTACACATTAACGGTTCAGATTATTAAAACGGGACCTTTGGTGAGCCTCCACAGACCCAACAGCACAATCCAATCCGATCCCGAACTGAACAAAAGCAATGCCTTTTTTTTTCACCACCGCATGGAGATTTTTCAAGAATTTAATATTCAAAATAATTGCCGACCCAACCCGATATTTATGCAAGTTGTTAGTGTTTTGTATTGCTTAAGTTTGATTTTTATGAAAGAATTGTATTAGGCAAACCAATTTTTATCAATCAAGAATTTTTTGATAAAGTCAACTCAACTATTATCCATATATAAGTAAAGAAATTTAAAATTTTATACAAATAATCTTATCAAAATGATATATAATACTTGCATTTTTGCAACTAAAAATCATATTGATTGTTTTTTTGTATTACTTTGATAACATTAGTTTCTATTTAATAATCCCTAAATAAATAGCTTTTTGACTAAAAAAAAGTAAAAAGTAATAAATAAAGAGCTTTTTCATTATTATTATTACTAATAGCAAACTCGTGCTATAGAATGAAAATTTTATATTTTTTTAATACAAAATATTATAAAGTAAAAATAACTCATCGTATGTATTTGAACTCTATAAAGTAATTTTTATGAAAACAAAAATAGTTGCTATTATTTTAAAAAATATTATTTTAAAATGTAAACAGATAGAATGTTAAGAATAAATTATTTCAAAAGATATTGTTTAGTTCAAAGTACAATTTTCTTAAAAAAAATTATTAAAGAAAACTAAAATAAACCAAACTCATAATTTTGTAACATTTGCAATTAAAAATATTAATGTTAAGGCATGTTGGTTAGGGATGGGTTGAGGTTAAAATAGACACAAAAAGATAAAATAGGTTTTTTAGTTGTAGGTTAAAAATTGTCACATTCAAACTATAATCATTTCATTTTTTTCTCACAAAATTTAAAAAAACTAAAAAGTCAATCCCAAATAAGGGTATTTTAGCCTGGGCTAAAATAACCAAAAGATTAAAAAATTAAAAACCCAACCCACATCCCAATCGAAGCCATTACACAAATATTTGCTAAATTCGTATATGTAATTTATTTATTTATTATTTTTATAAAGGTGTGACTTATGGTATTTGAAATTCTAAAGTTCATTAATGGGTGGTTTGGCCTCGGCTAATATAGCCAACTTTTTTAGCCAAAGACTTTTTTAGCATCGTTTGATTTTTGTTTTGGGACTTTTTTAACTTTTGTGAGAGAAATAAAACAAAACTCATAATTTTGTAACATTTGCAATTAAAAATATTAATATTAAGGCATGTTGGTTAGGGATGGGTTGAGGTTAAAATAGGCAAAAAAGATAAAATAGGTTTTTTAGTTGTAGGTTAAAAATTGTCACATCCAAATTATAATCATTTCATTTTTTTCTCACAAAATTTAAAAAAACTAAAAATTCAATCCCAAACAAGGGTATTTTAGCCTGGGCTAAAATAACCAAAAGATTAAAAAATCAAAAACCCAACCCACATCCCAATCGAAGCCATTACACAAATATTTGCTAAATTCGTATATGTAATTTATTTATTTATTATTTTTATAAAGGTGTGACTTATGGTATTTGAAATTCTAAAGTTCATTAATGGGTGGTTTGGCCTCGGCTAATACAGCCAATTTTTTTAGCCTAAGACTTTTTTAACATCGTTTGATTTTTGTTTTGGGACTTTTTTAATTTTTGTGAGAGAATTAAATGTAATGATTATAAGTAAAAAGTGATATTTTATTTTATTAGCATATATAACTTATTTTATATTTTTTTTGTACTTTTTTAGTCCCAAAATATTAGCGAATCGAGCACTAGTAATGTAATCTGATTATAGAAAAAGACAAAAAAACAAAAAACAAAAAAACAAAAGTGGCAAGATCATAACCACTTTGGTTTTCGAACTCAAATATATATATATATATATATATATTCATCTAAAAAAACAAAAATATAATTTTTAATTTTTTCTTTTTGTTTTTTTTAATCTTTGTTGTAAATTTTTTCAAATTTTAATATTTTTTAATTTTTTTTTAAATACACCTAGTCTAGATACACAAAAAAAAAAAAAAAAACTTTGTGAAGAAATATGAAAACAGACCAGTAAAAATGAAAAAGTAAAAAAATAAAAACAAAAAAAATGACATATTTTTATATCTTTTGTCTATAGTATTTGAAAAAAAAAAATCATAAGTGTCTTACTTTTGGGGAATTTTTTTTAAGGTCCCTGATATTAAGAATTTATAACATAAAAGACACTCAATATTTTCATAATGTCCAAGGTCCCTCAACATCAATCCAGAGAAAATTCGATCCAGAGAAAATTCGGTCCAGAGAATTTCTCTGGAAAGTCCAGAGAAAATTCAGATAGTCCAAAGAAAATTTAGACATCCAGAGAAAATTCAGATAGTTCAGAGAAAATTCACACAATCCAGGAAACTCTGTATCATCGTGCATTTTATATGTTCTCTTACAAATATCTTTTCATGAACGGTTGCTATCAAAATTCTGTTTGCTAATCCTAGTGCTCTTTGTAGATCAAGTCCAACAAGATGAGGTGGTTGACAGTAAGATCTTGCCATACATTAGCATAGACAAGAAAGAGAATAAGTCATTCCCTAGACTTCCAGAGAAAATTCAACTTCAAAGATAAAATTAGTCCAGAGAAATTCCCATCTCTGGACTTTCCAATTTCTCTAACATTCCCTAGAATTCCCACTGTAAATTTCTCTGGCCTTCCATTCTCTCCAGAGAAATTTCCCTTCTCTCCAGAGAAATTGTAATGTGCTTCATCTTGTTTGAATATGCTATATTGTTGATATTGAATCAGAATTTCTACAATTGTTTGGGAAATTCCTATCATTTTCTTTGAATGAATTCAATAAATTTTTGTTGTACTTATCTACAAATTTTTCAGGGTATATCTATCCTCACCTAATTCCAAATTTCTCTGGACTTCTTTTCAAATTTATCTAGACTTCCCACTATCCAGAGAAATTCTCGCCAAATTTCTCTGGACTTCTCTCCAAATTTCTCTGGACTTCCCACTGTCTAGAGAAATTCTCGCCAAATTTCTCTAGATTTCTCACTCTAATTTCTTTGGACAAAGTAAGTTCAAGTCTCATCTTAGCCTAAACTCTCTCTCACTCTCTAATATTTTTTCTTTGGATATATGGTTGCAGAAAAAGCTTCTGATTCTCCAAATTTCTCATAGCCATTATTGGTCATTCAAAATCAAAGAATTTCTCTAGTTACCTACCAGGAAATATTTCTTAGTTATCTAAACTTCTTTATTATTGGTCATTCAAAATCAAACCAAACCAGAGAAATTTGGGCTACCTAGAAACAAAAAAACAATCATAATTTTCTCTGTGTTTTGAACAAACTAGAGAAAATTGTAATTGTTTTTCTTTATGATTATTTTTCTAAGAAACATTTTATCAAACAAGTTAGCTTCAAAGCTCATAGCTATATGTTTTACAGTTCTAAAAAGAGTTTTGTCAAACCAAATCTCACAGTTATGTGTTTTGGAGTTCTAAGAAGCATTTTGTCAAACAGTTTAACTTCATACTATATACATAGATGTTTATATGTGTATGAGTTGTGAGAGAGAGAAAGAGAGAGAGAGCAATCTCCTCTTGACCAGTCAAGAAGAGGAGGATATCACGCTCAGGTTCTGTCAAGTGGATCTCTATAACAGTGATTAGAGATATATCTAGGTAGTCACTTTTCTGGCTATTTGGTGCAGAGTATCTCCATCGGATAAGTTCTTCCAAGAATTGTAAAGATATTGCAGTTAAAGGAATAACTTGAAAATTTCTCTGCATTTAATGCGACAGATGTGACAATCAATCGAAGGTCAAGTCTCCTCTTTACAAGCTGTTTCAACAATCCAAAAAGGACATCAATGTGGATTGTCCTCTCATGAGCTTCATCAAGCATTATAACTGAATACTGAGATAAATTCTCATCAATCAAAATTTCTCTCAGAAGCATACCATCTGTCATATACTTGATTACTGTATCTGGTCCGGTCCAGCACAAATGACGACGATGAACTCCGATGATGGAGGTAGAGTTCGTCGGAGAGAGAAGAGCAAAGAGAAAAGAAAAGAGAGAGAGGCAGTTTGATTTGAGGGAATCAAATTTCTCTGTGATATATGGGCGTTGGGGATTGAGGGACCTTAGACATCATAAAATAATATTGTGGATCTCTTCCATTATTAAAAATGGGAGAGGGACCTTAGACTAATTTTCCCCTTACTTTTTAGGTGCATTTGATTAAAATATGAAGAAAAACAATTGTTAAAGACAAAAAAATACAAAAAATACAAAAAATGAAAATTCAAAAACAATTTAATTTTGTTACATATGTACTTTCTATATAAGAATTTAAAATAAAATTTTAATTTTTTTCCAATATTAGTGTTTGGAGAAATATAATTACAGGAAAATTATAAATTCATTATAATATACTCCACTCACATATTAATGTATTAATTTAAAATTAATTTTATTCTTAAACTGATTTTTGTAGATGTTGGTTTCCTTTTCTAAATTAAGAATAATTTACAAATAATAAAAAATAATTATAATTATGTTAACATAATTAAAGAAAAACGACATTGATGACAATGTAATTATGACAATATATTTTTAGGGGAAAAAAATTATGATAATATTTAAAGTGATACCTTTAGAAAGTTTAAAATTTAAACTTAAAATAAATCTAATTTTGGTAATCATTGCAAGACATAATGATATGTAGAATTTTAGAAAAATATTTCAAAAAGTGAAAGGTAAAAGCATTAATCTTGTTTTTTTAATATCATTATCTTAATTTGAGCATGACACTACTCACCTTGCTTGTTTTTAATTTTTAAAAAACACTTTTTAAAAAATTATACTTTCTTATTTTTCGTATTTTTTTGTTTTTACTGATTTTTTAAAATATTTTTAGCAATGTTTTTACTTTTCAGACACACCTAACATAAATACACCTAAAAAGTAAAAAAATCGTAAAAAAAATCTTTTAAAAATTCACTAAATACCAAAAATATAAAAAAAAATACAAGAATTCAGTACATTTTTTTTATATTTTTACGTATTTATTAATTTTTTAAAATATTTTTTCATAAATTTTTTACTTTTTAGATACATCTAAGTAAGGTGCATCTAAAAAAGTAAAAAAAATGTTTAAAATTTTAAAAATATTCACTAAAAACAAAAAAAATACGAAAATCAAAAAAATCAATTTTCAAAAAACTTAATCCAGAAAACTCAAACCAAACACACTGACTATTTTTATTTTTTAGATGCCAAATATTACACAATTAGGAAACCAAAACACTAATACAGTGAATAAATAAAATGAACTAAATTTATATGTAAAAAATCTTAACTGAGACAGTTTATATGCTACATTTTTTATCATGTGTTGGGTTGAAAATGTTTCAAAGTAGATGTGTATAAAAAAAAAGTTCGTAACATTATTAAAATTCTATTTAAATTTCAAATAAGATTTGTCTTAAATATTTTGACCATTTTATCTAAATATTTTAAAATTTTAAATTAGATATAATTTAGATGACCCAACATATGTATAAATTTTAATGTTAAACTTAACCTATTAAGAATTTTCAAATTTCATATGATTTATATATCATTACAACTTTATTTTAGACTTTCTATATAAATATTTTCAAAATTATAAATTTAATGGAGTAGATGAATGAGTTATTTTATCACACATGCATTTCTTAATTTTTTTAAATTGCAAAATTAAAAATCAGAAGATTAGTTTTGAAATTCTCTTAATCTTTCTTTTTAAATTTTTGTGAGAGATGATACATGTTCGCAAAAAGATGTAGAAGATTATTTTATCTTTCCTTTGTAAAAAGTACAAATCATAGGATAATTATTATTTTCATAATTATTGGTTTAATGTATTAGCCTATAAGTTTTTTTTTTTAAAATTATATTTTAATTTAAAAATTCACAAATATTGTTAAGAGTTTTGAAACTCACACAAGATTCCTCACAAAAAATAACTTTGCTATAATATATAATACAGATTTTTTTGTTTTTCTTTTTTATAATGTCAAACACGATTTTACATTAACAAATGTTCCACAAAACCAATAAGGGTAAATAGTAATTTCTGAGAATTTTTTTTTAAATGATCCACAAAAATTTTCTATAAAAAAATAAATAAATTAAATGCATCGAATTTTCAATAATATTATGAACTCATAAATTATTAAAAATATAAATATGCTGTTCAAATTCGTTCTACACATGAATTTCACAAGATACACTTTTAATATCTGCTGCACATCTTTCTTGACCCAAATTTAGGACCCAAAGTTTGGGTGCCTAGACTTTGCCTTTGTTTGGGAAGTTAGTTGATTTTTTGACATTTTAATTTTTTGATTATTTTAGCTCAAGATAAAAAAACCTCATTTGAGATAGGCTTTTTAGTTTTTATTTTTTATTTTTGTAAAAGAAAAAATAAAATTATTATAGTTTAGATATAATATTTTGTCTTATTAATTTTTTAACTTATGTTATTTTTCTGTGACTAAAATAGCTCTGAAATGACATGCCAAATATAGCCTTTCTATAAATTATTTTAGATTTAAAATAAAGATTACTAAAAAATCAATTAATAAACCCAATTTTATTCTTTAAAAAAATTCCACCAATTAAATGGTTGTGACTATGAGTCAAATTAAAAACAAGTTGACTTTTACCTTTAATAGAAGGAAAAACAGCTCATCACTCTTGACTCGTGGCAATTGTTAGGCCATCTGTGTTCAAAGCCTTAACCACCAAATAATATGGGTTAATCAACAATGTGATTGGTTTCCATTGAATGGTTCAAAATGTTCCACACATATTTCCGATGATCGTTGACCGTTGGATTGACCTACCATCTTCCACTTGCTGCCTCTACAAAAAAAACAAAAATATGTATTTGGTAGAGTTTTGTAAAATTAATTCAATTCTTACATTCTAATGTTATGTTTGGTTTGAGTTTTCAAATCATGATTTCAAATCAATTTAAAAAAATATTTTGAAAACATGTTTGGTAAAGTAGATAATTTTTGAATTTTTTGTCTACCCGGTCGTCTGCCTAGACATCCTCCTGAATGTTTGGTTGGTTGACCAGAACAATACATTTTTTTTTTCAATTGTCAATCGCCACTTGTTATTTTGAAAAAAAATAATTTATATTTGCTTTTGATAGTTTTAAATATATAAATTATTTTTTAAACCATAATGACAAATTATTTTTTTGAATTGAATTTTAAAAATAGTTTGGCTATAAGTTTTGAATAAAATTTTTAGGGCAAATTACATATACCCCTTGAGGTTTGGCTAAATTACAAACACCTCCCTGAGGTTTGAGAAATTACAAATTCCCCATGAATGCTATATTTGCATAACAAATTAGGGGGTAATTTGTTATGAAATATAAACCTCAGGGGGCAAATTGTTATGAAAATACAAACCTCAGGGAGCGGGATGTTATTTTGGAAATCTCAGGGGTATCTGTAATTTAGCCAAGCCTCGAGGGAGGTATATGTAATTTGTCCAAATTTTTAATAGAGTTTTGAGTTATGTGTTTAGTTATGAGTTATATGTTTTTCAATTAAGTTTTGAAAACTCTTTTCAAAACTCACAATCAAATAATTTTTCTCGTTTCACGTATCACATCAAAAATTCAAAACTCATAACCAAATAAATTTTCTCTTTTCAAATCATAATTTCAAAACTTACAAACTCAAAAAAGAATTCTATTATCAAATCATAATTTTAAAATCCTACCAAACACTAATGAGTTTTTTTTTTTTGGGCCCCATTAGTCATAATATCAAAATTTTAAATAGATTATATTCATAGTGGTGCTAGGCATTCTCACTTATTCTTTGAGAAAATATATGATAATGATAACAAAGTAAGTTAACATAACAAGACCTATATTTGTTTTAAGTAATCGTGTTTATTTTTGTTGCACCATCTATGAAATAATTTTTTTGATATATTTTACACTAGTAAGTGTGTCCATTGAAGTTTAAATAAGTAATTTAATAAAGTAAATTGGAAGGCTTATGAATGAAACATTTCTTCCTCAGATTTACAGTTACATTATTACAAATTGAAAAATATATATATATACAAAAAAAACTTGTATAGGAAATAGTTTTTGATTTGCATAAATAATTTTCTATGAAAACAAATAGTGTTTTCATAGCTTAGCTCCCATTATATTTGTTTCTTAAAAATTGAAAAAAAAAAAAATGATTGTTACAGCAATACAAAAAATTATAATTTTTTTTTGCAAATCTTATCATTCACTGCCTGTCTCATTCAAGGGATGTAAAATTCAAAAAATTGACTTATAAAATCAAAGTTTTTATTTTTCAAAGAAGATAGAGGATATGGATCATTGAAGATAGAAGCTACTACACGCTAGGAATATTATGGAATCCAACTATTGAGTTCCTTCCACCTGCACTACCAAACAAAACCTAATCTCATTTCTCTTTTCAAATAGAATAAAAAAAGAGAAAAAAAAAAAAATGATTATATAGGGATCAACCAAAAAGGGTGAATTGGTGGTTACCATAGGAAGGCCAATAAGAGATGCCCAAATAGAGCCAAAGGGAGATAGAGATAGGATAAGGTATTATATTTATACTATTTCATTTTTTTTTATTATTATTTTAGATTGTTTTTACATTTTAATCTCCTTAATTATAAAAACTGTTCATATTGTTACATTTTGTCCTTTTTTTTTTTTTATAGTTAAAGGGATTAAAATATACAAATTCATAAATACACTAATAAGATGATAAATACAATGATTAAAATGTAAGATTCTTAGTGTAATTAACTCAACAATCAAAAAAAGGTTGAGTAATGATTCATCCCCCTTTTCCCCCCACCCCCTTTGACCCCCTCTCTCTCTCATTGGTTACCTTTTCTTTTTCTTTTTCTTTTTTTTCCTGCTCCACCAATCACCCCCTGCCACGTGACAAAGGGGGTGAGGGGGTGACCCCAAAAGGGGGTCCCAAGCATTATTCAAAAAGGTTATCAATCCATTAGAGAAGATTGACTTTAGGGCTCAACTCATAAGAGTTCAATTAATTTTGTAATTTATAAGTATGTCGGTAAGATCCAATTGAACCTTTTAAACTATCACTCACCGTCAATTGAGGAGTCGTGAAATTAATCATTACTAAAAATAAAAAATTTGATTGATTTGTCATTTTATTTTTAAGAGCTATTTTTTGGATTTCCTCCCCCTCTATTATTATATATATTTTTTCTTTATTAATGTTATGATTGTTGATGTTAGAATTGCTGGTAGGTGTTGCTAGATTTCCTTATATAGTTGATGTTCTAATTCTTTTAATATTCATAAATAATCTATAAACCAATGACAATCTATTATTATATATATTTTTTCTTTATTAATGTTATGATTGTTGATGTTAGAATTGCTGGTAGGTGTTGCTAGATTTCCTTATATAGTTGATGTTCTAATTCTTTTAATATTCATAAATAATCTATAAACCAATGACAAAAAAATAAAATAAAATGTTAGTTAAGAGATGCTCAAATGACAGCTTGCAGTGGGACTTGGAAAGAGATAAGACCTTAAGGCCATGTTTGTTTGGGCGGACTGGATTAACATTCCCATGACTAATAGTCCTAGGATTACGAATTCGTTGGATTATGTATCCTATCTTAACTAATAGTCAATTTTAAAATAATTATTCCGTACTTCAATTGTTTAACCAAATATCGGATTAATAATTTTATTGGATTATTAGTCCAATCCCAAGCTCATGTCCACATAAACAAACATGACCTAAATTCATTGTTTATTTCACAACAACAATAATTCAAAACACTAATTTTGGTGCGCTAATGGAATACTACTGACATGGTATGGAGAAAAAGAAAAGAAAAAAAAATCAAAATCAAAACATCACATTACAATGGATAGGATCTATTTCCAGTTCATTAGAACTGGTTTTAGAGCTCAATAATTAAAGTTCCAAAGCGTTTTTCATTTCACAATTTTGTGGATATCCCTGTGGCAATCTTTCACCCTGGGCTAGTACATTTGGAAGGGAGTAAATCCCAAAACAAAAAAGAAAAGAAAAGAAAAGTAAATTATCAATAAATCTTAATAATTGAATTTAATTCTCATCAAGTTTTATTAAATACAAGTTATAGTAAAATCATTGTTAGATTCTTTTTTTGGTGATGATTTTTTGCATATGTCGTTAAAAATTGACAATTAGTGATTTTTTTTGTCATGATTTTTATAAATTGTTCCTAAAACTTATAATTAGTGACATTTTTCTATAATGAATTTTTCAAACCATCATTGAAAATTAAAAGTTAATAATGTTTTTTTTATGACGATTTTTTTAAACTATTGTTAAAATTTATAATTGTATTTTTTTGTAAAAAATTTTTTAAACTGTCACTAAAAATTAATAATTAATAACTTTTTTAATAATAATTGATCAAAAATGTCATTAATTTTCACAAGACCTATTAGTTAATAAGATTACCTATTAGGATTTAGCCCCCCCCAAAAAAAAAAACACAATCTCAATAAGACAAGGAAAAAAAAAAGAGAGAAAGAAAATCAACCAATAGGAGCGAAATTGAATAAAAAAGCATAAAGGATGCTTGATTAATCTTCTAAAGAAAAGGGCCAAAAAAAAAAAAAAAAAAAAACCCCTAGATAAAACTTAACTACCCCTTTCAATTGGATTGTGTCAAGGTATTCATTCAGGAATGCAAGTCACCAAAGTTACATTTAGGCATTATTTGGTATAAATTAAATGAGTGCACTTATTTAGGTTATATCAACTCTTTATTATTTTATACATTTTTTTTTTGTAAAATGTCAAAAGATACAGTTATTTAGATCATTTCAAATAATCTCATAAAAAGTATTAGGTTCATTCAGATTGTGAAGTTGACGAGTGGATTAAGGGCCGGTTTAGAATTGGTTCTCAATCATAAAAAAAATAAATAAAAACAAAAGTCTTAGAAGAGTCTAGAGTTATCCATGCAGGAGGCAATGTGGGCCAAGCCCAAGTTCGTGTTGTGGTCCATTTAGCCTTGGCATATATATGGTCTCAATCTTTTGAGCCAATGGCTCATACCTCTGGATAATCCAAAGCCCATGCAGGTGAAAGGCCTAAAATTGTATATAGTAGAACAACAATTTCAATTGATTTATTTTAAACAATTTTGGGCTTATTTGATTCAGCACTTTTATCTTTTAATTTCCATGTAATAAGAGCAGGGTAGGGGGATTCTCTTTGAAGACAAAATGTCTTAGTATGTCTAATTTAAATTCATAAATTTTAATTTCTGTTATATCTTAATATGAATTTACTAATAAGAATAATACATATTAAATCCTAAAATAATTTTTTTCCCTCATGATATACCCCAGTTATTCCTATTCAAATTTCTATATCTTCTTTTCCAAGAGATCAAAGCTATTTCTTTTTCTTCTTCATCTTCATCTTCATCATGCCTCTAAAACTCCAATCCATCCTACCAAAACTCACCATCATCATCAACGTCATTGTTTTTTATTATTTGAAACCCTAAACCCTAGAATTTTTTTTGAATAAAATCAAATAATGGATGTAAATAATAATCAAAATAATTTTTTGAAACAACCCATTAAAAAGGAGGTGAGTATTCATATAAAGGAGTTTCACAATCTTTGTAGAGCACCATCAATTATTTTCTATATCGTTTTTGGACAAAAATTAAAGGGTCCATCAGTTAGATTAACAATAACATATTATTGGAATTGTTCTTATTTTATCATTTAAATAGTACATTATTTGATAAGTACTCTCTCTTGTTAGTGCATGATGCCTATGTGCTTATAAGTTTGGTTTTTACTTTTCCATGAACATTCTTATGAATAATTTATAATGTAAAAGTTTGTTTGTTTGTTTGTTTTTTTTTTTTGTTTTTTTTTTTTTCCCTATATTGAAAAGTTTTATAATGCTTATGTAAAAGTTTGGTTTTTTCTTTTGTTTTTGTTTTTGTTTTTTGTTTTTTTTTCTATATTGAAAAGTTTTTGAAATAATTTAGTTTTTTTAGTTTGTTTATTATTTATTATTGGGGAAATTACATAAAAAATCGAAGGGTCTAGCGCATTTTTTCAAATTAAACCCCAGGTTTCAAATTATGACAATTTGTGCCCCATCATTCCACCCGTGTTGCAATTCGATCCCCTCGTCCATCTCCGTCTCTAGTAGTTAACGGAAGAATGATTTTGGTGCCAAAATTGCCCTAATTTTCACGAGTTAGGGCAAAACACACCCCTCCATTATGATTTACAGCTCCATGAACTCGCAATTGAAGCCACGCATTGAAGGAAGACTGCAATTCCATAGTTGATTTTCTAAAAAAGTCTTGGTCTCTGAGACAAAGGTAAGAAATGGTTTCATTTTTGGTCGTTTTATACGATTTTTCCCTTTCTTTTTTCTCTATCGTTGACCTTCTTTTTGTCTCCATTGTTGATCTTTATTTTCTCTCCATTGTTGACTTTCGTTGTCTCTCCATCGTCATCCAAATTGTTTTCTATTCCATCAAAGTGAAAGACAAAAATGAGTGAAGGTAATAACTGGGGTGGGAACAATTTGGGTGAGTTGACTCGCTGCAGTTGTGGGTTAAGATCGAAGATCAAAACTTTGTGGACTCCTGGTAATCCTACTAGGAGGTTTTTGGGTTGTCCTAATTATGGAGTTAGTGTACACAAGTTTCTAGTAAAGTCAGTTAACAATTTATTAGTATTTATAGAAAATTGAGAATAAAGTAATATGTTCAATTCGAAGAAGATAACAACTTTATCGAAGATTCACCCAAAAGCAACTGCTTATTTGTTTATGTTTGATTGCAATTACAAAAAAAATGGGGCTTGTGGTTACTTTTCTTGGTGCGATCCACCAACATGTGCTCATGGTAGACAAGTGTTGCCGAAGTTGGTAGATAAGGTTGCAGCACTAGAAGAATGTGCAAATGAGGTTGCACAATTAGAGGATGCTGTTTAACGTTATCATGAACGACAGAAGTGGCTTGTCATTGCCTTGATTGCTACATTGCTTATGAATGGACTATTTGTACTCCAAAATAGTGTTTAGGCTTGCTATGTAATTGATAATATATGTTTTGGCTGGGTGCATTACTTCCACAATGTGTTTTGTAATTGCAATGCTTTTGTTAAACAATGGCAATGTCAATTGTGTTTGATTTGTAATGGGGAAATGCTTTCTGCATTGTTGTTGTTTTGTAATGGTCAAATGTAAACAAAATGTTTGGTTTGAAATGGCTTGTGAAATGCTTTTGTTTTGTAATTGCGATGGTTTTGTTATCAATTGGTGAAATGGTTTTGTTTTGTAATGGTGCAATGGTTTTGTAATGGTTTGTCCTTAACTTCAGCATGGTGCAATGGTTTTATCATTTATGTACAATATAAGCGTGGTCAAAATTGATAGCCATACAAGCATATAATACCTGGTTTCACATAACCATAATAACCACAACAAAGCAAGCCAACCAAAGAAGCATATGAAACTTGGTTTGATATAAGCATAAGAACCTATTATTTTCATGAATGAACTTAGAACATAATTCCCATTTTAACCCGACCTTTATTGTATTCCGAACTCGGATTTCGTGGCTTAAGATTGTTATCCATGTCTTCTTCCTTCTTTTTCCTTCCCTATTTGAGTATTGGAATGTCTTGGGCATGTTTGGGACAGGTTGGTTATTAGTTGGTCCAGAATGCTATTGCCTAGATTTTGGCTTTTTTGCTCGAGCGAGCTTTGTGAACTCCTAGCATTTTTGCAGAGTTACAGAGATTCTAGGAGGGTAGTGTTCTTCGCTCAAGCGAGGCTTCTTGTACTCGAGTGGCGGTGTGCGTCTGTAAAATTTCTAAAGGTATGTATTCTGCGCTCGAGCGGGGTCACTTATTGTGTCTGGTCGCTTGAGCGATGACTCCTTTGCTCGAGCGAGCTTCGCGTATATGGGTTCGCCGCACTTTTTGGTATCTTTTCTCACAAAAACCCTAAACTAGCTTCTTTTCTCTCTAAAATTCGAATTCTCTTTACAAATACACCTAGATCTAAGGATCTCTACACCCTACGTTCTTTGATAAAGAGTTGAAGCATCTTAAGAGCTTCCATTTCATCCGATTAAAGTTTGATTTCGTCATTCTTGAAGTTCCTTCTCTTCTCCTTTGAGCTTCTACACTTGAGGTAGGGATATTCTACACTTTGTTATGATTTTTAACCTAGGTATTTGTTGTTATATATAAATGATGAGATTTAGTAGTGTTTTGACAAAACCTAGGGTTTGAGGTCAAGTCTAAAAGAGGGGTTTCCATGTGATGTTATGTAAATGACTGTGGGGTTTGGATGTGAGGGCATCTGGTGTTAAAATAGTTGATTTTAGCCTTTGGAGTGATATTTGAAATAGGGGGAAAATTTGCCTAATATATGTATACTAATTATTTTGTATAAATAATGGAATTGAGATGAGGAATGTGAAATTGGGTGGACGTATAAATGAATGGCGTAGTTGGATTTGTTTAATCACTCATATATCAAAATTTAATAAATTATCTGTTTAGAAATATATGTATTGGGCTATCGGTAGAGGATAACTATGATTATTGTAGAGATTGCATGAGGATTAGGAGAATTGAAACTAATCATTTACTTATGTCATTGAATATGACGGTGTTAAGACATTGAATATGTGTAATTGAATGTCATTGAATATGACGATGTCTTTAAATATATTGTATATGTATAATGTTTGGGGAGGAGAAAGGGTATGTGCTTTATGTTTTGAGAGGAGATAGGGGATGGACTCCATTGAAAATTAAGTTGGCTGAAGTGTCCAATGTGAAAGTCCCAAAATATTATGTATACATGGATGCCGATCTCGTGAACGAAATTTCCGTAAAATGGCAAGATTAAAGTGTTTATATGATTGTAATGTTGATTGAAAACCATTGAGTTGTGGTCTCAGTTGGGTCATTTGGAAAATTATACACTTGGCATATAAGTTGAAGTGAAATGAATTAACCTGAAATGAATAAATGGAAATGGATTGTGATATGAGTTTTAGTATTGAATATTCATGAGAAGGATGTACGTTGGTCATAAATATTGAATGTGTACTTGACACTTATATCTTAGTTAAACCTCATATATTGTGATAAACTGTTCCTACTGGGCTTTGGTTCACCCTAATTGGAAAATCATTTTCAGGTATCGGTGATATGCTTTCTCTAAGGACATAGCTTGGGAAGACTTAGGAGCTAGAGGCTCTATTTTGTTATTTTATGTTTAAATGTTCATTCAAGCCAAGGGTTTTATATGTATAGAGCTTATGACTCTCTTTTTTGTTGTAACCAAGTAATGTCTTGGAAAGATGTAAGTATGTATGGCATTTATTTTGTTGTTATTAGTTGGTGTTACATGCTATAGATTCAGGATGAATATTTATGAATGTATAATGCATGTAAGATCTTTTGTAACACAAACTCTGATGAATGAAAATATACTAATTCTATTATGCTCACTTCTCTCATGAGTAGGATTATTTGTATTATTTTGTGGGCGTTACAATTCAACCATTGCATTGAAGGATAATGACCATACAAGCATTGTTCAAGGTTTCATAACCCATATGTACAGCATAATTGTTCCAAAAGCCTATTTTAATTACAAAAGTGGTGAGTAAGGTAAGCTAAACCATGAACATTCCAAAAACCCCATGAATATTGCAAAAACCCTATTTTAATTACAAAAGTGTTCAAAACACTTGTTCACACTACATTGGCTGCCCATTACTTGCTTGTTGCTAATGTCTGTTGCTACTGATCTTGTCATCTTCCTTGGTTGCCCGTCAGTTGAATCTTCAACACCACTTATTGCTGCTGGCCTCTTCCTAGATTGACAACCACTTACTGCTACTTGGCTGCTTCTCTCTTCCCTAAATAATGCAGCTATCCTAAAGCCCATGAATGTCTGCAAAAGAAGTTTGTAATTAGTAACATTAATAATTTATTACTAACACAATGTTTATTTACTTTCATTCAATGGAATACTTACACTACTATTGGATTTCCTAGAAGGTCCACTTGTCTTTCCTCTCACTGGACCCTTGCAAGTCCTTTGATTGTGACCATAACAACTACATTTAGTGCATTTTAGGGTAGACTGCCTCCTCTGCAACTTGTATGGATTCTTAGCTTCATCTGGGTCCCTAACTCTATGTTTGGAAGGCCTACCAGTTGGTCTTTTAAGCTTAGGAGGTAGAAGAGAGTCACAGCCTGTTTTAGGCCACAAATCTGGCCCATTCACTGGATTAATCAATGCCTCATAAGTCCTCAAAAAAGTTTCCTTCTTGAAATATGCATGAACATAATCTTCAACCCTCTCATTTTGAAAAAATATAGCAGCTAGGGACAAGAGATTCCAGTGAGGTCCCATTTCAAGCATGTGCATGTCCTATTCTCTAAGTTCATTATATACTCATCCCCTCCATGTTTGACTTCAAACTCAGCACCTCCTGACTATGTAGGTGTCCATACTCTGGACTTCAGTTTCCTCTTTTCAACTTTGCGTTGTATCTTTCCACAAATGGGCCCTTTATACTTCAGCATGCTGTCCCTACATTTATGTATCCTCATCATCAAAGCCCTCCTTATCATCTCCATCATGGTAAGGATGTGTTTGTCCCTAGCTTGTATCACCCATGAGTTAAAGCATTCAAAGATGTTATTGAGGAGCCCATTGGATTTGGTTCTTGGACTAAACCCATGCCTAGACCATTGGATTGGGTTCACTCTCATCATCCAGTCATATGCCTTACTATCTACTGCATGTAGCTTAGTCATATGCCTTTCCCATTTAACCCTTGTGTATGCTTTTGCTGTCTTCCAAACATAATCCTTCAACTCTTTCCCTTTAAACAATTTTTTGAAGTTTGCATACAAATGTTTGAAACAAAACCTATGATTGGCTTTAAGGCATACCAATCTCAAGCTTGGAACAAGTCCCTATAACAAAAAACAGATAACATAGCCAAACAATTATTTGACAACATTCTTCTAGGAATGACATGATGATAAGAGTATTTGAAAACATAAGGAATACATAAAAATATTTACCTTTTGTTGATCAGTCATAAATGTCCATCCATGTTCTTCAATTGGGCCAATATCTTGTAACAAGTTGTGTAAAAACCAAGTCCAGCTCCCCTTACACTCTGCCTCAGTTACAACATAAGCTATTGGATACATTTGATTGTTTTCATCCCATCCAATAGCTGTAAATAACTGCCCTTGGCAAGGTCCTTTCAGAAAACAAGCATCCAACCCAATTAATTGTCTTACACCAGATACAAACCCTCTCTTAATTGCACCAAGGCATACATACATTCTCTGAAACCAAGGTTTAACTTCTAATTGAGGCCTCCATACATTTATGCTAACATTAGTATCCTCATTGGTTTTTTTCAACTCAGCTGCATAATCCCATATCCTACTATGTTGTTCAGCATTGGTTCCCTCAATCTTCTGAATTGCTGCCTTTTTGGCTCTATAAGCTTTCATTGTTGACACACTTACAACAAAATCCTCTTTGATACTTTCTTGAAACTCATTCACTTTCAATGTTGGGGTGGTCCTAAATTTCTGGACATACTTCTCTACCAACCAAGAACTTGTCATTTGTCTATTCTTGTAAGTTCTACAACAAGAGTGTTTAAGTTGATATATTTTTATCCACAAAGTGTTCTCCCCAGTCATCTTGGATGCTTACAATCTCCATTCACACCCAGCACTACAATTCACTTGAACCTTCTATTTTTCACTCTTAGTAAACTTCACATCATATCCTTATTTTACTGCATATTCCTTGACAGCATCTTTGAACTTATTTGCAGTACTAAACAACATTCCTAGTTTGAATTCTATGTTCTGCATATCAACCTCATGCCTAAATTCAGGGTACTTAGACTTGTTGTTATTCTCTTCATCATCAGAGCTTGTAGGGGTAACTAGTTCTTCCTCAGATGAATCTGCATCATTCATTTCACACTCATTACCTTCTTTAAGCCCTTCTTCATTGACATCTCTCTCAACATTACTATCAAACATGATGTCATCAAGCTCAGGATCATCATCATCACTACTATCTGAGAAATCCCTGTCTGATGGGTCATCATTGCCATCACTGTCAGTGTTTGAGTCCTCTTCACAGTGATCAATGTTGTGATTTCCATCATTTTCCACATCTTTCACTGGTACATCAGTAAAGAATAACACAGGATGAGCAATATCTACATTATGTGGCTTATGATGATCAATAAACAGCTCTAAGGTATTTGTATTTTCCAACAAGCAATACATTTCTCTAATATTATCATCATTAGCCAACATTCTTAACCCTAAGATCAAATTTTTGTTAGGAATCCTATAGAAAATATGCTTGTAATAAAAAACACCCAAATCCTTCAACATGTAGCTAATCTCTGGGACAGATAATTTATTAATATCAACTGCATCAAATACATCCACATTACCTCCAACATAACTCTTTCATCATTCTCATAAAATAGCCACTGTGGTGTATCAAAACTTTAACAAAAGTTGCCATTACTACATCCATACATAAACAAAACAATAATGACAATAACTATGGGTTCACTTGCAAAACAAAGCATATTAAAAAAACAAAACTCTCATATAAAGCAACTTGGCCCACAATTCTCCATCTATGGAGACAAAATATGACAGAAAAGCAGACACAGAAGACCTTACAAAAATAATAGAGACCTTGGGACCACAATGTATTCAGTGATACAGAGGCATGCATATAATCGGAGACAAAAGCAATGTCACAAAGCAATAAACAATAAGTGTGCACCAACAATGGAGAGAAAAACAATGTCATAACGAATAAATAATGTTAACAATGGAGACAAAAAGAAGGTCAACAATGGCGAAAAAAGAAGGGGAAAAATCGTATAAAACAACCAAAAATGAACCCATTTCTTACCTCTATCTTAGAGTCCAAAGCTTTTTGGAAAATCAACTATGAAATTGTAGTCTTCTTTCGATGCGTGGCTTCAATCGCGGGTTGAATTACCAGGTGAGTTATATGGAGCTGTAAATCGCAATGAGCGGGCGTGTTTTGTCCTAACTCGTGAAGATTAGGGCAATTTTGGTGCCGAAATCATTCTTCCGTTAACTACTAGAGATGGAGATGGACGGAGGGATTGGATTGCAACACGGGTGGAATGGTGGGGCACAAATTGTCACAATTTGAAACTTGGGGTTTAATTTGAAAAAGGCGCTAAATCCTGGGGTTTTTATGTAATTTCCCCTTTATTATTTGGGTATACCTTGAGGGTAATTTGGAAAAAATAATAGGATGTAATGAGAGTAAAATGAAATTTTAAATAATTAAACAAGGTATACTTAGAAATTAAGAGTATAATAATTTTTTTTTGGTGTAAATAGAATCCCCGGGCTAGTAGAACTCAACAAACCCAATTCATAGAAGTCCAATTTGGAGGTTATTGGATTCTTTTTTGCACCCTAAAAATTACGCAATTGAATGGGCCAGGTTGAGAAAGCCAGGCCCAAGTCATAATCTTTTATGATTGAATGAAATTTGGCTTGTGGCTGAGCTCTCTCTCTCATACACATACGAATAATTATTGATGAATGAAATACAAATAGAAAATTCATACAAAATTATATAAATCAATATGAAATTTTCATTTAAAAATAGAATATTCATGAAAATGACTTTTATTTATAATATTGACATTGTTACAATATTTTTGTGATATTTTCCGTGTAAATTTTTTGTATGGATAGAATTTTTGCATGAATATTAGGCATAAGTATAACTAATTTATGAGAAATTTTATAATGTGGCAATTGGGTGCCCAGATTAAAATGTTATTTTCATTAGCTTATTCCAGTAAACAATTTTTTGTTGTGTCATTAGCTTATTTTACCCTGTGAAGTTTTTTATTTATTTTTTATTTTTTATTGGTTTATTGGTTGGTGGATGTTTAATTGCTATGCACTACACAAGGGAGAAAATGTGGTTATGGTTTTTTGGGAGTTTGAGTAATATAGTTTCTATTTTTAATTTATAAAATTAAAAAAATTATATATATATATTTTTTTTAACAATCAATAGAAGGGAAATAAGAAAAAATAATATTCAAATTCAGACGTCACGTTTGATAAGGGAGTCCTATATTCACTAGTATCATTTCTTAATCATATATAATTCCAAAGTTGGAGAGGAAACTTTTTTGACTTAATTATTTAAATTATTAATTTTTGATTGCTTTAAAAAAAAAAAAAAAAAAAAAAGTGCACTAAATAATCAAGGACAAAGTTTATTGCTTTCAATAGTTGTAATTATTATCATGATTCGAAATGAAAGCACAAAATGTGGTGTGAGAAGCTTTGCCAATTATATCATAATTGTTTTTCTTCATTCTAAAACTGTGCCAAAAACAAAAACAAAAACAACTCAAACAAAAATGGACCATGTTGATTGATTCCCTTGCCTGCCTGCCTCACATTTCATGCCAATCCTTAGTGGATTGACTTGACTTGACTTTGGTGAAGTCTTATTTAATTCCACAGAATCAATATATTACTTTATTTAAGCAGAAGGTTTGACACATTCTGATGATTGTATCATACAATTTTATTTGTGTGTTAGAGTGTGACTGAAAAAACAAAAAAAACACTCAAAATGAGTGAAGGAGGTTGTTCAAAGCCAAACACATTTTTCTATATAATGACACCATCCATATGAAGACAGCCTTGCATCATCAAAAATAGGTATGCTATTGTCACCTATTATGTCATTAAAATTAATATGTTGTTATTTGATTCAAAAGTCTTTGTCCGGTTTAAGTCTATCAAATTGATTAATTTTTAGTGGGTTTATCTCAAATTATTTCGTTATTATTTGATTTAGAAGTCTTTGTCCAATCTAAGTATGTCAAATTAGTAAATTCTTAGTGGGTCTATCGGATAAGGTTGGGTTAGGGTTAGGGTTAGGTTTAGCCATTGGTGTTCAGCTTATAGACAAGTGTTTCTATTAAATTTTATTAAAAAAATAATAAAAAAAAATCACAAAAAATAGATCTTAAATATTGGTCCGTTGACCTGTGAGAGGCAACTTATTGGAACGGCTTGAGAGCCCACTTGGACCACATCTATTGGACAGGACTTGGGCTTGGCCTGCAAGTAGGTTTGAGCTTCATTTTCGGGGCCGAACTCAAACTGATGCTAACCCTTGGATATGTATGAGTGAGATGATTAATGGAAATTTTGCGGGGCCATTGTAGAATCAATATAGAAAGTAACAAGAGACTAAGGTAGTGTTTGGTAATTATTTTTTTAAAAATCAAAAAAATAAAATAAAAATGATAAGCTTTGATAATCGTTAAAAAAATTAATTTTTATTAGTAAAAAAGTTTTGTAGCATTTCTAGCTCAAGGCAAACAAGTTTAAAAATTTCACTCAAATTTGTTCATTTAACAAAAGGCGAATTATACTAACAGTCCTTATAATTTGGAGTTTATATCACTTTAGTCCCTAACTTTTTAATTGTGATACATTTAATCTTGAATTTTGAATCTTATTCAAAATAAGGACAATTGAAGATATTTCCTTTGAAAACGGGTCATTTCAATGGTAAAGTCGTCTTACAACTTATTTTGTGTTAGTTAATTTGTTTGTTGTTTGAAATGTAATGACTTTTTTTTTTAATTTTTTTTTATGAATAATGTTGAAACTATATTGGATTTAAAGTTTTGTTTTCAAAATATATTTTAAAAATAAATAAATTAAGAAACTAAAAATTTAATTGGTGAAAAAAAAAATTAAAAAAAAATCATTTTATATAATTTTATCTTTTGGGAGGGTAGAAATAATTTTTTTAAATAAATTTTTTGGATATTTATTTTTGTTAAATTAATTTCTATTTTTTCAAAAGTCAAACATGGTGATAATTTTGATATCATTATTCAATCAATCTATTAAATAAAAAAAAATCTAAAACTAAAAAATTTCATATATTAAATATATGGATTATATATTAAAAGCTTGATAACCATCCAGTACATGATAATCATAAAAAAATATCTGTTAATAACAAATACAAGAATCTATTACATGATAACTATCAAAAAATATCAATAAAAACAATAGTCTATTACATGATCGTCATCCAAATACATACTAAAAACAAATTTGGTAAAAAAAATAAAAATGTAAAAATTTATCATTTTTATATAATTTTATCTTTGGTGAGTAGAAATAATTTTTAAAAATTCAAAAATAATTTTTTGACATTTATTTTTTTATCAAATTAGTTTATATTTTATCAAATTGATAACTTTGCCCATGAAATGGAGCAACAATATCTTCAATTGTCGTTATTTGAACCAAGATTCAAAATTTAGGATCAAATATATCACAATTAAAAGATTAGTAACTAAAGTGACGCAAGTTCCAAATTATAGGAATTGTTAATATAATTCGCCCTATAACAAACTAGTCGAAATATATTATATATACTTAAGGTTTCCAATTTCTTATTTTTTGACAAAAAATTGGAAACATGATTTTTTTTTTTTTTTAAAATATAATGTTTGGTACACATGTTTTCAAAACATATGAAAATAAAAATTAAAAAAATATATTTGGTGAGTTATCATAGGGAAGATGAGTATAACTGGAGAGGTGGTGGAAGGAGGAGAAAATAAAATTTTATTTTGAAAATATTTTTTTGAAATTTTTTTATTACTTCAAAATTTTAAAATGAAAACAATTCAATCGTATTTGTTTCCATTTTTAAAATTTTTTTATAACAAAAATAGGAGAAGAAAAAAGAAAAAACCCAATAGCATCAGTAAACCTTCTCTATTAGTGCATTTGTAGTTCAATGTGAATGGATATTTGGATCTAATTTTCGTGGGTAGGATTTGGGAGGCCTTGCCTTGCATGCTTGTCATGTCATTTGTTTTACATATTTCCATTGGTGAGTGTGAATTCAAAGAAGAGATACAATTGCAAATAAAAGGAATCGTTGGTATCCAGGAGTGTGACACTGGAACTAGAAGAATCTACTTTGTTTGTTAATAAAGAAAGAGAAAATATGAAAAGAGAAAAAGGAGTAAAAGGAAGGAGAAGAATGTGTTTTCTTTTTAGAAGTGAAAGTGAGCTGTGAAGTAACGAAAATCTCGTGTTTATTGATTATCTACACTATTATATAAAATTAGTTATTGAGTTGGTGTTGATGTCTTAACTTTTTAATTTTTAAAAACAATCGTCCAATACTAGTTATATGAGCAATTATGCCTTAAATTTGGATTTTTTTATTTTTATTTCAAATCTGTCAATTGCTGATTTTTTCAGATTCATAAAATGTTTCATTTTTTAGATTTTGAGTTCTATCATACACTTTATAATCTTATTTTTCTAAAATAAAATAATCACATAAGCATTACACCACTTATAGTTATTATTATATTTGATGTGAACACTTGACTTTGGTGTAGTGTTATGGTAAATTTTATTTTCTCCAAAAAAAAGTCATAAAATTTGTTTGGCAAACTATTTTTGAGAACTATTTTCGAACTATTTGTGCAAATTATTTTTGAATTATTTTTGAGAAAACATATGATAGAGTATCTCGAGATATAATCTTGTGAGTGTTAGAGAAGAAATAGATGACAAAATGTTACATCGATGTCATTTGATATATGTATGAAGGTGTGGTGATCACTATTAGATCGCCTGCCGGAGAGATGAGTGAATTTCCAATTACTGTGGGGTTACATCAAGGATCAACCATAAATCCTTATTTTTTCACTTCAATTATGGATGAGTTGACGCGCAATATTCGGGATGATGTATTATGATGTATGTTTTTTGCAGATGATATCGTGTCAGTGGATGCGACTATAGAAGAAATTAACACTAAGTTGAAAATTTGGAAAAAAACACTTGAGTATAAAGAATTTAGGATAAATCGAACTAAAATAGAGTATATGAAATGTAATTTTAATAACAATCACAATGAAAGCAGAGGAGAAGTGAAAATTGAAAATCGAGAACTACCTAAGAGTGAACATTTTTGTTATTTAGAATCGGTTATTTCAACGACGGGAGATATTGGAACGGATGTGGTCCACATAATTAAGGTGGGGTGGTTTAAGTGGAGAAGTGGGTCTAGAGTATTGTGTGATAAATAAGTACCCATTAGACTAAAAAGGAAGTTCTATAGAACAACTATTAAACTAGTGATATTGTATGGGACAGAATGTTGAGCAACTAAAATATAACATATAGATAAGATGAGTGTTGTTGAGATGAGTATACTGAGGTGGATGCGTGGCAAGACTAGAAAAGACAGAGTTAAGAATGAGTATATTCGAGAATGGGTAGGAGTAGTACCGATAGAAGAGAAGTTAAGAGATAATAGATTGAAATGGTTTGGTCATATACAACGGAGACCAACAGAGACAGTAGTGAAAAGATGTGATATAATGATAGTAGATGGTAGTGTTAGGGGAAGGGGTAGACTTAGATTGACGTGGACTAGTGTAGTAAATAGATATATGAATCTACTTAATTTAACTAACGAAATAACCTTAGATAGAGTCGAGTGGAGAAGAAGGATTCATGCAATCGATCCCATTTGATGGGACTTAAGTTTTGGTTTGGTTTGGTTTGGTTTGGTTTGGTTTACTTTTTAGAAAACACTAAAATTGTTTTCAATTTTTTTAGAACTTTCATACAAATTAAAGGGCTATATAACCAAATAAAGTGAGAGATTATAAAGCTTTTACTTTCATATTCAACCTTGATACCCAAACTAGAAGGACCAAAAGCAATTTGGTAGTTCTAAATATCTTATACAATTTAAAACTTATAATTCATCCATTATTATAAAGCTTTTACTTTCATAATCAACGCTCATACCAAAACTAGAAGGACAAAAAGTAATTTGTTGGCTCTAAATGTCTTATACAATATAAAACTTATAATTCATTCATAATGATATGATTAAAGAGTTGAGTCCTATATAGTTGACTTCGTGACAAATTAAAAATTGACACATAATTTATCACGTCATTATAAATAAAATTAAAAGAGATATTTTTAGAAATCTCAATATTTTTTCATATATTCTTGGAGGATGAAAATCTTGAGAAGGAATAAGAATTCCTAATTCAATCCGTTGTAAACACATTACGAAAGTGAATTAGGAAAGTGATTTTTTATTATTTATTTCAACAGTAAATAATCACATTGACAAGTTAGGTAAAAATCTGATCCTCCATTTCCCCATGTGAATCTCACATTCAAGAATGTTTGCTATTTAAGAGTAAAAAAATAATAATTGAGTCAATAATATTTATTTATTTTTTCATTGTTCAATAAGCACACCTAAATAACATTGACACATAAATTTCAGTACTAATAATGACATTTCTACTCTCTCTTAAATTCAATCATCTTCACATGGTGAACAAATCTCCTTTATTTTTCCTCCCATATTTAAAGTTATTTGAACATAAAAACTTGTGAACAAACATTACTAAATTGGTCATGTTGTCCACGACCTCATTGACTTTAATGAAGTCTTTCAGTTCATCACGTATAAATAACAAAGGGCAAATTACATATACCACCCTTGAGGTTTGGCTAAATTACAGATATTCCCCTGAGGTTTCAGAAATTACATCCCGCCCCCTGAGGTTTGTATTTTCATAACAATTTGCCCTCTGAGGTTTAAATTTCATAACAAATTACCCCCTAATTTGTTATGCAAATATAGCATTCATGGGGGAATTTGTAATTTCTCAAACCTCAGGGGGGTATTTGTAATTTAGCCAAACCTCGAGGGGGTATATGTAATTTGCCCTATAATAAAATATTTCTCCCTAAAAAGTAAATTTTGAAATAAATTAGTGTCTAATAATTTATTTTAAACTCAGAATAGGTAAATAAATAATTTATTTTAAACTCAGAATAGGTAAATAAATATTGTTTTAAATGGTAATATCTATCTAATAATTAAAATATTTATACGTGTTTATATAATCTACTTATAAAACAAAATCTAGTCACACATGAAAAAACATTGTGAAGAATAAAAATTGTAAATTTTATTTTTTTAAGTATAAATAATAAAACCTTCTTTTTGCTCATTTTCTTTTTTATTTAAAAATTTTATCATGTAAAATTATTTTAAAAAATTATAAAAAAAATCTTAAGATTTGACCATTGTAACAAAATAAACTTTGTGTTTAAAATTTTTCAATTTAAAATCTATTTTTTTTAAAAAAATATTTTTAATCCAAATTACCTGCTTATTTTAAGTAAAACTGTATTTTAGTCATTAAATTTGACAAAAAATGGTGACTAAAATATCATAATAGTGTTAGTAACAAGATAGATAAAATGATTTAAATTAAAAATAAATAAAAATATTAAAATTTAAATTGATAAAATAAAAAATTTATTTTATTATAAGAGTCAAATATAAATTTTTTCCCCTAACTTCTCAAAAAATTTAAAGATGAATTGATTATTAATAATTCATTAATGATTAAAGCTATATACAAAAGGCAAAGTGTAGAAGATAATTATTTGAATTACAGAAAAATGTCAAGGCGTTGTGATCAAGTGACATATAGCTGCATCTTAAGGTACGGCGAGTGTGAAATGTCTGAAATTCAAACTTTTAGATTAATAATAATCTCTTTAAATTATAACATAATTTTATTAACATAGAAAAATAAAAAATTGGAGAAAAATAGAAGACACGACATAACACGTTCGAGTGATTCACATCTCTTTTTTAAGGATTATTTGGAATAATCTAAAAAAATGTATTTTTTAATTTTTTATGAAATATGGGATGAGTTTGAGTTGGGTTTGAAGTGATACGTTGGAGAGGTGATGTGATTTAAATAAGATGATATGACTTAAATAGAATAGTGATTTTTTTCAAACATGCCAAACCAACTCTTAAAATCTATAATTTTTTTTGAATCTCAATTATTGATAGTGTAAATTTTACATATATATAAATAGATTTCACACATACATCAATAATTAAGATTTAAAAAAATTATAAAGGTTCTCAAAAAAAGAGATCCAAACATTTTTTAGCACCACGTATGGTTTCCCAACATAACACGTTGGAATGATTCACATCACATTATCATTGACTCTTACATGAGACGACGTCACGCACTTGTGTATGGCATGCGTCACTAAGACCACGTATGGTGTCATCATCAATACTGAAATGCTATGGTGGTGGTGGGTGGCATGACGAATGACTTTTCAAAAAATGTTTTTCTAAGAAAAAATATCATAACCAGCAGCAAAAGTGAATTGTCAATTCAAATGAGGTATTTTATATTTTATTTTCAACATGTTTCATTATTGTCGGAACATAATTTTTGAATGATAACACGTAATCAAGGTATCACCGAAATACTAATTGAGGTGTTACGTGTCCTGATCATGATGCCGAGATGATCTCGGTTAGGCCGAGGTTATTAACGAGAATATCGGAATCCGAGATAAGTGGATAAAGAACAAGAGTCCTAGAATGGGAGGAGACTTTAGTGTGGGTAAAGATGAGACTCTTAGAGAGCTTATCCTAATCCTATTGGGTGTCCAAGATTAGCAGTAATCCTGAGTCCATTGGAGTTAGGCTTCCATTGGGACTAGGATTGAGTTGGTTATAAAAGAGAGGCAACAATATGGGTCTAAGGTATGTCTTTTTATGCTCAAACTAGTGAGTTTAGCATTATTGATTATCTTTGAGAGATATTGAGTACTGACTTGATCGTCGGAGTATCCCCAGGTGGCGAACCACCACCGGAGTCTTCTCTTTCTGTTGCAGGTTAGTTAGGTGCCATCTATTCCGCCGGTGCTCTCCAGCTGGATACTAAGATTGCAGTGTGGTCAGATTTTCACCCACACAATTTGGCGTCGTCTGTGGGAAAGAAAGAAGAATAGATGGCCAATGAAAGAAAGAATAATAGATGGCCAATGACGGACAGAAGGATCAGATTGGAGACAACGCTCCTGCTGGGAGTGGGAGACCTATCAACCTCGACGTTGAAGGAGACGACCGCAACACAGAAACTCGTGACTAGAGTCACGGAGTGAAAGATGCCGGCCAGAGAGGTGACGCACCAAAGACAACAGATCGAAGCGGATACTACAACGAAGATGACCTCCAGGTATGGAAAGATAGATACCTGCGGAGGAACGAAGACCCTTCCAGAAAGGATGCAAAGACAGGGGCATGAGCGCTCCCAAGGAGATAACATTCAAGTATAGAAGAACTCATCCTAAGTGAGCAGATCCCGGATTCCAGATCCGATATGATGTTTACCACTTGTTGAAATTTGTAGCAATTTACAAGTTGGTTAAACCGATATAATGTTTACTACTTGTTGAAATTTGTAGCAATTTACAAGTTGGTTAAACTGATATGACGTTTACCACTTGTTGAAATTTGTACCAATTTACAAGTTGGTTAAACCGATATGATGTTTAACACTTGTTGAAATTTGTAGCAATTTACAAGTTGAAGTTAAATCGAGATGATATTTAACATTTGTTGAAATTCTATGTGAATTTACAAGTTGAAGTTAAACCGATGTCATATTTAACACTTGTTGAAATTCTGTGTGAATTTACAAGTTGAAGTTAAACCGATGTGATATTTAATACTTGTTAAAGTTCTGTGTGAATTTACAAGTTGAAGTTAAATCGAGATGGTGTTTAACACTTGTTGAAATTCTGTGTGAATTTACAAGTTGAAGTTAAAATCGAGGTCATATTTAACACTTATTGAAATTCTGTGTGAATTTATAAGTTGAAGTTAAACCGATGTGATATTTAACACTTGTTGAAATTCTATGTGAATTTACAAGTTGAAGTTAAACCGAGGTTGTATTGGAAGAAGATTGGTTTAAACACTTATTGAAATTCTGTGTGAAATTACAAGTTATGGTTAAACCGAGGTCGTATCGGAAGAAGATTGGTTTAAACACTTGTTGAAATTCTGTGTGAATTTACAAGTTGAAGTTAAATCGAGGTTGTATCGGAAGAAGATTGGTTTAAACACTTGTTGAAATTCTGTGTGAAATTACAAGTTATAGTTAAACCGAGGTCATATCGGAAGAAGATTGGTTTAAACACTTGTTGAAGTTCTGTGTGAATTTACAAATTATAGTTAAACCGAAATCATTGTTTAACATTTGTTGAAATTTGTGGACAATTTACAAGTTGAAGTTAAACCGAAATCATTGTTTAACACATGTTGAAATTTGTGGACAATTTACAAGTTAAAGTTAAACCGAGGTCATTGTTTAACACTTGTTGAAATTTGTGGACAATTTACAAATAGAAGTTAAACCGAAATCATTGTTTAACACTTGTTGAAATTTGTGGACAATTTACAAGTTGAAGTTAAACCGAAATTATTGTTTAACACTTGTTGAAATTTGTGGACAATTTAAATTTGTGGACAATTTACAAGTTGAAGTTAAACCGAAATCATTGTTTAACACTTGTTGAAATTTGTGGACAATTTACAAGTTGAAGTTAAACCGAAATCATTGTTTAACACTTGTTGAAATTTGTAGACAATTTACAAGTTAAAGTTAAACCGAGGTCATTGTTTAACATTTGTTAAAATTTGTGGACAATTTACAAGTTGAAGTTGAACCGAGATCATTATTTAAACAATGATTGAAACTTGAGAAAAATTTACAAGTTGAAGTAAGACAAAAGATATGTCTTGTACTTGTTAAAATTTCTGATTAATTTACAAGTCAAGACAAGGTTATACTGAAAGAAGTATCTACATACTTGCCGAGATTACCATGTTGCCAGGACTTGAAAGATAATAGAAGACAGAAATCTTAAGAAGTAAAAGAAAAGTAGTGAGTTTTGAGCAACACTTGTGAAAATATTTGTTACAATGTTTTCAAGTGTTAAACCGAGTCTGAAATAAATCGATTAGTGGGTATAACCGAGGTGTTACACTGCGGCATGAAGCCAACTTCCATAATGTGATCCTAAGTGCAACTTATGTAGAAATAAAGTATCGAGGTTATGTTATCCGAGGTGTCAACCTGATGATAATTCCGAAGCGATGCTTATCCGAGGTGTCTACCTGGTGATAATTCCGAAGTGATGCTTATCCGAGGTGTACTACCCCGAATTGATTTGCAGGATATATTCGAAAAACGTTGAAAAAATTCTAAAGTATGGGGAAGCATACAGGCAGTAAGCAGAAGAAAGCATTCAATACTCAGAAGAATACAAACATGCATTAAAAGAAGCACTTCGACCTGGTAAAGTGATTTCTTGTTCAAATACAAAGTAGTGGCGCATCGGCGAACAACAGACATTATTCAGAAGCAAAGAAGTTACATATGCAAAGAAAACAAAAGTACAAAAATGAAGACCCTAAGAACTAGGGACTAAAGCGAGAACGTTGGATTGATCTGCTTCGATGGTTGCCGGTGGTTTAGCTTCGACAGTCAGTTGGAGGAGTTTCTCTACCGTTATCTCGACATTTATTTCAAGAAGGGACGTGGTTCTAAGACTATGCGGAAAACAGAAACGAGGGCAAGAATCTGGAAATACAACAAGAAAAGACAAGAAGAGAAAATTTAGAGCCAAGAATAGTGGTGAATCATCAAAAACACTGTGACAGAGTGTATGCAAGGGTACAAGGCCAAGAACAATGGCAAAAGTGCAAGAAAGTTGTGAACAGTATGTGTATTCAAGACTTGGGCAAAAACAAAATCATGAAATAGACATACTGAGATACATGATTCATGAAATCGAATACTTGAGCAAAACAGTAATGGCAACAAGTAATGAGGCAAAAACTCTTGAAGAGCAACAAAAATTGAAACCAGGAGGAATAGTGGCTTACCAGAAAAAATGAAGCTGGTATGAGGATCGCCGAAATCAGACAACGACAGCAATCGGAAAGGATCAGCAAAAGCCTCACCGGAGGGAGAGAGTGAAACTGGTTGTAGAAAGCTTTGCAAAAGCAGCAAATGGAAGATTTGAGAGGGTTGATTTTGATCAAAAGTATGAAATGGCGGCAAAATGGCAATTATGGTGCTTGGGACGACGTGCTTGTCAGACAGCGCAAGTAAGTACAAGACGACTTAATGACGCATATCAGACACAGCTCTGTAGAGGAAAGATGCGTGACGGTTTCGGTTGAAATATTGTACATGCCAGTTCATACGCGTGGTGAAACACTTGGAGTTTTTGATTTAATGAAACAAATACCTCGGCTAGGAGGACGGTTTCGGTTGAAAAACTTGGATGAACTTGGTTGTTGGTTCCAAAGTATTGATGAAAGCAGATTATAGGTCTCGATCATATTGAGCCAACGAGTTCTGACTTCGGCAATAGATGATGAAGTAAGCTTAGCCGACGTGCTAAATGGAGGGAATGATATAGGTTCCATCACCTCAGGATGCCGAGGTAATAGAACCTAAGGGGCAGTTGTGGGACATAATTTTTGAATGACTACACGTGGCCGAGGTGTCACCAAAGTGCCGGCCGAGGTGTCACCAAAGTGCCAGCTAGGGTGCCATGTGTCCTGATCATGATGCCGAGATGATCTCGGTTAGGCCGAGGTTATCAACGAGAATACCGGAATCCGAGATAAGTGGATAAAGAATAAGAGTCCTAGAATGAGAGGAGACTTCAGTTTGGGTAAAGATGAGACTCTTAGAGAGCTTATCTTGATCCTATTAGGAGTCCAAGATTAGCAGTAATCCTGAGTCCATTGGAGTTAGGCTTCCATTGGGACTAGGATTGAGTTGGCTATAAAAGAGAGGCACCCCCTGGGTCTAAGGTATGTCTTTTTATGCTCAAGCTAGTGAGTTTAGCACTATTGATTATCTTTGAGAGATATTGAGTACTGACTTGATCGTCGGAGTACCCCGGGTGGCGAACCACCACCGGAGTCTTCTCTTTCTGTTTCAGGTTAGTCAGGTGTCATCTATTCTACCGATACTCTCCAGTTGGATACTAAGATTGCAATGTGGTCAAATTTTCACCCACATAATTAAAATATGAAAAATAAAAAGTTTGAAAGGTTATAAATATCATATTGCTATTGAATGAACTTTAAAAATAATTATAAAAAACTGTAGTGGTAATAATCCTTACTTGTAGTCTAATTTTTTAATGATGACGTACACTTTTTTTTAATGATGACATATATTCAAGGAATAAAATGAATTTTTTTAAAAAATATCATATTATAATGCATTAAATGCTTATGTTATTTTGAAACTTTGATTGTTATAATATTTTTAAGAGTACTTTATGAATAAATGTTCTGATTCAGTTAAAAATAGATCTTAGGAAATTTCAAATAAGTTTGTAGTAAAAAAGTTACATAAAATTCTACAATGATAAAAAAATAAGATGTGATTTAGATTGTTGTTGTTGTTGTTTGTTTGTTTTTGTTTTTTTAATCAAGTCATTTTCAGTTTAGCTACTATTGCCTCTTACACAAATTAGTTGAACGAAATGATCATCATCTGTGATTTTACGTAAAAATAAGGGTAATTTTGATAAGATGATGACATGCATTGTAGGGACAATATGGTCATTTTCATTTTTAGGACTTTGCAAGAAGTCGTTTAGAAAGCTACATGGACAGCTTCTTCTGAATGGCTTTTTGGAGAACGCGACTTTTTTGCTAAAGCCCATTTACAGACGCTCACCCGACAAGCATTAATTTTCTAAAAGGACTTCTAAATCCTAGAAACCCTTTTGCGCCAAACACCTTTTAAACATATCATCAAAAGTATAATCTAATCAACAAAATTTTAATAATTTTTTTTCAAAAAATAAAAACCCGTGCAAAGTGTATTGATGCTTCGACGATGATGAAACGATTATCAAAGGTAGAGCTGGCAATGTCGATGATAAATAAAATCACGTTTGAGTGTGAATTCGGCCCACAATAAATAAAAAGATGTAATAAATTAAAAAAAACGACTTCTATCACAAAATTTCACAATAAGTTTGACTTTTTCTTCTCTCTCTATCTCTTAGGGATTTTTTTTTTTGGTATGTGGTTTTGGTATTTTAATTGTCAATGAGTGTGAAAGTATACAATTTTTTGTTAATGTTTTTGTATTTTCAGAATAAAAAGTGTAGATGTTCGTACATTTTATTACATGATTTGCAATTTTTTAGTGTAAAAAAGTGTGAATGTTTACATTTTTTTTATTGAACGATTTAAAATGTAACGTTGTAATGTGTTAATAGTTTATTGATTGAAAGTGTGAAATTTTACACTTATAACTTCTAGACATGATTTTAAATGTGAATATTCACATTTATAGATTTCACATTTTTAAAAAATTTGCACTATTTTATTCATTGAAATTGTGTATATTCACACTTAATAAAATTTCACACTTAAAACAATTTATATTATTTTATTCACACTTGCAACAATTCACATGGTTACTCTATCATCATTTATGAATTTCTCTTAAAATATAATTTTTGATGCAGATTGGGTAATTTTCTTCTAAAATATATTTAGGGCAAATTACATATACCTCCCTCGAGGTTTGGCTAAATTACAGATACCCCCTGAGGTTTCAGAAATTACATCCCGCTCCCTGAGGTTTGTATTTTTATAACAATTTGCCCTTTGAGGTTTATATTTCATAACAAATTATCCCCTAATTTGTTATGCAAATATAGCATTCAGGGGAGAATTTGTAATTTCTCAAACCTCAGGGGGTATTTGTAATTTAGCCAAACCTCAAGGGGGTATATGTAATTTGCCCATATATTTAATTGCTAGTTTGAGGTTATTATTAATAATTGAGATTTTTGATAATTAATAATTGAGATTTTTGATGATTTGCATAGCTATGAGACTTTTGGATTTATAGAATAGCTTGGGACTTAATATAGTACAAGTTCTCTACACAAGACTATATATTAAAATTCTTTATAAAAAAAAGTAATGGAGCGTGTATCATTCTCCAACAACTATACATTCTAAACAAACTAATATAAGTGTATGTCTTGAAAATATAAAGGAAAATTAGAGATAAGTAGTATTTAGGGGACAATATTACAAAATAATTGAGAATATTTTTATAAATTCCATAGGAATGAAATTTTGACAAAAAATTATTTTAAATTACAAACTTATGAAAATCTTTATTTTCATTCTATTCTCTCTCTCTCTCTCTATTCAGAGATGAAGCTACAATAGGATCAGGGGGTCACGTGCCTCCTTGGATTTTTTTTATACTTCTACTAATACCCTAACGTATATAAATTATATCTTATATATCTTTTATAAAATTGTAATACTTCCCTCCTTAAAATTGTAATGTCCCTTTATTAAGGATTTTAGTTCTAATTACAAAGATTCTACTAAAATAAGTCTTTTTACCATACGCTCCCTAAAAAGGTATACCATATACCAGTTATAATATTTTATGGTGTTAATCCCATAAAGTATTATAACTAAATTATTTCCGATTATAACTAAAAGGACCATAAGAAATAATAACCAAACACCATATCTTTGGTCATTACCTAAAATAATCTCAATAGGTCATAACTAACATTACAATGAGTTATGACTACGGGTCATAACCAAAATAACAGTCATAATAAATCATAACTAAATTTAATCAATACTACAATGAGTCATAATTAATACCATAATGTATCACAATAAAATTTTAAAAAGATCATAATTGCGACATATAATACCCACTTTTTTTGCGATATGTTTTATAGAATTTTTCTATTAAAAAATATCAATTCTATCTCGATTTATTTTATTTTATAATTTTCCAATCTACTTATAATAGTTACTCTCCAATATTTTTATAAAATTCAACCTTAAATCCCTTAATTTGAAATTCATATTTATTCAAATGGACTTATAATATTTAAGTTTTGTAATCTTTCATTGTTGTTCATTAAGAAAAAAAAATTAATATTGTCATTAATTTATGTTCTCCTATATTAAATTCTTGACTTCAATACAGTTCCTATTGCCTGCCACCCTTCTCGTCTCATCCCTACCACTTAAGGACGGAACTAGGAGAAAATTATAGGGGGCCATGGCCCGCTGTTTTTGTAGAAAATATTGTTTGCCATAGTATTTTAAGAATATATATACCATTATTTATATATAATGGCCTTCAAGTATAAAAAAGGGCAAATTACACAAATAGTCCTTATAGTTTGGGACTCGTGTCACTTTGATCCATGATTTTTCAATTGTGACACATTTAACCTTGAATTTTGAATCTTGTTCTAAATAAATACAATTGAAGATACCATTGTTTAATTTTAAGCAAAAAATCGTCAATTTAATAAAAATATAAACTAATTTGACAAAAATAAATGTCAAAAAAATATTTTTAATTTTTTAAAAATTATTTTTATCCACCAATGATAAAATTATGTAAAATTGATACAAATTAATAAAAATTACATGATTAATTTTTTAAAATTAATTTTACATGATCATCATGCAAACACATAATAAAAATTAATTTGGTAAAAAAATAAATAAATGTTTAAAAGATTTATCAATTTTACATAATTTTTTTTAGTGGGTAGAAATAATTTTTAAAAATTCAAAAATATTTGTTTGACATTTATTTTGTCAAATTAGTTTATATTTTATCAAATTGACGATTTTATCCTTGAAAAATCTAATAATATTTTCAATTGTCCTTATTTGGCACAAGATTCAAAATTCAGGATCAAATGTGTCACAATTGAAAAGTCAGGGACCAAAGTGACACAAACTCCAAACTATAGGGACTATTAGTGTAATTCAACTTATAAAAAATATATATTTCATTATTCTCTCATCTTGCATTTTCTTTATATTTTTCACCAAAAAAAACTTTTTCATCCCATTAGAAGTTGCTTCTATAGTATATAATTTTATATATATATATATATATATATACAATTTATATGTCATATTGTACATATATATGTATTTGTATATGGTAAAAAAAAATTTATTATTTCTTTAATTCCTCCGATAATAAAATTTTAGTTCTGTCCCTGCATCCATTTGACATCTCGTTTCAAAGATCACCCGCCAACTCCTATCTCCTACCTCACTCAGTCACCCACCCATAGCTCTCTCTACCTTTGAAAATATATGTATTTTTTTTTTAAATGCTATTATCACTTTACTTCTTTATGATTACATGTGGTTTTGAATATAAAGGCAAATCTTGAAATGTGTATTTATAAAAAAATCTGAAACAGTTCAAATTAAGACAAATGAAATGTGAAAAAGCATCTTAGGTGGAAGAGAATGAAAGCACTAAAAGATTTTTGGCATATTATGAGAATTTTATTTTTCTCTATCTGAAAACCTCCTTTGCAAGGCAACAAACTATACACAAATCCAACTCTAAATGGGGGCCTGTCTTGTCCAATGTCAAAGAAAAAGAACCCAACTACTAGAAACCTACCCAAAAATAAATAATAATAATAAAAAGGACTTATTAAAGAAATACAATTTTGATGACCAAAAAGAAATGATTGTTGGCAAAGCATTGTGAGTGGCGCACACACCTTTGGTATTGAAAATCAAAGGACCTTTCATAGTATTGAAAATCAAAGGACATTGTTCATTATGAAATGACGTGTGCCACGTTAATATTGCATGTGTCATGGGCAATACGTAATTAATATTGTGATCTATGGCGTCATCAAACAATGACTTCTTACCATTCTTAGGGTCTACTACTAGGTATATTTTTTTGATTAGGAATGACCACATCATGGCCTAAATAGGGACATACTTTAATTAAAAAAAAAAAAGTAGATAAGAATCAAACCCTTAACTTTTTATGAGGTGTGAAAATACTTAGAAGTGTTTTAGAAAGTTGATAAAAAATTAATTTTTGACTTTTTTAATTAAAAAAGTTAGTTTTTTAGGTAGTGACTTGGATAAAAAAGTTACATTTTTTGGCCAAAAAAACTAAAAGTTAGCTTTTTGCTGGCTTGTCAAAGCAAGCCTAAGTCAGTAAGCTAGTTCTAACCTTTGATCGTTGTATGAAGTAGGGCCGGAATTAGGAAAAAATTATAAGGAACCATGATTATTTTGTGTTTGTGAAAATTATTGTTTGTTATAGAACTTTAAAAATATATATCATTTTATATAGAAAATGGCCCCCGAGTAAAAAAATATATGGCATTTTTCTTTTATTTTGGATTCTCTTTCTATTTTATACCAAAAAACTTCTTCATCTTATTAGAAATTACTTTTATGGTATTTAATTTTTTTATGTATATATAATTTATATATCATATTATATATATATATATATATATATATGTGTGTGCGCGCGCGCGTGTGTATTTTGTATATATGGTAAAAGAAATTTTTTTTTTTGGCCTCACTCATAATAAAAACCCGATTCCATCTTGGTATGAAAGGAGGGGGGAGATAATTCAATAGTAGGAATAACTAATATCATAAGAATGGAATATGGCGGTGGCTACAGGGAAATGCCATTCCAAAATTTTGAAAGTCCCGTTATATTTTTAAATTATATTAGTTTGCCTCAAAGATTTTTTTTTTTTTTTAAAAAAAAAAATTTAATGGCATTCCCCCTAAAATTTTATTTAAAAAAATATTAATGGTGATGTAAGTTTTAGTGTGCGTGGTTTTTTATTGCACCTTGATTAGAATATTGCGTGATCTTTTGGCAACATGGTAAAAAGTTGCGTTTGCAACTTGGTTCCAAAAAAGTTACATTGGCTTTTTTTTAGCAAACACTACAACAAAAAGCAATTTTGACGATCAAAAATGTAAATTTCGTCGCTGAAAGTAGGACAATTGGCGACTAAAATTGAATTAGTAGCCAAAAGTGAAGACTTTTGGCGACTAAAACAGTTTAGTAGCCAAATGTGTACTTATTGGCGACTGAAAATCAGATTGGTCGCTGATTACATGGGTTTTAGCGACTAAAACAATTTTAGTAGCCAAAGGTGAAGGTTTTTGGCGACTAAAAAAGATTAGTAGCCAAAAGTATAATTTGCCTCAAAGATTTTTTTTAAAAAAAAAAAAATTTAATAAAATTCCCCCTAAAATTTTATTTAAAAAAAATATTAATGGTGATGTAAGTTTTAGTGTACATGGTTTTTTATTGCACCTTGATTAGAATATTGCGTGATCTTTTGGTAACATGGTAAAAAGTTGCGTTTGTAACTTGATTCCAAAAAAGTTACATTGGCTTTTTTTTAGCAAAAAGTCATTTAGCAAGGTGAAAAAAAGTTATATATAAAATTACAATTATACCGTTTATATCACTTAGGGTTATACATGGATGAAAATGTAAATTTTCTAAATTGATGGAGTAATTTGATCATTTTATTGTCATGTGACATTATAAATAAATATTAACTAAAAAAAGCCAAAAGAAATTTTTTATCAATTTTTCAAATCACTTTTTAAAAAAGTCAAAAAACTAGATAAAAAAACTAAAAATCAATTTTTTACTATCTATCCAAAACACTAACTCTGAGAGTCGGTGATTCCCGTTGAAATATTAACCTGAACGATTCTACCTTAACAGACAAGAGACTCAAGGGGAAGGGGATAACGGAGCCAAACACCCTAATTTGTATTTTTCGTTCGCTCCACCCTAAAATGCTTGCTGTACTTGATGACTACCTTAGTATGTGATGTCGGTTTCTCTGATGGGGTATTTTCCCATGCAATTGAATTTGAGTTACAATCTGAAATTGAAGTCTAACCTCATTCCTCATCACCACTCCCTCCCCAACCAACCTTACTTTGTCTATTAGTATTTATAGTTAAATCCAAATCGATTCTTTCAATTCTATTTTTTTATTGTTTGGACTTGGGACGCCTATTGTGTTTGTCTAATAATACTTTCATATGTTGAGAGTGTGAATTCAAGGAAAAACCACAAATATAAAAGAAGGTGCATTAAACGATTTTTGGCTTGTTAGATACCTAGCAATTTTGAATACACGCGCAAGCTTACATGGGGTTTGAGTGTGAGACCTTTTGATCAATGCTACAAGAGTGAAATATGGAGGATATCCAAGTCATTGCCTTGTAAAGCCAATGAAGAATAGTTGTTAACAAAAATTCAATTTAGGTCCAATCGACAGTGATTGATCGACAAGTTTCAATCAATTTTAATAAACACAAAAAGATCAGATTTTGTAGTTGAGTTGTATACTTTAAACAGATTAAGGACTCCCTGGAAGTAATTAAGTAAATAATGATTTGAACTGAAAAGAATATGTACTTATTTAATTAAATTGTCACTTGTTATCGGTTACAAGAACTCTAACAAGGACAAAGAAATGAGAAATACAACAATCGATAGAAGAGAAGTGAGGGTTGGAAAAACTACCGGTCTAATCTACTTCTAAAATGACTAATTTATAACTATTCCTAAATAACTCTTCACAAGTATGATTGGTGGTTGTTGATTGATTCATTTCTTTTTGTATATCTCTTGGCCTATTTATAGGTTTAGTCACATGAGAGAAAGAGATAATCTAAATCCACGATTTCTTCAATAAGTCCATGATTTCTTCAACATTATCCATATCTCATGTTTGATAGGAACCATTTTGCAGATTTGATACTTGATTTGATCTTGGCTCTTTAATCTCAACAACCAACTTTTAAATTGCTGCAATTGTTAACTTTTTGACCCTCCATTTAACATGTTATCACGCCACGTCCTTAACACATCTATCATGCCATGTTAGCATGCCTGTCAACAGAAATAATAATAATAAAAACAAATGTAGTCAATGTTGTTATTTGAAAATAGTTTATGATTTTAACCGATAGACTATAATCGAACTTGGTCATAATTAATACGCTACAATCAACAGAAAAATAAAATGTAATACAAATAATAATTAACCAAGAAGAGGAGAAAAAAGAAATAAAAAAAATCATAAAAGTTTCGCCTTGAACTAATAGGGTTAGTCGTCCGATTGCTAGAAATTTTACACTTAATTAGGAGGTTAAGAGTTTTCCGCTCTAACTTGCGTGTAACACAAGGTGCCACCTTGTGATATTATTTTCCTTATAACATTTTCCTTGTAATTGTTGCCAAGTTTGATAGCAAATGGGCATTGCAATTAGATTAATCAACTACTTGGCTTTCACATGTTTAGTATGAGAGAAAACAATAAAGGAAAAAGTATAATGATAGCAAAATAATGAAAACAAAACTGGAAAGAAAAGAGAAGAAAAACTCAACCAATGTGGATTAATCAATTATTAAAATATTGTGTGCAATAATAATGCATAATAATAGCTAATTTTTATAAATTCAGACATAAGATTTACACAATTGATAATTTCAATGTTGTGTGGAATACTACCATACACGATTGTAAATAAATTTAATAAATTCAGGTTTCGTTTGAAAAGTTGAATTTTTAGTTAAAAAGTCATTATATAATCTTTTTGATATGAGAGTAATGAAATTGGGAGCTAAAATAGTCACAAAATAATAAAATAGACTAAAAAATCAATAAGATAAAATATCATATTCAAATTATAATTATTTCATTTTTTTTCTTACAAAAGTCAAAAAATTCAATTTAAACGAGATTTTTTGCTCTGGGCTAAAATAATTACAAAAATCAAAAAATGAATCCACTTTCCAAATGAAGCCATAAATTATTATATAACTTTTTTTAAAAAAAATTTACACATTTTTTTTTTATAAAAAATTAAAATATTAACTAAAATAATCTCAATTTTTTTTATATGATGATGTATTGATAATGACGTCACTCAGATGATGCGAGGTGTTTTAAAATTTCTTTCAAATAAAACTATTCAATTTTAGGTGAATGTTGTGTGCAGGGACCCAACCTGTTGGGATTTTAGCTGGAGAGAAAAGCCACCAAAGTTGACTCATGACTCAATCGTACTCCTCCCTCAATTAATCTTTATTTAAATTTTGATTGGTTGTTGAAATTAAGGTCAAGTTTGGCATGATTGAAAAAAGATAAAAAGTCAAAAAGTTACTATCCTATTTAAGTCACATCATCTTATTTAAGTCACATCACATTTCTAACAGATCACTTCAAACTCAACCCAAACCCAACCCATATTTCATAAAAAGTCAAAAAGTACACTTATTTAGTCTTCTCAAACTAGGCCTAAGGCCTCGGTAACATTATTTTTTAGTTTAAAAATAAAAAAATTATTAAAAAAATTAAAAAGTCAATAATTTATATCAAAAAATTAAAATTTTTATTTTTCCTCTATTTTTTGATATTTTTTCGTAAAAAATTAAAAAATTATTCTAAATATACTATTTTTTTTTACATCATATTTTAGTAAGAAAGTTAAAAAATTATTAAAAAAACTTGTTCCTAAACGAAACCTAAGTAAAAGGGAAAAAAAGTTAAAAAACCCACAACTTATGAAGATAACTAGTATACTTTGGACATGTTTGATGAGTAGAATTATAATATAGAATTTGAGTTATTAGCCTATGACCTCATAATTGTATAATTAATTATAAATTTTATTAATTAGATTATATATAAGGTGGATATTTAATTTGATGAAATTGATGATTTTTTAATGTTGAGAGGAGTTAAGGATGATAATTTCAAGTATGAAAGAAAAAAAATACATAATAAATGATTATCTCACTAATTTAATTAAATAACTAATCTTACACTAATTCATAAAATTATTAATCCTTTCGCCATAAATTCGGTTAATCAAAACAAGACTTTTTTGCTCTAAATTAAAAATATTCAAATACTAAATGGATCTGATTACGTAGTTAAAAAATAAAAAAAAATTAAAATTAAGATAAATTAAGACAACATTAAATACCTCTTAGCAAAATTTAATAAATACACTAAAATCACCTCTCTTTCTCTCTACATTCAACTTTTAGGACATCTATCTATTACCTGTTTTTTTTCACCATTTAACATCATTAGGTGTTTGACAAAATATTATTTATCTTCATTAGTTTTTTAATAATTATTTTTAAATAAGAAATCAACCATAAATATTTACCTAGCCAATAATATAAAATGAAAAAAAAAAATTCAATGATGTACTAAACTGCACGAGGTGTGGAATGAAGAAACGAAAAACATTGAAAGGTCTTTGGCATGTAAACTAGTACAGAGCAATTTTTAACAAACCGCCCAAAGCTTTATTTATTTGGAGCCATTCTTTTATTTGTGGGTTTGTTGCGTGCTTTTGAATATTTGATGTATTTTTTCATTTTTTATTTCAATGTATAGTTTGATGTACTTCTCTTTATATTATAAGAGTTCTCTTAATGATTGTCCCAAAATATTAAGTTAACAAATTTTAAAATTATTGAACATTTTTTTTAATGATATTTAGGTCTCGTTTGTCAATTATATATTTTAGTCAAAAAGTTACTATAAATTGTCAAATCATTCTCTTGACTTTTCTGCACTTTTCATAAAAAACTAAAAAGTTACTAAAATAACTTATTCCCAAACCAGATCTACTTTCATAAAGAATGAAGATTATTTCATTTTTGCCCCTATACTTTGTCACGATTTTCAGTGACCCACCAGATTACTCTTATTTTCACACGTACCCCTACTATCAAATTTGCCCCTGCCGTCAAATTTGAAACGGAAAAAGTTAAAAAAATTACATTTTGGCCACAAATTTCAAAAGAAAGATGCAGACCCACTCAATCCTACCAGCAACCACCACTTCAAGCCCTTCTATCTCCTTCGTCATAACTCCGTTTCGCTTCATTTTTATGTCATTGGATTCAACTTACGATCTAGTTTTTATATCACATCTCACACGTCTCGTTCTACCTCTTTTTGCATACTATCAGAGCTTCGAAAGTTGATAATAATAAAAAAAAGACTTTTCTTCCCGTTTTCGACTTTTTTTCGAGCCATCTTTCGGACTTCATATCTTTCTCAATTCTTGACGGTTCAACTTCATTCTTTCGCTATTCTCTTCACATCACTTCCTAATTCGCCCTACACTACCTCACTTTCTTACTTCTTCGTGTAATGGGCGATTTTGGTATGCCGAAAGTTGTCTGAAAACTAATTTTGAAAATTTCAAAACATTCATTTTTTGTTTCTTTCCTCTCTATCTTCCTCATTCTTCTTTTTCTTCACTTATAACATGATGTAGAACATGGTTCTAGGTGGTAACAGAACTTGTGATAGTGGTGGAGGTGGTAATGGAGTTCGGTGGCGGTAAAGTTGGTGGTTCAGGTAATGATCTTCTTCTTCTTCTTCTTCAATTATATACATATATATCATCTTTCCTACTAGAAATTTCTCAGTCCATTTGAATCGAACACCGTGCCCCATTCAGACTTGGATTGTAAATGAGATGCAAACCTCAACTGTTTTGCCAAGAACAAAAGAAATTTGTATTGTTAAGAAAAATCTCATAGCAAATAGCTAATTTTGTATTAGAAGAAAGGTTTTGTTGTTATAGCCATTGATGTTGAATTACAAATTAATGAGCACCTATTAATTTCTCTGTTTGCTATGACTGCTCTATTATGATATGAATCTAAACATGTCAAATAAGAGATTTTCTCTCAATTTAATATCCTCTAGGCTCTCTCTTCGAAATTACACCTATTTTCAATGCAGCACCATACACATGACAAGTACTCAACCACTTGCCTTGTCGATTGAACTCGCTAATGAAAATGTTGAAAGAAATTTTGTGGGGGCTGAACTTCCTCGACGCATGAGGACTAATATCGACAATGCCTCCTCCACTTTGCCCACGACACAAAGTGCTCGAATGACATTGTTAAAAGTGATATTCTTCGGGACATATGCAATCTCAACCATCAACTTCACCAACATCACCACCCGAACCACCAACTTCACCGCCACCAAACTGTATTACCGTCACCATGAGCATTACCGTCACCAACACCTTACAACACCAAACCCCACATTTTTCACAACCAAGTTCCATTACCACCACCATAAGCATTACCATCACTACCACCACTATAAACATTACCATCACTACCACCACCATAAGCATTACCATTACCACCTCCACCACCACCTTACAACATCAAACCCATTGCCATCGTCGAACTGCGACCATCACCATCACCAGTTCCGTTACCACTTAGAACTATGTTCTACATTATGTTATAAGTGAAGAAAAAGAAGAAAAATGAGGAAGACGGAGAAGAAAGAAACAAAAAATGAATGTTTTGAAATTAATTTTCGGATAACTTTCGGCATATCAAAACCGCCCATTACACAAAGAAATGAGAAAGCGAGGTAGTGTAGGGCGAAATAGGAAGTGAAGTAAAGAGAATAGCGAAAGAATGAAGTAGAATTGTTAAGAATCAAGAAAGATATGAAGTTCGAAAGATAGCTCGAAGAAAAGTCTTATTTTTGTTTCAATTTTTGAAGCTTCAATAATATGCAAAAAGAGGAAAAACGAGATGTGTGAGATGTGATACGAAAACTAGACCGTGAGTTGAATCTAACGACATAAAAATGAGACGAAACAGAGTTATGATGAAGGAGATAGAAGGGCTTGAAGTTGTGATTGTTGGTAGTGGTTTGCTGGTAGGAATAGGTTGGTCTGCATATTTCTTTTGAAATTTGGGGCCAATATATAATTTTTTAAAACTTTTTTTGTTTCAAATATGACGACAGGGCAAAATTGCAAAATTGATAGTAACTTAAATAGTATGGGGGGTACGCGTGAAAATAAGAGTAGTTTGGAAGAATCATTAAAAATCGTGATAAAATATAAGGATAAAATAAAATAATCTCTAAAGAATGTACAAGTACAACTATGTCAAATTTATAGTTGAGTTTTGTTAACGAATATTTGTAAGGGGGAATAACTTAACAATGGATAGAAAAAAAGAAAACTATACAATCATAGAGGGGTTTGAGTGGCACCCTATCTCAAGATGAGTTGCAACCATCGTATTGGTTGCACATTCACTCATAAAATGATTAGTTTGTTGACCAATACTCTTAAGACACTCCTAAAAAAAAAAAAAAAAAAAAAAAAAAAAAAAAAAAAAATTATTATTATTTCATAAAATTGATAAAATAAAAAAATAGAAAAAAAAAAAAAAGTCCTTGACGTATAACCTAAGAAATAAAAGCAAGGGAATGAAAGATTAAAAAATATACAAAAATAATAATTATGCAAATTATAAATAATTATTATATAAAGTGATAAGATTTATTGTGGACCCTTTCTTTTAAAAACATAAGGTCGGTCAATGTGTTAATCGCTGAGTATGATACTTTAACATCACCTGGACAAAGATTGAATATGAAAGGTGGTAATTATGTATGGGTGGAAGGATGAGGATAAAATTATATATTAGTATTGTAATAAAGGAGAAAAACAGAAAAAATAATTATAAATGGGTGGAATCCATCGCCCGAATTGATCAAATTGCCCATCATTTTCTCTTCTCCCTCCACTTTCTTCTTGTTCCCTCTGGCAACTTCAACTGGCAATCATCCCATTGGCTGCCTCCCCAACTACCCCAAATAAAATATAAGTGTGACTAATTTTTTTTTAAAGATAGTTAAAGTGTGACTAATTTGAGATATATGTATATATATATATATATAACTTATTAAATATTTTTAATACACTTGAGTTAGGGTTAGGTTTAGTGAAGCTAATACGCATTCTATCCCTAAACTTTCATTGAGTTAGAAAAAACAAATCATATTTTACGACAAGTGTGTTGAAAGTGGATAAGGCATGTTAAAATGGACATCATCAACTAGAGGGACTCTTTATTTACCGACATATGAACAATTGTGAAGTCAACAAATCAGTGTATGCTGACACACAATTCTGTAACTACATAGATTAGATGAAAATAAATTTAGAATTTTGTTTTAAGATCCCTAATATTAAGATTTTATAAGATAAATGATATAAAATATTTTCATAGTAGTTAAGGTCTCTTAACATTTTCATAGAGAAAATTCGACTTAGAGATATTTTGCTCTACTCAAAGAATTTTCAAAATTTCTCTATTTTCATTTAAGAGAAATTTTGAAATTTCTTTGTGAAATCATTAAAATTTCTCTGAATTGGGGCTGAAATTTCTCTGAGTTGAATTTTTTTTTGTGAAAATATCAAGAGACTAACGCTAAAAAATAAAAAAATAAAATTTTAAACCTCTCCTACTACATAAAATTGGAGAGGGATATTCAACTAATTTTTCTATAAATTTAAAAAGTGAATATTTCTAACGTTAAAACAATGATAATAAATTCCTATCAAATAAAATGTGATGAGGACAATTTAGAATTAAGAGTCATTTTTATAATCGATTTGTAATTCATCCACATATGGGTTGTTTTTAGAAGTTAGTAAAAAGTTGATTTTTTGACTTTTTTAACTTATTTTATTTTTTTTTTGAGTAAGTTATGTAAGAGATGATATGATTTAAAATTGACAAAAAATTAAAAGCTGACTTTTTACCAACTTTTCAAAAGAGCACTATATAATTGTTAAGTCAACAAATTATATTAAGGTCAATTTGAAAGCTTTTGCCGTCCGGATATGTTTATCACTTATTTTATTCGCCTTGACATTCAAGTCTCTTTTGAATTTCAAATTTTTCAATACCTAACACACATCTCTCTCAAAGTCGATACACATGTGAAAATATTTCGTGCAATTTTGTGTAATTTTCTACTCATTATTTGTTAGGTGATTAAGGTTAAGGTTGAGGTTGTGCTCTATTTAAAATGATGTTCAGTGATATTAAGGGGTCATTTCGAAATATTGGTTAAAAGTCAAAAGTCAACTTTTAATTCATTTTGGGTCACATTACTTCTCACATAAAACAATAAAAAAAAATTTAAAAATAAAGAAGTCAATTTTTAACCATTTTCTCAAAACACTCATAAATTACGATCTCATTTGTTTCCACATGACAAATAATTATAATTTTAAATAGCAATATTGAGATAGTCAAATATTAATTTGTACATTGATAAAAAAAATCATAATAATACCAAATGTTAAAATAATGAATAAAAAAAGAAAAAATTAGTGATAAATCTAATTTAGAGAGCGTCTAAGGGTGTATTTGATAATATGATTCAGTATTTAAAACTGAATTGATTAAGTGATAACCAATTCAGTTTGTTTGATAACCATAATTGATATTATTTAAAAATTTAAGTGCCTCTTAAAATGTAGGCTAAAATTTAATAAAATTTTAACTCATATAAAACTTACTTAATTTTAACTGAATTTATAAATATTATCAATATACACTATTATAAACTCACCACTACTACCACCACCATCACTAGTACCATCACTATCATGTCACCGCTACTATTACTACCGCCACCACTACCACTACTGCTAACAACACTATTACTACCATGCCATCGCCACCACTACTACAACCACCACCACCACCTCCTCCACCACCACCATCATACCACCGCTACTACCACCACTACCATCACTACTGCTACCACTACCGCTACTATTATCACCACCATCATTACACCACCACCACCACTACCACGACCATCACCATGCCACCGCTACCGCCACTGCTACCATCACTTTTATCACCATTGTCATTACTATCGTAAACACCATCATCATTTACTATTACTACCATCGCTACTACTACCACCACCACCTCCACCACTATGTCACTACTACTACCATCACCACCACTACTATATCAATGCTACCATTGCCGCCGCCGCCACCACCACCATCACAATATAAAAATTAAAATATATAATTTTAAAATAATAAATTTTAAATTTAATTTTATACATATCAAACAACTTATTTTTAATTCAACACCTAAATTTTTATCAAATAGCTTCTCAACTTAAAAAAATTCAATATTTAGTTTTCAATACTTGATTTTTAGTTTTTAGCTTTATCAAACAACATCTAAGGCAATGCATCCAGTGAATATTTTTTATTGGTGATAAGTCTACTTTTTGTGAAATAGTTTGGTGAGAAGTTTTTATTAGTTGTCAATGACATTTTGTTTTCAATTTTACCCTTGTTGACTTTTTTTATCTGTTAACTTTCGTTGACTATCTGTTTAAAAAAAATATCTATTCAAAATTGTTCTTATCTGTTCAAATTTTTTGACTATTTGTTCAATTTTTTGTCTATCTATTCAAATATTTTTTTATCTGCTGAAATTTTTTAACCTATATGTTAAATTTTTTTCATCTGTTGAATTTTTATAATTTGTTTTTTCTATCTGTTCTATTTCTTATTTTTTTCCCTATCTGTTTCTCTCTTAAAAAATTTGGACAGATCAGAGACAACCATTTATCTATACAAGTTTTAATTGCAAAAATTTGGTTTGCACAAATAAAAATCATATACATTTGTTTCATCATCATCATCAAGTTTTTATCTATCCAAATACAAATCATCAAACAGTTGAAATACACACACAACAACAACTATACCTATACATACAAATGGATCAATATTTGAATTTGATAAAAGAATTGGTAAAGCATTGAGTGAAAAAAAAAATCATTAAACAGTTAAAATACTCAATAAAAATAATAATTCTTTCCTATTATTTATTGATAAACAGAAAACAAGTAATTGTTCTTCTTCAGAAGCCCTAAAGAGACGATTGGTAAATCTAACACTTGTGCAATTCCTCTTCTAGATCAACGATTGGTGAATCTAACACTTGTGCAATTCCTCCTCTAGATCAGTGAATACTACTTTAGGTTATTAATTCTGACTCTTCTCTTTTCATCTCTCTCTAATTCTCTTTCAATAATGTGTCAGTTTGAACTCATTGATGTTATCACTATTTCCAAAAGCCACATATATACCTATACATACATATGGATCTATATATATATATATGAGTGAATTTCTGACCACACAGCCAACTCAGTATTCAACTGGAGAGCACTGGCAGAATAGATAGCGCATGATTGACTTGCAACTGAAAGAAGAAATTTCGGATGTGGTTCGTCCACCTGGGGGCACTCCGACGATCAAGTCAGTTATCTCTCAAAGATAAATAAAGTGCTTAACTCACTGTTCAGAATATAAATTGCATACCTTAGACCCATGGGGGTGCCTCTTTTTTATAATCAACACAAACTCAGTCCTAGTAGAAGCCTAGCTTCAATGGACTTCAGCTCAGTGCTTATCTTGGACTCTTTAATAGATAAAGATAAACTCCCTAAGAGCTTTATCCTTATCCAGGCTAAAGTCCTTCCTCATTCTAGGACTCTTGCCCCTTATCTACTTATCCCGGACTCTGATATCTTAGGAGATAACCTCGGCCTAGCCGAGATCACCTCGACATCACAACTAGGATACGTGGCACCTCAGCTGACACGTCGGCGTCACCTTGGCTACATGTTTGGTACTCAGAAAATATATCCCCACAACTGCCCCCTAGGTTCTATTACCTCGGCATCCTAAGGTGAAGGAACCTATATCAGCTCTTTTTTCTAGTACGTCGGCTAAGATCGCTTCTTTATTCATTGTCGAAGTAAGAACTCATTGGCTCGGTATGACCTAGACCTATAGTCTGCTTTTTATTAATGCTTTAGAATCACTAACCATGTTTGTTTCAAATTTCTTGGTCGAGATCATCATACAGGCCGACATGTCTTTTAAAGAACAAGAATTCCAGGAGCTCCTTCACGCGTATGAGCTGTCATGCATAATAACTCAACCGTTTTAGCCACACGTCTTCTCCCTACTGGATCATACCTGATACGCGTCTGTAAGTCGAATTTTTCTTGCGTGCGCCGTCTGACGCATACGTCGTTTTAGGAACATTAATTACCTTTTTACCGCCGTTTCGAATTTTGAGAAAACTTCCTTCCTTCTCCCGTCTTTTCACTTTTACCATCGTTTCTGAAGCTTTTTCTCTCTCTAGCTTTTTCCCAAAGATCCGCCATTGTTCAAGCTTTCCTACCTCTGCAACTTGCTGTATTCTCTTCCTCCGGTGTAATTTTCACCACTTTGTCACTTTTGCAACCATTGTCTGACTTCAGCGATCCCCACTCCGGCCTCACTTTTTCTGGTAAGCGACTGTTCCTCCTGATTTCAGTTTCTTGAAAAAGTTTTTTCTTTATTATTCGTTACCATTGTCGTTCTGCACAAGTTCTTGACTTATGAATCATGTATTTGAGCATGCTTATTTCATGACTTTGCTTTTGTCCAATTCGTATTTTGAATACACACATTGCTCACAAACTTGTTCATTTTTGCCACTGTTCTTGGCCTCATATCCTTGTGTACACTTCATCACAATGTTCTTGATAGTTCATCACTGTTCTTGATTCTGAAACACGTTCTCTGTTTTCTATTTTCTGTGTCTTTTCTAGATTCGTGCCATCAATCTTTGTTTCCATAGATCTAGGTTTGGGATTTGTTTATAGAACCCACAAATTCTAGGAAGAACTGAAACGATCCTTAAAAATTCTTACCCCAGCTCACATTTAGGTTTCATCTGAGGTCCCTATAACCCTTTCAAAACACCTTCTTTCTGAAATCCAGCCCCTCCAATTTAAGCCGATATCATGGGTATGTGGGAGCATAAGGTAGACACCCCGACCAAACTAGAATACTTTAGGTGAGAGTTTGACATCCCGGCCGACGTTCATTTGAGGTTGGCTGGGGAGGATGACTCCATCATGCCCGATGTGAACCTCATGCATTTCCCAGTAATGGCTTTTATCGAATGCGGACTTAGGTTTCCACTTGATACCTTTTTTTGATAAGTCCTTCATTTCTATAAATTGAACCTAATGCAACTTGCCATCAATTCTTACCGAATTATCAACGGTACAATAGCTTTAGCCAAACAAGAGAATGTTAGGGTTACTCTTGCCGATTTCCAGTACTGTTACACTATGTGTCGCCTGAAATTGAAAAAAAGGCCACATCTATTACCTCAAGCTGAGGTCCACTGAGTACAAGTTCATTGCCGACCTCCCAAACTCAAATAAGGGTGCTGGAGACGATTACTTCATTGTCTCGGGCAACTGAGAATTTCAGCCCAATGATGACCTCCATCTTTATCCTCTAAGCCGAACAGTTTTTGGGGAAGGAGATGGTAAGGGCCATGTGTCACTTTTTCTTACTCTCTTTTCTAAAGTTCTCAATACTTTGTCCTAATGTCTGTGCTTTTCTTTTTGCAGTTCTTCCTCAGCCACCAAAGGGCTTTCGCTAGTCTTTCTTCCCCAGCAAAAACTTAAAGAAGCTATTGGATTTGCCAGTCTACAAACGGAGAGCCCCCCTGTTGCTTAATTTCATTCCTACCTACAAGTTGGTTCTTCTCGACGTTCCAAAGAAGAAGAAAAGCCTTTCTCCGCCTTCCGCCACAACTCCTCAAGCAGCCTCCTCATCTTCGCCAGATCAAGGGTCGACCTCTGATCCAGCAGAGCAGCCGTCAATCTCGGCTCCATATCTGATCCTTCCATCTCAACGTCGTCGTCGACGCCGAACTGCTTTTGCTGCTGAGATGGGACGCCAAAAAACAGTCGCTAAGGATCTTTTGGCCAACATTCCTGACTCAGTTGATGCTCAACCAGCACCGTCTCAGCCAAAGCCGAAACAAAAAAGGATAAAGAAGGCTCAGCCAAAGGCAATAGTGACTCAGGTTGATACTGAGGACACCTTGCCAATCTCCAAATTGACTGAGAGCGATAAGTCTCATTCTGCTGCCGGGAAGAGGCCTGTCGAGGCCCAACCATCCGAGTCTACTAGATCAAAGAGCCGAGGTCATCCTCTACAACCACCTCGGGGTCTCTAAAGCACGATTCCCCCTAGGCCCCCCAAATCACACTAGAAGACAGGCCAGTGAGGGCTGGCGATAGTGCCGACGATGTTAATGTAGGCGTCGCTCTTAGTACCGCTCTACTACTTCCTGGCGATCTCGACCAAAACGCCGAGATGAGCGAGTATGAAAACTTTGCTCTGATGCTCCAGCGCTCTGTTCAAGTAAGTCTCTTTATTCGGTAATTTTTTCTTTCTTTCTTTTTTTCCTACTTAGAAAATTTTCTAATAACTTCTGCTCTGTCTATTTTTCTTTAGGCAATCTAGCACGCCCATTCCTTCTCAATGCAATCTTTTGAGACAAGGAAGGCGTTGGCCGACAAGACTAGGGAGGCTACTAGTATGCAGAAGACTAATAAAAACTTGCAATAAAAAATGAAGACTTTGGCAAACTAGGCCGAGGCTGCTGTCAAAGCCAAAGACGATGCCGAAGAAAAAACGGATGCCGCCGAGACCATAAACAAGGTCCTTGAGGCCCAAAAGAAAGAGGCCGAGGATAAGACAGTCGAGGCCTAAAAGGAACTCCAAGATGCCTTGGCCACCAAAGACGCCGAGCTCAAGGCCGTTGATGAGAAGGGATACAATGAGGGGGTGGCCGATGTCACGGTGGACTACGAGAAACAGGTGAAGCAGGCATGCAACAAGGGTTTCACCCTTGGTTGGATGACTTTACTGAAAAAGCTCGAAATCCCTGAAGACTCCCCCCTCAGGAACACCGACGTCCTCGCCCTGCCATTCCCTCAAACTCCAAGTCAATCCGACGACGATTCTGAGTCTGAGGAGGAAGCTTTGGTGAGGAAGTGAAAGGAAGCTACTAGGGCCAAGTCCCTTACTCCAAATGAGCAAGTCCTGGACTTGACTCAAGATGAGGAGAGTAAGGAGGTTCTGGACGTGTCTCTCGCCGACAAGAGCCTCGATCAAACCCTTCAAGAAATAGATGTCGAGCTCGCGGCTGAGAAGGCTGCCGAGATGCCCTCCCAGCAGTCTTCTGAACTTCAAACCCAACCAACCATCTGGTGTTGCCGAAGAGTCTTAATTTTGATGTCCTTTTTCGTTGTATTTTGTACTTTTGTTTTTCTTCTTTTTGGAACAATTGTAAACTTTGGCCAACATGTCATCTTTTGAATGTTAATACAACTTCCTTTCCTGAATACTTGTATCTTTGTCTTCTCTTTACTGCCCTTGTATGATTCCATACTTAGAATATTTCACATATCTTCAATGCACACTTTAACTGTGTAATTTTCTCGGGGTGAAATACCTTGGCTATACCCATCAACAGTTTATATCGGCAAGTACATAAGTACTCAGTTTAATACAACCTTGGCCTTAACTTGTAAATTTTTTTACAAATTTCAATAAGTGTTAGACATAACCTTAGTTTAACTTTAACTTGTAAATTTTTCACAAATTTCAACAAGTGTTAAACATGATCTCGGTCTAACTCAACTTGTAAATTTTTCTCAAATTTCAACAAGTGTTAAACATAACCTTAGTTTAACTTCAACTTGTAAATTTTTCACAAATTTCAACAAGTGTTAAACATGATCTCGGTCTAACTTCAACTTCTAAATATTTCTCAAATTTCAACAAGTGTTAGACATAACCTTAGTTTAACTTCAACTTGTAAATTTTTCACAAATTTCAACAAGTGTTAAACATGATCTCGGTCTAACTTCAACTTGTAAATTTTTCTCAAATTTCAACAAGTGTTAGACATAACCTTAGTTTAACTTCAACTTGTAATTTTTTTACAAATTTCAACAAGTGTTAAACTAATTTTAGCTTGTACATTCTACCTTGCCAGGAACCATTTTCCAACTTTTTGCCCCTAATGTGAACTTAAGTTCTACTTGGGTTCGCATTATGCATGTATTCTAAAAACATCACCAACTATTTTATCAGTCACAAGTGTAAAAAATCAAGCTTTATTCATTACTTCGGCTAATAACAAAGAACAAGAAAATTTAATGATAAAAAAACTTAAGATTGCACGTATTCCAGGGCCTTGGCAACTCTTTGCCCTCATTATCTTCAAGCCGATATGCCCCATTGCCCAGTACCGAGATGATTCTATAGGGTCCCTCCCAATTTGGGCCAAGCTTGCCCTCTCTGGGATCCTTCTTGTTACCGACGACTTTTTTCAAGACGAGGTCACCAATTTGAAACTCCCTTGGGTTGACCTTCTTATTGTAAGCGCTGGCAAGCTGCTGCTGGTATGCCGCCAACTGAATCGCAGCTCTCTCCCTTCTTTCTTCTAGCAGATCCAGATCTCGGGCTAATAATACATCGTTAGTTCCGTTCTCTACTCCTTGAGTTCTGATCCCTAGGATGCCAACTTCAAGAGGAATGATTACTTCTGTGCCGTAGGCCATGGTAAATGAGGATTCCCCAGTTGATCTTCTCAGCGTAGTTCGATATGCCCAGAGTACACTTGGTAGTTCATCTACCCACTTTCCCTTTGCTGCTTGTAGCCTCTTCTTAATCCCATCCAAGATGACTTTGTTGGATGCTTCTGCTTGTCCATTGCTTTGAGGAAAGCTTGGGGTTAAAAAATAATTCTTGATCTTGAATTTTGCACAGAAGCTCTTGATTAGCTTATTGTCAAATTGTGTTCCATTGTCGGCAATTATTGCTCTTGGAATCCCAAATCTGGTGATGATGTTTTTCCATATGAAGTTCTTCATGTCCACATCTCGGATCTTGGCAAGGGGCTCAGCTTCTATCCATTTGGTGAAGTAATCTGTTGCTACCAGCAGGTACTTCCTTTGCCCAGTTGCTTGGAGCAGTTTTCCAACAAGATCCATGCCCATTGGGCAAACGGCCAAGGACTGGATACTGGGTTCAGGTCTGCTACTAGCTGGTGTATCAGTGGTGCAAACCTTTGGCACTTTTCACACTTCTTGACATAGGCCTCTGCATGTTCTACATGTAGGGCCACCAATACCCTTGGGTAATGGCCTTGTGGGCAAGTGATCTGCCCCCTGCGTGGCTTCCACATATTCCTTCATGTATTTCGTATAAAAAATCTTCAACTTGTAAATGATGTACACACCTCAAAAGGGGTCCAGTGAAGGATCTTCTGTAGAGATATCCTTCTGCTGTCAGACTAAATCTTGCCGACTTCAATCTGATCTTGTGTGCCTCCTTGTGATCATTTGGTAGTTTTCCTTCTTTCAGGAATGCTATTATTACGTCCATCCAGATTGGTCTCATGTCCACACACATTGCCTCACGCTCTGTGGTCAGTGGTTCGATGCTCGGGCCCGACAAGTAGTCAACCATTATCGTCCTTGCCATTCCAAGTTGTATTTCACTAGCCAGGTTGGCCAAGGCATCGGCGTGACTGTTATCATCTTGGTTAACCTGCTGTAGTTGGCAATTATGAAACAAGGCCACCAACCTGCCTACTTCCTTTGCGTATGCCAACATTCGTTCATCTCGGGTTGCGAATTCGCCTGCTTTTTGGTTGACTGTAAGCTGAGAGTCACAGAAGACTATCACCTCATCTGCTTCTACTGCTACTGCCAGTTTTAGTCCTGCAATCAGTGCTTCATACTCTGCTTCATTGTTTGAGGCCTTGAATCCCAAACGAATGGACTGTTCTAATATCTGTCTATCTGGAGATACCAGTACTACTCCTGCCCCCGCTCCTTGTCGAAAGGAGTCACCGATGTAAATGCTGTAGGGTCTTAGTTTTTCCTCCTTCCTTTGTTCCATTGCCCTCGGCTGGGCTCCTCCTTGCTTGTTTGGACATCGTTCACCTCGGCTCAATGGAGCCCGATGTACGATAGATTTTGGCATGAACTCGGCCACGAAATCGGCCAAAACTTGGCCTTTGATTGCTGTTCTGGGTCTAAACTCCAGGTCATACTGGCCCAAGGCCACTGCCCATTTGGCTATTCTGCCTGTCAGATCTCCTTGCTGTAACAGGGACTTCAAAGGGTGTTCAGTAAGCACCACAATTTTATGGGCTTGAAAGTAATGGTTCATCTTCTTTGAAGCCATTACTAAAGCCAGCGCCAACTTTTCTAGGGGTAAGTACCTGGTTTCTGCGTCAGCCAAGGTTTTGCTCACGTAGTAAACAGCCATTTGTTCCCTTTTTTCTTCTCGGATTACTACTGTGCTTACCGCATGATTCGAAACCGCCAAGTACAAGAACAGTTCCTCTCTAGGTTCTGGATTTGAAAGAACTGGAGCTGTGGTCAAATACTTCTTCAAGTTGGCCAAAGCGGCTTCGCACTCCTCGGTCCATAAGAAGTCTATGGCTTTCTTCACTAAGTTGAAGAAAGGTTTGCACTTGTCTGAGCTTCTGCTTATGAACCTATTCAGGGCTGCAGCCCTTCCAGTCAGCATCTGCACCTGTTTTGCCGACGTCGGGCTCTTGATCTGGCCTATGGCCTTGACCTGATTTGGGCTGGCCTTGATCTGATTTGGGCTGGCCTCAATGCCCCTTTTGGTAACCAGGTATCCCAAGAACTTACCAGATCCGACTCTAAATGCACACTTTGACGCATTGAGTCGGAGCCGATATGTTTTAAGGATGTCAAAGACTGCTTTTAGGTCGGCCAAATGACCTTCAGGTTCCTTGGTCTTCACAACCATGTCATCGATGTAAACTTCCACTGTTCAGCCAATCAGGTGTCTGAACATCTTGGTTACCAATCTCTGGTAAGTTGCTCCTGCGTTTTTTAACCCAAAAGGCATCACTCGATAGCAATACAGCCCTTTTGGGGTGATAAACGCAGTCTTCTCTTCATCTGGGGGTTACATGGCTATCTGATGGTATCCCCTATAGGCATCCAGGAAGCTCATCTTTCCGTGCCTTGAAGTGGCATCCACCAGTTGGTCGATCTTGGGTAAAGGAAAACTGTCTTTGGGACAAGCCTTGTTTAGGCTGGTAAAGTCCACGCAGACCCTCCATTTACCATTCTTTTTCTTTACCACCACTGTATTTGATAGCCATGTCGGGTAATCTACCTTTTGAATGGCTTTGGCTTCCAGAAGCCTGTCTACTTCCTCTTCCACTGCTTCAACTTCTTGCTCGTTGGATTACAGGTTTGGCTGACCTGTCTACGTTCAGTTTATGGCAAGTGACCTCGGGGTCAATGCCAGGCATTTCGTAAGGCGTCCAGGCAAACACCTCAATGTTTGCTCTCAAGAAGGCCTCCAACTCTTTTTCCTCTTCTCGGCTAAGCCCAAGCCGAGAAGGAAGAAGCATTCATCATCCCCCTGCTGGACGAGGATTTTCTTCAGTGCTTCTTCACTCTTCTCGGCTGGCTTCTTGCCGATGTCATCTGGGACCTTCACGTCCTCGTCTTCGATCTCTGCCTTTTCTGGCTCTCATATGCTATAAGTAGACTTTATTGCTTCCACGGAGCAGTTTTTTTCCTGCATCTGATCTCCTCTGACCTCATCTATCCCATGCTCTGTAGGGAACCGTAACAGTTGATGCAATGTTGAGGGAACAGCTTCCATTGCATGCAACCATGGTCTTCCTAGGATGACGTTGTAAGGGGAGGGTGTGTCGATTATGGTAACTTCTGTCTTTATCTTCTTGGTGCCAGCCTGCACCTCTAAGCTTGCTGCTCCTAGTGGCCACGTCGGCGTTCCATTGAATCCGATCATTGGGCCATTGGATTGCTCCATATCGTCTGGGTAAAGACCAAGCTCCTTGTAACACCTGACGTACATGATGTCACAAGAGCTGCCTTGATCGATTAGGATGTGCTTCACTTGGCACTCCCCAACCTGGAGGGATACTATCAAGGCATCGTTATGTGGATGCTGTATCATCTCAAAGTCGGCTTCAGTAAAGGACATTACTGGTCCTTGGCACTCCTCGGCCTGATGTCGTTTTTTCCTGACCTGGTACACGTGCTGCAAGAGCTTTACCTTGTGGGTCTCCCCCCGTACTTTGTTTTCGTTGACCTTCGAGTGGATTACATTAATTACCCGAGGTCCTCCTGCCTGCGGTTGTTATGCTGGAGCGGATGGAGCTGCTGGTGCTTGAGGCAATCTTGCATGCTCTTCCCTTGTCCTGGCCTCATCTATAAGGTCCCTCAAGTGGCCTTGCCTTACCAGGTCGTATAGGTGTGACTTCAGGCTCTGCAACCCTGAGTTAGGTGCCCATCCTCATTATGGTAAGCACAATGCTTACCAAGGTTTCTTCCCATGAATTCTCATGGTACCCTAGCTGGTGCTCTGAAATAGGGCTGGGATCGGATTTTATCCAGGACTTTGTGAATTGGGATTCGGAACACAGTTATGACTGCCTATGCAGCCCTCAGTCCTATCTCTTGCTTGTTGGATCCGTTGTTACCTCGGCTTCACTTCGGCCAGCGTTTCCTTTCTCTTGCTTTGTCTCCTAGGCTCCTGATGTGTCTTCCTCGGCTCTGGCATACTTCTCAATTCTGGCCATGAACTCTTCCATGATTTTTGGCAATGTCTTTGCCAAAGACTTTCGTAGTGGACAGTCATCTTTTAGGCCGTTCTTGAAAGATACGACCGCCACCTCTTGATTGCACTCGGGTATTCAGTTAAACACTTCATAGTACCTTTTAACGTAGGCCCTAAGGCCTTCATCCTTACTGATCCTCAGAGCCATCAAGGCGTCTATCCTTAATAGCTGTAGTTTGTTTGTCACGAACTTGGTCACGAACATCTCGGTCAGGCCTTCCCAGGTCTTTACACTTCCCTTTGGCAGTTTGTGAAACCAATCTGATGCAATCTCCCCGAAGGATGAGGGGAACACCTTGCAGAGCAACAACTCGTTCTCGGTGTATAGTGCCATCGAGTTCAGGTATAATCCGACGTGAAAGTTAGGATTCGACTTTCCGTCGTATATCTGGAACCTCGGCATACTGAATCTTTTTGGGGCCTCAAATTTATCCAACTCTGCCGAGAATGGTGTTTTCGGCTTAACAGGGGAGGTTACCTCGGCATCTTGTTACTTCCTCTTGAGATAATTTCTCAAGTCCTCCTTTGTCCGCCCAGGAGCTCGGCTATCTCCTGATTTCAATCTTTTTGGTGCACTACTTTTAGCTTCATTGTGAGCCATCTTCGACCTTTCTCCATTGGTTGTGTCAAAGCACAGCGCCTGCCTTTGAACATGCCGATGTTCTTTGGGGTCTGCCTCCTTGGTGTGATGTGTCCTTCGAGATTCTTCCCTCCTCGACTCTCCCCGCTCGACCTCGCTGAAAGCCGGTGAGAGTGTGTCACGACCCAAACCCGCCTCTATGGGTTTAGCACCGTAACCGGCCAGTAATCCAAAATTACCGAAGGCCTGCTTAACAGTAATACTGTAAAACAGAGTACAGGGGCCTGGCGGAAGTCAACACAGTAAATAAACAATGTCCAATGAGCTGTGACGGTCTGTATGCAAAAGACTTTTTCATACCTATATGCAGTTAGTGACAAACAGTATGTACATATATACAATCATTCAGTCAATACAGTTATACAAAACAGATACAGAGATAGACTGGGAATTTAAAACACCCCTAAGCCATAACTTGGCAGGCTCGGAACCTCGTAGTGAGGCACAGTAGTTGGCTCGACAAAAAGGGGAGTCTAACCCACGCTCCTAGCTCCGGTCTGGTGCCTGAACACCTACATATATATATAAACAGTGAGCTAAAGCCCAATGAATAACACAATGCGTAAAGAGGTTAAGAATGAATATCATTACAGTAATGAAAACAGTTCCTTGATTCAGTATATCAGTCATTCAGTCATATATGGTACACTCATTAGCATAGCAGTACAGTAAACAGTAGGTCTTAAAAGACCGAGCAGTCAATGATGGCCATCAGTCAGTAAACAGTAGTGGTTCCAACAAGGGAACCGACAGAGATCTCTGTAACAGTAACAGTAAACAGTAGTTGCTAAGAATGCCACAATACAGTTCAGAATATAGGACATACATTCATTCAATTAACAATATCAGTTCAGAAAGCAGTACAGTTCAATTGTTCAGAAGATAACCATTTTGAACATATCTTTACACAGTTGTTACTCACAGAGTTCTGGGTTACAGTAAAGCTAGAGCGCGTCCCCAGTCGCCAACCCTACACAGTTACAGATTGAACACACAGTAAGCTACACAGTTGGGAAAGATAACAACTTAATCTCTAATTTTCCTCGGTGTGTTCTACATCTATATTATCATTAAGATGTCTTAAACTAGGCCTAAGAATGCCTAGGATGGGATGAGGATGCAAAGATGCACTTTAAAAGTATTTTCAGAATTTTCAGAAAATAGGAGTCACGCTCGAGCGTATGTTACTCTACTCGAGCGGGCATGCAGACAAAGGTTTTTGCTCGAGCGTAGACTTACCCGCTCGAGCGTTCTGCAAAACAGTCAAAAATGCTGGATAGGTGAAAATCAAGCTCGATTGGGCGCTCGACACCCACTCGAGCATGAGACATAAAGTCCCGCTCGAGCGTCAATCATTACGCTCGAGTGGACTTCAAAACAGTGCAAAGTACTGGGAGCACGAATTTCACGCTCGAGCGCCAGTCACCCTGCTCGAGCGTGAGTTCAAAATCTGAAATTCCCAGATTTGAACCTCAAGCTCAAATTCGACTTTTAAAACATAAATTTCGATCCTCTTGGGCCAATTTTCCAGAAAACATCCCAAAACTCATAGTTTAACATGATTTCAAAGCTCAATTGTAAAATCAAAGCCCAAGGGTGTTTCAAACAACTCAATTTCAAACCAATTTTTCATGAACATGCTACAACCAAGACATGCATGAAATCCAAATCATTTCAAAGCTTCAATTTGATGCTCTAATGAGCCAATTGTTCCCAAAAACAAGATGAAATCATGGACTTAAGCTTAATTATGAACATGCATGTGACAATTTGCCATGAAAACAACTTAAAATTCATCAATACAACCATGCATGCATGAATTAAGTTATAATTCAACATGTGAAGCTATTTCATGACTTAATCCACTAAATTTGACATGAATCATGTAAGAACAAGTTCAATTCACAAACAAGAGGGTAATTACACTACCTTAGGTCTTGTATTCAAGGTCTAGGAGCTCAATTTGACAATTCTCTAACAATTCCTTCAAGTTTTCTAGCCAAACCTCAAGATCAAGTCAATTCTCTCACTCTCTCTATACCGTCGGTTGTAGAAAACAAATGGCTGATGAAGTGTGTTTGTGTCAAAAGTATGCAAGCCTCTAAATGTGTGAGATAGTGGCCACTAAGTGGCATTTTGGCAATTAAGTCCACCTAATGCAATTTAGCTTAATTTAATCTAGTTTAATCATACCAAATCACATCTTAACTGAATATGCCATAAAATCACATTAATTCTAAGGATCACAAATCATCAATCAATTTCAGATTCGGCCGCCGATAAGGCCTTCAATTCGCAATTTAAACACAAAGGCATGAACATATAATCAAACAGTCAACAGATAGACATATAATTAAACAGATATACTTAATCAATTCAGTTCCAAATTTCAGTCAGTCAGTTCAGTACTTCAATCAATTCAGTTACCAATTATAATCAGTCTCAGTTTAGCAGTAATCAGTGGTTAATCGGTAAACAGTGATGAGGGTTATTACAGAGTGCCTTTCACTCCTAGTGTGCTGGGAGACTATAGGGATTGTTTTCTGCCCTCCCTTCTGGGCATTGGCCGCTGGAATCAGCGTGTCCTATAGCAGGAACGGTGGCTACATGACGTTGTTTTGCATCATAAAATTAACGACCGATTACAGGTCTGCCAATTTGTTCGTCATCTCTTTCAACTCTTCGTCCCTTCGCAAGCATCTGTCTTTCCATACCTGGAGGTCGTTCTCATTGTAATACCCGCTTCGGTCCGACTTCTTTGGTACGTCGCCCTCCTGGCTGACGTCTTCCTTACCGTGATTTTGGTCCTGAGTCTCCTCGTTACAACCATCTTCCTCCATGTTAGGGTCAACGTGTTTATCATTCCCAGCAGGGATTTCGTCCCCAACCTTTTCCTTCTGTCCGTCGTTGGCCATCTATTCTCCTTTCCTTCCCACAGACGGCGTCAAATTGTGTGAGTGAATTTCTGACCACACTGCCAACTCAGTATTCATCTGGAGAGCACTAGCAGAATAGATGGCGCCTGATTGACCTGCAACTGAAAGAAGAGAGTCCGGCGGTGGTTCGTTCACCCGGGGGCACTCCGACGATCAGGTCAATTATCTCTCAAAGATAAATCAAGTGTTTAACTCACTGTTCAAAATATAAATTGCGTACCAACTCAGTCTTAGTAGAAGCCTAGCTTCAATGGACTTCAGCTCAGTGCTTATCTTGGACTCTTCAATAGATAAAGATAAACTCCCTAAGAGTTTTATCCTTATCCATGCTAAAGTCCTTCCTCATTCTAGGACTCTTGTCCCTTATCCACTTATCCTGGACTCCGATATCTTCGGAGATAACCTTGGCCTAGCCGAGATCACCTCGGCATCACAACCAGGACACGTGGCACCTCGGCTGACACGTCGGGGTCACCTTGGCCACGTGTTTGGTATTCAGAAAATATATCCCCACAATATATATAAATAAACACATATTTATATATGAAGAGAGAAATAAATGAGAAAATGTGTATAAATAAATGTATTTTCTTGTGTGTGTGTATGTATATATATATATATATATGTCATATGTGTAGAAGAACTAAGAAAAGAAAATGAAGAAGAAAAAATGGAGAGGAAGTTTCCATGCGGCGGAGTCTAGATTTGAGGGCGACAGAGTCCAGATCTGGTATATCGAGTAGCTTTAGTCATGAAGGAAAGTGAAGGAATCCAATGGCGCGGAGAATGACTGATTCTCAATGGCAACGACAATCTGAAGCCAAAGATTCTGGTGCACAAGCTATGGTAGCGATCGGCGATGGAGTCATAACAGCGATGATGGGACTCATGGCTGGAGTGAGAGAGAAAGGAGGTCAATGGCATGAAAGTGAAAGAAAGAGAAATAGGTGCACGGCGGCGTCGAGGTTGGAGGTGGAGGTAGAGGTGAAGAGGAGAAGAGAGAGAGGAGCGGCGACGGAGGTGGTGGTAACGGCAGTAACTGAGGCGACGGCGTGTGCGAAGCGGAGGGGGGAGATAGAGGAGAGTGAGTGTTTAGGGTTTGGACAACATTGTATGTGGTTTATATGCAAAAGGATGTGTTAGTCATTTTACATATACTTGTTCTTATATACAAAGAAAATTAGCGCCAGAATCTTTAGACCAAGAAAATTTGAAATTGGATTTCTCAATCGAGAACCTACAAAAAAAACATAATACGCTAACTTAAGTCTTGTTTGGAAAGTATCAGTTTTAGTTAAAAAATTATTAAAAAAATTAATTTATACTAAAAAAAGTTAAATATTTTTTTATTCATTCTATTTTTTGAACTTTTTTTTAATAAAAAATATTCTTATTTTAATTGAAAAACTACCTTTAATCACGGGCACATCTGTTACATGAAACATTTTTTCCACTATATGACATCATATACTATGGACATAGCCGCCGCGAGAGTGACGATTAAAAATGCGACGTCATATTTGATATGTCTAAAGGGACCTCTATTTCGTGCCACTTTCCACAATCTACCAAATCCCTGAATAATAGTACGAATTTATCGTTATCAATTCAAACTACTTAAAATTTTCATTTTATAATATTATTTTACATATAAATATTATATCACACAAATTTAGGTTAAGTTTGACCTACTTTATATAATTTATCTTTTTATTTTTTATTTATCACATTATCTTTCTATTTTTATATATATTTTCATAAAAAAATAAAAAATATATTTATATAGTTCATCCCAAATAATCTCTTAATCTCACCGTAAAACCATCCACTCAAAAATTCTAAATGAGTTAGGTTTTTTTTTACAGCGCTGCTTCAGACTCCAGTGACGTAGCGCGCTGCCATTCGCTGAAACAAAAAAAAAAAAAAAAAAAACAATTTTTTTTAGACCAATCACAGATACCCCGCCGAGGGTCTTAGCCATTTTTCTTTTTTTTAATGTTACCAGATCTGGAAATCTGAGTCCTAGAATTTTCCCCAAACCCATAGACTTTACTTCTCTCTCTCTCTCCCCTAGGGCTGAGCAAGAAATCCGTAAAATCCGTAATCCGATCCAGTCCAGTCCAATCCGATAGGTTTGGATTGGTTTTTCGAATTCGTGGTTCGGTTCCGGATTGAAGAATTAAAAATCCGTAGTCCACGGATTGGTTCCGGATTGAACCTCACGGTTCCGGATTGGAACCGATCCGGACCGTATACAAATAGTCTATATTTTTATTATACATCCTCCCCCATAGTATCTTCTCTTATTCTATATAAAATCTAAACTCAAACCTAAACCTCGTATAATATCTTCTTTTATTACTTTTATTTTTTAGTTTTTAGTTTTAATTTGTAATGATCTAAATACTTATGATGAAATTAGTTTTTTTATGATTGTTTAAATTCTAGAACATTATGTCGCTATTATAAAAAAACATGTTGCTATTGTAGAACTAATATAGCGCTATGTTTATATTTTTATAAAATTAAAGTATTATATATATATATATATATATATTTTTGTTATTTAATTATGTGAATCCGTGGTCCTAAACCGATCCAATCCGTGTTGAAATGGATTGGTTCGGATTGGTTCCAAGATTTAAACGGATCGGATTGGTTCCGATTTTTCAGGAACCGTAGATAACGGATTGGTCCTGGTTTTATCCCAATCCGGTCCAATCCGGACCATGCTCACCCCTACTCTCCCCCCCTCTCCTATAAGTATTTCACCATTCTTAGCTTTCTTCTCTCATTCACTTGACCAAAACAAAAAAGACACAGAAAATCTTTGTTTGTGGGTGCAATGGAATCAAGAATGGATTATACAAGTCTCAACCTCAACCTCAACATTAATCCTCAAGACAACATTGATGAAACTACAGTAAGTTGAATGAATTCAATATGCATTTCATATGATTACCGGATTCGTTTTTCTTGTTTTAATTGCTTCCATGAATTAATTTAAAAAACTTCAAAGTTTATTTATTTATTTTTAATTCTTTGTTAAATCAGAATAGAGAGTTCCAAGTTGATATGATTAATTCAGAAACCAAAACACCAATGAAGAAAGAGGTGAGTTAAAAGACTAAAAACTATATATATCAAAATTTTCATTCAAAAAAAAAAAGATGATCTTCTTCTTCTTCATATCTCAAACAACTACAGTCTTTTCACATGCAAGAGGGAAGACTATATACATAAGAAACAACCCTGTAAACTTATGATTTTTAATTAGGAAATTTAAGTTTAATTAAAAATCATATGTACGGAGTTGTTTAAAAAGGCAGTATCAGTGCACGAGACCATTACCCAAACACAACAAACTATCTAGAAGTTATAATTTTGTTGTACTAAATCAAAGTTTCAATGTTTTGTAGGAAAGTGTTTTGATGGAAAAGTTGAACAAGATGAGTAGTGAGAACAAGAAGCTAACAGAGATGCTGTTTTTGATTTGTGAAAATTACAATGCTTTGCAAGGCCACTTAGTGGACTTGATGCAAAAGAACTCTGAAAATAATAACCACCAAAGTACCAAATCAAAGAAGAGACAGTGTGAAGGTGGTGAGAACTCTGGTGGAGCTAACAATGAGAGCAGCTCATGTAGTGATGGAGGTTCATGTAAGAGGCCAAGGGAAATCAAGACTAGTGTTTCAAGGGTTTGTGTGAAGGTTGATTCATCTGATACAAGACTAGTAAGTCCCCAGTCACAAAATTATATAAGTGGAAAACAGAAATCGCTACGTACCCAAAAAAAATTACTTGAATTTTGAAATATGTAAAATAGATTTATCCTGAGTTTGATGAGAGAATGTCTAGAATTTGAAATGTGTGGATCTGATATGCAACTTTTAACTCCAAAATATGACAAAATGATGGAATAGAAAGCAATCCCTCAAAAGTACTAAAAGAAACCTATTTTTGTGTCCTTGGTTTGAATTCCACAGATAGTAAAGGATGGATATCAATGGAGAAAATATGGACAAAAGGTCACTAGAGATAACCCATCTCCTAGAGCTTACTACAAGTGCTCTTATGCACCAAGCTGCCCAGTTAAAAAGAAGGTAGGCCAAAGCTCTTGGTTCTGTTTTCACTTTCTTCGTTTTCGTTTTTTCTTTCCACTTATTCTTCGTGTTTTCAGAAACGAAAACAATGAAAGGTTCAAAAAACAACAAGTTGATTGTTTTTAATTTGTTTTGGTTCTCATCATGTATAGGTGCAAAGAAGTGTTCAAGATCCCTCAATAGTGGTAGCAACCTATGAAGGAGACCACAACCACAGCCACCCATGTCAAGCTGAGGTGGCTCTGGGCTTGAACCAGTTTGTCTCCCCTACCATGATCACTTCAGAAAGCCCTACTACTACTCCAAATCCAAATCCAATGATTATTGATTCCACACAACTAGGACTGTTTGGTAATGCCAACAAGTCTATTCCAGAGATTGATCTTCCTGCATTTCAAAATCTTTTGGTTGAAAAAATGGCTAATTCTCTAACAAAAAATCACAGTTTCACTACAGCTCTTGCAGCAGCCATTTCAACCAAGATTCTAGACCTAGAGGGTTGGGAAAACAGAAGTGTCTAATTTTGAGTACAATTTTCTTTTTCTTTTTTTCTTTTAATTTTTAAATTTCATGTAAGAGTATTGTTTCTGAAGATATGAGTAGGGTCACTATCAACTGAAGTGAATGTAATTTTATGTAGAAATGCAAAAAATTATATTGTCTTCTCCAGTTTTCATTTTGGTAATCCATATGTGTCGTGTGACTGGTGTTTAAACTTTTACACAGTCAGTGCCAAACCTGAATTAAGAACAAAGTTGTATTGTTAGGTTGTCCTAACCTAACAGTTGAAAAAAAAAGGGGACTCTATCCTGTTTGGCTAGCTCTTTGGTCATCAAGTCTCTATTAAGGGGAGGTCTTGAATTTTATTTTTAGAAGTGAAATGGGAGGGCAAAACTTTCTTCTAAGGTGTATGGTTGTAAGTTTTAATTCTTCCAAAATACTAATTTAACAACTAATCACCGACTTTTGTTGATCGAAGAAAAAAAAAATTGACAGTCAACACATAAAAATTTACATTAATCTCTTATGAATATTGTAATGGCATCTTTAATGAGCCATGGTTAGATATTATAATCAACCAAATCGTGATATGAAGCAGACAACCGATCTTTCTAGCACATAATCTTTGTGCTATGAAAAATGATCTTATATATTTTAACATCATTTAAGTGCTAATAATTTATATATATTTATACATACAATTCAAGTCTTGATTGTTTGCATGGTCTGGTGTTTTCCTTCTAAGTCCGGCCCAAAGTAAAACTTCTTTTTTTAGAAATGATAATATCACCGATTATTTATCAATCTTCTGTATCACCTTCTATATGAATACTTATAATTAATTCTGTTGTTCGATGATAATTATTAAGAAATTAATGAGATATAACCTTTTTTTTATTCTAAAAATATCCTGATTCTAATAATAAATAATGATGATGTTAGTCAAAAATTCACACATTTAATATTTGAAAGATAAAATTAACACAATAATACCAAACACAATATCATAAGATTTACAGATAACTACAAACCAAAATTCAGTTGTTGACAATGCAACCCATGATGACTCATCTCCACTGAACCATGGTTAGATATGGATGCATGTTTGTTGGTCATCTGTTTACCAAACCATGGTGTCTGGTCTGATCCTGGTCTATTCACATTTCTAGAAGCTTGTCAAAATTCTAACTGAAAGGGAAGAGAGTGTTTTCCAACATTTCAACATGAAGATTCAAGAAATTTGATGAGTCACTGCTAGTAGTGGATTCATCATTTTCATTGACTAACAAGAATGCTTCTAAAATTCTCTACTAAATTCTCCACCTTTTTTCTTTTCCACAAAATTCACTTTCAATGTTTAATTGTCTAAAATTTTATATTATTTCTTCACTTCTTTAATTTCTTTTTGTGTGTATGCACATCTTTGATATATTTTATTCTCATTTTTTATATTAAAAAAAAAACATGTGATTGTTTTTTAAATCATTAATAACAACAACAAAATAATTGATTAATTTTAGCATATCTCTGAATATAACTTTCACATGACACTAATTTTTAGGCTTACCACCAAATAGAAATTGAATTCAGTTATTGTAATTTTTATTAAGATTCTATACTCATCATCAAATCCTGACTCATTGAATATTTAAAATAATAATGAATCTTATTGTATAAATTAATCTTATTTTAAAATATTGCATGAAAAATATTTTATAAGAACCTAAAACTTTTTCAAAAAAATATAAATTGTCAACAAATTTAACAAAGAGGTTTCTAGGTGTGAAAGTTGAAGGCCAACCAACGTTATACACGCACACACCACATAGTATTTACACTATGTTTGCATATTTAGGAGAAAAAAAATTGTCAAATTAAGATAGAAAATAAAAAAAATTTAAAAAAAATTCTCCCTCTTGTTTGGTTAAATTGGAGAGAAAAGAAAAGAAAAGAATATATAGTGATTTTTTCTAATCTTATTTAAATAGACTACATAAAATAAAATAAAATAAAATAAATTACAAGTTATTTTATCAAAATAGCCTTTTATGTTTTTATTTCGTTTGTAGGTAGATGGATAATTTTGGTATTATACAAAATTAGTAATCTTTCTATTTCTTTTCTTTCTCAATCTCTCCAATTTTGAAGAGATTCAAAAAGTAGATTATAAGAAAATTCAATTTCTCTCTATTTCTTTTCATTTCTCCTCACGCCTGTTTAGTAATTCATTTATGTTCACTCCAAATAACTCAATCCAAACGAGGTGTTAGTGGGCATTTGGAATTGATTTTTTTAATAATTTTTACTTTTTAATTAATGCATTAAGAAAGTATATAAAAAAAATCTTTTATGAGCAAAAACAATTAATGTAACATTTAACCTTTTTTAGTTCAAAACAAATAGTTTAGTGACTTTTCAAATTTTTTTTAACAAAAAATAACATTTTTTTAACATGTTGCCAAACGCACCCTTAAGTAAAAACATGTGGAAGGAAAGGAAGTCCATGAAAATTAATTGAAAAAAAGTTTGGAAAAAGTCAGTTTCAGTTGGTACCATACATGTTGGGACAGTTGGTTTGGTGGGTACGATTTCAAAACCGTGTGGGCATATCACTTTTTGAGGAGTCGTGTAGACTAACACCACCACCACATAAGATAAATCAAACTTTATTTGGTTTAATTTTTGAAAGATATTTTTTTGAATTTTTTAAATGTTTATGTTTTAATGAATTTTTTTATATATATTTTATTCAAAAAAAATTTAACTAAAATATATGTAATTTTATTTTTAAAAAAAAGTTAATAAAAATCGAAGGTGAAACCCTAATAAGAAAAGATTAGTAGAAATTTTTGTAAAATAAAAAAAGCCTTTAAAAAACTTACTCATGACATTTAAATTTTTGAATTTTTATAGTTTATTAAAGAATTTAATTCATTATATGTTTCGAGGAAAGGTTTCCAAAATTTACAAATAGTGTCCAAGAAGTGTTTTATTGAAAATTTTCAAATCACTCCCATGTTTGGAAGATTTTTTTTTTAATATTTGGTACAAATCTCTCGAAGTGTTTATACAAAGTTTCTTATAAATTTTTGCTTAGTTTCTTCGGAATTTCCATTTAATTTGTTTTAAAGTATCTCCAACGTGTTTTTAAATTTTCACAACTCATTGAAAATACATTTGAAATTGATCCATACATGCTCAAAAATATATAAATCTCATAAATAACAGGCGAAAGAGATTGATTCTTTTCGAAATTTTGCTTTGCTTTTGACAATTATAATCATCTGCCAATCAAAATACTACTTTAGTAATCTTTTCCTTGACATTTGGAATGTGATAACTTTGTTTTATGTGGGGTTTGAAAGAGAGGATGACAACTTTCTCTCACCTCATTTTGTATCTTTCACCATGTTCACATATGTTTTTCTTGTCCTAATAAGAAAGCGAAGTGAGAATGAATTTTCCTCCGCATGCATCTAAAACATTAAAATATTTTACTTAACCCTCATTTTTATTTTTTTATTTCTCATCTTATATTTTTTAAGTCTTATTATTTATAAATCATTATCCGTAATATACTGTATTAACTTTTTATTTTAGAGCACACTACCAATAGGTTCTAAAAATTAAACTCAATTCCCATCAAGTCCCGTTAAAAATAAGACTCAGTAAAATTGTTGTTAAAAATAATTTTTTATGACGATTTTTTACATATGTCGCTAAAAAATAATAATTAGTGACTTTTTTGTCACAATTTTTATAAATTGTCATTAAAATTTAAAATTAGTAACATTTTTCTATGATAAATTTTTTAAACTATCGCCGAAAGTTAAAAATTACTAACAGTTTTTTAAACTATCGCTAAAACTTATAATTAATGATATTTTTTGAGACAATTTTCAAAATGTTGCTAAAAGTCAACAATGATCTACACATAAGTCTTTCTTATTTTTATTCCTAAGATTATAAATTTAACCCGTACAATTAAGCAAGCATTTATCTAGCAAACACACTCCCTTCGTCTCATGTTGTTTGTTTATCTTTCCATTTTTGGATGTTTCAAAAAGATTGTCCCTTTGAAAAACCGAAGCAGATAAGTTTTCAAAAACTACCCCTTATAAAATAATGCCTTTAAAAAACTAAACGCAAGTTTTTTTTTAATTTTAAATAAAGCCTTTAAATTTGAATTACAATGCATTTATTGCACGTTCTATTAAAAATTGAAATCTCCAAATTGAGTTAATAAATAAATAAAAAGCAAGCAATGAGGTTCATAATCCCTAATCACTTCAAATCTTTGCAGCTTTAAGAAATGGAAACATTGTACTGAAATTTTATATTTAGATTCTTACATCTGTATAAATTAAAATCTACAAATTGAGTTAATAAATGAGCCCAAAAACAAAAACAAAAACAAAAAAACTAGAAGAATAAAGTAGGACTAAACTACTAAACATATCTTTACAACAAAATTTTGGTAAACTATCTTACAGTTGGCTCGGCAAGCAGGATTATCGACTCCATCTGTGCTTCAGAAACAATAAATCAGATTAGAATTGGTATGCATAGAATGCTTTTAGAAACAAATTTGAGGGGGAAAAAAGGCATTAAAATGCTTACCACTCGAAATGAGTATATGCAATTGCATTAAATCCTCAGCCGATCACTAGATTTAAAATCATCCCCTTTGTCAATATATCTCGTTCTTCACAGGGTCTCAAGCCATTTAGGAAATAATTTTATGTACTGGGAAGCAGCAACCACTAAACGGTCGATCAATAGAGCAAATTAAGAAAATCACTTGATTAATTGATTTTACAATTCTTGATGGGTGCTTTTATGAAGATCTCTCTGCCTCCCTTTTGGGAGCACTTGTCTTCATTTTCTCATTTATTGGTTCCTTTTTTGGGAATGCCTGTCTTCATTTTCTCATTTATTGGTTCCTTTTTGGAGGGCATTTGTTTTCATGCTCTCATTTTCTGCTCCCTTCTGTGCCTTCTTCTTTTCCAGCTCAAGCTGCTTGCAATTTTCATCGTGGGCTCGGACAAACATCTTCACAAAATTAAGCAAAGTAGAAACAACTGCAGTACACATTCCAAATAAATTCAAGATCAGCATAAGAGAGTGGAGCATGAACTAGTAAATGAATACAGATTGGAATGCTTCAATTTAAGAAACAGAGTAACCAAAAACGAAATGGCATTTACAAAATACATCTCAGAAACTGGTACACTTTCAAGCTTAAAGAATCATTGAACAGAAAATAATGGAAAGAAAACTTATTGCAAGAGGACTAACTCTTTTTCCCAGAGATCTGTTTTCAATAGCTGAGATGGCAAGAGTAGAGTTGAAGGACACGACTGTTTGGAAATGTTTTCGAACATTAAGCTGAAAATCTGAGCTCACAAGAAACTTTTACAAACTCATGAGCAACAATCTAGAAACTCATAAGAAAAACCCTTGGTAGAATTTTCTCAATTGTCCATAATCTGAAGCTCTTTTTCAATAATGAGTTCCAACATTCTTATAATTTTCTTCGATCATAACCTAATCTCAGTATTCTGCTGATTATGCTAATGTTAAAAAAAAAAATTCCCTCAAAGTTTTTGTGAGTTTATTGAACTTCTAATATTGTGCCCCATTTCTTGCTTCCCATTTCCTAGGATATTTTTTACTCCAGTTTCACCCTTTCATTTCGCTCAACATTTCCCATTTCCACTTCCTTTTTCTGGCAACTATGCTTTAAAGCAACCCAGGCTTTCATTTCCTATCTGCTTCTCAACTTGAGTATTGGCACAATATTGCTCAAATGGATGCCACCAAACAGTGCAAACCCATACAACAAGGCAACTATTGAACTTCTAATATTGTGCCACATTTCTTGCTTCCCATTTTCTAGGATATTTTGTACTCCAGTTTCACCCTTTCACTTCGCTCGACATTTCCCATTTCCACTTCCTTTTTCTGGCAACTATGCTTTAAAGCAACCCAGGCTTTCATTTCCTATCTGCTTCTCAACTTGAGTATTGGCACAATATTGCTCAAATGGATGCCACCAAACAGTGCAAACCCATACAACAAGGCAACACCGAATTCAAGTGTTGCTTATCTGCATTGAAGCAATCCGTGTTTTATTTCCCTAGGTAATTAAGCACTTAATTTAATAGTTTACAGGTATATTAATGGCATAAACTGCATTATCTATGCACACTTGACCACATTGCATCTTCATTATATGATGATCATGATTCTAATTTATACATTATGATCACCCGAGGAAAAAAAAAAAAGAAGAAGAAAAACATGTCTTTTAATTGAAATTCCCAGGTTTGCTATTAATTTCCATCTTTTTGTCTCAACAAAACAATTAATTATTTGATATCTGTTGATAATTCTATCATATGTCTGTATTCTGAAACCTCAATATGGCAGTTAAAATCAGTAATATTTCCACTGGGTGCTGGTGGATCAACTTATTCATCAAGTCACTTTCTTTTGCAAAACTGGAACACTACAAATGTTAATCCACTCAAAGTTTTTAACCTAAAACCTTGTATCTCACTCCATGGACAAACTTGAGGATTAACATCCGATGACTGTCAGTGGGTGCAACACATATATGTAATTAATTGTAAGAAAGAAATAATGTATAGAGAAAGAGAGAGAATAAATTGTATGTATTATTATTGATTGATATATTGATATGGTTACAATGATTCCTATATATAGGAGAGGGTGAGTGTGTAGTAGGTGAGGAGTAGGTGAAGTGGAGGTGGTAGTGGTGTAGTGGGTTAGGTTTAGTGGAGTAGGTGAGGTGGTAGTGGTGTAGTGGGTTAGGTTTAGTGGAGTAGGTTTAAGTGGGTGAAAGTTTAGTGGAGTAGGTGAGGTGGTAGTGGTGTAGTGGGTTAGGTTTAGTGGAGTAGGTTTAAGTGGATGAAGTAGGTGGAGAGTAGGTGGATTTTAACAGCCCCCCGCAAACTCAAGGGGGATAGGAACTAACCAACTTGAGTTTGGAGAGAGTAACAAAATAAGAAAATACATAAAAATAAAAGAGGATAGGTGACACTGTATGGTCGTGTCAGACCATTGGTGAAGACACTGGATGGTGGTGTCATAACGTTGTAGAGGACACTGTATGGGGATGTCATAACGTTGTAGATGACACTGTATGGTGGTGTCATAACGGTGTAGAGGACACTGGATGGCGGTGTCAGACCGATGTAGAAGACAGTTTATGGGGTCATGTCGGACCGTTGTAGCAGATAATGCTGTGACAGTTGTTGTGACAGTTGTTGTGACAGTTTACGGAGTCTTGCTGGACCCTTGTAGAAACTAACCGGAATCAATGTCGGGACAGTTTACAGAGTCTTGTCGGACCCATAAAGGAGCTAACCGGAATCAATGTCGGGACAGTTTACAGAGTCTTGTCGGACCCATAAAGGAGCTAACCGGAATCAATGTCGGGACAGTTTACAGAGTCTTGTCGGACCCTTGGAAAAGCTAACCGGAATCAAATGTCGGGACAGTTTACAGAGTCTTGTCGGACCCTTGAAGGAGCTAACCGGAATCAATGTCGGGACAGTTTACAGAGTCTTGTCGGACCCTTAAAGGAGCTAACCGGAATCAATGTCGGGACAGTTTACAGAGTCTTGTCGGACCCTTGTAGAAACTAACCGGAATCTATGTCGGGACAGTTTACAGAGTCTTGTCGGACCCATAAAAAGTCGCACCCTCAAAAGGTGTGCCCAATCGGTCAAAAAAGGCGTGCCATCAAAAGGCGTGCCTAACTTATCAAAAGGTGTGCCGGGCATGATGGTGAGGCACGTGAGCGCCTTGGCTAGCGCGCCCGTGTTGTCGGCTGGCGTCGCGCGATGCGCGTGTCTGCCTTGGCTATATAACCAAGACGAAGGCAGAGGCTGAGGCAGAGAAAAAACTGAGAGAAACCTCTGAAAAATCCTTCGTGTTGCTGAGAAAGATAGTTCCGTTTGCTGAGAGAGAATCTGTAATACTCTGTTGCCCAGAAAATAGTCTGTAACACTTTGTTGCCCAGAAAATGGCTTTGTCCTCGTCTTCCCGTGGACTGCTCACCCTCTTTCCCGACCTCAACGAGTCAACAAGAGAGAGAACTGGTGCGGTGGCACTGGAATCTCAACCAAGCGCCCCGGAGTTTGCTCCGTTGAACTTTCCGATGCGGTCTGTGGAGCAAAGAATGGCAGTGCAGTCGGATGTGGAGGCCAATCAGTATACCTTGAAGTCATGTGTGGAAACCATGACTGCGGTTACAAATTTGTCGAACCGGCTGCAGAGTAGGACAAATGAGGTGCAGCAGTTAAACGCCCAACTGGCTCTGCTCCAACGCATGTATAAGGATGCGCGAGCAGAGATAAGTGTGCTAAAGGCGGAAAACAAGGAGCTGAAACGGAAGGCCAGTTTTATGTTCCGATTTGGAGGGCCGCCATATGCTGCAGTGGAGGAGCAGGGAGTAGTGATCATGCCCAGTGGAGTGGGAAACACGGAGGCAACACCGGCAAGGGCCGCCCAAGACGGTGGCAAGAAGAAAAGACCGGCGGAATAGGCGAGAAGAAAAATCCCACTGTTCCGATTTGTGTTGGTTGTGTTTTGTTTTGTTTTGTGTTTTTTTATTTTTATTTTTTTTTATTTTTTTTTTTTTATGGTGTAAAATGCTGATCGGGGTTGATCCCCGGCATGAAGAAATGACAAGTTTGTAAAATGTTTTTTTTTTTGTTTTTTTTTGTTTTTTTTTGTTTTTGTTTTTGTTTTGGGAGTGTTTTGTTGAAAAAATAAAAATAAAATGAAAGAAAACAAGGGAGAAAGAAAATAGATAAAAAATATTTATAGATGGATTATATGAAAAATATCAGTGCGATTGTTTCAAAATAAAGTGGGGTATTTAAAAAAGAGGAAAAGTGACTTGGAAAAAATAAATAAAAATAAGTAATTTTTGAAATCAAATGGAGGAGAGAGAGGGACAAACCCATGTGATAAAGTGGAGAGAGAGTCGGTGAGTGGGGTGCAAAAGGTGAAGGAGAAATGATGGATTGAAAATGGTTTGGGTCAAAAGTGGACACTGTTAGTGGGGAACATGAGTGCATTGATTATTTGATATAATAATAATAATAATAAAAATAAAAAGTTAGAACAGTTGGAGAGAATGAGTGGAGTATGGTAAGGGTTTCATCCAAAGCCAAAATTCCTGCAGCGAATCACTTCGCAAATCCTAGCATGAACTTTTTCTCTTTCCAGGCTTATTCATGAATTTCCTGGTGATTTCAAGAGCCTCTGGTGGCATTGTGGCAGAGAACACCCCAACCTGGATTTTGGGTGGCAGCAACTGAGAACACCCCAACCTGGATTTTGGGTGGCAGCAACTGGAAAATATCATAGATCTGATTTTTAAAAAACCTCGTGACAGCATTTCATCAGCTTCATCCAAGACAAACATTTTGATGTAAACAGGGCGAAGTGATTGTCTCCGCAACATGTCAAACACACGACCAGGAGTACCAACAACAACATGAACCCCACTGGAGAGAATGCGCTGATCTTCGCGCACACTAGTCCCTCCAACACAAGCATGAACCTTCACACTTTGCTGGGCAAGTTCAAGAGTGGGTGGAAGAACCAAAGCTTGGCACTCAACCAAGCTATAATCTAGCTGCTGCAGAATTCCAGAGCAGAATGTTGCAGTGTTTCCAGTTCCAGACTGTCTCGTCATATGAGGTGAAGAATTCTTCTCCATCAGCCTCACACATGACTACAGTTGCACAAATCTTTGTTGATTTTATCAGCGGAATAGGTTGAGGTCCGGCGGGCGGCTAAGGTGAGGTTGCCGCCCGCCGGGGAAGCGAAAATACTAGGTTTTAAACCAGCTCTGATACCATGTAAGAAATAATGTATAGAGAAAGAGAGAGAATAAATTGTATGTATTATTATTGATTGATATATTGATATGGTTACAATGATTCCTATATATAGGAGAGGGTGAGTGTGTAGTAGGTGAGGAGTAGGTGAAGTGGAGGTGGTAGTGGTGTAGTGGGTTAGGTTTAGTGGAGTAGGTGAGGTGGTAGTGGTGTAGTGGGTTAGGTTTAGTGGAGTAGGTTTAAGTGGGTGAAAGTTTAGTGGAGTAGGTGAGGTGGTAGTGGTGTAGTGGGTTAGGTTTAGTGGAGTAGGTTTAAGTGGATGAAGTAGGTGGAGAGTAGGTGGATTTTAACATTAATTTTGGTATGTAAAAGTGAATGTGGAAAAAAACTAGGCTTTCTGTAAAATTTATTTTAGTTTCTTTTCATTTTCAATAAGCAATTAGTTTCTTTACTAACATGTTAATGTTTACAGCAAACTAACAAACCAGACTACCTTGTTCAAATGGAGTACGGGCTGGATCTTCTCCGAAGTAAAGAGCCAATGCATCAGCATTCCTTCCCTGGAATCATCCCCAGTGTGTTCAATAATGAGATTTTAATCTTGTAAGCAAAACAAGAATGTTAAAAAGAAAACATTGAGACATACCACTCCAGAATAAAGTGAAGCCAAAGATCTCACTTCACCTTCAGCAAAATCAAGAAAGTCCTTTAAAAGCTGAACATTTAAAAATAGCATCAATGATCAGAAAGGGAAGCTACAGAGACATTTTAACTACTGGACCAAATAAAACAAAGTAGATTCTTGTTGCACTTAAAAGATAGGGTAAATTACACCGATCACCCTTGAGGTTTAGAAAAAATACTTCCGTTTTAGTAAATATAAATGTTGGTGTAAAAGAGATGACACGATCATTTTTCCATCTAGACGACTAACGAATTACTGATAAAAATGGGGCAAAGTGTTATGTAAATTACAATTTCAGGGAGCCCAATGTAAATATGTCAAACTTGTGAGGCTAGATGTATTTTCTCCATACTTCAAGGAAGGTTAGTGTAATTTACCCTAAAATATATGAGCAGCTGGTAAGTAAGTGTATATCTGAAATTAGCCATTTAATTTACTCATGGTTTTTTTTTTTGGATAAATAAATAGACTTTATTAGAAAAGCATCAAGACGATGCAAATAATAGAAAAACCACCCCCAAAGGACCAAAGAAAACTATCTAAGCAAATCCTCCACAAAATCTACAAAAACCAAAACACTTTGTTAAAACCTATCACCTACTTCACCCACTTTAACCTACTCCACTAAACCTAACCCACTACACCACTACCACCTCACCTACTCCACTAAACCTAACCCACTACACCACTACCACCTCCACTTCACCTACTCCTTACCTACTACACACTCACCCTCTTCTATATATAGGAATCATGAATCATTGTAATAAATATATAACATTATATCAATCAATCAATAATACATGTATTTTAACATGGTATCAGAGCAGGTTTAGAACCTAGTATTCGCGCTTCACCGGCGGGCGGCAACCTCACCTTAGCCGTCCGCCGGACCTCAACCTAGTCCGCTTATTTTCTACACATACCTTCCCATCATTGCCCAAATCCTCTCTCCCTCGGATGTGTAACCATTAATTTGCTCAACATCTTTGGCATCTTCTTCTAATGCCCTTCTCCTTGCAACATTGACGTAGTGGTCTCTGTGTGTAATTGACACTGGCCTAACCCTTTCAACAGTAGCTCCAACGGCTTCAAGTATTTGAGATTTCTCAATAGCAACGTCATCTGGGATAACCACACGGCATTTGCATCCATAGGCCGGAGCCACAGTTGCACGACTGATAGCTGTGCTCCCAGCACTCCCCTCTGTAACTACTCCACCTTGAGCCATCTCATCATGATTCTGATCAAAGGAGTGTTGCCAATGGCGTCGATGAGCCCATTTCTTGGTTTCTTCTTCGGTGTGGTTGTAGCTGCGGCCTCCATCGCCACCGTACTCCCCAGTTGGGACATTAGAATTTCCGCCGCTACATTTAAATCCCCATCTGCAGCTGCCACTGCAACTTCTACCTGTGTCCTTTCAAAACCCATTGCTACAAGATTTTGGATCTCTTCTTCTGAGACGACTGAGCCCTGATGGTGTGCAAGGACTCCAGCAGCTGTAGCTGTGGCACCATCGAATGCAGACTGCCTTCCATTTACAATCTGCTGGTCTGCACCAGTTGCTGTTGGATGGTTGGGGCTGCCACCATTATCCAACAGTCTAGCCTCTAGGCTTGAATCAGAACATACAGTGGAAACTCTCTCTCTCGAGGGAGTTGTTCTCTCTCCCAACCTGGCTGATGATCTGTTCTTGTTCAAAGTATTCATGGAGTGTGGTGTTGGGCTCTTCACCAAGACTGCTGCAGCGTATCAAAAGCGACAAGAAAATTTTTTTAAGGAGCTGGAATTTGTGTTTTTGCGGATGTGGTGATGGCCATTATTGCAGATTTCATGCTTGTCTCCCTCCCTGCTCCTACTGTCTCTCTCCACTCAAGGACACCCTCATAAAATAACATAAAAACATATCAGCAGCAGAGGAAAAAAGGCCACCCACACACACACAACAACCACGTGATTTCCCACTTTTCTTTTCTTTTAATATATATATATATATATATATTTTTATTATAATATATTTCCCCCAATATATTTCCACCATCCTCTAGAATAATAATTCTTCACACACTCCCACTTTGACCCATTTATTTTTTTATTTTTTTATTTATTTTCGATTCCCTTCTTTTCAAAAAAAAAAAAAAAAAAAAAAAAACAATTTCCAACTTTGCACAACAACCCATATTTTATTTCTCTCACGGGTCTCACCCCGATCACCATGTTTCCACATACAAAAACACAAAAAAAAAAAAAAACACAACACAAAAATAAAATAAAATAAAATAAAATAAAATACAAACAAACACCCACATTCACAGGTGGGATTTTTCTTCTCTATTCTGCCGCCGGTCTTTTCTTCTTGCCTCCGTCTTGGGCGGCCCTTGCCGGTGTTGCCTCCGTGTTTCCCACTCCACTGGGCATGATCACTACTCCCTGCTCCTCCACTGCAGCATATGGCGGCCCTCCAAATCGGAACATAACGGTGGCCTTCCGCTTCAGCTCCTTGTTTTCCGCCTTTAGCACACTTATCTCTGCTCGCGCATCCTTATACATGCGTTGGAGCAGAGCCAGTTGGGCGTTTAACTGCTGCACCTCATTTGTCCTACTCTGCAGCCGGTGCGACAGGTTTGTGACCGCCGTCATGGTCTCCACACATGACTTCAAAGTATACTGATTGGCCTCAATATCAGTTTGCACTGCCATTTTTTGCTCCACCGACCGCATCGGAAAGTTCAACGGAGCAAAACAAGAGGCGCTTGGTTGAGGTTCACTGGCCACCGCACCAGTTATCTCTCTTGTTGACTCGTTGAGGTCGGGAAAAAGAGTGAGCAGACCACGGGACGAAGAGGCCATATTCTGGGTAGCTGAACGGGAAGACGAGGCCATGTTATGGGTTGCTGAGTGTTTCAGAGAAAGGTTGGTTACAGAATGGCAACAGAGTGTTCCAGAATCTCTTTCTCAGAAACGGAGGAGTTTTTTCAAAGGATTTTCGGCGGTTTCAGACTGGTTTGCACAGCCTCCGCCTCAACCTTGGTTAAATAGCCGAGGCCGACACGCCACTCTGTCGCTCACGTGCCTCGCCGCGTCTCCGGCTCACCTTTTGATGGCTCGACGCTTTCTGTCAGGCACGCCTTTTGATGAAGTGGGCGCGCCTTTTGAGGGCGCGACTTTTGAGGGCTCACTATATATATCCATATATATATATATTTGGGCAGCCTATATACACCATCATACAGTGTATTTTTTAAGGGTCCGACAAGACTCTGTAAACTGTCCCGACATTGATTCCGGTTAGTTTCTCCAAGGGTCCAGCAAGACTCCGTAAACTGTCACAACAACTGTCACAACACCTTTTGAGGGTGCGACTTTTTAGGGGTCCGACAAGACTCTGTAAACTGTCCCGACATTGATTCCGGTTAGCTTCTTCAAGAGTCCGACAAGACTCTGTAAACTGTCCCGACATTGATTCCGGTTAGCTCCTTCATGGGTCCGACAAGACTCTGTAAACTGTCCCGACATTGATTTCGGTTAGTTTCTACAAGGGTCCAGCAAGACTCCGTAAACTGTCACAACAACTATCTCAACATTGTCAGCTACAACGGTCCGACATGACCCCATAAACTGTCTTCTACATCGGTCTGACACCCCCATACAGTGTCCTCTACAACGTTATGACACCCTCATACCGTGTCCTCTACAACGTTATAACACCACCATCCAGTGTCTTCACCAATGGTCTGACACGACCATACAGTGTCACCTATCCTCTTTTATTTTTATGTATTTTCTTGTTTTGTAACTCTCTCCAAACTCAAGTTGGTTAGTTCCTATCCCCCTTGAGTTTGCGGGGGCTGTTAAAACCTATCACCTACTTCACCCACTTAAACCTACTCCACTAAACCTAACCCACTACACCACTACCACCTCACCTACTCCACTAAACCTAACCCACTACACCACTACCACCTCCACTTCACCTACTCCTTACCTACTACACACTCACCCTCTCCTATATATAGGAATCATGAATCATTGTAATAAATATATAACATTATATCAATCAATCAATAATACATGTATTTTAACAATCAATAATACATGTATTTTAACACACTTGGATCAACCGAACCCGTAATCCAACTATGCAATACCATCAACAACCGACAAGATAAGGAAAAACCTCCTACCTCTTTCCCCTCCTTCACCAGCACCCGATTATCCCACCACATGAGAACACCACCTGCCGCCCCTACAGCTGGTTGGAAAGCCCAATCCACATGCCTACTGCCCCATATATCCCTTACTACATCCAACCCCACCCACTCCATTTTGGTTTCTTGAAGGCACACCACATCCGCTCTAGCACTCTTCAATAAGAATCTAACCACTGCCCACTTTCCTTTATCATTTAAACCCCGTACATTCCAAATCAATATTTTCAAATGCATGGCAACAACAAAGGATCTTCATGCCCTTTCTTCACCCTTCGACCATCCCCAATCCTCTAACTATCATAATTGATGGAACATTCCAATCTGCGTATCCCGTCCTCCTCTATCCTCCTGGCCCATGCTCTGTAACTCCTGCCCCCTCGGCGCACCCCCTCTTCATGACATCTCAGTGGCAAAAAACAGTTTAAAAGCCTTTTCCTCATGTCCTTCAAAAGAAACTCCCAAAAATTTACTAACCTCAGCAATCCGAGTCAATACCCACTCAGAAACCTTTCCGATGTCAATGGATGCTTTGCCTAGAAATTCACCTCCAAATCCTGCTCAGTATCTGACTATAGGTTGGCCAACACCATATTCCCAGCTTCCACTGCCAGTGGCTGGAGTACTAAGGCTAGTCCATCACCCATCTCTGCCCAGCGAGCCTCTAATTCTGCCCCCCATTCCTCACGACCCTCCTGACGTACATGCTCTACCCCACTAAGCTCCTCCCCAATCGGCAAATGTACTGGAGGTTGAGAATCTGACCCACCAACCGCTATGTACTGCCCGTAGTGTGACGGCAGCGTTAGAGACTTCTCATCCCTTAGAGGCTATGTCGTGTCTTTCGTACCTGACGTTGATTCCTCACCACCATTATTGCGGCGAACCGACCCAACACCAGCGTATAACGAAACGAAAAGCCATTTAATAGTTGGATTCACCTGTGGGCCCACCTCCCTCACTTGGCCAGTTGGCCCTTAAATAAGGGCCTGAGGAGATTTAAAAATCCCATTGGGGCTCTCGGATTGATTGCCAGCCAAAGAAAACTAGCCCATATGCAAAGGCACCCAAGTTGTAAGGCCCAAATCCCCCTGTCCCAACTTCTGGACTTGGGAGTCCACTAGGCCCAAATTTCCCTAGCCCAACTGTTTGATTAGGGAGTCCACTAGGTCCACCTCCGCATCCAACTGAGCCACCTCCTTTCTGCTTACATTCGGTCTGCCCTGAAACCCAGCTCTATTGCCCTCCTTCACAAATCTACGATTTTCCCCAAATCTTCCATTCCCCTAAATCCGCCGATCATCATGCCTCCATACACTGGTTTCCTTAGTCTTCCAAAATTCTCCATTTGTTACTGCCACCGGCTGGGAAGCTTCAATTTATGGCCCTGACTCTGGCCAGGTCGGTAGCGAGTACAGCCACGACTCCCAACAGAGTAAAACCCTAGCAGGAATGCTTCTGTCTCTTCAAACCGGCAACTGAACCATTCCCAGGTCCGTTGACTATTCATCAGCCTCCACAAAACCCCCACACCGATGGCCAACCGCCAACCACCCGATATGTTGCTTTTCTACGAAGGTGTAAAGGTATTCCCATCACCCTAGCCCACTTGTACGTCTCCGTGACCAACGTCTTCCCCTTGTCACATAGAACACTCAGTGACCACCATCGCAAAGGCAAATCGCGTCCATCAATCACCCATCGGTGCCGCGACACATCCTCTACCTCACGCCGGAATGGAAAAACAAACAAGAAGGGCTAGCTCCCTATCGGGCGAATCTCCACTTGCCCAACCCGCTTCCACCAATGACCAACCCATTCCACCATAGATGAGAACCCAACTCCTCTACTCCCCACCTCTCCCACTTGACCCACCAGCGCCCTCTCCAACAAATCAAACCACCCCTTCTTCGTCACGCCCTTCACCACCACATCACCTACCTCCATTGATTCAATTGCCCTCTCAGCCGAGTTAGCAAATCTCCTCCCTTTCGTCACCCTCTTAGCCGCATCAATCCAGGCCACCCAACCATCCCCTTTAGCAAATCCTTTCAAAACTAGTGCCACTCCCTCCCAGCCGTCCCCAAAATCCGACATGGAAAGAAAAGTCTGAGTTCTTTTACCCTCCAAGGTAATCACAATCTGAAACATAGAACTACCATCTTCCTCAACATGGGTCCAAACTGCCACGCTACGCCGTTTCCTCTCTAACCCACCCACAAACGAATGACGGCCTTGATTCCGTGACGCCCACCACAGCTTCGCGCCTATCCATCACACTTCAAATCCCACCAACCTCACTTCCCTGCGCAAGCCTTGCCCTCGCTCCACTATGGACAAACACGGATGACCCCCAAACATCTCTGCCATCTCCTCAAACTCGAAGGACCGCCCCCCAAGAAAAAGGATCCGCTGGCATGGCCCAATCTCCTCCCTCACCGGAAGCATTTCAGGTAATTACCACATCCCACCGGAAATCTCTTCTAAATATGGAAATAATTAGAGAGTAATTTACTCATGGTTTTAAGGTCAAGCTAACCTTATGCCAAACACCCTCATTTTGACAGATGCAATGACATTTAACAATGGTGGCAATTTTTAGAGATCTTTTTTTTCCCTTTCTTTAAAATTTTTTATTTGTATTAAAAGAATGGACTGCATATTTCAATTTACAGAAACCATATTTCTTTTATGGTTTTCTGTTTCAGGAACTTTTTATTTTTACCAAATCACGGTGTACATGTAGAAATCATGTGTATCTATACATACATATCATAGAGAGAGAGAGAGAGAGAGAGAGAGAGTAGTGTTATGGTGGAAAAACAGATAACATCAAACAAACACACCTAAGAGTTTATATCATAATGCCAAGAAAAAAAGTTTATATCATAAGACAAAAGTAAATACAAAAGAAAATAAAAGATTACTTCGAGAGACAAGTTATCTACATTCACATTTTCACTATATATATACAGACATGTAGATATGTATTTACAAACTAATGAAATAGCACTAATTCCATAGAAGAATCACATTTTAGAATCTTATCAAATTTGAGAAATCATTGCATGTCAAAAGAGGAAGGCAAGGCCCCTTGTCTAGAATAAATAGGCTCAAATGGCTGCAAGCCACAAAAAAATTCCAGTAAAACCCTGTGGAAAATTTAAGCAAGATGCCAATACAGAAAAACTTCATCCTGAACGTGATAAAAGATTGTTGATGTACATAATTACCTTGCAAAAATTTTCAGATACAGTACCATCATTTTCTGAGGCGGTTAGTTCCTGAACAACTTTCTCTAGGCCTTTGCTAATCGCTTGCATTTCCTCTGCCAAATATTTCAATTGTATCTGCATGATAATCAATCATTTATCCCAATGTATGACAATTGAATGAAAGAAAAATTCATGTTTACATGGAAAAATGAATACCTTTGTTGAAGCCTCCAAGCTTACGAGGTCTTTCGGGAAATCTAACAGTTCTGGTAGTTTCTCAGCAAGCACCTACAGATTGTCAGAACAAGTAGTTTCAACATGTTTGAAAAGTAGATAGTACGGAAGATCTGTTCTCTAATGACAAGGCAAACATATGTTGAGACTCAGAACAAAATAATTTTTTCCTACTCTTTTCCATTTCTTCCCTTTATACATCTCTTAAAGTGTTCACTATGAACAAAATGGAAGAAATTGACTTCTGCCAAATAGTGTTACACTTGCAACCATATCTCCCAACATGTGAAAAGGAGAAGAAAAAAATAAAAATTTGAATCCACACTTGGAATGGCTTAAATATCTATACCATCTAATTATGCAAAAAGAGACGGTTTGCTCAGTGAGAAAGGAAGTTCATATCTGTTAGCCATCTTGCACCAAATTCAAACAATAACCATATTCCATCATATGTGACAGCTGATTATGTTTCTAGCACAATTTATTGTTTTATAAAAGCATTGAACTTGGAATGCATTTTTTCCAACATTAGTTTGTCATGTCAACCATTTGGGAAGTTTTAAATTATAAATGGCTATAAGTTTAGAAAAAAAGCACAGAACATTACTTCATAGCCATATGCAGTATGCATTATTATATATATGCATGAGAGAACACACAAATGCATGGGCAAAATGCACCATGACTTCACAAAAAGGGAAAATAAATTAAAATGGAGGACATTGGCATCATCCAACACCTTTGCAGGATTTGAAGTTCAGTTAATTTAAAACCACATTTGTTGAACAAATTTGACAAGAAAATACGCATCATCAAATTAAAAATTTGTACCTTGCAGAGATAGTGCATGAGGGTCATCTTGTTGTTCCTGGCTCGGGTATCAGTAAGTTTAAGAAGACTATCTAATCGAAATCCAACGGCAGAACCTACAGGGAATGGAACTCTGAAATCATGCCGAAACCAAAGCAAGGTACAATTGTTATTTATAAAAATAAAAAATTAAATAAACAAACAAATCAAGGTACATTTGTAACAAAAACAATAACAATTAAGTCATTTGTCTCTTTCTCATCCCCACTACTACTAGAATTTTACAATTTTTTTAAATGCTTTTTTTTTTTTTTATAATGGAAAACGTATTCCACAACTAAGCCTTTAAATCTTTTGTTTATGACCTTCTAATACTCATAAGCCTCAATATGTTCAACTATGTAATCATTGAAAATGTATTAACATTTACATAGGCTTTAGTTTTTGTTTCCAAAGATTTTTCAAATGTTTTCAATTTTCTTTTTCTCATTTCCTTTATGTTTCTGAAACATTTCTGTTTCCAACCTAATTGAAACAACATATTGGAACAAAATTTTGATCCTTGATGTTACTATGTTCATTCTGCAACCTCCTAGGAACCAGTCATCAGTGATGCCAGAGGTATCATCATGGGAAGAAGAGCCTGCCACTGCCGATTCCCTTAAGCTTAATATCTAGGTTCACAAGTATAATTATTTATTGGTATAGTGTTTTCCTTTTCTTTCTTTGTAATCAAGGTTTTAAAAAACGGCCGCAACCGTTACATAACGCCGTTACGTAACGGTTTTGGAGTTTACCGCCACCCGTTACGGCCGCTTTTGCAGTGTGATTGAGATTCACAGGTGTGTCGGCCGTAGCGGCGGCCGTAGCGGCTGCCATAGCGGTCGTAACGGCCTGTTACGCACCGTTGCGTAACGGTTTCAAACTGTATCTTTCGAAAAAATACACAAAAAAAAACTAAAAATAGGGGAAGAGGGATAGAGAGAAGAGGGAAGATAAAGAGAGAAAATGGAGGAACAAGAGATAGAGAGAGAGAAGAGGGAAGATGAAGAACATGTTATTGATTTGTTGAAACTGTAAGACCTATGCTATTCTATTCAGCTGCTATCACTAAACCATTTTGTTTGTGTGTGTCTATCTATTTATTGTTTGAAAATAATAATAATAATAAATGTGGTCATTATCTATTTAGTTTGGTTAAAATATGTATATATATTTAGGCTCTTATTTATTCTCTTACTTTTGTCATTATTTATCTTATATATAATAGTTAGTAATTGATTTTTTGTATAATATAAAGTTATTAATTATTAAAATAAAATGTAAAAAACTCAGTTTATAATGATTTAAAAATATGAAATATATTGGATCATACTTAAAAATTCACAAAAATTGATCAATATTTATTTTTAACCCAATAAATATGATCATGGAAAAAAAATATGCGTATCGGTAAATTTTTTTCAAATTGTGCGAAAAATAAAAAAATTCACGGTTTCGGTTACCGCAACCGTTACACTACGGCCTTTACACCCCGCAACCGCAACCGCGTCACCGCCACCGTTACTGCGACCGCAACCACTTTTCAGAACCTTGTTTGTAATCTTAAATTTATCCCATTTTATTATAGCAAAAATCATAAGACCAACTCGTACATCACCTTGTGCTTGTAATACTAATATACGTGTACATCTTTAGAGGACAAGATCGAACATTACACTTTGTGTAAAATAAATTGATAGAGATAGAATATTGTATTATTGATTTATATGTTGATATATATTACAATGATTCATGATTCCAATATATAGAAGAGGGTGAGTGTGTAGTAGGTAAGGAGTAGGTGAAGTGGAGGTGGTAGTGGTGTAGTGGGTTAGGTTTAGTGGAGTAGGTGAGGTGGTAGTGGTGTAGTGGGTTAGGTTTAGTGGAGTAGGTTTAAGTGGGTGAAGTAGGTGATAGGTTTTAACAGCCCCCCGCAAACTCAAGGGGGATAGGAACTAGCCAACTTGAGTTTGGAGAGAGTAACAAAACAAGAAAATAGACGAATACATAAAAGAAAAGAGGATAGGAGACACTGTATGGTCGTGTCAGACCGATGGTGAAGACACTGTATGGTGGTGTCATAACGTTGTAGAGGACACTGGATGGTTGTGTCAGACCGATGTAGAAGACAGTTTATGGGGTCATGTCGGACCGTTGTAGCAGACAATGTTGTGATAGTTGTTGTGACAGTTTACGGAGTCTTGTTGGACCCTTGTAGAAACTAACCGAAATCAATGTCGGGACAGTTTACAGAGTCTTGTCGGACCCTTGAAGGAGCTAACCGGAATCAATGTCGGGACAGTTTACAGAGTCTTGTCGGACCCTTAAAAAATACACTGTATGATGGTGTATATAGGCTGCCCAAATATATATATATATGGATATATATAGTGAGCCCTCAAAAGTCGCGCCCTCAAAAGGCGCGCCCACTTCATCAAAAGGCGTGCCTGACAGAAAGCGTCGAGCCATCAAAAGGTGAGCCGGAGACGCGGCGAGGCACGTGAGCGACAGAGTGGCGTGTCGGCCTCGGCTATTTAACCAAGGTTGAGGCGGAGGCTGTGCAAACCAGTCTGAAACCGCCGAAAATCCTTTGAAAAAACTCTTCCGTTTCTGAGAAAGAGATTCTGGAACACTCTGTTGCCATTCTGTAACCAACCTTTCTCTGAAACACTCAGCAACCCATAACATGGCCTCGTCTTCCCGTTCAGCTACCCAGAATATGGCCTCTTCATCCCGTGGTCTGCTCACTCTTTTTCCCGACCTCAACGAGTCAACAAGAGAGATAACTGGTGCGGTGGCACTGGAACCTCAACCAAGCGCCCCGGAGTTTGCTCCGTTGAGCTTTCCTATGCGGTCTGTGGAGCAAAAAATGGCAGTGCAGTCGGATGTGGAGGCCAATCAGTATACATTGAAGTCATGTGTGGAAACCATGACTGCGGTTACAAATTTGTCGAACCGGCTGCAGAGTAGGACAAATGAGGTGCAGCAGTTAAACGCCCAACTGGCTCTGCTCCAACGCATGTATAAGGATGCGTGAGCAGAGATAAGTGTGCTAAAGGCGGAAAACAAGGAGCTGAAGCGGAAGGCCACCGTTATGTTCCGATTTGGAGGTCCGCCATATGCTGCAGTGGAGGAGTATGGGGGAGTGAACATGCTCGGCGGCGTGGAAAACACGGAGGCAGCACCGTCAAGGGCCGCTCAGGACGGAGGCAAGAAGAAAAGAACTGCGGCAGAGTAAAGAAGGGATAAGGAAAAAATCCCGCCTGTGGGTGGGTGTTTGTGGGTGATGTTTGTTTGTTTGTTTTTTTTTTTTTTTTTTTTTGGTTGGGTGTGTAAAATGGTGATCGGGGTTGATCCCGGAGATGAATAAAATATGGGTGTTGTGCAAAGTTGTAAATTGTTTGGTTTTTTTTTTTTTTTTAAAGAGGGGGAACACGCCCATGTGATAATAATAAAAATAATAAGAATGATAAGGAGAATTTGCTCATTGTCCAGTAAAGTGATGGGAGATAGGAGGAGAGAGAGTGTGTTTGAGTAATATATTATAATAAAAAAAAAAAAGATATATATATATATATATGTATGGGACAGTGGAGAAGATGGGTTTGAAAATGATGATGATAAATAAGATAAAATAAGTCTTTGATGGGCGGTGGGATCAGACAGCTGCTTTATTTGAAAGATAAAATGTAGTGGATGTGAATATTAAAATAAAAAGAAAGGAAAGAGAGGGTTAAAAGCAAGTGGAAAGATGAGAGAGAGACAATGGTGAAGTACTCAAAAGAGCCTGACAATCCCATCCCACCAAGTCCTGCAAAGCCAGGGGCTCAGATCTCATAGTCCATTTCAAGAACACAAGAGAGACAGCACATGCCAGCAGGAAGCTGCCTTTGGCGAAGGCTAAGAGGTATTTAGAAGATGTTCTGGCTCACAAGCAGGCCATACCTTTCACGCGTTTTTTTTTTTTTTTTTTTAGGGGTGTAGGACGAACTGCTCAGGCAAAGAACAGACATTCAAATGGACAAGGACGTTGGCCTATCAAATCTGCTGGATTCATACTCGACTTGCTTAAAAATGGTGAGAGTAACGCCGAGGTGAAAGGCTCATCAAGGTGAATCCAAGCGGTCCCGGTAGGTGGAGACGGGCTCGGATCTGGCCGGCGAGACGGGTGTTTGAGAAGAGGCCGGCGACGGAGATGCGACTGCGTGTGGTTGCGGTGGAGATCTGGATGGCGGCAACGAGGTAGTGTTTGAGCTCGATACGCTACAAGAAGAAAATGAGAGTTTGCTCGATAAGCTTCGATTTGCAGAGGAAAGGTGTGATGAAGCAGAGGCAATAGCCAGGCAGCTTGAGCAACAGGTTGCGAATCTTGAGAAGGTGTATCCCTAGAAGCCCGATTGTTGTCCAAGAAGAAGGCAGCCTTGCAGCAAAGAGAGGCTGCTTTGAAAGTGGCAGCATAAACATATAGTGGCAGAGGTGAAGGGAGGTTTGAATTGGTTGAGATCCGGCGGGTGGTCAAGGCAAGGTTGCCGCCCGCCGGAAGGTGAAGAACACCAAGATCTTTAACCTATAGCTCTGATACCATGTAAAATAAATTGATAGAGATAGAATATTGTATTATTGATTTATATGTTGATATATATTACAATGATTCATGATTCCTATATATAGAAGAGGGTGAGTGTGTAGTAGGTAAGGAGTAGGTGAAGTGGAGGTGGTAGTGGTGTAGTGGGTTAGGTTTAGTGGAGTAGGTGAGGTGGTAGTGGTGTAGTGGGTTAGGTTTAGTGGAGTAGGTTTAAGTGGGTGAAGTAGGTGATAGGTTTTAAAACTTTGATTCTGATGGATTAAAACCCAAATGCAATGATATCTTACATATCTGATCCGTAAGCCTATAGAGGTACATTGGGAGAGCAAAGCCAACTCCTTTACTCACCTCTTGCAGTTCCATGGTTCAAAGCATTTCCCAATGAAAGAATAGTTTGCATGATTCTTTTTAACTTGACTGAATTCCTGATCTGATAAGCACGTTATTCAAAATGATTAAGCAAAGATAGTCTTCAAAGTAACGCCTTTGTCAAGAAAAACAAGAAAAGAAAAAAGGCCAATTATCTTACCTCTTCAGCTACAGAATTTACAATATTCAAATTATTTCTGAGGTCAGATACCTGAAGAAGAGCAAGAAAGGAAACATATTGGTAACAACAAAGAAAGAATAAAAGAAAACAATTAGCAACATTGCTCTCTGACCTGTGTATGAAACTGTATTTTAAATGAGAATACTCTTAGTTTACACTCCACCCGTGGCACTTTCATCAACTCTAAGAAGAACTGTCACAGACATGTTAAAAGCATGTGAATCAGAACAAAATGAAAAACAAAGCAGCTTTAGACACATATGAAGTAATCCTCCCTGAACCATATAAGGCAGTTAGGACCACAATTGTGAAACAGGATGTTATAATTGAAGATGAAGGAAAACAATCTGACTAACCTTTTCACATTTTCCTAAGTTCTCCTTATCGCCATTGTAATTCTGATCATGAACTAAGGTTAGAATACGGAAAAAAAGAGAAGGGCACACCCATATTTCAATAGTTGACAATCTACTTCTACAACTGGAAGGTATCTAATAAATGGTGGGGTAATATTAAAATCCCATCATCTTAGAGAAGATTCTAAAAAATGGCAGATTAAAAATATTCAGAAACAAAGTTCACTTACCTTGAGAACTTCCATTTCTTCTTTTGTTGGACAGAATTTTATCAGATTTTCAACTTGATCAATGTCCAGTGCGGAATCATCCAAAGCAAGGACTGAACTCTGTAGGAGATTTGTACCAAAGCAACAATTAAAGGGAATATTTATTAAAAGCAATATTTTTATTTTTAAATATATATAAAAAAATAAATAAATAAACTGTATCTCAACCACGTGTGCAGAGCTGCAATTGGAACAGAAACATAATTTGGCACATAAATATTGATATGATAAATGGATATCAGCCCAAAATTTTCAAGACAAGGGTTCCAGCTACATGGACATGTATTTACGAATGCGACTACTACTATGTCCTGACTTGTCTTGGAAGAACCATAGAGAGTATCCTACAATAGTAAAGTAAAATAGATTTACAATGGAAACAAATAAAATGATCTGTAATCCTCAAGCTAGTGGAACATAAATTATCAAAACAAGAAGTTATAAACTCTTGATGAGAACAATATATGTATACCAAACCAAACTAAGCCTTGTGCACCAATTAGGTGGGGTCGGCTACATGAATCATATGCTCAAAAAGAAAAAACTGTAGTTGTGATTGTATCTACAAATTTGGTGTCGACAGACATTGTTAATTCCAAAGTGTTATTATCTTTTGAAAATTAAATATCTGGGGGAGGGGAGATGTAGCACAGAGAGGGAGAAAGAAGAAGAGGAAGAAGAACAACGGTCACTGCCCTAACACAAAACAGCCACAGCCTTCAATGCTCAATATTATTCAATGCAAATCCTAATATTTGTAAGTCAAAAGAAACCTAATCAAAATAGAAACCTGAATCCTATTATTATTTGGAAACTTAATAAAAAACTAAATATTGCTAATATCTTAACTATCAATAAATCAAAATAAATAAACATGAATATTACAATTTAGAAAATTATAAATAAAGTTTACAACCAAAATTTGAGTGTGTCCATTCAACATCAAGGGGTCTCATATTAAATCTAAACATATATCTATATATTACAAAGCCCATTTCTAACCAGAACAGCAAAGGATCCATTTAGTGTGCAGGGAGAAGAGCTTTAAAAACAAGCAAGCAGACAAAAACAAAACAAGACATAGACACAAAAGGTTTAGCTTACCATCAAATCACTCAAAGGAACCTTAACTTTCGTAAGCATGATTTCACAATTATATGCCCGTCTGAGGTCTATCTGCAAGGACAAGAATATATTTTATGATAACAAATCAGAATTTATACTTTGCAAATCATAACTGTTCAATCATGAATACAAGAAAAAAATTAAAGAGTAAGACCATGCAATACACACTAGATCCTCATATTGAATGATGCAATCCTCAGATTCAGCAGAAATGTAGTATGAAAGTTAAAAACCTATGTGACAACAATGAGACACATCACATTCAACATTGCGAAATAGAATTAGACATGGCATTTTGCAAACATTCACAAAAAATGAAATTATACTCTCACCCATTATACCCTCTAACCAACAATAAATGGAATTTTGACAGAATGCATTCTAACTCCAATTAACTGTGTGTGTGCGCGCGTGTTCTGGCACCCATGTGCATGGGTATGAACATATACATGTTACACAAATGTGCATATACACCTGAATCTATATTCCTTGTATAGATGGAAATTTGGGAACATATTTTGAACCACATCTAGAAACCCTACAAACTTTCTTCTCCACATAAAACAGTAACCTATAAGCTTTCTATAACCAAAAATCACTCCAATTCCTACTGTAGGCAGCAATACTCCAAGTTTCCTAAAGTTATCCTGCTTCACGACCTACTGAGGAAAATGCCAGCCCACACGGAACTGCCAAGATAGAAGGGTGGACGAATGATACAGACAGCTCTAATCAAGAGTAAAACAGGATAGATAAACCAAGTAAACAAAACAAATAGGAATGCTACTAAAAGGATAGATAAACCAAGTAAACAAAATAAACAGGAATGCTACTAACTGCATGCCCTATTTTTTATAAATAAGCACTAAATTACCAGATTAACTTTGTCAGATTTAGTTCTCAAGGCATGACGATTTGATCTCCCACCTGTGCTTCCATTATTCGAATTGGGAACAGTGGCCGCAAAAAGACTCTCAAGTTCAGACATATCAAACTCTGGAGCCCTAGTGCAGACAAAACAGGAAGAGAAATCATGCCAATGTAATTGAATATGCAACCATATTTATTTTTGAAAAAGAAAATTTAAAAAATAAACAAATAAAAAGAAAGAAAGAAAGAAGGAAATGAGAGAAAAGAAGCTGAGGAAAATCGCACATACTTGGAAGCTTCATCAGGTTTTTGTGGCTCAGCCCATAAGCTTCCTTGCATGGCCCTTGTTAACTTCAGCCAATGATATGGCTTCAAGTTAGCCCTCCTATCCTGATTCCTTGGACATGTGCGTGAAGACAACTTTCCCTTCATGCTGAAAGGTGGTGCAGGAATTGGAGGTACGTTTCCATTACTGCCTGCAGAATGAGATCGTGGAGCGGTTCCACCAGTTTTTAATAACCCATTGGAAAATGGAGCTGGAGGAGGTGGTACAGGTGGAACATGTGGAGAATTCTCAGACAAGGGATCCTTTGAAATGTTGGGAGGAGGGGGTGGTGGTGGCGCTGAGGATGCAATACTAGGGCTTGAGGCTGGCTCCGAACATAGAGGAGGTGGAGGAGGGCCAGCCACATCTGATGAAGAAACTGGGACAGCAGCTGATGAAGCAATCCTAGAGAGTGGAGGAGCTGGAGGGGGAGGGGGAGGGGGAGTCGTTGAGAATGAGTTCTTAACAGTGGGAGATGGAGACGGCCATGAGGAAGAAATGGGTGGAGAAGGGGGAGTGGGAAATGACTTCCTGATAGTGGAAGATGGAGCTAACCCTAAGACAGATGGAGGTGGAGTAGGTGGAGGGGGTGGAGAAGGGCCAGCCACAACTGCTGAAGGAACTGGGTCAATAGCTGATGAAGCAATCCCAAAGGGTGGAGAAGTTGAAGGGGGAGGAAGAAGAGAAGTTGAAGATGAGTTGTCAACTGTGGGAAATAGAGCCAGCCCAGAGGAAGAAGTGGGTGGAGGAGGAGGAGGAAGAGTGGCAAATGACTTCTTGATAGTGGGAGATGGAGCTGCCCCTGAAAAAGGAGGTTGAGGGTTAGGCAGAGCAGAGAATGATTTCTTGACTGAGGGCAATGAAGATGCTCCTGAAAGAGAAGTGGGTGAGGCCGGAGGAGAAACTGATGATTGTTTCCCTTCACACTTTACTGAGGTTAAAGGGTGTTGGGAAAATAACGACGATGATAGTCCTGAAGCTAATAGGGGATGAGGAGGAGGAGGAGGAGGAGGAGGAAGGGAGGGAGAGGCAGGAGGAGGAGGGGTTAAAGAAGTTGTAGTCATAGTTGCAGAAACCGCCACACAAGGTTGTAATGAGGGAAACGGCTGTGGTGGCTGCAGTATCGAGACGATACCGGGCTGAAAAGGTTTAGACAGCCTTGGAACAGGATCTGAAGCCACAGGAGTTAGAGATACCTGGTGAGTGATTTCTTTGTTTTCAGACTCTTTATGGTCATGCAACAAAGCTGTAATGCCCAGAGATGAGGGTGCACTATGATATCTTGAGATAGACACAGGTGAACCTTGCAACAAATTGCAATATGACACTGGAGAAGATAGAGAAGTGTGAGGTATTCTCTGGGATATGATATTAAGATGAGCAGGGCGCTGAAGAGCAACCTGCAGTTCTTGGGGCTCAATCTTCTTCACTGGTGAGTTCACATCTAGAGATGCCTTTGGAGAGGGCATAATAAATTGTTTACCCAGAACAACTGATGGGGAACTTTTAAAGTTGTCATCTGATTCATCCAACTTTGGTTTCTCTACAACTCTTTCAGGACTTGGTTCCTGCAACAGACGGCTATTTTTCTCACATGAGGGAGGGCCGGACTCCAAATTTTCTAGAAGCATATCAATTTTCTGAGGTGTCGCAGGTTTTGGTTTCTCTATAAATTCCTCACAATATGGTCCTAAGAACACACTGATCTTTTTAGCACTGCGGGGAGAGGCAAACTCCATTTGTTCTTGGAGAATATTGATTTGCTGGAGCATACTTAATGCTAGATCCACCTTTGGATCTATCCAATCCACATTGCTGAACATCTCTTGAACTTTAGCAAATGCTTCAATAGGAAGACCTTTCTCTTCAGTACTAGGCAAATCAATTGAAATAAGTGAAGATTCCGCATCCATCTCTGAGAAAAGTACCTTCAGCCAGCCAAAAGAAAACAGAAATTTGGTTCTTAAGAAAACAGACACTGCATTGCTAAAGATTATTGAAAAAATGGGAAAAGGATATATACCTCTGCTCTGAAGTCCTTGGGAAACTGGTCCTTGGCATTCCATAAGATATCAATTTCATCACGGTTAAGCATCAAGATGTTTGATCTAATAAAAGCGGTGTTGAACATGACCCGGAACATCATTGCCTCACATTCCAATTCATTATCCAAGCTAATGCACTCGAGCACAACATCGCCTTGAGTATGGCAATGAATGTCGATTTTAACAAGTTCGCAATCTGCCTGCAATAAAATATGAAGGATTTCCCAGGGAAAAATATATATAATGAAAAAAAATATGCATTAAACTAGATTAACATGAATGCACTTCCAAATTAGAGAATAGAAAGTAAAAAAATGTTTCCACGAATTGTTTTCTGTACTCAATAAATTCCCAATCACTACAAAGAACTCCGTACAATAGGAGATGATTAACAGATAAATGCACATTTTTGTTTTGGTAAAAAAACCAGTTGGTCTTTACTATTCCATCTGGCAAAAATTAAGTCCGCATAGCCAATATAACATTGACAATCCAAAACATTGTGAAGTACCTTACAACTAGACAGGATACAAGATAGATATCAGGATGGGATATGCTGCCTGACACATTGTTGTTGGATACACAGTTGACAGGCATACCAAAAAGGAGAGAAAAAAATATTTCCAAACCATGAAAAGTTCCATGAGTTACATTCTGATTAATCTCCTAATCATATAGTTATATGAACACAATCGTAAAATAACTATGCTCAATGCTCAATGCTGCATTTAAACTTCAATTTACACTAGATGTTAGTACTTGAATAATTGTAATCATGTTTCCAGTCTATGAAACACGGACACTCCATTTTAGCTGCCGTAACAATGTCGAAAACATGTCGGAAATTCCATGTATCGTGTAAAAAAATATATATATGTGTCCTATATGAGGGCACGCCACACAACACACTAAGGTTTATATTATAATTTTAGAAAGGTGATTTGGTGGTCAAAGTATAAATTTGGAAACAAGAGGGTGAAAATTGGAAAAACAAAAATGTTCCACTAATATGTTCAATCTTCGATGTCTCTAATCTATTCCTTTTATTCTATGCCCTAAAGTTCATCTGAGAGAGGTGGAGAGCATATCTCCTTGAAAAAATCAGTTGCCCTTCTCATCTTTTGCTAGTGTTCTTATTAGCCATTTACCCTCATTGTAGGGAATTTTTGGTGCAGACTTTTGGTAAATGTTAACTCTGTATTATTACTCATCAAACCAAATAGTGGAGATTTATGTATTTTTTTACGGATGATCTATTCATTATTGAACCAAAATGCTTTTGATATTTTGTGTTATAAATTTATAATGGTTTGTGGTTCATGAAATAGTAGTATTTTTTATGTTGAATAATATTCAAATTATAGATTGAGTGGTATTTTCATGTTGAATTAGTATTAATTTTTCTTTTTCTTTTTTTGGTTGTTTGTGGATAAAAATTAGCAAATAAATAAATAAATATAATTGTTGTATCCTTGTTGTGTCCATAATTTTTGTTTTTGAAAATTGTCATGTCTCATGTCAATGTCCGGGCCCATATCCATGTTGGTGCATCTTACTTACTAGTTCAAATGAACCCAAAGTTGGACACATTCATCAAACAATATGCATACCCAAGTCCATTCAACATGATACGTAGTCAAAATGAGCTGCAAACTCCTGTTTCTTTTTCCAATCAGATTTGGATTGTGTCCCATTATCCAGAAAACTACTGCCAGTTAAGTTTTTTTTTTTTAATTTTCAATTGATAATGCTGCCAGCTTAAAGTTGACCATTCACAAAACAAAACCAAAAAAAAATCAACAATACTCCGGCTTCATCTTCTAAAGCAAAACTGAACACCATGACTAAACTAATCCTATATTCTACTACAATATTATTTACATAGGTTCAATCACATTGAATAATGGTAAGAAAAATAAATCAACAGATCAGAACATATTGATATCGATGTAAAAAGATGTTATTTCGTGATCTGGCAAGAACAGTGAAAACCACATATAAAAAAAAAATGAAAAAGAAAGAATTCACATAAACAATAGCAAAAGAGATTAAATGTCACCTGCTTGTAATGCCGAACAGTTTTGCTATTCTTAGGTGTTGAAAAAAGCACCTTAGGAGTCCGATCAGCAACCATGAAGGGATCCTGTCCATATATCCTAAACATTGGACGGCAGCCTCCCTCTCCATCCATGTTAGGAATGAATCTAAGGATGATGCAATCCAATGTAAGCGCCCTATCCAATGGTGGCCACACCAAACCCACATTCCTTCTTGAGACATATTGTAGGTACCTCAATTGTGAAGGTAATGGATTAAGTGGCGAGATCAGCTGCAAAAGCTCACGAGGTGCTTGTCTATATATCATGTCCAGAGTTTTCTGTTCCCCTGTGAATTGCTTCCTATAAATCAATAGGGCAGCAAGCACGAAAGCCAAAACTGGCCATCCACCACACTCGCAATGCATTAAGAGTACATTATGCTGACAAAGTGAAAGCCAACTCTCACTTGATCTTAGAAAGTGATGGATCGTCTCCATGGTGAGTATTGGGCAACTTTCATACTGGCGAGGATACTCCATCACAGTCATGTCATACTCAGACAATACTTTAGCAATCTGGCTTTGATTCTCTCCCTCTCGGAAGTTAAATACCATGAATGAAGCATCAAGGGAGTATTCACGAAGATTGTCCACTATGCCACTCACGTAGACTTTGTATTCATTCTCTTCCAAAACATTAGTGGTAAAGCAGCAATCGAAGACTACACATTTACAAAGGAGCAAATGCAAACATATAAGTTCAACACATTTATAGGTGCTTTTACAGCACCAAGATGCAATAATTACTATATAATGCATATCATAATTCCTTTCTTTATGCAAGCAAGCTCATACACCAAAAATCAATGAAACTAACTAAAATGCGTCAATTCCATCTCCAAAGTATTAAATGCGAGTTAAAGTGGTCTCCACAATTGATGCCATCAGTATTCATCATACAGAAAAGGGGTATTTTTTAACAAAAAATTACACCTCAACAAAAAATAAGGAACATTTTGGCTTATCGATGATTTTGTCAAAGAAGGACTTTCATGAAAAGACACCATAAGAATGAATGAATCAAACCCACTTATTACACGCATTTGGAGACGATGAAAAACCATCAAGCAAAGACAACAAAGATGCCAACTCAAGAGTTTCTCGATCATTAAGATTTCTAATAAAATTGATTTTCCATGAATCGGTGCCAAACTAGAGTTGGATAGCTTGATATACATTGTTGGGTCCACTTATTAACAGCTTAGGCTTGGATGACTTAACATAGTATCAGACTCAGGTTAGAAGAGATCTTGGGTTTTTAGCCCCTGTTTGCATTCTTTCTTCTCGTGTTTGCATTATTTCCTTTCTCTATATATGGATCTCTGCATCTCCACGTGCAAGATGGGGTTGCACGTGAGGGAGGGTGTTGGATAGTTGGGCGCATTTCCTAGTAGCTTAAGCTTTTAGGACACTTGGTGACTTACGACTAGAGCAAGCTAAAGTAGCAATAGAAGCATCATAAGAACTAGCCACTTGATATAAATGTGGGAACGCCACATCAAAGGAAAAATCACCCAGATTTAACAATACTCTTAGGGGACAAAATTGACACAATTGAAACGTTGGAGACCAATGACACAAAATGCATACTTTAAGGACCACAAGTCTAATTAGCTCTAAATAAAAATATACAAGCATGCACACATGGACATGCCCTATACACGTGCAAATCAAGTCAAACGGGGATAGTTCCCTCAGCCCACCACCACTTGGCCACATGTGAGTGCACGCAAGTCTTCAAAGAACCCCTCCTAAGTTCAAATTTGAGCAATAAAAGAACTGGTGTGTTTAGATAATTACAATCACATTGTAATCTCAAAATATCCAAATTATTTCCTCTGTTTTGGATGGCCTCCAAGACTCCAACAAAATTTCTTTCCCCTAGACTCATGTCTACGTATTTACCTTTTCTACAGCCTTGTACGGCCCAACAGCAACTGGACAAAATAACCAGCACCAAGAAATAAGGACAAAAAGGCTCAAAATATCTCCTCATAGAAGATGAAATCATTATCAAATACACTCAAGGCGTAAAAATATAAAAATTCGAATACAAGTGCCATTCGGATGGTTTATATTCAAATTATATGTATTGATGTACTCAGTCAAGGTTCGATGCATACCGTCACAAGAATGGTAAAAATCATTTAATAACTTATAAAAAAAAACAGTAACATTCATTAAAGGCAACTATGCTTATTATTCAAGATTCAACCTTGTTTATCATACTGAACGTAAGTATAATTGCCGTTATATGTGTGTATGCTGTTATAATTGCTATAGGTATGTATTTGTCTATGCTTTAATTATTTTACCATGTCTGAATAGTCTACTGTCAAAGTAACCCTACTCCATCACAGGTAGAGCACCCAATAAAGGTTTTGAACCAGAGGAGCAGTTGCATCTGAAGAGATTTTTATATTAAGAACACTAACATAATTAGATTCAATTATTTACCAATTTGAACATAATTAAATATGTTTTAGATCTGAGAAAACTTCCAAATTTTTAAGTTGATATTTGTGATGAGGTGAACTTACAAATTAGCAGGGTTTTTCATAACCGATTTAACCAAACATATCATCGATTGAGTTTTCATGGGAAGCAAAATCCACCTCACTGAATGCACACTAGTTTTGTTGATGCTTCCACAAAATCACATAAAATTCGTAAAGCAGTTTTTGGTCTTCCCCTAAAACATTTTAACTACACATTAACATTTCTTTTTTGTTTTCCCAAAAAAGAAATGTAGGTGGCCTCAAGGCAGTGTAGGCATTACATGAGCATTCCACGCTTATTCATTTCTTAATTCATGCATTATCCACCAGAGTCTTGTAAACTAGAAAAACACAACCCAAAAACACCAAGGCAAGATATTCAAAACACATCAAAACCCACGAATCTTCAAACTACAAAGGATCAAAATTTAATAAAAATTGTTCGATCAACACTTACCAAAAACCCTTTCAGAAATCTCCAGAAGCCCTTCAGGTGGCTTCCGGTAGAAAAATTTCCTAAACAACGCCATTGTTGCTGAGATCCAAAGCAGTCACCAGCAAGAACAAACCCTAGAAAAGCTCCAATACAACCCACATTGCTTCCAAACCCCTAGAAACGGTCCAATACAATCCTCATTGCTTCCAAAACCAAACCCATTTCAGCTCAAAAACAGAGGGTCCCAAAATCTCAACACAAACAAACATATATACACACGAAAGAACATGTATGTAACGTGTAATGATTGGATCACAGAAGAGAGTGTGGATTCAGGAACCACCTCAAGTGTGGATTTTGCTGGGGCTCTAAGGAACACTTTTTTTTTTTTTTTCTTTTTCTTTCTTGAAAATGTCTTCACATTCACACTTAATCCCAGAGAGACTTGGCTTTCAATGGGGGAAACCAAAGCTATGGAGGAGAAAGAAAGTGGTGGGGGAAGAGGAGAGAGAAGATTGAAGGGTCAGATGTGGAATTTGTTGGGGAAATTGAGGAATAGTGGGAATATAGGAAGATCTCAGGCTTGTCTTGTTGGTCTCTGTTTTGTTGGTGTGTGTCTTGTGTATTGTTATTTGGTGATTTTTTTATTTTGTTTTTATTTTTTTGATTTTGGTGATAAGGTAATAACATAATGACAATGATGTCCGGTTGTTCCTTTCATTCTCATTCTCTTTCTCTCTCTAATCTCTCTCATCATCTCTGCTATGTTCCTTGTTTTTCTCTTTCTAAATTAGACTATATTCGGCACGTGTGTTCCCCCCTCAACAGAAAGTAACAAAAAATGTATTTCTATCCCTTGATTAAGGGATGTTTGGGATAGATTATTGGGGTGATTATTAACTTATTTTAATTTAAAAATTTATATTAAATTATTTGATGTAATTTCTATTTATAATTTTTTAGGTAAAAATAATTTAAATAAACTAAGAAAAACTGATTATTTGTGTGTTTCTTCCCCCTTCAGCAGAAAGTGACAAAAAGGTACTTCTCACCTTTGATTAAGGGGTGTTTGGTGTAGATTATAGGGATGATTATAACTTATTTTAATTTAAAATTTTGTATTAGACTGTTTGATATAACTTATGTTTATAGTTTTTAAGGCAAAAATAGCTTAAATAAGTTTAAAAAAATTGATTATTTAGAAGCTGAGGAATAAGTGCTATTGATTTCTGTTTTCTGATTATCAGTTTTTAACCTACAATAAGCTGTACCAAACAACATAAGATTGTTTAATCCAATTAATTTCGCTTTCAATTTTTATTAATTTATTATTTTGACTTTTGTTACGAAAATTAAAAAAGATAAATTAAATGGATCTCTTTGAGATTTAAAAATAAATTTTAAAATTTTTGAATAATTACATTAATTTTTTTAAGCTAAAAGAATTATAATAGATGTGAACAATGTAAGGATACAAATATAAACAATATAAAATATATATATATATATATATTTTATTTTTTTTTTTAATATAAAAGATACTAGGATCTCACTTGTGCTATGTACATGATTAAATAATAATTAATAAATTTATTTTTAAATTAATTTAAAAAAATTTAAAAATAAATAATATTAAGTAAGTTTTAACTTTTTTAACAAAAAGAGTATTTGAAATTAACTTTTCAAGTGATTTTTTGACTTTTTTAAGATATTAAGAATTCGTTTGGTAATAACTTTTTTAATTGAATTTTTGATTTTTTTAGCCTAAAACTTTTTTGTTTGTTTAGTTTTCTTATTTGGTTTTTTTTCACTTTTTTGCTTTGGAACGACAAACTTTTTTTTGTTGGCTTTTGATTTTTTTGACTTTTTTGACTTTTTTTTTTTTTTTTTTTTTTTTGTCCATATGCATTATTTAACCCAAAATGTTTACAAACCAGGGCTTGATGTATTTATGAATGGACTTTTTAATTGTATGGGAAACTACAAGTATTTTTGTTTATAACTTAAATTTTCAGTTTTGCCCTTCCAAAGATTTAAACACTTATGAACTCAGTCACAATAATTGTTTGTTCTTTTCAAAGTGGTATAAAGATTTTTGAACAAATTTTTTTTTTTTTATTGTATATACCAAACACATTTTAGCACTCTTTAGTTTCTTAACTTTTTAATCAAAAAAATAACATCCCAAAAATGGCATGAGTTACACAAATTTTATTTTATTTTGTTTTTTGTTACTATTAATTTTTGTCTAAGTATTATATAACAAATAGATATATAATAATTCAATTGGTCAAGTATGCTTTCGGTCAAATATAATTACATTATCAAGTATAATTACAAATAAAATTTTGGAGATTTTTTTTAGGGTCCATGATATTAAGATTTTATAACATAAATGACATCTAATATTTTCATAATGTCTAAGGTCTCTCAAATTGATCTAGAGAAAATTTGATCCAGAGAAATTCTCTGGACTTCACAGAGAAATTGACTCCCAAAATTTATCCAGACTTTTCAAAATTCTCCAAAATCTAGAGAAATTCTCTCCAATTTCTAGCTCTCTACTCATCTCTCAAACCCACTTCATCTTCTTCACCATCCTCATCACAAACCTTCAACCTAATAATATTCAAATTTTAAGTTTCATTTCGCACATTTTCTCAACAACCAAACACTCAACTATCGATACAACGTCTAAAGAAATTTTTTCCAGAATTTCTCTGAACTCCCCAAACCTAGAGAAATTCTCTCCAAAATCAAAGAAAATCCATTTTCTAGCTCTCTACTCATCTCTCAGACCCACTTCATCTTCTTTACCATCTTCATCACAAACCTTCAACCTAATAATATTCAAATTTTAAGTTTCTTTCCATTTCATACATTTTCTCAGCAACCAAACACACAACCACTGATACAAAGTCTAGACAAATTCTTCTTAGAATTTCTTTGGAATCTCCAACCCAGAGAAATTCTCTCAAACCCAGAGAAATTCTCTCCAAAATCAGAGAAATTCCATTTTCTGTGATTTCTAACATCTCTCAGACCCACTTCATCATCTTCATCACAGACCTTCAGCCTAATAATATTCAAAATTTAAGTTTCTTTCCATTTCACACATTTTCTTAGCAACCAAACACGCAACCACTGATACAATAATCAACTAATCAGTAAAGCATAAAAAACCCAATTGCGTAATTTTCACAATGACCATTATCATCATCTAAAATAACACATAAATTCGTCAATCTTCATAGTTACATATACATATATATATATATATGTGTGTGTGTGTGTGTGTGTGTAATTTACCTAAAAATAGGGCAGAGGAGGGAGGAGGATTAGTGGACCCAAAGTTGGGGATCAAAGAAAATCGCTGCTAATTCACTCACTGGAAGAGTCATTGTCGGAGAAAGAACCCAACGGGTAGGTCTAGGCTTGATATAAGGCCAACCCGAACAAGACTCCGGCCTCTCAAACCCACTTCATTTTCTTCATCACATAGCTTTACTTCATCTACCTATGCAAAGAAAGATTACAACCGCTGGAGATGGAAGTTTCTAGTGAGAAGAGCAGAAATCGGAGATGAGCATGGGCATGGCGGTGGGAATGGGGACAATCTAGAAGATCAAGACTGTTGCTTTAGAGAAAGAGAGAGAGAAAAAAAAATGAGGTTTGATTTGAGAAATTTCTTTGTGATATATGAGTGTTGGGGTTGAGGGACCTTAGACATCATAAAATAATATTGTGGATTTCTTCCATTACTAAATATAGGAGAGAGACCTTAGACTAATTTTTCCTAAAATTTTATAACTCATTTTATTTTTACATTATCAAGTATAATTACATTTTATTATTTTATTTTATTTTAAAACAAATAAAATCTTTAAAATTACAAAAAATTATACTTTCAGTCAAGTATAATTACATTATCAACAAAATTCATAATTATAATTCATCTATCACAGTTTGTAAAGTGATATAACAATCTTATATTTTTTTTTGTCTCTCTGCCACTCATCTCCTATCTCTCTTTATTTTTAAGACGATGTAGCAAAAAATTGAAATCTAATATTTAAATATATTTCAATAAGTCCATTAGGAAAAATATTCTCATATTAGTAAAATTTGTCATTTGATAGAGTATGATAAATTTAAGTTGACCGTAAAATGTAAGGGCACTTTCAATTTTTTTTAAAATTTTATTAGATGATTGAGGTATCTAACCCATGTTAGATTGATGCCAATCAACACAAATTGAAGAATCACTAGACCAAGTTGTTTATGTACAAAAATTTTAAATTGGTAAACATAAATCATTAGTATTAAAAAAAAATCATAACAAAATGTACATATTTATGCATATTTAATAGTTCTAAAAAAATAAATTAAATGTAATATTTTTTTATAGTGTTGTTATTATGACTGTAATTTCACTTTAATTTAGACAATTGTAGATATTTTTATAATATTTTTAAATAAAATTAAACAAAAATCAATTCAAACGAAGTAGCACTTCAATTCAGACAAAATTAAATAGATATTTGTTTATGTAAATATTTTTTGAATTGATATTTTTAAACAAATCAACTGGAGATAAAAATATTAAAGTGAATTTATAAAAATATTTTTTAAAAAAACTATTGGATACTTTTGAAATAATGCTCTACACCAATTGTCAATTAACACATATCATAATATCACAAAATATTAAAAGTAAAAAATAAAAAAGAGTAGTGATATAAAAACATAAAACCAATACAAAAAAAAATATTAATAATGATTTGGTTGAATTTTGATCTATCACTTTATAATAAAAAGTCTATTGACATATTTTTTATTATACAAATGACATTATCACATCATTTTAGGGTAAAATTTAAATAAAAATTCTAATGAAATAATATTTTCCAACAATTTTTTATTATACAAGTGACATTATCACATCATTTTAGGGTAAAATTTAAATAAAAATTCTAATGAAATAATATTTTCCAACAAAAAAATTTATTATAAGTAAGAAAAAAACAAAAAACAAATAATGGTCAGAGTAGAGGGCCAAATGATACATGAAATGTGAAATGCAAAAAAAAAAAATGGTCAGAAGTTTAAAAAAAAAATACTTGAAGATGAAAGAGTCTGTTTCAAGAATTCAAGAGACTAAATATTAACTAACCTTCAATTGTCTTATAAAGATAGAGAAAAATAATGAGGTGCCTCTATTTGCACACATCAATTCCACTCTTTGCACACACTTAATGAATTTTATTTTTATTACAATTTTATCCCTAAATAAAATTACCATTATAGACATCTCACACAATTCAAATAAACACACATCCTCTCAATACACACACAGACGTTGCAAGCAATGCCTCTGCTTCCTCATTTTGCTAAATAATCCACACACACACAGACTCCATACCAGAGCTCCAAAGTTACTCCATTCTTCATTAGTGTACACTCCTTGCACAAGCTCCACACTCCTTCCACAAGCTGTCTTCCTAATTCTTCCTTCCTCATTCTTCATTACTTATTTGTGATGGAGGATTTGTCTTCTGAAAATCAGCAAATAAGTATTCATGTGAAGCAGAGCGAAGGAAATGTGAGTTTAATTTTTTTTTTTTTCGCAGCGTCGTTCGGATAACCAGTGCCGAATTTTGTTATTTTGTTCGGAAATGTACTACCGAAATAATTATGTATTTTCGGAAGTTGATGTCCGAATAAATTGATAAATTTCGGAAGTTGTTGTCCAAAACATATATATAAATTCGGAAGTTGTTGTCCGAAAAATGTTAACTTATACAACATTCTACTTCCGAAATTTGGAAAAACATTCGGACAACTACTTCCGAATGAAGTAAATTTTTTTTTTTCCATTTTATATTCCAAATTTGCAAACTACATACCAAATTTACAGTTTCAAATTGCAAATTAATCTTTATAATGCCATTAAAAATTTGTAATGTTATACAAAACATGCAGGAATATGTGTCAACTCAAGGGAGTCAGGTTTGCGCGAATTTTGTGTTAGATTACACCACTCATTTCACAACTGAACAGGTTCAGTCTACGAAATTATAACGATTATGTTTTGAATTGCTCACCAAATGTAAATGTTTGATAATATTTATTTAACTTTGTTGGTATTCAAAAGTAAGGATGAATTGCTCAACTGGGTACGTGAAGTTGGAAAGAGAAATGGTTTGGTCATTGTAATCAAAACATCAGACTATGGTGGAGGGAAAAAAAGACCCAGGATGTATCTTGCTTGTGAGAGAAGTGGCCAATATAGAGCAACAAAGAAGTTAAAACATGATGGCAACAATACATCAAGAATAACCGGTACGAAGAAGTGTGGTTGTCCTTTTGATATGAGGGCTCACAGGTTTACCACATATGATGAATGGACATTGACTGTAGTATGCGGATTGCATAATCATCCACCTGCGGAGCACCTCGAGGGACATTCATATGCGGGGAGGCTATCCAAGGATGAGAAAGCATTGTTAATGGATATGTCAACGAGCATGGTTCGGCCAAAAGAAATCCTAGTAACCTTGAAACAGTGAGATGCCCTCAATGTAAGCACACTTAAAACCATTTACAATGTACGCCATCGAAACAGGGTGGTACAGAGAGCTGGAAGATCACAGATGCAACACTTATTGGGTGAATTGGCCAAGTATAATTACATTGAGCGCCATCGGTCTGAAGAGTCCACGATGACTGTGATTGACTTGTTTTGGGCACATCCTACCAGTTTGGACTTATTTCGGTCTTTCCCACGTATATTAATTATGGATTGCACATATAAAACCAACAGATATCGGCTTCCTCTTCTTGAAATTGTGGGAGTGACATCAACTGAAATGACATTCTCTGTAGCTTTTGCATACTTACAGTATGAGAGGGTCGATAACTATGCGTGGGTGTTAGCCACATTACGTGATGTCATGGATGGGTTTGTTGTGCCAACAGTTATTGTTACTGACAGAGAGCTAGCCTTGATGAATGCCATACAGAAGATATTCCCGAGTGCCAGACATTTATTATGTCGTTGGCATATCAGTAAGAATGTGTTGACGAAATGCAAGAAAATGTTTGAGACACAGCAAAAATGGGAGAAGTTCAACCATGAGTGGAACTCTGTAGTGTATTCATCTTCTGAAATTCAATATGAGGAGCGTCTTAAATCATTACTTAAGGAATTCAGTAGTTATCCTGATGCAGTCAAATATGTCATGGATACTTGGTTGGTTCCTTACAAGGACAAATTTGTGGCGGCATGGACAGACACGTGTATGCATTGTGGCAATGTTACAACGAACCGGTAACATTACTTTTGTTGAATATGTTATTAATAACTGCCGTGTACTTGATTTTAACTTGACTTACATTTAATTGAACAGGGCTGAGAGTGCACATGCAAAACTTAAAAGACAATTGGGTTCATGTCAAGTCTCATTTCAGGCATCATTTGAGAAAATACACAGTCTGCTTGAGTTGCAACACACTGATATCAAGGCTTCATTTGAGAAAAGTCTAACTATTGTGCAACATCAATTTAAACCTTCTCAATTCAGGAAGCTACGGGGGAATGTGTCTATCTCTGCATTGGAGTATTTGCTTGTCGAGAGTAAGAGAGCCAATTCCATTGGTATTGATGTTGAAGCTTGTGGATGCGTCCTTCGCCACACTCATGGTTTACCTTGCGCCCATGAGATTGCTGACTACATCAGACAAGATCGTCCTATACCACTTGCTACCATACACTCACAGTGGAGGCAACTTCATATCTCCATATGCAAGAAAGAAGAGGAAACAGAGGTGACTTGTCATGCAGAAGTAGAGTTGTTTGTCAACAAGTTTAATGAAAGTGATAGAACCATGCGATTGGAGCTTTTGAAGAAGTTGAAAGAGATTGTATATCCGGAAAGCACTTTTCTTGTTGAGCCGGAGGTGAAGCCCAAAACACGTCCTCGGGATCATAAGAAGATCAATGTTTCTACCCGTCGTGACCCGTGTGCATTTGAGTTAGTGCAATCTGGACATGATTCCTTCTCACCTAGGGACACTCAAATCACTACATTAGCTTCTACTCTGCAAACCAAGAAGAAGCGACATGTTAAGGGAAAGGAGAAGGTGAACCCGAAAGGGAAGGCATACATTACTAGAACAGTGAAACCTGGTGCATATGTTGATGCTTTCCCTACTGGGTTAAAACCATATATTAAGTTTGTCAAGGATGTAGCTGCAGATGGGAATTGTGGTTTCAGGGCTATAGCTGCTTCAATTGGTCATACAGAAGATGATTGGGCTCAGGTTAGGCGTGACCTATTGGGTGAGCTGCACACACACAAAGAGGAATACATTACACTTTATGGGTCCTATGAAAGGTTTGAAGAATTGACAAGTATATTGTCATACTTTGAAGACAGTCCTGGATACTCATATTGGATGATTATGCCAGACATGGGCCATCTTGTTGCATCGTGCTACAATCTTGTGTTATACCACTTGTCTTTACAGCAATGTCTCACCTTTTTACCTCTTAGAACCGTGCCAGTACCTCAACTTGATAGACGTGAGATTGCCATTGGGTTTGTCAACGGAAATCATTTCGTGCAGGTATAACAGAAACTTATCAATTGCGTTTATGCATGTAGAAGAAGTTATGAGGTATGACCACTAAGTCAATTGATATTTGGTGCAGGTTTTGTTGCAGCCAGGCCATCCAATTCCTCCTATTGCCACTAATTGGAGAAAATACCGTCACCCTTGCGCTGTGGACTGGGATGATGCATATGTGCGTCGCATTCAACATTTCAAGGACATTATTCATGATAATGTAGCTACTCGAGAGACTTTTGATGTTGTTGATGTCGCATGACACATGTATGCATTTGACAATGTTACAATTATGGAAGAAATTAATGAATGTGTTTTTTATGTTGATGTGTTATATTTTGCAATGTGGATTGAATGTTATCGACCATGGTTACCATTCCATTGTAATAAGAAAATATCATTTACAAAATCAACGACCATTGTTACCATTTCATTCTAATAATAAAAGGTCATTACAATACCATTGTTGTCATTCCATTCTAATAAGAAAATATTAACCACTGTTACCATTACAACAATGTCATCTTACAAAAAACACCAAACAATATTCATCAACTAACAAAATAACATGTAACAACATAACATGTCACGAATCAGCTGTATGCCTACGCCGAGGCCTACGACTGTATGTCAACGTCGAAGATGGAAAGCGACCTCCAGCAGAACTAGGTCCAGCTTCGTCAATGTGCTGACCTTCAAGAACATGTGTCATACTCTCGATAGCCTGGTAAAGTCGATAAGGATGGCGAATCCCCTCCTCATAACCAGCGTCAATAATAGGAAGTGAAATCTGCAGTGCATGTGCAATACGCTGCATTTGAAAAGAATATCACATTTTAGGGAACATATCAAAAAAAAAAAAGTAAGTTGCATATGCATCAGAGAGGATAATAGATTACATCCGCATGTTCGCTGAAATCCTGATGGTCATGGACACGCGGTTCATCAGTGTGCTCGACATATAGGTGCGTGATATTCTTATACCAATCCATGTAACCCGGTACACATTGCCAAGGCTGACGAACTGGTGTGCTCCTCCGTTGCGCAGACAACACGTGGTTATCCCAAGCCTCCCACATCCTATCCAAGTATCTGTACATGACGGTATATCGTGCAGATATGTTGCCTCGTGCACCACGACTAGGAGCTAGCGGTGCATCTGGGATGGTTTGAACCCTGCCAAACTGCCTCAAAACTCTATCTGGATGATACGGTTCGACAACGTCTAAGCACTTTAAGCATCCATGGTAGAACGTAACCGGGTTACATGGATGCCGGTCTCTGCAGCTGTGGTATGGATCCCAAATAACCTGTAAACATAAAAGTGTTATTGCATTAAAGTACATAAAGGGTAAGATAAATGGAAGTCTTAAAATTATCGCAGGATGAGTAAACTTACATCAGTAACTACTAAACTGTCAAGCTCGGCTCGAAAAGATTTCAAATGGTCAATGGAGGAACCCGCCTCTCTCCTAGATGCCCAATGGTACACATGTGGCATGTCTTCAGTGTAGCCCATGTTCTGATGAGGTCGGAATGCTCGGAAGTGCTCATAAATCCACGTCTCCAAAAGAGTCATATAACCACCCATCTGCTTAACCCCAGACCGGCTAGCAAACCCCAACTGTCGATATAAAAATGCTAATGCAGCAGCACCCCAGGCATAAGTATGTATGGATCCCAAATCCATCAACAAGCCGAGGTAAACAACGGGAACCCTGCCGCCACTCTTGTCATTGAAGAGTGTACATCCCAACAGAAACAATAAATAAGCTCTTGCAGCGCACTGTATAGCCTCCTCGGGGTCTGAATCTGTGACACCAGCAAACTGACTTCGCAACCATTCAAGCCTGACTGAATTGCCACCAGCAGAAGAAACCTCTTCATATGCTGCACGTTCAGTAATCCCCAAGCCATAAACGAGTAATGTAACTCCATGATGATCTGTCACATCTGGTATGCTGACTGATTTGCCTACAATGGGAAGGCCAAGAATAGTGCCAACATCATCCAGGGTCAAGGTCATCTCACCAACTGTCATGTGAAATGTGTTCGTCTCAGGTTGCCATCTCTCAACAAAACATGAGACTAGAAGCTTGTTGACGAACCGATAAGTGCAACGAGCTAACTGTGACAGTCCAGACTGCTCAATAATGGCTTTGAATCTGGTGTTGTTCTCTACTAACCACCATGGCCATGCAAGGATCTTGGAAGAGTGATTATGACACTTTAGGGGCCCTCATTCCTACAACACAAATGATATCTCATTACAAACTACCATACAACACACCAAAAAAAAAAAAAAACAACTTATATACAAATGAATTTCAATTTTACTGAGGAATGTTTACCTCCCCGTGCCAAATAGCTGCAGCCACATGACTATTGAAACTCCGCAGTATTGACGGATCATTCGGTCCACCTGGAAAAGCATGAGTAAGGTACTCTTCCTGGACAGGAGGAGAATCAGGTAAAGAGGTATCCTCCACACCAATGTCAGGCATATCACAACCTTCAACTCGTCTTTGGCTTCGGCCCCCACTTTGGCTGGCACTGGGAATATCATATTCTACCGAAACTGGATCACGACCTCGACCACGACCTTGATCTCGTCCTCTCCCATGCCCTCGTCCCCGTTGATGGTCTACATCTAATTCACGACGTCGTCTATTTGAAGCAGTAGGTGGGACACGTTGTTGATATTCAGAATCCATATTATCTGCAAAAAATACTAAGTATGTGTGTGTAAATAATAACGGTCTGTGTGTGTAAAATTAATGAGAGTGTTTTAAAATATAAGTGTGTGTAATGAGTGTGTGTGCAAAATTAATGAGAGTGTGTGCAAAATTAATGAGAGTGTATGTGTAAATAATAAGTGTTTTAAATTATAATGAGAGTGTGTGTAAAATTAATGAGAGTGTGTGTAGTGAGTGTTATAATTAAGCGTTTTAATTAAGTGTTAGAAGGAAAAAAAATATATATATTTTCTGTTCGGAAGTTGTTGTCCGAAAACACCTATTCTGTTCGGAAGTTGTTGTCCGAAAATACCTGTTCTGTTCGGAACTTGTTGTCCGAAATTATAGCTCATATTCGGAAGTTGAAAACCGAAAAAAAAATTTATTTTCGGCACTTGAAAGCCGAACCAAATCAATATTTTCGGAACTATAGTGCCGAATGGAAGCATAAATTTCGGAACTCTACTGCCGAACAAAAACAAAAATTTCGAAAAACCAGTGCCGAATGAAACACGGCAATAACAGTGGACTGAAAATTTCAAAAATGGTAAAAATTAACCCTACATTACAAATAAAATAGGAATGAGAAGATTATAATCTGTGTAAACTAACCTAAAATGTGAAAATTTCAATGTTCTTCAATGCCCTTCAATGGCAAAACTTCAATGATGCCAAAACTTCAATGAAACAAATGGATGGATGAAGCTTTTGGAGAGGAACGGTGGAGAGTGTGAGAGATGGGTGTGTGTGTGAGAGGGGTTCTCAGATGGGTGTGTGTGTGAAAGGGGTCTCACGGGTGTGTGTGTGTGAGAGGGGGTGTGTGTGTATGATTTACATTTGAGGGTATATGTGGAATAATAGGTGTGTGTAGTGAGTCAAATATATTAGGATTTATTTTTTTAGTGTGTGTATTAAGAAAGATTTGTATAGAGAGGAAAGGGTGTGTGTATATAGAAGCTCCCATATCATTGCATGAATGTAATATTTATAAGACGAGGAAGATGTAAGTGACTTTGAGAAGATATAATGTATGACGGCTAAGGTCTTGAGGTAGGAAAAAAAATTAGTTAGAAAAAGGGTCCACAAAAAAGATCTTTTCCATTTTTCCTTATTTAAACCATAAATCATGATTTTTTTATTTTTAGATTATTTTTTAAACTTAAAAACTCACAAATTTAGAATGAAAAACAGTCAAATCAGTTTATTTAATTTATTTATAGAGAAACAATTTAATTATAGAGAAATAACCAAATAAGTTTTCCAAACTAATTACAAGGAAATAAAATCAATCAAACGAAACAATTTAAATTCATTTTTGTTTAACTTATTTTAAGGAATGAAAGATTTAGGTAGAGATTTTAGAAGATAGACAAATAAATTGGAAGGTCAACGAATCGTGTTTTTATATTTGATTTTAGAAAATGATCATCTTTTAGGCAATGATTTTAAGAGATGGACTGAATATTTTTTAATTCAAAAATTATGTGAGACATATGAATAATTTATTATTTTTTAAAATTGAAAAAAATTGAGATTGAGCATGTGAAGCTTTCACATTCCTTCTCATTAAAAATCTCTTTTTCCTTATTTACCATGTGAGTAGCGAGTTTTTAATAAGACAAGGATTAAGTAATGTGTGAAATTAAGCATTGAAAGAGTTTAATATAATTATATTAAATATTTAGAATTTAGTGTATTTTTATCAAATTTTAAGAGATTAATGTAATTTACCTATTTATAAAGAGTCTAACCCACCTCGGCATGGGCCTGCCTCAATTAGGGGTTGTTTGTGATGTTAAAAAAATAAATAAATAAATAATTCTCTTATTTTTATTTTACAGTAGGGGGAGTGGAGGGAGGTCCCAATGTTCCTTAGATGACAAGAAGATTGAATTTTATCATTACATAGATATTGTGCTTGAATATTTTTTATTTTTTAAAAATAAAAGTTTATAACATAGATTTCTATCCCAATGATAAACTTTAAAATGATATGCCAATTGACAATAAAATAAAAGGCAATAAGTATAAATTGATGAAAATGAATTATCAAAAAAAAAAAAAAAAAAATTGAAATCAACCATATCTTTTTGTCCAGGGAACATTCTTGCTAATTAATTGGCTAAATGTGAGTCCTATTTTCGCCAAAACTAGCTTTTGGGTCAACAAGTTATTGTATTTTACGCATAAAATTCAAGTAGTGTTTTTTAATATACTTAGAATTGCAATTGCATGTTGTGGCAAAAGCCAAAATTTGGTTATCACATTAAAAATAAAGTAATTTTGATTAGCTAAAATGTAACTAGAATGCAATTTAATAATCATATTATTGTCTATTGTCATATTTGGTTTACTTAAAAATTATTTTTAAAAAAAATGTATTGCAAAAACAATATTGACGTGGATAGGCTCATAAAGCCCATAACCCACTATGAACAACCCGAGCCTACCACTTAGGGCCCAATGCATAACCCAACTGATAAGGTCCCGCACAGTTGGAAGTCAACATGACATGAAGGACCAATGATATTCAGACACGTGACAGGTAAAGGGCAAGCCACCTCAGTAAATAAAGATCTGCAAAGTTATTGGCACTGCACATCACCATTAATGCAGCCCCTCACAACATTTATTACGACAACACCTCTCCGTCGGGAGAGCACGCCCTCACCCTGAACAAGGTAAGCTACAGCATAGGCTTTTGGCCAAGATGACAGGTCGGACGGGACAACGAAATGATTACCAAAGGATATAAGTAGACGTTGAAGATAAGAAGAAGGTTAAGTTTTTCTATCTCTCTAATCCATATCTCTACATTCCACTTCTCTCTCTCTAACTTGCTCGTCGAAGGGTTCGCTGGGGACTTCCCGTTCCCCGTTGAACTCCTGTGCAGGTTCTCAGGTGGGCTTGCCATTCAGATATCGGTTGGAGAAACGTGGACTAGTCCAACCCATTCCCTCTGAAACCCGTTGTATCGTAACTGTATCATCAAATATATTATTCATCATTGTATAATGACTATTTCATTGCATTTTATCTTAATTTCAGTAAATATTTTATAATTTATAAATGTCATACATTTAGAAAAATACATATATTCAAAATCTACATTTATTATGTATATTTAAACTTAGTATGATGCAAGTCAAAATTTTGATTTATGAGTTTTTTTATTTTTTATTTTTTATTTTAACGTTGTTGCTTACATTTCTTTTCTTCTACATATTTTAGTTTGTTTAAAACACATAAAAGTAAACTATTTATGACAAGTTTTTAAAAAGTTTACTAAAAAAATTTATAAAAAAAATGATTTTTTTTTATCTAGTAAACAAATTAAAATTTTCTTTGGATACATTTTATTTATTAAAAAATGAATTGAATGGAAATTGGCGGCAGCATATTCATTTGTTTTTTCGCAGCGCCTCGCCAAAACAGACGGCGTGAAGGACTGCAAAAGCGCATTATCTGTGCTTTACATTTTGCTCGGGAGATATAAAAAGCAACTTTCTTTTGCTTTATTTCCCAAATGTCGAGTTGCCATCATTTTACAGTCCCCAAGTATAGGCATTTACACATATCTTTACTTAAAGCACCTTTATGGGATGTATTTGTGTGTTAGTGTAACATGTCAGCATGAATGAAATACAATCTAACGCTGTTACAGGATCCGAATATTTCAAGCTTAAATTTGTCTCGAATTCAAAATAACGTCGTTTTGAATTATCATACCGATAAGAAAATTGTAATATATCTTATCGGTAAAAAAAATTTATTACATGTTACTAATAAGAGAATCTAAAACGACGCCGTTTTGAGTTTCGAATCAATTTTGAACCAAATAATTTCGGGCCCTCAAATATTTTTCTTAATTTTTATTGCTCCAATGAATGTATTTAAGTATAAAGCGTTTAAGGTAGGCATCGGTTGGTTTATGAAATGAAACTCAAACTCCTTTGTGTATACACAATGTTTTTTTTTATTTTTTATGATGGTCTTAGATTAAGCTGATCAATTGGCCAATATTTAGGTATAAGCATTATTTAACGAGCTTGATCTAGAGGGACTTGTAATCACGAAAAATGTTAGAGGTCTCAAATTTTTTACCAAATAAATGACTAAATGTCTCACATGGGTGTGGGGTCCAAAATTGCGGACCCCACACCCATGTGAGACATTTGGTCATTTGTTTGGTAGAAAATTTAGTGTCCCTAACATTATCCTGTAATCACCTCTCATATATTTTTTTTCTAGTCAATTTAGTTTGAACGAATTAGCTCATCGGTTGGGTCAACAGGTGGGCAATGGATTGAGCCTGTGGCCAAGATTCAAAAGATTATTTTGTAGTTTATTTTTTTTGCTTTTTTCTTATTTTTTTTCATAATTTATGATATGCTCACAATCTTGTTCCACTGATGGCTCAACAGTCTAACTTGGACTTCAAACCAAAAGGCCAAGCCTAGATTAATCTATTTGGAGTAGACACTTGTGTGCGGTAAAAACCAACAAAGTTAGACTGTGTTGGGTTTATTTTTGAAATTATGATTTCAAAGATAAAATTTTTAAATCACTTTTTAAAATTCATAATCAAATACATAACTTAAAATTACTCAAAATTTAATTTCAAAACTCATAATCAAATACACAATTCAAATTTTTTTTCAAAACTTAAAATTAAATTCTTTTCAAAACTCTATTTTAATGCTGTGGTTGGTTAGAGAATTTGAGGAAGGATTCTGAGAGGATAATTTTTGGGAAAAATTGGGCCGAGCTTCGAGTTGGGTTTTGAGGCCCAAAACGCAGAGGACTAGGTAAAAAGGCCGTACTGAATACTCCGGCCTAGATGGCAAGGTTACTCCGGCCTTGGGGAGACAAAGTTACTTCGGTCCAAGGAGGTGAGTTTATTCCGGCTCAAGAAGAGATAGTTGCTTCGGCCCAAGGAAGAGTAAGGCTACTCCGGTCCAGAGACAACTCGGAGTAGGGCCGGTCTTAGAGTTAGTCCGGTCGCAGTATGTTCTGGGAAGACCGGTTTCGGAATTAGTCCGGTCGTGACACACTCTGGTTAAGTCGGTCAGAACTTGTTACTTGGAAGTTTGATCTAAGCACACCAAGGTTGAACAGGGGCAGCCGAAGTAATGAGTTAAAGGAGAAGACCGAGCTAAGGATAGTTCGGCCTTCTCTGTGGCTCAGCATAGCCAGTGTTATTTCGGTCGTGTGGTAGTTCGGCTGTGGAGAAAACCATCCCACTTGGTTTAAGCAGTGGGGGAGGGTGTAAAAGGATAAGCATTATCCTTAGGAGAATGAATCCTAGGAGGACTCTGCATGGAGAAATACAAGTCCTATCAGGATTGTGCCACGGGAAACTTATAAAAGCTCACAAGCATCACTTTGGAGGAGGTAATTGAACACAATACTTTTGGAGAGCATAAAACTTTGTCTATTTGTCAAGCTTACTGACTTAGGCATCGGAGAGGTTTCCGGCACACACCCGCCGGCTAGCTCACGTTTGTGTTTTCAGGTGACAAAGCGACGTCGTACGGAGGAGCGTGGACTTGGTTAACAGGATTATACGAGGAGAATTATTTCCTCCCCGTGCAATTGGCGCCGTCTGTGGGAAGAACAGACAAGAACAAAAAACCTCTTGACTGAGCTTCTCCTTTTCTCATTCAATGGCACACATTGAAGACTTGCCGCAGTCCGCCGTCGACGGACTAACTCCAGAAGGGGGCGCAAGGCGTGAAGGATTACCTGCCGTCCCTCCCATGGCGGACTTGGAGCCCCAACAACATAATTCCAGGAGGAGTGGCAGGGGAAGGCGGAATGGCAGCCCTCGTCACTCTCAAAGTCCCGACAGGCAAAGGAGGAGGATTGATCCTCAAGCCCTGGAAGATCGCGTAAAGGAACAAGATGAATTAATTCGAAGGATGGCGGCGGACATGGAAGCATTAAAACGCCAGATGAAGACCAAAGAGGTGGCGACAAGAGAGGGGCGCAAGCACAAAACGCCCCCTCGCCACTCAGAGAATCGTAGTAGGAATACTACACCCTCCCAAGGAGAGAGCAGAAGCCTCAGGACAGGCGACACTCACTCCTTATCTTCAAGAACTCGTCACTCCAGGTCTGAGAGGACGAGATCCGAAAGATCATACACTGAAGGAAGCACGTATTGGCCTTCACATTCACACCAAACCAGATCCAGACAAACAGAGCTGCCCAGGTCATCCGACTTACGAACCGTGCTAGAAGAGAAAGCACGATGCAAGGAGGATACCAGGGCAAGAGATCCACACCGAGTTTCGGCCTTACAACGGTTGGCTCCTCGGACGCATGGAAGCGTCGAGGTTGGAATGCCAATACCGCGACCGGCCTACGAACCAACGGACAAGGCGTTGGCAAGACTACAGACTTCGCCGTTTGTCCCAGCGATCGAAAACGCACCCCTACCATCAGGCTTCCTTCAGCCGAAATTCAATACATATGAAGGGAAGACGGACCCGTATTCACACTTGAGCCACTTTCGCCAAGTCATGGCTGTGTACAGGCGAAACGAGGCCTTAATGTGCATACTCTTCCCATCAAGTCTGGGCGACCTAGGCTTGACTTGGTTCGAAAACTCCCAGAGGGCAGCATAGCCTCCTGGGCCCAATTGGCAGAAGCGTTCGTAACAAGGTTTCGGACAAATACTAAAACACCGGTGGAGATAGACCAGTTACTCTCCATCGACATAGGTGAAAAAGAGACCCTCAGATCTTACAACAGTCGCTACTGGGAGACATTCAACCAGATTGGAGACTGCCCCACCAATCTAGCCATCGCGCAATATAAAAGAGGCCTACCAGTAGGGAACCGACTAAGAGATTCAATTACCATGACGCCACCCCTCACCATGGAGGCCCTGATGGAGAGAGTGCATCAGCACATCAGGGTAGAAGAGGATGGCGCACGTGCAAAAGCAAAATCTAGCACGACCGTAGTACCAGAAAAGAAGACCTCAGCAAAGGTCAATACAGTAGATCGACAGAATAAAAGCGGGCGTGGCAGACGAGATAACGGAGAAGACCCAGACAAAAGATGGTTGAGAATCCGCACTGCCATAACAACGGTGTTCAAAAAACCAATATATCGGATTCTGAGCGAAATAAAAGACAAGCCTTTTGTCAAGTGGCCAGCCAAGCTAGGGGAAGGTCAGAAAAATTACGATGACAGATCACGGTGCACCTTCCACAAAGAAAAGGGGCACCGAACCGAGAATTGCACGCCACTGAGACAACACTTGGAAGAATTGGTGACAGCAGGCCACTTGGACGAATACATTGAAGGAGGAGCGCAACCGGCCCCCCAAGATCATAATGACCATCCCAATAGAATGCCAATCGATGCACCACCTCAAGGCATTATCAATGTAATTCATGGAGTTTTTGAACCCGAGCGCGTATGTGAGCTCCGAGGTTCAATCAAGAAGGCTGAGCACTTTAGGGAAGTATTAAGTGCCCAACCTGCCATCAAGAAGGGGAGGACAGAGGCAACAAACGTCATGACCTTTTCAGATAAGGACTTAGAACGAATTTACTGCCCCCATAATGATGCCCTGGTCGTCACTCTCCGAGTCAAGGATTTTGACGTCAAGCGGATTCTGATTGACCAGAGTAGTTCATGTGAGATCATGTATTACGACACATTCAAACAACTAAAGCTGCAAGACAAAGACTTGGCACCTGCAGTTTCTCCCCTGATTGGATTCAACTCCATGCCTGAGTGGCCTGTCGGCAAAATAATCCTTTCAGTCAGAGCAGGAAGTGTAACAAAACAAGTGGAGTTCTGGGTATTGAAGGTCCCCTCCACCTACAACATCATCCTGGGCAGAACATGGCTGCATGCCATGCGTTCGGTAGCGTCATCATATCATCAGGTAATGCGATTCCCCAATGACGCCGGTATCATTGAAGAAGTCTATGGCGATCAGATCATGTCAAAACAGTGCTTCGCCACAGCGAATGGAAGCCGAGCTGCCAAAGGATACGTTCATTCGGTGGAAGAACCAGAAAGTAATGAACTATTCGCGGACGTCGGCAAAGAGGCTGATCAGAAAGCGGTGGAAGACTTGGTGGAGGTAAAAATAGATGAGAAGAACCCGGATAAGTTCTTCTTGCTTGGCTCATCATTGTCCAGCGCTGAGAGATTAGAGGTCTTGGAATTCTTGACCTCTAATATCGAAGTGTTTGCCTGGACACCTTACGACATGCCAGGCATTGATCCAAACTTCATCAGTCACCAACTCAATGTCCACCCATCCGCCAGACCAGTCATTCAACGCACACGCAGATCGGCACTCCACCACGCCGAAATAGTGGCAGAAGAGGTAGGCAACCTGCTGGAGGCAAGAGCGATAAGGGAAGTGCACTATCCAAAATGGATCTCCAACACCGTCGTAGTGCCAAAAAAGAATGGTAAATGGCGTGTCTGCGTCGACTACAAAACAGTCAACAAGGCGTGCCCAAAAGATAGCTTCCCTCTACCAAGGATAGATCAACTGGTGGACCTAACGGCAGGACATAACCGACTTAGCTTTTTGGATGCATACAGAGGCTACCACCAGATCGCCATGTATGAACCAGACCAGGAGGTCACATCCTTCACAACACCAAGGGGGTTATACTGCTACAAGGTCATGCCCTTTGGCCTAAAGAACGCAGGGGCGACGTTCCAAAGGATGGTCACCAAGATGTTTGAACCATTATTAGGCAGAACAATGGAGGCTTACATCGACGACATGGTGGTCAAAAGCAATGATGAGAATGACCATCTGAGAGATTTGGGCGAGATGTTCCGGATCCTGAAAAAACACAAGCTGCGCCTTAACGCATCCAAATGCGCATTCGGAGTTGGATCTGGCAAATTCTTGGGCTTCCTGGTGACTAACCGAGGTATAGAAGCAGACCCCTCTCAGATCAAAGCAATCCAGGAGTTGGAGAGACCAAACTCAGTCAAAGAAGTGCAGCATCTCACTGGTATGGCGGCTGCACTCAACCGGTTCATAAGCAGATCGTCGGACAGACTACGACCGTTCTTCCAAGCTTTAAAGGCCAAGTTTGAGTGGGATGAAGAATGCGACCGAGCTCTGGAAAGCTTGAAGGAATACATGTCTTCCCCACCACTACTTGTTACTCCAGTACCTGGTGAAGAACTCTTTTTGTACCTGGCAGTCTCTCAACACGCAGTCAGCGCAGTGTTGGTTCGTGCAGAAGGAATACAACACTTGCCCATCTTTTATGTCAGCAAGACATTGTTGGGAGCCGAAACAAGGTACTTGCCGTTGGAGAAATTAGCATTAGCATTAGCATTAATGATGGCATCCAGAAAATTAGCGCATTACTTTCACGCCCACACCATAGTCGTCCTCACAGCCTTTCCACTAAAAGCTCTATTTGAAAGGGCGAACTTTAGTGGGCGAATCTTAAAATGGGCAGTAGAGTTGGGACAATTCGACATTAAGTTCCAACCCAAGACCGTAATAAACGCCCAATCTCTGGCAGACTTCGTCGCAGAGTTTACTCCTGGAAGTCATCATATCTGCCCAGTCGACCTAACTGACACAACCGAACTAGGGACGGAAGTTGACGCCGGAATAGCGCAACCCCTAGTGGAAGGTAATCAATCAAGCACAAAGGCAGACCATACTAAGGACAAAAAGGAAGAGCCAAACAAAGGCTCACCAGCAGTTCAAACAGAGGACGAAGGGCAGACAGCCAACCTGGACTTTGAAGAAAACACCATTCCTAACCTCACGACATCATCTGATCCTTCCACTTGCTGGAAACTATTCGTTGGAGAGATGTGGAAGCTCTTTGTGGATGGAGCATCCAACCGACATGGTGCAGGGCTTGGCATAGTCCTCATCTCTCCAGACGGCCTGGTTATAGAGCAAGCAATCAACCTTGGCTTCCTAGCATCCAACAATGAAGCGGAGTATGAGGCGCTTCTCGCAGGACTCAAGTCAGCACACTTCATGAAAGCAACCGAAATAATGGTATACAGTGACTCTCTGCTGGTGGTAAACCAAATTTCTGGCGAATACGAAGCAAAGGACGACAGAATGGCCAAGTACCAAGAGTTAGTCAGAACGGAGATCAAAAAGTTTGATGTGGTAAGGATAGAACAAATTGGTAGGGAGGAAAACAGCCGAGCGGATGAACTAGCAGGCCTGGCCTCAATGGCAGATACATCAATCCCTCATCCATTACTCATCGACTTCTTACCAAGACCAAGCATAGAAGACCCCGAAGCAGAAGAAGTGTGTTGCGCAGAATTAGGCCCTTCTTGGATGGATCACATCATCCTGTTCCTAAAAGACGGCATCCTACCAAAAGAAAAAAAAGAAGCCAACAGAATAAGGGCAAAGTCGCAGCGATTTTGGCTATCTCCATCTTTGGCATTATACAAGAAGTCGTTCTCTGGGCCTTACCTCAAGTGCGTTCATCCCAGCAAAGTAGAAGCATTCCTGTTCGAAATACATGAAGGGGTATGTGGAAGTCATCAAGGGGGAAGGTCGCTCGCTTACAGGGCTATTTCACAAGGATATTGGTGGCCATATATGCAAGCAGACTCAGAGAAATATGTGAAGAAGTGTGAAAAATGCCAGAAATTCGCGCACCAAATACATCAACCAGCAAGAGAACTCCTACCCTTAACTAGCCCATGGCCTTTCGCAATGTGGGGCTTAGACATAGTAGGACCACTTCCAACAGCACCCGGGGGCAGAAAATTCTTCCTCGCAGCAACAGACTACTTCACAAAGTGGGTGGAAGCAGAAGCATTGGCGTCAATCAAAGAAAAAGATGTGAAGAAGTTTGTTTGGCAAAATATTATCACTCGGTTTGGCATACCAAAAGCACTGATCTCAGACAATGGAACTCAGTTCGACGGCAGAATCTTCAGAAGCTTTTGTGAAGAATACAAGATAGAGTTCTACAATTCCACACCGGCTTATCCTCAAGCAAATGGGCAGGCTGAAGCATCAAATAAAGTCGTCTTGGATGGACTAAAGAAAAGGCTAAAGAAAGCAAAAGGCAAGTGGACGGATGAACTTCCTCACGTCTTATGGGCTTACCGCACCACACCTCGGCGATCAACTGGAGAAACACCATTTTCCTTAGCCTATGGCATGGAAGCAGTGATCCCACTAGAAGTTGGCCTCCCCACAATTCGAAGCGAAAATTTTGATCCAGACTTAAATGGAGAAGCCATAGCCTTAGAACTCAACCTTGCAGAAGAAAGAAGAGAAAGAGCGTTGGTCCACATCGCCTCATACCAACGAGAGTTAATCAGAAAATACAGCAAAAAGGTGCATCCAAGACAATTCAAGATTGGGGATTGGGTACTACGCAAAGTAATGGGAAACACCTTGGTCCCAGGAGACGGCAAGTTAGGCCCAAATTGGGAAGGTCCTTATAAGGTGGTTGGGTTAGCAGGCAAAGGGGCATACCACCTAGAAGACAAGGATGGCAAGGCAATCCCTAGGCCATGGAATACGGCCAATCTCAAGATATTTTACTTTTAGCTTTTCTTTTTCAAACATGTAATTTTCTCTTCCTTCAATAAAATGAGAAATTCTTTTTTAGCACAAATTACTCTTTGTAAAAGTTAGCTTTCAAAACTTAAGTATATTGCAAACATTCTATTCTAAGTTAGCTGGAAAAACTAACTTAGAGGTTGGCTGGATTAAACCAACACCCTTCCTAAGCCCAGGATAAGGATCCAGGCTGCAGGACATTTGGTCGGAATAACCAAATACTATAAGTTAGCTGGAAAAACTAACTTCAATGGTTGGCTGGAATAAACCAACTCTTGTTACTCTTCAGCCGAAGTAAGGGTAAGGCTGAAGAATGGTTGGCTGGAATAAACCAACACTTTGTACTCCTTAGCCGAAGTAAGTGCATGACTAAGGAGTGGTTGGCTGGAATAAACCAACACTTTGTACTCCTTAGCCGAAGTAAGTGCATGACTAAGGAGTGGTTGGCTGGAATAAACCAACTCTTGTTACTCTTCAGCCGAAGTAAGGGTATGACTGAAGAGTGGTTGGCTGGAATAAACCAACTCTTATTACTCTTCAGCCGAAGTAAGTGTATGGCTGAAGAGTGGTTGGCTGGAATAAACCAACTCTTGTTACTCTTCAGCCGAAGTAAGGGTATGGCTGAAGAATGGTTGGCTGGAATAAACCAACACTTGTTACTCTTCAGCCGAAGTAAGTGTATGGCTGAAAAGTGGTTGGCTGGAATAAACCAACTCTTGTTACTCTTCAACCGAAGTAAGTGTAAGGCTGAAGAGTAGTTGGCTGGATTAAACCAACACTTAGTACTCCTCAGCCGAAGTAATTATGTCGGCTAAGGAGTGGTTGGCTGGTAAGTATAGTTTAACCAACCAAAACCGAAATAACAGTTGGAGTAATAGAAGACATTACAAAATACAGGCATACACATCAAAACCGGAATAAGAGTTGCGTAAAATTTTCATTCAACAAGAAGTCATTACATGGGCATACTTCGGTTACAAAGAAAAAAAAAAAAAAAAAAAAAAAAATTTAAGAGAAAAGTTCATCTATCTCGGCGTCAAAGGCAGCGTCACCATCAACTCGCAGACCGGTCTCAAGAGGAAGCTCACTCTCGGCTGCCATGATTCCTTCGGTTGGAACCACGTCTTCATTCGGCTGCTCGATAGGATGGCCCTCTACCATGGGTTCCAACCGAAGTGACGGGTCGGCACCAACAACCGGAATGTCTTCTGGAGCAGAGGAGTCATCAGTGTCTGAGTCCTTCAAAAACTCTTGTTGCAGAGCGTCTGCATACGCCGCAAGGGACTTCGGTATGAAGTATTCTGGAGGGTTGTAGACCTCGGCCTGTTGGTCATGACCGAGCTGCTCAACAGCCGCCCTCCAGCCACATTTGAAGAACAACTCCTTGGCAGCATCACATTGTTTCACATAGGCTTCCTCCGCCTCTTTGTAACCCCGCTTGTGCCCCTCCTTTTCGGCCGCCTCCATGTTCTTTTTTAGTTCGCTTATTTCGGCGTCCTTTCTCTTCTCAAGCTTCAACAACTCCCGCAGATACTTGTCCTTCATAACTATGGCTGCTTTCTGCTTCTCCGCTTCCGCCGAACTAACTAGATCGGCAAGACGACCGTTCTCCGCTTCTAGCTCGGCCATTCTCTTTTCGGCATCTAGTAGTTCAGCCGCCTTTGCTTCGGCTTCCGCCATCGCTTGCCTTGTGGTCTTGTGGAGTTCTTGGACTTTTCTATAAGTGATATTGTTCTTTTGCAAGGCCTGGCAAAACAAAGATTTCTTCTCAACCGAAGTAAAAGTTGGAAAAATTTAGACAGAAAAAACAGACAGAGCTACTTACCAAGATCATGGACTTGGAAGCAGACCGAATTGATTTCATTTCGGTGTTCAGTTGCTTCAAGTGGTGCTCCATGTCCTTGGGGAGGCACACACTTTTGGCCAGGTTAAAGGCCAGTTGGTGGTCTTTTTCAGCCACGACCGAGTCAGTGGCTTTGATGTTTCGGTCGTTGAAGATTAGCGGCGGAGCCCACTTCGGAGATCGAGCTCGGTCAGTTTGCTCTGGTTGGGGGGCAGGATGAGGACTTTGGGGGACGGATTCGACCTCATCAACAAGTTGCTGTTCGGCTGACGTAGATCGGGCGCGTTTGGAAGGGCGAGATGAAGAAGGCCGTTGTGAAGGAAGGGCCACGACGGCGGGCTGCACCTCAGTAGTTGGTGTTACTTCGGCCCTGGTTGTTGCGGTCAGGAGGGCCCTAACTCTGCTTTTCTTTGCCATTTCTTCTTCAGCTGTTAGTGGGACAAGTCTTATCTCGGGCAAAGTTGGGTCCGGTTCTGGGTCTTCCTCAAGAAGAAAATCGGTTACCTTTGCTTTTCGTCGACCGCTGTACCGGTAGGTCGGTTCAAAGTTCAGAAGCTTAGCCCAACTCCTTTCTTGACACCGTAGTGCGGCTCGCAAAATCGCAAGGTTGGGATAGCTATATAGAGAACGGAGGTGGGCAAAATCTGCAAAAAAGAGAAGTGTTAGTTCGGTCAATGGACTGAAGAACCGAAATACAATGCAAGGAAGAAGACCGAAGTTAAATTACCAGGCTCTCCCATTTTCCAATTTATAGGTCGGCCAGGAATTTGAGCTTGAAAATCCTCAAAGTTCCCAGAGACCCAAAAGAAATCATCATCATTAAGATCTTTGTCCGGAGTGTGTTTAATTATCTTCTCTCGGCGGCGGCGAATTCTAAGATAATAGACCCACCCGGCATTCTTTGAGCCAATAGAGTATTGATGAAAAATCTCGGCCAGGCCAAGATTTAGTCCGGTTTGGTGGTTTAATGCGGCTATTCCCATTATAATACGATATGTATTGGTGGACAGTTGGGTGAGGCACAACCTAGTCTGTCTAAGAAATTCACAGATTAGCGGTTGGACAGGAAACCGAAGTCCGGTTTCTATTATGGATTGAAGGGTAAAAGGGACGAAGCCTTCATTGTCCGAGGGAGTAGCATCTTTCTTGGCCAACACCAGTTGGACATCATCAGGAATCTGGTAATCTTGCCTAAATTCGGCCATGCCACCAGGGGTTTCGACTAAATATCTATACTTACCCATTTGTTGTATAATTTATGAATAAATTATTTCGGTACAAAAATTAGGCTCAGTAGCTCGGTTGAGCACACGCAGGAATGCCTGGGCAACCTAAGTCTGCAAGGTAGAAAACAAAGGGGTTAAGCACAGATCGTTGGACCGCGCTACAAATTATAAGCAAGATATACAAATCCTACTTCGGCTTAGTGGGCTGGTTCTACCTCGGCCCATCAGAAGGTTTGTTAGCTCGGTTTTGAGCAGTTTAGACCGGTTTAACGTCTAGGGGCAGCTTTCTGAGTTCGGTCTAAAAAACTAAGAAAGCTGGTTTAGTCCCAAGGCTTGAATCGGTTGCAGTATGAGGAAAGTTACTTCGGTTGAACCCCTAGGGGCGGTTTTCTGAGTTCGGTTTAAGAGCTAAGAAAGCCGGCTTGGCCCCGAAAGGCTTAGCTCGGTTATAGACCGAAGTACCTAGTTCGGTATGTGCACGTTTTTTCGGTGATCTTATCTTGGCTAGAGTGGTTCAGAAGAAACTACTGATATTCCTACAAGTTCTAGTTCGGTTGTTCTCTGAAATCTATCTACATACATAACACAAACAGTATCCTAGTTCGGTTGGGACGTGATTCTGGATCAAAATCAAGTTTTCTCTAGGGTATATGACATATACTCATGGGTTCTACTGGTTTCTTCATAAAAGTATAAAAGCAAAGCAAACAAATGAAGAAAAATGTTTGCAAAAAGTATACAAAACAAAAACAGATGGAAAAACAAATAAAAAAAAGCGAGAAGGGTAGGCTTGCTTACCAGATTGGAGAAGAAGAAGCTGAAGATGGAGCAGTAGCAGCAATGGAAGCACGAACACAGTAAGCTCAAAGCTCAAAAACTCAGGAAACAGAGGAGAAGAGAAAATGAAGAATGGAAGGTGAAGTAATTCGAGAAAGAGTAAAAAGGTTGTTTTGTGAAAGAAGGGAGAGAAAAAGGCAGCAAAAAGAAGTGGGAACAGTACAAAAATTCTGAAGGGCGGCATGATAGTTGGCCACAGCTTATCAGAGTTTGCCACGTGTTACTGGAATGGGAAGCGTTACAGTCGCTGTGATTGAAGAGACGTTTTGACCGGACATAGTGATACCCGAGGTAAACTTAGCTCGGCTGGAAAGGCTAAAAGGGTTTTTAGCTCGGCTGAAAAAGCGTAAAGCTCGGCCAGAAGGCTGGTAATCCCAATCATGTTGCACAGATGGAATTAAGGGGCAATTGAGAGGGTAATTTTTGGGAAAAATTGGGCCGAGCTTCGAGTTGGGTTTTGAGGCCCAAAACGCAGAGGACTAGGTAAAAAGGCCGTACTGAATACTCCGGCCTAGATGGCAAGGTTACTCCGGCCTTGGGGAGACAAAGTTACTTCGGCCCAAGGAGGTGAGTTTATTCCGGCTTAAGAAGAGATAGTTGCTTCGGCCCAAGGAAGAGTAAGGCTACTCCGGTCCAGAGACAACTCGGAGTAGGGCCGGTCTTAGAGTTAGTCCGGTCGCAGTATGTTCTGGGAAGACCGGTTTCGGAATTAGTCCGGTCGTGACACACTCTGGTTAAGTCGGTCAGAACTTGTTACTTGGAAGTTTGATCTAAACACACCAAGGTTGAACAGGGGCAGCCGAAGTAATGAGTTAAAGGAGAAGACCGAGCTAAGGATAGTTCGGCCTTCTCTGTGGCTCAGCATAGCCAGTGTTATTTCGGTCGTGTGGTAGTTTGGCTGTGGAGAAAACCATCCCACTTGGTTTAAGCAGTGGGGGAGGGTGTAAAAGGATAAGCATTATCCTTAGGAGAATGAATCCTAGGAGGACTCTGCATGGAGAAATACAAGTCCTATCAGGATTGTGCCACGGGAAATTTATAAAAGCTCACAAGCATCACTTTGGAGGAGGTAATTGAACACAATACTTTTGGAGAGCATAAAACTTTGTCTATTTGTCAAGCTTACTGACTTAGGCATCGGAGAGGTTTCCGGCACACACCCGCCGGCTAGCTCACGTTTGTGTTTTCAGGTGACAAAGCGACGTCGTACGGAGGAGCGTGGACTTGGTCAACAGGATTATACGAGGAGAATTATTTCCTCCCCGTACAGATTCGGAAAGAGAAATGAAAAAAGAAAAGTGAAATGTGAATAAAATATACTTATATTTCACCTAGTTTCTTACATCTTTTCTTTTTTCCTTTCCAAATTCATTCCCAAATTCCTTAACAAAATACAGCGTAAAAGAATGATGATAACCACTTCCAAACTTTATTTCCATACTTTAGCCACATTTCATTGCATTCTCTCATCTTCCCATGCTTCATCTTCCCCATCCTATTCCTCACTCACAATCCCCTCCCCGACGAGTGGTAGAAAGGAAACAATAGGAGCTGAGGTAATGAGAACAAGGTGAAAATTAAATGATTTGTTCAAAGAAATTCAATAAAATTCAAAAACCACTAATAACAATATTTTATTGTTGAAAATTGTATTGAAATATATATAATAATAAAAAAAAAGAATACATGAAAAAGTATCCGTAATGGCTTGGACCCTCTTTTTTTCCCACCCCTTAGACCCCTTCTTCACCTGATTGGCTATTTTTTCTTTTTTTTTTTTCTTTTTTTTTTTCCTTTTCCTCCAATCACCACCCGCCACGTGTTTGGGGGTGATTGGTGGGGGTCTCAATCATCACGCAAAAAGTATTTAATATTTTGCATTTCTTATCAACAACATTTAAAAATTTTGATTAATAAAAATTGGTGTTTTCGTCATAGGACCTAACTCCTCTCGAATAATTGAAGAGTGCTCTTCGAGATTGGTGGGCCATGTATATAACTCGTCGAATGTATCATTGTTACAAAAAAATCATGTTAATTAAGGCCAGGTTTGACAGGTTTTAAAAAATCCAAAAAACCAAAAAAATTACACAAAAAATAAAAAAATCATTACTATTCACAAATAAAAAATATTAAAAAAATATTTTATACATTTTTGTAATACAAAAGTTTGAATTACACTGTCATCCGTACTGGCCTAGCAGGAAGGGAGGTTATACACTTTTTGGGCAAAAAAAAAATTACATATGTAAAGCCACAAAGTTTTATGGTAATGTTGGTCCCTTGGAGGCCCACTAAGGGTTCCATTTTGATAATCCGAATCATTCAATATTTAGAACTCGTCGAGTACTATATGTCTATAAAAAATCACGTTGATCGGATATTGTTAACTATATGATCAAATCAGTTTTGTATAAACAAAACGGATGGTGTGATAGTTAACTGTTGAACAAAAACTAATCCAATCATATAGCTATCGATATCCGATAAACGTAATTTTTTACAGACATATAATACTCGATGAATTGTACATATTGAACGGTTCAAATTATTAAAATAGGACACGTGGTGACCCCCATGGACCGACAATCACTGTCCAAACACTTTGTCCCCGAATGAGGCAATAATTTGTTGTGTAAGACAAACTGTCCCAGGTAGCTATACAATCTACTCAACTTTCTTCCCTTATATACTTTATTTATACAGTTTTTTATTACACATTTTTTTATAAAAAAACAAAAAATTAACCTAAATATTCATATTTTTTTCTCAACTTTTTAATTTAAAAAGATAAAAAATACATTTATTTATAACACTCAGACAATCCCATATCAAAAAACTATTTGATTTGATCATATTTTAAAATAAATTATAATACAAATATAATATAATATAATAAAATAATTAATAATGTCTAATCAATTTAATTTTTTATAAAAATAATATATTAACGGAGTTGTAAAAATTAAACAATTTGAATCCTCACCATAAACTTGAATCAGAGCACACTAATGCGTACAACACCCTCGAGGTCACTGATAGGAGGTGTATCCTTGATAATGAATACAAACAGAAACAGTCAATTTTGGGCACCGTTAATAAGCATTAAATTCATGGCGTTGTCGTGCGTGAATCAATGGTCATTGTTTTTGGGGATTTGGATTATAGCTACGTCAACATCATAATCGTAAATACTACCTTACCATATAATAGTACTAATAAGATATTGGAACAAGAACCCTTCAAAGTTTTCCCTCCATCTTCCACATTCCATTCGAAAATTAATAAGGGAATCGTTAGTGTGGTAATTAAAGCTCCATTTAAGAAGAGTTATTTAAGATTTTTTTGGTTGTGTTAGTCACAAAAGATAAGATAAATTATTTTAGTCATAAAAAATAAAATATTATATTCAATTCATAATTATTACATTCTTTTCTCATAAAAAAAAAAGGTTAAAAAGTCATTCACAAACCAAGTTTTTTAGCCCAGGTTAAAATAGTTAAAAAATTCAAAAAGTCAAAAAGTCAACCCACTTCCCAAACGACACCTAAGTAAAATTGTATTTGTTTTTATAATAATTGTTTGTGTAGAAATTATTAAATTATTTTTATATAAAATAATAAAATAAATTAATAAATACAAAAAATTAAACACTAATGTTAAAAAAAAATTCCCAATATGTAAAAAATAAAAAATAAATAAAAAAATTTCTAATCCCCTAACTATTTTTCTAATACCACCTCCATCTCTTCCATCCCAATTCCGTTTCCAACCTCCATCTTAATCCCTTCCACAACTCTACAAACAAACACAATATTAAATAACCTCACCTCCATCCTAATTCCATTCCATTCATTACACCTAAAAACAAAGGGGGTTTTAAGATTATATATATCAATTAATATATTAATAAATCATGTAATATAATTTTAAAAGTTTTAAATATTTATAATTTGTATAATAGGTAAGATTAGTAATTATAACATAACACTAGTTGATACTAGTGTGTACATTAATAGATGAGTTATGTTAGGAATTTCAGAGAATCCCACATCTATATTAGAGGTTTAGTAAAAAATTTAAGAAAAATGCTATAGATTTCAAAGAAATTATCAAATTTTCTACTAAATCTCTCATACAAGTATAGGACCCACATAAATTATATGGGTGTGAATTGAATCCTATACCCATATAAAAGACTTAGGCCAAGTTTGACATGCTTGAAAAAAGATAAAAAATTAAAAAGTCGCTATCATATTTAGCCTCCGTTTGGCAAGGGCTTTTTCAGGCTTTTTTGGCTATTTTAGCCACAAAAAACAAAATAGGCTATTTTAGCCATAACAAACAAAACATCACATCCAACCCATAATCATTACATTCTTCTCTCACAAAAAAAGTCAAAAAAGCCAAAAAGCCCTTCCCAAACAAAGCTTTTTAGCCCAGGCTAAAATAGCCAAAAAAGCCAAAAAGCCAAAAAGCCAACCCACTTCCCAAACGGAGGCTTAAGTCATATCATCTTATTTAAGTTACATCACCTCTCTAACACATCACTTCAAACTCAACCAAAACCCAATCTATATTTCATAAAAAGTAAAAAAGTACACTTATTTAGATCATCTCAAACAACTTCTTAGTAAAAAATTTTAATAATTTATTTAAAATCCTAACCTTGCTTGTTTCTACTTTTCAAAAAATACTTTTCAGAAAATTCTACTTTCTTATTTTCAGTATTTTTTTGTTTTTACTGAATTTTTTTAATATTTTAAGCAATTTTTTTACTTTTTAGACACACATAACATAAATGCACCTAAAAAGTAAAAAAAAAAAAAAAAAAAATCTTTTAAAAATTCACTAAATATCAAAAATATAAAAAAATACAAGAATTCAGTACATTTTTTTATATTTTTATGTATTTATTAATTTTTAAAATATTTTTTCACAATTTTTTTACTTTTTAGATATATCTAAATAAGGTGCATCTAAAAAAGTAAAAAAAAAAAAAGCAACAATGCTAGGTGACCACAAATTCTGTGGCTCGAATGGCTCGAAACACTATGCAAAACGACGTCATTTTGGCAGTTTTGGACCATTTGAGTCACAGAATTTGTGGCCACCAATAATTTTTCAAAAAAAAAAAATGTTTAAAATTTAAAAAATATTCACTAAAAATAAAAAAAATACGAAAACTAAAAAAATCAATTTTCAAAAAACTTAATCCAGAAAACTCAAAGCAAACACACTGAATATTACTCAAAATTTAATAATTTATATGGGTCGATAGCATTTTTCTTAGGGTCCAGCTTGTCTCAAGTTGAAATAAAGACTGGACCCATCCAGTTCGGCCTATGGGGTCCATTTTTTGGGTCTGTTTTGATAATCTGAACCGTTCAATGTGTAAAACTCGTCGAGTACTACTTGCCTGTAAAAAATCACGTTGATCGGATATTAATAGTTATGTGATCAAATCAGTTTTGTATAAAAAAAAGGACGGTGAAACAATTAACGGTTGATAAAAAACTGTTTTGTTCACATAGCTATCGATATCCGATCAACATGATTTTTTACAGGCATATAGTACCTGACAAGTTCTACACATTGAACGATTCAGATTATCAAAATGGAACCCGTGGTGAACTCCACGGGCCCAACAACACGGTCGAGATTGGACTAGACCAAAGCCACTGCCTTTTTCTTAATAGATACTAGCCTATCACCCGTGCGATGCACGGGATAATTATAGATATTTATATTTATTTTAATTTTTTTTAATATATGAATTATGTTTTTTAAGATTTTTTATAAAAATAATTTAACAATCTTATCATTATACAGGAGAAATTAAAAAGGCTACTACAGTAACTATGCACATGCTGTATCTATAATTATCTGTATGAGAGGATTTTAAATGCTAATCAGAGATTTTGACCAAATCAGTAAATGCAGGCATGTGGATTGAAAAAAGTTAATAAATGCTGATCAGGAGATTTTGACTAAATCAATAAATGCTGATATTTTTTTTTAAATCAAATATTTAGAAAATTAAGATTGAGAGATTGGAGCTCCCACAAGGCTTATGCACAGACTGTATCTATAATTATTTGTATGAAGGGATTTTAAATGCTAATTAGGGATTTTGAACAAATCAATAAATGCAGACATGTGGATTGGAAAAAGTTAATAAATGGTGATAAGGGGATTTTGACCAAATTAATAAATGTTGAGTTTTTTTTTTGTTTTAAATAAAAATTTAAAAAATTAAGATTGAGAGAATGGAGGTCCCACGAGGCTTGGGGTTTAAAAATCTCATTTTTCTTAATATATTTACAATTATTTATGTATGTGAATTGCGATTTTTAAATGTCTTTTTTTTATAAAATGTCTTCTTTTTTTTTTATTTTATATTAAAGTTTAATATTTTGATAATAATTATATGTGTTAGATTTTTCAAGGAATTAAATGTTTTTTTTATTATATTATATTAAAATTTAATATTTTGATAATAATCATATGTGTTGGACTTTTCAAGATTTTTTTTTTATACTTGTTCTTAATGCATTAAAATATTATTATGAGGGACAATAATCATATGTGTTGGGACTTTTCAAGGAACTCATATGTGTTGGATTTTAAAGAATTTTTTTTGGGTAAGACTTGGAGGTTAGAAGAAGTTAATAAATACTATTTTTTTTTTTAAATTAAAAAATTAAAAAATTTAAATTGAAAAATTAAAACTCTCAAAAAATTTGAGTTAAAAATCTCATTTTACTTAATATATATATATATATATATATGTGGTATAAATAGATATGTAAGACCACCGTTTGAAAACACAACCGTACGCTCCACTCTGTAATATACATTTTCTTACTCATCATCGTCATCATTCATCACTCCCAATTACTCTCTCTCTCTCTCTCTCTCTCTCTAAGCGTATAAATGGTGGATCGTCATTGACATTGTCGGTGTTCAAATTCTGGATACCCATCTCGCATGCGACCCTCCGACGTCCTAATGGAGGACAGCGATGATGATTTCTTCGGCGAATCATCATTCATCGTCACCGATACAAGACGACGTAGAAGAAGAAGGAGAAGGGGGAGTTGTTTGTCCCCTCGATCGTTGCTCTTTCGATGGTGGTCGCCCTCTAAGAAGTCGAAGGGGCAAAAAATTGTGGAGGTAAAGAAGAGTGAGGACGTATCGAGGAGGGTGGGATTGGAGAGAGAGAGAAAGGAGGAGGTGGGTTGTTCGATGAATGGTCTGAATGGGGAATCCTCTTCCTGTGTTTCGGATTTGAAAGAAGAGTCTGAAATTGATGAGGTCTCAGCCTCAGGTAATGATTATTTATTTTTATTTTTTTTAAAGGCCCTTTTTGTGTTCTTTCAATCTTTTGCTGTTTATGTGGCCGATTGTGGTGATTTTATAGGAGCATCTCTACCTCTTCTCTCTCTCTATATATCAAGTCTTTTTGAAAAATTCTAAATTTATCATATAAACATGTTTTAACTATTTTTGATGAAAGAAAATCATCTGTAAGGCTTTCTTTTATTTTAATAATTTTTTGATTTTTTTTAATTAAAATATGAGATAAAAAAATTAGTATATTTAAAATACTTTTTTTTTTAATTTTTTTTTTTTAAAAAAAAAAAGACATATAAAAAGTAAAAAGAAAAAAAAAATATTTTTGATATAAGTCATTCATTTTTTAAATTTTTTTAAAGTAATTTTTTTGATTTTTAAGTTAAAATAGTAAGATGCCAAACATGGCTTAAGAGATCCTTGCCCGAATGTTTCATCAAATTTAAATTTGAATAAACACGCCCCTTTTCTACTCCAACCATGGCATCAAAACTCATATCAAATGAAGGCTATGCCCCATTTTTTATCAAATCAAAGTAGCGTTTAATCTTTCATTAAATTTCATTAAATTTTGCAAGTGACCGTTGTTGGTGGACTTACTGGCTGGTCAACCGAGTGGATAACCGGCGGGACATCTGGGTAGATAACCGGCTTATTAAAGTTCTGCTAAAAAATTTGCTCTAGGTCGGATGACTGGCCAAATTTGATGAAACAACTGGGTTGCAAAATATTAAATCAAACTTTGATGAAAAAATTGAGTAAGCGGTACAGATGCTCTAATCTCTACTCTTTTTAAAATTTCACCAAATTTGACTTAAGGTATAAAATTTCATCAAAATTGCTATGTATTTGGTGAAAGAATTTGGTTCCATCTTGATTTGGTGAAAAAGTTGACTCTCCCTAGATTTGATACCGATCTGATGAAATGGTTGGAGCACATGTCTAGCTATTTTTTTAAATTTTTTTTTATCAAATTTAAAATTGATGAAGGATCAGAGATTATGAATCGTGGTTGTGTAATAATGTGTGTGCATATTAAAGAATTAGGCAAACGTTTTATTTGATTCGGATTTAAATCTGTATGTATATGTTCGTATTTGTACATTAAAACATTGATGATGGTGGTATATATTTCTTTCAGTTGAGATGCAATTGATTTTGTTTACCAATAAATTATGTGTGCAAGCTTTCAACATGGTTGGAGAGGTATGGGACCTAGTTGAGTTATTGTTTGATGGAACATTGAATCTTATTGTGTACAACCAAGGAATATACCGGGCAATCGTAGTTTGACAATGTTTGCTTAATTTCTATTAATCCATTGAATAATATGGTTTCACTTTGAGTTGAATTTTCTAGAACAATATACTTACTCTTTGAGTCTCCTCTGTCTTCAAAAGATCCACTGCTGGTGGATGGATCTCTTCTCAGGCTGACTTTGTGCACATATTAGTGCGGCGAAGATAACTCTTTTCAACTCTTCCTATACGTACTTCCCATCCAATCGGGGGTGTGCCAGTTCATTGAACTTTGGTTGGGTCTACATACTCCCCATTCAGTCACGTCAACCGAAAGGGAGGGTAGTATTTTGGAGCACAACTAATTCACATTCAACGTCTGATCCTTTGATTGGGCGTGGATTTTTTTGTGAAAGCATCAATCTGCAGACTGGTCCCCTTGATTCATGGGTTATAGGCACTTAGTTGTGCACGTGTCCATCTGTTTGCATACCTGTATTGCGTGGCTGTGATAATTTTTTATACATTTTTGGTGTGCTTTCTTGTGCATTTCTCAAAATCTTACTTCTTAATGTCTTTGCCAAGTGAATGGCAATTGAGGTATTAAGAAATGCAGCATGAGTGCATATGATTGGGATGTCACTTCAGCTCCAATTGAGCTAGAGTTGTCTGTTTGTTTCAGACCATGTGTGGGTTAACCTCAAGTTGACCAGTTGTCATAGCAGCCACAGTGAGTGAATATTCACCTTCTAGTTTTATTACTCAAATCCTTTCTTGTGGGAATTCTGTGTTTCCTTCTAAATTACTTTACAAACCAGCTGACATGTTCCTGGATTTAATTTGATTTTACAGTTTCAATATCATAATTTTATGTGTTTCTTTTTTTGATTTAATTGTTTTATACATTTGTCTTTTTTTTTTTTCACTGAATTGATTGATTTATTTATACAGGACAATTCAGGAAAGAGGACTGTTTCAACTTGGCAGTTGGATTTGGTCTGCTTTATCTTATTGCTGCAAGTAAAAACGAACTCAATAAGATTATTAAGTTGCGGACAGAAATGGAAATGCTTCTTCAAAATGTCAAAGAGGAAGTTGAGAACCAAAATATGGAAATACTGTGTAAACCATCCAAGTCAAATGAGATTATTGCTTGCTCAGCTATTGATGCCCATGAAAATTTATGCTCTAATGGGCATGTTTCACTTCAACATCTGTTATTGTTAAAAAATCCAGCAGATGTAGAAACCACCCAGTTATATGATCAATCTATGACTTGCGAGGCAATTAGACCAGAAAAATGCATGAAAGGAATAGATCAGCTTGAGGCTGAACTTGAAGCTGAATTGGAACGTCTGCAGCTCCACTTGGACTCGGATGATATTTTTGAATACCCAAAACAGCAAAGAGTGGAGGTATGTTTCATCATGTGCACCTGTCTTCCTTGAATTGGTGTCCTTATGTGATTTTTCATTTTTATTTTTGATTATTTTCTAAATGTGATTCTTTTGTTAACCTATGATTTACACTTCTGTATAGATGGATCAAAATGGGTATCAGTCATGACTGCTGAATGGAAGCGATTGGGCTATTGAGAATTAGTTAATATTAGTTTCAAGGGTATTGGCTGTGCAAACTCTGTTTCAATAGCTTATTAACATTATCTAAGGCAAATGATAACCAAAAATAACCCTTTTAAAGGTCATCAAATATTCTCTCTCTCTCTCTCTCTCTCTCTCTCTCTCTCTCTCTCATGTGTGCATGTTTTAGAGAGTGAGGATAAATTTAAAGTGTCATTTGTTTTCATTTTGGGTTTATGTTTCTCCTACCATCATGCTTATCTTCTGTATTACACATTTGAAAACTAACCAACAGTTCCTCCTCTGTTTTATTCTCATTCGAGCTATAATTTAAACACATACATCTTGTGAATATATGGATCACCCCTGCTACATGGCAGGCCCCATATGTACTGCATCATCTCCCATGGCAGGTTCTTCACCCTCCACGTGGGGAGCCCTCAAAGGTACCATGGTATCTCTTAAGCAATCAATTGAGGTTATGTGCCTAGCCAAAGCAGGGGCACAACCACGTAGTATAGAAGAAGCTTTGGCCTTGCAAAGCACTTGGCACCTTAGTTGTAGGCTAAGGCACATAGTGAATGAGTCAAAGTGTGTGGAGCTCTGAGGCGGGGGGGCCAAGGGGACTACTTAGCCAAGCTGAGCCACCGCTACTAGGTGGCAGCATGGTCTGGCTCTTAGCTTGGTCATGTCTCTCCTATGTCTTTCACCCCCAAGCTGGGGGGCTGCTACATACAATCACCACCAATGTTGCCACAGCTGTGGCATCCTAAACTAGGAACAAAGGAAGGAGGCTCATTACGTCTTCGGGTAAGTTTTGTTGAGCAGCTCCAAGAGATACAGAGGTTGACAGATGAATGGAGGATGCTGTTTTAGGACACTATTCTTTTATTAAGGGTAAATGATAAAACGGCTTTGAGTCAAGCACCAATTTTTCTTTCGTTGGCAAAGGTAGTGTAGAATATGTAAGCAGTTCAAGAACATACTTTGCATTCACCGTACATGGTCTCATAGAAACTTGAAAAATTCTTCAGAAGGATGTTGCACTTTGATTTTATCATGTTTGAATTTTTTGCTGGAACTTCTGAATTCTATACCTTAAAATTGGCAGGTGACCATCGAGGATACTGCTCTTGTAGGAAGCCTAAGTGCAAGCTTTGAAGTAGTAGTTGACCCTCCAGAGGCATGTACCCAAGAACACTTTGGAGTTCCTCCTAATGAACTTGAAAGGAGGTTGCATGAACTTTTAGAATCGAGACAACAAGAAAGGATAGAAGAGCTAGAACATGCTTTAGAATGTGTAAACCAAAAGCTTTGTGAGAAAGAAAGAGAAGTTTGTTGGTGGAAAAACACTGCAATACTCATTTCTCAGCACGTTCCAAAGACCTCTCGCTTGTTACCGTAAGATCAAACCATACCAAAGTCTTTCAAAATGAGATGTCGATCAAGCTTCCATGCCTTTTGTAATTTTTTTTGATATTGTTGCTTGTGGATCCCCAAAGTGTGGGGATAGGTTTGCAAAAAGGATGCTAACAACCGATGGTGAGAAAAGTGACAACAACAGATTTGAAAGGTTTCAGGGGAAAAAATAGAAAGAAATTTACTGAGTTGGGAATTAATGATATTATTGAACATCCTTATGAACGCTTTGTAGATGTAACAGTCTTGTTTAGTATGGCCATCTATTTTGCCAGACTCTGATCTCTATGTAATTTGGATGAATTGTCTCACAACTTTCAAGTACATAGTTATTCTAATGTTTCTGCTTTTTGCTTCTTGGATGGCACTATTTGGATGCTAATTAATCTTAAGTAATCCTGGAAACTTTTTGTCATTGGCAAGTTCAGTTTTCCTTTTCAAAACTAGCAAAAAAAAAAAAAATGTTAACGAGCGTTTTAAAAGCACTTCATCAATTTTTCTTGGGCCGAGGCTATATATGTCCCAATGAGCCGTGTGTCTTACCATTGAAGGGAAGAGATCTTCAGAAAGTGTTAAGGAATCAAACTTATTTAAAAGTTTATTAAAATAATTTTGCATTCTCCATAAAAGTACATATCATGAAAAAATGTACAACTACTTAAAACATATTATCTATCGCTAATATGACCTTCAAAATTTTAAAAACTCTCAAGTTAGTTATTTGTGATTTTGATTCAATTTAAAACAACGTATAGTAATCCTAATCAATCAATCAATAACAAATCAGTGTAACGATTTAATGTGAAAAAAAATCATAATTGGATTCCTCTAATTATCCTCTAATTATGATAAAAAATCATGGCCTAAAATTACAAAATAATCCACTAAAAAAATTAAATATATATATATATATATATATATTTACACATGAGAACCTTCAATTTTCTAGCGAATCCACGTCTAAATTGAACCAAGCCTGATATGCCTCTTCTACCACCGTCTTCACCTCGGAATCATTTTACCCAACATTGAATTCACAACACTTGTTGAATTATGACGATGAGCTACTCCATAATCCACCACTGCTTTAAGCCCAAGTTCTCCGGAATCCACCGATTAATACCTCTTTATATATATATATATATAAATAACAAACAATACACTTTACATTAAATAGAGCCGTGAAGACTGAGAGGGTAATTTATGTGAATAGTTTTTACCAAACTAATCTTAGACATTGGGCCGAACTACGAGCCAAAGTAATTGTTTATGTAGCACGGTCCTAGATCATCTAAGCATCAGGCCGGTCAAAGGTGGGCTACCAGTGGCCTGACTTGGCTATCCTGGACCGAGGTATCAGTGGACGGAGAACCGAGCCAAGGATAGCTCTGCAGGGCGTCATCTCACAGTTAGGGCTATGACAGTGTTGCCTAAAGCGGCATCGAGCTGTGTAACCTCGGTTGAGTTTGGAAACAGCCGAGGCAAGAGTTGCAACCATGCCACTTAGTTGGCAGTGACTAGGGTGTAATCAGGGTAAGCATTATCCTTGAGAGTGTGATTTCTAGCAAGACTCTACTAAGGAGGGTTGGAGTCCTACTAAGATTGTGCTAGGTGGAATCTATAAAAAACTCATGACAAACTTATGTATAGGTATCACAATTCTTACTCTGGAATACATAGAGCTTTTGCGTCTATTGTCTATTGAATGACTTAAGCATCCGAGAGGTTTCCGGTACACACCCGCCGACTAACTCACGTTTGTGTTTTTAGGTGGCAAAGCGACGATGTTTGGAAGAGTACAAACTTGATCAACAAGATTATACGAGAAGATTATTTATATGCTCGTACAATTGGCGCCGTTTGTGGGAAGTCACACAAAGAACAAACTTTTTGATTGAGTTTCCTCTTTAGTTGAAATCTATGGCGCACAATGAAGACTTACTACATTCTGCTATTGATGGGCAAACCCTGGAAGGGGGCGCGAGGCGCGAAGGTTTACCTTTTATCCCACCTATGGCAGAATTAGATCCCCAGCGACGGAACCCACGCAGAGACACACGAGAAAGACGGGGCTCAAGCCCTTGTCGCTCTCAGAGCCCTGATAGGCAGAGGCAGAGAATGGATCCTCAGGTTCTGGAGGATCGCGTAAGGGAGGAAAACGAATTGATACAGAAGATGGCGGCAGACATGGAGATGATGAAACACTAGATAAAAGGCAAAAGGGTGGCAACAGAAGAAGGGCGCAAAGGCAACACACACTCTTACCACTCAGAAGATCGTGACAGGCAAGTCACACCATCACAAGCTGAAAGTAGAAGCCACAGGATAGGCAACACATAATCAAGGACTTCCAGGACTCGTTATTCCAGGTCTGAGAGAACGAGGACTGAAAGGTCTTATACGGAGAGAAGCAGTTATCGGCCCTCGCATTCACACCAAACAACATCTAGGCACACGGAGTTGCCTAGGTCAACAAACCTACATATAGTGCTACAAGAAAAGACTCAAATGAGAGAAGACACCCAGGCTGATGAACCCCGTAGAGTCTTAGCGCTGCAACGATTGGCTCCTAAAACACATAAGAGTGTCTAGATTAGAATGCCAAAACCACGCCTTGCCTATGAACCAGTAGACAAAGCATTAGCGAGGTTGCAGAGGTCGCTGTTCGTTCCGACGATAGAGGACGCACCATTACCCTCAGGTTTCCACCAACCCAAATTCACTACTTATGAGGGAAAGTCAAACCCCTACATGCACTTGAGCCACTTGAGCCAGGTTATGGCCGTGTATCGGTGAAACGAGGCTCTAATGTGTATCCTGTTCCCTTGCAGCCTTGGTGACTTGGGTTTAACATGGTTTGAAAGGTTGCTAGAAGGTAGCATAGTGTCATGGGCGCAACTAGCAGAGGCATTTAAGACTAGATTCAAAACGAACACCAAGATGCCAGTGGAGATTGACCAGCTTATTTCCACAGACATGGGCGACAAGGAAACATTGAGGTCTTACAATAACCGGTATTGGGAGACTTTTAATCAGATTGGAGATTGCCCTACAAAGCTAGCTATCGCACAGTACAAACGAGGTTTGTTGGCTGGCAATAAATTGAGGAATTCAATGACGATGACTCCACCCCTCACAATGGAGGCCCTAATGGAAAAAGTACATCAACACATCTGGGTAGAAAAAGATATCGCTCGCTCCAAAGAAAAAGCTGGTACAACAGTGATGTCAGACAAAAAACTTGTGACAAAAGTTAACACGATGGGGCGAGAGAAACAACCGAGCAAAAATAGGCAAGGTAGACGAGCCAACCGAGAGGACCCCCAAGCAACGAAGTTGAGAGTCCACATTTCCATCACCACGATATTCAATAAACCTATCTACCAGATTCTTAGCGAAATACGCGATGAACCCTTCGTTCGGCGGTCAGCCAAATTGGGAGAAGCACAGAGGGGCTACGATGATAGGTACTATTGCACCTTCCATGATGAAAATGGGCGCCGAACTGAAAACTGTATGCCATTAAGGCAACATCTAGAGGAGTTAGTGGCTGCAGGCCACCTGGATCAATATATTGAAGGGGAAACATAGCCAGCCCCCTAGGATCACAATAGGCCGGACGGGATGTCGGTCGACAGTCCGCCCCAAGGCATAATCAATGTAATACATGGGATCATCGAACCTGAAATAGTAAGTGAACTCAGAGGGATGATCAAAAAGGCTGAGCATATGAGAGAGGTACTAAGTGCACAACCTACCGTGAAAAAGAGAAAAACGGAGGCAACGAACGTCATCACATTTTTTGACAAAGACTTAGCAAGGTTACAAAGCCCTCACAACGACGCACTGGTGGTTACTCTGTGCGTCAAGAATTTCGACATCAAGCGGATCCTAATTGACCAAGGGAGTTCATACGAGATAATATATTACGAGACCTTCAAGTAACTAAAATTAGAGGACAAAGACTTGGCACCTGTAACATCTCCCTTAGTCGGCTTCAACTCAATGTTAGAATGGCCAGTGGGCAAAATAATTCTGTCAGTCAAAGCAGGAACAATGACAAAACAAGTGGAATTTTAGGTATTGAAAGTCCCCTCCACTTACAACATAATCTTGGGAAGAGCATGGTTGCATGCCATGCGAGCGGTAGCATCAACCTACCATCAGGTGTTATGGTCCCCCAACGAAGCCGGAATGATTAAGGAGGTCTTGGGAGACCAAATCATGTTCAAGCAGTGCTTCATAACAGTAAATGGCAGTCGGGCTGCAAAAAGGTTCGTACAAATGGTAGAGGAGCCAGAAAGCAACGAGCTGTTCGCAGATGTCGACAAAGCAGAAGAACAGAAAGTAATGGAAGACTTGGTAGAGGCAATGATAGATGAGAAAAACCCAGAGAGGTTCTTTTTGCTCGGCTCGTCTCTATCCAGCACCGAGAGAATAGAGATCATGGAATTTTTGATCTCTAACATCGAAGTGTTTACTTGGACGCCGTATGACATGCCTGGCATTGACCCCAACTTCATCTACTATCAACTCAATGTCCATCCAACCGCCAGACCAATTATACAACGAACTCGCTGATCGACACTCTACCACGCAGAGATAGTAGTAGAATAAGTAAAAAACCTGCTGGAAGCAGGGGCAACCAAATAAGTACACTATCTTAGGTAGATCTCCAACACGGTAGTGGTACCAAAAAATAACAGAAAATGGCGCGTTTGCGTGGACTACAAGACAATCAACAAAGCATGCCCGAAAGACAGCTTTCCTTTACCACGAATAGACCAATTGGTGGATCTAACTGCAGGACATAACCGACTTAGCTTTCTTGATGCGTACCGCGGTTACCATCAGATCACCATGTATGAACCAGACCAGGAGGTCACGTTGTTTACAATACCCAGAGGATTATATTGCTACAAGGCCATGCCTTTTGGCCTAAAAAATGCAAGGGCAACATTCCAATGGATGATCACCAAATGTTTGAGCCATTGTTAAGCAGGAAAATGGAAGCATACATAGATGATATGGTGGTTAAAAGTAAGAATGAGGGAGACCATCCCAAGGACCTAGCTGAGATGTTTCAAATTTTGAAGACTCACGGACTGCGATTGAACGTATCCAAGTGCGCATTCGGCGTAAGGTCAGGAAAATTTATTGGCTTTCTGGTGACCAACCGAGGTATAGAAGCTGGTCCGTCTTAAATTAAAACCATTCAAGATGTTGAGAGGCCCAACATAATCAAGGAGGTACATCATCTCACTGGCCTAGCAGCCGTATTAAATCAATTCATAAGTCAATCATCAGATAGGTGTCGATCGTTCTTCCAGGCACTAAAGGCCAAGTTTGGTCCTGTTTGGTGTAGCTGTTAAAATAGATTATAGATTATAGCTTCATAGATTGTAGATTATGACTTTAATCAGAAGCTGTTAATCTGTTTAGTGTAACTGTTAGATTATAGATTTAAGTTGCTGAGTAGTGTTTGTTAAATAAACTGTGAAATAGTTTTTTCAATTAACTTTTATTTTTTATTATTCACTATTTGTCTACATTTCTCATAAATAATAATAATAATATTCTATAGTCCATTTGAGTCTTTTTCTATTTTTTAAAAAATAAAAAATAAAAAAATCTAAGAGTATAACCGTAAATTAACATGTCCACAGAAGAAGTTGATAATCAGAAGCAATAGGTGAGCAGCTTCTCAAAAATAGCTTTTTTGACTTAAAATAAGTTGTTAGAATTAGAAACTGTTTAAAATAAGTTTAACCAAATAGTTGGAAATAACTTTTTAAAAGCCAAAAGCCATAAGTTGACTCAAAAAAACCCCACCAAACACCCCCTTTGAGTGGGATGATGAGTGTGACTGCACTCTGGAAAGCTTGAAAGATTATATGACCTCTCCTCCATTGTTGGTAACCCCAACACTAGGAGAGGAACTCTTTTTATACTAAGTCGTTTCCCAGCATGTAGTTAGCGTAATGTTGGTAAAAGTTGAGGGAATACAACACATGCCTATCTTTTATGTTAGTAAGACATTGATGGGCGCTAAAACAAGGTATCTGTCGTTGGTAAAGCTGGTCTTAGCTTTGATGATGGCTTCAAAAAAATTGTCGCACTACTTCTATGCCCACACCATGATTGTCTTAACGGCCTTCCCCTTAAAAGCCTTGTTTGAAAGGGCGGACTTTTCTAGTCGAATTTTGAAGTGGGTTGTGGAGTTAGGGCATTTCGACATAAGTTTCAACCAAGAACCGCGATAAAGGTCCAAGCTTTGGCAAAATTCGCGGCCGAGTTCGCACCAGACAGTCATCATGTTTACTCAATCGACTTAACCGAGGTAACCGAAAGAAAGGAGAAAAGTGCCGCAGGGATAGCACAGGCCCCAAAGTAGGACGCTCAACTACATAGCAAACCATTCAGCCCTGTAGAAAGGGAGAAGGAACATATCGCAGCATTACCACCAAGGATTCACCCAAAAGTAAAGTCCTGAGATAGTCAGATGGTGAGGATCAAATTCCAACGACAAACAATAACCTGGAAGAAGGCATCATCAGCATCCCTGATCCCAAGACATTATCAGATCCCTCCACTTGCTGGAAGCTATTCGTCGAAGAGATGTGGAAACTCTTTGTGGATGGAGCATTCAACAGGCACAGTGCAGGACTTGGCATAGTCCTTATCTCACCAGATGGCCTAACAATTGAATAGGCAGTCAACCTTGGCTTTCCAACATCCAACAACGAAGTGGAGTATGAAGCATTATTAGCGAGTTTGAAGTCAGTATTCGCATGAAGGCCACCGAGCTGATGGTATACAGTAACTCTCAACTGGTAGTCAACCAAATTTCAGGCGACTACGAAGCAAAAGGACGATAGAATGGCTAAGTACCAAAAGTTGGTCAAAAAGGATATCATGAAGTTTGAAGTGGTTCGGATAGAGCAAATCGGTCGAGAGGAAAATAATAAAGCAGATGAGCTAGCCGATTTTGCGTTAATAGTATATACGTCTATCCTACACCCATTGTTAATTGACTTCCTACCCAAGCCAAGTATTGAAGAGCCAGAAGCAGCCAAAGCATGTTGTGCCGATCTAGGCCCTTCTTGGATGGGTCCCATCATAGTATTTTTAAAAGGTAGCATCTTACCTGAGGAAAAGAAAGAAGCCAACAAAATTAGAACAAAGTCGCAGCGATTTTGGCTCTCCGCATCACTAGCATTGTACAAAAAATCCTTCATTGGACCATATTTGAAGTGTGTCCATCCTAGCAAGGTTGAGGCATTTTTGTTCAAAATACACGAAAACATTTGCGAAAGCCACCAAGGGGGAAAATCGTTGGCCTGTCGAGCAATTTTACAAGGGTATTGGTGGCTTTACATGCAAGCAGACGCAGAGAAATATGTCAAGAAGTGTGAGAAATGTCAGAAGTTTGCACATCAAATACATCAACCGGCTAGAGAGCTCCTACCTTTGACCAGCCCGTAGCCCTTTGCAATATGGGGCCTGGATATAGTGGAACCACTCCCAACTACGCCAGGCAACAAAAAGTTCTTTCTCGCGGCAATGGACTACTTAACAAAATGGGTGGAAGCAGAAGCACTCGCATCCATAAAAGAAAAAGATGTCAAGAAGTTTGTTTGGAAAAACATTATAATCCGGTTTGGAATACCCTAGGCTCTAATATCTAACAACGGCACTCAGTTTGATGGAAAAACCTTCAGGGGTTTCTGCAAAGAATACAAGATACAATTCTACAACTTTACACCGGCATACCCCCAAGCCAATGGCCAGGCTGAAGCTTCCAACAAAGTAGTCTTAGATGGCCTGAAAAAGAGGTTGGAAAAAGCAAAAGTGTAGACGTGCCTGAGGACTCTCGAGCGCCGCACTGTGAAGGCGCGAAATTCTTTCACTCTCTAGCTACCACAAGTTCGGACTCAAATGTCACGGTTCTGAATCTAGTCTCACAATGTGCGGTGCGAGACCGATAAATCACCAAAGAGTCAAAATCCGGCAAATCGTTTTGAAAAACTGATTTTTAATAAAGAAGTGCAAAACATGGACTGCTTTGCCAGATACAGAGTCGCCACCTAAATATTTTATTCTGGGGGAATTTAGGAAACCCTGACTCGTGCCTAAGGCCACGTGTCCGTCATCACCAAAGTTGCCTTGGCTCGGGAACTTGGGTACGAGAGGGGAAGGTCATGCAATGAGCATCCCCGCTCGCCGATCAAAAGATCGGCCTTTACTAACATAATATCTTGTTTTTGAAAACACATGTGTTCTTATTCCGGTTATTAACCTAGAAATACTATGTGATGTGCACATCATACAAGTATAGACTAGATGACCTAAGTTGGAACAAAATATTGCATGTTCGTTTGTGAAAATGGTTTGAAGTTTGCTACTCACGAGTAGGCTAAAACGCGAATTTTGATGAATTGTTCCAATTTAAGTAATCCAACTTTCACCCACAAGCATTCAGGCAGTTATAGCAAATAAGCAGTTAGCCTCATGGCAAGCATGCTTTCATGGCAGTCAATAACACATGCAGTATGCGAAAGCGTAAACACTCACAGTGTACTCCGAGCCAAAACAGAGAACTAGTTAGAAATCATGCATGATCCTAGTTCATGTTAAGGTGGCTAATGCAACACATGCAAAAATGTAGCTAGAATAGGCTCGGCTATTCTAGAATGGCATGTGAAATGCAACTTGATACATGTATTCAACTTGGAATTGAAATACAATGCAGTTAGTATGATGCGCCGAGCCCGGTACATGCAATACAGATGAATGGATGCACGCATGCAAACAGAGGGTATGTTAAATGAATTATGCCCTAAAACTAACCATTGTAAGTGGTTAAGTAAAAGAGAGAAAGAAATGGGGGTTGGAAGACATGCATCACACACACGCACGCTTATTACAATATTGCGCCCTCTCGACGGAGGGACCGAATAAGAAGCTAACTAGCGAATCTAAACTAATTAAACTAATTATTACAAAACAAATTGAAATTGCTAAACGCATTAACTATTAAAGTATAAAATGAATGCCTAATCTAGCTAAGTAAAGAAGCTAAATAAAGCAGTAAAACATGAGGTTCTCAGAGGGAGAAGACTGGATGCATGCTCGGTCGCCTCGTTCGGAAATTCGTCGCGATGCCCCAATTTGCCTTTGTTTGCAATTGTCCTAAGAACCTTGCACCAAGCTCCAGAAAGCTTCCAACTCACCTTGGAGACCTGTGGGAGGTTGACCGACCAGTTGTTGGTGTCTGCAGCCATTGGCCGACCACTTTTTGTTGTTGCAGGGTAGAAAAAGTGGTCGGCCAACTAGTTTTTTTGGCTGGTGGACTAGTTGTTGCTGCGCTCCTCCAGTTTGCTGCAACAGAGAGCAAGAAAGGGCATGGCAATGTATTTACAAGATATGTGTGCACAACCACCCTCCCTATCATTTCATAAGCTCAAGGGAGTGTGGTTCTCGATCCTCAGGCCACCAATCGCGCATTTTGATGCATGATGGCCGAGAGGCAAAGTTGTATAATTCAATATAAAATGAATGCACAAGTAAACACATAAAGCCTAAAACTCTATCATGTATGATTAAGAGCGTCGGCGACCGAGAATTAAAGCACGTTTCATCACTTCAAGTATGAAACGTCCCTCGTTTCTCGTGTTTGGACTAACACCCATTCCAAACACAATGCAACACATAACATGGCATGCACAATACTATGTAACATGGAGTATGTAAAATGCAATGCAACACAAGCATGCAAATATGCAATATGACTTAAATATGCAAACACAATGCAATGTAACATAGCATACACAATACAAGGTGACATGATCAACTTAAGAAAACTAATGGCATGCATAATGCACAATGCTAAGAACATGGCATACTCAATGCAATGTGCAACATAGCATGCACAATGCGATGCAACCTAAGCATACACAATGCAATGAACTACATAGCATACACAATGCTCAATGGACTTAAACCAAAATGGACAGACCTTAGCCACGCCCAAATTAGTGGCCATAACACCAAAATAAAGGCACAAAAGGCAAGGCATGCATGCACAATGCATTGGCCAACCAAATAGGCTTAAGAGCACAACCCTCAAGAAGGCTCAAGGAGTGACAAATGCAGAACTGTAACAACACTAAATGCACTGAAATTAAGTAAGAAATGATGCCAAATCATTCAAACAAAGCAAGTATGGCATGCAAAGGTCCTTAAGCATTAAAGCTAATAAGGAGGACTACAAAGGAGACATGCAATACATGGCACAAATGTATGAACCAAACATGGACAGAGCTGAAATAGGTCAAGACAATGACCAAAACATGCTAAGATGGAGGCTCAAATACCTAGGCAAGATGGCATACATGCTAGGCCACAATGCACAACCCTATGAGTCACTCAAAGGGTGAATGAAGTGGGAATATGACAATGCTACATGCTCTGGAATAAAGTATTAAATGATGCCAAATCATCTAAATAGCTCAAAGATAGCATGCATGAGTCATCAAAACACAAGACTAACAAGGCCAATTGCACCACAGCTATACAAAGCATAAAGCATATGGAAAAGGTAACCCAAAACAGTCCTAGAACATGTCAAAATGAGTCTAAAACATGCATGGAAGGAAGCCAAAACAAGCTAGTATGAAGGGCATAAGGCATGATGCATACAAGGTAGATAAGGTGGATTACTTTACACCTATTAAGACCAAGCATGGGATGACTTAACCAACAAAAATCAGAGTTATATCATGGCAAAATAACCCCAAATAAGCACTGAAATGATAGCTTGCAAGCTTAGGCATACGCAATGGTTCATGTTAAGGTATAAAGGACCAACCCCCAACGCATTGAATAAGTGAAAGATGCAAGTGTATGACCATGAAACATGCACTGAAATAACATAACAAATGATGCCAAATCATTCAAATAGGCCAAGCAATGCATGCTAGTGGACTCGATACACAAAGTTAACAAGCTAGAATGCACTCTAACTATACAAAGCATGGCATGCATGACCAAAACAACACAAATCAAAGCTAGAGCAAGCTAAAACATGGACAAATGCTTCTTATAGTTAAGCCAAAAGTATGCTAGAATGACATGTCAAAGCATGAGACATGTTAGGCTAAATCATGGAATTGCACTACAAGTGCATGAAGCATGCAAGTGACAACCAAACCAAACCTTAACAGAGGTATGACATGGAAAAATACCACCAAAAATATGCTGAGATGGACTCAAATGAAGCTAGAATGACCTGTTACTTCATGAGGCATACAAGACTAGTTTGTGAGATTTACGCTACAAGTGTATAAGGCATGCAAGAGCTAACGAAACCAACCCAAAACAGATCTAAGGAATGTTAAAATAACACAAAAAAAACTACTAAGATGGCCCCAAAACCAGCTAGAAAGACAAGCTCAAACATGAGGCACACAAAGCTAGTTTGCAAGATTTACACTACAAATGTATAAGGCATGCATGGAATGACCAAACCAAGTCAAAACAGATCTGAGGCATGCTGAAATAACCTCAAATACATGCTAAGAACAAGCCAACACAAGCTTAATAAACATGCTCAAACATGAGGCATATAAAGCAAGTATACAAAACACAAGGAGAGACCCTCTCCTATTAGGGACCTCAAAACCACCTTTCCACCACTGAAAATCCTCTGGATTTCAGTGGTAGAAAGGTCATGCAAAGGCTAGAACAAGAGCCAAAAGGGATGGCTCAAAACAAGGCCTAACAAGGCCTAAGAGGGGGTGAACCACCCCCAATGCAAAAGTGACCTTAAAAAAACTTCACAAGGAGTAAAAAACAGAACTTTTTGCAGTAGAAAGTCAAAGCAAAAACATTATGCAAGTAGGGCTAAAAACTTAAGCAAAAATGGGGGATTTAAGGGTTAGAAACTCACCCTTGAAGACCACCTTTAAAGCTGCAACTCCAGCAAGTTTTTCAAGCTCAAACCAACCCAAGAACACCAAAACCAGCTCCTAAGCACCTCAGCAACAAAAGGATGGTGTTTGAGTGTGTGTTTGTGTGCAAAAGTGAGACAAAATGACACTTTAAGGCACAAAACAAGAGTAAAAGAGAGATATAGATACAAATGTGTATGTATATCTCAAACCACCAATTTCTAAACCTGGAGGAAGGAGGAGGACCCTCTCTCTTATAGAGAGCAAAAGCACAAGCTTCTTCAAGAAGCTAATGCTCAAGGTCATCCCTCCATACACGTGTATGGAGGATGGTCCTAGTGCTCTCCAGCTGTGCCAGCTGGTCCAAAATATCTCCAAAACTGTGACAAAAAGCAGCCGACCACCTGAAGTGGTCGGTCGACCACTTTAAGTGGTCTCCCAAAAATGAAACTAGTCGGCCATGGTGGGAGAGAGTCTAAAACATGAAAACAAGCAAATGGTGTGGTGGCCGACCACTTTTGATGGTCCAAAGACCAGGGAGACTAGTTGTCAGACCAGAAAATAGGCTAGCAGGAAGAAAAGTGGTTTACGGGGAGAGAAACTGGTCTCACACCCTTGTACCACCTTCCAAACAAGGAAAACAAGGCTTGTACCAAAAATAAACCAAAACGGATGCAAGACGAAAGTTCGGGAGGCAAAGCGCGCAGCTGGGAGCCTCGAAAACTAGCTGTCAAGCACCAAAAGTGGTTTGCGACCACAAAAGTGGTCTCCTAAACCACATTGGCTCTTTAGGCCAAGGAAACAAGGTGTAGTTCAAAAATCATGCCAAACGGGAACGTTAAGTGGTCCCGAGACAAGGCGCGTGGCCGAAGGCTCCGAAAACCAAAAACTAGTCTCCAAGCGGGAAAGTGGTCTACAACCACAAGGGGGGGTTTACAAGACCTCTCATTCCCTCTGGCAATGAAAACAAGGCTTGGTCCGCAAACCGAGCCGAAACATAAAGAGTTCAGAGGCCTGGAGACAAGACACTCGCCCAAAACTCCGAAAACTCGAAACGAGCACAATATGCACTATCACCAAGCGCTCAATCGATGACGTCTGAGTCTTAAGGTCGGTCAAAAATGGGGTGTCTACAAAAAGGCAAATGGGCTGAGGAACTTCCCCACGTCTTATAGGCTTACCAAACTACACCTCGGCGATCGACTAGTGAAACATTTTTTTCCTTAGCTTATGGCATGGAAGCGGTAATTCACTTTTGATCCAGACTTGAATAGCGAGGCCATATCCCTAGAACTCGACCTTGCAGAAGAAAGAAGAGAGAGAGTATTGATGGACATTGCCTCGTATCAACAGGAATTATCCAGGAAATACAATAAAGCAGTGCACTCCAGACAATTCAAGATTGGAGATTGGGTACTGCGCAAGGTTATGGGAAACACCTTGATACCTGGAGATGGTAAATTAGGACCTAATTGGGAAGGGCCATACAGAGTGATTGGTTTGACCGGGAAAAGGACATATCACTTAGAAGATGTGGACGACAGAGCTATTCCATGGCCATGAAACATGGCCAATCTCAGAGTATTTTATTTTTAGCTTTTTCTTAAACACTTGTAATTTTTATTTTTCAATAAAACAAGTAGACATTTTTTTGGTAAAAATTCTTTCATCTATTTGTAAAAGTTGTTCGCCCGACTAGGGGCAATCAAGAAGGTTGGTAGGTTTGACCAACACTTTTTCTTTCCTTTAGCCGAGATAAGGATCTTGGCTTAAGAAGGTTGGCAAGTTTGACCAATACTTAGTTCGTTCTTTAACCGAGATAAGAATCTAGGTTCAAGACGGTTGGCAAGCTTGACCAACACTTTTTTTTTTCCCAGCCGAGTTAAGGATCTAGGCTCAAGAAGGTTGACAGGTTTAACCAACTCCTTTTCTTTTCTTCATCCTAGATAAGGATCTAGGCTCAAGAAGGTTGGCAGGTTTGACCAACACCTTTTCTCTTTTTCAGCCGAGATAAGGATCTAAGCTCAAGAAGGTTGGCAAGTTTAACCAACACTTTTCTTTTTCAGCCGAGATAAGGATCTAGGCTTAAGAAAGTTGGCATATTTGACCAACACTTTTTTCTTCTTCAGCCTAGATAAGGATCTAAGCTCAAGAAAGTTGGCAGGTTTGGCCAAACACTTAGTTCGTTCTTCAGTTGAAATAAGGATTTAGACTTAAGAAGGTTGACAGGTTTGATCAACACCTTTTTCTTCCCTTTAGCAGAGATAAGGATCTAGGTAAAAATCTCGGTTAAAGAGGTTTTGCAGTTTTCCAAGTTATTTTTTAGCCGAGATAAGTATCTCGACCGAAAAAAGGTGGGCAGGATAAGGAAAGGCTGAGCTAACTAGGCCGGCTGGGCTTGTAATAAAGATGATACATTATAAAGTGGAAAAGTGCTGTAACTGAACAAGAAGATGTGAAAAAAGAAAAGTTTCTTTCATTCATCGGAAATTAAGTACAAAAGGTGGGGCGTATAGCCCGGCTACATTTCATAAAAACAAAAGGAAAAAGTACGAAAAATAAGAAAAACAGGTTTCGAAGCAAACAAATCATCAAGGTCAGTGTCCAAGTCAACCCGGACTTCGCCACTAGGTAGGCCAGTTTGGGCAGCTGCTTCTTGGGATAGTTCAGTCGCAGGCTCTACGTCAACCATGCTTGCCACAAGTTGGCTGAGTGGATCCACCCGAGCATGCACAGAAAGTTGAAGACCGAGGTCGGTGTTGGCAGGAGGGGCATTAGCTGGATCAAGGGTCTCTTCTTCCTCCTCCCCCTCTTGGAGAAATTTTTGTTGGACCGCGTTTGTGTAGTCCGTCATGTAGCTAGGTATGAAGTGAGGGGGAGGGTTCAAAAAGATCTCGGTGTCATACCCCTGACCGAGCTTGGAAGCCGCAGCCTTCCACCCGCATTTGAAGAAAATATCTTTGCTGTTTCGCACTGCTGGACGTAGGCTTCTTCCCCCTCCTTATAACCTTGGTCTTTATCGTCCTCCGTTTTCTTCTTCCACTCTTGGATCTCGGCGTTCTTTTTCTTTTCCAGTTTGGCCAGTTCACGCAAATAACGGTCTTTTCTCTCGGCCAAGGCTTTTTATTTATCAACCTTAGTCGTGCTAACTAGCTTAACAGTCGCTCATTCTCCGCAACCGCCGCAACCAGTTTTTCCTTTAGTTCTTTCAGTTCGGCTGCCTTAGCGTTAGAATCAACCACAATCGACCGTGCTGTCTTCCGCAGTTCAAGCACACGTTTGTGTGCTACGTGGTTTTTTTGCAATGTCTGCGATTTAAATGAAGGAGTGTTAGGCTGCAAACTGAACAAATTAATAGACTTAAGCTAGCAAGTAGAGGGCTTATTAGCACCATGGACTTCGAAGTCGACCAAATTGCCTTTAGTTTGGTCAAATGATCGTGGTGTTCCATGTCAGCTGGCAAGCAAAGGCTTTTGGAGAGGTTGAATACGAGCATGTGGTCCTTCTCAACAACCACCAAGTCCTTGGTGGACACAGCCCAATTTTTGTAGGAGATTGCTGGTGCCCATTCCGAAGGGCTCGCTGGGTCAGGTCGAGCAGGTTCTAGGTTCGGCACCACAGGGTTAAGAAGTTTAGTTTCTTCCTTCTTCACCAAATGTTGTGGCTCGGTCGACGAGGTACGTACGCGCTTACTTGGCCGAGACGTGGTTCTCCTGGAGGTTAGAAAGGTGACCACGGTCTCGCACGGTTGACCAGAGGAAGCTTGTTCGGTTTGCATTGCGGCGGAAGTTTATTCGGTGATCAGAGCTCGCACGGCTCTTATTTTAGCCATTCCTTACTTTTCGGTGAGAGAAATTAGGTTGATCTGGAGGAGATTTGGGTCTGGTTCAGATGACAATTCAAGAAGAAAATTTGTAACCTTGGTTTTTTTCTTACCGCTATACTGATAGGTCGACTCAAAATTTAGAAGCTCAGTCCAATCTCGGTTGCGATAGCGGAACGCAGCTCATAGTGCGACCTGGTTGGCATAGGCGTAGTTGGATTTAAGCTAGTTCAAATCTGCACAAGGGACAATCACAAGGGTTAGCACGGTGGTTGTTGAAATAGCAAAGAAAATTAAACCGAATTGCTTTTACTAGTTGTTCCTTTATTCCAATTTATATTATAGCCCAGTATTTGGACTTTTTGGTCTTCAAAATTGCCTGACACCCAGAGAAAGTCGTTATCGTTTAAGTCTTTGTTCGGTGTTTTCTTGACAATTTTCTCTTAGCCTCTCCTGACTCTAAGGTTATAAACCTAGCCGTCGTCATTCTGACCGAGCGAATATTGATGGAACAGCTCGGCCAAACCGAGGTTGAGACCAATGTGACGATTTAGGTCGACAATCCCGTTAATGATCCTATAGGTGTTGGTTGATAACTGAGTGGGGCATAGCCTAGTTTGTCTAAGGAATTCATAGATTAAGGGTTGGACTAGGAACCGAAATCCCCCCTATACAATGGACACCACGGTAAAGGGAACAAAGCCTAACTTGTCCCATGGTGTGGTGTCCAGCTCGGCTAAAGAAAGGTGGACGTCGTCTGGAATGTGGTAATCCTTTCGGAATTCAGCCATGGCACTGGGTGAATCCACCAGAAATCGGTATTTGCCCATTAGATTAAAAACTTGGTATATTAAATGTGCACGGCGGCCTAGCGCGGCACTGATGTGACCTTGGTTGGCTCAATCGAGCAAAACTGCCCAAGGGCAAAGTGCAAGGGTATGCCTGGCCAACCTAGTCAAGTCTGCAAAGTGGAAATAAAAAGTGGTTATACAATGAGCACCCCCGGGCTAAATAAAAAAACTAATAAAGTCTAGCTTGGCAGAATGAGGGCACGTACTGGGTTTTGTTCACCTTAGGGACAGTTGGTATAGCGATCCCGGTTTTCCCTCAATTGTTTATTGTATTCGGACTCGGTTTCGTAGATGTTTGTTGTTGTCTATATCGCATTTCTATCCTTTAATTCTTTGTATTTGAGTTTTGGGATGTGTTAGGTAAGTTTGAAACAGGTTGGGTGTGTTTTGAAACAAATTGTTGCTGTCCAGATTTTGGTTTTTTCGCTCGAGTGAGGCTTTTGTCGCTCGAGCGAGCTTTGTGTTTTAGTTCCTTCGCTCGAGCCAGGGTTTTTGACCTGATGGTTGTGTTTCTTCGCTCGAGCGAGCTTTCTTTCGCTCGAGCGAGCAAGCTCTATGTTTTGGGTTTCTTCGCTCGAACGAGAACTCTTGCGCTCAAGCGTACTTCTGGGTTGCAGACCTGAAGCTTCGCATCGTTCGCTCGAGTGACGCTTCTTGCGCTCGAGCGAGGTCCTTTTGTATTTAGTCGCTCGAGCAACCACTCCTTCGCTCGAGCGAGCCTCGAGTATATAAGTTGGCAGCAGCGTGTTATACATTACTTTTTCATTACCTTTTTCACCCCAAACCCTAGATCCGACTATTTCTCTTTCTACACACTAGTTTTCTTTACAAATACTCTTGATTTATAGTGTCTTTACCTTAATCCCTTTGTAAAAAGAGTAGAGCTTTGCTTGGGTTACACTTTGATCCGAAAAAAGTTGGACTTTGGAGCATCTTGGGTTTTTCTCTTCATCTCCTTTGGGTTTCTTCATTTGAGGTAGAGATAAACTACTCCTTGTTATGAGTTTTAACATAAATTTTAGTCATTTTGTATAATTGGTGAAGTTATGGAAATCTTGAAAAGTTAGGGTTTGATTTGAAATATATAAAGAGGGGTTTTCAATTGTTGAGTCACATGTATGTGTGAGACCTTGGAAAATGGAATTATTGTTGTAGGATTAATGAAATTGAATCTTAGGGTTGATGTTTGAGAAGATGGGGAAAATGCCCTAATAATGTTTAAATAATTAATTTGTATAATTAATTTGGGGAAATATGGAAATATGAAATTAAGTTGAAAATCATGAAATTGGAAAATTATGAGATTGAATGGTGCAGCTGGATTGATTAATTACTTACCTATGAAATTGTTGATAATTTATCTGTTTGATAAATTTATTATCTGTTTAGAAATAATTGTTTTGGGCTATCGATGGAGGATAGTCTTGATTGTTGTAGACATTGTATGTTGATTAAGGAAAACTGGAACTAATCAATTGGGTTATGTCATTGAATATGACGGTTGAATTAACACATTGAATATGTGCTTGGATTGATCATTGTATATGATAAAGCGTTTAAATACATTGCATATGTATTTTGTTTTGAAGGAAATAGGGGATGTATTCCATGGTTTGGGAGGAGATAGGGGATGGACTCCATTGATAACTAAGTTGGTCGGAGTGTCTAGGGTGAAAGTCCCGAAATCTTAATTACATTTGCATAACGTAGATGAATTGAAGTATTGAAGTGTTGATAGTATGAGTTGTAGTCTCATTATAAATTGATTATGATTGAAGTGTTGATAGTATGAGTTGTAATCTCATTTTGAATTGTTCGGATAAACAATGAACCATATTTATGAATTGGATTAGATAATGAAACGGAAAGGGATTGAAACATGGTTGTGACTATGGATTGGTTATGGAAGAGATGTACGTTGATTTATATGAGTTAAACATTTATCAAATGTTAATGTTTTAGTTAATTCTCATATTATGTTTAGCGTATCTCTACTGAGCTTTGGCTTACCTTATATGGGACATCATTTTTCAGGTACAGGTGATATGTCGCCTCCAAGGATGTAGCTTGGGAGGTTTAGAAGCTGAAGGCTTATTTTTGTAGTTATCTTTTGTATTACATGTAATTCAAGCCAAGGGCTTAATCTGTTAAGAGTTAGAACTCTCTTTTGTTGAAACCAAGTGTTGACTTGGAAAGTTTGTAAGCCCGTAGAGCATTTACTTTTGTTGTCAACATGTAATACTTTTTTGTAAAGAATACTCTGATGGATGAATATATTTTATTTTCCTATGTCTATGGATATCATAGATGATTGAGTTATATGGATTTATTTTGAGGGCATTACAGTTGGAATTAGACACGGTTCAGTTCCAAAAGCGTGTTTTCAAAACCAGGGTATATTTAGTTCGGTTAAGAAGTATGGGCAGCATCGTAACTCGGTTTGTTCAGCAAGGGATCTTTAGTCCGGTCGGAACCGAGCCTAAAGTCATGAACAGGTTTTTATTCCGGTTACAGTATCATTTTGGATCAAAAACACTGTTCTAGACTGGTTTTAGTCCCAATTAATATGTTTTCCAAGTTTGCACATGGAGTTTCAAGGTTCTTGATGTTTGTTTAGTCTTTAGTATGTGTAAACATGCATAGCTGGTGTTCAGTTGATATTCTTTAAAAAGTAAACACATAGAAGTATGTCTGTAAAAAAAGAAAAATGGCACGAGGAACTTATTGATTTAGGGTGTGAAATCAGAATCCAATCGTTAGGACGAGCCCTTGCAATTGAGACGAGCAAAATAGGTGATCTAGATGCTGGGATTAAAAGACTTGACTGAAGAGGGTAAGGATTTGGAGCTAAAAAGTGTGAGAGGTTTTTTCCAGAGAGAAGATGAATAGTGGAGGTAACTATTCGAAGGATTATGAGTCTTGTATAATTAAGGTAGAAAGGCGCTACTTTTTGAATTTTTGGGCAGTGTAAAATGGCTGGCATAGTACGAAGGGGCAATTGACACATGCCACGTGTCCCAGTAAGGACGTGATGTCAGACTATAGGACGATAGGCTGTTATCGGCGCAATTTCAAGAATTCGAACAAGTTTTAGCTCGGTTGAAATCGTTATTTCAGCACGGTTGGACTTGGGTAGCTCGGTTGGAAGTCAATAATCCCATTCATGCTTTGCAGATGGAATTAAGGGGCAATTGAGAGGGTAATTTATGTGAATAGTTTTTACCAAACTAAGACCATTCGTTTTAGACATTGGGCCGAACTACGGACCGAAGTAATTGTTTATGTAGCACGGTCCTAGATCATCTAAGCATCAGGCCAGCCAGAGGTGGGCTACCAGTGGCTTGACCTGGCTATCCTGGACTGAGGTATCAGTGGAAGAAGGACTGAGCTAAGGATAGCTCTCCAGGGCGTCATCTCACAGTTAGGGTTATGATAGTGTTGCCTAAAGCAACACCGAGCTGTGTAACCTCGATTGAGTTTGGAAACAGCCGATGCAAGAGTTGCAATCATTCCACTTGGATGGTAGTGACTAGGGTGTAATCAGGATAAGCATTATCCTTAAGAGTGTGATTTCTAGCCGGGCTCTGCTAAGGAGGGTTGGAGTCCTACTAAGATTGTGTCAGGTGAAATCTATAAAAAGCTCATGACAGACCTATGTACAGGTATCACAATTCTTACTTTGGAATACACAGAGCTTTTGTGTCTATTGTCTATTGGCTAACTTAGGCATCGGAGAGGTTTCCGGCACACACCCATCGGTTAGCTTACGTTTGTGTTTTTAGGTGGCAAAGCACTTGATCAATAGGATTATACAAGAAGATTATTTATGTGCTCATACACAACATTGAATCCACAACACTGATGTTGAATCACGACGATGAGCTACTCCATAATCCACCACAACTTCAGGCCTAAGTTCTCTAAAATCCACCGATGAATACCTCTTTTTTTTTTTTGAATAAAATAATAAAAATAACCCATTGATTTTAGGCAATGTGTAGTTCGTTGATCAATTGATCACCTTCTATACATCAAGGAAACTCATATATAAACATCCTCTAATATAAAACACTTTATTTTAACTTCCTCTCTAAGAATCTGGACGAGTTGAATCATAAAAATAACAAACAATACACTTTATATTAAATAGAGCCGTGAAGGCCATTTGAGCACTCACTTTACCGCTAGAGTGGTGTGACTAAAGGTGGTATTTACATATAGGCCAACTGCTCGAGTTGCAAAATATGCTTCCAAAAAGTTTAGAATGCAAGCAAAGATACTGGATGAACCACTTCACCACTCAAACACACGAAAGACCACTAGAGTGGTTAACCAACTTTGACTTCTTGATTGGCTTCAGTAGTGCTGCTCCTTGACCCTACCTAGGAGCTGCCACAGACCCGACATGGGTGCTACCCCCTTAGTCAGTGAAGTAGCAAACAAGAAATGCTTAAAACAAGATACGAAATGTCAATACAAATTCGTATACTCAAACACAATTCGAGTTGAATTCGTATCTAAACTCTTATAACTTATGAATACAATAGAGCGAGTAAAAATACAACTAAATAAAAATTTTATCCAATAAGATTACCAATTATAAAAACATAACAAAAACTATTTAAAACATAATGAACTAATACCTACAAAACATTGCTCCCAAAGTCATTTAAAAATTTACACCGCAGGAGTTGCATAGGCTATGGGATTGTTTGGTACATCTCATAAGACAGGCTAACTTAAGATTAAACTACTAATTATTAATTATTAATTATTAATTTATAATAAATTATATCGAATAAGTTTATTTTGGGTGATGACGATAACACCCAAGATGATAATAATAAATTATTATCAAAAGAATTGAATATATTTTAGTATTATTATTTGAAAAAAAAGTGCAAATTGAAATTAATTATTTATTATTTTGGGTGAAAGATACGTGTAAGTCTCTTTGGATAGATGGTTAAAAATAATTTTTTAATTTTTAATATTTTTTGATTATATTATTTTTTTTATGCATTATTTTTTTAAAAAAGTCAAATAAAATTAAAAAATTATTTTTTAACTAAGATCTCGTTTGACAAGTAATTTTTTTAGTTAAAAAATTATTAAAATAATTAAAAAGTTAATAACATATATTAAAAAATTAAAATTTCTTTTTTTTCTTTATTTTTTATAGATATTTTTTTATAAAAAGTTAAAAAATCATTTTAAATATACTAATTTTTTTACATCATATTTTAACTAAAAAATCAAAAAATTACTAAAAAAATTTATCCCCAAACAATACGTAAGTTCCGAGACAACCTGAAAACACACGCATGCCAGATTTTTGTCGTCAACCCACTAATACTATATTTAGAAAAGAAGAGATCTCAGCCGTCAAAAAAGATGAACCAAGAACCAACGGCCAAGATCAGGTCTATAGCAACCAGAGTTAACTATTGCACACACACACTGCATCACACTTTGGATTGGAAACCCTAGTCAGTGGAGAGACGACTGCAGGGGTTGTAATATAAAAGCTTCGTTGTCTTCTCGCGGCACCGCTCTCCTTCCTCCCTCTCTCTTGCGTCCTTTGGCTGCGGCTGCTGTGAGAGCTTTCTGTAAATTTCTAGAGAGAGAAAGAGCGGAAACCCTAGAAAGTCGAAAACCATGTCGGACGAAGAGCATCACTTCGAGTCCAAGGCCGATGCTGGAGCCTCCAAAACCTATCCCCAACAAGCCGGTACCATCCGCAAGAACGGTTACATCGTCATCAAAAACCGTCCTTGCAAGGTATAACCTCTTTATCGATTAGATCATTCTTTATAACTGTTTTTGTGTTTAGATTTGGATTGGATTGGATTATTTTGGTCTTATGCTGTAATTTGTTGTATTTCCCGTGCAGATCGCGTGTTTATGTGTGTTATGTGTATCGGATTTCAATTCATTTAATTATTAAAACGTTGCTAGAGTTTTTTTTTTTTTTTACCTAGATTTTTATACATGAATGTTAAAATGGTTGGTGGGTTAATTTTTGTCAAATTTTGAGCTTGGGTTTTGCTGTTTGTGTTGGTTTCATCATATATTTGATTCATTAAATGTTAATAGGTCTTGTTGTGATATTTAGGTGGGTTTGATTTTTCTAATCCTCTTTTATATCTTTGGTTTAAGGATTTGGTGGAGGAAAAGGAAAAGGAAAAGAAAATGCAATGGATTGTTCCTTGTTTGGTTACCATGAAAAGCAATGATGAAGTCTTGTTCTATTTTACTTGCAAATCTAAAATAAATGGTAAATTGTTCCAAAAGGAGGAATTTTGAATGGCAAAGTCAGTCTTCAACTGCTTTCTTTTAGCCTGTACCAATTTGACTGGTATATTAAGGATTCGTCTTAATCGATTATTTTTAGTGTGTCAAGAGGTAATTTAGGATCCAAAGTGAAGTTAAGCTCAGCGATAACTTATTGCTGGAGACTTTGGATTTGTCCAAAACCATCAAATTGCAGTAGTCATCTCTTTTTTTTTGTGTGTGCGTGTGCGTGTGTGTTTGCGTTTGTTGCAACAGATTGGTGCTTTAATTATATTTCAGTGTTTTGATTTCTTTTAAATCATGATAGAAGGTTTTATGTAATATATAAAATTTGTAACTAAATCTAGAGAATTTGATTGAGAAATTTAGATCTGGCGTTTTTAGTTGATGTGGGTGTTATTTACAGCAAACAATTGTAAATTCATAAATAAATGCAGGAAATGTTTGACTATGGCTGTATAACCATCTTCAACTTCTAAATGGAATATGTAAGTGAATACAGCCTCAGAAAAGCTCTGAGAATTATAGACAGCATTAGACAAGAAAATGAAGTTTGCTTGATTCTCACATAATTGTAATTTAGTTTTAATTATTTCAAATTGGTTTGAGAAAATCTTGCCTTTAGCCTTGCAACAGATTGGTGCTTTAATTATATTTCAGCGTTTTGATTTCTTTTAAATCATGAAAGAAGGTTTTATGTAATATATTGAGAAATTTAGATCTGGCATTTTTAGTTGATGTGGGTGTCATTTACAGCAAACAATTGTAAATTCATAAATAAATGCAGGAAATGTATGTCTATGGCTGTATAACCATCTTCAACATCTAAATGGAATGTGTAAGTGAATACAGCCTCAGAAAAGCTTTGAGAATTATAGGGGGTGTTTGGGAAGAAAAAAAAATAGCCTAGTTTAGGCTAAAAATCACAAAAAGACAAAATAGGCTAAAATAGCTAATAAGACAAAATATCACATCAAACCCATAATCATTTCACTTTTCCTCTCACAAACATCACATCCAACCACAAAAAAATCCAATCATCTTCCCAAACACAAAAATTTTAGCCTACTAAAATAGTCAAAAACTAAAATAGCCAACTAAAATAGCCACTTCCCAAACGAGGCCATAGACAGCATTAGATAAGAAAATGAAGTTTGCCTGATTCTCACATAATTGTAATTTAGTTTTAATTATTACAAATTGGTTTGAGAAAATCTTGCCTGTAGCCTTCAAGTAGATAAACTTTTGATGAACACTCAGTATCATCATTCAGATATTACACTATTCATACTGCATTCCTTTTAATTTTACGTGCATATATTGATTGTTGATGATGAAAAGTTACTTATAATTTATTCTCTCCTGGTGGATTGCTAAACAGGTTGTTGAGGTTTCTACCTCTAAAACTGGCAAGCATGGGCATGCCAAGTGTCACTTTGTGGGCATTGATATATTCAATGGCAAGAAGCTTGAAGATATTGTCCCATCATCCCATAACTGCGATGTGAGGGGTCTTTTAGTTTAGATTCTTTTATTTTCCTTTCGGATTTCTGCTAATTCTTTGGAACACAGTACATGTATACTCATAGCTTCTAAGTCACTTCTCTTCTTTGCAGGTTCCTCATGTTACTCGTACTGATTATCAACTGATTGATATTTCTGAAGATGGTTTTGTAAGTAATTTCGTGTGAACATCTTGAATATTTCTGTATCCAATGGATCTCACTGGATTAATTATTGGTAGATAAAAATGCCATGTAATTTAATTGGGTTGCTATAGACATTTGGAAATTTAGACTTATTATTCTATTGACAAGAGATGATGTTGACAGCAATATTTTGTGTTTGTAATTTTGGCCATGGGTAATTTCCGCTGTTTTATTAGTGCTTTGTGTCCAGCCAAGAACTATCCATGTCTCTTTGTTAGAAATGTGTAAGATTTTATGTTATTATTCAGAACTTCATAAGTTTGGATGCAGTAACTTCATTTTCAGATCCAGCTTTAGGCTTTGCCTGTTAGGGGTTGCCACAATTTTTGAATTGTAAACCAAATAAACTTTGATCTGCAGGTGAGTCTTTTGACTGAGAATGGTAACACCAAGGATGACTTGAAGCTTCCCACCGATGAAAGTCTGCTCAGCCAGGTACACAAATGTTCTGCATTATTCAAAATGCAACCTGTGCACTCTAAATATATTTTGAAATATTAGTAAGATGAATACATTGTATTTCAATATTGTTTTGCATAATTTAGAAGCATTGTTACGTCAATGATATCTTGATTTTTAAGTTATTGAATAAATGACTTTTTAATTTTAATTACTCCAGTGTTATCTCATTTTTTGTTCATTATCTTTGAATAAACTATTTTTATATTTGGCACACAACAAAATTAAAAAAAATAAAAATAAAATGTGTCACAGGCATATTGTGTCCTGTATTTTTTAAAAATCACTGGGTCGGTATGTTTGTGTCATGTACGTATTGTGTCATTCGTTTTTGTCTGTGTGCATTGAAAATTTAATGCTGCCCTTCAATAGTCCACAATTAATATTATGTCCTTTACTTTATATTTATTTGTCTGTGCTTTGTGTGTTCAGATTAAAGATGGGTTTGCTGAAGGGAAAGACCTTGTTGTGTCGGTTATGTGTGCTATGGGGGAAGAACAGATCAATGCCCTCAAGGACATTGGCCCAAAGAACTAAAATTCTTGGGGTCTCTTGTATAATGTCTGCGCACAACATGCATGGGAGAGCTCATCTCAAACAAGTTCCATGGTGCCAGAAGTTGCATAGTTGAAAGTTCTGGGTATGAACCTCCATGATCTTTTTATGTTTCTGAAGGCTTGTTTCGGTTAAGACAGTAACCATATTATAGTGTCATGAAATATTTTTTTGATTTTTGGGGTTGTAAGTGACTGGTTTCGATTTGGTTTTGTGTGCTTCCTTGAGACAAAAGTGTAGCTGGATGGATTACATTTTCTGTGCACCCTAAGTTAATTTACAATATGAACTGAGAAAATTCAATTTTCTTGGTAAATATTGTCTGCGTATGGTTTTGATTTTATGTTCAAGTGAAATGTGCATGGTTTTGATTATCAGTTTTTCTTTTAACTTTTGTTTTCTGATTATCAGCTTTCAAATTGGAAGCCATACCCATGGAGAGGCAATATATTCTGATAGGAGTTCAAATACCCCAAAATGCCTGAATGGCATACCCCAAAAGTATTTTCTAAGTTTATAGCTGATGTGGGGATTGCTGTGGTGCATCCGATTTGCTGGAAATTAGTTTGAAGTGCTTTTCCCCCTTAATTTTGGAGACAAATCAACATTAAATTGTGTTTTAAAAATAATCTTCCAAATTTATATATATATATATAGATAGATATATATATATTTTTTAGTTGATTTTGCTAGTATTTGTTTTAATTATTTTATTGTTTAGGTCTTTCTAAATTAGACTGAGGTTATGTTTGGCATAAGTCTTTTTTGACTATTTTAATCACAAAAAGACAAAATAAGCTTAAAAGTTAATAAGATATTTTAAAAAAGTTAAAAAGTTTATTTTAAACTAGACTTTTGAGTTTAATGTTAAAATAGTTAAAAAACTAACTCATATTTTAAAATATTTTTTGTAAACATTTTTAAAAATGTATATTATTTTAGTTTTTTTATTTATTTTTATTTTAATATGGCCTTTTTAGATGTTGTCAAACATAGTTTAAAAAAGTTATGCAATTTAAATGAAAATGTACAAAATAAAAAATGTATAATATTTTAAAATTAAGTTATTTTATTTATTTATTTTTTTATTCTTTCTTGGATTGTTGATACCGATAAGATTTTAATAGTAGTGTCTTTGCTAGTTTCGAAATTGTCTGGTGTTTTATATTGTAATTGAGAAGGAAGTATTAAGCTGTGTATGGTGTTTTATACTGTAATCGAGAAGGAAGCATCAAGCTAGAGAGCTCAAAATGTTGAGATTATATTTTAGCATGCACTTTTCACTTGCACCTTGAGTTGTCAAGGAAAATGAAAGAATTATATAATGATAATTTTATATTTTATATGTTGCTAATTTTTTTTTCCCCATTAATTTTCCCAACCCAACTAACTAAAGAGAAAAAATCACTTCTATTTATTACTTTCATTTTTGTTCATTCAATATTCATGCATGCCCAAAGAAGATAAACCAAAAGGATGTAATTAAAATCAATTGTTGGAATCATATCACTTATCTCATTTAGGGATTGTTTAGGATGTCTTAAATATGTGCACTTTTTGATTTTTTGAACTAAAAAGTTGAGGAAATAAATATGGTTGTTTGGGTTAACTTTTTGACTTTTTATAAAAAAAAATGTGTATTAAAAAATTATATAAATTAGTATGTAGGGGAAAATTAGAATTGGGAGTTGTGCAACCGTACTTTTTGACTTTTGGTGAATAGTGATAACTTTTTAATTTTTTGAGTAACTTTTTGACTTTTTGACTTTTTCGCTTCATGCCAAACTTGGCCTTAATAATGGACAAAAAATGAAACATAGAAATGGAATATAAGTGATCTTAAACCAATCGTGATTCTTTCGAGAAATTTTATTTCTATACACCTAATTAGCTCAGAGTATACACTTAATTAAATATTAATTTAATGACAATTATATACTAAATAAAAATTACCATAATAAACATCCAACAATACCTATAATATTATATAGAAAAATTCTCTGTACACACCTTTGAAGGACTTGTTCTATCTCGGCCGATCCAACAAGTTGACTGTCACCATTCTTGATGCTGTCAAGAATCTGATCGATTCCTCCGAAGAAACAAGGATCCAGCCCAGCCTCCGAAATGGCGGCAACATCCAAATCAACAAAATTGCCAATAAAATGGCAGGACATATCCTCCTCACAAGCATCCAACTAGTAAAAGGCCTCCCCTACACCTTCCTTCTCTTCTCTAGAGGAAGATTAAGGCTTCTTGAAACCCTAGCCTCCTCCTTATTGTAGACACTCCATTTTTGACCGCCCTCAAGACTTGGGCGTCACTAATTGCTTACTTGGGTGATGAAAGTTGTGCAGTACAAATGTTCGGTTTCTTCGGCAAGAGGAGAATCAAATCCCAACCTCACACCTTTTTTTGGATCATAACTATTTTGAATGGTTTTAGACCTTAAAACCCTCTCTTTCAAAATATTTTTGAAAATAGGTTCCTACGATATTTCGACGCTCGTATTTTGTTAAATATTGCGCTTTTCGATAAACCGAGTAAGGACAAAGTGGAAATGAATGAAAGAGAGATGAAAGCCTTGTTTGGTTTGTTTTTTCAGAAATTTTTTTGGGAAAAATTATCTACAAATAAATTTTCAAAAGTAATCAAACCAAACAAATTTTTCTAAAAAAAATCTCAAAATTTTGTTTGGTTACCTATTTTCCAAAATCACTCTCTCTTTCATACACATCAAATCAATCACTTTTTTTAAAACTCTCTCTCCCAAAATAATTTTCCAAAACCATTTTTGAAAAAAGTTAAACCAAACAAGTTTTTGTACTTTTTATCTAAAAAATTACTCTACAAACACAAATCAAACACCCCCGAAATCTTTGAAAAGTATTTCAAAACACCTTGTTTAGAGGTTTGGAGTTGAAGAAAATGAGAGAGGAGAGAAGAAAACTAGTTGAGGAGAAGTTCGGCATAAATCCGGGTAGGATCGAAGTTGAGCGGCTTCACCAAAACAAGTATAACTTTTTTCACAGTTGGAATTTTGATGCAAGGCTGCCACCATTGGAAAGCTTACTTCCTGGGCTTCAATTTGGACACAAGAATGACGTGACAAGAAGTCCAGATGAAGTAGATATGCGCATTTGAAATTTGACCTGCAGAGTAGATTTTTGCTATCGGCCAGAAAAGTAACCAGCCGGCCACTTTTGTCCAAAACTCATTTTTTTTGCAGATATTTCTTCTCTAGTTGTTATACACTGCTCCAGATATTTCCAAACTCAGATATTTCGACCAAGGCTCCATTTTGCTATATATGGAACCATATCACTCATTTTGGAAAAAAGAAGAACATTATAGCAAATTTGGGAGCTTCTCACACTAAAATCCTTTTCTCTACAAAATTTTCAGAGCTAAATCTCTGCCTCTCTCTCTTTAGAGTTCACTCTCTTTTGCCTTTTTGTGCATGAAAGCTTAGATACACCATACTTTTGCATATACATCCTTGATCAAACTTGACCACCATTGGGCTGAGATTCCTTGGGACTTTGTTTGAGCTCTAAAAGGTGGTTTTGGCTCAGATTTTGGCTGGTTTTGCTGCTGTGCTTCAAGGGTAAGCACTTCTCCCTTTCAAGCTTGTTTTTGTACACTTGCTTTATCCCATTTTTCCATTGTTTTGTACTATTTTTTGGCTGGTTTTGAACCATAAAAAATTCTGATTTTGAGGTTCTAAAATGGTGGTTTAATCCTTGTTTGGCTAGGGAGTGTTTTCTCCTTTTTGCTCCTTAGCTTGTAAGGCCTTTTGAGCTATCTTTCAAGCTTTTTAAACAACTTCCTTTTGGCCTTAAAACCACTAAATTCCAGAGGAATTTCAGTGGTAGAAAACTTGTTTTGAGATCTCAAATAGGAGGGGGCCTCTTGTCTTGTTAGCATGTGTTGTTGGCCTACCAAATGAGCATGTGTTTCTTCCTTCTTGAGGCGTAGTTTGAGCATGTTTTTGTGACTTTTTGGACCTACTATAACTATGTTTTTGGCTAGTTTGGTCACCTCTTGCATGCTTCATACACTTGTAGTGTAATCCTACTTGCTAGCCTAACATGCTTCATGTCTTAGCCTATAATTTTAGCATGTATTGGCTCTACTCCAGCATGTTTTTGGCCATTATTTAACATGTTTTAACTCTAATTTTGGTTGGTTGGGTCACCTTTTGTTTGGTTCTTGCACTTGTAGTGCAATCATGCTCATTAACCTAGTGTACATGGTGATTTGGCTTCCCATTCTGGCTTATTTTGGCTACACTTCAATATGTTTTTGGCATTGTTTTGACATGCTTAGGACTGTTTCAAGTGGCCTTGGTCCTGTATGGCTTGCCTTGTAGGGCTATAGTGTAATTGGCTTTGCTAGACTTGTGTTTTGAGACCCCTAGAATGCCTTATTTGTGATGTTTGTGTGATATGGCATCATTTGGTATGTAATTTCAGAGCTTATATCTTTGCCATGCTTCCACTCGAATCACTCTTTAAGTGCTCTTGAGAGTTAAGCTTTGCGCCTCGCTTGCGAGCCATCATTTGAGCATGCGTTTTCTTGTTTTTCATGCTATCATTTTAGCCCATTTTAGCCACTATTTTGGCATGCATGAGGTCTTTTTGGGGCTGGATTAGTCTCTTGAGCATGGTGTTGCATGGTTTTAGTGTTATGCTCTTTGCTAGCTTCAATGCTTTCGACTCCGAGCATGTCTTGCATGCATAATTTTCATGTTTTGATGTCATTTAGCATCCTATTTCAGTACTGGAATATGTGTCATTGCATTCTATCTTTCATTGTTATATCACTTTTGAAAGTGGTCTTAAGCCCTTTGTTGGTTTGAGCACGAAATTGAGGCGTTCATGCCTAATGGTATTAACCTTCTCTTGAGGGTTTCTACTAACCAATGACATGCTGCTTCTTTCATGCTCAAGACGCTTGTGGCTTGGTCCGTCTTTCCAATTAGAGGACTTCTCACTTTTGGACAAATCAATTAAAGGATTAATTGGTAATCTAAAATGAGTAAACAAAATGAATCAAAGTAAAACATGCCAAGATAACATGTTTGTGTTGCATTGTATGTGTTTGGATTGGACGTTAATCCAAACCCGAGAAACGAGGGGCGTTTCATACTCAAAGTGATGAAACGTGTCTCATTTCTTGGTCGTCGTCCCCCTTGATTGTGCATGATAGGGTGGAGGCCTCTTGAGTCTTGTGTGTTATTTGTGCATTCATTGACTTGTACAAACTTGGCTTCTCGGCCATCGTGCATTGCGTTGCTCGGTTGGTGGCCCGAGAGCTAAGTACCACACTCCTTTGAGCTTGAGAAATAATAACGAGGGTGGTTGTACACATATACCCTGCTCTGTCCTTGTTGTACTCTGTTTGTAGCAAAATTGGAGTGTGCAAGAGCAAGTGGCCGACCGGCCAGTGGAAGTGGCCTACCGGCCACTTTAAGTGGCAGACAGTTCTCAGGCTCAGAGGTGGTCAAAAGTTGTTCTGGTTCTGGAACAGAAACAACTTGGAGATTTGTTTGGTGTTCAGAATCAAGACAAATGCAAACAGAGGCAACCGGTGGCAAGGCAACGAATTTTCGGGAGGAAGCTGATCAAGCATGCATGCATCCCTTGTCCCGAGGCCTTTTAACTGTTTTGCTTTAGCTGGTTAATTCGTTGGTTCTATACTTAAATAGTTAATGTGCTTAGCTAGTTATTCAATTGTGTTGAAATTAATTAGCTAAAATAGTTAGTTAATTAGTTGGTTTGTAATAGTTGACTTAATTAGCGTAGCTAGTTAGCTCTCTTTCATTCGGACCCTCCGTCAATAGGGCAAATGTTGTAATAAGTGTGCGTGCGTGTGTGAATGTCTTCCAACCCTACGTCTTTCTCCCTTTTATTTATCCGCTTTCGTTGGTTAGATTAGGGCATATTTTGATTATCATATCTTATGCTTGCATGTTTGCATCCATTCATTTGTATTGTATGCACCGGGCTCGACGTATCATTCAAACTGCATCGTATTTCAATACACTTACTTGAATACATGTTTCAAAGTATGTTATCGAGTGTTGCATTCATATGCCATGATTAGATAGCCGAGCCTATTTAGTTGCATTTTGCATGTGTTGCATTAGGCATTTTGTATAGTTAAGAGCATGCATGGTTTTCTAACTAGTTTTCTGTTTTGACTCAGAGTACACTGTAAGTGTTTACGCTTTAGCATCCTTGCATGAGTGTGAGTGTTGCCATGACAGATTGCTTGCTATGAGACAATGTGTAACAACCTTCGTCACTATTTACCGATTAACCACTGATTATGATTGGTAACTGAATTGATTGAAGTATTGAACTGATTGACTGAAATCTGGAACTGAATTGATTAAGTATATTTGTTCAATTGTATGTCTATCTGTTGACTGTTTGATTATCTGTTCATGCCTTTGTGTTTAAATTGCGAATTAAAGGCCTTATCGGTGGCCGAATCTGAAATTGATTGATGATTTGTGATCCTTAGAATTAATGTGATTTTATGGCATATTTAGTTAAAATGTGATTTGGTATGATTAAATTAGGTTAATGATTGATAAATTGTACAACTTAGACTTAATTACTATTTTGCCATCCTTAGTGGCCACTACCTCAACATGTTGAGCCTTATTACACTTAGACACACATTTGAGAAGCCACATTTGAGAAGCTAACCGACCAAGATAGAGAGTGAGAGAGAGTTGAGTTGTTCTTGAGAGTTTGGCTAGAGAACTTGAAGAATTGAAGAGTAAATTGGCAAATTGAGCCTCTAGACTTGTAATTGAGGAACCTAGGTATGAATTTCATCATTCTTATTGTGTATTTAAGTTCCTTCTAGTATGGATCATGGTAGTTTAAAGAGCTAAGTCAAGAATTGGTTCATTAATGTTGGATTGGAGCTCATTCCATGCATGCATGTTTGAATTGTTGAATTTTGAGTTGATTCCATGGAGAATTGTCACATGTATGCTCATGGTTATGTTAAGTTCATGTTTTCATCTTGTTTTTGTAAGAGTTAGCTCATTTGAGCTTGTATTTAAAGCTTTGAAATGATTTAAGTTCATGCATGTTTGCATGTTCTTCGTATTCATGAAAATTGGTTTGAATTAGATTCATTTGAAACACCCTTGGGCTTTGATTTTACAAATTGAGCTTTGAATCATGTTAAAGTATGAGTTGTGGGATGTTTTTCGGAAAATTGGCCCAAGAGGATCGAAATTTATGTTTTAAAACTTGGTTTTGAGCTTGAGGTTCAAATCTGGAATTTCCAGAATTTGGACTCACGCTCGAGCGGGGTGACTGGCGCTCGAGCGTGGAAATCGTGCTCCCAGCATTTTGTTATGTTTTGATGTCCACTCGAGCGAAATAATTGACGCTCGAGCGGGACATTGTGTCTCATGCTCGAGCGGGTGTCGAGTGCCTAATCGAGCGTGATTTTCACCTATCCAGCATTTTTGACTATTTTACAAAACGCTCGAGCGGGTAAGTATACGCTCGAGCGGAAACTTTTGTCTGCATGTCCGCTCGAGCGGAGTAACCTACGCTCGAGCGTGACCCCTGTTATTTGAAAATTTTGAAAATACTTTTAAAGTGCATCTTTGCATCCTCATCTCATTCTAGGCATTATTAGGCCTAGTTTAAGACATCTTAATGAGGATATAGATGTAGAACCACACCGAGGCAAATTAGGGATTAAGTTATTGTCTTTTCCAACTGTGTAGCTTAGTGTGTGTTCGATCTGTAACTGCGTAGGGTTGGCGACTGGGGACGCGCTCTAGTTTTACTGGAGGCCAGAAATTTTGTGAGTAACAACTGTGTAAAGATATGTTCAAAATGATTATCTTCTGAACAATTGAACTGTACTGCTTTCTGAACTGATACTGTTAATTGAATGAATGTATGTCCTATATTCTGAACTGTATTGTGGCATCCGTAGCAACTACTGTTTACTGTTACTGTTACAGAGATCTCTGTCGGTTCCCTTATTGGAATCACTACTGTTTACTGATTGATGGCCATCATTTATTGTTCGGTCTTTTAAGATCTACTGCTTACTGTACTGTTATGCTAATGGGTGTACCACATATGACTGTACTGACTGAACGACTGAAATACTGATTTAATGAACTATTTTCAATACTGAAAGGACATTCATTCTTAACCCCTTTACGCATTGTGTTATTCACTGGGTTTTAGCTCACTACTTATATATATATGTAGGTGTACAGGCACCAGACCGTGGTTAGAAGCGTCGGGGTAAGCTCCAGTTTTGTCAAGCCAACCACTGTGCCTTACTGCGAGGTTCCGAGCCTGTCAAGTTATGGCTTAGGGGTGTTTTAGTTCCCCCTTCTGTCTCTGTAACTGTTTTGTTTACTGTACTATACTGTTTAATAGGGATTAGGTCCCTGAACTGAATGATTGTATATATGTACATACTGTTTTGTCCGACTGTATATATTTGAATGAAAAGTCTTTTTGCATACAGACTATCATAGCTCATTAGACATTGTTTATTTACTGTATTGGCTTCTGCCAGCCCCTGTACTCTGTATTACTGTTAAGCAGGTCTTCGCTAATCTTGGATTACTGGCCGGTTACGGTGCTAAACCCATAGGGGCGGGTTTGGGTCGTGACAGAGTGGTATCAGAGCGATACTTACCACGAGTTATACCGCACACACGTGTCCAAATGAGCTATAGGATTTCCTAGAAAAGCGATTAGGGCATTACATGAGCATGATAAGTGTGTGGCTATGACGTAACTGAATATATGCTACTGTGTTAATCTGTTTAAACAAATGATTGCCTATGTTGATAACTATTATAACTGCCTATAGTGAAATGGATAATGCGAGAACTGCAAATGAATCTGAATCTTCATCCTCTGAGGCAAGAATGACAAGACTGGAAAGAATGATGGAACTAATAACTGAGAGATTAGATCAACAACAGAATCAACAGCCCCCACCTCCTCCTCCGGTACAGCCGGAGCAGAATGTGAATGTTAATGATGGGGACATAATTGCTCTCACCCATAAGTTCAGCAAAATGAAACCACCATCCTTCCAGGGAGGCCTTGAACCGTTAAAAGCTGAAGCATGGGTTCTCGAGACAAAAAAATTGTTTGAGGTCTTTCCGTGCTCCGAAGCACATAAAGTGCTATTGGCCACCTTTACTCTGTAAGAAGAAGCTAGAAGGTGGTGGATGCTTATCCGTGATGACAATACTGTGATGACTTGGGCTCAATTCAAAGGAGCCTTCTTTGAAAAGTAATTCCCTCAGTGTTTAGGGACAGAAAAGTAACCGAATTTGAACAGCTGAGACAGGGCACAATGTCCGTTGCTGAATATGAAACGAAGTTCACTGAGCTTGCTAGATATGCACCACATATGGTTGACACTGACTACAAGAAGGCCAGAAAGTTTGAAGGTGGCCTTAACGTTGCAATACTCGACAGAATAAATGTTCTGAAATTACCGAACTATGTAAATGTTCTTGACCGAGCCTTGATGGCTGAATCGAACATCGAAGCACTGAAAACTAAAACACCAGCATCTGAATGGCATGGTGAAAGGCAGGGTTTTAAATTCAAGAAAGGCAAGCATAACCCATTGAACAAGAAACAGAATACGGGGTCAACAACTAGCCCCGGCCAAGGGAGTGGTTTCATACCACCCTGTTCTGAGTGTGGCAAGAAGCACAAAGGGGTCTGTTATAAAATATCTGGAGCCTGTTACAGGTGTGGCAAGGTGGGCCACATGGTTAAAGACTACCCCTCTGCTCCACAAGCCAGTAGTAAAGCTACACCAAGCATGGCAGTATCAACTGTTGCACCAAAATCGAACCCCAAAGCTACCGGGAAAGAGCCCATGAGGCAGGGCCGAGTGTTCGCCCTAGTACCGGGAGACGTGCAGAATACCGAGACTGTTGTGTCAGGTATTCTCTCTATTTGTACTCAAAATGCTTATATACTGATTGATTCGGGGTCTACGCATTTATATGCGTCGCATGTTTTTTTGCGGAAACTGAATAGACCATTAGAACCCATGAATTATCTGTTAGCTGTATCATCACCCATTGGGGGATCTATGACCTGTGCATATATGTACCCTGCTTGTGAATTTATTATTGGAGATGCACATTTGTTTATTGACTTACTGCCTCTGAACATTGATCATTTTGATATAATATTGAGAATAGACTGGTTAACGAAATACCATGCCACCATAGACTGTGTAACGAAACAAGTAGTTTTCCGTCCACTGGGTTTACCCGAATTTTTGTTTAATGGGGTTGGAGTAGTACCTCCTCCGTACTTGATTTCATCTGTGAAAGTTGTTAAATTGATTAGAAAAATGTGTAAGGGATATCTGTGTTCTGTATTGACTGTATCTACTGATGATGATGCTAACGTGAATAGTATTCCTATAGTCAGAGAATTCCCAGATGTTTTTCCAGATAATCTGCCAGGGGATTTGATTGACAGGGAGATTGAATTTACGGTTGATGTGATTCTGGGAACACAGCCAGTATCTAAAGCTCCTTACCGAATGGCGCCAACTGAACTGAAAGAATTGAAAGTGCAACTGCAAGAACTGCTAGATAAGAAGTTCATCAGGCCTAGCACTTCGCCATGGGGCGCTCCTGTTTTATTTGTGAAGAAGAAAGACGGCTCACTGAGATTGTGTATCGACTACCGTGAACTGAACAAGGTAACTGTGAAAAATAAATACCCATTGCCACGTATTGATGACTTATTTGATCAGTTACAGGGTGCTCAAGTGTTCTCTAAGATCGACCTCAGATCAGGATACCATCAGTTGAAAGTTAAACCAGAAGACATTGACAAAACTGCTTTTCGAACGAGGTATGGACATTACGAATTTTTAGTTATGCCTTTCGGAGTTACCAATGCACCTGCTGCATTTATGGACCTCATGAACAGAATCTTTAAACCATACCTTGATAACTTTATTGTAGTATTCATTGATGACATACTGATTTACTCGAAAGGTATAGAAGAACATGAACATCATCTGAGACTTGCCCTACAGACCCTAAGAGAACAGAAACTTTATGCTAAACTGTCTAAATGCGAATTTTGGCTCGATCATGTTATGTTTTTGGGGCATGTTGTTAGCAAAGATGGAATTTCCGTTGATCCACAGAAAATTGAAGCTGTAGTAAACTGGCCTAGACCAACAAATGTGACAGAAATCCGAAGCTTTTTGGGACTAGCCGGGTATTACAAAAGATTTGTCAAAGATTTCTCTAAAATTGCCTTACCGTTGACTCAGTTAACTCAGAAGGGGATATCGTTTGACTGGACTGACCAAAGGGAATCTGCTTTCCAAGAGTTGAAAACTCGACTTGTGACTGCACCGGTTCTTACCTTACCTTCTGGTACGGATGGTTATGCTGTATTTAGTGATGCTTCTCATAAGGGTTTGGGGTGTGTTTTAATGCAGAATGGGAGAGTTATTGTTTATGCTTCCCGACAACTGAGACCGCACGAAAAAAATTACCCGACCCATGATCTGGAAGTTGCTGCAGTAGTATTTGCACTGAAAATCTGGCGTCACTATCTGTATGGGGCGACTTGTGAAGTATATACTGATCACAAGAGTTTGAAATATTTCTTCACACAGAAAGAATTAAACATGAGACAGCGGAGATGGCTAGAGCTGATTAAAGACTATGACCTACAGATTTTGTACCATCTGGGAAAAGCCAATACCGTTGCCGATGCACTAAGCCGGAAATCAATTGGAAATTTAGCCTGTTTGCTTATCGGGCAGAAGGAATTGCTTTGTGACCTTGAAAACTCTAAAATTGAAATCGTTTTGCGAGAACAAGGTGGAACCTTAGCTGCTATTTCTGCTCAACCAGCACTGATTGAAGAGATTAAAGAGAAACAACAATTGGATGACCTCTTGAAGAAGATCATCGAAGAAAGGGAAACTAAACCCAGACCGGGTTTCAAATTTGAAAGTAATGTACTGAAATTTCAAGAAAGACTGTGTATACTAAATGATACTGAATTGAAAAGAAGAGTTTTGCAAGAGGGCCATAATTCAAAATTTTCTATCTATCCAGAGAATAGGAAAATGTACCAAGACCTGAAACTAAATTTCTGGTGGCCGGGAAAGAAGAAAGAAATTGCTGATTTTGTATCGAAATGTCTTCATTGCCAACAAGTCAAAACCGAACATCAACGACCCGCAGGCTTATTGCATTCCTTACCGATACCGGAGTGGAAATGAGAGCATATCACCATGGATTTTATTGTGGGGTTGCCTCGCTCCAGTAAAGGTATGGACTCAATTTGGGTTATTGTTGATAGACTGACTAAATCTGCTCACTTCTTACCTGTTAAGACAATTTATAATGCGGACAAATTGGCTATACTCTATATTGATGAAATTGTTAGACTGCATGGAGTTCCTGTGTCCATTATTTTTGACAAGGATTCGAAGTTTACATCGAGATTTTGGCAAAGCTTACAGACTCCATTGGGTACCGAATTGAGACTGAGTAGTACTTATCATCCTCAGACTGATGGCCAGTCAGAAAGGACCATCCAGACTCTGGAGGATTTACTGAGAATGTGTGTCCTTGATTTTCAGGAAAACTGGGAAAGTCATTTGCCCATAGCTGAATTCGTCTACAACAATAGCTATCATTCAAGTATTGGTATGGCGCCTTTCGAGGCATTATATGGCAGAAAATGTAGATCTCCGATTTGCTGGGCAGAAGTTGGAGATGGGCCTTTGTTTGGGCTCGAGATTGTATACGAAACGACTGAGAAAGTGAAACTGATAATACAGAGACTGAAAACCGCACAGAGCAGACAGAAAAGTTATGCTGATGTCAGAAGACGGGATAGAGAATATGAAGTGGGTGATCACGTGTTTGTGAAAGTGACACTGATGAAAGGCCAGATTCGTTTTGGAGTCAAAGGCAAGTTAGCGCCGAGATACGTCGGACCATATGAGATTATTAAGAAAATCAATCCGGTGGCGTATTAAGTTGCGCTTCCTCCTGAAATGGAGCATATGCACAACGTCTTCTAGATTTCTATGTTGAGGGACTACCTCCGAGATCCTTTCCATGTAATAGAGCCTACTCGTGTAGTGCTGAGTGATAACTACACTTACGAGGAACGGCCTATTCAGATTGTAAACAAACGGATCAAGAAGTTGAGAAACAAAGAGATCCCGTTAGTGAAAGTTGACTGGCAAAAACCATGGTGGCGTGTATGCCACTTGGGAGAGGGAAGATGACATGGCTAAAAGATATCATGAACTGTTTCCACTGAATCCTGTTTAATTCCAAAACGAAGGTAACTCGAGTTTAGAGGACTAAACTTTTTTTAAGGAGGGGAGACTATAACAACCCTCGTCACTATTTACCGATTAACCACTGATTACTGCTAAACTGAGACTGGTTATGATTGGTAACTGAATTGATTGAAGTACTGAACTGATTGACTGAAATCTGGAACTGAATTGATTAAGTATATCTGTTCAATTGTATGTCTATCTGTTGACTGTTTGATTATCTGTTCATGCCTTTGTGTTTAAATTGCGAATTGAAGGCCTTATCGGCGACCGAATCTGAAATTGATTGATGATTTGTGATCCTTAGAATTAATGTGATTTATGGCATATTTAGTTAAAATGTGATTTGGTATGATTAAATTAGGTTAATGATTGATAAATTGCACAACTTAGATTTAATTACTATTTTGCCGTCCTTAGTGGCCACTACCTCAACATATTGAGCCTTATTACACTTAGACACACATTTGAGAAGCCACATTTGAGAAGCCAACTGACCAAGATAGAGAAGGAGAGAGAGTTGAGTTGTTCTTGAGAGTTTGGCTAAAGAACTTGAAGAATTGAAGAGTAAATTGGCAAATTGAGCCTCTAAACTTGTAATTGAGGAACCTAGGTATGAATTTCATCTTTCTTATTGTGTATTTAAGTTCCTTCTAGCATGGATCATGGTAGTTTAAAGAGCTAAGTCAAGAATTGGTTCATTAATGTTGGATTGGAGCTCATTCCATGTATGCATGTTTGAATTGTTGAATTTTTAGTTGATTCCATGGAGAATTGTCACATGCATGCTCATGGTTATGTTAAGTCCATGTTTTCATCTTGTTTTTGTAAGAGTTAGCTCATTTGAGCTTGTATTTAAAGCTTTGAAATGATTTAAGTTCATGCATGTTTGCATGTTCTTCATATTCATGAAAATTGGTTTGAATTGGATTTATTTGAAACACCCTTGGGCTTTGATTTTACAAATTGAGCTTTGAATCATGTTAAAGTATGAGTTTTGGGATGTTTTCTGGAAAATTGGCCCAAGAGGATCGAAATTTATGTTTTAAAACTTGGTTTTGAGCTTGAGGTTCAAATCTGGAATTTCCAGAATTTGGACTCACGCTCGAGCGGGGTGACTGGCGCTCGAGCGTGGAAATCGTGCTCCCAGCATTTTGTTCTGTTTTGATGTCCAGTCGAGCGAAATAATTGACGCTCGAGCGGGACATTGTGTCTCATGCTCGAGCGGGTGTCGAGTGCCTAATCGAGCGTGATTTTCACCTATCCAGCACTTTTGACTATTTTACAAAACGCTCGAGCGGGTAAGTATACGCTCGAGCGGAAACTTTTGTCTGCATGTCCGCTCGAGCGGAGTAACCTACGCTCGAGCGTGACCCCTGTTTTCTAAAAATTTTGAAAATGCTTTTAAAGTGCATCTTTGCATCCTCATCTCATCCTAGGCATTATTAGGCCTAGTTTAAGACATCTTAATGAGGATATAGATGTAGAACCACACCGAGGCAAATTAGGGATTAAGTTATTGTCTTTTCCAACTGTATAGCTTAGTGTGTGTTCGATCTGTAACTGCGTAGGGTTGGCGACTGGGGACGCGCTCTAGTTTTACTGGAGCCCAGAAACTCTATGAGTAACAACTGTGTAAAGATATGTTCAAAATGATTATCTTCTAAACAATTGAACTGTACTGCTTTCTGAACTGATACTGTTAATTGAATGAATGTATGTCCTATATTCTGAATTGTATTGTGGCATCCTTAACAACTACTGTTTACTGTTACTGTTACAGAGATCTCTGTCGGTTCCCTTATTGGAATCACTACTGTTTACTGATTGATGGCCATCATTTACTGTTCGGTCTTTTAAGACCTACTGTTTACTATACTGTTATGCTAATGGGTGTACCACATATGACTGTACTGACTGAACGACTGAAATAATGATTTAATGAACTGTTTTCAATACTGAAAGGACATTCATTCTTAATCCCTTTACGCATTGTGTTATTCACTAGGCTTTAGTTCATTGCTTATATATATATGTAGGTGTACAGGCACCAGACCGTGGTTAGAAGCGTAGGGGTAAGCTCCAATTTTGTCAAGCCAACCACTGTGCCTCACTGTGAGGTTCCGAGCCTGTCAAGTTATGGCTTAGGGGTGTTTTAGTTCCTCCTTCTGTTTCAGTAACTGTTTTGTTTACTGTACTGTACTGTTCAATAGGGATTAGGTCCCTGAATTGAATGATTGTATATATGTGCATACTGTTTTGTCCGACTGTATATATTTGAATGAAAAGTCTTTTTGCATATAGACTGTCACAGCTCATTGGACATTGTTTATTTACTGTATTGGCTTCCGTCAGCCCCTGTACTCTGTATTACTGTATTACTGTTAATCAGGCCTTCGGTAATCTTGGATTACTGGCCGGTTACGGTGCTAAACCCATAAGGACGGGTTTGGGTCGTGACACTATGTGCTTAAATGATTAACTGTATGAATGCCTGTGGATGAATGCTTCATTACTTGAATTGGAACAATTCATCAAAATGTGAGTTTTAAGCCCACTTGGAGTGGCAAATCATCATGTTTTAAGCCCACTTGAGGGTGACAAATCTGCACTTTAGCCTACTTGCGAGTAGCACTTTCAAATCATTTGCGAAAACAAACATTGAATTGTTTTGTTCCAATTCTCGTGATTGAGTCTATACTTGTGTGTTGTGCGCATCACATAGTAATTTAGCTAATAATCAAACAAGAACACGTGTTTTCAAAACAACATATCATGATTAGTAGAGGCCGATTCTTTGATCGGGCGAGCGGGGGTGCTCATTTCATGACCTTCCCCCCTCGTACCCAAGTTCCCGAGCTGAAGCAACTTTGGTGATGACGGACACATGGCCTTAGGCACGAGTCAGGGTTTCCTAAATTTTCCAAAACAAAATATTTAGGTGGCGACTCTGAAATCTGACAAAGCAGTCCATGTTTGGTGTTTTTTGATTAAAATCGATTTTCCAAAACGATTTGCCGGATTTGGACTTTTTGGTGATTTATCAGTCTTGCATTGCACTTTGTGAGATTAGATTCAGAACCGTGACAGGAGTCCGAACTGTAGTAGCTAGAACCTAATTCGCGCTCTCTTTAAACGAGGGGCGCTCGGAGGAAGTTCGGGTGGTCTACACTTATATTCCATTATTACTCTCTATTTATTTTACAGTATTTATTTACTCTTTTTTTTTGGTAATAAATAGTATTATATAAAGCTAAGAAGAGTCAAATACTATCATATGATAACACACTAATTCAACAACACAAACAAGAACACCACAAAGAGACATGTGTTTGAGAAATAAGTGGATTTGAGGGTAAAGTGTGTGTACATGGTTAGGAATAAAGGATGTAATTGTAATTTTAAGAGTGTGGATTAAGTAAATTAGTTAATAATCAAATTAATAGGTGTGTGTATTGAAAAAAGATTTGCCTTGAGTTAATTAGGTGTGTGGAAATAGAATTTCCCAATTCCTTCTTTGTTGAGATTTAATTATATGCGAGTTAGATATAAATAAAAAAACAATAGTATTTTATTTTAATTATTAAATTAAAGAAAAAAATATTTTAAGCATTTTATATATGCCTATATTGAGATTAAAATAGTCAAAAAAATTCAAAAAGCTATCACAAATTGTTAGAAAATAATAATCTTAACTTTTCTACAAAATTTGTCATTAAAAATAAAAAAATCAATTGCTCTTCAATTAGAGAGAAGCTCAAGGCATTTTAGACTTTTCACAATCCTGTCCAGTCCCATTTGTTTTGGATATAATTCTATTTCCACACACTAATTCCCCTCAGTACACACACTTAATGAATACTTTCTCAATACACACATTATAAAAATATAAATTCTCAGTACACATCTCTATATTATAATATTATCCTCATTTTCAATTTTAAAACATTAAGGTTATATTTGGTTTCAATTTTTAGATCAATTTTTTGACATTTTGATGAGAAAAATATAAATTATTTTGACAAAAATAAATACCAAAAAAATATTTTTTAATTTTTAAATTTGTTTGCCCCTAAAAAAATGAAACCATATTGAAATAAGAATTTTTTTTATATTTATTTTTGAAAACATATTCTAAAACTACACTAAACAGAGTCTAATTTTATTTTGTTTTTTCTATTTATCCACTCATCTTTTACTGTCGTTGCCGTAACTTTCAACCCTCTATCGCCACTTCTGGCTCATCTCCCTCAATTATAGACATTCACAGTCAACATTGAGTGATTCGTGGTGAGAGACTTGTGAGAATGTATGATTCATGGTAGAAAGTGATCGCAAGTGAATAAGAAAACAAGTGACTTGAGGCGATGAAAAATGAAAGAGGTGGCATTGGTGATAAAGGATGATTGCGGCGTTTTAGAAATACAATTAGAGTAGAAAAAGATGAGGATATAATGATATTTTTATTTTAAGACAAAATTATATTAATAAAAATTTTCATTAATGTGTGAACAAAGTGAAATTAGTGGGTGAAAATAGAATTCCCATTTGCTTTGCTTCGTACGGAGGAGCATTCACCACTCTCTCAATCGATATAAGCTACAGTCCATAAGGGCTGTTTGGGCATTCTGAATTTCAGCTGTTGAAATTAGTCCTCTCGATTCTCGTCTGCTTCCGGCGACATACCCACACTGAATGAAAAGAAGGAGCTTTGATTAAACGTAAGTTTCTCTCTCCCTCTCTCTCTCTCTCTTATATACACCATATATATATATATATAAATATACCATCGTCACACTATCTCTATAGAATGTCGATCATAAATCCCTGTTATTTCCGATTGAAATTTCTGTATTTGAAAAGCTCACTGTGATTCTTTCTTTCTCGTTTTCTCTTACAATTTCAGTATTTTTTTGTCGATTTTATAAAGACAATTTTTTTTTTTTTTTTTTTTGAGGGTTTTGGTTGAAAGTTTCATGGGTTTACTTAACTTAACTTAGCTTCAGTTTTATGTTGAATCATTTAACTTAAATGCCTAATTTTTAACATATTTGGGTCTGTTTTTGCGTGTTGAGTGTACATAAAATCACTAGTTTTCGATTTTTCGAGAGGTATAAAGTTTTTATTTTTAGCAGCAAAAAAATGGAAACATTTGGGGAAGCTCTTAAATTTATTTGGTTTTGGGTGGAGTTTAGGGTTTTTAGGTTTTATGCCAGGATTAGGAAATGCCAGGAAAAAAAAAAAAAGTTGAGAGGGGTGGTGAGGTGAGGTGAGGTGACTTTTGCATTTCTAGCATGCAAATGTTGTTGCTAGATGTGTAAGAGTTTGGGTTTTGTATTAGGGTAGTTTGGGGTTTGAATAGCATCTGGGCTCCGGATAAATACATTTTGGTTGCTTTGTTGTTGTTAAATGCTTTGGTGACACACACAAAAAAAGGGTAACCATTTTAGGTAATATATCTATGATTTGAGGCATTTTTTTGCTTTTGTAACGGCTTATTTTATATTTTTTAAAATAAATATATTTTGAATTAGATTTGAAAGAGAAATTTACAAGGTCTTTTGTTTAATTAAGCTAGAACAATACTTTTGAAATTGTAACTGAGCTGCACCCTCCAAGCCATGGATTGAGTTTGGATTTTGGCTTATTGTTTGATCACGTTCTATGGTGTACAGTGTAATTTTGGTGTATTTTCAGATATTGAATCTAAACTGGGGCAATCAGATGATATGGAAGACCCAGGAGCAAGTAGTAAGGATGATATGAAATTGAATGTAGAGGATGATATTATGGACTTAGATGACTTTTTCGAAAACCTAGTAGGAACGAGTAGTAAGGTTGAGAAGTCATCAAATGGAGACGTGCACATGGGTTTAGACGATGATGATTTCATGGATCCAACAGCAATACAGGATATGGGAGAAATTTTTCTGAAGAATTTTTGTAAGAAGGCATCGATGTCATTTTTTGAACAATATGGACTGATCAGTCACCAAATCAACTCTTACAATGATTTCATAAAAAATGGAGTCCAGAATGTGTTCGATTCCATTGGTGAGATTACAGTTGAACCTGGGTACGATCCATCCAAGAAGGGGGAAAATGAATGGAGACATGCTTCAGTAAAGTTTGGGAAGGTCACCCTTGAGCGGCCACAGTTTTGGACAGGTGAGAAGTTTTCAGCTGATAGCGGTAAAGAGTACCTGAATTTGTTGCCCAGACATGCTCGCCTTCAGAATATGACATATTCGTCCCGAATGAAAGTTCAGATTCTCCTTCAGGTGAATAATGTGACTGGGTTTACTATTTTTGATTTCTACTTTCAACCATTTTGTTTAAAAGTTTGCAGTGTGTGGTAATTGAGATAGTTGTCTGACTTTGCTAACTGTAAATGAAGGGTTCCATGTGTCATATGCGAGTTGTTGAACCCTAAATTGCTAATAGTCTATTATGCAATTTGATTTTGTTATAGCATATCCAAATTTTACTTACTGATTTTTTTTTTTAGTATATTTGGTATCTTTATGGTTTCTATGATATTTAAATTAGTAATTGATGCTGAAAATCTCAATGTCATTACTAATACAGGCAAGTGCTCTGCCAATGTTAGTTACTGCCTTTGTGCCCAAGGGATTTGCCCTTAAAAGTCACTCTTTTTATTAGGGAATTATTGCTGAGAATACTTATTTTGAATTGTTAATATATCTTGGAAACTTAAGGTTTCTTACATTGGCAAACACTACCTTTCTTTGGAGTTCATAAAATTTATAAAAATTCTGCTGTTAATTTTTCCCTAGGTGCCTATTCATCGTTTGTGGTTTTTGGTTAATTGTGATTTTGTGGTACATGGTAATTAGATATCAAGACATGGATGATTATTAAATGTTACTGGTTGTGCATTCGTATTGTGATTTTGTGGTACATGGTAATTAGATATCAAGACATGGATGATTATTAAATGTTACTGGTTGTACCTTTGTATTGTTTTTTTTATTGGTTTCATATTTTATGTCCTCTTCTTTTTTGGATGCTTTTGGTAATTTATCTCGTACTTTTGAAAAATGAGGTACACCTAAAACCCTAACCAACAGATGTAATTAATTGATGAAAGCTTGTATATCGTTCAATGGGTTTTGACTTTTGACATGCAGTTCTACCACTACAACTAGTTTTTTACATTTTTTTGGTGAAGAACTACTATTTACACTTTCAATGTATTAGACTTCTTCCCTATGCCTAGGAGTCTTTGGAGTGTTTTTGAGAGTGTTGACGGAGTGATAAATTATTGAATTTGTTTCTTTAACTGCTCAGTTCTATCATCATACATTGTCTATAAAATCTCTCTCCTTTTCATCCTTCATGATAGCTACTAGTTTTAATTCTACGGATGAATTGCCTACATGATAATTGTAATGTTCATGCATAGTGTATGACTTTCATTCCACTGGCTTTTTTTTTTCTTGGGTGTAGTTTTAATTATATTGATTGCAAGAGTAGTGAATATCTCCTTATCAACCTCAAAAGTTTGAATTTCTTAACATTCTCCTTAGGTTATGTGAGGCATGTGAAGAGAATTTGTTTTCTTGTCGATTTTAATAGTCTTAAAAGTAGATGCACACTTTTCGCAAATTTGAACCAAATTGTCTCACGGTTATCGCATCAAAGGGACGTGTCAAAATATTACTTAAGATTCGTTCAATCAATTCATTTATTTTGACATTCTTATTTTTCTTTTGTATCAATGGCCCTTTTTGTACAAATTTTAATATTCATGTTCTTCTAAGGCTTTGGGACATTGTATGCATTCTAGGCTAGAATATTGACTCTTTTAAATTTGTTCAATTGATACTTTGAGAGCCTTTAGCGTTGTGGGCACACTAGCCTTTGCCTCATTTGATTCCTCCTTTGGAACCTAGATTTGGCTCACCATTCATGATAGGCTTTTTGACCAAGTATTTTGATTTTGCTTTGTAATCCTGCTGCAAGTGGAGGCCTGTGAAGAGAATTTGTTTTCTTGTCGATTTTAATAGTCTTAAAAGTAGATGCACACTTTTCGCAAATTTGAACCAAATTGTCTCACGGTTATCGCATCAAAGGGACGTGTCAAAATATTACTAAAGATTCGTTCAATCAATTCATTTATTTTGACATTCTTATTTTTCTTTTGTATCAATGGCCCTTTTTGTACAAATTTTACTATTCATGTTCTTCTAAGGCTTTGAGACATTGTATGCATTCTAGGCTAGAACATTGACTCTTTTAAATTTGTTCAATTTATACTTTGAGAGCCTTTAGCATTGTAGGCACACTAGCTTTTGCCTCATTTGATTCCTCCTTTGGAACCTAGATTTGGCTCACCATTCATGATAGGCTTTTTGACCAAGTATTTTGATTTTGCTTTGTAATCCTGCTGCAAGTGGACTTGGCTTGGAATCTTTTATTCATATAAACAACCCATATTCCACATATCTTTTATTTTGTTTGTTCTTCATGGTCTTTGTTTTTTGATCAACAATAAATAATTTTTTTTATTAAAATGAGATAGAGAAGAACATATACAAAAGAAATATGAGGGGACAAGAAGTCCAAAAAATTGAAAAAAATACAACAAAAACATAACAAACTTCATACGGTTCTCCAATCTCTAGAAATCAAACTTCATGGTTTTTGGTCCTCATCTTGCCCAAAGTTTTCTTATGCTGATGAAGCAATTACATGGCACTTCTTCTATGCCGTGGAAGTTCTGTGATAGCATTTCAAGAAGCTCATAAGTATTCGATTTGTCCATGTGCTTCCAATGGCAGTGGCTAAGGTTCTACCTAAGGTTGCATGTTACAAAGTCATGCAACCTATGCTAGTTTTAGCACTGATAGTGTTCTTCCCCTTTTTTTTGTCTTTTTCTTGTGTCCCAAGGGGCTGTTGGCAGAACCCTTGTTTTCATACTTGTATGTATTATTTTCTAAAATGTTATGGTGTTTGTGTAATCTTTCAGGTATATTCTCCGAAGCTTGTTAGAAGTGACAAATTTAAAACTGGCAAAGAACAATATCTTGATAAGGAACTGATAAGTGAAGATAGCAGGGATGTAATTGTTGGCCGAATCCCTGTAATGCTCAAGTCTGATTTGTGCTGGATGAACGGGGTTGAGAAAAGCGATTGTGACTTTGACCATGGAGGCTATTTCCTAGTCAAGGGTGCTGAGAAGGTGAGAAACTTGTATCTTTCCTTCCAATGTGTTACTTGTATAATTACAATTTATTGCTCAGTTGTTTTAGAATATTTTGATGGTAGAGTTAGGATTCAAAGATTTATTGAGTCAAGAAGATTTTTGCTTGAATGTCCATGCACTATGCTATTGTCTATACTCTATAGTTAATCTGCATTCCGTGTTGTTTGGAAAATTCTGGAGTGCTGCTGATCAAAAAAAGAAAAAAGAAAAAAGAAAATTCAGGAATGAATCCTTTAACACGATGTGGTAACTTCAAATGTCACAATTCCACTATGTGGAATGCAACTTATAATTCTGACAACAGTAATACAGGAAGCACCTTCCCTCCTTTCTCCTGCCCCATTCTGATTTCTGAGCTGCAGAGCAGCTAATGGGACACTCTTTTAATAAAAGCTCTATGAATTGGTTACATTTTTTGGTACATTAGGTGGACAAGTGTCTTAGAATACTGTGGAATTAAAGAGTTTTAAATCATCCAATTCCTAATTTGTGTCTTTGGGTTGGTGACACTGGAGTGGCTTGCTTTTCCACTCAGATTGTGTTTCATTCCACCTGACGGTCTATAGTCCATTTCTTTAAGAGTTAGGAAGCATCAAACAACTACAACACAAATTGTCATAAATTGCAAGAGTTAGGAAAGATCACACAATTGCAACACAAATTTTCACGAAATTAACTTGACTAAATCAAAGATATTACACATTTGTAGGCTAAAAGTCTCTCAACTCCTATGTTACCAGAAACGCTAATACCCTAGCAAATTATGTATTGGTATGCACCTTCCAAAATATGGTACACTTTCGTACTAAAACAGTAAATTCAGTGATCTCAATTTTTTTTTTTTTTTTTTTTTTTTTTTTTTTTTTCCAGTATATGTCCTTAAATGTTACCTTAGGAGAAAAAAATTAAAATATAATTAACTAAAATTTAAGGTGAGTCAAGTTTTGACAAGACAAAAAATCAAAAAATGGGTCATAATGCTCATAGAAAATATTGCATTTGATTGGATATCTAATAGTTAAAAAAAAAATTAATGTAGAAGTACTTTAAATTCTTAAGTATAATATATACAAGTCTACCCTTATCGTACCATATTTTAGAGCATTTGGTGTACCATGAACGATCCACGTTCCAGGTAACATAGCTTAGCTCTCTTATTTCTGTAAGGACTATGACTCCAATTTGGAAACAAATCAGTGTGTTTGGTTTGAGTTTTTTGGATTAAGTTTTTTGAATTAAGTTTTTTGAAAATTGACTTTTTTAGTTTTCTTATTTTTTTGTTCTTAGTGAATATATTTTAAATTTTAAACATTTTTTTTACTTTTTTAGATGCACCTCACTTAGATGTATCTAAAACGTAAAAAATTTGTGAAAAAATATTTTAAAAAATTAATAAATACATAAAAATACAAAAAATGTACTGAATTCTTGTATTTTTTTATATTTTTGGTATTTAGTGAATTTTTAAAAGATTTTTTTTTACAATTTTTTTACTTTTTAGGTGTATTTATGTTAGGTGTGTCTAAAAAGTAAAAAAATTGCTTAAAATATTAAAAAAATTCAATAAAAACAAAAAAACACAGAAAATAAGAAAGTAGAATTTTCTGAAAAATATTTTTTGAAAAGTGAAAACAAGCAAGGTAAATAATATTTGGTAATAGAAATATTCTAGACCGACTAGGACTTCAAATAACATTACCTGCCACACAAGAAAACCCATTGGTGATTCCTATAGGCCCATGTCTAGCAAATTATGAAAAAATACCCTAAATTACTAAATGATTTTACCACTTGGCAATGTTGTTGAAGCTGGAGGAGTTTTCAAACTTTCCCCAACCCCCAACCCCCAACCCCAAAACAAGGAAGAGAGCAAACCTTCATCTTAAATTTTGAAATATTGGTTGTTCATCATGAAGATATGATTGTGAAGATTTTGTTTTGCTGTGTATGTTTTAGTGGTAATCTTTTTGTGATGTTTATTGCAGACATTTATTGCACAGGAGCAAATCTGCCTGAAAAGGCTTTGGGTGTCTAATAATCCAACTTGGGCTGTTTCATACCGTCATGTTTTAAGAAGGAAAAGAGTTTTTATAAAACTAGTGGACGCTTCTAAAGATAAACAGATTAGTGGTGGAGAAAAAGTCCTTTCAGTATATTTCTCTGGAACAGAGTTTCCAATCTGGATTTTGTTTTTTGCCCTTGGTGTATCTTCCGACAGGGAAGTGGTTAATTTGATTGACTGTGGTACTGAAGATTCCAGAATTGTCAATATACTTGTTGCATCAATTCATGATGCTGATGAGTGTGCTGGATTTCGTAGAGGGGGGAAAGCTCTTAGTCATGTGGAGGGAGTTCTGAAACGCAGCAATTATCCACCTGGAGAATCTATTGAAGAGTTCTTTAGCAATTATTTGTTCCCCAATCTTAGTGGCTTCAGGCGAAAGGCTCGTTTTCTTGGATATATGGTCAACTGTCTCTTGCAGGCCTATACAGGCCGCAGAAAAGTTGATAACAGGGATGATTTTAGAAACAAGAGGTTGGAATTGGCTGGTGAGCTACTTGAACGAGAACTGAGAGTCCACATTAAACATGCTGAGAAGCGTATGGTGAAGGCTCTGCAGAGAGATCTTTATGGAGATCGTCAACTGCAACAGATTGAACACTATCTGGATGCATCAATCATCACCAATGGTCTTTGTAGGGCGTTTACAACCGGAGCATGGACACATCCTTACAAGAGGATGGAAAGGATCTCTGGTGTAGTGGCAATGCTTAGGCGAACAAATCCATTGCAGAGTATATCTGATATGAGGAAAACACGTCAGCAGGTTCAATACACTGGGAAGGTTGGAGATGCCAGATACCCGTAAGTTATTTGAACTTATTTTGGTTCTTCTTTTAATCTCATGTTTTGACCACCCTAAAGGTTGTTACTTCACCTCATTATGTTGTTTGGTAAAGTAATGAGGTCACTACATTGTTATGCTCGGATTATATTATATTGAATCATGTCTTGTTGTTAGGCTGTTGATGATGCCAGCATCACAAGCTTTCTTAAAAGTTTCCTCCTTTTCTCTATTACTACTGGAAAATCTAGTTTTCTGGAATCTTGGTGAGAGATTGATTAACAGCATGGTCCCTTTTAGGATAATGTTTGCATATAGCTGGTGGCTCGATAATCTAAAAGGTTGATAATTTCTTTGGTGAAAAATAGTACATGAGATAGTGCAAACTAACTCTGAGAGTGGCTTCAGACTCCAGAACTTTTTCTTTTTTCATATTAGCTATTGGCTGAAGTTACTGCATCTCATGTAGTTCAGCTTTTTATCCATTTTGTTCTTTATTATTGATAATTCCATGTACTCTCCCTCCTTGTGTTGATTAGAGAATTTGTGTGCATGCATGAGAATTGATAACTTTATTTTATTTGATAAATTATTCCAGATGTAATGTTACTACAAATATAAAGCCATGTGGCTAAAAGTTAAAGTTGGGTTCCTAGTGGCATGTGCATTAAAAAGGTAGCTTGATATTTATTTTCAGAAATTATTAACTAGTTGATGGATACATGGTTATGTAAACAAAGTAATCTATAAGTGTGATATTCATATATAATTTAGTGAAAGACTCATTCTTTATATATGAATGTCGTTGGCGTATTAATCAAGCTCTTCTTTTTTGCTGCATTTTTTGTGTATCAGTATTGGATACCTCTTCTACTACACTGACAATGCATTTGAAAATCTTCGCTACAAAATAAATATATGGCTATTGATGTACACAAACACAAACATAAGGATGCATCTAATTTGAATTTTTATTCCTTGTATTTTCTCTCCAAGATTAATTCGTTCACCTTAAACATTAATGAATTTGTTTGTTTTGGAAAAGGTAAATCTGGTGCTTTCCTATACTCTAGACACGGGCCAGATGATTTTAATGTTTCCAGCAACATTTTATTTTTGTTTGTTCTGTTTTGTTTTTTTTTTCTCTTTTTTAAAGAATAGTCAGAATAAAGATTTGTGTTCTGTATTTTTTTGAATCAGACTGTTAAAGTTATAACATTTATTTATTCCCTCTAATGCTTGTGGAGGTGAAGTCATTTGGATGTTGGGTGAGAGATGTCTGGCAACAATGGTAATCTTATGCTTGCAAATGTTCTGGATGCAGACACCCATCACACTGGGGAAAGATTTGCTTTCTGTCTACCCCGGATGGTGAAAATTGTGGGCTTGTAAAAAATTTGGCCATCACAGGACTCGTCAGCGCAAATGTTCAGGAACCTTTTCTTGACAAATTGCTTGATTGTGGGATGGAGGGACTGGCAGATGATACTTCAACTTTGCTTTCTGGAAAGTACAAAGTTTTGGTGGACGGGGACTGGGCTGGAGTATGTGAAGATTCTAGTTGGTTTGTTGCACAGTTAAGGGCTATGCGACGCAGGAAGGAAGTGCCACACCAGGTTCACACCTCTTTCCATTTACTGTCTAGAACTTTCATATTCAATTATATCTTGAATTCGGTTTGCTAGCTATTATGTGGCAGATGGATTGGATTGGAAAATCTTGTCAAAAATAAATAAATAAATAAATAAATGATTTGGGTCTAAAATTGTTAATATTCCATATAATTTAGTTCCTTCAAGGGATAGATTAGTAGAGCTGTATTGTAAATGTATAAATGTTAAATTATACTTACAAAATGTGCTTATGCTACCTCTATGAGTCAATTTAGTACAGGCTACAAGCTTAACTCGAAGTTCATTTGACAGGATCTTAGATGTGTAATGTTGTCACCACTACTCTACTGAAAGTTCTAAAGTAGTGAAATCAATCAGTGAAGGTTCCACGGTCAGAAATTGCTTTAGTATTTAATCATGGAACATGTTTCAATTACTTTCCGTTGAAGTTATATGTGTTTACCTCTCTTGGGTTCTCAAGCAGACTGATTTGTTTTGCTGTTCATTGCTGTGTGTGTGTAGTATGATTGCATTTGTGTCGTCTAAAGCTCGAGTATCATTTCACTTGTAGGTTGAAATCAAAAGAGATGAGAAGCACAGAGAAGTGAGGATATTTTCTGATCCTGGAAGAATTTTACGTCCTCTTCTAGTTGTTGGTAACTTAAGGAAAGTTAAAGCTCTGAAAGGGGGAAATTACAGCTTTCAAACTCTTCTGGATAATGGAATAATTGAACTTATTGGAACTGAAGAAGAAGAAGACTGCCGAACTGCTTGGGGAATTAAGTACCTCTTGATGGAATCTGAGGGCAAGTCACCTGTCAAATACACACACTGTGAACTTGACATGTCATTTTTATTAGGTTTAAGCTGTGCAATTATCCCTTTTGCAAATCATGACCATGCAAGGAGGGTCCTCTACCAGTCTGAGAAGCACTCTCAACAGGCTATTGGGTTTTCCACAACAAATCCGAATATCAGAGTAGATACCAATGCTCATCAGCTCTACTACCCTCAGAGGCCACTTTTCCGGACAATGCTTTCTGATTCTCTTGGAAAACCAGGATATCCTCTTGGTCACAATGGAGTAGTGCCAAGGCCTGAGTACTTCAATGGCCAATGTGCTATTGTGGCAGTTAATGTTCACTTGGGGTACAATCAAGAGGATTCCTTGGTGATGAATCGGGCTTCATTAGAGCGTGGAATGTTTCGATCAGAACATATAAGAAGCTACAAAGCTGAGGTTGATAATAAGGAAGCATTAGGAAAGAAGCCCAAGTATGAGGATACTGTTAACTTTGGAAAGATGCAGAGCAAAATTGGACGTGTTGACAGCCTTGATGATGATGGTTTTCCATTCATTGGAGCAAATCTCCAGAGTGGTGATATTGTCATTGGGAAATGTGCTGAATCCGGCGTAGACCACAGTATAAAATTGAAGCACACTGAAAGGGGAATGGTTCAGAAAGTCGTGCTATCTGCTAATGATGATGGAAAAAACTTTGCTGTAGTATCTTTGAGACAGGTAATTTCACTTTATAATTGTGATTGAATTTTGGTATGCATATATGTTCATGAAAGTGATTTACTTGATACTTTCAGTGTTCAGGTTTTGCCTTTCTCTTTCTGCAACAGTCGTTTGCCATAAAAAGTTCAATTCCTGATTAACAATTGAATTCTTGACTGTTTGTTTCTTGCACAGGTTCGAACGCCATGTCTCGGTGACAAGTTCTCTAGCATGCATGGGCAGAAAGGTGTATTGGGTTTTCTGGAATATCAAGAGAATTTCCCTTTCACAATTCAAGGGATTGTCCCGGATATTGTCATAAACCCTCATGCATTTCCTTCACGTCAGACTCCTGGTCAATTGCTAGAGGCTGCCTTGGGAAAGGGTATTGCATGTGGTGGTTCGCTAAGATACGCCACCCCATTTTCCACTATTTCTATTGATGCCATAACGGATCAGCTTCATAGGTAACAATGCCATAACGAAGGCATCTTTTTACATTGTGCCATGCTTATTGCAATGCATGTTGGCCTATATTTCATATGTGCTCCATACATTTTCTGGAAAACGTTTTATGTATCTTTTGACATTTGGTATGACGAAAACTAAAGTTAATGGAATACATTTTTCTTGGCCAACTGAAAACAAGTTTATTTGAGCAGAAAATATTTTTCACTATTAAAAGGTTGAAAACTGTTTTCCGAATTGAACTCTTCCTAATACCACCACCACTGCCAACACCACCACCACCACCACCACCATCACAACCACCACTAGCACCACAACTAATACAATCACTCACACATTAGTTCCAAGGTTGCAACCAAACATAGGAAAATGCTTTCTATGGAGAAAATGTTTCTGCCAAAACAAATGGAGTGATGCTATCACTCATTTTGTCATATAAATATAGATATACTCCTTGATACTCATCGGCATACTTGATGCATATACATGGCAGGGCTGGATTTTCAAGATGGGGGAATGAAAGAGTGTACAACGGCCGAACTGGTGAGATGATTCACTCTCTTGTATTTATGGGCCCAACATGCTACCAGCGTCTGACTCATATGTCCGAAGACAAAGTGAAATTCCGCAACACTGGACCTGTCCATCCGCTCACCAGACAGCCCGTGGCAGACAGGAAGCGCTTCGGAGGGATCAAATTTGGCGAGATGGAGCGTGACTGCCTTATAGCCCATGGTGCAGCAGCCAATCTCCATGAACGACTCTTCACGCTCAGTGACTCCTCCCAAATGCACATCTGCCGGAAATGTAAAAACATCGCAAATGTTATTCAGCGGCCGGTGCCTGGCGGTCGTAAGATTAGGGGTCCGTATTGCCGGTTTTGCGAGTCTGTGGAAGAGATTGTCAGAGTGAATGTGCCCTACGGAGCGAAGTTGCTGTGTCAAGAGCTTTTCTCCATGGGCATATCTCTGAAGTTTGATACTGAAGTCTTTTGAGTCGTGAAAACTCTGTTTATCTGTTAATGTTTGGAGCAAAGACATATATATGTGTTCTTATGTAAACTTATCTAGTTGTATTGCAACCATGTATTAAGCCATGAAGGGTGAACTAGTCTTTTGCTCTTGTGTTTTAATGGGTTGGTTTTTTATTTTATTTTATTTTTTCTCAGTATTTACATTGTAGTTCTGAGGCAAGTAAAGCCAATAGAAGGTGAGTGAACCAGAACCAGAAAGGCCTGTTTAACTACATGCTATGCTTCGTTTGGCACCTCTTAGAGTATCCGCATCAGTCTCAACAAGTTTTGAATCAAATTATAATCTAAAATTCACTTTTGTTATTTTAACTAGTCATATTTTTAGTACTCACTTTATCAAACTCTTTATTCTAACTCAATTTTATTAAATTATTAATTTCTTATTGTATTTGTTATTCTTTATTTTTTTATTAAATTGATGAGGTGTCATCCAAATAATTCTTAAAAAATACAAAAATACAAAAAAGAAAATTGCCGTTGACCCGCGGTCGACCAGTTAGACTAATTTTTGGCATTTTTTCTTTTTCTGCTACAGACACTCACGAGACATCCGATGAGATACTTGGGTGGACGATCAGTTTAAAGATTTTGGCCAACTTTTGCTCCAGAAAATATAATAAAAAATCATGTAGCTAATGAACAGTGCCTCAACAAAGTTGTTGAGGTACTGTAGCAAATTTAATAAAAAGTTCATTTACAAAAAAATTGTTGAGTTTAATGGAGGAACAATTTTGTGATTTACTAGCTATATTTTACCTTTTTGTTATTTTGACTATACTGATGCGGATGCGCTTATTAGTTCATTTTGCCAAAAAGAGTGTCAAAAGTGTCTTTACTTGGCTTCAAGTTCCATAAGATAGGGTTTTATATATGCACATTGAGTTTAATAATTAAAAATTATTTTTTTGACAATTTTATTTAATAAAAATAAATTGATGATTTATATTGAAAATAAATTAAAAAATTTGGGTTTAAATAAACAAAATAAAAAATACAGGATTTATTTTGTTATATGACTTAAATTTTGAAATTTTTTCTAATAAATTATTAAATAGAGTAAATAAAAGCAGAACATGAGGGAAAGCAAGCTGAAGGAAACACAACTTGATTACATGATAGGAAATACAAATTTGGAAGACAATGGAGTAAGTAATATTTCAATTATTACAGCTCCTTTTTGGGGGGTTTCTTCTTTTATTATTGATGTTTTTATTAAATAGCTCCTTCTAAGCCTTCTTTGTACTTGTGGTCGCTTCATCCACTAAATGAAGGAACAAAAGGAGTGGGAACTAAGCACAACTAGGGGTGCAACTCGGGCGGGTTCGGTCGGGTTGAGGGTCTGCCCAAGCCCGACCCGAATTGTATTTGGCACTGCCCAAGCCCGCCCAAGCCCGACCATGAACCCGAACATTGTTGCCCAAGCCCGGCCCAAGCTTTGTATTTTGAACTCGGGTTGCCCGAATTGCCCGAATTGCCTGAGTTCAGAAACCTGTAGGTAGATCTAAGGGTAGACATAAAAGATGCTAATCTAATGGTAGAAAACTAACCAAAAAAAAATAAAAAATAAAAATTAAGACTAACTCTTTTACTTAATAGAAGACTAACCAAAAAAAAAAATAAAAATAAAAATTAAGACTAACTCTTTTACTTAATTTATATATATTACATAATTTATTAAATTATATATATATTATATATTATATATTATATAATTTATATAATATATTAAATTGAATTCGGGTTCGGGTTGCTCGGGTTGGCCATTGGTTCTGCCCAAGCCCGGCCCGAATTGCAATTCGGGCATCAAAAATCTGCCCAAGCCCGTCCAGATTACAAGATATAGTTGCCCAGGCCCTAAAAAAACTCGGGTTGGGCTCGGGTTGCTCGGGTTGAGCCCGCCCGAGTTGCACCCCTAAGCACAACCCATTTCTCTTCCTGACAATAGCTCCATGCCCCTCTTTCATATCCAAATCTTCTGGCTTCATCTCCCCTGGAAGCTCCCAATCGAAGTGGTAGAGAAGTAGAGCTAGAGGCAGCTCAACATTTGCCAATCCAAACAACATCCCCGGACATATCCTCCTCCCGGCCCCAAACGGAATAAACTCAAAGTTATTTCCTGCAAACAACAATGATTCATCCCACTAAAAATATCACCACTAATAGCACTAATGCATTAAAAAAGTAAAAAAAAATAAAAAAATATATAACTCGAAGACCAAAACATCACATCATTAATGGCGAGACCCACTGTCACCTAATTAGTGGGAGCACTAATTAGTGCTCCCAAGCATTTTTCTTCGTGCAAAATAGGTTTGTAAGAAGAATATCAGATAGAATCAAACCAATTATAATACGGTCTTTTTCTCAAATCGATGGAACTGAACCAATAATGTTGTCTGTTTTTTGTTTTTAAATTTTTTAGGACAAATATCAACATAAATAATATATTTAAATATTTTTCATTTTTTTGAATATTAGAAAAGAAATTATAAATGCTATACGTTTTACATTAAAGATTAGGATGGAAAACATTTATGAAGCATCCTTTCTATCTCTTTAATTTATTCTAATGGAGGATTCTATAAATTTTTATAAACGGAACACACTCACTATTCCAGTTTTAAATCTGGACTAGAGAGTGTTGTTCGGACCCATGGGGTTTACAATAAGTTTTGTTTCAATGATTTGAACCGTTCAATTTATAAGACTCTTCATGTCACATCATTTACAAAAATTAAAAATAAAATTAAGTACGATTTAGGACGGTGCTGTGTTGGGCTTCTATGGGCCCGTGATGGGCTACCTTTATGTTCTAAATCATTCAATTTCTAAGACTATCAAAGCATATCATTTATGCAAAAAATATATCGTCAATTATTTTGAAAACAAATGTAATTGATCATATAATTAAAGTTATCTAATCAACTTTAGTTTTTTCAAAGATGAATTGTTTGGAAGGCCCTAAAAATAAATAATTGAAAATATCATTATTGTAGACTTTACTCTGAGCCTCACAAAGGCCCAAAAATCACCAACTGGTGCATTACTATTTTATAGAACTCTTTCATATTAGTAACGGTTAAAATCGAACCGTAACATGCTCTTTCAATTTCTCAACTAATAATAATTAAATAAAATAAAAAGTGTGCTTTCTTTTAAGTTGAGAGCATTTGAGTTTAGTAGGTCTATTTTGATATCTATTTTGATGATTTGAACCGTTCACTTTTTAAGACTAGTTGAATAAAATATTCAAGTAAAAAATCAAAATAATTAAATATCATGTTTGAATCATATTTATTTTTTAAAAAAATAAACAAAAAATATAATTTTAAGAATAACGACCTACCTACAAAATCAATGGAACTGTGTTGGAATCTCTCCGGCCTGAAGCTCTGAGCATCATCCCAGTGGTTGGGGTCTCTTCCGATGGCCCAAGCATTGACAAGGACTTGGGTATTGGCGTCTATGTTGTATCCATCAATATTGCAAGGCTCTCTGCTTTCTCTTGGGAGCAACAATGGTGCTGGACGGTGAAGCCTTAGGGTTTCTTTGATCACCATTTTAAGGTAAGCTAGTTTTTGAATGTGAGTCTCATGGTGGATTCTTTGCTTTTCATTGAGCTTTAAGAGTGATTGTCTCAATTCTGCTTGTGCTTTCTTCATTACAGTTGGCTTTTTCATCAGCTCTGCCATTGCCCATTCGACCGTTGTTGATGAAGTTTCAGTTGAACCAGGGAACATGTCCTGCATATTCAATTCAACACACACATGGGATGATAGAGCAGGGAAATTTGACAAACTATAATATAGAGAAGAAAAACACATAGGATGTAAATTAATAGCTAGGAAATATGGATACAGATATGACGATATGACAAAATTTTAAAAAATAAAATACGGATACGACTAGGAAGCATTTGTAAAAAAATATTTTTGAAAATATTATATTAGTAGTCAGTTATGAGCTCAAAAATGTTGAGAAATTATACTGTAATTTTATAATGTAAAATAAAAATATTTAAGAAATAGGTAATATTTTAAGTTGGTAGTTAGTTTACTTCTTTTACTTTTTAATAGGTCATACAAATATTTTATTTTAATATCAAGTTTAATATATTTATATTACAATAACAGAAGAACGATATTTAATTTAATTAATTCTTACTTTCTATGCACTTATAAGAATAAGTCAATTTGACAAATTATATTACTTTAATTCACTATATTCTTCTTATCAAAGAACTAAACAAAATATTGAAAAAATATTTTTGTTTTTATCCTCATAATTATATTATATTTTAATGCTATGTAAGAAATATTACAATTCTAATTTCGTGACTTGAAGTATCCGATACTTCAAAATTAATGAAAAATTAATCAAGAAATATCTGATACTTTTAGAAAGTATCTGATATGTATTTACGAGTATCTAAGGAATATCGATATCCGATACAAATACTTTACTCTTTTAAGGGTTCGTTTGGGATGTGGGTTGGCTTTTTGGCTATTTTAGCCAGGGACTCAAAAGCCTTGTTTTGGATAGGCTTTTTAGTTTTTTTTTTTGACTTTTTTAAGAGAAAAAATAAAATGATTATGGTATGATGTGATGTTTTGTCTTATTGGGTTAAAAAATTTATTTTGTCTTTTTGTGACTAAAATAGCCAAAAAGTCAAAAAGTCTGACATGCCAAACGAAAAATAAAAGTATCCATACTTCATATATTAACAGAATTAGAACTTTCGGGACAAATGTGACAGGGAACACATATTTTAGGTACATATATTCTAATACACAATCATCATTTGAAATTGGATCATTAAGACGCAAATTAAAATTAAAATTTAGACAACCAAATTAACAAACAAACAAACAACACATAATTTAGGTTGCTTTTATCGAAAAACAAAATGATGGAGATAAAGGAAAATGTCTCGTAGCTCAAATTTTGTGGCTCAAAAGTGGCTCAAATGGCCAAAACGACGTCGTTTTGGCCATTTTTATGTTGTTCTGTACTCAAAACGACGTCGTTTTGGCCATTTGAGCCACTTTTGAGCCACAAAATTTGAGCTACGTAGCATTGTCGGTTAAATATAATACTATAACACAAGAACTTACAAAAATGATAGCTTTATGCTGTGTTTGGTTGGAGGATTTTGGAAGAGATTTGGAAAGGAAAATGGAAAATGTAGGTGAAATGCGAATAAAATATGTATATATTTCACATAGTTTCACACAGCTTTTCCCTTTTCCTTTCCAAATCTCTCCCCAAATCTCCCAACAAAACACACCATTAATGTTGTCGTCTGTGATGGGAAACTCAAGATCACCAGTTTTCTCAAGCCTTAGTAGAACATCTAGTAGATCTTCCTCTCTTTGTTCACTTTCTTCTGTGCTTGCCATTCTTCTCTCTCTGATGATGCTTTCAAGGACATCATCAATCTTCCTATGCATTTTCATCAACTTAGGCTTCATCCCACTAACCGCATGAAGCAACTTTATGGATGGAAACAAATCAGCCAAGTCAAAACCTCCTGCCAAAGATGTGGTGTCTTTCATCAGCTCCATCAATACTTCTTGGTCTCTGCACTTCTTTCCTGTTCAACAAAGCAAAATCATGAAAATCAAGCAATCAAACAACAGTAAATAATAATAATAATGATAAAGGAAGAATTACATGCAGGCAGGAAAAGAAATTTTTTTTTTTCAACACATGAAAAGTGCAAGTGTGTTTCTAATGGAGTACAAATGAAACTTGCACCTCTCATGTGTTCGTTATTTTTTTTTTCTTTTCTCACATGCATGCAGTTTCCCATAATAATAATAATAATAATAACAATAATAATAAAAGTATGAAAAGGAAAATAGCTTGTGAAATTAATGACAAATAGGACAAGTTATTCTACAACCATATTCACCTCCCTTCTTGTAGAAAGAGATGGGCCCTATATCTATAGGAAGAAATACAATTAAGTGGATTTTTGGAAAATTAAAACCTTGTTTGATAATATCACTTTTAGTTTAAAAGTCAAAAAATCATTAAAAAAACTAAAAAATTAACAACTTGAACAAAAAAGTCAAAGATTTTATTTTCCAACAATGCTAGGTAGCTCAAATGGCTCAAATCACTCAAAACGACGTCGTTTTAATAGATTTTGAGTGTAAAACGACGTCGTTTTGATAGATTTGAGCCATTTGAGCCACAAAATTTTGAGCTACCAAACATTTTCCTTTATCAACTTTCTCTCTACTTTCTGCACATCTTTTTGTAAAAAACTAAAAAGTCATCCCAAATATATTAGTTTTTTTTTACATCATATTTTAGCCAAAAAAACTAAAAACTTACTAAAAAAACTTGTTCCCAAGCAAGGCCTAAGTGCAGATACATACAAAAATTTTAAAATTTTAATTAGTAATATTTATAAAATTCACTCTTGATGAATAATTTATTTTCTAAATCTACACGTAATTGTATTTTCTCCATATATTTATAAACAATGGACATGTAGACATAACTTCTTATTATCAATATTGTTGCTTAATTAACTTTCCAACATTACCCACTGCTGCTTAGCTCATAAAGTTTTCCAGACAGATTGACTGGTACTCCTGCTTACAACTTTACATATTCAATAAGGAATCCGGATCCTCCGTCGCACTCTCCTGCAGCGCTTTCCTATCGCCCTCCAAAACGACGTCGTTTTGGAGGTTTTTTTTTTTTTTTTTTTTCCTTTTCTTCTTCTTCTTTCTTTCTTTCCAACACTGCTATGTCTCTCTCTCTCTCTCTCTCTCTCTCTCTCTCTCTCTCTCACTGATAACTCTCTCTCTCTCTCTCTCTCTCTCTCTCCTCATTTCAGATTGCAAATTGAATCGGAGAGAGGAGCAACAATCATCGACCCTTCTTCTTCTTCTTTCTTATTTTGATTTTCCCCTCTGGTTTTTGGGTCTCCAGATCTGCCTCCCTGCTTCATCTTTTTTTTACCTACAAACCCAAGAAACCCAGATCTGCCTCTCTGCTTCATCATCATCATCATCATCAAACCCAGAATAATTTCTCTGCTTCATCTATTTTTTTACCCACCCAAAATTTCAAACCCAAGAACTAAAATCAACTTTCATCACCATCATCAAACCCAGATGAACAAGAAGTATAGCGACCCCGGTCTTTTCTCATTTGATTATTGTATCCGGACTTAGGTTCCGTAGATTCCGTCATTATATAATTGTTGTTGTCATTCATTATTTTCTTATTTTGAGTCTTGGGTTGTGTTGGGAAGTTTTAGAGCAGGTTGGTTGAGCTTAGGAACCAAGTCCAGTTGCCCAGATTTTGGCTTGTCTGCTCGAGCGGGGAATTGGACGCTCGAGCGGGGAATACACCCATCCAGTATGTCCTGTGTAGTGTTGGCCGCTCGAGCGGGGGATTGGACGCTCGAGCAGGAAGTCGTGAGTGACGCTCGAGCGGGGAGTTGGGAGCTCGAGCGGGGACCTGTCTGCAAAAAACTTCTGGGAGAGTGCATTCGCCGCTCGAGCGGGAGTTTGGCCGCTCGAGCGGGAGTCTGTGAGTGGCGCTCGAGCGGGGGTTTCTACGCTCGAGCGGGGCGACTGGTATAAAAATTCGAGATCCGACTTTCAGGATCATTTTTCATCTCCTTTTTGATTTTAAAACCCTAGAACCGTCTTCTCCCTCTCCCTACACACCTTCTCTCTTAGGTTTGATCTACTTAGAGTGTATTTCTACCTTAGATCCTTTATTAAAAAGTTAGAGTAAGTTGAGGGCTTCGTTTTAATCTGAGAAACTTGGGATTTGGAGCACGTTGGTCTTTGGTCTTCATCTCCATCTTCTCCATACGGGTTATTTTCTTCGAGGTAGGGATTTCCTACTCCATTTTATAAGTTTTGTTCTAAGTTTTGGTATTTTGATATGTTGGGGATACTTTGGTAAATTTTGGGAAAAACCCTAGTTGTATTATTGAATTAATTTGTATAAGTAATTCATGGAATTGGGAAAAGATGGTTAAATTCATGGAATTGGGGAAATCATTGGTTAAATAGCGTAATTATGCAATTGGAATCATTTGTCTATTGAATTGTTGACATAGTTATTTTCAGTTTAGAAATAACTGTTTTGGGCTATCGGTGGAGGATAGTCGTGATTGTTGTAGACATTGCATGTGGATTAGGAATAACTGAAACTAATCACATTGGTTAAGTCATTAATTTTGACTATTGCATTAATACAGAAAATACGTGTATTGATTGAGCATTGCATTTGCATATATTGTTTTGTGTGGGAGGAGATAGGGGATGTACTCCACGGTTTAGGGGAAGATAGGGGATGGACCTCTAAACCGGATTTTGTTTGGGAGGAGATAGGGGATGGACTCCATTAGCATCACTTTTGTGTGTGCTTATTTATATAGAAGTGTTTTATTGATACAGCACTAAAATGTGTATCAATTTGGAAGTATGAAGTGTTTGATTTGAGCTTGAGTCTCATTTGTTTGTTGATATTGGAAGGATGTGAATATGATATATGTGATTCACTGTTGTAAGTTTGGCCAGGTTCTGAGCCATGTTGATTAAATTGGAAAGTAAAACGTATCTTTGGCAATAGTGTCATGAGACTGTAAAATGAAGTAATTGATTATTTTGGTTAACCATCTGTTGAATGCTATTGCTTTATTCATTGCTTATATGTGGTTTAGTATATTTCTACTGGGCTGTGGCTCACCCTTTATGGGAACATCATTTTCAGGTTCAGGTGATAAACTACCTCCAAGGACTTAGCTTGGGAGGGTTTGGCTTCTGGATTGAAGAAGACTACCTTTAGTTAATAGTTTTTATTTATTAGTACATGTAAACATTCAAGCCTAGGGCTTTTCTTGTATTGAGATTAGAACTCATATTTTTGAATCCAAGTGTTGGCTTGGAAAGATGTAAGCCTGTAGGGCATTTTATTCGATGTTACATGTAATGCTTTATTTAGTAATACTCTGATGAATGAATTAATAAATCGTCTTCTTTAAATAATGCATGTCAATGATATATAATGGGTTAATTTTGAGGGCGTTACAACTTGGTATCAGAGCGTACCGGGTTTGAATACTTTGGGTACGTGGGAAGTGATTAGTATCACATTGGGTTCGTCTCGTTTGATAGAGACTTAGTGTAATGTTATATGCTTATGTGATAACATGTTTATGTGATTATGTGGGTATGGAATGTAGTTTCTAGGATGTTGATTGGACCCTTGAGTTTCTAGTAGTCTTGTTGGAAAGGCACTTGATCACTGCTGTTTCCAACCGGAACTATAGTAATGCATTGGGACTATCATTATCCGGGAATGAAATTCGTAGGTGCTTATGTGATTATGTGCTTACGTGGAATGAATTATTGTTGTCCATTGCATTAGGACGCGAGTGTTTAGCTTCGGCACATTTATTAATGTGCTAATGTCTTTGTCTCCTTTATTAGGATGTCAGGACGAGGACGAGGACGCGGTAGGCGTGGTAGGCCGCGCAGGCAGGAGGTGCCGGTGCCAGAGGAGATTCCGGCAGTTCAAGAGGGAATTGGCCAGGCCAATGTGGCCGAGCCAGTAGGCCAGCAGGCTATGGGCGCTCTAGCCCGAGAGATAGCAGGGCCATTCAGGGAGTCAGTAGGCATTCTCAGAGCTGAGAATCAAGCTCAGGCTGTTATTGCGGATGCAGGACCTTCCTTTCTGAAGAGGGAGTTCTTCCGGTCTAATCCGGATGAATTTGTGGGTAATCCAAAAGAGCCGCTTAAGGCAGATGAATGGCTCGAATAGACAACGAAGACGTTTGAGATGCTTGGCATCGAAGACGAGGGGTTGAAGGTGACCTTGGCATCATTCCAGTTGAAGGGGGATGCAAGTCAGTGGTGGAAGTTCACTAAGGGGCGTATAGGAGGTACATGGGAGGCTTTTGTGAATGCTTTCCAGGAGAAGTTCTTATCTCCAGCAGTTAGGGAGAAGCTGAGAGACCAGTTCTGCCAGCTTAGGCAGTCGAGTTCTTCAGTGGCCGAGTTTGAGGCTGCATTTACTAGTTTTTCCAGGTTTGCACCTGAGTTGGTGGCGTCTGAGGAACGCCGTTGTATTGAGTTTGAGAAGAAGTTGAGGCGTGGCCTCAAGCTGAGAGTTGGGGGAACTATGATTCGGGATTATGGGCGTATGGTTGATGCTGCAGCCCACATGGAAATTATGATGCAGGAGGAGGAGGAAGGACAGAAGGGCTCCAAGAGGAGTCAGGATGGGCAGAGTGATGGTAGGAGACAGAAGGGTTTTAATCCTCAGCAGTCTCAGGGTAGCTTTTCTAGATCGACTTTTCCTGTGCCGAGTGCTAGTTCGGGGAAAGGCAGTCAGGGAGATATTACCTGTTTCAAGTGTGGCCAGCTGGGCCACAAGTCTCCAGTTTGTCCTCAGAGGGGAGGAGTGCAGAGAGCAGCATCATCTTCGGCTCGATCTCAGAGCCAGAGTCAGGGTAGAGGCCAGCCACTCTCGTGTTATCAGTGTGGTCAGCCAGGGCATATGAAGAGGTATTGCCCGCAGTTGGGTGGCACACCTGTTGCATCGGGTTTGAGGCCGATTCAGGGTCAGCAGCCAGCTCAGTCGGGTCAGGCCTCGAAGGCCAATCAGGGGGCTTCATCGTCCTAGTCAGTGCAGCAATTTTATGCTCCTAGGGGTGAGCAGGTTGATCAGAGGTCGTCTGGGCGCGTGTATGCTGTTACCGCGTAGGATCTTGTGCCGGCACCATCAGTTGTGAGAGGTACCTTTTTGTTTTGCAACTCGGTTGCTAATGTTTTGATTGATACGGGTGCATCTCATTCCTTTGTGTCTGCTGCATTTGCATCTGTTTTGGAGTTGGAGTTAGTACAGTTATCATCTCCTATTTGTGTAGTGTCACCTCTTGGGGGTGAATTGATCTTGAAACAAGGTGTTAGGGGTTGTGATATAGAGGTTGATTATCATAGAATCCCATTTTCCTTTGTAGTTATGCCTATGAGGGGTTTCGATGTTATTTTGGGTATGGACTGGTTATCGTCATACCGGGCAGTTATTGATTGCTACCGCCAGAGGGTCACTTGTTGTACCGTGAGCGGAGAGTATTTTCATTTTCTGGGGGACCGGGTTGGTGATGTGTTGCCACCGGGGTATGTTCCGCGAGGACGGAGTGAGCTTAGTGGTCTACTTGCTAACCTTTCAATTAGTGAGGATGTTGAGACTCAGATTGTGTTGCCAAGGGTGGTGTGTGAGTACTCGGACGTTTTTCCCGAGGATCTTGTTGGTTTGCCACCGCATCGAGAGATTGAGTTCTCTATTGACCTGGTGCCCGGCACGGCGCCGATTTCTATGGCACCTTATCGTTTTGCCCCAGCCGAGTTAGTTGAGTTGAAGATTCAGCTCCAGGAGTTGCTAGACAAGGGTTTTATACGTCCTATCGTTTCGCCGTGGAGAGCACCAGCCCTCTTTGTTAAAAAGAAAGGTGGTGCTTTGAGACTGTGTATAGATTACCGGAAATTGAATCGGGCTACAGTTAAGAATAAGTACCCTATGCCCCGTATAGATGATCTGTTCGATCAGTTGAAAGGTTCCCGTTGTTTCTCGAAGATAGACTTGAGATCAGGTTATCATCAGTTGAGAGTCAGGGAGGAGGATATTCCAAAGACGGCATTCCGTACGCGGTATGGCCACTATCAGTTTTTGGTGATGCCATTTGGGCTCACCAATGCACCGGCAGTATTTATGGATTTGATGAACCGGATATTTCGGGAATTTCTAGATCGTTTTGTAGTTGTCTTCGTGGATGACATCCTTATCTATTCACCTTCAGAGGAAGAGCACGAGGAACACTTGAGGGTGGTGCTTGATTTACTTAGAGCCCATCAGCTTTATGCTAAGTTTGGGAAGTGTGAGTTCTGGCTAGAGGAGGTGAAGTTCTTAGGCCATGTAATTTCTAGGGAAGGGGTGTCTGTTGATACATCCAAGACAGAGGCAGTGCAAGATTGGGTACAGCCTAAGAGTGTGTTTGAGATCCGCAGTTTTCTGGGATTAGCTGGGTATTATCGCCGGTTTGTAAAAGATTTCTCCAGATTAGCTTCGCCTTTGACTAGATTGACTCGGAAGGGAGTCAAATTTGTATGGAGTGAGACTTGTGAAAAGTCGTTTCAGGAGTTGAAAGTTAGACTGACCACCGCTCCAGTATTGATTATTCCAGAGAGAGGGTTGGGTTATACAGTCTATTGTGACGCCTCACGAGAGGGTCTGGGTTGTGTGTTAATGCAAGAGGGGAAAGTAGTTGCCCATGGCTCACGTCAGTTGAAAATTCACGAGCAGAATTACCCTACGCATGATCTAGAGTTAGCAGCTGTGATATTTGCCTTGAAGATTTGGAGGCATTATCTTTATGGTAAGAAATTTGAGGTATTCTCGGATCATAAGAGTCTGAAATATTTGTTTACACAGAAAGATTTGAACTTGAGGCAGAGGAGGTGGATGGAGTTCATAGAGGATTATGACTTTGAATTGCATTATCATCCGGGAAAGGCCAATGTGGTGGCCAATGCCCTTAGCAAAAAACCTGTTGGTGTCATAGCTAGTATAGCCATCCGAGAGTGGGAGATGTTAGGTGCACTTGGAGAGTTTGATTTGCTTCTGGGCGAATCCGTTGAGGCTGCGGCCTTGTTTTCTGTTATTGCACGGCCTACACTTGTGACTCGAGTGTTAGAGGCTCAGAGGGGCGACCTTGAGGTAGAATCCCTCCGTGAGAAGATTTCTGGTAGGAAGGTTGAGAAAGGTTTGACGGTGTATCCCGACCTGAGTGTGAGATACCGAGACCGTCTGTTTGTGCCGGAGTCTCATCGAGAGGAGGTACTCCGAGAGTTTCATCATTCACGCCTTGCGGTGCATCCGGGAGGTACTAAGATGTATCGGGATTTGGGTCGCCAGTTTTGGTGGCGGGGTATGAAGAGAGATGTGGCAGCTTTCGTGTCTAAGTGCCTTACTTGTCAGCAAGTGAAGGCCGAACATCAAAGGCCAGCGGGTTTGTTGCAACCCTTGCCTATTGCCGAGTGGAAGTGGGAGCATGTCACTATGGACTTCGTTGTAGGTCTTCCGAGGACTCAGCGGGGCAGTGATGCTATTTGGGTGGTTGTAGACCGGTTGACTAAGTCGGCGCACTTCATTCCTATGCGCGTGAGAGATTCGGTAGATCATCTTGCCGACTTGTACATTCGGGACATAGTGAGGTTACACGGGGTTCCAGTGACGATTGTCTCGGATAGAGATCCTCGTTTTACTGCCAGGTTGTGGCAGAGTTTGCAGAGTGCCTTAGGCACTAAGTTGACCTTTAGCACGGCTTATCATCCTCAGACTGACGGACAGTCCGAGCGTACTATTCAGATACTTGAGGATATGCTTCGGGGTTGTGTTCTTGACTTTAGCGGGTCATGGGAGAGGCACTTGCCATTAGTGGAGTTTGCCTACAACAACAGCTTCCAGTCTAGTATCGGTATGGCACCGTTTGAGGCCTTATACGACCGACCGTGTAGGTCTCCTGTTTGTTGGGCCGAGGTGGGTGATGCACCTCTGTTGGGTCCGGAGTTGGTGAGGGAAACGACGGAGAAAGTTGAGCTTATCCGTAAGAGACTTGTTACAGCACAGAGTCGTCAAAAATCTTATGCCGACCGTAAGAGAAGACCTTTGGTGTTTGAGGTGGGTGATCATGTCTTTCTGAAGATATCACCTAGACGGGGTTTGATGAGATTTGGGAGGAGCGGGAAATTGTCCCCTCGGTTCATTGGTCCTTTTGAGATCCTTGAGAGGATTGGCGAGGCTGCCTATCGTCTAGCTTTGCCACCGCAGTTTTCCGGAGTACATGACGTGTTTCATGTGAGTATGCTTCGGAAGTATGAGCCGGATCCATCACATGTGTTGGATTGGACCGATTTAGTGGTTGATGAGGATGTTTCGTATGAGGAGAGACCGGTTCGGGTCTTGGATAGGCGGGATCAAGTTTTGCGAGGCAAAACCATCCCTTTGGTCAAAGTTTTGTGGAAACATCACGAAGTGGAGGAAGCCACTTGGGAACGTGAGTTGGAAGTCCGCGAAAAATACCCGGACATGTTTGTCGATTTGTAATCTAGTATTTAGATTTTGTAATATTGTTAAACTTAAGAGCTTTACATGTGTCTTAAGTTGTAAAACGTTGAGTATGTTTTGATAAATGGGTCTATCTTGAAACTTGCTTCATTGTAGAAGTTTAGTGTAACATTGCATCTATTGAGTACATCGTTGAATGTGTTGTTTATATCATGCGATTGAATATGATATGGGAATTGTTAACATTAAAAGGAATAATCCATAATAATGATACAGGTTGAAATATATGTTGTTTTATATATATTGTGAGATACCCTTTGATAAAGAGATGAAGTGACCAGTATTGGGTCAAGATGTTTATTGTTGTTATACAATATCTTTGAGAATTGAGAAAAATTTGTTTTTATTTACAAACTTATGCTTAATTTCGGGGACGAAATTCTTTTAAGGGGGGGAGGTTATAGCGACCCCGGTCTTTTCCCATTTGATTATTGTATCCGGACTTAGGTTCCGTAGATTCCGTCATTGTATAATTGTTGTTGTCATTCATTATTTTCTTATTTTGAGTCTTGGGTTGTGTTGGGAAGTTTTGGAGCAGGTTGGTTGAGCTTAGGAACCAAGTCTAGTTGCCCAGATTTTGGCTTGTCCGCTCGAGCGGGGAATTGGACGCTCGAGCGGGGAATACACCCATCCAGTATGTCCTGTGTAGTGTTGGCCGCTCGAGCGGGGGATTGGACGCTCGAGCGGGAAGTCGTGAGTGACGCTCGAGCGGGGAGTTGGGAGCTCGAGCGGGGACCTGTCTGCAAAAACTTCTGGGAGAGTGCATTCGCCGCTCGAGCGGGAGTTTGTGAGTGGCGCTCGAGCGGGGGTTTCCACGCTCGAGCGGGGCGACTGGTATAAAAATTCGAGATCCGACTTTCAGGATCATTTTTCATCTCCTTTTTGATTTTAAAACCCTAGAACCGTCTTCTCTCTCTCCCTACACACCTTCTCTCTTAGGTTTGATCTACTTAGAGTGTATTTCTACCTTAGATCCTTTATTAAAAAGTTAGAGTAAGTTGAGGGCTTCGTTTTAATCTGAGAAACTTGGGATTTGGAGCACGTTGGTCTTTGGTCTTCATCTCCATCTTCTCCATACGGGTTATTTTCTTCGAGGTAGGGATTTCCTACTCCATTTTATAAGTTTTGTTCTAAGTTTTGGTATTTTGATATGTTGGGGATACTTTGGTAAATTTTGGGAAAAACCCTAGTTGTATTATTGAATTAATTTGTATAAGTAATTCATGGAATTGGGAAAAGATGGTTAAATTCATGGAATTGGGGAAATCATTGGTTAAATAGCGTAATTATGCAATTGGAATCATTTGTCTATTGAATTGTTGACATAGTTATTTTCAGTTTAGAAATAACTGTTTTGGGCTATCGGTGGAGGATAGTCGTGATTGTTGTAGACATTGCATGTGGATTAGGAATAACTGAAACTAATCACATTGGTTAAGTCATTAATTTTGACTATTGCATTAATACAGAAAATACGTGTATTGATTGAGCATTGCATTTGCATATATTGTTTTGTGTGGGAGGAGATAGGGGATGTACTCCACGGTTTAGGGGAAGATAGGGGATGGACCTCTAAACCGGATTTTGTTTGGGAGGAGATAGGGGATGGACTCCATTAGCATCACTTTTGTGTGTGCTTATTTATATAGAAGTGTTTTATTGATACAGCACTAAAATGTGTATCAATTTGGAAGTATGAAGTGTTTGATTTGAGCTTGAGTCTCATTTGTTTGTTGATATTGGAAGGATGTGAATATGATATATGTGATTCACTGTTGTAAGTTTGGCCAGGTTCTGAGCCATGTTGATTAAATTGGAAAGTAAAACGTATCTTTGGCAATAGTGTCATGAGACTGTAAAATGAAGTAATTGATTATTTTGGTTAACCATCTGTTGAATGCTATTGCTTTATTCATTGCTTATATGTGGTTTAGTATATTTCTACTGGGCTGTGGCTCACCCTTTATGGGAACATCATTTTCAGGTTCAGGTGATAAACTACCTCCAAGGACTTAGCTTGGGAGGGTTTGGCTTCTGGATTGAAGAAGACTACCTTTAGTTAATAGTTTTTATTTATTAGTACATGTAAACATTCAAGCCTAGGGCTTTTCTTGTATTGAGATTAGAACTCATATTTTTGAATCCAAGTGTTGGCTTGGAAAGATGTAAGCCTGTAGGGCATTTTATTCGATGTTACATGTAATGCTTTATTTAGTAATACTCTGATGAATGAATTAATAAATCGTCTTCTTTAAATAATGCATGTCAATGATATATAATGGGTTAATTTTGAGGGCGTTACAAGAAGAACCCATTTTTTGTTCAGAATTAGTTGTGTATAGCTTCGTGGATGTAGTTTTGAAAGCTGCTTGAACATTAAATGTTCAAGTGCTTTACATTGATTGTGAAGTTTTTATAATTAGGGCCTGCTAAGAAATTTAAATCTTATGCTTTTGAGCTTGAGTTCAAGAAAGCGAGCAGAACAGGAAAAGAAAGTCTACTTTCCTTAGTAGTTAATGCTTTCTCTCATCCTTTAACAAAATATTTAAAAATTTGGAGCAGTTCAAAAATCAATAAAAAAAATAAAAGGCAAAAAATGGTAACCTAAAATTAAGATTGTCTCTTCATCATATTTTCTTTTGACCCCCTGTTTTTCATGGTAATCAAACAACGAAAAGTGTTTTTCTTTGCATTTTCTTCCCCTTTCCTTCACAAATGGAAAGCCAAATATAGCCTCAAAGTTGCAGGGCCTAAACAGAGATGGCAAAAATCTCCAAAAAATAAAAAGAATCAAGAAATGAAAGAATTTAAATAGAATTGAAAGAGACCCAAAAAATGGGTTTTGTGAAGAGAGAGAGAGAGAGAGAGAGAGAGAGAGAGAGAGAGAGTGGCGAGTTGTGGTGTTGTTGGGTATGTGATGTGTTGGTGCCTCTCTCTGTGTTGTGAAGAAGAAACGACCTCAACAACCGAAACCCATCAGCAGAAAGAGAGAGAGAAAGAAAGAAAGAAAGAAGAAGAAGAAAAGAAAAGAAAAGAAAATCTCTAAAACGACGTCGTTTTGGAGGGCAATAGGAAAGCGCTGCAGGGGAGTGTGACGGAGGATCCAGATTCATTCAATAAGATCCCAGATTTCATTTTCTCGAATGCCATGGAAATACCGGACTTTACTGGCACTCAAGAGTTCCTCCGTGCAAATTTTTCGCATTTGTCTCAAATAACCACCGTAGGGAGAGAAACCGATGTCAGAGCGGTACAGAAGAGTCTCGGCGACAAGAAGTCTCGGCCTGTTTGCTAGGGCAAGATCATGGGTTGTCATCACCATTTTGGCTAGCTGAGGCGATGATATGACAACAGCAGAGACTTCACCGAGCTGGAGGTGCATTAGAGGCCCGTGTTTGGTCGCTAAGTCTCGAAGACTGCGGTGAGGAAGAGAGGATAGCTGGTGGATGTTTCCGATAAGAGGTAGCTTCCATAGACCTGGAGGGAGGTTTTGAATGGCGGTTCGGGTTTTGGGTCTTATCCATTGCTTTACTAGCATGAACAAGAAAAGGATGAGGAATAAAAGAGTGGTTAGAGAGACGGGAAATTGGTCCACCATGGTAGATAGAGAGAAGACAGTGCTATTGTTAACCTATTCTCCTCCAAGATTTTCATTAAGTATTTGTAATTTATCATTTATTTTAGAATAAATTACAAATACACTCTTTGAGATTTGCTTAAAATATAAATTATCTTCTGTGATTTAAAAAATTACAAATACTCTATTGTCAAAAATTTTTATTTAACAGAATTAGCTAAAAAATAAAGTTCATAATTACTTTTCTATACAATAATAAAATTACTTAAATTATTAATTAAAACATATTTCTAATATCATGTAATTTTCAGAACTACAAGAAACAATTCTTATTTTAATCCAATCTCAAGAAATATATTTGTAACTTACCCTTTATCTTTATTATTGTTTCTATCTCATCTTAAAAGTTAAATTAACCCTTTACTTATCTAATTGGGCAAATTATTGGAAAACTATGATAGTAGTCATTGTACTTCTCATGTCATTTTAGTTTTTATATTTTTAATTGGTTTGATTTTGATAATAAATTTATGATTTTGTGTTAATATAGTCTAATTGATTACAACTGTGGCACTCCAAAATATATTTACGTAACCTTTGAAAAAAATATATAATTATAATATTTTTTGGGCTATAGTAGAATATAGGAAATCTGTGCCTATTGATTGAATCAAGAAACCTCGTGGATGGCATGGCAACTACATGGCTATATAGTGCTGCATAGTAAGGGTTTTTTCACCTATAAATATGTGAGTTGTATGATAATAAAATCACAAGAATAACAAACAAGAGGTATATGAGAGAGTAAGCCGAAGTCAAAAGTGAGAGCAAATGATCAATTTTGAGGTAAGTTTTATTATATTTTGGGCTTCCATAACTTGTTTTTGTAAAATCTGTTTTGCAAATTATATTGGTTTTTAAAATATGTTATTGTTAAAAGAACTTTATTTGCTTAAAAGGGGAATCCATAGATTAAATTGTTTATGAAATGTGTTTTTGAACAATGATTTTGTAAGTATTACCACGAAGGTCCCATACTTTGGGGGATTTAAATAACCATTGGTCAATTGATTAGCTACTTTGGTGACCCTTTGAATTGTCACTTTATGTGACTTCGTTTTGTTCTGTTATCAGTTTAAGTGACCATCTGTTGTCATGGATCCATTGACTTTCTGATTTCTAGTGTGGAGCAAAGTGTTGTGTGGCACTAAGTGCTGTGTGAAGCTAAGTGCTATACTATTGTGGGAGCCACCTCTAGAATTCATATGAGCCACATCTTGAGTCCATATATCTGTTTTGTTCTGTTCTGTACCGTGGTTGATTATTTGCTTATATAATTTTCGCGTTATGTTTTTGTTATTTAAAATGATTTATGTATTTTCGTTACCAAACACATCTTTGTTTAACCTAAATAATTATCCATGGTAATTTTTATACCCTTATACTCTCAGTATAATATTTATCACTTTGCCATGTACTTATAGTTGTTAATCACTTTCAGGTGATGAAGGTTAATTATGGACTTGTTCCCTTGTCCGCATGTTAGTGTAGCTGGACCAGGGCTTGGGTAGACACAGATACTTTGTAACCATAATTTTAGCTTTGGCAATGTAAATAAATAAAAGTTCCAATGTATATTTTTTATTATATAAATATTTGGGTACCTTTTTATTTTATTCCGCTGTATTTTTAATATGATACATTTTGGTATTGACTTATGTTTTTGTCCTGTCACGACTCCTAGTCTCTAGGTACCGGGTTTGGGTCATAACAATAACTCTTAGCATTTTTTTTAATAGAAAATATGAACATAAGTGTCCCGTGTCATATTTTTAAGGCAAAATTATAAATTTACTCAACTCAGTTAGTTAATTTCAACCAATTTAGTGATAATTTTCTTGAAAAAAAACACTAAAGATATTAATATGAAATTAAGAGTCAAAATTAAGCCAATTGAAAGTATAAAACCAAAATGACACAAGGGTAAAATATAGAGACTATCCGTGCAATTTGTCCTAAATAATTATGAAGTTGGATTTTCTCAACAAAAATACTAAAAATTCTAAATAAATTATCAAATAGTACATAATTACTTATTCATCATTTTATCATATATTCTATTAAATATTTAACTCCGCCGGGGTTATTAATAACTCCGCCAATCCCAAGCCCGGTTAAGGAGGAGGGTTGTGTGTTAGGTAGCCGACTGCCAACACATAAAAAAGTTGCTCAAATCCCTTACGAAAATGAATCATACTTTGAATCATTTAAATGCTAGGTCGTTCCTCTCAAGTGACGCGTTGCGCCTACCTTTGGGTGTTTTGAAAAATGAGTAAGGGGCGCCGTATTGATGCCTGGGTGCGCTGAAAAATGGGCAAAGGTTCCCGCGTTTTTCTGGGCGAGCGCAGGTAAAGAAGCTAGTCCAAGACTATAGGTTTAGGGTAGCCACTTGGAACATAGGAACCTTAACTGGTAATGCGATGAAATTGGTAGATGTTATGATTAGGAGGAGAGTTAGTATAGCTTGGGTACAAGAAACTAAGTGGACGGGTGAGAAAGCTAGGAAAATTGAGGATACCGGTTTTAAACTATATTATAGGAATAAGGATAGATGCAGGATGGGGTAGGAATCATAATTGCCAAGGGTCTTGTGGGGAGTGTAGTGGCAGTCACTAGGAAAGAGGATATGATTATGCTAGTTAAACTAGTTATTGGAGGGAATGTAGTGAACGTTATTAGCGCATACGCCCTTCAAGTAGGATTAGATGATCAGACTAAGAGGGATTTTTTTAGAGCAAATGGATGAGATCTTACAAGAGATACTCGTAGGAGAGAACTTGGTTATAGGTGGAGATTTTAATGGCCATATAGGCATAGATAAACTACGCTATGAAAGAGTGCATGGTGGATACGATTTTGGTGACAGAAATGAGGCTGGAGAGAGTATCTTAGATTTTGCGTTGGCTTCTGACCTGGTGGTGGCCAATACTAGGGATGTAATCGGTTTGGTACGGTCGGTATTTAGGTAAAAAATTACACCGAATCAATAATGTCGGTTTTATTATTTTGAATACCGATACAGACCGTTTCTCACATCAAACCGCACCAAACCGAACCAATTGAAACGGTTCGGTTTTGTGCTATTTAATCGGTTTAGAATTTTTCAAACTTGAGCCACTTTTAAATATAATTATTAATCTATATAAAAATATTAAATTAGTTATTTGTCTACCATTTCAAACATATCCAATCCATCCATTTAATACATACTTTTTAATTCCTAAATCAACAAAAATATAAATAAAAAAAAGTTTAAAAATACTAAGGTTTCAAGAATAATGAGTTAGAGTTAAGATTATATATAATAAGAGTTTATAAACTTAGCCTATAAAGATGATAAGGTTAATTAATTAAGGTTAATAATTTATTATACTTATTAATATCATTAGATTATTAGATTATATATATATATATATATATTATAAATACAAAATATGTTGAAGCGGTCGGTTTCGATTTAGATTGGTGCACAAGGTGCTTAAACCGATACCGAACCGAAAATCGAAAAAATTCAAATTTTAAAACCGTACAGATTGATTTTTGTTAAAAAAACAGACCAAATATAGCCGGTTTGGTCCGATTCAATCGGTTTGGTCGGTTTTTTCTATTTTTCTTACATCCCTAGCCAATACTATGTATAAGAAGAGGGAGGGGCATTTGATAACCTTTAAGAATGGATTAGTTAAGAGCCAAATAGATTACTTCATAGTGAGAAAAATGGACTGCCTAAAATGCAATGATTGTGGGGTGATTCCTAGAGAGAGACTGGCCTCTCAACATAGGATTTTGGTACTAGATTTATATTTTAGAGAGCAATACTAAGCTAGGAAGGATGGTGGGTGTCGTAGGACGAGATGGTGGGACCTAAAAGGGGATAAACTAGAAATATTTAAGAATTGAATGGATAAGGAAGGTACTTGGGACTTGGGACTTGGAAGATGATGCTAACATTACGTGGAATTCGATGGCCAATTGTATGAGGAGAATCTCAAGGGAAATGCTTAGAGAGTCGAAAGGAACGGGACTCAGCTTTAGGGAAACTTAGTGGTGGAGGGAAGAGGTTCAAACGGTAATTAAGGCAAAAAAAAAGTGCTTCAAAAAGTGGCAGAAGGATAAAACCGAGGAAAACCTTAAGAGCTATAGATTGGTTAATAAGGAGGTCAATAAAGTAGTGAGAAAGACCAAGTTGAAATCTTATGATGACCTATACACTAGACTAGATAGTAAGAAGGGAGAGAAGCTTGCTAAGATACGAGAGAGAAAAATAAGAGATTTTAATCAAGTTATGTGCATCAAGAGTGAGGATTCTAAGGTATTGGTGAAGGATGAAGAGATTAAGGAAAGATGGAAGAGTTATTTTGAGAAACTATTAAATGAGGAACATGGAGATATGGCAATAGGGGAAGAAATAGTCAGTAATACGATAAATCAAGACTACAGGTTCTATTGCAAGATTAAGAACTTTGAAGTGAAGATTGCACTTAAGAAGATGAAATCAAATAAGGCTTTAGGACCCGATGATATCCCTATTAAAGCTTGGTAGTGTTTGGGTAAAAAAGAAGTTGCTTGGTTGATTAGGTTGTTTAGCAAAATTTGTTCACTAGGAACATGCTAGATAAGTGGAGGAAGAGTATTTTAGTGTCAATCTATAAGAATAAAAGTGATGTCCAGAATTGCAACAACTATAGAGGAATCAAGCTAATGTGTCATATAATGAAAGTGTGGGAGAGGGTGATAGAACGCCGATTACGAGATATAACAGAGGTGTTTGAGAATCAATTTGGGTTTATGCCTGGCAGGTCAACAATGGAAGCAATCTATCTTTTGAGGAGAGTAATAGAAAAGTATAAAGAAAAGAAAAAAGACATTCATATGATGTTTATCGACCTTGAGAAAGCATATGATAGAGTGCCCCGGGATATAATATGGTGGGTGTTAGAGAAGAAAGGGGTGACAAAAGGTTACATTGATGTGATTAGAGACATGTATGAAGGGGTGGTGACCACTATTAGATCGCCAGCGGGAGAGACAAATGAATTTCCTATCATTGTAGGGTTACATCGAGGATCTATCTTAAGTCCTTATCTTTTTGCTTTAGTTATGGATAAGTTGACGAGAAATATTCAGGATGACGTGCCGTGATGTATGCTTTTTGCAGATGATATTGTGCTAGTGGATGAGACTAGAGAAGGAATTAACACAAAGTTGGAGATTTAGAGAAAAACTTTTGAATCTAAAGGATTCCGGATAAGCAGAATTAAGACAGAGTACATGGAGTGTAAATTTAGTAATAGTAACAATGAAAGCAGAGAAGAAGTGAAGATTGAGAACCAAGAACTGCCTAAGAGTGAATATTTTCGTTATTTAGGGTCGATTATCACAACAGCGGGGGAGATTGATGCAGATGTGGCCCATAGGATTAAGGCGAGATGGTGTAAGTGAAGAAGTGCGTCTGGGGTATTGTGCGATAAACGAATACCCACTAGATCAAAAGGTAAATTCTATAGAACGACTATTAGACCAGTTATGTTGTATGGAACGGAGTGTTGGGCAACCAAGAAATAACATGTAGATAAGATGAGTGTGGCTGAGATGAGGATGTTAAGGTGAATGTGTGGTAAGACTAGACAAGATAGAATTAGGAATGAGTGTATTCGGGAATGGGAAAGAGTAGCACCGATAAAAGATAAGTTGAGAGAGAATCGATTGAGATGGTTTGGTCATATTCAACAGAAACCAACAGAGGTAGTAGTGAAGAGATGCGATACTGTAATGGTAGATGGAAGTGTTAGGGGATGGGGTAGGCCTAGATTAACGTTGACTAGCGTTGTAAATAGATATATGAATCTACTTAATTTGACTAATGAAATGGCCTTTGATAGGGCCGCGTGGAGAAGAAGGATTCATGCAGCCGATCCCATTCGATTGGACTTAAGGCTTGGTTTGGTTTGGTTTGGTTTGGTTTGGGTATTCTATCAAATATTTACATAAGTGGATTGCGTTCTACACCCATGTGAACATTGTGTAAAATATTTAATAGTTTATTTGGAATTGCTCTTTACTCACGAATTCGAAGCTTGTGAGTATTGCTAGGGACATCAATTTTCTTTCGTCTTGCTCCGCTCCCGTATTTCTTGTCCTGTCCCACACCGATTTGTTTTTGTTCGGTTAAAAAAGTGGGTTGGGGAAGGGTTTAGCCCGCCCCATTTTAAATCACCCTACCCCATTTGTGTTTAGTAAATAAATTTATACGTATATAATATATCATTTAGTTTTTTATTTTTATTTTAATACAATAAAAGTAAAACATAAAATATTACATTATTTATTTTTATTTATTTGTTTCACATCTTGCATCATTTGACTATCATTAATTATAAATCACTATCTATAATATATTGTATTATTTATAATTTTTATTAGTATTTTTATTTTTAAAATTATGAAATTAATCTATTTTGACCTGCTCCCACCTTGCCCCCACCATCAATTCAATTTGTCCCATCCCCATATGATACGAGATGATAATAGAGAATAACAAACCCACTCTGTAGTCATCTTTATTTTTGTTATCAATTAAAAAAGAATTTTATTGAGAAGTATTTTGATTTTGTGACATGCTATTATTTTGGCCCTCAACAAGATTATGAACCAATCTAAAAAAAACAAGATTATGGCCAATCCGTGCATCCTGCTCACTGGTTTGATTTTGGCCATTTCGAAGTTGGTCAATTGAGTTCCCACATTAATTATTGCGTGTTCACTTTAACTTGACAAAGAGGGTCACCATTATGAGTCCGGATTCTCTCCAGCCTCTCTCTCCGGCTCATACTCCTGTCAACGGCTCAGATCACCTACAAATAAATAAATGGCTTAGATTCGTTTCTTTGAATAAAAAAAAAAAAATACATACTCACTAACACACTCACTGCACACACACACTCTCAATCCATCCCTTTCTCACTCTCCGTCCTTTCTCACTGGACACACACTCATCACACCACACTCACTATCTCTCCCCCTCTCTATCACATTTTTAATTAAAAATAAAAAATATATTTTAATCTTTTTGATTTTATTTTCACAATATATATAAATATATATATAATTTTTAATATAAAATTTTAATTTTTATAAAATTAATATCATGGAAAATATACTTTTAAAATAAGACTAAAATTAAATATATTTAATAAAAATTTAAAATAAATAAAAGTAATTACTATGTTTAGTTATCCTTTCAAATTATTATTTTAAAATTTTTCATATATGAAAATAATGACTTATTTAATGAAAATATACGTTTAAAATAAGACTAATATTAAATTTTTCAGAAAAAAATATATGAAAATAATGACTTGTAATTTAATTTTATTAACCACACGAGTTTAATTTTCATATATTTTTTTTGGAATGAAGATTATTTTTGAGAATTTCAAAAATATATGATTTTTGTGTGTTTTATTTCATCAAAATAATTTTTATATTTTAAAAATAATACTTTGAAAGCATAACTAAACATAGTAATTACTTTTTATTTATTTTAAATTTTTATTAAATATATTTAATATTAGTTTTATTTTAAAAAGTATAGTTTCAAAGATATTAATTTTATAAAAATTAAAATTTTATATTAAAAATTAAATATATATATTATGAAAATAAAATCAAAAAGATTGTTTTTTTATTAAAAATGTGATATAGAGAGTGTGATTTTAAATTCTTTTTTGGGTTAGAAATGTGAGAGAGAGAGAGAGTGCCGTGATGAGTGTGTGTCGGTGAGAAAGGACGGAGAGAGAGAGAGAAAGGGAAGGATTGAGAGTGTGTGTGTGTGTGCAGTGAGTATGTGTGTTAGTGAGTATGTATTTTTTTTTTTTAATAAAACGAATCTGAACCGTTTATTTATTTGTAAGTGATCTGACCCGTTGCCCGGAGGATGAGCCGAAGAGAGAAGCTGGAGAGGATCCGGACTCCATTATCTCTTTTCCGTCTTGTTCTCACCTTATATGACACAAAGTTGAGTTTCATTCAACGTGGCAAAAAACATATGTTAATTTTTTTAGTAATTCAAAAGTTTAAAACATAAGAATTGATGAGTCTTTATTAATTTAATTCAAGTCAAAATATTTATCCAATAATTGTGTATGGATTATAACTTACTGTGCTATTAGTTATGATACATTGTGATATTGATTATGACAAAATTTTAATTATGATTTAATAATTGTTTAGCTATACCTCTTGTGATATTTAGTTATAACTTAATTTTTTTTTAGTTATGATTCCTATGATATTTTTTTAGGTAATAAGGAAAGTTAAACAACAGAAAAAAGAAAAGAAAAGAGAGGGTTAATCCCTCTCATACACAATTCCAACCATATCAGCCACTAGAATGGGCCTTAACAAAATAGGAGAGTCTTCATAGATCTTCAAATCTTCCACTTGGTTTTCTCCAATATGAGCAAGGGCATCTGCGCACTTATTGGCTTCTCGAAAAATGTGTTTCATAGATGATTCCTATGATATTGATTTATGCTATTTGTAATAATTAAACTCACAAATAACATAATTTGCATATGATGTATACCATAAAATTTGGTGTCAAAAAACTTTATTTTTTAAGACCAAAAAAAAAAAAAAAAAGAGTTCTCAAAACGATAGTAAATCATTACTAAATATCTATTTTTATCACTAAAAATATAATAATAACTCTTTTGACAACCAAAATATTTGGTTTATAAAAAGTGATTTTGCTTATAAAATCTCAATTTATCGTAGTACCCGTATTGACAATGATGGTAGGTATGGATTGATAGGATTCACATCAAGGGACTTATCCAAAGCTAACCTGTTAGTCCCAATGATAATGGAACTGAAGCTAACCTATGAGCCAAAACACATTTGGCTAAGAAAGTGAAGACAAATCTGAAGAAGAGGTATCCAAGAAAATTCAGCAATGTGATCAATATGCATAATCGTGGCTTTTCAGGTTACTATGTGAAATTAGAAATTTTCAATTTTAATGTTTATTGCCCTGAAAATTTTATTTATTAGTTTCACAAAATTGACAATTCTTTGAGTATATGAAAATCTTGAAAGAAAAGTAAGTTAAATATATAGCACATAAATGACCAAATGCGACAATATAAACAACATATTAGGACCTTGCTAAATTTCTTCAATCAAATAATGGACAGAACAAAATTTATTATAGTGGGCCCGGCTCGTTTTTTTTATTTTTTTCACTAAAATTTATTATTTTTTATTAAAAATAACACTGGGCCTTGGGTGGGCCGGGCCTTGGGTTGGGCTTTTGAGTAGGTCTTGAGCAGGTCGATGGGCCATGCTAAGCGGGCCAGGCCAAGCTTCAAAACGATGGCCCAGGCCTAAATGGGCCCACCCCAGGCAGCGGGCGGGTTTCGGACCGCCCACGGGCCACGGACCATTTTTATACCCCTAATCAAACTAAGAGAAATAGATTTGGGATGTGGAAAAAATAGGAGATTTTTTTTTTGAGGTTCCTAATATTAAGATTTTATAAAATACAAGATATACAATATTTTCATAGCAGTTACTGTCTCTCAACATTTTTACAGAGAAAATTTAACTCCGAAAAATTTTATTCGACTCAGAGAAATTTTGTCCCGACTTTAGAGAAATTTCAATTTTTATAAAGAAATTTATTTGATTTCACAGAGAAATTTTGAAATTTCTCTAAGTCGGGGCCAAAATTTCTCTAAGTTGAATTTTCTCTATGAAAATGTTGATGAATCTTAGCGAATAAAAAAAAGTATCTTAGACCTCTCCTACTACACAAATTTAGAGAGAGATGTTTTAATAATTTTCTTTTAAAACTACATATAAATGTGAAATATGTATTAAAATTGTAATTTTTTTGTTATTATGTAGTTTTTTAACAAATACTGCATTAGCAAGATTATTTCTTTTGGAGGGCATTAGAGCATCCCCACCCCACCTCCTAAATCATTTCCTTACTTATTTTAAGGGGTTGGAACTCCCTTATACCACGCCATCAGCTCCTTTATAAGTCATTCTAAACTAATATTTGCTATAATGACTCCCTATAGCTCCCTTATATATATATATATGCATTATTTAAGAACTGCAGTACATATTTATGATTTGTATTTATATAATTAAAAATTATATTTTAATAGAATAGAGAAAAATAGAGAGTTTGTTAATAGAATAGATAAAGAATAAGGAGTTTATTTGGAAAAATCGATGAAAAAATGATTTCTATAATAAAAAATAATTTTTTTAATAATATTTTAAAATAAAATATAAGTAAATTGGTAAAGATGTCCTTACAACTACCTCAAAATTGAAATGTTTTAAAAATTAAATATTATTTTTTATTCATTAAATTGACCTTAAAATAATAAATTAGAATATTCCGTTACTTTAAATAGAAGACAATTTATAACAGAAATATAATATTTAATGTTAAAATATGTTAATATTATATGTTAGTGATGCTAGTGGTATCATTATGTTTAGTTTGCTTTATGCTTTCGGTGCCTCAATTGGCACCCAATGTTGGCTTTCTCCTCTCTATAAAGAGAGTGTAAATCTCTTTGTAAATACATCAAGATCTATCAATAAATCAATAATACATAAATTACATAAATTCTTACATGGTATCAGAGCAAGGTTAAAGAACTTAGTATTTTCGCTTCACCGGCGGGCGGCAGCCTCGCCTTGGCCGCCCGCCGGACCTCTCATCTTCCAACTATTTCTGCATGCCGGATTTTCATCCATCAAAACCAACCCAAGTACCTTTTGCTTCACCTTGATTGTCTCAACACATCAAGAACTGAGTGGGAATTATTACCACGATGTTATCGCCATTTCCAAGTCTGATATCGGATACAAAGTCCCTGTCGGTTGAGCTGGCAGCGACAGTGATGATCCACGGAGCAAGGTTTGTTGCAGACCCCCGAATCCCTCCATTTCCAACCGAAGCCACAACAGTTATTCCATGGCTGGCAGCGTGGAACGATCCCACAGAGATAGCATCAGTGAAATAGTCTCCCTGAGGGGATTCGGGTCCCAGAGACAGTGACAAGCCATGGACCCCGTCTCTGATAGCATCGTCGAAGGCAGCCAATATGTCGACATCATAGCATCCCGAGTGCCAACATGTCTTGTAGACAGCAATTCTGGCCATCGGTGCACCTCCTCTGGCACCCCCGGCTGCCAAACCCTTGTAGTTCATGTTTGCCACGTAGCGTCCAGAGGCAGTTGAGGCTGTGTGGCTGCCATGGCCAGAGCTATCCCTCGGGGATCTGAATGATGCCGTGTTACCTGAATTTTCTTCGGCTTCGTAGCCACTCAAATAGTGTCTTGCTCCTATTATTTTCCCTGTAAATGGCTTGAAACGATGAAGCCTCTTTTCTTGCCACTAGACACAAGTCTAGCATCAACACCATGATTAACCACCTGGCAAATCCCCCCATCTTCACACGCTTCGGCAGATCTATTTTTACATCATCCTCTCTCTCTCTCATAATGCCTTGGACAGCAACCCGATGCCTTTTCTCTCTCTCACTTCCCCGTTGTCTCCCACATGGTCCCCTTTATTTTCTTTTCTTTTCTGTATGCTCCACCCACTTTCCTTTTCTTTTTTTTATTTTATTTTTTTGTAATCTTTCTCAAATCTTATCCCCACTCATCCACACCCCACTTTCCTTTTCTTTATTTTATTTTATTTTTTGTAATTAAAAAAAAAAAAAAAAAAAAAATTGTCGGCTTGGTTTGTTGTGGGCAGGCTGTCATCTAAGGTCAAATCATGTGAGTTTTATATATATATTATACATAAACATGTCATGTGGAGACACTGGCATGGTATTTCAAATCCTTCTTTTATTTTTTATATCAACCCACTCACAACTTCACACACTATCACTGTTTTTTTTAAATCCTTATTTTATTTTTTTTATCTTTTCTTTTTGCACATTACACCATCGCCCCCAACATCCTCCACTCAAAAATATTCTCTCTTTTCTTTATCTATTTTTTTATTCTTATTATTATTATTAAACACAAAAAAAAAAAAAAAAACAAACAAACCATTCCACAAACTTGTCATTTCTTTCATGCCGGGAATCAACCCCGATCATAATTTTACACAAAAAAAAAAAAAAAAAAAACAACAACAACAAACCACAACGACTTTGTTTTCTTTCCTGCAGACGGCCACACCCCGACATCCCTTCTCTACTCTACTGCAGGTCTTTTCTTCTTGCCTCCGTCCTGAGCCGCCCTTGACGGTGTTGCCTCCGTGTTTCCTTGTCCACCGAGCACGTTCACTCCCCCAAACTCTTCCACTGCAGCATATGGCGGACCTCCAAATCGGAACATCACGGTGGCCTTCCGTTTCAGCTCCTTGTTTTCTGCCCTTAGCACGCTTATCTCTGCTCGCGCATCCTTATACATGCGTTGGAGCAGAGCCAGCTGGGAGTTTACATGCTGCACCTCATTTGTCCTACTCTGCAGCCGGTTCGACAAATTTGTGACCGCCGTCATGGTTTCCACGCATGACTTCAGAGTATACTGATTAGCCTCAATATCAGTTTGCATCGCCATTTTTTGCTCCACCGACCGCATCGGAAAGTTCAATGGAGCAAAAACAGAGGTGTTTGGTTGCGGTTCACTGGCCACCGCACCAGTTATTTCTCTTGTGGGCTCGTTCAGTTCTGGAAAGAGCGTGAGCAGGTTCTGGGTAGCTGGACGGGAAGACGAGGCCATGTTTTTGAGTTGCTAAGTGTTTCAGAGAAGGGTTGGTTTCCGGGTGTTTCAAGATTTGCAGAGACAAGCTCTCCGAGCGTTCAGAGGTTTCAGGCTAGTATGCACAGCCTTCGCCTCAACCTTGTTTTAAATAGCCAGGGCCAGCCACGCGCATCGCGCGCCTCTTGACGCCCGACAAACTGGCACGCCTTTTCATGACACATCTTTTGATAAATTGGGCACGCCTTTTGATGGCACGCCTTTTGACAGATTGAGCACACCTTTTGAGGGCACGACTTTTGAGGGCTCGATATCTACATCCATGTATATTTTTTTTGGGCAGCCTATATACACATTCATACAGTGTCTTCTACACCGGTCAGCTTTATCAATCCCTTTGTTTCAACCTCAAATAGGTTTCTATCTTCACACCTATTTGAGTTTGAGGAGGGGTTATACCGTATCATGTATAAGTCACCCATGGCGCACTCCCTAAGTCACCCCCTTGGTGCACCACCACAATCTTCTACAACGGTCCGACATGACCCCGTAAACTGTCCTGCTACAACGGTCCGACATGACCCCATAAACTGTCTTCAACAACGGTCTGACACGACCACACAGTGTCTGCTACAACGGTCCGACATGACCCCATAAACTGTCCCGACATTGATTCCGGTCAGCTTCTACAACGGTCCGACATGACCCCGTAAACTGTCCCGACATTTATTCCGGTTAGCTTCTACAACAACGGTCTGACACGACCACACAGTGTCTGCTACAACGGTCCGACATGACCCCGTAAACTGTCTGCTACAACGGTCCGACATGACCCCATAAACTGTCTGCTACATCGGTCCGACACGACCCCATAAACTGTCTGCTACATCGGTCTGACACGACCATACCGTGTCTCCTATCCGGTTTTATTTATCAGTTTATTTTTCTGTTTTGTGACTCTCTCCAAACTCAAGTTGGTTAGTTTCTATCCTCCTTGAGTTTGCGGGGAGCTGTTAAAATATGTTAATATTATATGTTAGTGATGCTAGTGGTATCATTATGTTTAGTTTGCTTTATGCTTTCGGTGCCTCAATTGGCACCCAATGTTGGCTTTCTCCTCTCTATAAAGAGAGTGTAAATCTCTTTGTAAATACATCAAGATCTATCAATAAATCAATAATACATAAATTACATAAATTCTTACATTTAAAATGAAAAGACAAAACGATAGCTTTTTTTTTTTTTTTTTTTTTTTTTTTTTTTTTAAATATTTACGCAGGCAAGGACATGACTGCCTTGAGTTTGGTCAAAATGGCACCGCAAAGGCGCGCGGTAGTTGCTACTGTGCGGCAGCATCTCCCATCCCTTGCAAAACGGCACCGCATAGGCCCGCAGCATCCCCCATCCCCTGCAGGTGCAACAACAGATGAATAAAAAATAGAGCACAACAGGATCTTCACCAACAAACCAATTTCAAGATATTAAGGGGCCATTTGGACACATGGGTTAAAAGTTAAAAGTTAAAAGTTAAATTTTGATCATATTACTTCTCATATAAAAAAATTTAAAAAGTTAAAAAATTAATTTTTAACCATCTTTACACTTCTAAATTTTACTAGATTAGAATGTTATATAATAACAAGTGATAAAAATGATAATTATATTTGTAATAATACTATAAATTTAGATTCAACTACTTGGAATTTATTTAGAATTATTATTTTATAATTCATATTTATTTTACAAATGGATATTATACTAGACAAATTTAATCTCAGGCTTATTTTGACAATTAGAAAAAAGTCAACTTATTAATTTATTTGGATTATATCACTTTTTTATTTGTTTATATTTTAAAAAAATTAATAAATAAAAAAAATTCACTTCCTAAAATAAGTCTCAACCACATGCTCATTTGAGTTAAATTCGAATCACTCTTTTTACTGTTCAGTGATAATGCAATTGTCTTTTAGTGATTGTGTAATTGTTACTTTTCAGTGATAGTGCAATTGTTTTTTAGTGATTGTGCAATTGTTACTTTTAGAGCATGATTGATTGAGGGGATTAGAGCATAGGATTGAGATTATTAATCTATAGGCCCAATTATCCTATGTTTGTTTTAACATTTTAGTCTAGGATTATTAATCCAATGGATAATTAATCCAACAAATTTGTAGGATTATTAGTAATGGGGTAGGGGTGGGATTATTAATCAAATGGATATTAATCCAATTGGATAGTGATTACCACACTAATTTAATAGGATTATTAATACTTCACTATTAATCTTGTGAATCAAACATGACCTTAAGTGACAAATTGTTTTTGGTGTACTTATCTTCTCTGTCTCTCATTTCTTCATGGGAGATAATCGTGTTGCACTTAGGGGTGACCTTAAATTTTAAGTGGCCAGATTTTAGAGATCATTCTTAAATTTTGTTATTGGTATAATTTGTTAAGGTTTAAAAAATTTGTCCTATCAATTATAAATGTTACTATTTTGATGACTGACTCTAAGAAGAAGAGTCAAATTTAAGATCTCAAAATTTATATTTTAAGACTTTACTAGTTCACCACACCCCTTAAATGGAGCAGGTCTTTTCAATTAAAATAAAATAAAATAAAAAATTACTAATCAATCAGTCGTGTTATAAATGGGATAAAATAAATAAATTATATATATATATATATATATATATATATTATTAAAAGCAACTAATTCTTTGTGTAAGTTTAAATTTACATTATATAATTTACCTTAAATGTTTTATATGGAGATTGATCAATAAATCTCATATTTTAAACTTGTAACCTATATAATCTTATATTTTTTTTTTCTTATAATCCATTTAGTTATTTTAGATGTATAATGACTCATTTGTCTTTTACATTAGAGTGTCACATTTGGAAAAAATACATTAATTTTTTTTTAGTGTTAAATCATACCTGTCAGGTTAGAGTGTTAAGAGTTTTTAAGTTTTTTAAAATGTCACATCATATCCGTCACGTTAGAGAATCACGTGTCACATTTAAAAAAAGTACACTAATGAGTTGTTAATTTTTTTGGAGTATCACATCATAATTTTTAATTTTTTGAAGTGTCAAATGTTACGTTTGAAAAAAGTACACTAATAAATTTTTAATTTTTTTGAAGTGTAACATCGTACTCGTTATATTGAAGAATCACATGTATATTTGAAAAAAATATATTAAAATTTTTTTAATTTTTTTTTAAAGTGTCACGCCATATCTACCACATTATCACATTTAAAAAACATACACTAATTTTTTTTTTTTTTAATTATCACATCAAACTCGTTATGTCATGAGAGCTCAAAATTTGTACACCAAGACATTATTAGTTGACCATATACCCGTTCGATGGAGCAAGTCTTGTCAATTAAAACAAAATAACATAAAAAAATAGCAATCAATCATACGTGTTATAAATGAGCTAAATTATATATATATAGACATAAATATTTTATTAAAAGCAATTAATTCTTTGCGAATTTAAATTTTGCATTATAAAATTTACCCTATATGTTTTAAAAATGCAATTTTTAACTTTTTCATCTATTTCGAAAAGAATTTTTATTTTAATCCCAATATTAAACAATAAGTTATTATATTATATTTAATCCTCAACATGATGTACTATATGCAAGTTACCATATTTTCAATCATAGCTAATAGGACCACAATGAATTTTTAATTTTTTTGAAATCATACTTGTTGTATAAGAGTATCACATGTTATATTCGGAAAAAATACATTAAATTTTTTTTAATTTTTTTTAAAATGTCACGCCTTATCCACCACATTATCACATTTAAAAAATATGCACTAATTTTTTTTTAATTATCATATCATACTCGTCATGTCATGAAATCTCAAAATTTATATACCAAGACTTTATTAGTGGACCATACCCCTTCCATGGAGCAAGTCTTATCAATTAAAATAAAATAAAAAATGAGCCATCGGTCAAACGTGTTATAAGTTGGCTAAAATAAATAAATTATATATATATATATATACATAGATATTTTATTAAAAGCGATTAGTTCTTTGTGAGTTTAAACTTTACATTATAAAATTTACCCTATATGTTTTAAAAATGCACTTTTCAACTTTTTCATCTTTTTTGAAGACAATTTTTATTTTAATCCCAATATTAAATAATGAGTCATTATATTATGTTCAATCCTCAACAGGATGTACTATATGTAAGTTATGATATTTTCAATCATAGCTAATAGGACCACAATGAATTTTTAATTTTTTTAAGTGTAATATCATTCTCGTTATATTGGAGTATCACATGTTATATTTGAAAAAATACATTAAATTTTTTTTAATTTTTTTTTAAAGTATCACGCCATATCCACCACATTATCACATATAAAAAACATACACTTAATTTTTTTTAATTATCACATCATACTCGTTACATCATGAAATCTCAAAATTTATATACCAAGACTTTATTAGTCGACCATACCCCTTCGATGGAGTAGGTCTTGTCAATTAAAATAAAAAAAATAAAAAAATAAGCAATCAATCAAACGTGTTATAAATGGGCTAAAATAAATAAATTATATATATATAGACATAGATATTTTATTAAAAGCAATTAATTCTTTGTGAGTTTAAATTTTACATTATAAAATTTACCCTATATGTTTTAAAAATGCGCTTTTTAACTTTTTCATCTATTTTGAAGACAATTTTTATTTTAATCCCAATATTAAATAACGAGTCATTATATTATATTCAATCCTCAACATGATGTACTAAAGTTATGATATTTTCAATCATAGCTAATAGGACCACAATGAATTTTTTATTTTTTTGAAGCATAACATCATTGTCGTTATATTGGAATATCACATGTTATATTTGGAAAAAAAAATTAAAATTTTTTTAATTTTTTTTAAAGTGTTACGCCATATCCAACACATTATCACATTTAAAAAACACACACTAATTTTTTTTTAATTATCACATCATACTCGTTACGTCATGAGATCTCAATTTATACACCAAGACTTTATTAGTCGACCATACCCCTTTGATGGAGCAGGTCTGGTCAATTAAAATAAAATAAAATAAAATAATGAGCAATCAAACGTGTTATAAATGGGCTAAAATAAATAAATTATATATAGGAAAATGATTTAGAGCTCGAATATTTTGGCTCGAAATGGCTTGAAACTTTGAAGTCACGCGCTACTTCTCTATTTCTGTCCTTCAGACCCAAAGTTTGAGCTCAAACTTTCTCCTTCTCTACCTAAAGCCCTATCGCTCTCATACCCTCACTCCTCTCCTCTCCACCTGAAACCTTGTCATCGCTTCCTCATCCGACTACCTCTCCGACGCGGACATCCGACTCCATTCGACTACCTCATCCGACTCCACACCGAAAAGTTCTCATACTCTCATTATTCTCCTCCGACTTGCTGGTCAGCGGGATACTCCTCTCATCTCATACTCCTCTCATTTGACTACACTCATCTGACTCCTCTTAGTGCCAGAAACTTGTAATACGTTGGATTACCGACCAATTGAAAATGAATCTCAGGTAAACTTAACATCGCAAAACTAGGGTTTAAAGATTCGAGAAGTTGGGGTTTCATATTTTCCCTTTTGCCTGATTCAAGAAATTGGGGTTTTGTGTTTTTCCTTTTTGCCTGACTCACTGATGCATTGTATGTATATATGTTCTGCTGTTTGAATGAAAAAATTGATGATTTTCGCTGCTACATATTGGTTTGTTGGTGAAATTTTCTATTGAACATGAATAAAATTTTCAACATTGTCCATTTGATATAATGTCTGGGCAGTGTTGAACATGTAAACAAATTTCTAGGCAATCCATTTGATACAATGTCTGGGCAGTGTTTGATACAAGTTTTTTACCTGTTGTTGTCTAAGTTCTGGGCAGTCCATTTTATACAATGTCTGAAAGTATAATCAAACATGACAACAGCAAGCTGTAAAGACACTGAATATTATTTCAAGAATATAGAATAATTTTTCCATGTCCTAAAAAAATATAATAGCAAGTTGTAAAGATGAGATATATATGGTTTTTGTTGTCCACTGAAAGTACTTTAGCACTGATTCATTATTCATAGAAGAAGATAAAAATTTCTCATCCTTTTCTTTGGAGAGTTTCGTTGACTATTTAGCACTGATTCATTATTCACATTGATTCATGCTTCACACCTTGTCATCAATCAAGTATATATGAAATTCATGAAAGCAATCCCCTTTTATGCATATGACTTCTTTGGAGAGTTCCATTGACTAACAGCAAGCAAGCACATCTGAGATTATGGAAGATATGAAAAGTTAACATAGGGATTTAAGAAAAAGGAATTTCAAATACTATTTTGTGGAAAACACTACACCAATTAAGGAGTAGGGTCTATTACCCTACACCAGATGTGAGTCTCTGCATCTGTTTATGCAAATTAACAGGCTTATCGAATTAGATGAACAGAATAATAGGTAAACAATGAATTGTTGGATTTGTATGCATAAGTTGCAATCACACCCATATGTTTTTTACATATATATTACATTCTCATTGTTTATGCAGATTAAATGGCTTCTTCTTCTATGAATAATAGCAACATTAGATTAAAACCAAGAATGTGTGATTATGGGAGAACAACTACAATGTATATTGTACGAACCAATGAGAATGAAAATCAAGGGTGTATATTCTTTGTTTGCCCATAAAAATATGTAAGTATGTGTTATAAAGTAAACTTTTTTGTATTTGGAAAATTATTTGTGTAATTTGACTAACTGATTGTCATGCTTTTTAGACTATCAAAGAACACTGCAATTATTTCAAGTTCGTAGACGATGATGATGAGGATGTTACCTCCACAATCCGTTCCAATACTGGACTTCGTAAAGTTGTAAGGACAGAGGAATTCAATGATGTAAGGACAAGGCTTTCGGAGATGGACACTGAAATTCATGACCATGGTAGAAGGCTTCGAAGGATGGAAAAGAATTTCAAGGCGATGATTTATCTGATTGTATTCTGCGTCATTTTGTACTTTAGAATGTAAATTAGTTAAACATTTAGGTTTTGAGGAATTTTATGGATGTAATTATCGATGTACTGGACATGATGTAATTATGGATGTACTTATGGATTTACTTATGGATGTGCTTATGGATTTCCTATCACTATAGGGTTACATCAATGATCTACCTTAAGTCCTTATCTTTTTGCTTTAGTTATGGATGAGTTGACGAGAAATATTCAGGATGACGTGCCATAGTGCATGCTTTTTGCAGACGATATTGTGCTAGTGGATGAGACTAGAGAATGAATCAACACAAAGTTGGAGATTTAGAGAAAAGCTCTTGAATCTAAAAGATTCCGGATAAGCATAGTTAAGACAGAGTACATGAAGTGTAAATTTAGTAACAGTAACAATGAAAGCAGAGAATAAGTGAAGATTGAGAACCAAGAATTGCCTAAGAGTGAACATTTTTGTTATTTAGGGTCAATTATCACGATAACGAGGGAGATTGATGCAGATGTGGCTCATAGAATTAAGGCAGGATGGTGTAAGTGAAAAAGTGCATCTGCGGTATTGTGCGATAAATGAATACCATTAGACTAAAATGTAAGTTCTATAGAACAGCTATTAGACCAGCTATGTTGTATGGAATGGCGTGTTGGGCAACCAAGAAATAACATGTAGATAAGATGAGTGTAGCTAAGATGAGAATGCTAAGGTGGATGCGTGGTAAGACTAGACAAAATAGAATTAGGAATGAGTGTATTCAGGAATGGGTAGAGTAGCACCGATAAAAGATAAGTTGAGAGAGAATCGATTGAGATGGTTTGGTCATATTCAATGGAGACCAACAGAGGCAGTAGCGAAGAGATATGATGCTGTAATGGTAGATGAAAGTGTTAGGGGACGGGATAGGCCTAGATTAACGTTGGCTAGCGTTTTAAATAGAGATATGAATCTACTTAATTTGACTAATGAAATGGCCTTTGTGTCACGACCCAAACCCGGCCCTATGGGTTTAGCACCGTAACCGGCCAGTAATCCGAGATTACCGAAGGCCTGCAGAACAGTAGAATAATAAAACAGAGTACAGGGCCTGGCGGAAGCCAATACAGTAAATGAATAGTGTCCATTGAGCTGTGTCAGTCTGTATGCCAAAAAGATTTTTCATGCATTCACATATACAAACAGTACAGTCTATACAAAATTTACAGTCACACAGTAAACATTCAGTCTATACAGAACAGTAGACGGTACAGAAGGGGGAATTGTAAAACACCCCTAAGCCTTAACACGATAGGCTCGGAACCTCGCAGTGAGGCACAAAGGCTGGCTTGACAAAACTGGAGTCTAACCCACGCTCCTAGCTCCGATCTGGTGGCTGAGCACCTACATATATATATAAACAGTGAGCTAAAGCCCAGTGAATAACATAATGCGTAAAGGGGTTATGAATGAAATGTCCTTACAGTAATGAAATCAGTTCATTAAACAATACTTCAGTCTTTCAGTTAGAACAGTTATTCAATCATATGTGGTACATCCATTAGCATAGCAGTAAACAGTAGGTCTTAAAGACCGAACAGTAGTGATGGCCATCAATCAGTAAACAGTAGTGGTTCCACGAGGGAACCGATAGAGATCTCTGTAACAGTAACAGTCAGTAACAGTAGGTGCTAAGGATGCCACAATACAGTTCAGAAGATAGAACATAAATTCATTCAGTAAACAACATCAGTTCAGTAAACAGTTCAGTTCAGTATTCAGAAGATAATCATTTGAACATATCTTTACACAATTGTTACTCACAGAGTTTGGGCTACAGTTTGTTAGAGCGCGTCTCCCCAGTCGCCAACCCTACACAGTTCACAGGTTGAACACACACTAAGCTACACAGTTGGGAGATAACGTAATTCAACCCCTAATGCCTCGGTGTGTTCTATATCTAACCTCAACAAGATGTCTTAAACTAGGCCTAAGAATGCCTAGAATGGGATGAGGGTGCAAAGATGTGATCAGAAAACAGTCTTGAAGTTTTCAGAAAAACAGAGTCCCGCTCGAGCGCACGTTTCCCCGCTCGAGCGGACATGTAACAAAGGTACACGCTCGAGCGTAAACTTTCCCGCTCGAGCGTACTGTAAAAGTACTGGATGGGTGAAATCTCCGCTCGACGCCCGCTCGAGCTTGAGACATGACTCTGCTCGAGCGCCCAATCCTCTGCTCGAGCGGACTGTAAAACAGTGCAGAGAGATGCTGGATGCTCGGATTCCACGCTCTAGCGCCACTTTCCCCGCTCGAGCGTAAGTGCAGAATCTGGGAAACCCAGATTACACCTCCAAGCTCAAACTCATGTTCAAATGCATCAAAACCAATCCTCTTGGGCCCCTTTTCTGGAAAACATTTATAAACATATAGAATAGCTTGGTTCAAAGCTCAATTTGAGAAATCAAAGCCCAAGGGTGTTTAATTCAACTCCAATTTCAAACCATTTCCAAGAACAATCCTCAAACATGACATGCATGGTCTTCGAATAACTTTCAAGCTTCAAAACATGCTCTAATGAGCCAATTGTTTCACAAAAATGATGAAAACATGGACTACTCTTAAAACATGGACATGCATGTGACAATTTGCCATGAATTCAACTCAAAATCCAACAATACTAACATGCATGCATGAAGTGAGTTCTAATTCAACATTAATGAACCAATTCATGACTTAGCTCTACAATTGGACATGAACCATGCATGAATCAACTTAAAGACAAGTCAAAAGGATGAAATTCATACCTAGGTTCCTTGAATGCAAGTCTAGAGGTTCAATTTAGAAGTCTACACTTCAATTCCAAGCAATTCAAGCCAATTCACTAGAACAATTCACCTCTCTCCCTTCCTCTCTCTCTAAGGCCGGTTGAACAAAGAGAAATGGCTGATGAAAAGGTTCTTCAAGTGTGTACAAGGCTCACATATGTTATGTTGAGTGGGCCACTAAGGGTGGCAATTCGGTAATTAAGCCTAACTCTTTAATTAGCTTATTTAATCTAATTTAAGCATACCCAATCAGTTTTCAGGTAAATACACCATAAAATCATATTAATTATGAGGATCATAAAACATTAACCAATTCCCGGTTCGGCCGCCGATAAGGCCTTCACTTAGCAGTTTAAACATAAAACACGAACAGATCAAACAATTAATCAAACAGATAGAATACAAATTAACATACACACTCAGTCAATTCAGTTCCAGTTTTCAGTCAGTCAGTTCAGTACTTTAACCAGTCCAATTATCAGTCATAATCAATTCAATTTAACGGTAATCGATGGTTATCGGTAATCAATCAGTCATTAATCGGTAAACAGTATGAGGGTTGTTACACTTTGATAGAGCCGCGTGGAGAAGAAGGATTCATGTAGCAGACCTCATTCGATTGGACTTAAGGCTTGGTTTGGTTTGGTTTGAGTATTCTATCAAATATTTACATAAGTGGATTGGGTCCTACACCCATGTGAACAATGTGTAAAATATTTAATAATTTTTTTGGAATTGCTCTTTACTAATGAATTTGAAGCTTGTGAGTATTGCCAGGGACATCCATTTTCTTTCGTCTTGCTCCCCTCCCGTATTTCTTGTCCTGTCCCACACCGATTTTTTTTTGTTCGGTTAAAGAAGTGGGTTGGGGATGGTTTTAGCCCGCCCCATTTTAACTCACCCTACCCCATTTGTGTCTAGTAAATAAATTTATACATTTAGTTTTTTTTTTTTGAATACAATAAAAGTAAAACATAAAATATTACATTATTTATTTTTATTCATTTATTTCACATCTTGCATCATTTGACTATCATTAATTATAAATCACTATCTATAACATTATTTATAATTTTTATTTTTTAAATTATAAATTAATCTATCTCGGCCTGCTCCCACCTTGCCCCCACCATCAATTCAATTTGTCTCATCCCCATATGATACGAGACGATAATAGAGAATAACAAACCCACACCGTAGTCATCTTAATTTTTGTTATCAATTAAAAAAGAATTTTATTGAGAAGTATTTTGATTTTGTGACATGCTATTATTTTGGCCCTCAACAAGATTATGAACCAATCTAAGAAAAACAAGATTATGGCCAATCCGTGCATCCTGCTCACTGGTTGATTTTGGCCATTTCGAAGTTGGTGGTCAATTGAGTTCCCGCATTAATTATTGTGTGTTCACTTTAACTTAACATAGAGGGTCACCATTATCTCTTTGCCGTCTTGTTCTCACCTTATATGACACAAAGTTGAGTTTCATTCAACGTGGCAAAAAATATATGTTAATTTTTTTAGTAATTCAAAAGTTTAAAACATAAGAATCGATGAGTCTTTATAAATTTAATTCAAGTCAAAATATTTATCAAATAATTGTGTATGGATTATAATTTACTGTGCTGTTAGTTATGACACATTGTAATATTGACTATGACAAAATTTTAATTATGGTTTAAGAATTATTTAGCTATACCTCTTGTGATATTTAGTAATAACTTAATTTTTTTTAGTTATGATTCCTATGATATTGATTTATGCTATTTGTAATAATTAAACTCACAAATAACATAATTTGCATATGATGTATACCATAAAATTTGGTGTCAAAAAACTTTATTTTTTAAGACCAAAAAAAAAAAAAAGGTCTCAAAACAATAGTAAGTCGTTACTAAATATCTATTTTTATCACTAAAAATATAATAATATCGTTTTTGGCAATCAAAATATTTGATTTATAAAAAGTGATTTTGCTTAGAAAATATCAATTTATCGTAGTATCCGTATTGACAATGATGGTAGGTACGGATTGATAGGATTCACATCAAGGGACTTATCCAAAGCTAACCTGTTAGTCCCGATGATAATGGAACCGAAGCTAACCTATTAGCCAAAACACATTTGGCTAAGAAAGTGAAGACAAATATGAAGAAGAGGTATCCAAGAAAATTCAGCAATGTGATCAATATGCATAATCATGGCTTTTCAGGTTACTAGGTGAAATTAGAAATTTTCAATTTTAATGTTTATTGCCCTGAAAATTTTATTTATTAGTTTCACAAAATTGACAATTCTTTGAGCATATGAAAATCTTGAAAGAAAAGTAAGTTAAATATGTAGCACATAAATGACCAAATGCGACAATGTAAATAGCATATTAGGACGTTGCCTAATTTCTTCAATCAAATAATGGACAGAACAAAATTTATTATAGTGGGCCTGGCTTGTTTTTTTATTTTTTCCACCAAAATTTTATTATTTTTCATTAAAAATAACACTGGACCTCGGGTGGGCCGGGCCTCGGGCCAGGCTTTTGAGTGGGTCTTGAGCAGGCCGATGGGCTGTGCCAAGCGGGCCAGGCCGAGCTTCAAAACGATGGCCTAGGCTTAGGCCCAAGGCCTTGGGCTAGGCTTGGGCCTGAGCCTAAACGGGCCCACTCCGGGCCGCGGGCGGGCTTTGGACTGCCCACTGGCCACGTGCCATTCTTACACCCCTAATCAAACTGAGAGAAATGGATTTGGGATGTGGAAAAAATAGGAGAATTTTTTTTGAGGTTCTTGATATTAAGATTTTATAAAATAAAAGACATACAATATTTTCATAGCACTTAATGTCTCTTAATATTTTTACAGAGAAAATTTAACTCAGAAAAATTTTACTCAACTTAGAGAAATTTTGTCCCGACTTAGAGAAATTTCAATTTTGATAAAGAAATTTCTCTGATTTCATAGAGAAATTTTGAAATTTCTCTAAGTCGGGGCCAAAATTTCTCTGAGTTGAATTTTCTCTGTGAACATGTTGAGGAATCTTAGCGAATAAAAAAAAGTATCTTAGACCTCTCCTACTACACAAATTTGGAGAGAGATGTTTCAATAATTTCCCTTTAAAACTACATATAAATGTGAAATATGTATTGAAATTGTAATTTTTTTGTTATTATGTAGCTTTTTAACAAACACTGCATTAGCAAGATTATTTCTTTTGGAGGGCATTAGAGCATCCCCACCCCACCCCCTAAATCATTTTCTTAGTTACTTTAGGGGGTTGGAACTCCCTTATACTACACCATCAGCTCCTTTATAAGTCATCCTAAACTAATATTTGTTATAATGACTCCCTATAGCTCCCTTATATATATATATATATGCATTATTTAAGAACTGCAGTACATATTTATGATTTGTATTTATATAATTAAAAATTATATTTTAATAAAATAGAAAAAAATAGAGAGTTTGTTAATAGAATAGATAAAGAATAAGGAGTTTATTTGGAGGAATAGATGAAAAAGTGATTTTTATAATAAAAAATGAATTTTTTAATAATATTTTAAAATAAAATATAAATAAACTAGTAAAGATGTCCTTACAACTACCTCAAAATTGAAATGTTTTAAAAATTAAATATTATTTTTTATTCATTAAATTGACTTTAAAATAATAAATTAAAATATTCCGTTACTTTAAATAGAAGACAATTTATAATAGAAATATAATATTTAAAATGAAAAGGCAAAAGGATACTTTTTTGGAAAAATTACTGGTAAATCCCAAATTATGGAATGTTGTCCCATTTAGTTCTGTATTTTTTCTTATGCATCATTTGGTCCTATTTTGATGATAAGGAATATTTTAAATTGGTAGGGTGTGGATGGAGATTACATCTTTACCCATCGTGGCAGATTTTGAGGGATTTTATTAAATGATGTTTGGGTGTCAACGTGGAAGGCAAGTTTTAACATTTCCATTTCATATTGATGTGAGCCGATTTTTGGGAATTCTGTTAAATGATGTTTGTATATCAATTTGGAAGGCAATTTTTTACATTTCCATTTGGTATTTGCTGATGTTGGGTTTATGTAAAGTGTGTAACCAATTGAGCGTTAATGGGAGGGTGTTGGTGATGCGTTGATTTTCCGGCGCCGGTGTTACATTGCGCAACATTTCGTCCCTGTTTCATTCCGTGAAATGATAATAACATTACAACCTTAAACAATGCATAACGGGTTACCACAACTGATGTATGATGTTACAATCACTTACTCACATTAACATCAAACATAGAGCACACCAATTTGTAACTAATTACCAACCACAACAAACTTCCCATTAACGCCCCACCCAATACTTACCCTCAACCCTTTCTCACGTTGCACTCGAACACCAACATGCACATCAAAACAATAAAGCTCCACACCACAAATTTTAAATACAACACATGATTTCTTCAAACGCCCAACACACAACCACTATATGGTATTATTGCTCCACATCAAAACAATAATACCAATATTAGCAACATCACATAAAATCCGAGTTAACATAATGACGGACCAGCTGTCATTAGAAAAACATAATGACGAGTTAACATTACCAAGATTAGCAACATCACATAAAATCCGTTTCAGTGCATTAATATTGGGAACATACTCTTTCCCATACTCATCTCTTCCGTAAAGATCGTAACAGCTGGAAAACTAAAACAGGCTACAATAAGGTTTTGGGGTACTAACGTAACTGAAGCATTGTTCAATCCCTAAATTATCCACATATTACACAATTCATGCTCTAACATCACTGTCAAATATGTTCTTTTATATAAAACGGGACTTACTAGTCTATAAGATAAAACACAGGATTAAGTGGTTCACGAATTCCTATTTTAGGATTTATTGGTGCATTACCTTAGTTTTTTTTTTTTATTTACGCAGGCAAGGACATGACTGCCTTGAGTTTGGTCAAAATGGCACCGCAAAGGCGCGTACCATCCCTTGCAAAATGGCACCGCATACGCATAGGCCCGCAGCATCCCCCATCCCCTGCAGGTGCAACAACAGATGAATAAAAAATAGAGCACGGCAGGATCTTCACCAACAAACCAATTTCCAATTTCAAGGTAATTGAATATAAAAAGTTCAGGACAGCACAGTAAACAAACCAAATTCCAGATATTAACGGCCCTTTGGAGACATGGGTTAAAAGTTAAAAGTTAATTTTTAATTAATTTTTGATTATATCACTTTTCACATCAAAAAATTTAAAAAGTTAAAAAATTAATTTTTAACCATCTTAACACTTCTAAATTTTACTAGATTAGAGTGTTCTATAATAACAAGTGATAAAAATGATAATTATTTTTGTAATAATATTATAAATTTAGATTCAACTACTTGGAATTTATTTAGAATTATTTTCTTATAATTCATATTTATTTTACAAATGGATTTCATACTAGACAAATTTAATCTCAGGCTTATTTTGACAAATAGAAAAAAGTCAACTTATTAATTTATTTAGATTATATCACTTTTTTATTTTTTTATATTTTAAAAAAATTAATAAATAAAAAAAATTCACTTCCTAAAATAAGTCTCAACCACATGCTCATTTGAGATAAATTCGAATCACTCTTTTTACTTTTCAGTGATAATGCAATTGTCTTTTAGGGAAAATATTTGAGGGCCACAATTTTTGTGGCCACAATGGTTCAAAACTGTCAAAACGACGTCGTTTTAGGTGCAAAACATGCCAAAACGACGTCGTTTTGGCAGTTTTGAGCCATTGCGGCCACAAAAATTGTGGCTCTTTAGCATTATTGGTCTTTTAGTGGTTGTGCAATTGCTTTTTAGTGATTGTGCAATTGTTACTTTAAGTGACAAATTGTTTTTGATGTACTTATCTTCTTTGTCTCCCATGTCCTCATGGGAGATAATCGTGTTGCACTTAGGGTTGACCTTAAATTTTAAGCGGTTGAGAATTTAGGGATCATTCTTAAATTTTGTTATTGGTATAATTTGTTAAGGTTTAAAAAGTTTGTCCTATCAATTATAAGTGTTATTATTTTGATGACTGACTCCAAGAAGAATAGTCAAATTTGAGATCTGAAAATTTATATTTTAAGACTTTACTAGTTGACTACACCCCTTAAATGAAGCAGGTCTTTTCAATTAAAATAAAATAAAACAAAAAATTACCAATCAATCAGTCGTGTTATAAATGGGATAAAATAAATAAATTATATATATATATATATATATTTTATTAAAAGCGACTAATTCTTTGTGTAAGTTGGAGAAATGGTGTTTTATAAGGCTTATTTTGGACTAACTTTGAGCCCAAAATTGAGTGGGCCCTAAACGTTTTTTGGGGTGGGTTCGAAGAGGTGAAGTGTTCCTTGCCGCATGGCAAGTCACACGGTGAAGACGGTTCGTCAAAACCATTTATGAGTAAATGAGAACATGACGTCGTTTTCGGGTTCGTGGAATTGAACATTTGAGTTTTAAATGTGGGTTTCCTTGTGAGGCTTGTCCCACATTGAAACTTTAAGAGAGTTTTGTTGAGTTTATAAGATCTAGCCTACAACACTTGGGTTGGGCCCCAAGGGGCACTCCAAGTTTGTAGAAGGAAGGAGTTATGGACAAAGTGAACCTTAACCAAAACCACCACACACACGCACACGCGTTGCCACCGGCCGTGCCGGGCGCAGGTGTGGGTCGGAACGGTTCTTGTATTAATTTTTTGGACAAAATTCATTTGAATTTTTTCAAAAATATTGCGGGAATTTAATTCAAATTTGAATTTCAATTTTTGTCCAACATTTAAGTCTCCTTCTGTCCGAAATTCCTCTCAGATTCAAACTGGAAAACTGCCCAGCAGGTTCGGTTTTAACTGCCCAGCAGTTACAAATCTGTTATTTCCGAACAGATTCAAAGCCTAGCAGCATATCTGTTTGAATTCAAATCACACCTGTTCACTACTTGGTTGAACCTGTTCGGGGCAGCTTTTTGTGCTTATAAATACATGACATTTCCAGCAGTCTTGGTACCCAAAATTCAGTCTGCATTCCTTATATTGCTGTCCAACTTTTATTTAGTGCATTTTCCTTCATTCTAGTTTTAGGAAAATAACAAAGAGAGTATAGAACACAGGTTCTAGTTCGCCGAACAAATTTGTTTGAAGTGCTTTTACAAATTTGTGAAGATCATTGTATCCTGGGAGATAGATGCCACTCAACCGTAAGCACCGTAGCAGGGCGAATCTGTCTTAAGGACAGAGTGTCACACACTCGACTTGGTCTTTAATTATTTATTCGGTTCAACAAAATAAATTCTATAAGTTTTATTTCATTTTGTTTGGATTATTTCAGTTTATTTTATTTTACACAGAAGATTGTTCCAACAATCTTAAGACAGATTCGAATTATTCTGTTTACAGAATTTTTCGTTTGTTTCCCTTGTTCATTCTTCGTTTATAAAAAAATTATTTTCTGTGGATTTACAAAATAATATTCTGGTTGAAAAAATAAATAGTGATTATATGCTCTTTGACAGATAGTAATAATATACTGTCTATTTTCTTTGACAACTAGTAGTAATATACTGGTGTCATTAACAATTCAGAATATATTTTTGTGGAATTTTTTCATAAATTAATTTTGATTTTTAGAAATTATTTTCTGAGTTTTCATTAATTAAAATTTTGTTTCAGTATTTTAATTATTGAAGTGTTACAGAAATTAATTTTCTGTGTGAAATTAATTTGGTTAAATAAAAGTTTATTTTATTTTATTTCCAAATTAATTGGAAAATAAAAGTTACATTTTTGTTTCTTTTATTTTTACAGAATTTAATTCTGTGAATTTGGATTAGTTTTCTGTGTGGAATTAATTTGGTTAAATAAAATTTTATTTCATTTTATTTCCAAATTAATTGAAAATAAAAGTTACATTTTGTTTTGTTTTTTTTATTTTAATAGAATTTATTTCTGTAGTTTTGGTTTAATTTGTTTAAATAAAATTTTATTTTATTTTCAAATTAATTGGAAATAAAAGTTACAATTCTTGTTTCTTTTATTTTTACAGAATTTAAAATTCTGTGTTTTTTGGTTTAAATTTTTTGTGTAGTATAAAATTCTAATTCTAATTCTAATTTTATTTTATAATTTAAAATTTATGGCTTCTAAAACTGGTCAAACTAATGTTCAAACCAGTACTGGTATGGTGATTGCCATTACGCCAACCTCTCCTTATGTTGGAACTGTCCTAGTGAATCCTGGTGGAAAACCAGAAAAGTTCTTAGGAACTGTTTTTAAAAGATGGCAGAAGAGAATGCTATCTAAAGGCGAGGAAACTAAGAAATACAAGTTTAATGGCATGTGTTACATTTGTAACAAAGAGGGACATCGGGCCCAAGATCGCCGTTACAAACGTAAAGGCAAATAAAGATCAAGTAAGAAGGTTGCTAAAGCCAAAATGACCGAAATGGATGAAATTTCCAATGGTGTAGATGTCATAAATCTTTCTGCAGTTGTTTTTGAGGCAAATCTTGTCGGAAATCCTAAAGAATGGTGGGTGGACACCGGTGCTACTCGCCATATCTATGCCGACAAAAAGATGTTCACATCTTATTCTACAATGGCCAACGGTGAACAACTTTTTATGGGCAACTCCTCAACTTCCAAAGTTGAAGAACAAGGAAAGATTGTACTTAAGATGACATCAGGAAAAGAACTCACTCTCAACAATGTGTTGCATGTACCGGACATTCACAAGAATCTTGTTTCTGGATCTTTGTTGAGTAAGAATGGGTTTAGGCTAGTTTTTGAAAGTGACAAGTTTGTACTTACCAAAAATGGGGTGTATGTAGGAAAATGTTACATGTCTGATGGCCTTTTCAAAATGAATGTAATGACCGTTGTACCCTCAGTTATTAATAAAAATACATCTTCTTCTTACTTACTTGATTCTTCAAATTTATGGCATGGTAGACTAGGACATGTTAATTATGGATCTTTGTGTAGATTAATTAATATGGAATGTTTACCTAAATTTAACATTGATTCAAATCATAAATGTGAAATTTGCGTTGAGGCAAAATTATCTAAAACTCCTTTTCATTCAATTGAAAGAAGTATGGAACTACTTGAATTAATTCATAGTGACATTTGTAATTTTAAATCAATTCAAACTAGAGGTGGGAAAAAATATTTTATCACTTTTATAGATGACTATACTAGATATAGTTATGTTTATTTAATTCGAACCAATGATGAAGCTTTGGAAACTTTCATTCAATATAAGAATGAAATTGAAAATCAACTTGGTAAGAAAATCAAGAAAATAAGAAGTGATAGAGGTGGTGAATATGAATCACCTTTTGGTGAGTTTTGTAAAGAACATAGAATAATTCATCAAACTACCGCTCCTTACTCACCTCAGCAAAATGGAATTGCTGAAAGGAAAAATAGGACTTTATAAGAAATGATGAATGCCATGTTAATAAGTTCTGGATTACTTCAGAACTTGTGGGGGAAAGCAATACTTTCTGCTAATTATATTTTAAATAAAGTACTCCGAAAGAAAGTGAATCAAACACTTTATGAAATATGGCACGGTAGAGTACCATCCTACAAATACTTAAAAATGTGGGGGTGCTTAGTCCTAAAAAGACTAAGATAGGTCCTAAGACCATTGATTGCATTTTCATTGGTTATACCAAGAATAGTAGTGCATATCAGTTTTTGATTCATAAATCAGAACATTCCGAAATGCATGTAAATACTATTATTGAATCTCAGAATGCATCTTTCTTTGAACATGTATTTCCAAATAAGACTGGACAAGAGACTAGTAACAATAAAAGATCTCATGATGCTATTACTAGTCAAGATTAAGAATATGATCAAGAACAAAAGTTAGATCAAAATGAGGAAGAGGAACTTAGGCGTAGTAAACGTGCTAGTATCTCAAAATCTTTTGGTCCAGATTTTCTAACATATTTGTTAGAAAATGAACCTTTAACTTTTAAAGAGGCTATGTCCAGTCCTGAGGCTCCTTTATGAAAAGAAGCTGTCAACAGTGAAGTTGAATCCATCATGCAAAATCACACTTGGGAATTGGTAGATTTGCCACCAGGTTGTAAACCTCTTGGGTACAAGTGGATTTTCAAAAGAAAATTAAAAGCGGATGGATCATTTGAAAAATACAAGGCAAGACTTGTGGTCAAAGGTTTTAGACAAAAAGAAGGTCTTGATTACTTTGACACATACTCACCGGTTACTAGAACAACAACCATTAGAATGTTAATTGCCATTGCATCTTTATACAATTTAGAAATTCATCAAATGGATGTAAAAACCGCTTTCTTAAATAGTGAGTTAAATGAAGAAATTTACATGGAACAACCAGAAGGTTTTTCTGTTCCAGGAAAAGAAAAGAAAGTGTGTAAATTGGTTAAATCATTATCTGGTTTAAAACAAGCGCCAAAGCAATGGCATGAGAAATTTGACAAGGCAATGATGTCAAATGGATTTAAAATTAATGAGTGTGACAAATGTGTTTATATTAAAAACACAGACAAAGGTTATGTCATTGTATGTCTTTATGTAGATGATATGCTCATCATATGTAGTAATACTGATATGATTAAAACTACTAAGAAAATGTTGAATAAACATTTTGACATAAAGGACATGGGCATTGCTGATGTAATTCTTGGTATGAAAATTACCAAAATATCAGAAGGATATGCTTTGTCATAATCTCATTATATTGAGAAAATACTTGACAAATTTAGCAAAAATGATGATCATCTTGCTAGAACACCTGTAGATGTTAATTTGTATCTTTCTAAGAATGTACAAGAAAGTATTTCTCAATTAGAGTATGCCCAAATTATTGGAAACTTAATGTACTTGATGAACTGCACTCGCCTGAATATAGCTTATGCAGTAAGTAAATTAAGTAGATATACGAGTAATCCGGGAGTAGAACACTGGAAAGCAATTATAAGGGTTCTAAGGTATCTCTGATTTACTCGTAATATTAGGCTAAATTATACTAGATATCTAGCAGTACTTGAAGGATACTGTGATGCAAAATTGGATATCGGATATTAGAGACTCAAAGTCCACCAGCGGGTATGTCTTTACTCTTGGTGGGGCGGCTGTATCTTGGAAATCTTCCAAACAGACTTGTATTGCTAGGTCTACTATGAAATCAGAATTCATAACTTTAGACAAAGCTGGGGAAGAGGCAGAATGGCTTCGCCACTTCTTTGAAGATATTCCAATATGGCCAAAATCGGTGCCTGCTATATGCATACATTGCGATAGTCAATCTGCAATAGGTAGAGCACAGAGTCATATGTATAACGGTAAGTCTCGACATATTCGTCGTCGACATAATACCATAAGACAACTACTCTCTAATGGAATTATTTCCATTAATTATGTGAAGTCTAAAGACAACATAGCGGATCCACTAACCAAAGGGTTAGCAAGAGAGCTAGTTGAGAATTCATCGAGGGGAATGAGACTAAAGCCTATTAAATAAGAGTTACCACAACGGCAACCCAACCTAGTTGACTGGAGATCCTAAGATCTAGGTTCAAAGGGACAACCGAGTTGTGATTGACTCAGAAGGATCACTGGGGAGTCCAACTCCTACCCATTTCTATGATGAAATAGTGATGTTTGCAGCGGTTTAGGTTAAGTAATACTTTTAATGATTCTTATATCTAGGTAAACCTAGTGGAGTATGGCAGGATAATCTTCATAAGAATCACCTATGTGAGTGTGAACTGGGCCGGTTCTATGAGATTTGTGAAGGGCTACAATTCTCTAGAGCACTCATGAAAGACTAGGTTGTTCAGGGCCAAAATGAACACAATAGTGAGAACTAAATTGTGCCTGGGGATATACTGTGTGAGTTCTATTGTCTTGGTTTACACAAACGGCTGAACAGTTCAAGACATCATGTTCATTGGTTAGCTAGTAAATCCGATAGTGTCTCACAAGAGAAGGTTCGAAGCCAAAAACTACCTATCCTTTGCAGAATATTTTAAATTTCTGTACTCTCTGTATTTAGATCATATTGTTGCATTTTCTCTTCGTCAAATTCCATTCATGTGGGGGATTGTTGGAGAAATGGTGTTTTATAAGGCTTATTTTGGGCCAACTTTGAGCCCAAAATTGAGTGGGCCCCAAACGTCTTTTGGGGTGGGTCCGAAGAGGTGAAGTGTTCCTTGCCGTATGGCAAGTCACACGGTGAAGACGGTTCGTCAAAACCATTTATGAGTGAATGGGAACATGACGTCATTTTCGGGTTCGTGAAATTGAACATTTAAGTTTTAAATGTGGGTTTCCTTGTAAGGCTTGTCTCACATTGAAACTTTAAGAGAGTTTTGTTGAGTTTATAAGCTCTAGCCTACAACACTTAGGTTGGGCCCCAAGGGGCACCCCAAGTTTGTAGAAGGAAGGAGTTATGGACAAAGTGAACCTTAGCCAAAACCACCACACACACGCACGCGCACTGCCGCCGGCCGTGCCGGGCGCGGGTGTGGATCGGGTCGGTTCTTGTATTAATTTTTTGGACAAAATTCATTTGAATTTTTTCAAAAAATATTGCGGGAATTTAATTCAAATTTGAATTCCAATTTTTGTCCAACATTTGAGTCTCCTTCTGTCCGAAATTCCTCTTAGATTCAAATTGGAAAACTGCCCAGCAGGTTCGGTTTTAACTGCCCAACAGTTACAGATCTGCTATTTTCGAACAAATTCAAAACCTGGCAGCATATCTGTTTGAATTTAAATCACACCTGTTCACTACTTGGTTGAACCTGTTCGGGGCAGCTTTTTGTGCCTATAAATACATGACATTTCCAGCAGTCTTGGTACCCGAAATTCAGTCTGCATTCTTTATATTGCTGTCCAACTTTTATTTAGTGCATTTTCCTTCATTCTAGTTTTAGGAAAATAACAAAGAGAGTATAGAACACAGGTTCTAGTTTGCCGAACAAATTTGTTTGAAGTGCTTTTACAAATTTGTGAAGATCATTGTATCCTGGGAGATAGATGCCACTCAACCGTAAGCACCGTAGCAGGGCGAATCTGTCTTAAGGACAGAGTGTCATACACTCGACTTGGTCTTTAATTATTTATTCGGTTCAACAAAATAAATTCTGTAAGTTTTATTTTATTTTGTTTGGATTATTTCAGCTTATTTTATTTACACAGAAGATTGTTCCAACAAAATTTACATTATATGATTTACCTTATATGTTTTATATGGAGATTGATCAATAAATCTCATATTTTAAACTTGTAATCTATATAATCTTATATAATTTTTTTCTTATAATCCATTTAGTTATTTTGGATGTATAATGACTCATTTGTCTTTTACATTAGAGTGTCACATTTAGAAAAAAATATATTAAAGAGTTTTTTAGTGTTATATCAAACCCGTCACGTTAGAGTGTCAAAAGTTTTTAAGTTTTTTAAAATGTCACATAATATCCGTCACGTTAGAGAATCACGTGTCACGTTTAAAAAAAGTACACTAAGGAATTGTTAATTTTTTGGAGTATCACATCATAATTTTTAATTTTTTTGAAGTGTAACATCATACTCGTTATATTGAAGTATCACATGTTATATTTGAAAAAAATATATTAAAGAATCTTTAATTTTTTTTAAAGTGTCACGCCATATCCACTACATTATCACATTTAAAAACATACACTAATTTTTTTTTAATTATCACATCAAACTCGTTATGTCATGAGATCTCAAAATTTGTACACCAAGACTTTATTAGTCGACCATATACCCGTTCGATGGAGCAGGTCTTGTCAATTAAAATAAAATAACATATACAAATGAGCAATCAATCAAACGTGTTATAAATGGGCTAAAATAAATAAATTATATATATATATATATATATAGACAAATATTTTATTAAAAGCAATTAATTCTTTGTGAGTTTAAATTTTGCATTATAAAATTTACCCAAAATGTTTTAAAAATGCACTTTTTACCTTTTTCATCTATTTTGAAAACAATTTTTATTTTAATCCCAATATTAAATAATAAGTTATTATATTATATTTAATCCTCAATAGGATGTACTATATGCAAGTTATGATATTTTCAATCATAGCTAATAGGACCACAATGAATTTTTAATTTTTTTGAAGTGTAACATCATACTTGTTATATTAGAGTATCACATGTTATATTTGAAAAAAATACATTAAATTTTTTTTTTAATTTTTTTTAAAGTGCCGCGCCTTATTCACCACATTATCACATTTAAAAAACATGCATTAATTTTTTTTTTAATTATCATATCGTACCTGTTATGTCATGAGATCTCAAAATTTATACACCAGGTCTTTATTAGTGGACCATACCCCTTCGATGGAGCAGGTCTTGTCAATTAAAATAAAATAAAATAAAAAAATGAGCAATCAATCAAATGTGTTATAAATGGGCTAAAATAAATAAATTATATATATATATATATATAGGCATAGATATTTTATTAAAAGCGATTAATTCTTTGTGAGTTTAAACTTTACATTATAAAATTTACCCTATATGTTTTAAAAATGCACTTTTCAACTTTTTTATTTATTTTGAAGACAATTTTTATTTTAATCCCAATATTAAATAATGAGTCATTCTATTATATTCAATCCTCAACATGATGTACTATGCAAGTTATGATATATTCAATCATAGCTAATAGAACCACAATGAGTTTTTAATTTTTTTAAAGTGTAACATCATACTCGTTATATTGGAGTATTTCATGTTATATTTGAAAAAATACATCAATTTTTTTTTTAAAGTGTCACGCTATATCCACCACATTATCACATTTAAAAAATATACACTAATTTTTTTTTTAATTATCACATCATACTTGTTTCATCATGAAATCTCAAAATTTATACACCAAGACTTTATTAGTCAACCATACCCCTTCGATGGAGCAAGTCTTGTCAATTGAAATAAAATAAAATAGAAAAATGAGCAATCAATCAAACGTGTTATAAATGGGCTAAAATAAATAAATTATATATATAGACATAGATATTTTATTAAAAGCAATTAATTCTTTGTGAGTTTAAATTTTACATTATAAAATTTACCCTATATGTTTTAAAAATGCACTTTTTAACTTTTTCATCTATTTTGAAGACAATTTTATTTTAATCCCAATATTAAATAATAAGTCATTACATTATATTCAATCATCAACAGGATGTACTATATGTAAGTTATGATATTTTCAATCATAGCTAATAGGACCACAATGAATTTTTAATTTCTTTGAAGTGTAACATCATTCTCGTTATATTGGAGTATCACATGTTATATTTGGAAAAAAAAAAAGAAGAATTTTTAATTCTTTTTTAAAGTGTCACGCCATATCCACTGCATTATCACATTTAAAAAACATACACTAATCTTTTTTTAATTATCACATCATACTCGTTACGTCATGAGATCTCAAAATTTATTCACCAAGACTATATTAGTCGACTATACCCCTTCGATGGAGCAGGTCTTGTAATTTAAATAAAATAAAATAATGAGCAATCAAACGTGTTATAAATGGACTAAAATAAATAAATTATATAAATGAAAATGATTTAGAGCTCGAATATTTTGGCTCGAAATGGTTCGAAACTTTGAAGTCACGCTCTACTTCTCAATCTCTGTCTTTCAGATCCAAAGTTTGAGCTCAAACTTTCTCCTTCTCTATCTAAAGCCCTATCGCTCTCATCCCCTCACTCCTCTCCTCTCCACTTGAAACCTTGTCATCGAATCCTCATCCAACTACCTCTCCTACGCGGACATCCGACTCCATTCGACTGCCTCATCCGACTCCACACCGGAAAGTTCTCATACTCTCATCATTCTCCTCCGACTTGGTGGTTAGCGGGATACTCCTCTCGTTCGACTACACCCATCTGACTCCTCTCAGTGCCAGAAACTTGTAATACGTTGGGTTACCGATCAATTGAAAACGAATCTCAGGTAAACTCGACATCGCAAAACTAGGGTTTGAAGATTCAAGAAATTGGGGTTTCATGTTTTTCCCTTTTGCTTGATTCAAGAAATTGGGGTTTTGTGTTTTTCCCTTTTGCCTGACTCATTGATGTATTGTATGCATATATGTTCTGTTGTTCGAATGAAAAATTTGATGATTTTCGCTGCTACTTATTGGTTTGTTGGTGAAATTTTCTGTTGAACATGAATAAAATTTTCAACACTGTTTATTTGATACAATGTCTGGGCAGTGTTGAACATGTAAAAATTTTTCTAGGCAATCCATTTGATACAATGTCTGGGCAGTGTTTGATACAAGTTTTTTACCTGTTGTTGTCTAAGTTCTGGGCAGTCCATTTTATACAATGTCTGAAAGTATAATCAAACATGACAACAGCAAGCTGTAAAGACACTGAATATTATTTCAAGAATATAGAATAATTTTTCCATGTCCTAAAAAAATATAATAGCAAGTTGTAAAGATGAGATATATATGGTTTTTGTTGTCCACTGAAAGTAATTTAGCACTGATTCATTATTCATAGAAGAAGATAAAAATTTCTCATCCTTTTCTTTGGAGAGTTTCGTTGACTATTTAGCACTGATTCATTATTCACATTGATTCATGCTTCACACCTTGTCATCAATCAAGTATATATGAAATTCATGAAAGCAATCCCCTTTTATGCATATGACTTCTTTGGAGAGTTCCGTTGACTAACAGCAAGCAAGCACATCTGAGATTATGGAAGATATGAAAAGTTAACATAGAGATTTAAGAAAAAGGAATTTCAAATACTATTTTGGGGAAAACACAACACCAATTAAGGAGTAGGGTCTATTACACCACACCAGATGTGAGTCTCTGCATCTGTTTATGCAAATTAATAGGCTCATCGAATTAGATGAACAAAATAATAGGTAAACAATGAATTGCTGGATTCGTATGCATAAGTTGCAATCACACCCATATGTTTTGTACATATATATTACATTCTCATTGTTTATGCAGATTAAATGGCTTCTTCTTCTACAAATAATAGCAACATTAGATTAAAACCAAGAATGTGAGACTGTGGGAGAACAACTGCAATATATATTGTATGAACCAATGAGAATGGAAATCAAGGGTGTATATTCTTTGTGTTGCCATTAAAATATGTAAGTATGTGTTATGAAGTAAACTTTTTCGTATTTGGAAAATTATTTGCGTAATCTGACTAATTGATTGTCATGCTTTTTAGACTTTTAAAGAACACTGCAATTACTTCAAGTTCGCAGACGATGATGATGAGGACGTTACCTCCACAATCCATTCCAATACTGGACTTTGTAAAGTTGTAAGGATAGAGGAATTCAATGATGTAAGGACAAGGCTTTCAGAGATGGACACTGAAATTCATGACCATGGTAGAAGGCTTCGAAGGATGGAAAAAAATTTCAAGGCGATGATTTATGTGATTGTATTCTGCGTCATTTTGTACTTTATAATGTAAATTAGTTAAACATTTAGGTTTTGGGGAATTTTATGGATGTAATTATCAATGTACTGGACATGATGTAATTATGGATGTACTAGACATGATGGATAAAGTATATATGTTATCTCTTCGATGTTGTCATGAATTAAATGTCGTGTTCTCATGGATTGTGGATATATGTTGTCATAGGTATATGTTGTCATTGTAAATTCAATTTTTTTATGTTGCTGCTGGACTTGTTTTGGAGCTGTTTTTCAATAGTTTTAGGCTTGTTTTGGTCTTCCAATATATCTGTTCAACATCATTTGAGCCTTCAAAGAGACTATATCTGTTGAACATGAATAAAATTTATCAAGAACAAAAAAAATGCAGCAGCAGCAGCAGCCATTGTGACAACACAAATGCAGCAGCTGCACAAAATTCACTGAAGTTGTGTACTTGAACAAACATATGCACTCTCACCACCTTTTTCGCATATATTTTTTTGAAAAACCTTTTATATGACCACTATACTTGATAATATATTTTTTACTTTCATTTCATTCTATAGTGTAATAAAAAAAATCATCCAATCATGAACATGCAGAAAGAAATAATACATTCTAGAACCCAATTTCTATGCAATTTCACCATTAATAGCTATTAGTATAATAGCCAATTCTCCAGAAAAGCCATTACAAATAAATATAAGAACAAATAAAATTCAAAATTGATAAACACAACCAATAAAAACAGAACTTCTCTATTTTATTGCAAGGGAAAATAAAATGGTTACAATTATTCGTTGCAAAACTCAAAACCCAAATCCAAACTAAACCATAAAGAAATCAAAGAAACTGTCAATAAGAAGAACAAAATTAAAATGATAATGCTGTATGATTTTAACTTTTGAGAAGTAATTTCAATGGCTTGATATCTTAAGATTGAGAGATTTATTGAACTATGATTTCCAACTCCCATTCCCCTTCCTGTCAATCCTCTGCTTTTCATCATCAATGGCAGCATCATTCTCCATCTTGGGCTTCTTGTAGAGCATGAAATTCCTAACTCCAACCGACTCAAAGCTACAAAAAACAAAAACAAATTCAAAATAGGGAATAAATGAATGAATACCTTCAGTTCCAGTAATGGGGCAGTAGAGAAGGAAACTGTTGAGATCGGAGCCGAGGATTGAAAATAGTTACTGCTGCTGCACAAAATTCATCTACAAAATGCAGCAGTAGCAACATTGAGTTCAACCAACACAAATACAGTAGCAGCAGCCACCATCGTGACACACCAACAGCAACAACACAAACGCAGCAACAGCATTGACCTCAACAAAAAAAATGCAGCATTGACACAAACAAAATTCAATTACATTGAATTCAAACCATCCATTGTCACAAACCATCCATTGTTTACAAACCAAAGTCATCAAAGTAGTTCTAATAAACTAAAAAAAAATGTTCCATTTGGATTCGCATCTACATTGAAGTTAACAAATTTTGATGCAATTGTCGAAGTTTGACTACGTATGTTGTTCACCATTCCTGATTCAGTAAGAGATGTGCTTCCAATATTGTCCATTGGGCTAACTAGTGCATATTCAATGTCAAAGTAAAATTCATAAATATTGTCCACAAACATATATATAAATTTAAAAAATGCATAATATTTCATATCATATATTGAATACATGCCGGTACATACATGCTCTGTTGCGTGCCATCTGTGCCAGGAAAATAGTAAGCTTTAGTTAGGGCCACCTTATGATCATAGTAACACGATTTCATTAATCATTTAAAAAATAAAAAATAAAAACATAGATAAAAATTTAAAGTCCTTTATCAAACACATACCGAGTCATACATACTATATTGCATGGTATCTGTAGATGGAAAATGTAACTTGTGAGTTTGACCTTGAGGCACCTTGCGGCCCTATATAGTAAGACACATTGGTCAATATTTTTACTTAGAATTTATTTTTCAACAATTCCTATACGAAAAAAATCATACATATACAAATTTACTTGTTCTTTCGTAGGTTTTTTCTTATTTCCCTTCAACCGATTGACTATTTCATCCACTTTGCTAACCTTCTGTCTGGTACATGGACGGCCTCTTCGTCGAGCAACCAAAGGACTAAGCACCTTGCGAGCCATGATTTCTTTTGTTGTACTACGACCAGACGGACTTTTGGGGGAAGTACTAGAAGGTCGTTCATCACTAGTAGAAGGTAGTACATTACTACTTGAACGTGGCACATTACTCGCACAACCTGATTGATCTTTTCTCACTCTCTCCTTGATTTCTATCAACCCAAAATCAATCAGTGTGTGTTTACCATCATCATTGGAAGCAATTTCTAGGATTTCATCCAACATCTTGTGATATTTATCATGCAATTTTGCATTGAGAATAGCCCCAATTTTAGTGTATGTGGTTGGAATGCATGTGTACCCTCTTTCCAAATCTTTTCTCCATCTCGGCACAATGTACGTATCTGGAATCTTATATATGCACCTCTCAATGAGTACACTAAATGAATGGGCACACATAATGCCCTTAAACTCAAACCACCGACACATACATTGGATTTGACTTTTAGATGAATTAAAGTAAACAACAAATTCCACTTTCTTCATTTTATCACCGACGACAACAGCCTCTTTCACATGATAAGTACAAATTGAGCCATCCTCTTCACGAGATTCACATGAAAGTACAATAGACGGTTCAATTGTACTTGAACTTCTTTAAATTTTGCATTAGTGCAGGCTGCACGAAATTACTTTTCAAACTCATATACCGTTAAGCAATCATACAACTTGTTTCGAGATTTGAAGTCTGGTTTGGTGTCCTTCTACACCTTACTTCTCAAGGAATTTTCATACTGTTCAACAAATTGCTTTAAAGTTGTCTTTGAGTTCATATATCCATCAAAAAATGCATTCATACTCTCACTTTGTTGAGTAGTTGACATGCCAGCCCAAAAAATGTTTTTCACATATGCAGGAATCCACCTATGTCGCTCACTGTATAATACCCCCAACCACTCGTTATCATGAAGTTTGAACTTCGCAATCATCGCTTGCCATTCTTCATCAAATTCATATTTTGTGAAAAAATCATAAACCGCATTTTGCAAAGAAAACTTTATGGCTTCATATTGGGAATATCCTCTCAATTTCTCCGGAATTTTCTTCATTATATGCCATAAGCACCAACGATGTCGAGCTTGTGGGAAGACAAGTTCTATGGCATTTTTCATAGCTCTACAGTAGTCAGTTATTATAGTTATTGGGGGAGTATCTGACATGCAACTTAACCATTCTCTGAATAGCCACACAAATGTCTCAGTGTTCTTATTACATAACAGTCCACAATCAAACAAAATTGATTGACCATGGTGATTAACTCCTACAAATGGAGCAAACGACATATCATATTTGTTTGTCAGATAGGTTGTGTCAAATGAAACAACATCACCAAATGCTTTGTAAGTTGCCCCACTCCTTGCATCCGTCCAAAACAAGCTTCGCATGTGACCATCTTTATCGAAATCAATTGCAATATAGAAGTTGGAATTTTGTTGTTGCATCTTATGAAAATAAAGCCTAACTGATTCGGCATTTCCTACCCTAAGCCTCAATCTTCTTGCATTCTCAATGTGATTTCTTGCATCTCATTCATCAAATGTTAATGCCTTATATCCTCCCGCTTCAACAACTATAGAATGAAAATTCTTAGCTAGCCGGATCCCTGCTTCATCTTTTATTTCGAGTCTTCTCTTGACAAGAGTAAGAATCCTCTTATTCATTGCAAAATGCCGCTGTAGACTCGACTTTCTTCGTGCGCCCCCCTTTCGGAGAGGCGCGAATTTGTCTTACTACAGTTCGGACTCCTGTCACGGTTCTGAATCTAATCTAACAAAGTGCAATGTGAGACTGATAAACACCAAAGAGTCCAAATCTGGCAATTGGTTTTGGAAAATCAATTTTGAATGAAAAGCGCCAAACATAGACTGCTTTGCTAGATTACAGAGTCGCCACCTAAATATTTTATTTTGGAAAATTTAGGAAACCCTGACTCGTGCCAAAGGCCACGTGTCCGTCATCACCAAAGGTGCCTCGACTCGGGAACTTGGGTACGAGAGGGGAAGGTCATGCAATGAGCACCCCGCTCACCCAATCAAAGGATTGGCCTCTACTAAGCATGATATGTTGTTTGATAAACACATGTGTTCTTATTCCGGTTATTAACTATCTTTACTATGTGATGCGCACAACATACAAGTATAGACTCAATCACGAGAATTGGAACAAAACAACTCATGTTTGCTTTCGAAAATGATTTGAAAGTGCTACTCGCAAGTAGGTTAAAGCGCGAATTTGCCACCCTCAAGCGGGTTTGAAAACAAGATTTTGCCACTTCGCAAAGTGGGCTTTAAAATTCGCATTTGATGAATTGTCCCAATTCAGGCAATCAAGCCTTTACCCACAGGCATTCATGCAGTTAAGCACTTAAGCAAATAGCCTCATGGCAAGTATGCTATCATGGCAACACTCACACTCATGCAAGTATGCTAAAGCGTAAAACTTACAGTATACTCCAAGCCAAAGCAGAAAACTAGTTAGAAACATGCATGATCCTAACTATATTAGATGCCTAATGCAACACATGCAAAATGCAACTAAAAGGCTCGGCTATCTAAGATGGCATATGAATGCAACACTTGATAACATGCTTTGAAACACATATTCAAGTAAGCGTATTGAAATACGATGTAGTTTGAATGATGCGCCGAGCCCGGTGCATGCAAAACAAATGAATGATGCAAACATGCAAGCATAAGGTATGCTAATCGAAGTATGCCCTAAACTAACCATCGAAAGTGGTTAAGTAAAAGGGAGAAAGAAGTGGGGTTGGAAGACATGCACACATACACGCAGGCTTATTACAACAATACACCCTCTCGTAGGAGGGTCCGAATAAATAAGCTAACTAGCTACGCTAAGCTAAGCTAACTATTACAAACCAACTAATTAACTAACTTAGCTAATTAATTATTACAAACCAAATTGAATTTGAATAACTAGCTAATCTAAGCTAATTAGAATATTACAAAGATGAATTAAATTAGCTAAACACATTAACTAACTAATTACAAAACTGGCAAATTAGCTAGCTAAGTAAAGTAGTAAAATGGCCTCGAGGGGAGGGAGACATGCATGCTCGGTTTGCTTCGCCCAAAAATGCATTGTCTTGCCATGAGTTGCCACTGTTTGCACTCGCGGTGATCTCAGAACATCATGTGAACTTCTAGATTGCATCTGCCTTAATACAGGAATACTTTGGACAATTTCTCCTGCAGGTGGCTGGCCGGCCACCTCAACTGGTCGATAGGCTACCTCAATTGGCCGGCTGGCCAGTGAAAGTGGTCGGTAGGCTAGTGCAAGTGGCCGGCCGGCCACTTCTCTTTCCAGAATTATGCCTTTGCTGCAACAGAGAGCAATAGAGCCAAGACAATGTATTTGGCAAGAAATGTGTGTACTACCACCCCCCTCATCATGTCTCAAGCTCAAAGGAATGTGATACTTGGCTCTCAAGCCACCAATCAAGCATCTCAATGCATGATGGCCAAAGAACCAAGCTTGTACAAGCTTAGTGAATGCGCACATAAGACTCAAAGTGCCTCCACCCTATCATGAATGATCAAGGGTGTCGGCGACCAAGAAATGCAATACATTTCATCACTTTGAGTATGAAACGTCCAACATTTCTTGTGTTTGGATTAACGTTCGATCCAAACACATGCAATACAACACACATATGTTATCTTGGCATGTTTTACTTTGCTCAATTCTTGTTTACACATTTGAGCTTACCAATTAGTCCATTAACCGGTTAAGTTCAATGTGAAAGGTCCTCTAATTTGAAAGATGACCTAAGCTTCGAGTGCCTTGAGCATGAAGGAAGTATCATGCTATTGATTAGTAGAAATCCTCAAGGGAGGATTAAAACCAATAGGCATGAATGCCTCAAGTTCATGCTCAAACCAACAAGGGGCTTAAGGCCACTTTAAAAGTGAATGAAAGTTTAAAACAATGGAGTGCAACGACACATATTTCAGCATTGAAATAGCATGCTAAGTGACTTAAAAACAATGCAAATAACTCATGTAATGCATGTTTAAGGACTTAACTCATTAAGCTAATGAAAGGGGTTTGTAGACACCCCATTTTTGACCGCCCTTAAGACTTGGTCATTACTGATGGTTTACTTGGTGGTGAAAGTCGTGCAGTGCAAGGGTTCGATTTCTTTAGCAAAGAGAGAGTCAAATCTCAACTTCACACCCCTTTTTGGACCAAAACTATCTTGATCAAAAGATTTTGAGACCTTGAAATCCTCTCTTTCAAAAAAATTTTGAAAATTCTTCTGCGATGTTCCGACGCTCACATTTTGTTAGATGTCGCGCTTTTCGATAAACCGAGTGTAGACACCCCATTTTTGACTGTCCTCAAGACTTGGATGTCATCGTCTGAACACTCGATGATCATCCATGCTCGTGTTCGTTTTGAGTTCCCGGAGGTCTCGGTCGCGTGCCTTGCCTCAAGATCTCTCGACTTGACTATTTTGTGCTTGGTTGTGCACCAAGTGCTTGTGTTTTTGCTTTTGAGGGAAGAGGGTGGCTTGTTAGCCATCCCCTCAACCCATCGGCCAAGGCTTGAAGCCATCGGCCCCTTTTTCTTTCCATCGGCCAAAGGTGTTGGCCGATCGGCACTATATTTGGTCGGTCGGCCACCTTTGTTGGTCAATCGGCCATATTTTCCGGCCGACCCCATTCCATCTGTTTTGATAGATATTTTGTGCCAACTGGCACAGCTGGCACGCACAATTCCCCCCTCCATACACGTGTATGGAGGGATTTGAGCCTTGCTTAGCTTCTCTAAGAAGCTTTACAAAATTGGTTTTCTATAAAAGGAGAGCCTCCTCTCCCTTTCCAAGGGTTCTAGGAATCTGATATACAAGTTAGATATATCTCTCTCTCTATATCTCCCTCTCTCTAGATTTGTGTGTGTGTTTGAGCTCAAAAGTGTGTTTTGTTCTTACTATTGCACACAAACACCTAGCACTACACTATCTTTGGTTGCTGAGGCACTATAAGGTTGATATTAGAGTTCTTGGGCTGTTTTTGATCCAAGAAGATTGCTGGAGTTGTGTTCTTGAAGTTGTTCTTCAAGGATGAGTCAATTAGCTTTTGATACCCCATTTTGGCTTAAGCTTTTAGACTTACTTGCATGTTGTTTTAATCTTAGCTCTAAACTACAAAAAGTTCTAATTTTATATGCTTGTTTTAGTTGCTTAAGGTCACTTTTTGGTTGGGGGTTGTCTACCCCCTCTTAGGCCTTGTTTGGCCTTGTTTTGTGCCTTTACTTTTGAGCTTTGGAATCATCTTATTTTGACCTTCCCACCAGTGAAATTCAGAGGATTTTTAGTGGTGGAGAAGTGGTTTTGGAGTCTTGTATAGGAGGGGGACACCCCTCTCTCCTTAGGTCTCATATACTTGTGTTGTTGGCTTATAAGAGTAGCATGTTTACTTAGCATGTCTTGGTTCTATTTCAACACTTTTTAGTGGCTTTTAGGACCTTCCTTAACTCTATTCCATGTTGGTTTGATGGCATCTTGCATGCTTCACATACTTGTAGAGTAATCTTGCATGTTTGCATAACATGCATCTTGTGTTTGGACCACTATTCTTGCATGCTTTGGCTCGACTCCAAGGAGCTTTTCCTCGTGTTTTACCATGATTAAACTCTATTCGGTGTTGTCTTGGTCGTGCATGCATTGTTTTGCATAGCCTTGGTTCATTCTAGCTTGTAAGTTTTGTGCCTTGAGTTCATTAGCATGTGTTACTTGAAGTATTTTCATGATTTGGCATCATGTGAAATGTAATTTCAGTCCATGTTTCATGGTCACACACTTGCATTTATCACCTATTCCATGCTATGGATAGTTTGTGTTTCATGCCTTAAGAATAGGTCATTGTGCATGCCATCATACTTAGGCCTTTGGGATGCCATCTAAGTGGGTTTTTGTGCTTATTCTAACATGCCATAACTCTGATTTTATTGGCCTAAGTCATGCCATGTTTGGTTGTAATAGGTGTAGTGCAATTGCCCCTTTTGGCCTTGTATGCGTCTTGTTTTGTGCTCACCTTTCTAGCATGTTTTGGCCTCATTCCATGCATGTTCTAGCCTTGTTTTGGACTGTCTTGGGATTGTTTTGGGTCACCTTGGTCCTGTGGGGCTTGGTTGATATGGCCATGGTTCAAGTACCTTGGCTAACTTTGAACTTGAAGTCCATTAGCATGCCTTGCTTGTGTTATGTGCTTGATTTGGCATCACTCTTAACATAATTTCAGAGCTTATGGTGTCACCATGCTACCATGATTGTCATCCCTCGCTCATGTTTGGGTGTTGTGACCTTATGCCTTAACTCTTGGACCATTGCATGTGCATGCTCATTGTGCATTTCATTCTATCACTTCATCATTTTGGCCACTGTTTTTGGTGTGGCTGAGGCCTATCCATTTTCAGTATAAGTCCATGGATCATGCGGTTTGTATGTCGTTGCATGCTTATCGCATTGCATGTTGTCGCATCCTTGTTATTGGTATTGTTGTCGTATGCCTATTACATTGCAGGTTTGTACGTTTAGGTTGCATTTTGCATGCTTGCTAGTTTGCATTTTGTCACATGCTTGATTAGGTTGCATTGCATTTGGTATGCTTGTTACCTTAGCCTTGTGTGCACGCTCGAGTCCTATTGCATTTGGCATGCTTAGGTTGTATAGCATTGCATTTCCATGTTGCATTGTATTTGGCATACTTGCTTGCATTACATTGTGTTTGGTTTGGGGTGTCAAACCAAACACGATGAGCGAGGAACGTTCGTACTTAAAGTGACGAAACGTGCCTCAATCCTTAGTTGCCGATGCTCTTGATCCAACATGATAGAGTGTGAGGCCTTCATGTGTTTTTGTGCATTCATTTCATATTGATTTGCACACTTGGCTCCTTTGGCCATCGTGCATTGAAATACGCAATTGATGGCCCGAGGGTCGAGAACCATACTCCCTTGAGTTCATGACATGATAGGAAGGGTGGTTGTGCACACATTGCATTAAAAATGCATTGCTATGCTCTGTTTGTCCTCTGCCGCAGCAAAACAGCATTCTGGAGGAAGATATGGCCGGCCGGCCATCCTCCGTGCCGATCGACTAAACATTGTTGGTCGAGAGCCTTACAAATAGTCGATGACCACTATCCCTTGGCCGAGGACCCTATCTCTTGGCCGGTGAAATCCCACAGTGCTCAGGGAGTGGTCCAGAAGCATCCTTGAGACTTGTGCAGATTTCAGAGATGCAGAGCAGTGTAAACAGAGGCAGCATGAGCATGGCGATAGATTTCCGAGCGAAGCCGAGCATGCATGCATTTGTCCCTCTTCCTGAGGCCTCCTTACTGCTTTAGTAGCTTAATTAATTTGTTTAATTAGTTAAGTGGTTGTGTAATTAATTAATTAGCTTGTTAGTTGCTTAGTTAGTTGATTTGTATTATTCTTTTGTACCCTCCGTCGAGAGGACGAATTTTGTAATAAGTGTTCGTGAGTGTGTGAATGTCTTCCAACCCCATGTCTTTCTCCCTTTTACGTAACTGCTTACAATGGTTAGTTCTAGGTCATGTTTCAATTAGCATCCTTATGCTCGTATGTTTGCATCATTCATTTGTATCGCATGTACCGGGCTCGGCGTATCATACTAACCGCATAGCATTTTAATTCCAACTTGAATGCGTGTATCGAGTTGTTGCATCTCATATGCCATCTTAGAATAGTGTAACACGTCCGCGAGGGACCCCGCTACAGTTCGGACTCGATTTGTGTCACGGTTCTAAACCTGAACCAAAGAGTCCAAATCCGGCAAATCGTTTTGAGAAACAGATTTTTGAAAAGAAGTGCCAAACATGGACTGCTTTGCCAGATACAGAGTCGCCACCTAAATATTTTAAAATGGGGGAATTTAGGAAACCCTGACTCGGTGCCAAAGGCCACGTGTCCGTCATCACCAAAGTTGCCTCGGCTCGGGAACTTGGGTACGATTGGGGAAGGTCAGCTATGAGCACCCCCTCTCGCCCGATCCGAAGATCGGCCTCTACTAACCGTGATATCCGTTTTTGAAAACGTTATGTGTTCTTAAACCAATTATTAGCCTAGAATTACTATGTTATGCGCGCAGCAAACAAGTATAGACTAGATTGCCTAATTTGGAAATAAGCATTGCATATCCGTTTGTCTTTTTAAAAAAAAAGTACTTTGGAATTTGCTACTCGCAAGTAGGCTAAAATACGGATTTCAACGAGTTTTTCCAACTCAGACAATCCAACCTTCACCCACAGGCATTCAAACAGTTTATCATATAAGCATTTAGCCGCATGGCAAGCATACTGTCATGGCAACACTCACATGCATGCGGGATGCTAAAATATAAATACTTACATCGTACTCCGTGCCAAAACAGTAAACTAGTTAGCAAACATGCATGTCCTAGTTCATGTTAAGAATGGCTAATGCATCGCATGCAAAAATGTAATCTAGGTAGGCTCGGCTAACCTAAGCATGGCATATGAAATATGATCAGCTATCACATATTCAATTTGTGAATTGAAGTGCAAATGCAGTTAGCGTGATGTACCGAGCCTAATGCATGCAGTACAAATGCATGAATGCACGCATGCATAGCATAAGGTATGCTAAATTAAACATGCCCTAATCTACCATCATAAGCAGGTAAATAAAAGGGAAGAAAGACGTGAGGTTGGAAGACATACACGCACTAACGCACACTTATTACACAATTGTCCTCGCTCGGAGGAACCAAATAAATATTACAGTCCCAAATAATAAGCAAATAAAATTATTACAGAATTTCTAATTAATTAAAAGAAAGAATGCAACAGAAAGAAAAGGGTGGCCGCAGCCTCTGCCTTGGGATGCATGAGTGATGCATGCTCGGATCCGTCTCGCCCGGAAAGCCCGTACCATAACACTGCCACCTCTGTTTATACTGCCGTGTCTCTCTGAAAATTGCCAAAACTCCAGGACAGGTTCCTTGCATGCTGCAGAGCACCACCGGCTAGGGGAAATTCCCACCGGCAGTTCACAACTTCCATCGACTGTTGATTGGGTCACCGGCATTTCAAAAAGTGCCGATCGGCACTAAATTCTGCCGGTCGGCAGAAGCTCCCTACAGAAGACAGTTTTGACAGCAACAGAGAATAGACAACATATGGCATAGGATTTCAGGCACATGTATGCATGGACACACTCCCTATCATGTAATGAACTCAAGGGAACATGGCCCTCGACCCTCGGGCCACCAATCACGCATTTCGATGCATGATGGCCAAAGAGTCAAGTATGCATTTCAATGTCAAATGCAATGCACACAAAACATACAAGGGACCCAACCTCAATCATGGTTGGTCAAGAGGCGAGGCAATGCACAACAATGCACATGCGACCTAAGCATGCAAGCAAACATACACACATGCAATATAACTACATGGCACACACAATGCTAATAACATAACATGCACAACACATTGAAACATGGCATACACAATACAAGATGGACTTACACCAATGTGAGTGGACCTCAGCCACACCTACATCAGTGGCCATAAGATGAAAATGAAGTGCCTCGAAATGCGTGCACATGGGCACGCAAATCGAGGCAATGGCATATGCAATGCAATGGCTAAAGTGGCATATAGAATGCAACATGGGCTTATACTAACATGAGAGAGCCTCAGCCACACTCACATAAGAGGCTGATGGATGAAAATGAAGTGCCTCGAAATGCGTGCACACGGGCACGCAAACCGAGGCAATGGCATATGCAATGCAATGGCATGGAAAATAATATGCAAACATGCTAATGGGATTTCAGCACTGAAATGTGGGGGAAAACAGCCCCGAAATCAGGCGAAAGTACACCCGATGCATGGAATAGTCCCGAAACATGAATTTTGGCACCCGAAATGGCCTATAGCTATACCAAACATACACAATATGGACATGAAATGAATAGACAGTAGCAAGGCAGCCCCAAAATAAGCATTTTTCCAGTTCAAATCATGGCCAAACAGCAAACATAAATAGGGAAAAACTAGTATGCAAAAATGGCCCTAAATATGAGATTATGAAGCAACTCACAGCTGCTGACCCCAAACAGGTTAGGGCCCTTCAACAACATTGAAGAGGGGCCCAAAATATGCACATTTACAGAACTGTAAAAACCCCAAAAACAAACATAGGTATGTCTAAGCTCTTATGCAAGAAATGGGCCAAAAGGTGGCCAAAGAAGCAAGTATACAAAACATTCATCAAACAGCCAAAGACCCTTAATTAAACATGACAAGGGGGTCAAAATATGGCTGTTTTTAGTTCGGACCAAAGTCCAAAAACAGCAACATCAGGGGCTGCCAAGGCATGCAAAAATGGGACCCAAAAGAGAATATAAAGGCAAGTATAGCATGGAGGTCCCAAACAGTGTTGAGCCCTTCTTCAATGTTGAATAAGGGCTCAAAATAAGCAACTTCACAGTTTATAACATGCCTCAAAACAGATCAAACGCAAGCCAAAAATATTATGCAAAATTATGGCATAAAGAGGGCTAATGAAGGAAGTGCTAGCTACTGTCCTCAAACAGCAAGAGGTCCTCAATCAAACATGAAGAAAACCTCAAAATATGATGATTTACAGTTTGGGTCGGAGCCCAAAAATGCAAGCAACTATGGCTTAGATATGAAGCAAGAAAAGACTAGAAAAGGGAAGAGGAGGACTCACCCTTGAAGACCAGCAAACCAGCGCCTCTTGGACCAAGTTTAGGTGCTCCTAAGCTCTGAAGAACAGCCTCAAGTTGCTGCAATGGAGTAAGGATGCCTTGTGCTATGAGTTGATGAAGAAATGGCCCAAGAACAAGGGTGTTTGATGGTTGAATGAGAGAGATAGAGGGAGATATATGGAGGGATGTATATATCAATCCCAGCTGGTTTTTCTAACCTAGCATAAGGAAGAAGAGAGCTTCCTTTATAGAGCCAAGGGAGTAAGACTTCTCTTAGAAGCTTCAAAACCAAGAGCCAAGATCCTCCATACACGTGTATGGAGGATCCAGTCTGTGCCCTCCAGCTGGCACAGCTGGAATCCACTCAATCTGCAGAATGCTTCGGAAGGTCGTCGGCTAGCAAAATTGGTTGGTCGGCTACTTTAATCTGCCAGTCGGCAATCTATTTGGCCGGTCGGCCATCTACTTGGCCGGTCGGCATAATGTTTGGCCGGCCGGCAGGAAAAATCTGCTCTGCAGGTCCAACTTCAAATGGGCATAACGTCTTCATATGAACTCCTTTTCAGGTCAATCTTGTGTCCAAATTGAAGCCCCGGAAGTAAGCTTTCCAATGGCACCAGCCTTGCATCAAAATTTCAACTATGAAAAACGTTATGCTTGTTTTAGTGAAGGCTGCTCAGTTTCGGTCCAACCGGGATGATGCCCAACTTCAACTAATCATATCTCCCCCCTCCGGTCTCGGATTCAAGAGATTCTTGAGTGCAAAATGAAGCCCCCGGAAGCCTTCTTTCCAACGGTGGTGACCTCATAACTAAACTCCAAGTGTACAGATAGATAAGCCCGATTTAGCGAGGGCTGCTCGACTCGCTTCTACCCGGATTCATGCCGAACTTCTCCCAAACTAGTTTTCTCCTCTCCTTTCCTCTCTTCTTCAACTCCAAACCCCTAAACAAAGTGTTTTGAAGGATTTGCCTCTCTCCTTGCCGAAGAAACTGAACATTTGCCTTGCACACCTTTCTCCGCCAAGCAAAACATCAGTGGTGCCCAAGTCTTAAAGGCGGTCAAAAATGGGGTGTCTACAAACAGCCAAGCCTATTTCTAGTTGCATTTTGCATGTGTTGCATTAGGCATCTTAACATAGCTAGGATCATGCATTGATTACTAACTGGCTATTGTTTTGGCTCGGAGTACTAGGTAAGCTTTTATGCTTTACATCTTGCATGAGTGTGAGTGTTAACATGACCGCATGCTTGCCATGAGGGTAACTGTTTATATGATATAACTGCCTGAATGCCTGTGGGTAAAGGTTGGATTACTTGAATTGGAACAATTCATCAAAATGCGAGTTTTAAGCCCACTTGAGAGTGGCAAAATCATGTTTTTCTAAGCCCACTTGAGGGTGGCAAATCCACGTCTTAGCCTACTTGCTAGTAGCACCTTCAAACCATTTTCAAACAAACATGAGATTTTTTGTTCCAACTTAGGTGATCTAGTCTATACTGGTGTGTTGTGCGCATCACATAGTAATTCTAGCTAAACAACCAGAATAAGAACGCATATGTTTTAAAAAACAAGATATGATGTTTAGTAGTGGCCAATATTTGATCGGGCGAGCAGGGTTGCTCATTGCATGACCTTCCCCAATCGTACCCAAGTTCCCGAGCCAAGGCAACTTTGGTGATGACGGACACGTAGCCTTAGGCACGAGTCATGGTTTCCTAAATTCTCCCAAAATAAAATATTTAGGTGGCGACTCTGTATCTGGCAAAGTAGTCCATGTTTGGCACTTCTTTCCTAAAAATCAGTTTTCCAAAACAATTTTCTGGATTTGGGCTTTTTGGTGATTTATCGGTCTCGCATTGCACTTTGCGGGATTAGATTCAGAACCGCGACATTTGAGTCCGAACTGTAGCATGTGACCCTCGGGGCGCGTCTACATCGAGCAAGGACAAAGTGGAAATGAATGAAGGAGAGATGAACTCTTTTGAAAAATCTTTCGAAACACCTTGTTTAGGGGTTTGGAGTTGAAGAAAAAAGGAGCAGAGAGAAGAAAACTAGTTTGGGAGAAGTTCGGCATGAATCCGGGAAGGATCGAATCTGAGCGGCTTCACCAAAATAGGCATAACTTTTTTCACAGTTGGAATTTTGACGCAAGGCTGCCACAATTGGAAATCTTACTTCCGAGGCTTCAATTTGGACACAAGAATGACCTAAAAAGGAGTCCAGATGAAGGAGATATGCCTGTTTGAAGTTGGACCTACAGAGCAGATTCTCTCTGCCGGCCACTGGTGAAGGGTGCCGGCCATGGATGATGCAGTGCCAGCCACCAGTGATGGCCGGCCGGCCAACAATGTCAAAAATTAGATTTTTTGCAGATCTTTTACCTCCCGCTATTATGCACAAGCCCCCAGCTCAGATATTTCGACCAAACTCTTGCCTTTTGCTATATATGGAGCCAAATATCTCATATTGAAGACTTAGAACTTCTTGAGCAAGTTTTGAGAGCTCCTCTCACTAAAACTCCCTCTTTCTCTACAATTTTCAGAGTTTGATCTCTGCCTCTCTCTCTAAAGCCTCTCCCTCTTGCCTTTTGTGCATGCAAGTAGAGAAATACCTCTCTTTTGCCTAGACATCCTTGGTGAAAGTGGTCCATCTTTGGGACTTTGTTGGAGCTCCAAAAGGTGTTTTGGCTCAGATTTTGGGCTGGTTTTGTAGCTGTGCATCAAGGGTAACATCTCTCTCTCTTTAAGCTTGTTTTACACATTTGCTTGGCCATCTTTTCACACTACTTTGGGGCTGTTTTGGGGGTGGTGTTGAACTACAAAAACCTCTGTTTTTCCTCTGTTTTTCAATCCTAAAAGTCTTGGTTTGTGCCTTGGTTGGCTGGGGGGTTGCCCTCCCTTTTGCTCCATGGCTTGTAAGGCCTTGTGAGCTAACTTTCAAACTTTTCAAACAACTTCATTTTGGCCTTAGAACCACTGAAATCTAGAGGATTTTCAGTGGTAAAAATCCTATTTTGAGGGCCCAAATAGGAGAGGGTGGTCCCCTTTCCTCTTGTCTTGCTTGCTAGTGTTAATGGCCAACCAAATGAGCATGTGTTTTTACTTCTTTATGGCTTTGTTTAGGCTCATTTTTGTGACTTATCAGACCTGCCATAACTCTTTTTTTGGCTGTCTTGGTCACCTCTTGCATGCTCATTGCACTTGTAGTGTAAATCCTCTTTGCTTGCCTTGTTAGCCTTACAAAGTAGCATGCTTTTGTGGCTTGTGTTAGCTCTTTTCAAGCATGTTTTTGTGACTTTTAGGACATGTTATAAATCTGATTTTGATTGGTGGGCTCACTCCTTGCATGGTTTATACACTTGTAGTGTAAATCACACAAACTATTCTTGTATGCTTCATGAAGTAGCATGTCATTCTAGCTTGTTTTGTCTCCATTTCAGTAGGTTTTTGGTGTTGTTTTAGCATTCCATGACTCTGTTTTGGGTGGGTTTGATGGCCCCTTGCATGCTCCATACACTTGTAGTGTAATTCCATGAATTAAGCTAGTGTGTCTTATGCTTTAACATGTCATTCTAGCATGCTTTAGGCTTAACTTCATGAAGCTTTTGTCCATATTTTAACATGATTTAGCTTTGATTTTGGTTGTTTCGACCATGCATGACTTTCTTTGTATAGCCATGGTTCACTCTAGCTTGTAGGCTTTGTGTGTTGAGTCCATTAGCATTTACTACTTGAACTATTTGAATGATTTGGCATCATTTGAAATGTGATTTCAGTCCATGTTTTATGATCACACACTTGTATTTATCACTTATTCAATGCATTGGAGGGCTTGCCCCTTTATGCCTCAACATGGATCATTGCGTATGCCTTCATGCCTAAGCTTGCGAGTCGTCATTTCAATGCCTTTTTGGGATTATTATGCCATGATATAACTCTGATTTTTTTTTCTTAAGTCATTCCATGCTTGGTCTTTATAGGTGTAGTGTAATCCACCATGTTTGCCTTGTATGCATTGTGCCTTATGCTCTTCATGTTAGCTTGTTTTGGCTTCCTTCCATCCATGTTTTAGGATCATTTTAACATGTTCTAGGACTATTTTGGGTTGCCTTTTCCATATGCTTCATGCTTTGTATAGCTGTAGTGCAATTGGTCTCGCTAGCTTTGTGTTTTAATGACTCATGCATGCTATCTTTGAGCTATTTAGATGATTTGGCATCATTTAATACTTCATTTCAGAGTTTATAGCATGACTGGATTCCCACTTCTTTCATGTTTTAAATGCCCTTTGAGTATTGTGCATTGTTGCCTTGTTTATGGCCTAGCTCGCATGCCTAGGTCTTTGAGCCTCCATCTTAGCATGTTTTGGTCATTGTTTTGACCTATTTCAGCTCTGTCCATGTTTGGTTCATGCACTTGTGCCATATATTGCATGCCGCCTTTGTATTCCTCTTTACTAGCTTCATGCTTTAAGGACATTTGCATGCTATGCTTGTGTTGTTTGAACGATTTGGTGTCATTTCATACCTTATTTCAGTGCATTTAGTGTTGTCACACTTCCATGCTTATCACTCCTCGAGCACTCTTGAGAGTCGTGCTCTTAGGCCTAGTCGATTGGCCAATGCATTGTGCATGTATGCCTTGTCTTTTGGTGCCTTTTTTTTGGTGTTTGGCCACTGATTTGGACATGATTGAGGTATGTCCATTTTGGTTTAAGTTCATTTTCGCATGTTGTCGCATGCTCGTCTTCGTATGTTGTCGCATGCTCGTTGCATACTTGGTACATTGCATGTTATTGCATGTTAGTTCCATTGCATATTGTTCCATGTTGTCACATTGCATCATGCTTGCATGTTAGAGTAGTGCATTTCGTGCCAAGATTAGCATGTTGTTTGCATGTCATGTTGTTTGCATGTTTTGCATTGCGTTCGATCGGATGTCGTATTGAACGCGAGGAAGATTGGTTCATTTCATACTTGAAGTGATGAAATGAGCCAATCTCCCTTAGTCTCCATTTCCTTTGATTCCTCATGATAGGGAGATGGTCTTGGTGTCTTATTTGTCATGCATTTATTGAAATTTGCACAAGTTGGATCTTTGGCCATCATGCATCGAGATGCGTGATTGATAGTCTTGGATCCGATTATGCCTCTCCCTTGATGTTTTGAGGTGATATGGAGTGGCATAGTGCGTATATACCCTTGGGAGACCCTCCATTTCGTCTATTTTGTGTTCTGCTGCAGCTTGGTGTCACAGCGCACCAGTGGCCGGTAGCCTCTTATTGTTGGTCGGCAGCTCTTCATTTTTGGCCGGCAGGGGGGTTGGCAGCCAATTCCCATGGCCGGCAGGCCATTGGCGCACTCGTCAGCACTGTTTTGGTGAGATCTAACAGCTAGTTCTCAAGGATACCCTGCAGACAGAGCCTCTAGAGAGCATTTGGAGAGCTTTTCGGGACGGCGACCCAGAGCATGCATCTTCTAACTTCAAGCAGAGCTGAGGCAGCATTGTTTATTGCTTTTCTTATTAGTCAGTATGAATTTGTAATTAATTAATTAATTTGTTAATTAGTTAAAGTTTTGTAATAACTAGTTGTAGCTTGTTATTCAATTCGGTTGTGTAATAATTAGTCTAATTAGATTATTAGATTAGTTAGATTAGCTTAGCGTAGCTAACTTAGCGTATTCATTCGGACCCTCCGTCGAGAGGGCCAACTTTTGTAATAAGTGTGCGTGAGTGTGTGAATGTCTTCCAATCTCACGTCTTTCTCCATTTTACTTACCTGCTTTCAGTGATTAGTTTAGGTCATGTTTCAATTAGCATACTTATGCTTCGCATGTTTGCATTCATTCATCTGTATTGCATGCACCAGGCTCGGCGCATCATGCTAACTGCATTGTATTTCAATACCGATTTGAATACATGTATCAAGTTGCATTTCATATGCCATCTTAGAATAGCCGAGCCTATCTTAGCTGCATTTTGCATGTGTTGCATTAGGCATTGTTGGCATAGCTAGGATCATGCATTGATTACTAACTAGCTCTTGTTTTGGGTCGGAGTACTAGGTAAGCTTTTACGCTTTAGCATACTACATGTGTGTTAGTGTTGCCATGATAGCATGCTTGCCATGAGGCTAACTGCTTAAATGATTAACTGCCTGAATGCCTGTGGGTGAAGGTTAGATTACTTGAATTGGGACAATTCATCGAAATGCGAGTTTTAAGCCCACTTGAGAGTGGCAAAATCATGTTTTTTGAAGCCTACTTGAGAGTGGCAAATCCATGTCTTAGCCTACTTGCGAGTAGCATCTTCAAACCATTTTCAAACAAACAAACATGAGATGTTTTGTTCCAACTTAGGCGATCTAGTCTATACTTGTGTGTTGTGTGCATCACATAGTAATTCTGGCTAATAACTGGAATATGAACACATGTGTTTTCAAAAACAAGATATCATGCTTAGTACAGGCCGATCTTTGATCGGGCAAGCGGGGGTGCTCATTGCATGACCTTCCCCTCTCGTACCCAAGTCCCCGAGCCGAGGCAACTTTGGTGATGACGGACACGTGGCCTTAGGCACGAGTTAGGGTTTCCTAAATTCCCCAAAACAAAATATTTAGGTGGCGACTCTGTATCTGGCAAAGCAGTCCATGTTTGGCAATTCTTTATAAAAAAATCAGTTTTCCAAAATGATTTGCGGATTTGGACTCTTTGGTGATTTATCGGTCTTGCATCGCACTTTGCGAGATTAGATTCAGAACCGTGACATGAGTCCGAACTGTAGTAGTGAGTCCAATGAACAAAACGGATTTCCGCGCCGATTTCGCACGCGGGGACCGGGACGTTCGGGCGCGTCTACAGTTTCTGGCGATTCCGCTGGGGATTTAGAGAACTTGACTCGAACTCATGATATCTTGTTTTGACTACACTTATGTGTCTCTTTGCATTGCATTTGCATTGGTGCGCCTAGGACACCGTGTTTGCCATATGCTATTCCTGAACGATTTCCCGATGCCCGCTTTGAGAAGCGTGCCATAAGGTTGACCGGTTGCGGGCTCTGCCATGACGGGAACACAAACCTCTATTTTTACCGGGGCACCCTTTTTAACCATTCGACCTAGTGCATATCAGAAACTGTAGTGACCATTCCAAGCAAGGACAGGTTGCTTACCCGATTATAGGTTGTTTGAAACCGCTGCGTGCGTAGTGAAACCCTAGCTCCTGACAATAGGACAGGGAAACCCTACCCCAATATAGGGGTGTTTTGGCTCTCACTTGTTTGTTAAGTGCTTTTAGAGTTGGCCTCTACATGAATGCACGTATCAGTTTGCAAGTCTGGGTATTAGGCCAGAGGGCATTAGTATTTTAGGAGAATCAGTTTTACCTGAGGGTATCAGTTTACAGGCAGAATTTTGGGCAGAATTCAGTAAAGAGTACAGTTATTTAGCTATGCTTATATCTGTTCTGGTGAAATCTGGCTGAGGTGCTGCCTGCCTTCTCTTTTGCTAGGTGGTCTTGGAACCATAGCTTCAGAAGGCTCCAATATCCCCCCAGTACACCGGATTTGTGTTGATAGACTTTGTTAGGTCAGAGATTCAATTCAAGGGCAACCAGTGTTTCCTTCACCAGTGGTAAGGCAAAGAAAGGCCAGTCAAGCACAGATCACCAGTTCAACAGTCCTCAGATTAACGGTCATTATCCATCTCACCTGTGCGCAGTTGGGTTGAAATATCTACTTTTACCTCAGGGAGATATACTGGTTGTTCAGTTAGATCAGCACAATATGTCATCTATGGAGGATATGATGCGTCAGCTCCAGGAGAGTATGCAAGCCATGTAGCAGGATGCTGCCCGTCAAGCAGAGTTTACTGCACGTCAGGCAGAAGTGGTAGCTCAATAGGCAGAGTTGATTGCCAAGCTTCAGCAGCAGCATCCACCACAACAAGCTGAAGCATCTACTTTGCATCCACCCCCAGCCCCACCTAGGGTTTTGACACCCGGGGAGACTGCAAACGTCTAGGGAAATACGGACGTCCCAATGGGGCCAGTTCCACCCCCAATCCTACCCTAGCTGTCCAAAGCACCGGCGAATCCAGTGGACACACCGTCTGAATCTGAGGTGGATCCAACAGCGTTGAAAGTGAGCAAGCTAGAAAAGTTGTTCAAAAGAGCTCAGGGTGTTAATTCCATTCTAAACATAGAGGATGGATACACCGACTCAGCAGTGACGTTGTCGGATCGGTTCAAGATGCCACACATCGACCGCTTTGATGGCTCTGGAGACCCAATGGTGTATCTCCACCTGTTTTCTAATATACTTAGGCCAATGGGCTTGACCACAGCCCAGAAGCTGTCACTATTCGGTCGAACCATGTCTGGGATAGCCGCAATCTGGTATGCGAAATTGGAGAACTCTGTGAAACAGAACTGGGAACAGATGGCTGAGGCCTTTGTTGCTCAATACTCCTACAACACACAGATCGAGGTCACAACTCGTGATCTTGAAGTCACCCACCAAGAGCTAAAAGAGGGCTTTTCAGAGTTTGTGATGAGATGGAGAGTAAAGGCCTCGATGGTGACTACAAGGCCTTCTAACAAAAACCAGATAAGAATGATTGCGCACAACCTCCAACCCAGGCTGATGCAAAAAATGATAGTCTTACCCCTTCCCACCTTTGCAGACCCACACGAGATTGGGGTACAGATTGAAGACGCAATGAAACAAGGTCTGATTGACCACGAAATGGAGTCACCCAAGAAGGGTTATACACGTGGTTCGAATGTGACCACCAGTGGTGACGCAGCTGCAAGATCTTCTGAAGTTGGAATGGTCACCACCACTCCCAAAACAGCCACCCCCTTTGTTGGTACATCCAATCCAAACCCCCGAACCTCAGACTATCTACCCCGAGGCAAGAGGATTTTCACCCCACTTTATATGCCTTTGTCTAAAGCTCTGGGGGTCCTACTCAGGAAAGGACATCTGAAACCGTTAAAATAATGGCCTTTACCCGATCCTCTCCTTCCAAAGCATGACCCGGCTAAGTACTGTGCTTTCCATCAACAAACCGGTCATGACGTTGACAGTTGCGTCTGTCTTCGCCACGAGATACAAAATTTGATTGACAACAAGGTCATCGCCGCACCAGTCTTGCAAAGTCTATCGGCACTGGATCAGTGAACTTGGGGGATCAACCACCTGCCGGTGGCGCTCAGTTTACTCCAGATGTAGCGTATGGCACGCACTGTTTTGAGCATTTTGTAAATGCTAGTTTTTGTGCTTTCTGACTTGGGTATTGAGTTAGTTTTGTATGTTGTTTAGAGTCTGTCTCGTTGTTTTGAGTCAGTCTTTTCATACTGAGTCAGTTAGGGTTTGTCTTGTTATATCGAGTCAGTCCTGTTTTGTTAGAGTCAGGTGATTTCGAGGGTGTTACCTCGGACATCACTATCTTTTTTTGTATTTGTCTTTTACACCTTTTCTTTTGAGTCTGTTTCTGCCATGAAGCCAGTTACACCAGAAGATCTGAATGGAATAGAAGTGATTTTCACGCTTTTGTGTTTGTTTCCGCCTTGAGCTAGTTGTGCCAGCAAATTTGAATGAAACGACAATGCTTTTCACTTACTTTTCTGTGCCTCGAAATCATTGCATTTACCTGAGTTTTTTTAAAATTTTTTTGAACAATGTGTTGAAAACAAAGAGGAAGGAATTCCTCGGGATTTGCAAAAATTTGATCAAGTGAGAGAAAGAGAGGCGTGCTAAGCCCTTAATGAATGAGATCATGTTTGTTAATGTGAGTACAGAGAAGGATTTATCTTGATCTAGGTTGGTTCTACATTGTCTTCCGCGCGAGCGACTAGTCGCTTTCTTAAAAGATTTCAAAAAAATATTTTGCGCGGTCCTGCGAAGACCTGTGTGGAATCGCTCTTGAGATTGTGTAGCCTAGGATCGCTCTCAGTCTCGAGACTCAACCCCTTTGCTTTCAAAACCTTGAACTTAAATTCAGAATGTTCAACGGTTAACCACAACGTGAGGCCTGTGTGGCCAGATTTTAAGCAGCCCTCGAACAAGAGGCAAGAAAGTCGGATAAAGAAGATCAGATGTTGTCAAAAGAAGCTTGCGAAGCTAGATCAGAAGCACCCCTCGAACTAGGGGCAAAAATGTCAGATGTGCTTGAAGAGCCAAAGATGGATCATTCTGCAAACCATTGAAGATCGGCAAGAATGCCAAGTCCCAGAAGGGAGAAAAGAAGAAAGAATTGCTAAAGGACAACTGAGTTCCTATCCACAACACTAGGGGCAAATTCAGCCCCCATTGGATGGACTTCTACATCATCAACGAACAACAGCCATTCTTTTGGATACAGATGGCCTCGAGATCCTAAAATCATTTGACATGGACAAAGCTACACTTTTACCCTTGAGAGGCTCGCTGGGCCGAAAACCCGGAAGGGCGACCCAGGCAAAAGTTAGAGCAAGAAAAAGAAATGAAAAAGAAGAGAAAAGAAAAGAAAAAGAAAAAAAATAGAAATGAAAAGAAAAGAAAATGAAAAAATTCTGAAAAGAAAAGAAAATGAAAAAATTCTGAAAAAAAAAGAAAAGAAAAGAAGAAACTAAAAGAATTGAAAAGAAAAGAAAAACAGAGCTCGCAAGGTTGAAAACTCGGAAGGGCGGCCTTGGCAAAAGTTAGAGCGTAAAATGAGAGGTTAATACCCGAGTGTACCTTAACTCGGAACTACGTCAGGCTTGATTCCCCATGTTTGGGACAGGTAGGCAACTTCATTCTGAAGTCCAGCCATAAACACTTCCAAATTGATTGTGTCCATGCAATGGTTTTGATCATCTTTCTTTTCTCTGTATCTGAGAGTTTGGTTATGATTGTCACTTTGAGAACTGATTACGGTGTGCTGCAGTGCAATTCAAACAAGGGATAACTTTCTGTTGCCATGCAGTGCGCTGTGGTGCCTTTCAGACAAGGGGCAACTTTTCGTTGTAGTGTCCTTTAGACTAGGGGCAATTTTCCATTGTTTTCGATCTGAGGTTATGCATCTCAAGAGTAAATTCTGTGATGGTCGAGCAGTGGCCATTTGCAAAAATAGTTTTTGAGAATTTTTACTGAAGTTGACTAATTCTCTCAGAATTATTCTATTTTTTCCAAAACTGGACCATTTCTTGGACCCAAAAAAGGAAAATTTTCAGTGCTCATAGTCTGACTTGCATGATTTCAAATCAAAAATTGAACAAGCATGTTAATCAAACTCTTATATTGATCAAAATTGTTTTAGTAGAAAGCCAAAACAAAAAAATGGTCAAAATGATGAACTAGGGGCACAGTTAAGTCAGGTGTTCTATCTTTTCCCCATTGTCACCACACTTGCCAGAAAGGGCACTCTACCTGCCAGAAATGGCACTCCACCTGCCAGAAAAGGGCACAACTGAAGCTAACAGCAAAATGCCGAAAACTATCTCATCCTCCGAGCAACGAGGTATCAAGCCAAGTGCAAAGCACGAACTGGAATGGATCTAGATATTCCACTCCGTCGTCTGGACACATCTGATCACGCCCAAACTCCCCAGCAGAGCATCGTCAATCGATGTCAGCTGCAGATTGGCTACACACCCAGTTGTAGCGCAACCCCTTTGTGGGGGAAGTTCATTGCTGTGAGCAGAAGAAGAGGAATCTAGCGGAATGCTAGGGGCAAGAGCCCGCAACTTCCTATTTATCCATCAACCACCCAGGGGAGGGATAAAAAAGAAGAGAGATTGAAGAATAGAGAGATGTGTATTGAGAGAAAAAGTAAGAAAAGGGCTTTTTCAGAAAAACAGAGCCTGAGGGCCGAGTGATGTGAGAATCACAAATGAGAAATGGTGGGAAACAATACCCAGAAAACAGGCTCCCTGAGCATGTCTGAGTGTCGTGTCTTTTGTTTTGTCTCGATTCTTGTTTTGAGTCGTTTCGAGTGTTTCTCGATGTGTTTAGGTTGTTTACCTTTTGTTTTTTTTTGTTGAGTCGTATTACGCTGTGTTCAGTTGTAGACTCAATACCCAGTCAAAAACACATTTCTCATTTTAATTTCAAAAAATAAATCATTTTGTGCTCAGGAATGCTGTGCCGTTCTCCACATTTGTGCAAAACAGGATTTGTTCTTTCATAAAACTGCAGGGTTTAACCCAGGTCATGTGAGAACAGTAGAACCAGGACCTATCCAAAGCTACATAGGTTCCAGACTGCAAAGCAAAAGAAAAGAGGGAAAATTGAAGCATCTGAGTTTGTTTCAACTTCAGAAAATTCCGAGATTGCATTCCGGATCTACCTCTTCAGGCCTTGTCAAATGCTTTGAAGTACGAGTGTGCCTCTATTTCAAGCTCAAGATCAGGCTTGCTTCAAGTCAGAATGGCAGTCTAAGCAGCACCTGTGGTTTCTACATACAGAAGCTACCCCTTGTCAGTATTTCAGGACCTTTGTACTGTGAGTTGAAGGTAAGAGTTCGAAGAACACAAGGGGAGATCCCCCTCAGAGTAGAGCGGTTCACCGCTACTCACCCTATGAGGTGCTTTTTAAAGTACCGCTTTGTTTGTTTCTTGCATTCCCTAAGCATCATGCTCTAAATTGTTTGTAACATGCTGTAACATGTATTGTATCATCGCACTTATTGTATTTATTTGCATCTTGTGTTATCTTGTATCGTTTATTCATTCACACTGCACAGCGTTTAGGATCGTTGTCCTCCGGGGCTATCTCAGGACGCGTAAAGCGCGACCTTGGGCATGCTTTATCTCAGGTTGCGTTGTGCGCGCACCTGGGCGGTTGTTTTCGGTCCTCTTCTCACATTTTTAGCGTGGTTAGAGTGTTCTTTTCCTTACACGATTTCAGCGTGTTTGGAATTCATCTTAGGTTGCATTGTCATGCACCTTTCCGCCTGCATTGTTATGCACTCTTTACTTGCGTTGTTACGCAAATTCCACTCGCATTGTTATGCATCCTTTCAATTGCACTATTATGCATGCTCCCTTGTTTGGAAACACCGGGATACGTCTCTATGTTTCTTCCTCTTTCTGAAACACCGGGATACGTCCCTATGTTTCCCCTCATTTCCGAAACACCGGGATATGTCCCTATGTTTCTCCCTCTTTGGTTAAGAGCATTTGGAATACGTTCCAATGCTTATACCTTTCTGAAACACCGGGATATGTCCCTGTGTTTCTCCCTCTTCGGTTAAGAGCATTTAGAATACGTTCCAATACTTATACCTTTCCGAAACGCCGGGATATGTCCATGTGTTTCTCCCTCTTCGGTTAAGAGCATTTGGAATACGTTCCAATGCTTATACGTTTCCGAAACACCGGGATATGTCCCTGTGTTTCTCCCTCTTGGGTTAAGAGCATTTGGAATACGTTTCAATGCTTATACCTTCCCGAAACACCGGGATATCTCCCTATGTTTCTCTCTCTTTCGGAAACACTGGGACATGTCCCTATGTTTCTCCCCCTTTCCGAAACACCGGGATATGTCCCTATGTTTCTCCTTCCTTTTGAAACACCGGATATGTCCCTATGTTTCTCATTTTTTCTGAAACACCGGGATACGTCCCTATGTTTCTCCCTCTTTCTGAAACACCGGGATACGTCCCTATGTTTCTCCTTCTTCCCGAAACACCGGGATATATCCCTATGTTTCTCTCTCTTTCCGAAACACCGGGATACGTCCCTATGTTTCTCCTTCTTCCCGAAACACCATGATATGTCCTTATGTTTCTCATTCTTTCCGAAACACCGGGATATGTCCCTATGTTTCTCCTTTCTAAAACACCGGGATACGTCCCTATGTTTCTCCCTCTTTCCGAAACATCGGGATACGTCCCTATGTTTCTCCTTCTTTTCGAAACACCGGGATACGTCCCTACGTTTCTCCTTCTTCCTGAAACACTGAGATATATCCCTATGTTTCTCCCTCTTTCCAAAACACCGAGATACGTCCCTATGTTTTTCCCTCTTTCTGAAACACCGGGATATGTCCCTATGTTTCTCATTCTTTCTGAAACACCGAGATACGTCCCTATGTTTCTTCTTCTTTTCGAAACACCGGGATATGTCCTTATGTTTCTCATTCTTTCTGAAACACCGGGATACGTCCCTATGTTTCTCTCTCTTTCTGAAACACCAGGATACGTCACTATGTTTCTCCTTCTTTCCGAAACACCGGGATACGTCCCTATATTTCTCCCTCATTCTGAAACACCGGGATACGTCCCTATGTTTCTCCTTCTTTCTGAAACACCGGGATATGTCCCTATGTTTCTCCTTCTTTCCGAAACACTGGGATACGTCTCTATGTTTCTTCTTCTTTCCAAAACACCGGGATATGTCCCTATGTTTCTCCTTCTTTCTGAAACACCGAGATATGTCCCTATGTTTCTCCTCATTTCCGGGATATGTCCCTGTGTTTCTCCCTCTTTGGTTAAGAGCATTTGGAACATGTTCCAATGCTTGTGCCACTCTTTTTCGTTTCGCGTGCAACGCGTTGGCATCTTGTCTGAGACTTTGGGTGTTCCCGATGGTCGCTTTTAATCTTTCCTGCCTGCGCCGTAGTTAAAATTGCATAATTTTCTTACATCCTTTCTGCACAAGATGTAGTTTGGTTCGTGTTTACATGCTTTGTATAGCATTCGCTTAAAATGTTGCATTTATTCTTCATAATTGCTTCATCACAACTCTCTTTGCATATTCGTAAGTTATACTCTTGCATTGTGTATGTCATTTGCATCTTGCCCCTTCCTGCAGGCGCATCTCTTTGTTATCTTGCCTGTTTGTCTAAGTCTTCAGCCTTGTCAAAAATGGGTCGTCTTTGGGCTTTGACATTCACTCCCGTCACTTCTTGACTTCCTAGTTCTGTCAAAGAGGGGTAATTGTAGACACCCAATTTTTGACCGCCCTTAAGACTTGGGCGTTACTGATGGTTTACTTGGTGGTGAAAGTCGTGCAGTGCATGGGTTCGATTTGTTCAGCAAGGAGAGAGTCAAATCCCAACTTCATACCTCTTTTTGGACCAAAACTATCTTGATCAAAATATTTTGAGACCTTGAAATCCTCTCTTTTAAAATATTTTTGAAAATTCTTCTGCGATGTTCCGATGCTCACATTTTGTTAAATGTTGCGCTTTTCAGTAAACCGAGCAAGGACAAAGTGGAAATGAATGAAGGAGAGATGAACTCTTTTGAAAAATCTTTCGAAACACCTTTTTTAGGGGTTTGGAGTTGAAGAAAAAAGGAGAGGAGAGAAGAAAACTAGTTTGGGAGAAGTTCCTCATGAATCCGGGAAGGATCAGATCTGAGCGGCTTCACCAAAATAGGCATAACTTTTTGCACAGTTAGAATTTTGATGCAAGGCTGCCACCATTGGAAATCTTACTTTCGGGGATTTAATTTGGACACAAGAATGACCTAAAAAGGAGTCCAGATGTAGGAGATATGCCCGTTTGAAGTTGGACCTACAGAGCAAATTCTCTCTGCCGGCCACTGGTGAAGGGTGCCGGCCATGGATGATGCAGTGCCGGCCACCAGTGATGGCCGGCCGGCCAACAATGTCAAAAATCAGATTTTTTGCAGATCTTTTACCTCCAGCTGTTATGCACAAGCCCCCAGCTCAGATATTTCGACCAAACTCTTGCCTTTTGCTATATATGGAGCCAAATATCTCATATTGAAGACTTATAACTTCTTGAGCAAGTTTTGAGAGCTCCTCTCACTAAAACTCCCTCTCTCTCTATAATTTTCAGAGTTTGATCTCTGCCTCTCTCTCTAAAGCCTCTCTCTCTTGCCTTTTGTGCATACAAGTAGAGAAATACCTCTCTTTTGCCTAGACATCCTTGGTGAAAGTGGTCCATCTTTGGGAGGAGGTTGCTTGAAGCTTACTTGGGACTTTGTTGGAGCTCCAAAAGGTGTTTTGGCTAAGATTTTGGGCTGGTTTTGCAGCTGTGCATCAAGGGTAACATCTCTCTCCCTTTAAGCTTGTTTTACACATTTGCTTGGCCATCTTTTCACACTACTTTGGGGCTATTTTGGGGGTGGTGTTGAACTACAAAAACCTCTGTTTTTCAGTCCTAAAAGTCTTGGTTTGTGCCTTGGTTGGCTAGGGGGTTGCCCTCCCTTTTGCTCCTTAGCTTGTAAGGCCTTGTGAGCTAACTTTCAAACTTTTCAAACAACTTCTTTTTGGCCTTAGAACCACTGAAATCAAGAGGATTTTTAGTGGTAAAAATCCTTTTTTGAGGGCCCAAATAGGAGAGGGTGGTCCCCTCTCCTCTTGTCTTGCTTGCTAGTGTTGATGGCCAACCAAATGAGCATGTGTTTTTACTTCTTTATGGCTTTGTTTAGGCTCATTTTTGTGACTTATCAAACCTGTCATAACTCTTTTTTTGGCTGTCTTGGTCACCTCTTGCATGCTCATTGCACTTGTAGTGTAAATCCTCTTTGCTTGCCTTGTTAGCCTTACAAAGTAGCATGCTTTTGTGGCTTGTGTTAGCTCTTTTCAAGCATGTTTTTGTGACTTTTTGGACATGTTATAACTCTGATTTTGTTTGGTGGGCTCCCTCCTTGCATGGCTTATACACTTGTAGTGTAAATCACACAAACTAGTCTTGTATGCTTCATGAAGTAGCATGTCATTCTAGCTTGTTTTGTCTCAATTTCAGTAGGTTTTTGTGTTGTTTTAGCATGCCATGACTTTGTTTTGGGTGGGTTTGATGGCCCCTTGCATGCTCCATACACTTGTAGTGTAATTCCATGAATTAGCCTAGTGTGTCTCATGCTTTAACATGTCATTCTAGCATGCTTTAGGCTTAACTTCATGAAGCTTTTGTCCATGTTTTAACATGATTTAGCTTTGATTTTGGTTGTTTTGGCCATGCATGACTTTTTTGTATAGCCATGGTTCACTCTAGCTTGTAGGCTTTGTGTGTTGAGTCTATTAGCATGCACTACTTGAACTATTTGAATGATTTGGCATCATTTGAAATGTGATTTCAGTCCATGTTTCATGATCACACACTTTCATTTATCACTTATTCAATGCATTGGAGGGCTTGCCCCTTTATGCCTTAACATGGATCATTGCGTATGCCTTCATGCCTAAGCTTGCGAGCTGTCATTTCAATGTCTTTTTGGGGTTATTATGCCATGATATAACTCTGATTTTTTTTTTCTTAAGTCATTCCATGCTTGGTCTTTATAGGTGTAGTGTAATCCACCATGTTTGCCTTGTATGCATTGTGCCTTATGCTCTTCATGTTAGCTTGTTTTGGCTTCCTTCCATACATATTTTAGGATCATTTTAACATGTTCTAGGACTATTTTGGGTTGTCTTTTCCAAATGCTTCATGCTTTGTATAGCTGTAGTGCAATTGGTCTCGCTAGCTTTGTGTTTTAATGACTCATGCATGCTATCTTTGAGCTATTTAGATGATTTGGCATCATTTAATACTTCATTTCAAAGTTTATAGGATGACTGGATTCCCACTTCTTTCATGTTTTAAATGCCCTTTGAGTATTGTGCATTGTTGCCTTGTTTATGGCCTAGCTCGCATGCCTAGGTCTTTGAGCCTCCATCTTAGCATGTTTTGGTCATTGTTTTGACCGATTTCAGCTCTGTCCATGTTTGGTTCATGCACTTGTGCCGTATATTGCATGCCCCCTTTGTATTCCTCTTTACTAGCTTCATGCTTTAAGGACATTTGCATGCTATGCTTGTGTTGTTTGAATGATTTGGTGTCATTTCATACCTTATTTCAGTGCATTTAGTGTTGTCACACTTCTATGCTTATCACTCCTCGAGCACTCTTGAGAGTCGTGCTCTTAGGCCTAGTCGATTGGCCAATGCATTGTGCATGTATGCCTTGTCTTTTGGTGCCTTTGTTTTGGTGTTTGGCCACTGATTTGGACATGATTGAGGTATGTCCATTTTGGTTTAAGTCCATCTTTGCATGTTGTTGCATGTTCGTCTTCGCATGTTGTCGCATGCTTGTTGCATACTTGATACATTGCATGTTGTTGCATGTTAGTTCCATTGCATATTGTTCCATGTTATCTCATTGCATCATGCTTGCATGTTAGAGTAGTGCATTTCGTACCAAGATTAGCATGTTGTTTGCATGTTTTGCATTGCGTTCGATCGAATGTTGTATTGAACGCGAGGAAGATTGGTTTATTTCATACATGAAGTGATGAAATGAGCCAATCTCCCTTAGTCTCCATTTCCTTTGATTCCTCATGATAGGGAGATGGTCTTGGTGTCTTATTTGTCATGCATTTATTGAAATTTGCACAAGTTGGATCTTTGGCCATCATGCATCGAGTTGCGTGATTGATGGTCTTGGATCCGATTATGCCTCTCCCTTGATGTTTTGAGGTGATATGGAGTGGCATAGTGCGTACATACCCTTGGGAGACCCTCTATTTCCTCTATTTTGTGTTCTGCTACAGCTTGGTGTCACAGCGCACCAGTGGCCAGCAACCTCTTATTGTTGGCCGACAACTCTTCATTTTTGGCCGGCAGTGCCTTGTTTTGGTCAGCAGGGGGGTCGGCAGCCACCTCCCATGGCCGGTAGGCCACTGGTGCACTCCTCAGCACTGTTTTGGTGAGATCCAGCAGCTAGTTCTCAAGGACACCCTGCAGACAGAGCCTCTAGAGAGCATTTGGAGAGCTTTTCGGGACGGCGACCCAGAGCATGCATCTTCTAATTTCAAGGAGAGCTGAGGCGGCATTGTTTATTGCTTTTCTTATTAGTCAGCATGAATTTGTAATTAATTAATTAATTTGTTAATTAGTTAAAGTTTTGTAATAACTAGTTGTAGCTTGTTATTCAATTCGGTTGTGTAATAATTAGTCTAATTAGATTATTAGATTAGTTAGAATAGCTTAGCGTAACTAACTTAGCGTATTCATTCGGATCCTCCGTCGAGAGGGCCAACTTTTGTAATAAGTGTGCGTGAGTGTGTGAATGTCTTCCAATCTCACGTCTTTCTCCCTTTTACTTACCTGCTTTCAGTGGTTAGTTTGGGTCATGTTTCAATTAGCATACTTATGCTTCGCATGTTTACATTCATTCATCTGTATTGAATGCACCAGGCTCGGCACATCATGCTAACTGCATTGTATTTCAACACTGATTTGAATACATGTATCAAGTTGCATTTCATATGCCATCTTAGAATAGCCGAGCCTATCTTAGCTGCATTTTGCATGTGTTACATTAGGCATTATTGACATAGCTAGGATCATGAATTGATTACTAACTAGCTCTTGTTTTGGGTCGGAGTACTAGGCAAGCTTTTACGCTTTAGCATACTGCATGTGTGTTAGTGTTGCCATGATAGCATGCTTGCCATGAGGCTAACTGCTTAAATGATTAACTGCCTGAATGCCTGTGGGTGAAGGTTAGATTACTTGAATTGGGACAATTCATCGAAATGCGAGTTTTAAGCCCACTTGAGAGTGGCAAATCCATGTCTTAACCTACTTGCGAGTAGCATCTTCAAACCATTTTCAAACAAACAAACATGAGATGCTTTGTTTCAACTTAGGCAATCTAGTCTGTACTTGTGTGTTGTGCGCATCACATAGTAATTCTAGCTAATAACCAGAATAAGAACACATGTGTTTTCAAAAACAAGATATCATGCTTAGTATAGGCCGATCTTTGATCGGGCGAGCGAGGGTGCTCATTGCATGACCTTCCCCACTCATACCCAAGTTTCCGAGCCAAGGAAACTTTGGTGATGACGGACACGTGGCCTTAGGCACGAGTCAAGGTTTCCTAAATTCCTCAAAACAAAATATTTAGGTGGCAACTCTATATCTAGCAAAGCAGTCCATGTTTGGCAGTTCTTTATAAAAAATCAGTTTTTCAAAACAATTTGCCAGATTTGGGCTATTTGGTGATTTATCGGTCTTGCATCGCACTTTGCGAGATTAGATTCAGAACCGTGACATGAGTCCGAACTGTAGTAGTGAGTCCAATGAACAAAATGGATTTCCGCGCCAATTTCGCGCGCGGGTACCGGGACGTTCGGGCGAGTCTACTGGGTTATACCATGACCTTGCAACACAAGCCTCAAAGGGCCAAACCAACTCAATAGATTTAAAGCATGCCAAAAAAAAGGCTAAATCATGCTGAGATTGAAGCTTAAAAGGCGAGAAAATCATGCACACTAATTAGCTCTCAAGCAAGGCATAATACACAACCCTCAAAAGCAATGAGGAAGTGAAGTATGTGAGAGTGTGACAGAGGTATATGATCTGAAATCACATGCCAAATGATGCCATATCATGCAAACAACGCAAGCAAAGCATGTTAAGGGCCTTGAAACACAAAACTAGTGAAGTTACCTTCACTGTGGCTATACAAAGCAGGGCTCAAGGGACCAAGACCACTCAAAATAGAGCTTAAACATGTCAAAGCAAGGCAAAAAACATGCTGGAATGGAGCCAACACATACTAGAATAATAGGCTACAACATTAGGCATTCAAGGCTATTAAGCAAGATTACACTACAAGTGTAAGATATATGCAATAAGTGGCCAAACCAGCCAAAAACAGAGTTAGAGCAGGTCCAAAAAGTCACAAAAACAAGCTTGAACTAGGCTTCAAAAAGGGAGTAACACATGCTCACTTGGTAGGCCACCAACACATGCAAGTAAGACATAAGGAGAGGGGACCACCCCCTCTCATTTTGGACCTCAAGACCACCTTTCACCACTGAAATTCCTCAAGAATTCAGTGGTTAAAGGGCCAAAAAGAGATTGTTTCAAAAGCTTTAAAGGATGGCACAAAGCTTAGCAAATAAGCAATGAAAGAGGGTGGACTACCCCTAACTCCAACAAGGACTCAAACCAACATTTTTAACACTTAAAAATAGAGGTTTTTGTAGTTGACAACTAGGCCAAAATAGCATGTAAAGGTGGCCTAAACTAGCGTACAAAAACAAGCTTAAAAGGGGAAGAAGTTTACCCTTGAAGAATAGCAGCAAGACAACAACTTCTGAGCCAAAAACCAACCTTTAACAGCCCAAATATGACCCTCAAGTACCTCAACAACAAGGTAGTGATGTTTGACTAGGTGTTCTAGTGCAAATATGTGAAGAAAATACACTTTCAAGCATAATATAGCACCATATAGAGAGAGAGATGGAGGATTCTAAAGAGAGAGAATTTTTGCTTCTCCAAAATTCAGAACCTCTGAAAAGGGGGAAGGACCTCCCCTTATATAGACAATGCAAGTAAAAGCTTGCTTGATAAGCTAAAAGCTTGTTTCCATCCCTCCATATGGAGGATGGCTCAGTGAGCCACAACTGGCTCAAAAGATCTGAAAATATCTAAAATGGAGAAAAAATGGCCGTCGGCCAGTTAAGGTGGCCGGCTGACCACTTGAAGTGGCCCACAAGAGAGAAAAGTGGCCGGCAAGGCTTTCCCCTCCCCCAAGCAAGAGGGATCGGGGTTTGGCCCAAAAATAAGGCCAAAACACAGAGGTTTTAGAGGCTCAAAGGCAAGGCGCACAACCGAAACCCTCGGGCGCTCAAACCGAGCATAAACACGCGCAATCATTGAGTGCACAAACGATGACGTATGAGTCTTAAGGTCGGTCAAAAATAGGATGTCTACAGCCGCGAGTCACTAGGAATCAAGTCATGCGTATGTTCAATCACAACTGTGGTTAACTTAAATCTTCCATCCTTTTGAAGAGTCGCTCTTACCTTTACTTTACATTCAATTTTTTATGACAAAGATGGTTGCAGAGGGTGTACTTTTGATCTTTTTGTTCTCTTCCGTGCACGAGTATATTCAATTCTGAAGTATTTTACTACCCCATCTTGTCCAATATTTTGTGATCTATAAGCTATGACGAACCTAAAGTGTTTCGCATATTTTGCATAAAACGCGTATACTTCTTGCTTTGAGGTAAAAAAACATCACCTTCTTAGGTTCTTCAACTTCATCACTCTCATTAAATAAAGGATTCATTTCCGGTTCTTCAACTTCCTCACTCCCATTCAATGAAGGATTATTTGAATCAATGTCCATTGAAGCATATAACTTGAAACAGAAATTCAGTCTACATAACCAATAAACAGACATAAAAGAAAGTGTAAGTGAATGTAGATAGTTAAAGGTAGACTGTATTAATAGAAATTCAGTCCATGTATTCTTTCACCTCCCAAACCAGACTGTATGACAAGTACGTCCAAAACCCCTCACATTTTGTACACAAAAAAAGCCTCACTAATCGGAAAAAAAAAACCATATTTTCACAAATTTAAACTAGTTCCCATCACATTCAAGCAATAAACATAAATTTAACTTCATAGAATGCATCAGAATTTACTATTTTCATTTTCCTTAGAATGCATTAGAATTTACTCTAAATCATTTTCCTTAGAATTTACTATTTTCATTAAACTGGAATGCATCATAATTGATACAAAAACCTGGAATGCCCACTTCATACATGAATGCATTAGAATTTACTATTTTTATTAACAAAATTACAATTTCTTTATGTGGATTTTCATCAAACACCTGGAAGGCATCACTACCAAAACATTGGCCATACAACCAACCAAAAAAAAAAAAACAAACCCAGACCATTGCAGACATCTCAAATGTATCACAAAAATCAATAGATTTGCACCTATCACAAATGCAAAAAAAAAATCAGAAGAGGAACTTACCTAATCTCCTATGCACGGCGGTAGGGATTTTGAACATAGGTGGTCGTCGTCGGAGAAGATGTTTCACTGTCGCAGCTTACCTAAGTCAGTCGTCGGCGAACACCCAAGTCGATCTGTCGTTTGCTCTCCTGTTTCCCGCGCTCAGTCGTCTCCTCTCCTCTCTAATGTGTTTTGTGTTTTAATTGTTATATGTTTTTTTTTTTTTTTTTTTTTTTTTTTTTTTTTTTTTTTTTACTTACTTACTGTAATAACCCTCACCACTGATTACTGATAACCCTACTGATTACTGCTAAACTGAGACTGAATATGATTGAATCGACTGAAATATTAAACTGACTGATTGAATGTACTAGTTTAAATGCATATCTATCTGTTGACTGTTAAACTATCTGTTCATGTTTTATGCTTTAAACTTCAAATTGAAGGCCTTATCGGCGGCCGAATCTGAAATTGATTAGTGATATGTGTTAATCGTAATTTATGTGATTTTATGGCATATTTATCTGAGTTGTGATTTGATATGATTAAATTAGATTAAAATGAGCTAAATTACATAAGTTGCCCTATTTACCATATTGCCATCCTAGTGGCCCACTACCTAACACATTTGAGCCTTGCACTTGATCACATAACATTCTCCCTCAGCCATTTTAGAGGCCGCAACCGATTAGAGTGAGAGAGTGAGAGAATATGAGTGATTTCAACTTGATTTTGTGATTTGGCTTGAAGAACTTGAAGAATTGAAGTATAGATTGCAAATTGAGCTCCTAGACGTTGAATACAAGACTTAAGGTAGAACATCCACCTTCTTGAACTTGTTTTTGAATTGATTCATGCATGGTTCTTGTGTCCTTAGTGATCTAAGCCTAGATTGAGCCTTATAATGTTGAATTGAAGCTTAATCTTTGCATGCATGGTATACTCTTGCATCTTGAGGTTGTTCTTCATAAAATTTGCCACATGCATGTTCATATCTTGAGTGGAGACTATGAATTTATCATGTCTTTGGAAGATTTGGCTCATTAGAGCATGTATTGAAGCTTTGAATTAGTTTAAACTCATGCATGTCATGTTTGAGTTATGTTCATGGAAATTGGTTTGAACTTGAATTTAATTGAACTACCTTTGGGGTTTGATTTCTCAAATTGATCTTTGAAACATGTTATATTGTGAGTTTTGAAGTGTTTTTCAGAAAATTAGCCCAAAAGGATCGAATTTAGTACATTAAAACTTGGTTTTGAGCTTGAGGTTCAAATATGGAATTTCCAGATTTTGGACTCACGATCGAGCGGAGTGACTGGCGCTTGTAGACGTCCCCGAACGCCTCGGGAGGACGAGTCCCCGTTCCATTCGTTTTGGTTTCACTACAGTTCGGACTCTCAAATTGTCACGGTTCTTAATCTGAACCAAAGAGTCCAAATCCGGCAAATCGTTTTGAGAAAGCAAATTTTTGAAAAGAAGTGCCAAACATGGACTGCTTTGCCAGATACAGAGTCGTCACCTAAATATTTTATTTTGGAAAATTTAGGAAACCCTGACTCAGTGCCAAAGGCCACGTGTCCGTCATCACCAAAGTTGCCTCGGCTCTGGAGCTTGGGTACGATTGGGGAAGGTCAACTATGAGCACCCCCTCTCGCCCGATCCGAAGATCGGCCTCTACTAACCATGATATCCTTTTTTGAAAACGTTATGTGTTCTTATTCTGGTTATTATCCTAGAATTACTACGTTATGCGCACAGCAAACAAGTATAGACCAAATCGCCTAAATTGGAACAAAACATTGCATATCCGTTTGTTTGGAAAACGCTTTGGAATTCGCTACTCACAAGTAGGCTAAAATACGGATTTCAACGAGTTATCCCAACTCAAACAATCCAACCTTCACCCACAGGCATTCAAGCAGTTCATCAAATAAGCATCTAGCCTCATGGTAATCATGCTATCATGTTAACGTTCACACTCATGTGAGATGCTAAAGCATAAAGAGCTCACCTAGTATTCCGTGCCAAAACAAGAACATGTTAGCAATCATGCATGATCCAAGTCCATGTTTAAATTCCTAATGCAACGCATACGGAATGTCATTAGAGTAGGCTCGGCTAGTCTATAAATGACATGTGAAGATGCACAAGTAGCATGTATTCAGGTTAGATTTGAAATACTTATGCAGTTAGTATGATGCGCCGAGCCTGGTGCATGCAATACTGATGAATGATGCACGCATGCATAGCATAAGGTATGCTAAAGTAAACATGTCCTAATACTAACCATCAAAAGCAGGTAAGTAAAAGGGAGAAAGAAGTGGGGGTTGGAAGACATGCACACACGCACCCACACTTATTACAGATTTGCCCTCGCTCGGAGGGATCGAAAGAATAATACAAGTTAATTAACCTGCAAGCTAATTAAATATTACAAATCAATTAATTAATTAACAAATTGACTAAATCTAATGAAAGCAGTAAATAGTCTCGGGAAGAGGGCCCAATGCAATGCGCGCTCGGCTCTGCTCTGCCATGCACAAGTTGTCTCTGCTTTGACTGTTATCCTTCTTTGAGACTGCACAAATCTCAGGGTTGCTTCCCTGAATGCTGTGGAACACCACCGGCTGAGGAAGTTGGTTACCGGACATGGAGAATGGTCATTGGCTAAACATTATGCTGTCGGCCAAACATTCTTTGCCGGTCGATACTCAACACTGTCGGCCGGTCAAATCTTCCTGTTGAATCTGTTTTTGACAGCAGCAGAGGGCAAGACATAGCATGGTAATGCATTTCAAGCAATGTATGCACCAACCACACTCCTTATCATATTTATGACTCAAAGGAGGATGGGCCTCGATTCTCGAGCCACCAATCACGTATTTCCATGCATGATGGCCCAAAGAATCAAGTGTGCATGTTGATATGGAATGCAATGCACATAATCAAGCAAAGGGGGCTCAACCTCTATCATACTCAACTCAAGAGGTGAAGCATGCATGCCAATGCAATGCATCCTAGGCATGGAGGCTAGTATGCAACATGGCAAATGCAATATGTAATATAGGTTAGGCACACAACCTAAGCAAAGAAGCATGTAAGGCATGAAGCAATGCAATCTACAAGTATGCAAGACACAATATGGATGTTCAAGTATGCAAGCAAGCATGTGGCTTCATTCAATCATGCAACAACACACTAGTATGCAACAACACACAAAGGTGAGCATGCAACAACATGCAAAGGGGTGGACTTAAACTAATTTGGGTAGCTTGCAAGCTTGCCAAAATCATTGGCCAATAACTAAGAAAATGAGGCCAAATGCACATATAAGCATGCATGCAAACATGGTCCATCACTTAGGCACAAAAAGCAACTTCTAAGCACTCTTAAAAGAGGCTAAACATGGATATATGGCATGCATTATAAGCTTCGAAATTGCATGAAAGAGAGGTGCCAAACCAACTAATCAAAACAAGCAAAGCATGCAATAATGGTCCAAGTACTTAAGGCAAGCCAAGGAGGCTTAAACCGAGGCTAAGTCAACCAAGTATCACGAGGCTAAGGGGACTTAAAACAGGTCCAATGCAGACCTAAACAAAGCTAAGGATGCACCTAGATGGCATCTAAGTGGTCTAAATGTGCAAGCATACAAAGAGGCACATTCATGGAGCATAGGACACAACCTCTTGGAGAATCAAAGGGGCCATGAAATGTAAGCATACAAGCATGCTAAGAGGACTGAAATGATGCTATAAGTGGTGTCAAACCACTGAAATAAATCAAACAATGCATGCTTAACACTTCACATACTTAAAGCCTACAAGCTAACAATGCAAAGGAGCTATGCAATACATGTTATGGTTGACCAAAACAACCAAAAACAGACCTTAAACATGGCAAAACAAGTACAAAAGCTTCACAAAGCTAGGCCAAAAGCATGCTTGAACAAGGGTTAAAACCTAGATGCATGTTAAGGCTACAATATGGCATTACAAGACATGTATGCTAAACAAGCAAGGTGTGTCCAAACCAACTAAAAACAGAGGCATATTATGACATAATAAGCATGAAAATCAGTTAAGGCATGGCCAACATGAACCTAAACAATATGCTCTCTTAAGAGGCTAAAATGACCCTTTTCAAGGACAACAAGGAGAGGGGGTGGCCCTCTCCTTCCTAGGACCTCAAGGCACCATCCTCACCTTTGAAATCCCTCAAGATTTCAGTGGTGAGGAGGCCCAAACACAATGGTCCCGGAGCTCAACCAAAATGGCACAAAACAAGGGCCAAACAAGCCTTAAGAGGGGTCAAACAACCCCAAAGCTTAAAACACCCTTAACAAACTATTTAGAGCAGGTAAAAACACAACTTTTATATGTTATACACTAAGTTCAAAAACAGATGCAAGATAGGTAAATAAGCTATGCAAAAATGGGGGAAAAAGGGACAAGTTTCTTACCCTTGTAGACCCTCTTCACCAATGGTGAACCAGCTGGTTCTTCAAGCTCAAACCAGCTCCACAACTCCAAAAACAACCTTCAAGGGCCTCAGCTCCAAGAAAAGGTGTGATGGTGGGTATTTGTGTGCAAAACTAAGACAAAACACACACAAAACACAAGAGAGAGAGAGAGATAGAGATGGAGGATATATGAACCCTAGCCCTAAAACTCAAAACCCTCTGAAAATGTTGTCTAAGTTGTCTAACCTCTAAAAGAGGGAGAGGAGGCCTCCTCTTATAGAGCTTCAATCTTGTAAGCTTACAAGACAAGCTAGCTAAGAGGGAAATCCCTCCATACACGTGTATGGAGGGGAGCCAAGTGCATGCCAGCTGCATGAAAATATCTGCAAAAGTAGATGCACAGTAGTCAGCCGGCCAAAAATGCAATTGACCAAAAAAGATAGCCGGTCGGCCATCTATAGTGCCGGCCGGCTAAACATTTGGCCGGTGGCAACAAAACACAGCCGGTGGCCTCAAGCCATGGCCGGTGGAGTGTGGGGATGGCCCACAAGCCATTCCCTACCCCTCCAAGGCAAAGCACAAGTGTTTGGTGTAAAACCAGACACAAAACAGTCGAGTCGAGAGATCCTGAGGCAAGGCACGTAGCCGAGACCTCCGGGAACTCAAGACGAACACAAACATGGATGATCACCGAGTGTTCAAGCGGTGACGTCCAAATCTTGAGGATGGTAAAAAATGGGGTGTCTACAGCGCTCGAGCGTGAAATTTGTGCTCCCAGCACTTTGCACTGTTTTGAAGTCCGCTCGAGCAGAACAATTGACGCTCGAGCGGGGCATTGTGTCTTACGCTCGAGCGGGTGTCAAGCGCCCAATCGAGCGTGATTTTCGCATATCCAGCACTTTTGACTGTTTTACAGTACGCTCGAGCGGGTAAGTCTACGCTCGAGCGGAAACCTTTGTCTACATGTCCGCTCGAGCAGAGTAACCTACGCTCGAGCGTGAACCCTGTTTTCTAAAAATTCTGAAAATACTTTTCAAGTGCATCTTTGCATCCTCATTCCATTCTAGGCATTCCTAGGCCTAGTTTAAGGTATCTTAATGAGGATATAAATGTAGAACCACACTGAGGAAAATTAGGGAATGAAGTTACCATTTTTCCCAACTGTATAGCTTACTGTGTGTTCACTCTGTAACTGTGTAGGGTTGGCATCTGAGGACGTGCTCTAGCTTAACTGTAGCCCAGAACTCTGTGAGTAACAACTATGTAAAGATATGTTCAAATATGATTATCTTCTGAACAATTGAACTGTACTGTTTTCTGAAATGATACTGTTACTAAATGAATGATGTCCTAATTGTGAACTGTATTGTGGCATCCTTAGGAACCTACTGTTACTGTATTGTACTGCTACTATCACAGAGATCTCTGTCGGTTCCCATGTTGGAACCACTACTGTTTACTGATATGATGGCCATCAATTGACTGTTCGGTCTGATAAGACCTACTGTACTGTTTTGCTACTGGATGTACCACATATGACTGTAATGACTGAATAACTGATATACTGATTGAAATGATCATTTTCAATACTGTAAGGACATTCATTCTTAACCTCTTTACGCATTATGTTATTCACTGGGCTTTAGCTCACTGCTCATATATATATGTAGGTGTATAGGCACCGAACCGTTGCTAGAAGCGTTGGGGTAAACTCCGGTTTTGTCAAGCCAACTTATGTGCCTCACTGTGAGGTTCCGAGTCCGTTCAAGCTAAGGCTATGGGGTGTTTTAGTTTTCTCCCTTTCTGTTCTGTTTTTGTGTAGACTGTTTACACTGTTATTGTACTGTTTTAATAGGGATTAAGTCCCAGTCCTGAAAGATTGTAAATGTTGTACATACTGTTTTGCACTGACTGTATATATGTATGAAAAGTCTTTTTGCATACAGACTGTTACAGCTCATTGGACATTGTCTATTTACTGTTTTGGCTTCCGTCATGCCTCTGTACTCTATATTATTGTTTGACTGTTAAGCAGGCCTTCAGTAATCTTGTATTACTGGCCAGTTACGATACTAAACCCATAGGGGCGGGTTTGGGTCGTGACACTTACTTACTAAGCGCGTGATAGCAAGCGCAAAACATATTTTCGAGCTACCCAACAGAACATAGATATTTTATTAAAAGCAATTAATTCTTTGTGAGTTTAAATTTTACATTATAAAATTTACCCTATATGTTTTAAAAATGCACTTTTTAACTTTTTCATCTATTTTGAAGATAATTTTTATTTTAATTCCAATATTAAATAATGAGTCATTATATTATATTCAATCCGGATGTACTATATGCAAGTTATGATATTTTCAATCATAGCTAATAGGACCACAATAAATCATAATCAAACACTATTTGAAGTATAAGATCTTTTTGGTCATAACAAAAAATAACAATCACAAAGTCATAATTAAATCATAACTAATATTGCAATGAGTCATAATCAAATTCTTGAGATATAATCAAAGATCTCTTTGATCATAACTAAAATATAAAATTTAAGATATTACAACTAAATCATAATACCACCATGAGTTATAACAAAGTCATAATTAACACTATAATATGTCATAACCAATTATCATAATTGAAGCATAAGTACAAACCTTTTTTGAAGTGTGTATTATAAAATTTTTCTTATGCTATGTTTGGTTAAAGGATTTGGAAAGGGAGATGGAAAAGGAAGGTGAAATGTGAATAAAATATACTTACATTTTACTTAATTTTACACATCTTTTTCATTTCTTTTTCAAAATCTCTTTTTAAATCTCTTAACCAAACATAGCGTTAAACAATACTTACGAGGCATCTATTACCATTTGTCAAAATTTAAATAGCTAGTGAATAGTTATTATTCTAATTTCTATATATTTATAATTGAGGGGAGATGACTCTCCCCAAATTATAGTGAACTGCAACAATTGTGAATGTAAATATACTTTGGTATGAATTACAAAAATTTTATGTTCTTCGTATGTGTGTTTGAATTTTATTTTATTTTATTTTTGTGTGCGTTTCTTCATTTTTATGTTTTTGTATTTTACAAAAAGTAATCAGTGTGTTTGGTTTTAGTTTTTTGAAAATTGAGTTTTTTGTTTTTCGTATTTTTTTTTGTTTTTAGTGAATATTTTTAAAATTTTAAGCAATTTTTTTACTTTTTTAGATGTACCTTGCTTAAACGAATCTAAATAGTAAAATATTTGTGAAAAAATATTAAAATTAATAAATATAAAAAATGTACTGAATTTTCATATTTTTTTTACATTTTTGGTATTTAGTGAATTTTTTAAAGCTTTTTTTCACAAATATTATACTTTTTAAGTATATTTACGTTAGGTGTATCTAAAAATTAAAAAAATTGCTTAAAATATTAAAAAAATCATTGAAAACAAAAAAATACAGAAAATAAAAAAATAAATTTTCTGAAAAGTGTTTTCTGAAAATCAAAACCAAACAAGCTGAATAATTTTAAAATGTAATAATTTTACTATCAAAAAAAGTTAAATTCTCCAAAAGGAACTATTATTTTGAGACAAAGCGAGCATTATTTTAGTTCTTGATTTTTAAAAAGTGACTAATATTTTGAGAAAATAAAAAATGAAATAAGAGACTAATATTTTGGGACGAAAGAAATATATTTTTGTATTTTAAACTTTAAAATATCATAATTTTTATATTACACATCTATTTTTACAAATAAAATATAGATTTTTAGATGCTACTCTTCAAGTTTTATCAAATAAGACTAATATTAAATATAAAATAATACCAAAAAAAGAAAAAAGAAAAAAGTAAAGCAACTATATGAAACATTGTAGTGCAAAACAAAGAAATTTATTACTTTTAAAATTGGAAAAAGTTGGAAACAGAAGAATTCTCAGTTTCATACAGCTACAATAATTAATAAAAAAAAATTCAAAAAATTATATTCAATATTAATTTTTTTGATAGATTTTATTGTGCAAATTTCAAAAAATATAAATTTTATTTAAAATGAATATTTATAATAAAAGTTATGAAATTCTAAAATTTTGAAATAACAAAAAATAAAATAAATGCCACATCAACATCTTGAAGTGGCGCCACTTCAGTTAAAGAGAAATTATCCAGTGCTTCTAGGACATGGCCAGATGGTGGTTTAAGACCAGATGTGGGGTTTATAATTTTGTATTAAGACATGAAAATGTGATATTTGGTGATTAATAGATGATATTGTTATATAATACACCTGAAGCACTTAATAATTTTTATTGTAACTAGACACGCATATTTGCATGTGTGGGTATTTATGAAAAAAATAAACTAGCAGCACTCATTGCAAGGGTGTAAATTTGGCCCGGCCCATGTCGGGCCTCACGAGTTCTTATCAAAATTCGGGTCGGCCCAGCTCACGGGACAGAAAATTAGGCCTAGGCCCAGGCCCAAGGATATTTGGGCCTTGAGCGGGCCGTGCCAGCTTGAACAAATTTTTTGTCTACCGAAATTTTATTATTTTTGATTAAAAATGACACTAGGCCTTGGCGCGGGCTGGGCCATGAGTGGGCCGATAGGCCAGGCTAGGCGGGCCGAGTCGGGATTGAAATGATGGCCCAGGCCCAAAAGGGCCGGACCTATCTCGGGCCGCCTATGAGTCGCGGGCCATTTTTACACTCCTAATTTATTGGCATAAAATCTAGTCCAAGTTTTTTCTATTGATCTGTTAAGTCCTATTAGTGGAGAGTTTCTTTTCGTGTAGTCCTATTTTTGATTTTAATAGTGTTTTGGTAGACAGCTATACACTTTTATTAACGTGACATGTATGATGTGATATTCCAATGTGACAGGTATTAATTTAACACTCCAACAATGTGACACTCCAAATAAATTAAAAACTCCTTAGTGTACCTTTCGTAAATGTGACAACGTGAAAGATATGATGTGACACTCCAAAACTTTTACTCCAAAAAAAAAAAAAAAATTCTTTAGTATACTTTTCCTTAATGTGACAACGTGGTGAGTATGATATGACACTTCAAAAAAATAAAAAACTCTTTAGTGTATTTTCTCCTAGTATGACAATGTGATAGATATGATGTGACGCTTCAAAAAAAAAAAAAAAACTCTTTAGTGTATTTTTCTCAAACGTAACAATGTGGCGGATATGATGTGACACTCTAACAAAAATATATTCTAATGTGGCAGGTATTAATGTGACACTCTAACGAAGTGAAACTCCAAAAAAATTAAAAACTCCTTAGTGTACTTTTTCCTAAATGTGACAACGTGTCGGGTATGATGTGACTCTCCAAAACTTCTACTCTAAAAAAAATAAAAATTATTTAGTGTACTTTTTTCTAATGTGACAATGTGGCAAATATGATGTGACACTTTAAAAAAAATAAAAACTCCCTAGTGTACTTTTCTCAAACGTACAACATGACGGGTATGATGTGACATTCTAAAAAAAATTTAAAATTTCGTAGTGTACTTTTCTCAAATGTGACATGTGACACTCCAACGTGGCAGGTATGATAAAACACTTTAAAAAAATTAAAAATTCTATAGTGTATTTTTTTCAAATGTGACACTCTAACGTGACGGGTCGGATAATGAGGGGAGAGAGTGGTCTGTGTGTCATGTACAATGCATCAAACCACAAAGCAAAAGGTATAAAAAGCCTGAGTGTACTTTTGTGTTGTGTGTCACGCAACGATGCACATAACACGGCAAGTTTTAAGCATACACCGAATAAAAACCTTACATAAAGTAGCCTGTGATTAATCCAATGGCACTTGTGTCTTTTCCATAATAGAGAGGACCAAATTGATCACAAGAAAAAAAACTGGGACCAAATGAAACATAAGATCAACATTTAGGATTTATGAGTAACTTTCCCTTTTTTTTTTTCCCTTTTAGCTTTTCATATTTTAAGTTTTCTCCCTTTACTCCCAAAGCTAACCTATACTCAATATTAGACAAAAAAAAAAAAAAATCACAACAACTATCACATAACATAAAAAATGTATTATTATACTGGAGTTTAAATTTATGTCAGATGTGTGAATTATATATAATAAATATTTTTTAGTCACATGCCTATCAATGTATTATTTTTTGTCTAATTTTGAACAAAAATTAACTTTAAAAGTAAAATGAAAAAAACTTAAAACATGAAAGGTCAAAGTTAAAAATAAAAAAAATAATAAAAAAAAATTCAAAGGCCAAAGTGAGAAAGTGACTTAATATAAAAAGAGCAAAGTGTAATTTATTTTTTATAAAATATATAATTTAATCAAAAAAATCATTAAAAATGTCAAAAATCATATAAAAAAGTCAAATATTCATTTCTCTTCCCTTTACACACCTTTTTTTTTTCCTTCACTTTTTCCCTACACAGTAAAACAATCAAATATATTTTAATTTATTTTATCTTATATTTTAATTAAAAAATCGCTTTCCAAACTAGCCTAAATGTCTCATTATACTTTTGGACAAACCAAATTTGGCATCTCTATCTTTCAAAATGGCGCCTCATTATTGTACTTTTGGACGAACCAAATTTGGCATCTGTTTAAAAAAAGGGCCTAAAGTATGAATATTATTACTTTAACCAAATATGTAATTCTTTATTAGTAAAGCAACTGATACATGGGAGAGTAAACACATGAATCACTACACTATGGGGTAATTTGGAAAGATTGATTTTTCAGTATTTTTGAGTCACATCACTTCAGAAGAGGGGATGCTGTTACTTGGGCTATACGCGGCAGTAATTGCTGTGTAGCGAAATGGGCCCATTTCGGGACTTATTTCGATAATTTAAACTGTTCATATTTTAGAATATATCAAGTAAAACATGCTGGCAAAATATCAAGTTAATCGAAATGTGAGTGGATGAATGGGTAAACGATATTCGATTAACTTGATATTTTGCAGGCATGTTTTACTTGATATATTCTAAAATATGAACGATTCGAATTATCGAAATAAGCCCCGAAATGGGTCCATTTTGCTGCACAGCAATTGCTGCTGCGCAGCCCGAGCAACAGCATCCCCAATTTCCATTACCTTTTTTCTTTTTTACACAAAAAAATAATAAAAAAAAGAAGCTAAAAAACACCAAAAAATAGCTTTTAACCATCTTCCCAAAACACCCCTTCATCTATTTTGAAGACAATTTTTATTTCAATCCCAATATTAAATAATGAGTCATTATATTATATTCAATCGTCAAAAGCAGTATACTATATTCAAGTTATGATATTTTTAGTCATAGCTAAAAAGACCACAATAAATCATAATCAAACACTATTTGAAGTATAACTAAAGATCTTTTTGGTCATGACCAAGATAACAATCACAATAGTCATAATTAAATCATAACTAATATTGTAATGAGTCTTAATCAAATTAATTGAGATATAATCAAAGATCTCTTTGGTCATAACTAAGATAATAAACATAAGATGTTATAACTAAATCATAACACCACAATGATTTATAACAAAGTCATAATTAACACTACAATATGTCATAACCAAATCATAATTGAAGCATAAGTATTGTGGAGACACATTTTATGAATGACAGCATGTGACTAAGATGATGCCGAAGTGTCAGCCGAGGTGCCATGTGGTTTGGTCATACACCGAGATGATCTTGGCTAAGCTGAGCTTGTCTGCGGAGATACCGGAAATCCGAGATGAGCGGATAAGAGACAAGAGTCCTAGAACAGGAGAGGATCTCAGTCTGGATAAAGATAAAGCTCTTAGGGAGTTTATCCCTATCTAGCTGAGAGTCTAGGATGAGCATTGAGCCTGAATCCACTGAAGTGAGGCTTCTACATGGATCAGGCCAGTGCTAGTTATAAAAGCAGGACACCCTCGTGGGTCTCAAGTATGTGTGATATACTATGAGCAGTAAGTTCTTTCTTGTGAGTTTAAGCACAATTTGCTATTTTTGAGAGATATTGATTACTGACTTGATTGTCGGAGTGCCCCCCGGGTGGACAAACCACAGCCGGATTCTTATCTTTCTATGATAGGTTGTTCGGGCTTAATCTATTCTACAGGTACTCTCTAGCTAAGTTACCCGTTTGGTTGTGTGGTTGAAAATCAACACCCACAATTTGGCACCGTCTGTGGGAACTTAAGGAGAATAGATGACCAACAACGGGTATGGAGAAAAGATCGAGGATGATGTCCTTGGGATGAGTGGTAGATCCTAACATCAAGGAAGAAAACCATAATGAAGGAGAACGGGATCAGAATCTCAGGGATAAAGATGTCAGCAAAGATGGAGACGCCCTAAAGAAATCAGGTCGAGATGAGTATTATAACGAAAGCGACCTCTAGGTATGAAAGGATAGATGTCTAAGGAGGGACAACGATCTAAAGGGAATGGCCAACAAGTTGGCAGATCTACAATTAGTTGTCAACTTCATGATGTAGAATAACAACATTCAACCACTGTTTCCGTAGTAGGACACGCCAATGTCAAGGGGCAAGACTAACGCCTAGAAAGGTGGGCATAAAGCAATCCCAGTAGTTCCTCAGCATGACAAGGAGAAGGAACGATCACATCGGCCTTCACGGGAAGTCGGGCGAGCAGAGTCAGTGAGAGGTGAGTCTCAGAGGATGCCGCATACTAAGGGAACTTATGTCAAAGAACATCGGCACGTTCAGAGGAAGGGACTTTGCTTTGATACAGTGAATGAAGAAAAATCCAAGAGGACACACCACGACGCTAGGAGCAGCGCCCCAAAAAAGCTAAAATCTATTGATAGCCGAGCTCCCAGACGAACGAATGAGGATTTGAGGGACTGCCTCCAGAGGAAGCTACAAAACGCCGAGGTCACATCTCCCGTCAACCCGAGAACGCCGTTCTCAATGGAGTTGGATAGGTTTGAGGCCCTAAAAAGGTTCCATATGTCGAGGTTTCAGATTTATGACGGTAAGTCTGATCCAAACTTTCACGTCGGCTTATATCTGAATTCAATGGCTTTGTATACCGGGAATGAACAGTTGCTGTGCAAAGTGTTCCCCTCATCCTTTGGGGAAATTGCATTGGATTAGTTTCACAAGTTGTCGAAAGGAACTGTGAAGAGTTGGGAAGGCCTAGCTGAGATGTTTATGGCCAGGTTTGTTACATACAAGTTGCAGCCACTAAGGGTAGACTCCCTGATGGCTCTGAAAATTAGTGAGGGTGAAAATCTCAGGGCTTATGCCAAAAGGTATTATGAGGTGTTCAACTGAATACCGAGATGCAACTAGGAGTTAACGGTCGTGTCTTTTAAGAACGGCCTGGAGGATGAATGCCTGCTTCGGAAGTCGCTGGCAAAAACGCTACCAAAGAGTATAGAGGAGCTCATGGCACAAATCGAGAAATATGCCAGAGCAGAAGAGGATACGTCGGGAACGAAAGCGCCGAAGCAAGAGAAGAGAAATGGCTCGCTGAAGCGAGGCCGAGGTAATACTGGTTTTAACAGGTAGGAAATAGGGCAAAGGGCTACACTGGCAGTCACCACTGTGTTTCGGATCTCGGTTTATAAAGTTCTAGAAAGGATTAGAAACCAGCCGTATAATAGAGCGCCGAAGAAGATTCCTGGTGAGTTTATGGGAAGGAGCCTTGGGAAGCACTGCGTTTACCACAATGAGGATGGGCACCTGACTTTGGGGTGTAGATCCCTAAAGACGCACTTGGAAGACCTAGTCAGACAGGGTCACTTGAGGGACCTAGTAGATGAGGCCAGAACGAGGGAAGAGCAAGCAAGGCTTTCTCCAGCACCAGCAGCACCACAACCACAGCAAGCAGAACCTCGAGTGATCAATGTGATCCATTCGAAGGTTAATGAGAATGATATGCAAGGAGAGACCCAAAAGGTGAGGCACTTACAACATGTGTATCAGGTCCAGCAAAAGAGGCCTAGGACAAACGAGTACCAGGGACCAATGGTGTCCTTTACTGAGGCGGGCCTAGACATAGTGCAACATCCACACAACGATGCTCTGGTAGTGACCCTCAAGATTGGAGAATGCCAGGTAAGGCGCATTCTGATCGACCAAGGCAACTTTTGTGACATCATCTATGTTAGATGTTACGAGGAGCTTGGCCTTCACCGAGATGATTTGGAGTAGTCAGACTACCTAATGGTTGGGTTCAATGGAACGCTGACATGGCCTTTGGGAGCAATAAATTTGGAGGTGTAGGCAGGCACTAGGAATGTTAGCACAGAATTTACAATAATTGATACCCCCTTCCCTTACAATGCTATATTGGAAAGACCGTGGCTGCACGCAATGAGGGCTGTTCCCTTAACGCTACACCAGTTGTTACGATTTCCAACTAAACAGGGGATTGAGGAAGTCAGAAGGGATCAAATACAGGTAAAGAATTGCTCTATGGTAGCAATGAAATCCAACTACAATGTGCGAGAGGCAGAAAAAATGGAAATCGAGGATGAGGACATGGAAGTCCTAGATAATGTCGGCAAAGAACCGGCTGAGAAGAGCGAGGAAGCCGTAAAAAAAATTATGGTCCAAGAAGGGGATGAAGAGCGCTTTTTCCTTCTCGGCTTAGGCTTGGCCAAGGAGAAGAAAATGGAGTTAAAGGCTTTCTTACGGGCCAACATAGAAGTATTTGCCTGGACACTATATAAGATACCGGGCATTGACCCCGAGGTCACATACCATGTTCTTAATATAGAAGGTCAGCTAAACCTGTCATCCAACGAGCAAAGAGGCCGACATTAATGCATATTGAGGCTATTAAGGAGGAAATGGACAAACTACTGGAAGCCAAAGCCATTTGCGAGGTGAACTACCATACTTGGTTATTCAATACTGTGGTTATGAAAAAGAAGAACGACAAATGGAGGGCTTGTGTTGACTTCACCAGCCTGAGTAAGGACAGTTTTCCACTGTCCAAGATTGATCAGTTAGTAGATGCCACTTCAGGGCATAGAAGGATGAGTTTCCTAGCCGCATACATAGGCTATCACCAGATAGTAATGTATTCCCCAGATGAGGAAAAGACAACATTCATCACCTCGAAAGGACTCTATTGTTACAGAGTGATGCCTTTCAGGTTGAAGAATGCAGGAGCAACCTACTAGAGATTGGTTACCAAGATGTTCAGGCATCTGATTGGAAGGACGCACTACAAGAAAAAACACTTTTGGCAACCACCTATTTTGAGTTAGTCGCAAATAGTCCATTTTCTGTGACTAAAATTTTTTTAGTCGCTGATGGGTATGTTTTCGCGACGCACAATTTTTTGGTGGCTAATAGCTAATTTTTGGCGACCAAATACAAATTTGGTCGCAGAAGGTCGTCTTTTGGCGACCAAAAAATAAGTTGGTCACTAATGACTTAATTATTGGCGACCAACTACAAATTTGGTCGCGGAGGATCACCTTTTGGTGACCAAAAAATAAGTTGGTCGCGAATGACTTAACTATTGGTGACCAACTACAAATTTGGTCGCGGAAGATCACCTTTTGGTGACCAAAAAATAAGTTGGTCACAAAAAGTTATGGTGGGATAAATTTAAAAAAAACGGGTACTACTGTAATTACATTCTAATTTTCTGTTTAGGCATTGAAGGTTTTATGAAATAATATATAACCTGATTTTTATGGGTTATATATTTTCTTTGCCAAATGTGAACAACAAGCATGTTATTGGCAGAGTGGATTGGGAGCATGGAGAGTGACTCCTTGGTTAGAAGTTCAACTCCCAGATAGCGCAAAAGAATATTTTTCTTTGGGTGAAGGCGCTAACTTTTGGTGACCAACTATAACTTTGGTCACTAAAAGTTACCTTTTGGCTAATATGGATTGGACTTTCCGCGACCAATTATTTGGTCGCCAATGGTCCCTTTTAGTGACTAACTATAACTTTGGTCGCAGAAAACTATCTATGACGAAGCTTTAGTGACCACCTCGCAACACATTTTGGTCGCGAAAAGATCTTAGCGACCAAATATGGTACTTTTCGCCACCAAAACGTTAGTCGCGGAAAGTGTAATTTCTTATAGTGACGGTAGAGGTTTCTATTGACGACATGGTCGTGAAGACCAAAGAACTTGGGAACCATTTGGCAGACTTGAAGACAGTTTTTGATATTTTAAAAACATATCGGCTCTGACTCAATACTTCGACATGTGCATTTGGAGTTAGGTCTAGTAAGTTTCTGGGATACTTGGTCACCAGAAGGGGCATTGAAGCAAGCCCAGATCAAATCAAGGCCATCCTTGACTTGAAAAGCCCCGACATCATCAAAATAAGTGCAGATGTTAACTGGAAGGGCCGCAGCCCTAAACAGGTTTATAAGCCAAAGTTAAGACAAGTGTAAACCATTTTTTTTATTTGTTAAAGAAGGCCACAGATTTCTTGTGGACAGAGGAGTGCAAAGTTGCCTTGGCCGACTTGAAAAAATACTTGACAACTGCTTCAGTTCTGTCAAATCCAATACCTGGAGATGAACTGTTCTTATACTTTGCAATTTCAGAGCACGCAGTGAGTGCAGTGGTAATCAGAGAAAAGAAGGGAGAACAAATGGCAGTATACTATGTATGTAAAACCTAGCAAGTGTAGAGACCAGGTACTTACTCCTGGAAAAATTGACACTGGCTTTAATGATGGCTTCCAAAAAGTTAAATCATTATTTCCAAGCCCACCAGATTGTGGTGTTAACTGAGCATGCCTTGAAGTCCCTGTTGCAACATGGAGATCTGACAGGAAGAATTGCCGGATGGACAGTAGTGTTTGGCCAATATAACTTGGAATATAGGCCCAAAACAGAAATTAAGGGTTAGGTTCTAGCCGACTTTATGGCTGAGTTCCCCCCTAGTGCCATCCCTTGTCGGATTCCGATGAGCCGTGGCTTAGAATGCCCAGGAGAGTAGGAATAAACCCAACAGGGGCCCAAGAACCCTACTCTAGCAAAACAGAAGAAAGAAGAGAAACTAAAGCCCTGCAACATCTATATCGGTGTCTCCTTCCACCTGTTTGTTGATAGAAGTTCAAACCGTCAAGGAGCAGGGGCAGGAGTAGTGTTCGTATCGCCAGATGAGTGAATATTAGAGCAGTCCATTCGTTTGGGGTTCAAGGCCTCAAACAATGAAGCAGAGTATGAGGCACTGATTGTAGGATTGAAGTTAGCAGCAGAAATGGAAGCCGATGAGGTGGTAGTCTTCTGTGACTCCCAACTTATTGTGAATCAGGCAACAGACGAGTATACAGCCCGAGATGAAAGAATAATAGCTTATGTCAAAGAAGTTGTTAGACTGCTAGCATTGTTCTAGGATTGTCGGCTACAGCAGGTTAGCCGAGATGATAACAGTCATGCCGATGCCTTGGCTAACCTAGCTAGTGCAATGAAATCAGGAGAGACAAGGACAATAATGGTTGATTGTTTGTCAGGCCCAAGTGTACAACCACTTATCACAGAGTACAAAGCAATGTGTGTAGAGATGAGTCCAAGCTGGATGGATGTAATAGTAATGTTCTTAAGGGATGACAAGCTTCCGGATGACCGCAAAGAGACGCATAAGACCAGATTGAAGTCGGCCAGATTCTGCTTGTCAGCAGATAGCCATCTCTATAGAAAGTCCTTTATTGGGCCCCTTTTGAGATGTGGGCATCCCTCCCAGGTTGAGGACTTCTTGTATGCAATTCATGAAAGAGTTTGTGAAAGCCATGCAAGTGATAGGTCACTAGCCCATAGACCCATATCCCAGGGATACTGGTGGCCATACATGCAAAAGGATGCTGAAGCCTATGTTAGAAAGTGTGAGAAGTGTCAAAGGTTTGCCCCTTTGATACATCAACCAACAGCAGATTTGAACCTAGTGTCCAGTCCTTGGCCGTTTGCCCAGTGGGGCATGAACCTAGTGGGACCACTGCCACATGTAACCAGACAAAGAAAGTTCTTGCTAGTAGCCACATACAACTTTACAAAATGGGTAGAGGCTGAACCCCTTGCAAAGATTCGAGATATTGATGTGAAGAACTTCATATGGAGGAACATCATCACAAGGTTTGGGATCCCAAGGGCAATAATAGTAGATAACGGTACACAATTTGACAGTAAGCTAATCCAAAACTTCTGTGCAAAGTACAAAATTAAGAATTACTACTCTACTCCAAGTTTTCCTCAGAGCAATGGTCAGGCAGAAGCATCCAATAAGACTATCTTGGATGGGATCAAGAAAAGACTGGAACCCGCAAAAAGGAAGTGGGTAGAAGAGTTGCCCAATGTGCTCTTGGCATAGTGGACTACACCGAGAATATCAACTAGGGAGTCTCCTTTTGCCAAGGCTTATGGCACCGAAGCAGTTATTCTACTGGAAGTCGGCATCCTTGGAATTAGAACCCAAGGAGTGAAAGATGGGACCAATAAGACATTCTTAGCCCGAGATCTAGATCTATTGGAAGAAAGAAGGGAGAGAGTAGCAGTTCGGCTGGGGGCATACCAGCAATAACTTGCTAGGGCTTACAACAAGAAGATCAACCCAAGAGAGTTCAACGTTGAGGACCTCGTCCCGAGAAAATTTGTCGGTAACAAGGAGGATTCCAGGGAGGAAAAACTTGGCCCAAACTATGAGGGGCCTTATAAAATCATCTCGGTTGCCAGTAATGGGGATGTAAGCTTGAAGACACTAATGGCAAGGAGTTGTCAAGACTTTGGAACACTTGCAATTTGAAGTTTTTTTATCATTAGTTTTTTGTTTTTCGGAGTTTATTAGCCGAAGTAATAACAAAATGCTAGTTTGATTTTTATGAATTTGAAATTTGTACGATAGGACTGACTAGTCCTATGATGATGTTTCTGAATGAAACATGACAAATAACTTAGACTTGTTATATGGCAGAGTTGAATTATACTTGCATATAATAAAGTTAAACTAAGTTGGCGATATTTCTGAATGAAACATGATGAATAACTTAGACTTATTATATGGCAGAGTTAAATTATACTTGCATATAATAGAGTAAAACTAAGTTGGCGATATTTCTGAATGAAACATGACGAATAACTTAGACTTATTATATGGCAGAATTGAATTATACTTGCATATGATAGAGTTGAACTAAATTGAATTAACTTAGACTTGCCATATTGGCAGAGTTAAACTCAGTTGAATAAAATCAAACTTGCTTAATGTGTCGGTAGAATGAAACTAAGTTTGCTTTAGTTAGATTAACAGAGAAACCAAGGTCAAACACCTCGGCTAATCTTTGTTTGAATTTGACTTCGACAAAAGACCATAAACGCATAATGTGAGCTTAAGTGGAGCTTAGGTTCACATTAGGGGCAGGGAGCAGGAATGATAAATAAGCTTACGAGCTTGGCACTTGTTGAAATTTTTAGAAGAAATTTACAAGTTAGACTGGGCTTGACACTTGTTGACAATTCAGAACAATTTCCAAGTTGAAGTTAGTCGAGATGATAAGGGAAGGGGTATCCGAGGTATTCATTACCCGAGATAACCAACCAAGCTATTAGGGTTGGAAGGGTTAAGTCCTGCTAGAAGACAACAAGTACAAGTAATGGAAGAACACTTGTAAAAATGTTTGAATCAAATATTTTTAAGTCTTGTTTGACCAAGATCACAATAAAAGGTGAACTCCGAGGTAGTTTGGTTCGAGGTAACCAACTATGGGTGGATTCGAGGTAATACTTATCCAAGGTGTTCTAAGCCCATGTAATCCCTCAAAGAAAGTTGTGGAAGTGCAAAAATATTCTAAGTATGGAAGCATACAATGCATAGAAGAAAAACAGTAAAGCATAAAGAAACAAGCATACATTCAACACTTAGAAGAAAAGAAGGCATGTATTCAAAGTAGAAACTTGTTCAGATACAAAAAGACACTTCGGCCTGGCATAAGAGATTACTTGTCCAAGTTACAAATAGAAGTTACAATTGAAAGAGAAAAGTTCAGAGTAAAGAAAAAATCCTAAGTGCTGGAAACATTGGCATTTATGTCAGATTTCTCAACCTCGGCTGTTGGCGTTGTGTCAGTCTTGGTTGGCAGTAAGGCTTCTTTTTTTGCCACTATCTCAGCGTCAATTTTGAGCAACATATCATCGAGGCTTTTCTCGGCTGTATGGACTTCGATTTCAGATGTTGTCTTCTTAGAAGAGATGTTTTTGGAGACCTCGTTCTCATCATCTTGAGTCAAGTCCAGGACTTGCTCATTCAGAGTGGGGGACTTGGCCCCAGCTACAACCTCCCTTTCTTCATCAGTATCATCAGCCTCAGCGTCCTCGTCCTCAACTTCATCCTCGGAGTCTTTTGAAGAAGGAGGGAAGGGCACATTGAACTGGTTGATGTCTCTGAGTGGGGAGTCCATGGGAATAGACAACTTGTTGAGCGCCGTCGTCCAACCGAGGTAATAACCTTTGCAAGCCAGATTGACTAGCTCTTTATATTGGTCACGAACAGTGGCTTGGCCTCTTTCAAAAGCCTTTTCGTTGGCCGCCTTGACCTCAGTCTCTTTTGAGTCAATGGCCTCCTTAGCTCTATCGCCCTGGCCTTGGCAGCCTTTGCCTCGGCCTTAGCAGGCTCGGCAACAGCATCAGCAACTCTGACTTTAGTCTCAACCTCGGTTTGAGCAGCCTTGGCTTGATCTAGCAGATTTCGATTGCTGGCCTCAACATGGTTGAGAGAGGAGAGGAGTTTGGTAGCTTCTTGAGTTTTCTTTACCAACTCCTTCCTCATTATCTCGGTCTTGACCACATATGAGTGCGCATGCTGGATAGCCTATAAGGAATGAAACAGATTAGTAAAAAAGTGTTTTGGCTAAGTATTGGAAAGCTTGAAAGGATACAACAGGAGAGTTACCAAGACTGAGTGCTACATCATTAAGCCGAAGTTCTCGTACTCATGAAGATCAACCATGTGGTTTATATCTTCTGGTAGGAGTACGGTCGTTGACAGGGCGGTGCCGACCTTGACGCTCTCGATCGCACTATTGTCGGCTTTCAGAGGTTTGTCCCCCACCATGACTTCGGGTGCCCAGGTCATATTGTGAGGAAAATTGATGCTTTCCTCTAGGCAATCAGACATCAGCTTCTTTGGTGGTGGGGCGTCAGGTGTGGCGGCCTCGGCTGGTCTCTTTTCGGCAGCAGTTGAACTCTTCTTGATCTCGGTCAGCTTGGAGATCGGCATAATGTCCTCATAGTCAATCTGAGTCACTGTTGCCCTGGCCTTAACCTTCTTCACTCTCTTTGCCTTTGGTTTGGACTGTGATAGAGAAGAGGAGGACTGTACAGTCACAACCCCAGGAATATTGGTGAGAAGATCTTCTATTGCGGTTGGTTTATGGCCCATCTCATCGGCTGTTGCAGCGACGGTAACCTTGGTGCCAAAATGAATTACCAGAAGGGCAATAGACAGATTTGAGGGGTCGGCCTCCAAGAACTCAAGACCTCGGCATCTTCTACTTCTAGTTCTGCTGGTTGGAGTGTTAGCAGGAGCTCTGCGTCAACGCTGACGCTGAGCTAAAGGAATTAGCTAGGGGACAGAAGTGGATGGCTGGTTGGCAGGATCAGATGTAGAGGCCTGGTCTGGCCTTAGAGATGAAGTGGCTGGTGGAGTTATGGCAGAAGAAGGAGTCTTGCTTCGGCAGGGAACGTCAAGAAGGAAAAACTTGTAGGTCAGAATGTAATTGAGCAGTAGTGAGGCCTTGCTTTTTCAATAGGCAAGCCCAATAGCCTTTTTAGATCTGGGTTTGGGAAGAAGGTCTAGCGGAAGTCCTTTGATGGCTGGAGAAGAGCTGCAAAAACAAAGAAGCAAACATTAGTATCAACAGATGAGTTGATGAATCTTAAACATTGAGGGTTATGGGATGACTCCATTCTTACCATCATTCTTTTTAAAAACTATTCGGCTCGGAGGATAGAGATGAAGATCGTCATTAGGTGCAGACTCCCAGTTGCCCGAGACAATGAAGTAATCATCTCCAGCACCCTTGTTGGAGTCTGGAAGGTCGGCTATTAGTCTGTAGGCAGAGGATCTAGGCTTAAGGTAATATATGTAGCCTTTTTCAAACTTAAGGCCACACATTGTGTAACAAAATTAGATGTTGGCTAGTGTAATCCTAGCCTTTTCTCAGCATGTTAGGGCAATTATACCGTTGATAACCTTATAGGAATTTATGGCTAGCTACATAGGGTTGAGTTTGTAGTAGTGGAGGACTTCCCTAAAGAGGGTGTCTAAGAGGAACCTAAGTCCACACTCTATGAAGGCAACTACTGGGAAGGGCATGTAATCTCCATCAGGCATGATAGAGTCCTCCTCCCCGGCCAACCTGAGTTGAATGTCAGCTGGGATGGAGAATTCTTGTCGAAAATACTCTATTTTGGCTGGGGGTGTCTACCCTTCACCTCAAAATACCTACGATGTCAGTTTAGTGAAGTTGGAGCAAGATTGCGGGAAAAAATGACTAGTATGGGTCTAAAGACCTCACCTGAGAGTTTGTTTCAGTTTTACCTAAGTGTTTGGTTTCTAGGCAAATCCCAAACCTAAAAACTAAGCACGAAAACAAGGATGCAATGGCAAGAATCTGGAAAACAAGTCAAAGAGAAACAGAAAATAACATGATTCAAACTCAAGAAAGCATCAGAGATTTAAAAACATTGAGTAGGTGTGTGCAAATGTGCAAAAGTCAAGAGCAGTGACAAATTGTTAAAGCATTAAACACATGAACAGTGCGTATGTGTGTGCAAGAACCACTAACAGTATATATAGACATAGAGATAGATTGAATAGCACAAATCGCAAACAAGCATGTTTGACATTCTAAATGATGAAATTCAAAACACAGTGAAGATTTAAGAAACCATAAATGACTCATGATGACCAGAACATGAGAATAGACAAAAAACAAAAAATGGAGTCAATAGCAACATGTGAGGCATTTAAACAGACGCAATGTAAAACAATATGGCGAAGAACAATACAAGTTATTTGAAAATATGAACAGAAATACGAATAGAAATTAGGGACTTACCGACTGGAGCCGAAGAAGGAGACGCCAGACTAAGATACACCGGAGTTAGACGACTTGAACATTCAGAGTCAAATGATGAAAGGCGTGCCAACGGTGACGGAAAAGGCAGTTACAGAGCTTCGAGAGTATGAAAATGGCAGTTTGGGAAATTTTTAGAGAGAGAAACTCAAAGTAGGGAGAGGGAATGCAAATTCACAAAGTGAAAAGACGAAGAGAGAGAGAGAGAGAGTGTGTGTGTGTGTGTGTGTGTGTGTGTGTGTGTGTGTTTTGTCAAAAACTAAAAAGGCAGCAAAAATGGAATGAATACACTTTAGGCAACTTGCTTGTTAGGCAACGTGAACAGAATCGACGCGGCCTGATATCACATGTCTAGTATGAACCAATAGGGCAAGGACTGGAGAGAAAAATGGTTGAAAAGACCGTGCTTGACAGCTCATGCGCAGCCAGAGCTCTTACAATTCTTGAAGTAATGAGGCCATGATCTTGGCCGTAGAAGCAAAAGTGGTCTCTGTTGAAAGGTTTAAAGAAATTGATTCTTGGTTCTTGATCTTTGGTAAATCGGACAGTTGAGTCCTGGTTATATGAAGCCGATGAGTCATGATCTCGGTCGAAGAGAAAAGTGAACTTTAGCCGACATGATATATGGAAAAACGATGTAGGTTCCATCACCTCAGGTCGTCGAGATAATAAAACCTAGGGGGCAATTTTAGGGACATATTTTATGAATGACAGCATGTGGCTAAGGTGACGCCGAAGTATCAGTCGAAGTACCACGTGGCTTGGTCATGTGCCGAAATGATCTTGGCTAAGCTGAGGTTGTCTGTGGAGATACCAGAATCCGAGATGAGCGGATAAGGGACAAAAGTCCTAGAACAGAGGAAGATCTCAGCCTTGATAAAGATAAAGCTCTTAGGGAGTTTATCCCTATCTAGTTGAGAGTCCAGGATGAGTATTGAGCCTGAGTCCACTAAAGTGAGGCTTCTACAAGGATCAGGTCAGTGGTGGCTATAAAAACAGGGCACTCCCGTGGGTCTCAGGTATGTGTGATATACTGTGAGTAGTAAGTTTTTTCTCGTATGTTTAAGCAGAATTTGCTATCTTTGAGAGATATTGATTACTGACTTGATCGTCAGAGTACCCCTGGGTGGATGAACCACCACCGGATTCTTGTCTTTCTGTGACAGGTCATTGGAGCTTAATCTATTCTATCAGTGCTCTCTTGCTGAGTTTTCCGTTTGGTTGTGTGGTCGGAAATCAACACCCACAAGTATATACATTTTTTGAAGTGTGTATTATAAATTTTTTCTTAAACAATACTTATGAGGCATCTATTATCATTTGTCAAAATTTAAATAGTTAGTGAATAGTTGTTATTCTAATTTTTATATATTTAAAATTGAGGGGAGATGACTCTCCCTTAGGTTATAGTGAACTACAACAATTGTGAATGTAACTACACTTTTGAATGAATTACAAAAATTTTATGTTCTTCGTATGTTTTCTTCTTCTTCTTCTTTTATTTTTATTTTCTTCCTTTTTGTTGTTGTTGTTGTTGTCGTCGTCGTCGTCATGCGTTTCTTCATTTTTATGTTTTTTTATTTTACATAAATTATAATTTTAAAATGTAATAATTGTACTATGAAAAAAAAAAGTTGACTTCTCCAAAAGAGACTATTATTTTGGAACAGAGAGAGTATTATCTTAGTTCTTGATTTTTAAAAAGAGACTAATATTTTGGGATAATGAAAAATGAAATAAGAGACTAATATTTTGAGACGGGGGAGTATTTTTTTGTATTTTAAACTTTAAAATATCATAATTTTTATATTACACATCTATTTTTTTTTTTATAAATAAAATCTATATTTTTAGAACCTACTCGTCAAGTTTTATCAAATAAGAATAATACTATTAAATATAAACTACTACCAAAAAAAAATAGTAAAGCAACTATATGAAACATTGTTGTGCAAAACTAAGAAATTTATTAATTTTAGAATTGGAAAAAATTGGAAACTGAAAAATTTTCAATTTCATACAACTACAAGAATCATTAGGTTTGTTTCCATTTTTTTGAAAACACTTTTTAGAAAATTCTATTTTCTTGTTTTTCGTATTTTTTTGTTTTTACTGAATTTTTTTATTATTTTAAGCAATTTTTTTTTTTAAATTTTTAGACACACCTAACATAAATACACTTAAAAAGTATAATTTTTGTGATTTTTTTTTTAAAATTCACTAAATATCAAAAATACAAAAAAAAAAAAACTAGAATTCACAATATTTTTCATATTTTTGTGTGTTTATTAATTTTTAAAAATATTTATCACAAATATTTTATTTTTTAGATACATCTAAGTAAGGTGGATTTGAAAAAGTAAAAAAATGCTTAAAATTTTAAAAATATTCACTAAAAATAAAAAAATATGAAAAATAAAAACTCAGTTTTCAAAAAATTGAATTCAGAAAATTGAAACTAAAATACACTGAATATTTTTTTTTACAAAAAATTATATTCAATATTAGTTTTGTTTGATAGATCTTATTGTGTAAATTTAAAAAATATAAATTTTATTTAAAATGAATGTTTATAATAAAAGTTATGAAATTTTAAAATTTTGAAATAACAAAAAATAAAATAAATGGCACATTAACATCTTGAAATGGGTCCACTTCAATAAGGAGAAATTATTGACATGGCCAGACGGTGTTTCAAGACAGGAGGTGGAGCCCATAATTTTGTATTGAGACATGAGAATATAATATTTTGTGATTAATAGATGATTTTGTCGTATAATACACCTGAAACACTTAGCCTTGGGAAGATGGATTGGGATGAGTTTGGGGTTATTTTAGTCACAAAAAGAAAAAATAAGTATTTTAGTTTAATAAGACAAAACATCACATCCAATTCATAATCATTATATTTTTTCTCTCACAAAAAGTCAAAAAAGTCATTTTCAAACGAGACTTTTTAGTCTCAAGCTAAAATAACCAAAAAGTCAAAAAGTCAATCTACTTCCCAAACGAACTCTTAATAATTTTTCAATAATGATTCATACCACTAAAAAAAAAAACTACTAATAGCACTAATTCCAAAAAAAAACAAAAAACAAAAAGGCTATAGGCACCACATCATTAGTGGTGCAATCAGAGCACCACTTTTAGTGCTCTCAACCATTTTTCATAATTTTTTTTGTAACTATATAGGCATATTTGCATGTGTGGATATTATGAAAAAGGGCTGGGCTTCCCTTCAGTCCGTGATCGGATTTGAGGATCTTGTTAGACACGTAAAAACTCATCACGGGTCCCGTTTTGATAATCCGAACCGTTCAATGTGTAGAATTCGTTGAGTACTATATACCTGTATAAAATCACGTTGATCGGATATTGATAATTATCTTATCGGATCAGATTTTTATCAATAATTTATTTTTTCACCGTCTATTTTTTTATACAAAACTAATTTAACCACGTAACTGTTGATATCTGATCAATGTGATATTTTACGGGCATATAGTATTTGATAAGTTCTACACATTGACGATTTAGATTATTGAAATGAAATCCATATTAAATCTCCACAGATCTAACAATAGCCTTCAATCTGATCACAATGAATATTATTACTTTAACAAAATTTGTAATTCTTTATTAGTAAAGTAACTGATATGTGGGAGAGTAAACACCACATCTGGCATCTCTTTCAAAATGGGGCCACATTATACTTTTGGACAAACCAAATTTGGCAGTCCTGTCAAAATGGGACCTCAAGTATGAATATTATTACTTTAACAAAATTTGCAGTTCTTTATTAGTAAAACAACTGACATGTGGGAGAGTAAACACCAAATCTGGCAAAATGGGGCCACATTATACTTTTGGACAAACCAAATTGGCAGTTTTGGCAAAATAGGGCCTCAAGCATGAATATTATTACTTTAAGAAAATTTGTAATTCTTTATTAGTAAAGCAACAGATATGTGGGAGAGTAAACACCAAATCTGGCATCTCTCTCAAAATGGGGCCACATTATACTTTTGGACAAACCAAATTTGGCAGTTCTGTCAAAATGGGGCCTCAAGTATGAATATTATTACTTTAACAAACTTTGTAATTCTTTATGAGTAAAGGAACTGACATGTGGGAGAGTAAACACCAAATCTGGCATCTCTTTCAAAATGGGGCTACATTATACTTTTAGACAAACCAAATTTGGCAGTTCTGTCAAAATGGGGCCTCAAGTATGAATATTATTACTGTACGGGGAGGAAATAATTCTCCTCGTATAATCCTGTTGACCAAGTCCACGCTCCTCCGTACGACATCGCTTTATCACCTGAAAACACAAACGTGAGCTAGCCGGCGGGTGTGTGCCGGAAACCTCTCCGATGCCTAAGTCAGTAAGCTTGACAAATAGACAAAGCTCTATGTTCTCAGAAAGAATTGTGTTCAATTACCTCCTCCAAGGTGGTGCTTGTGAGCTTTTATAGGTTTCGAATGGCATAATCCTAGTAGGACTTTTATTTCTCCATGCAGAGTCCTCCTAGGATTCATACTTCTAAGGATAATGCTTATCCTTTTACACCCTCCCCCACTGCTTAAACCAAGTGGAATGGTTTTCTCCATGGCCGAATCACCATTTGACCGAAGTAACACTGGCTATGCTGAGCCACAGAGAAGACCGAACTATCCTTAGCTCGATTTTCTCCTCCAACCATGGTATGCTGAGACCAAGCTTCTGAGTAGCAAGCTCCGACCGATCTAACCATAATACACCGCAACCGGACTAACTTTGAGACCGGACTAACATCAAGTTACCTCCAGACTGGAGTAGCTCTACACCATCTTGGGCCGAAGCAATTACACCTCTCCTAACCGGAGTAACCATACCTCTCCTGGGCCGGAGTAACTATGCTTCTTCTGGGCCGGAATATCATTACGGCCTTTTACTGAGTCCTTCACACTTTGGGCCATAAAGTCCATCTTACAGCTCGGTCCAATTCTCTCCAAAAATTACCCTCTCAATTACTTTAACAAAATTTGTAATTCTTTATTAGTAAAGCAATGTGGGAGAGTAAACACCAAATCTGGCATCTCTTTCGAAATGGGGCCACATTATACTTTTGGACAAACCAAATTTGGCAGTTCTATCAAAATGAGGCCTCAAGTATAAATATTATTACTTTAACAAAATTTTTAATTCTTTATTAGTAAAGCAACTGATATGTGGGAGAGTAAACACCAAATCTGGCATCTCTTTCAAAATGGGGCCACATTATACTTTTGGACAAACCAAATTTGGCAATTCTATCAAAATGGGGCCTCAAGCATGAATATTATTATTTTAACAAAATTTGTAATTCTTTATTAGTAAAGCAACCGACATGCGGGAGAGTAAACACCAAATTTGGCAAAATGGGGCCACATTATACTTTTGGACAAACCAAATTTGACAGTTCTATCAAAATAGGGCCTCAAGTATGAATATTATTATTTTAACAAAATTTGTAATTCTTTATTAGTAAAGCAACTGATATGTGGGAGAGTAAACACCAAATTTGGCATCTCTTTCAAAATGGGGCCACATTATACTTTTGGACAAACCAAATTTGGCAGTTCTGTCAAAATGGGGCCTCAAGTATGAATATTATTACTTTAACAAAATTTGTAATTCTTTATTAGTAAAGCAACTGACATGTGGGAGAGTAAACACCAAATCTGACATCTCTTTCAAAATGGGGCTACATTATATTTTTGGACAAACCAAATTTGGCAATTCTATCAAAATGGGGCCTCAAGCATGAATATTATTATTTTAACAAAATTTGTAATTCTTTATTAGTAAAGCAACTGACATGTGGGAGAGTAAACACCAAATCTGGCATCACATTCAAAATGGGGCCACATTATACTTTTGGACAAACCAAATTTGGCAGTTCTGTCAAAATGGGGCCTCAAGTATGAATATTATTACTTTAACAAAATTTGTAATTCTTTATTAGTAAAGCAAATGTGGGAGAGTAAACACCAAATATGACATCTCTTTCATAATGGGGCCACATTATACTTTTGAATAAACCAAATTCGGCACTTCTATCAAAATGGGGCCTCAAGTATAAATATTATTACTTTAACAGAATTTGTAATTCTTTATTAATAAAGGAACTGACATGTGGAAGAGAAAACACCAAATCTGGCAAAATGGGCCACATTATACTTTTGAACAAACCAAATTTGGTAGTTCTATCAAAATGGGGCCTCAAGTATGAATATTATTACTTTAACAAAATTTGTAATTATTTATTAGTAAAGCAACCGACATGTGTGAGTGTAAACACTAAATCTTGCATCTCTTTTAAAATGGGGCCTCAAGTATGAATATTATTACTTTAGCAAAATTTGTAATTCTTTATTAGTAAAGCAACTGACATGTGGGAGAGTAAACACCAAATCTGGCATCTCTTTCAAAATGGGGCCACATTATACTTTTGGACAAGCCAAATTTGGCAGTTCTGTCAAAATGGGGCCTCAAGTATGAATATTATTATTTTAACCAAATTTATAATTTTTTATTAGTAAAGCAACTGACATGTGGGAGAGTAAACGCAATCTAGCATCTCTTTCAAAATGAGTGCTTTTGGATAAACCAAATTTGGCAGTTTTGTCAAAATGGGGCCTCAAGTATAAATATTATTACTTTAACTAAATTTGTAATTCTCTATTAGTAAAGCAACTGACATGTGAGAGAGTAAACACCCAAATGACTACACTATGTCTTTGTTTAGCATAATTATTTGAAACAGATTATAAATTATAATTTAATAAATTATAAATTATAATTTTAATCAAAAATTGTTAGTCTGTTAATTTATTTAGTGTAATTGTTGGATTATAAATTTAAATTACTGAGTAGTATTTGTTAAAAAAATTGTGAAATAACTTTTTGAATTAACTTTTATTTTTTATTATTTACTACTTGTCTATATTTCTCATAAAAAAATAATAATAATTCATAGTTCATTTGGGTTATTTTTTTATTTTTTAAAAAATAAAAAATAAAAAAATCTAATATTATAATTTGAAATTAACCTATCCATACGTTGATAATAAGAAATAAGGGATGAACATTTGTCTGAATTAATTTTTTTCAACCAAAATAATTTTTCCAAAACTAAAATCTATAAATCAACCAAAATAAACGTCACCAAACACTCCTACATATAGTTATAGATCCCAAATGTATCATCCTCCAACCAAGATAGATAAAGCTAATTTATTTTCTCATCTAAAAATGGCTTCTTCTCAAACTGGTGATATGGTGAATGGCAACGCCTGTTTGAACAATCTTCTGTGTAAATAAATAAATTGAAATAAATTCAAACAAAATAAATAAATAACATACCGGATTTATTTATCGAACCGAATTAATTAAGACCAAGTCAAGTGTGTGACACTCTGTCCTTAAGACAGATTCGCCCCGCTACGGTACTTACGGTTGAGTGGCGTCTATCTCCCAGGATACAATGATCTTCACAAATTGTAGTAGTACTCCAAACAATTTGTTCGGCGAACCAAACCTGTGTTCTAACTCTCTGAATATTATACTAAAACTAATATGAAGAATAAAAAAAAATGCAGTATTTTTTGGACAGCAAAAAGACCACAAACACACTGAATTTCCCCCGGACCTAAACCATTGCTGGAATGTAATATTTATAGGCAAATATTACTGTCCGAAAAGGTTCCAATATTGAAAGAACATAAGAGATTTCAAATGAACAGGTGCCAACTTATTCAAAAAGTTTTAGCCGTTGCACATGGAATAGAACTTCCTTCCAACAGTTTGAAAAACAAAAAGCCGTTAGAGGACAAAGTTCTACACTACACTGTTTGGAATAAATTTTATTAAACTATTTGCATAGTTTAATCAAACCAACAACCTTCACTGTTTGAAATAAATATATTAAACTATTAGATTTAGATTAAACAAATAAATCTAATAGTATAATAGATTTTAATAAAACCTGTTTGGAATATAAATATTAATCTTATTTGACAAACTTTAGGAAACCAAAAATTTGAATTTAGATTTAAATTAAATTCCCACAATAATTTTTATTGAAAAAATTCAAATGAATTTTGTCTAAAAATTAATGTTAAACCTGAAAACGATGTCAATTTCCCATTCACTCATAAATTGTTTTGACGTTCCGTCTTCATCGTGTGACTTGCCATGCGGCAAGGAACACTTCACCTCTTCGGACACGCCCCAAAATATTTTAGGGGCCTACTAAATTTTGGGCTCAAAGTCGGCCTAAAATATGCCTTATATAAACCAAATTTCCAACAATCCCCCACATGAATGGAATTTGACGGAGAGAAAATGCAACAACATGATCTAATACAGAGAGTACAGAAATTGAAAATATTCTGCAAAGGATAGGTAGCTTTTGGCTTTGAACCTTCCCTTGTGAGACACTATCGGATTTACTAGCTAACCAGTGAACATGATGTCTTGAACTGTTCAGCCGTTTGTGTAAACCAAGACAATAGAACTCACACAGTATATCAACAGACACAGTTTAGTTCTCACTATTGTGTTCATTTTGGCCCTGAACAACCTGGTCTTTCATGAGTGCTCTAAAGACTTGTAGCCCTTCACAAATCTTATAGAACCGGCCTAGTTCACACTCACATAGGTGATTCTTATGAAAAGTATCCTGCCATACTCAACTAGGTTTACCTAGATATAAGAATCATTAAAAGTATTACTTAACCTAAATCGCTGCAGACATCACTTATTTCATCATAGAAATGGGTAGGAGTTGGACTCCACAGTGATCCTTCTGAGTCAATCACAACTCGGTTGTCCCTTTGAACCTAGATCTTGGGATCTCCAGTCAACTAGGTTGGGTTGCCGTTGTGGTAACTCTTATTTAATAGGCTTAAGTCCCATTCCCCTCGATGAATTTTCAACTAACTCTCTTGCTAACCCTTTGGTTAGTGGATCCGCTATGTTATCTTTAGACTTAACATATTCTATGGAAATAATTCCATTAGAGAGTAGTTGTCGTACGGTGTTATGTCGACGACGAATGTGTCGTGACTTACCGTTATACATATGACTCTGTGCTCTACCAATTGCTGATTGACTATCACAATGTATGCATATAGCAGGCACCGGTTTTGACCATATTGGAATATCTTCAAGGAAGTGGCGAAGCCATTCTGCCTCTTCGCCTGCTTTGTCTAAAGCTATGAATTCAGATTCCATAGTAGACCTAGCAATACAAGTCTGTTTGGAAGATTTCCAAGATACAGCCGCCCCACCAAGAGTAAAGACATACCCACTGGTGGACTTCGAGTCTCTAGTATCCGATATCCAATTTGCATCACAGTATCCTTCAAGTACTGCTGGATATCTAGTATAGTGAAGCCCAATGTTACGAGTAAATCAAAGATATCTTAGAACCCTTATCATTGCTTTCCAGTGTTCTACTCCCGGATTACTCGTGTATCTACTTAATTTACTTACTGCATAAGCTATATCTGGGCGGGTGCAGTTCTTCAAGTACATTAAGCTTCCAATAATTTGGGCATACTCTAATTGAGAAATACTTTCCTGTACATTTTTAGAAAGGTACAAATTAACATCTACAGGAGTTCTAGCAAGATGATCATCATCTTTGCTGAATTTGTCAAGTATTTTCTTAATGTAATGAGATTGTGACAAAGCATATCCTTCTGATGTTTTGGTAATTTTCATACCAAGTATTACATCAGCAATGCCCATGTCCTTCATGTCAAAATGTTTATTCAACATTTTCTTGGTAGTTTTAATCATGTCATTATTACTACCAATGATGAGCATATCATCTACATAAAGACATACAATGACATAACCTTTATCTGTGTTTTTAATATAAACACATTTGTCACACTCATTAATTTTAAATCCATTTGATATCATTGCCTTGTCAAATTTCTCATGCCATTGCTTTGGCGCTTGTTTTAAACCATATAATGATTTAACCAATTTACACACTTTCTTTTCTTTCCCTGGAACAGAAAACCCTTCTGGTTGTTCCATGTAAATTTCTTCATTTAACTCACCATTTAAGAAAGCGGTTTTAACATCCATTTGATGAATTTCTAGATTGTATAGAGATGCAATGGCAATTAGCATTCTAATGGATGTGATTCTAGTAACCGGTGAGTATGTGTCAAAGTAATCTAGACCTTCTTTCTGTCTAAAACCTTTGACTACAAGTCTTGCCTTGTATTTATCTATTGATCCATCCGCTTTCAATTTTCTTTTGAAAATCCACTTGTACCCAAGAGGTTTACAACCTGGTGGCAAGTCCACTAATTCCCAAGTGTGATTTTGCAAGATGGATTCAACTTCACTGTTGACAGCTTCTTTCCATAAAGGAGCTTCAGGACTGGACATAGCCTCTTTAAAATTTAAAGGCTCATTTTCTAACAAATATGTTAGAAAATCTGGACCAAAAGATTTTGAGGTTCTAGCACGTTTACTACGCCTAGGTTCCTCTTCTTCATTTTGATCTAACTCTTGTTTTTGATCATGTTCTTGATCCTGACTAGTAATAGCATCAAAAGATCTTTTATGAGTACTAGTCTCTTGTCCAGTCTTCTTTGGAAATACATGTTCAAAGAAAGATGCATTCCAGGATTCAATAATAGTATTTATATGTATTTCGGAATGTTCTGATTTATAAATCAAAAACCGATATGCACTACTATTCTTGGCATAACCAATGAAAATGCAATCAATGGTCTTAGGACCTATCTTAGTCTTTTTAGGACTAGGAATAACCACTTTAGCCAAACACCCCCACACTTTTAAGTATTTGTAGGATGGTACTCTTCCATGCCACAATTCATAAGGTGTTTGATTTATTTTCTTTCGGGGTACTTTATTTAAAATATAATTAGCAGAAAGTATTGCTTCCCCCCACAAGTTCTGAGGTAATCCAGAACTAATTAACATGGCATTCATCATTTCTTTTAAAGTCCTATTTTTCCTTTCAGCAATTCCATTTTGCTGAGGTGAGTAAGGAGCAGTGGTTTGATGAATTATTCCATGTTCTTTACAAAACTCACCAAAAGGTGATTCATATTCACCACCTCTATCACTTCTAAGTTTCTTGATTTTCTTACCAAGTTGATTTTCAACTTCATTCTTATATTGAATGAAAGTTTCCAAAGCTTCATCCTTGGTTCGAATTAAATAAATATAACTATATCTAGTATAGTCATCTATAAAAGTGATTACATACTTTTTTCCACCTCTGGTTTGAATTGATTTAAAATCACAAATGTCACTATGAATTAATTCAAGTGGTTCCGTACTTCTTTCAATTGAATGAAAAGGAGTTTTAGATAATTTTGCCTCAACACAAATTTCACATTTATGATTTGAATCAATGTCAAATTTAGGTAAACATTCCATATTAATTAATCTACGCAAAGATCCATAATTAACATGTCCTAGTCTACCATGCCATAAATTTGAAGACTAAAGCAAGTAAGAAGAAGATGTAGTTTTATTAATAACTGAGGGTACAACGGTCATTACATTTAACTTGAAAAGGCCATCAGACATGTAACCTTTTCCTACATACATTCCATTCTTAGTAAGTACAAATTTATCACTCTCAAATACTAGCCTAAACCCATTCTTACTCAACAAAGATCCGAAAACAACATTCTTGCGAATGTCCGGTACATGCAGCACATTGTTGAGAGTGAGTTCCTTTCCAGATGTCATCTTGAGTACAATCTTTCCTTGTCCTTCAACTTTGGAAGTTGAGGAGTTGCCCATAAAAAGTTGTTCACCATTATCCACTGTAGAATAAGATGTGAACATCTTTTTGTCGGCACAGATATGGCGAGTAGCACCAGTGTCCACCCACCATTCTTTAGGATTTCTGACAAGATTTGCCTCGGAAACAACTGCAGAAAGATTGATGTCATCGACACCATTGGAAATATTATCCACTTCGGTCATGTGGGCTTGAGCAGGCTTCTTGCTTGTTCTTCTTTTGTTTTTGCCTTTGCTACGGCAATCTTTGGCCCGATGTCCCTCTTTGTCACAGATGTAACATTTGCCATTAAACTTGTACTTTTTATTTCCTCCCCCTTTAGAGCCTTGTGATGAACTTTCTCCAGAAGACTTTCGTTTCTTAGTTTTTGAAGCATGTTCCACCACATTTGCCTTAGACTCCATAGGAAGCTTACCAGCCCGCTTTTCAGAATTGCGGTTGTCCTCCTCAATCCTCAAACGCACAATTAACTCGTCCATAGAAATTTCTTTGCGCTTATGTTTGAGGTAGTTCTTGAATTCCTTCCAGCCTTTTGGTAATTTTTCAATTAAGGCTGCAACTTGAAAGGATTCACTGAGAAACATACCTTCTGCGTGAATGTCATGCAGAATGAGTTGGTTTCATACCTTCTACGTAATTCCGGCAAAGGAAATCGGCATGTTTCCAGGCATCAACCGCAGCAACCACTTGCCGGTCGGTTTCATCCTCTTTCAGGATAGGAGCATCTTCACGGAGGAAACGAGCCAGGTTCAGAGTTGTAAGATAGAACAACATTTTCTGTTGCCATCTTTTAAAGTCAGTTCCTAAGAACTTCTCTGGCTTTTCACCGTGATTTACCGGTACTGTTACAACAGAAGGGGGGGTTGGCGTCATTGCAGCCACCACAGTAGTACTTGTTTGGGCATTTGTTTCAGTAGCCATCAATTCTAATATATAAAACAAAATTATAATTAGAATTTACACTACACAGAAAATTAAACCAAATTCACAGAATTAAATTCCGTAAAAATAAAAGAAACAAGAATGTAACTTTTATTTTCCAATTAATTTGAAAATAAAATAAAATTTTATTTAAACAAATTAATTCCACACAGAAAGTAAATTCTGTAAAAATAAAAGAAATAAAAAATTATAACTTTTATTTTTCAATTAATTTGGAAATAAAATAAAATTTTATTTAACCAAAATAATTCCACACAAGAAATTAAATTCTATAAAAATAAAAGAAATAATAACTATAACTTTTATTTTTCAATTAATTTGGAAATAAAATAAAATTTTATTTAACCAAATTAATTCCACACAAGAAAATTAATTTCAGTAACACTTCAATAATTAAAATACTGAAACAGAATTTTAATTAATGAAAACTCAGAAAATAATTTCTAAAACCCAAAATTAATTTCTGAAAAAATTCCACAAAAATATATTCTGAATTGTTAATGACACCAGTATCGTACTACTAGTTGTTGTCAAAAAAAAGAGACAGTATATTACTACTATCTGTCAAATAGCATATAATCACTATTTGTTTTTCCAACCAGAATATTATTTTGTAAATTCACAGAAAATAATTTTCTTTCGAAATTATTTACGAAGAATGGAAAAAGGAAAACAAACGAAAAATTCTATAAACAGAATAATTCGAATCTGTCTTAAGATTGTTTGAACAATCTTCTATGTAAATAAATAAATTGAAATAAATTCAAACAAAATAAATAAATAACATACCGGATTTATTTATCGAACCGAATTAATTAAGACCAAGTCGAGTGTGTGACACTCTGTCCTTAAGACAGATTCGCCCCGCTACGGTACTTACGGTTGAGTGGCGTCTATCTCCCAAGATACAATGATCTTCACAAATTGTAGTAGTACTCCAAACAATTTGTTCGGCGAACCAAACCTGTGTTCTAACTCTCTGAATATTATACTAAAACTAATATGAAGAATAAAAACAAATGCAGTATTTTTTGGACAGCAAAAAGACCACAAACACACTGAATTTCCCCCGGACCTAAACCATTGCTGGAATGTAATATTTATAGGCAAATATTACTGTCCGAAAAGGTTCCAATATTGAAAGAACATAAGAGATTTCAAATGAACAGGTGCCAACTTATTCAAACAGTTTTAGCCGTTGCACATGGAATAGAACTTCCTTCCAACAGTTTGAAAAACAAAAAGCCGTTGGACAAAGTTCTACACTACACTGTTTGGAATAAATTTTATTAAACTATTTGCATAGTTTAATCAAACCAACAACCTTCACTGTTTGAAATAAATATATTAAACTATTAGATTTAGATTAAACAAATAAATCTAATAGTATAATAGATTTTAATAAAACCTGTTTGGAATATAAATATTAATCTTATTTGACAAACTTTAGGAAACCAAAAATTTGAATTTAGATTTAAATTAAATTCCCACAATAATTTTTATTGAAAAAATTCAAATGAATTTCGTCTAAAAATTAATGTTAAACCTGAAAACGATGTCAATTTCCCATTCACTCATAAATGGTTTTGACGTTCTGTCTTCATCGTGTGACTTGCCATGCGGCAAGAAACACTTCACCTCTTCAGACACGCCCCAAAATATTTTAGGGGCCTACTAAATTTTGGGCTCAAAGTCAGCCTAAAATATGCCTTATATAAACCAAATTTTCAACAACGCCGAGCCTACTCGCCACTTGGCCAAATTTCCCCCTAGTTTGTGGGGGTGATAGATTCACTTCATTCACTTTAGATAAACAGGTAAGTATTACATCATAATTGCAAAATATTACAGATACATTCTTTATCAATTTTATACCCTCATCAATTCAGAAATTGAGTTCAGATCTTCTACCATGGTTTTCAGCAGTGTTTTATGTGTTAATTTCAAAGCAACGTCATTTTGTTAAGGTTTTTTATTTTTTCCTTTTTCTTTTGCTTTCTTTCTCATTTGTTCCATAACCCTAGCCAGTCTTCGAGAGAGAGAGAGACGAACAGAGAAGGGCGGAGGCGAAACGCGAAGGAGGGTGGCCGACGGTGATTCCGGTGGCGAGGCGAGGGAAGGCGGCGACGAGTTCATTCTCAAGATCGGTTCTCAAAGGGAAAGAGAAAACCCAGAACCTGTTTGGTTGCCGTGAAACCCAGGAACAAAGATTACTTATTATTGAGTCTTTTACTGTTTTTGTTTTGGAATTAAATGAAAATGGACAAGAAAATAAGAAACTCTTGGAAAGAAAAAAGAGAAAAAGAGAGGATTTTTGCTGATAAAACAAAAGATTTGAGTGTGAAATAGTTGAAGAGAGAGGGAGAGTGTGTAAGATGGGTAGACCACCTTGCTGTGATAAAGGGCCATGGACTCCAGAAGAGGACATCATCTTGGTGTCTTTACATACAAGAAAATGGACCTGGGAAATTTCTTAAAGTTTTTTCACAGTTGGTTGTTTTGATCATTAAAGAGGTATATTTAACATCGTTTCCAGCTCAAGCTCGTTCGCCGTCGCCTCCGCGCCGTTGCCCTTCGTCTCTCTGTTTGTTGGGGTTGTGGTCTCTCTAGTCTCTACTTTGAGAGATGAGAGAGAAAAGAGAAAACTGGAAAGGGCCAAAAATATATATTCAAAACCACGTGGTTAAAAAATACCGTAGGAATTACCATATATTGATACGATGGAGGATCCGGATTATTTAGAAATTATTTAAAATTTAATTTTTATTACATCATGAATAATGTTAGATATGAAAAAAATATTATAAAAATGATCATGAAAAATTTTTCACCGTTAGATTACACATACAAAAAAACACCACACACTAATCAAAGAAGGAGAAATCTTCATGAAGGATTTCATGATATTTTTTTTATGATTCATATTATTCTTACATCATATATAGATCTCATATGAATTCACAATCCATAAATTAATTTTCATCCCATAATCATCAAATCTAAAATTTTCTAAATGAATAAGAGGGGATCTCTACACTTTTCTTAATTGGGGTCGCTGCATGTTTGTGAGTATCAAGAATTTTTTCTTTAAAAATTATTTAAAATTTGAAAGAAATAATGTTATGTAAACAAATATATTCGATTTGTGTACTATATGCAGCAGATATAGCATTATTTTATAGTATTTAATTATGATTTATTATAGGATTAATTATAACTTAGTTACGACTCATTGTGATATTAAATATGATTTATTATAATTATTATTTAGACCATGATCAAAAAGATCTTTACTATACCTTATGCAGTGTTTGGTCTAAAACACCCCCACTAAATTTATATATCCACTTTATTATATTATAGGTTAAAATTCTAGACACTTTTTCTTGATAAATAAATTTCTGTTAGGCTGTGTTTGATTTATAAATTTGGTGAGAGATTTGAATATTGAAAAAAAAAAGTGAGTAAAATGTAAAAAAAATATACTGTAATAACATTTCACAAACTTTTTATACATTTTTTTCTTTTCTTGTCTAAATTCCTACTCAACTCTTTGAACTAAACACAGCATTAACAAAATTTTATTGTGAAGTAGTTGTAATTAATGAATGTGGTGGGTTGTTGTGGGCAGCTATGGAACAAGTATGGTAATGAGATTGAAGTGTTGAAAGAACAAGTGAGGAGCATGGTGGTAGCTGGTGGACGTAAAGCAGCAGAACAAATGAATTTGATCAACGTGCTCGAACGCCTTGGTGTTTCGTATCACTTCGAGAAAGAGATTGAAGAGCAATTGGAGCAATTGTTTGCTAATTTTGAAGACAATGAGGACTATGATTTGTTCACCATTGCACTACACTTTGGCATATTCAGACAACATGGCTATAAAATGTCATGTGGTAATTTACATCCTCACCATATACCCTAAAACTGACACCTCAATTTCAGTTATTATTTATTTTAAACATAAATTGTCCGTTTATTATAGGGCAATCCTCATTCCATTAGCAGTTATATTTATCTATACTATATATTGTAACAAAATAATATTTCAATAAGAAGAGCTCCAATACTATATATTGATTTTTTTACATTTAAAAATATTTTTTTTTAAAAAAACTATTGGCTAACCCATTACACTAATTTTGTAAAAGTAATAATTACCCATGATTTGTGATTTGCAAAAGGAAATATTTCCTACTTATTTACCTCTTCAACCAAGAAACCTTAAAGCAATACACAATCACCTTCCCACAAATTAAACATAACTCACACTTTACAACGGAGAAGGGGATACTGCTGTGCCTTACTGTTGTCCCTTTATGAGAGTTCTTACAACATATACATATGTAATATATATATATATATATATATATATGCTTCTCTCGAAGGCTTTCAAACATTGTCAAAAGCCTCGAAATCATTTATGATTGAATTTTGTTTGATGGGCAAAATTCAAAATATTTTTGAAAGAGTCAAATTCATTTAATAGTCCTTTAAAATCTTTAAAAAAATAAAAATAAATAATAACTCTTATATATCAGGTTAAGTGGTCAGATTTAAAATATAAAATCTTCTGATAGTTAAATTAATCATGACACTAGACATAACTCTTATATATTATTTTATACATAAAATGAACCCCTAGTATAAAAAATATATGTCTCATCTTGCATTTTCTAAATTTTTTTCTATGTATATATAATTATATAACATATTGTACATACGTGTATGTTTGTATATATGGTGAAAAAAAAATATTCTTTTGACTTCTCAAGTAATAAAATCTTGATTTTGTCCCTACTTAGCATGACATGATAAATATATACATATATATAGTGTAATTTTAACCAGACTCAATGGATATTCACTTTCTAGTTACTGACATGCAATAATATGATGGCTTATGAATCAGATGTGTTCAACAAATTCAGAGATAGTAATGGTGAATTCAAGGAAACAGTGAGCAACGATGTAAAGGGTATTTTAAGCTTATATGAAGCTACATATATGAAGATCCGTGGAGAAGGTTTTCTAGATGAGGCTCATGCCTTCACAATAGCCCAACTTGAGTCTCTGGTGGGAGGACCACATTTAAGCTCTGATCTTTCTGAACAAGTGATGCATGCCCTCAAGCAGTCAATCCACAGGGGATTTCCAAGACTAGAGGCAAAGCATTTCATCACTTTTTATGAAAAAGATGCTACTAGGAATGAAACTCTATTGAGGCTTGCAAAGTTAGATTTCAATCAGTTACAGTTGTCGCACAGGGAAGAATTGTGCCACATCTCTAGGTAATATTATTATTTATATTCTTAATGTATCTCTCTTGTGCGGTTTCTTTTTTATTTATTTATTTATTTATTATTTTCATAAGTAGAGCAAACATCTATAATTATTTTAAGGTAGATTACAATTTGGGTTATTTATGACAAAACCTCCTCAATTATTATTGAATATTATCTTATCATTCTTTATTTGTGAACTCGTATATTTTAATCTTTTCAACTATAAAAGTTGAAAAATCTAGAAATCCCCTAGATGTTGATTTGTGATTATGTATCAATTTTAAGCAGTAAACAACAATCCCAATCAAACAATTAAGACAAATCGACAAAACGATTTTACGTGAAAAAACCACAATTGGACATCTCCAATTGTGATAAAAAAACCACAGGCAACAGTCACAAAACAATCCACTAAGAAAATATAAAGGAATTACACAGGTATACTCTCAATTACCTAGTGAATCCACGCCCGAATTGAACCAACCTCTATGTGTCTCTTCCAACCCCGTCTTCACCTCGGAATTGTCTTGACGATCAGCCACTCCGGAATCCACCAAAGCTTCAGGCTCGAATTCTTCAGAATCCACCGAAGAACAACTCTCTCTTTTGTGTAGAATAAACAAACAAACCTTTGATGTATGCTTCTTAAACCATGAGTTGAATACTCAATGAAAACATCAAAGAAAACTAGCAAAATATCCCCAGATATAAACTTTAGAACCCAAAAAGAAGATTTGGAGGAGTAATCCTAGATTTGACCAAACACGCGAATTTATAGAATCTGTGTTCGCGCGGTTCGCTCGAGCGTGGGAATTCCCGCTTGAGCGGAGGCTTTAAAATTGTGTGATTCATATAGGCTTCACGCTCGAGCGGAAGTTGCCACGCTCGAGCGTCGAATCACACCATCCAGTACTTTTTTCAGGTGAAGCAGAGATGCTGTGAGCTTGCAATCCCCACTCGAGCGTCACTTTCCCCGCTTGAGCGGGGAGACCAAAATTGGAAAATCTAAAAAACTAGATCTTGTTACAACCTCAGTTTTGATCCATGGAATTTGGCAACAAAGAGTCCTAACAATCTCCCTCTTTGTCAAATCCCGAACAAAACCATTCTAAAACAGTTTTCCTAACAAAATCACAAAAGTACTAAAACAATTTTCCAAACTAAAATCACAAAATCAACACCACCAACTATGAACCAACACTCATAACCAAATCTCAAATCCATGCTCTTGAACAATTATCCTGAAAGAAAACAATCACACACCAGCCAACCAAAAATATGTGGAACTAGATTAAATAACAAAAGATAAGTCCATCCATAAACAAAACATTATCCAAATATATTATCCATCCAAAACATATGACAATCCAAATGTACCAAAGAAGGATGGACTGTAGTAAAAACAACTATACCATGTACCAGTACCATGTACACCAACAAGATATACCAAAAACTGTACCACCAAGACCACACCCCCTTTTTGTCACAAATTGACAAATGAAGCTCAAACAATTATAGCATGCAACAAGGAAATAATAAGCAAACAGTGCATAGCAACATGCAAAACATATAGCCAATCTCCCTTACCAAACATATCAAAGTGTTCATGCTAAACAACTATAGCAAATGGAAAACCAAACTCCCTTACCAACTGTAGACGCGCCCGCGGGCCTCGCTACAGTTCGGACTCAATTTGTGTCACAGTCCTTAATCTGAACCAAAGAGTCCAAATCCGACAAATCGTTTTGACAAACAGATTTTTTGAAAAGAAGTGCCAAACATGGACTGCTTTGCCAGATACAGAGTCGCCACCTAAATATTTTATTTTGGGGAATTTAGGAAACCCTGACTCGGTGCCAAAGGCCACGTGTCCGTCATCACCAAAGTTGCCTCGGCTCGGGAGCTTGGGTACGATTGGGGAAGGTCAGCTATGAGCACCCCCTCTCGCCCGATCCGAAGATCGGTCTCTACTAACCGTGATATCCAGTTTTGAAAACGTTGTGTGTTCTTATTCCATTTATTAGCCTAGAATTACTATGTTATGCGCACGGCAAACAAGTATAGACCAAATCACCTAAATTGGAACAAAACATTTCATGCTTGTTTTGAAAATGGTTTCCTACTCGCAAGTAGGCTGAAATGCCAATTTTGCCACCCTCAAGTGGGTTTTAGAAAAGATGGTTTTGACACTATCTAGTGGGCTTAAAACTCACAGTTTTAATGCATTATCCCAATTTAGGTAATTCAACCTCCATCCACAGGCATTCAAGCAGTTATATCACATAAGCAGCTAGCGTCATGGTAATCATGCTGTTATGGCAACACTCACACGCATGCGGTATGCTAAAGCATGAATGCTTACCGAGTACTCCGAGCCAAAACAAAAACATGTTAGCAATCATGCATGATCCAAGTCCATGTTTAAATGCCTAATGCAACGCATACGGAATGTCACTAGAGTAGGCTCGGCTAGTCTATAAATGACATGTGAAAATGCACAAGTAGCACATATTCAAGTTAGATTTGAAATACTTATGCAGTTAGTATGATGCGCCTGAGCCTGGTGTATGTAAGACTAATGAATGATGCACGGATGCATAGCATAAGGTATGCTAAAGTAAACATGTCTTAGTACTAACCATCAAAGCAGGTAAGTAAAAGGGAGAAAGAAGTGGGGGTTGGAAGACAAGCACACACGCACCCACACTTATTACAAATTCACCCTCGCTCGGAGGGACCAAAAGAATAATACAAATTAATTAACCTACAAGCTAACTAATTAATACAGACCACCTAATTAATTAAGCAAATTAACTAAGCTAAAAAAGCAGTAAAGGCCTCGGGAAGAGGATCCAATGCGCGCGTGCTCGGGTTTGCTCAGAAATCCAATGCCATGCACAAGTTTGCCTCTGCTTTGACTATTCTGCTTCTCTGAAAATTGCATAACTCCCAAGGTGAACTCTCTGGACACTGGGGAGCATCACCGACCAAGTGGAATTTTCACCGGCCATTTTGAAGTGGCCATCGACCATAAATTGAACTCTCGGCCAAACATTCTTTGCCGATCGGCACTCGACACTGCTGGCCGGCCAATTCTTCCTCCTGAATCTGTTTTGACAGCAGCAGAGGACAGAACTTGGCATGGCAATATATTTCAAGCAATGTATGCACCAATCACACTCCTTATCATATTCATGACTCAAAGGGATATGATTCTCGATTCTTGGACCACCAATCGCGTATTTCCATGCATGGTGGCCCAAAGAATCAAGTGTGCATTTCAATTTCAAATGAAATGCAATGCATATAAACAAACCAAGGGGCTTTCAACCTCTATCATGGCTTGATCAAGAGGTGAAGCATGCATGCCAATGCAAAGCAATCCTAAGCATGTGAGCCTAAGTGTGCAATATGGGCATGCAAGCAAGTAATGCAAAGGTGCAACTAACCAACCATGCAAAGTGTAACAACAACATGCACACATGCAAGGTGCAATATGGACAACATGTTAGATACAAAGCATGCCAAATGCAACAACACAAAAGTGTACAACAATGTGTCATGAGCCAAGTATCTAGATATATAAGCATGCATGCAAATATGGCTTAAGACTTTAAACATCAAAAGGTGACTCTCAAGCACACTTAAGAGGATGCAATCATGGACAAATGGCATGCACCATAAGCTTTGAAAATCATGTTAAGAATGGTGCTAAGCCAAGTAAACAAGGTAAGCATGGCATGCGACAATGGTCCAAGATTCAAGGCAAGCCCAAGGGGGATCGAACTACACTTAATGCAATCACACATGGCATGAATTAAGTGACCAAAACTAGAGTTTTAGCATGCTAAAACAAAGCCAAAAGACCACTTAGATGGCATCTAAATGACTTACACATGGAAGCATGCACAATGACCAAACATGGAGCATAGGACACAACCTCTTGGAGCATCAAAGGGGCCATGAAATGCAAGCATACAAGCATGCTAAGTGGACTGAAATGACATGGAAAATGGCTCCAACTCACTAAATCAAAGCAAGTAAAGCATACTCCACACTCACACACTTGGGGCTAACAATCCAAGATGCAAAGGGACTATGCAATGCATGTTTTGGTCGACCAAAACAGCCAAGGAGAGGCCTTAAGCATGGCAAGACAAACATAAAAGCTTCATAAAGCTAGGCCTAAGCATGCTTGAATAAGGGCTCAAAGCATAGGACATGTTAAGGCTAAAATAAGGCATTACAAGGGATGTATGCTAAGCAGGCATGTATGCTAAGCAAGCATGGTACACCAAAACCAACATACAACAATGCTATATTATGACATAATAAGCATGAAAATCAGTCAAGGCATAATCAATACACACTCAAACTATATGCTCCCTCAAGAGGCTAAAAATAGCCCTTTTCAAGGACAACAAGGAGAGGGGGTGGCCCTCTCCTTCTTAGGACCTCAAGGCACCATCCTCATCACTGAAATCCCTCAAGATTTCAGTGGTGAGGAGGTCCAAACATAATGGTCCTGGAGCTCAACCGAAATAGCACAAAACAAAGGCTAAACAAGCCTTAAGAGGGGTCAAACAACCCCAAAGCTTAAAACACCCTTAACAAACTATTTAGAGCACTCAAAAACAAGACTTTTCTACGTTATATGTTAAGCTCAAAAACAGTTGCAAATATGGAAAAACAAGCTATGAAAACAAGGCTTAAAAGAGGTAAAAGCTCACCCTTGAAGTACAGCAGCAAATCAGCAACTTTTGGACCAAGAAAAGGCTTCAAATCACCCCAAAAATCACCTTCAAGGACCTCAACTCAATAAAGGGAGTAGAGAACTAGGTGTTTGTATGCAAAAGTGCAAAGAAAATGCACTTTTGAGCACAAACAAGCCCTAAACCTTAGAGAGAGAGGCAGAAAAATGTGGAGAGGGAGGGAGATTTTTGCTCCTTTTTTGTATATCTCCTCCTCTTCCTCTTGTATGTCTTTATCCTCTTGAGAGAGCTTGATTGATATAGATATATCAATCTACAGCCTCCTCAGAAGTCCCACGTCCATGCATGGGCTGGGGTATGGCCTAGAATGACAGCTGCCAGCTGTCTGCAGAAATATCTATTGAAAACCACATTTGGCCGGCCGGCCATCGAAGTGGCCGACCGGCAGTCAAAATGGCCGGTGGGCAGGAGACTTGGTCGACAGGCTCCCCTTTGTCCTCAGGAACATATCTACAAGCTCTTGGTGCAAAACCAGACACAAAGAAGTCGAGTCGAGAGATTCTGTGGCAAGGCGTGCAGCCGAGGCCTCTGGGAACTCAAGACGAACACAAACATGGATGATCACCGAGTGTTCAAGCGGTGACGTCTAAGTCTTGAGGACGGTAAAAAATGGGGTGTCTACAGTTGCCCCTCTTTGACAGAACTCGAAAGTCAAGAAGTGACGTGAGTGAATGTCAAAGCCAGAGACGACCCATTTTTGACAAGGCCGAAGACTTGGACAAACAAACAAAATACCGATAAATAAATGGTTGTGCCCGCAGGCTGCCTACGTATCCCTTTGCAAGGAATCAAACTAGCGTACTTCAGGGGCAGGATGCAAATGATATGCAGGAAGACTTTGATAATTGGACTTATACGCTACGCGAAGCCGGTTTGTATTCAAAACAATGCAATGTACTAACAAGTACATGTGAGGTGCGCAAGATAGCGCGATAGAATGCATGCAAAATGCAAGTAAGGTGCACAAAACAGTGCGACGCAATGCACTGACAAATGCTACAAGCATTTTCTATGCAAGATGAGAGAGAGCATGTAATGAAATGCACAAGATAGTGCGATGCGCAAGAGAGCGCGAGTGTAAACTGCACAAAATAGTGCGATGCACAAAATAGTGCGAATGAAACAATGTGATGCACAAAAGAGTGCGGTGTGCAAGAAAGCGCGAAAGTAAATTGCACGAAACAGTGTGATACGCTAAACAGCGCGAGTGTAAATTGCACCAAAACAGTGCGATGCGCAAGAAAGCGCGAGTGATTTGAAATGCACAAGACAGTGCGATACGCTAAACAGCGCGAGTGATTTGAAATGCACAAGAAAGTGCGATACACTAAACAGCGCGATTGATTTTGAAATGCACAAGACAGTGCGATACACAAGACAGTGCGATACGCTAAACCGCATGAGTGATATGTAATGCACAAAACAGTGCGATACGCTAAACAGCGCGAGTGATTAGAAATGCACAAAACATTGCGATACGCTAAATAGCCCGAGTGATTTGAAATGCACAAGAAAGTGCGATACGCTAAACAGCGCGATTGATTTTGAAATGCACAAGACAGTGCGATACGCTAAACAGCGCGAGTGATCTTGAAATGCACAAGACAGTGCGATACGCTAAACAGCGCGAGTGATATGCAATGCACAAAATAGTACAATACGATAAACAGCGCGAGTGATATACAATGCACAAAATAGTGCGATACGCTAAACAGCGCGAGTGATATGCAATGCACAAAACAGTACGATGCGCAAGAGAGCGCGAGTGATAAACTGCACAAAACAGTGCGATGCGCAAGAAAGTGCGAGTGATAAACTGCACAAAACGGTGCGATACGCTAAACAGCGCGATTGATATGCAATGCACAAAATAGTGCAAGTGAGATACAACCACAAGATGCACAAGACAGTGCTAGTGAGATACAAAGTGTAAGTGCACAAGACAGTGCGAGTGAATGCATGTTCTATGCAAATGACGTGCATTTTCTATGCAAGAAACAGGAGCATATTCAATGCAATATTGAAAGCATATTCTATGCAGAATCGAAAGCAAGCATATTCTATTCAGAATCGAAAGCAAGCATATTCCATGCATGAATCAAAAGCAATGCGCGGCACGCATGTAACAGAAGTGTATATAAAAGTGCACATTCTATGCAATGGAAGGGCATCAAACATGTACTCTGGTGCCTCCGATTTACCTTTCGGAGGACTTGGCAATACGCTCAGCTCAAAAGGGGACACCCTGTTTATATTGGCGAGAGATAACATCTGCATGTGAAACCCTCGGTTGCTGCTTGGACTGCCATTCTGACTTGAAGCAGGCTTACACTTGGGGTCGAGATACACTCATACTCCAAAGAAATGGCGAGGCCTGAGAAGGTGCACCTGGAGTGCAGTCTCGGAATTTGCCGAAGTTGAAATAGACTAAGATGCTCAAAATTTTCCCTCTTTTCTTTTGCTTTGCAGTCTGGAACCTATATAGCTTCAGATAGGTCCTTGTTCTACTGTTCTCACATGATCTGGGTTGAACCTTGCAGTTTATGAAAGAAAGAATCTTGTTTTGCATAAATGTGCAGAATAACACAGCACTCTGAGCACAAAACGATTTTTTTTTTGAAAATGAGAAAAGGGTTCTCAACCGGGTATTGAGCCTACAACTGAACACAGCATACTATGACTCAACAAAAGGTACACGACCTAAACACATCGAGTAACACTCGAAAAAGACTCAAAACAAAAGTTGAGGTAAACAAAACAAAAGACACGACACACAGACGTGTTACAAAGACAAGAGACCTCTCAGTTCGCGAGGAGCCAGTTTCTCCGGGTAGTGTTTCCCGCCCTTTTCTCATTTGTGATTCTCACATCACTCTGGCACTCAATCTCTGTTTTTCTGAAAAAAGCCATTTTCTCACTTTTTCTCTCAGCGCACATCTCTTTATTCTTCAATCTCTCATTTTTTATCCCTCTCCTGGGTGGTTGGTGGATAAACAGAAAGTTGCGGGGTCTTGCCCCTAGCATTCCACTAGATTCTTCTTCTTGTTCACAACAGTGAGTTTCTTCCACAAAGGGGCTGCGCTACAATTGGGTGTGTAGCAAATCTGCAACTGACATTGGTTGATGATGCTCTACTAGAGAGTTGGACGTGATCAGATCTGTCCAGATGAGGGAGTGGAACATCTTGATCCATTCCAGTTTGTGCTTCGCACTTGGTTTGGTACCTCGTTGCTCGGAGGATGAGAGAGCTTTCAGCCCTTTTGCTGTTAACTTCAGTTGTGCCCTTTTCTGGTAGGTAGAGTGCCTTCTTGGCAAGTATGGTGCCCTTTCTAGCTAATGCATTGACAACGGGGAAAAGACAGGAAGCCTGACTCAACTGTGTCCCCTAGTTCATCATTTTGGCCATTTTTTATTTTGGTTTTAAAACAATTTTGACCAACATGAAAGTTAGATTAACATGCTTGTTCAATTTTCTGATTTAAAATCATGCAAGTCTGGCTATGAGCACTAAAAATTTTCCTTTTTTGGGCCCAAGGAATGGTCCGATTTTGGAAAAATGGAATAATTTTTCGAGAAAATTAGTTAACCTCTGTAAAAATTCTCAAAAACTATTTTTGCAAACGGCTAATGCTCAACAAGCATAGAACCCACTCTCTAGATGCACAACCTCAGATTCGAAGGAAAATTGCCCCTTACTTAAAGGGAGCTGCATGGCAACGGAAAGTTGCCCCTTGTTTGAACGACGCCACAGCGCGTGGTATGGCAACGAAAAGTTGCCCCTTGTTTGAATGGCACCGCAGCGCATTGTAGTCAATCCTCAGAGTGACGATCACAACCGAACTCCCGGATACAAAAAAGACAAAGATGACCAGAACCATCACATGGACATAGTTGAGTTTGAAGTGTTTCACAGCTAGACTTCAGAATGAAGTTTCCTACGTATCCCAAAGATGGGAATCAAGCCTTACGTAGTTCGGGGTTAAGGTACACTCGGGTATTAACCTCTCCTTTTGCGCTCTAACTTTTGCCAAGGCCGCCCTTCTGGGTTTTCAACCTTGCGAGCTCTATTTTTCTTTTCTTTTTTTATTTCTTTTGTATTTTCTTTTTTCTTTTTCATCTTTTCTTTTTATTTTCTTCATTTTTTTTGTCTTCTTTTTTTGCATTCTCTTTTTTGTATTTTTTTCTTGCTCTAACTTTTGCCTGGGTCGCCCTTCCGGGTTTTCGGCCCAGCGAACCTCTCAACGGGTAAAAGTGTAACAAGTCCATGTCAAATGGTTTTGAGATCCTGAAGTCATCTGAATCCAGGAGAATGGCTGCTGTTCGCTGACGATGCAGGAGTCTATCCAATCGGGGGTTGAATTTGCCCTTAATGTTGCAGATAGGAACTCAGTTGTTTTTCAGCAGAAACTGTCTTCTTTCCTCCGTTCTGGGATTTGGCATTCTTGCCGACCTTCTTCGATTTGTGGAATGATCGATCTTCGGCTCTTCGAGCACATTTGAAATTCTTTTCCCCTAGTTCCAGGGGTGCTTCTGATCTAGCTTTGGAAGCTTCTTTTGATGACATCTGATCTTCTTGATCTGACTTTCCTGCCTCTTGTTCGAGGGCTGCTTTGAATCTGACCACACAGGCCTCACGTTGTAATTGACCATTTAACATTTTGAATTTAAGTCCAAGGTTTGACAATGAGGGGTCGAGTCTTGAGGCTGAGAGCGATCCTAGGCTGGACAATCTCAAGAGTGATTCCACACAGGTCTTCGCAGGACAGGGCAAAACACTTTTTCTTTGAAATCTTTTAAGAAAGCGACTAGTCGCTCGCGCTGAAGACAGTGTGAGACTAATCTGGATCAAGCCAGGATCCTTCTCAGTACTCACATTAACAAGCATGATCTCGATCATTAAAGGCTTAGCATGCCTCTCTTTCTCTCAAATGATCAAATTTTTACAAAAACTCGAGGGATTCCTTCCTCTTCGTTTTCATCACAATGTTCAAAAACAGCTTTGAAAAAACTTAGGTCAACGCAATGACTTAAAAGCACAGAGAATCAGGTGAAATGCACTGTCGTTCCATTCGACTTTCTGGCACAACTGGCACAAGGCAGAAGTAAGCACAAAAGCATGAAAAACCACTGCTGTTTCATTCATAACTGTTGGTGTAACTGGCTCCATGGCAGAAACAGACTCAAAAGAAAGCGAAAAGACAAACACAAAATAAAATAGTGATGCCTGAGGTAACACCCCCGGAATCACCTGACTCTAACAAACAGGACTGACTCGATACAACAAGACAGACCTGACTGACTCAGTACAAAAAGACTGACCATATACAAAACAACAAAACTGACCCAATACCCAAGTCAGAAAGTACAAAAACTAGTGTTCGCACATTGCTCAAAATTGTGCGTGCCATACGCTATATCTGAAGTAAACTAAGCGTCGCCCGCAGGTGGTTGATCCCCCGATCACATCACATTATCCCCCAGGTTCACTGATCCAATGACGATAAACTTTGCTGAGTTGGTGCGACGATGACCTTATTGTCAATCAGATCTTGTATTTCGTGGCGAAGACGGAAACAACTATCAGTGACATGGCCGACTTGCTGATGAAAGGCACAGTACTTGGCCGGATCATGGAAGGGAGGAAGTCTATCTGGCAGTGGTCGCGGCTCCAGGGGTTTCAGATCCCCCTCTTTAATCAGAACCCTCAAGGCCGCTAATAGAGACATGTACAGTGGCGCGAACACCCTCTGGCCTCGAGGTGGGTGTTTTGAGGTTTATGGAGTTTTGCTGGATGCACCAGGAAAGGGATTGGTAGGCGCTGACTGGGTTTGCTGATCTCTTTCGAGTGAGGGTTTAGAGCTGAAAGGAACATTCCTGATACAACGGCCCTTCTCCCGGCTTGCCCCTTGATTCAGACTGCTCTCATTCTGAGTGGCGAAAATGTCGTCCACAGTTTTTGCAACAACTGCGAGTACTTGCTGTTTGTTCAGCCCTTCGGCTTTCAAAGCCACAATATCCCACTGAAGGTGTTCATGGGGACTAACGCTTGCCCCTGCCTTGTTCTTATCACTGGCCTCCACTTTGCTAAAAGATTGGCCTTCTCCCAATGCAGCCCGTCCTAAGGAGCCTTTTGACATGAACTACCTGGTATGTGATGCGGTTGATGACGGAGCCAAAACTCCAAAGGCCAGATCTGCCACAGTTCTCTGAAGATCTTCGATCATCCTCATCGGCTCAGAAGTAGTGGGTTCATGGGTTTGAGATAATTGGGGTTCAGATGCACCCATCATGCATAAATCCATGCTTTCCGGGATAAACACCTCAGGCTTGGGTAGATGGGCCAGGGTGATGTATACGCTGGGGTCGTAAGGGACGGCCAGTGTGTGGATCAGATTGAGATGTGGATGAGGTACTTGGTCATTGGGGGCTGAAGATGGAGCTATCGTCTGGTTTTCGATGAGATTTTGGACCTCATGACGAAGGCAGTAGCAACGGTCGGTGCCATGACCGCGCTGCTAATGGTACATACAGTACTTGGAGGGGTTATGTCTGGCTGGAAGTGGGTCAGGCAGAGGTTGATGATCGAGTGGTTTGAGATGCCCTCTTTCCATCAAGACTTTTAGTGCGCTAGTCAGGCTCATATAGAGGGGAGTGAAAGTTCTGCCCTGAGCTCGGGCTGGGCCGGCTGTTTGTAGGCTTGGTTTGGCAAAAGGGTTGGCTGTGGCGACTGTATTGATTTCGGTGGGTTTGGGAATAGTGCTACTACCAGCATTGGTACTCCCTGCAATCGCCCTCCTTGTCGGTTCACTTGTTCTGGGAATGATCCCACTGTTGAACGCATTCTCGACCTGAACCCCCAATTCATGCAAACTTTTGAAAGTGAATAGCGGAGCGACTATCAACTTTTGCAACATATCATGCTCGAGGTTTCGCACCATCATTTGCACTTGATCCCTCTCAGAAGGGCGATCTGTCATCTGTGCTGCCTTTGCCCTCCACCTTGCAACAAAATCCACAAAAGACTCTGTTGGGTTCTGGCGGGTTGTTTCAAGCTCTTGCATGGTCATTTCAACTTGGTTATTGTAGGAATACTGATCGACAAAGGCCTCAGCCAATTCTTCCCAGTCTTGCTTCACTTTGTCCTCCAACTTAGTGTACCAAGTGGCTGCTACACCCGACAGGGTTCTTCCATACAGAGAGAGTTTCTGTGGCTTGTTCAGACCCATCGGCTTCAGGATATCCAAGAAAAGTCAGATATGTACCATTGGATCTCCAGACCCGTCGAAACGGTCAATATATGGCATTTTGAATCTGTCTGGGAGCCGAACAGCAGCCTCGGTGTGCCCATCCTCAATGTCGCGAATGGAGTTAAGGCCCTGTGCCTTTTTGAATTGCTTCTCAAGGTTCGCAATCTTCACTGCAGTCGGATTGAGCTCATTAACATCAAGGGAATAAAGCCTCTCATTAGGCTGCACCAGGGGTCTGAGCACCTGAGCTTGAGTCAACCTTTCTCGAGGATTCGGACACTGCAAATCTTCAACTGGCAGAAGTGGGTCAAAGTTTGGCTGGGGTCCCAAAGCTGGATGTGAGGCAGATGCCCCAGATGGACGCTGCATTTCAATACTGGTCTCAGCCTGCATGGCAGTTCCCTGATTTAACGCTGCTATTACAGCCACAAATTCTTCCGAACCCTGTGCCATCATGGTTTACTGAGTCTGAACAAAGGTGATGTGACTGGTGACTGACGGATCAGATGGATCGGTGAGCCCTGACTGGCCTTTCTTTGCCTCGCCTCAGCGAAAGAACATTGGTCGCCCTTGAATTGAATTTCTGACCTAACAAAGTCTATCAGCACTAGTCCAATGTACCTGGGGGATATCGGAGCCTTCTGAAGCTATGGTTCCCAGACTACTTAGCAAAAGAGAAAACAGACAGCATCTCAGCCTGATTTCGCCAAAACAGATTTGATTCTTTACTGAATTCTGCCCTTGTAAACAGATACCCTCAGGTAAAACTGATCGCCCCAAAATACTGATGCCCGCAGGCTTGATACTCAGACTTGCAAACTGATACACATAACCTGTAGAGACACACTTTGACAGCACATAGCAAGCAAGTAAGAGCCAAAACACCCCTATGTTGGGGTAGGGTTTCCCTGTCCTATTTTGTCAGGAGCTAGGGTTTCACTATGCACGCAGCAGTTTCAAACAACCTAACATCAGGTAGGCAACCTGTCTTAGTTTGGAATGGTCACTATGGATTTCGATATGAACTAGGTCGAATGGTCGAAAAGGGTGCCCTAGTAAAACTGGGGTTTGTGTTCCCATACTGTCAGAGCCCACAACCGGTCAACCTTATGGTCATGCCTTGACAAGACAAGCCTCCGGCAAACCGTTCAGGAATGGTAGATGGCAAACACGGTGTCCTAGGCGCACCAATGCACATGTAATGCAAAGAAACACATAAGTGCAGTCAAAACAAGATATCATGAGTTTGGGTCAAGTTCTCTATTATCCCCAGCAGAGTCGCCAGAAAATGTAGACGCGCCCGCGGGCATCGCTACAGTTCGGACTCAATTTGTGTCACGGTCCTTAATCTGAACCAAAGAGTGCAAATCCGGCAAATCGTTTTGAGAAACAGATTTTTTGAAAAGAAGTGTCAAACAAGGACTGCTTTGCCAGATACAGAGTCGCCACCTAAATATTTTATTTTGGGAGAATTTAGGAAACCCTGACTCGGTGCCAAAGGCCACGTGTCCGTTATCACCAAAGTTGCCTCGGCTTGGGAGCTTGGGTACGGTTGGGGAAGGTCAGCTATGAGCACCCTCTCTCGCCCGATCCGAAGATCGGCCTCTACTAACCGTGATATCCAGTTTTGAAAACGTTGTGTGTTCTTATTCCATTTATTAGCTTAGAATTACTATGTTATGCGCACGACAAACAAGTATAGACCAAATCACCTAAATTGGAACAAAACATTTCATGCTTGTTTTGAAAATGGTTTGCTACTCGCAAGTAAGCTGAAATGCCAGTTTTGCCACCCTCAAGTGGGCTTTAGAAGAAATGGTTTTGCTACTATCTAGTGGGCTTAAAACTCATAGTTTTAATGCATTATCCCAATTTAGGTAATTCAACCTCCATCCACAGGCATTCAAGCAGTTATATCACATAAGCAGCTAGCCTCATGGTAATCATGCTGTTATGGCAACACTCATACGCATGCGGTATGCTAAAGCATGAATGCTTACCGAGTACTCCGAGCCAAAACAAAAACATGTTAGCAATCATGCATGATCCAAGTCCATGTTTAAATGCCTAATGCAACGCATACGGAATGTCACTAGAGTAGGCTCGGCTAGTCTATAAATGACATGTGAAAATACATAAGTGGCACGTATTCAAGTTAGATTTGAAATACTTATGCAGTTAGTATGATGCGCCTGAGCCTGGTGTATGTAAGACTAATGAATGATGCACGCATGCATAGCATAAGGTATTCTAAAGTAAACATGTCCTAGTACTAACCATCAAAGCAGGTAAGTAAAAGGGAGAAAGAAGTGGGGGTTGGAAGACAAGCACACACGCACCCACACTTATTACAAATTCACCCTCGCTCGGAGGGACCAAAAGAATAATACAAATTAATTAACCTACAAGCTAACTAATTATCACAGACCACCTAATTAATTAAGCAAATTAACTAAGCTAAGAAAGCAGTAAAGGCCTCGGGAAGAGGATCCAATGCGCGCGTGCTCGGGTTTGCTCAAAGATCCAATGCCATGCACAAGTTTGCCTCTGCTTTGACTGTTCTGCTTCTCTGAAAATTGCACAACTCCCAAGGTGAACTCTCTGGACACTGGGGAGCATCACCGGCCAAGTGGAATTTTCACCGGCCGTTTTGAAGTGGTCATCGACCATAAATTGAACTCTCGGCCAAACATTCTTTGCCGATCGGCACTCGACACTGCTGGCCGGCCAATTCTTCTTGCTGAATCTGTTTTGACAGCAGCAGAGGACAGAACTTGGCATGGCAATGTATTTCAAGCAATGTATGCACCAATCACACCCCTTATCATATTCATGCCTCAAAGGGATATGATTCTCGATTCTAGGACCACCAATCGCGCATTTCCATGCATGGTGGCCCAAAGAATCAAGTGTGCATTTCAATTTCAAATGAAATGCAATGCATATAAACAAACCAAGGGGCTTTCAACCTCTATCATGGCTTGATCAAGAGGTGAAGCATGCATGCCAATGCAATGCAATCCTAAGCATGTGAGCCTAAGTGTGCAATATGGGCATGCAAGCAAGTAATGCAAAGGTGCAACTAACCAAGCATGCAAAGTGTAACAACAACATGCACACATGCAAGGTGCAATATGGACAACATGTTAGATACAAAGCATGCCAAATGCAACAACACAAAAGTGTACAATAATGTGTCATGAGCCAAGTATCTACATATATAAGCATGCATGCAAACATGGCTTAAGACTTTAAACATCAAAAGGTGACTCTCAAGCACACTTAAGAGGATGCAATCATGGACAAATGGCATGCACCATAAGCTTTGAAAATCATGTTAAGAATGGTGCTAAGCCAAGTAAACAAGGTAAGCATGGCATGCGACAATGGTCCAAGATTCAAGGCAAGCCCAAGGGGGATCGAACTACACTTAATGCAATCACACATGGCATGAATTAAGTGACCAAAACTAGAGTTTTAGCATGCTAAAACAAAGCTAAAAGACCACTTAGATGGCATCTAAATGACTTACACATGGAAGCATACATAATGACCAAACATGGAGCATAGGACACAACCTCTTGGAGCATCAAAGGGGCCATGAAATGCAAGCATACAAGCATGCTAAGTGGACTGAAATGACATGGAAAATGGATCCAACTCACTAAATCAAAGCAAGTAAAGCATACTCCACACTCACACACTTGGGGCTAACAATCCAAGATGCAAAGGGACTATGCAATGCATGTCTTGGTCGACCAAAACAGCCAAGGAGAGGCCTTAAGCATGGCAAGACAAACATAAAAGCTTCATAAAGCTAGGCCTAAGCATGCTTGAATAAGGGCTCAAAGCATAGGACATGTTAAGGCTAAAATAAGGCATTACAAGGTATGTATGCTAAGCAAGCATGGTGTACCAAAACCAACATACAACAATACTATATTATGACATAATAAGCATGAAAATCAGTCAAGGCATAGTCAATACACACTCAAACTATATGTTCCCTCAAGAGGCTAAAAATGGCCCTTTTCAAGGACAACAAGGAGAGGGGGTGGCCCTCTCCTTCCTAGGACCTCAAGGCGATTTCAGTGGTGAGGAGGCCCAAACACAATGGTCCCGGAGCTCAACCGAAATGGCACAAAACAAAGGCTAAACAAGCCTTAAGAGGGGTCAAACAACCCTAAAGCTTAAAACACCCTTAAAAAACTATTTAGAGCACTCAAAAACAAGACTTTTCTATGTTATATGTTAATCTCAAAAATAGTTGCAAATATGGCAAAACACGCTATGAAAACAAGGCTTAAAAGAGGTAAAAGCTCACCCTTGAAGCACAGCAGCAAATCAGCAACTTTTGGACCAAGAAAAGGCTTCAAATCACCCCAAAAATGACCTTCAAGGACCTTAACTCAATAAAGGGAGTAGAGAACTAGGTGTTTGTATGCAAAAGTGCAAAGAAAATGCAAATTTTGAGCACAAACAAGCCCTAAACCTTAGAGAGAGAGGCAGAAAAATGTAGAGAGAGATGGAGATTTTTGCTCCTTTTTTGTATATCTCCTCCTCTTCCTCTTGTATATCTTTATCCTCTTGAGAGAGCTTGATTGATATAGATATATCAATCTGCAGCCTCTTCAGAAGTCCCACGTCCAGGCATGGGCTGGGGTATGGCCTGGAATGACAGCTGCCAGCTGTCTGCAGAAATATCTGTTGAAAACCACATTTGGCCGGCCGGCCATCGAAGTGGCTGACCGGCAGTCAAAATGGCCGGTGGGCAGGAGACTTGGTCGACAGGCTCCCCCCTGTCCTCAGGAACACATCCACAAGCTCTTGGTGCAAAACCAGACACAAAGAAGTCGAGTCGAGGGATTCTGAGGCAAGGCGTACAGCCGAGGCCTCCGGGAACTAAAGACGAACACAAACATGGATGATCACCGAGTGTTCAAGCGGTGACGTCCAAGTCTTGAGGACAGTCAAAAATGGGGTGTCTACACCAACCCAAATCAAGATGAACCAAACTCCCCCTGACTAAAAGCAACCATAAACACTGAAAACAGTGAACAAGAAGAAAACGACAAAAATTATATGGTGGAGCAAGCAAGAAATCTCCGATTTGTACTTTAAAACACACAAGATTATCCAAGAAGCACAATTACTAGTAAACACAATGTGCACAGTCTGTAGAAGATTCCTTATGAAAGAAAGTGATGCATTATGTGAAAAGTATAGATCCCATGAGAAAAGTGTGCGTGTGACTCTTGGAGTTCGACAAACACTAGATTCAATCCTAGTAGTGATCTGAAAGTTAGACCTCCGACAAGAGAATCTAAGCACAACAAAGGAAAGTCAAACTACTAAGAATCAATGGGTATTTGGTGAGTAAAGGCGAAGGCTCCCCCTCAATCAATGAATCCTTTATGTTTTCTTTTTTTTTTTTCACATCTTTTGCACATTTTTTTTTTGTTTCTTTCTTTTGCACATTTTTTCTTTCTTTTGCACACTCATTGGCGGCTGACACGCTCAAGAGTATGGAAACCGAACCAGAGAAGCAATGATATAATAAGGATGGCCTGGTTGGTGACTCTGAGGTAGCCTTTTCCTCATTCTTGGACTACAAAGAATAGAGGGGAAAGCCGTGGAGATGTAAAAGATGGAAGATGGTTAAGAGACTCAACATTACCCATGATATGCTAGTATAGGTCAATTCCTCTAGAAACGCAAAAGATCAATGACAGAAGTCCATAGAGAAAAAATAATCACTAAGGCGGAAGACTCCAAAATTTGCTATTCTAAGAGTGTGTACAGAATGAGACATACTAATCAAAAAACACACACTCCAAAATGAGTAATGACCACAGAAAGCACACACATATTAACATGTAATGGCTATTCTTATCAATTCCAATATGCACCAAGGATCACTCAAAAATTTTAAGCTTACAAAACCATACTAAGCAAATCTTTTTGGGATTTTTTTTTTATTTTTTTCTTAACCAAAGCAAGACAAAAAAAAAAAAAAAAAAACGAACAAGCACATTTTTTTTTTCATTAAAAACAACACACACAAATCCAAAAACTAAAACAAATAAACAAATTAACACAAGTCAAGTTTTCTCACCCAAACCGCTTTAGTATAAACAAAGTTGTGAGCATTACGGTTCTTGGGTGGTATCTTGACGTTGTGATTCCATTCCCTTCCCTTTCAATGGGAACCCGTCTCGACGTGGTTTCCAACTTCCTACTTCTAGGTCTAGGCAAATACATGCTCCCATGCAACTTATAACAATAAGGGCGAATATGACCATGCATACCACAATGATGACAAATAAAAACAGGATGTACATGGTGTACCTTCTTTTCTTTTACCCTACCAACTCTAGGAAGTTTGAGAAGTCCATCCTTATGTTGAATTTTTTGTTCTCCCTTTCCTTGAGTTCTTGAATCATGAGATGTAGATGCACTCTGTTTTTGCTCTTTGTTATCACCAAAGCCAATGCCACTCTTGTCAAAACAAATTTGTTAAGACCTAATGATATTGTCCAAAGTCTTTGATCCTCTGTTCCAAACACCAATGGTAGCCATAGCACACTTGAGTTCTTCTTCTTTCTTGATCATTAGTTCTTCCAAAGCAACTTGAGACATCTCGAGAGTTTCAATTTTTTCTTCATATGTTGCATAGATTTGTTGTAGCTCATTTCTCTCTGTCTCACAAGTAAAGAGTTTTGCACAAAGAGGTTGTCGATCATTAGCTATCTTGATGGCATCAATCCTAGCCTCGGAAATCTTCTCCTTTAGTTTGACATTCTCACTTTCACATGCTTTGAGTTTCATAGTGAGTTTGTCATTCAATTTGGATAAGTTAAGAGATTCCTTATACAACTTTTCATAAGCTTGCTCAAGCTCTTCATCATCACTTCTCGAGGATTTATCATCAGTGGCATTCTCAACCGGGCTCTTCGAATACTCTGTTCGTCCTTCAGTTTTAGAAGCCGCCATGAAAGCAAGGAACTGTTTATGTCCCTCTTCGCCTTTATCTTCGTTGTCACTTTCATCTTCATAAGATTCTGATTCATCATCTCAAGTGATGGCGAGGGCTTTCTTCTTCTTCAAACGAGTGGGGCATTCTGAAGCAAAGTGGCCAAATCCTTGGCATTCCTAGCATTGGACTTTTTTAGAGTTCCCTTGTATCTTTCCTTTCTCCTTTTTGGCTATAGAATTAATTTTGAGTTTATCTTTGCCTTTAGATTTATGAGTATGAGTAGATTCCAAAAGATTAAGATTCTTTTCAAAAAAGATTTTTTAAATTGTTTAACAAAAGCAGCTGTAATCTTGGAATCTATCTCACAATCCTCATCAGAATCCTATCCAACTCTATGAGCACTACTAAAAGTAATATCTTTTTGTTTCTTTTTGAAATTCCTATGTGTCTCATAAGTTTGGAGATTTCCAACCAACTGATCCAACTTGAGGTTGTCAACATCTTGAGCCTCCTCAATAGCCGTAACTTTTGGTTGGAACCGATCGAGCAAGGATCTCAAAATTTTTTCCACAACTTTGGATTTTGGTATTTTTTTACCTAAATTGAAGCTGGAATTTATAATGTCACTCAATTTCGCATAAAATTCATCAAAAGTCTCACTATTTTTCATTGAAAGGTTTTCGAAACTAGACGTGAGCCTTTGAAATTTTGAGCGTTTAACAGAAGGAGCGCCCTCATGAATAGTTTGTAAGATATCCCAAGCCTTTTTTGCGACTTCACAATTGCAAATACGACTAAACTCTTCAGGTGTGACAGCGTAAAAAAGAGAATTGATAGCTTTACTATTCCAGCTACTATTTTAGTAATCAATTGTGTCCCAGTTATCAATTGATTTGGGGAAAGTTACTCCATCAACGGTAATTATTGGTTCGGTCCACCCATTCATAACAGATCGTCAAACTTTTTCATCTATTGATTTCAAAAACGATCTCATCCGAGCTTTCCAAAAAGAATAATTGGATCCGTCAAGTATAGGTGGTCGAACCATAGAATTTCCCTCACGTATTGAATCTATTATCACAAATCAAACAAGATCTCGTTCTAAAAGAATATTTTTTTTAAAAAATAGAACGATTTGCTCTGATACCAATTGAAAAATCTAGAAATTCCCTAGATGTTGATTTGTGATTATGTATCAATTTTAAGCAGTAAAAAACAATCCCAATCAAACAATTAAGACAAATCGACACAACGATTTTACGTGAAAAAACTACAATTGAACACCTCCAATTGTGCTTAAAAAACCAAGGGCAACAGCCACAAAATAATCCACTAAGAAGATATAAAGGAATTACACAGGTATACTCTCAATTACCTAGTGAATCCACGCCCGAATTGAACCAACCTCTATGTGTCTCTTCCAATCCTGTCTTCACCTCAGAATTGTCTTGACGATGAGCCACTCCGGAGTCCACCAAAGCTTCAGGCTCAAATTTTTCAGAATCCACCAAAGAACAACTCTCTCTTTTGTGTAGAATAAACAAACAAACCTTTGATGTATGCTTCTTAAATCATGAGTTGAATACTCAATGAAAACATCAAAGAAAACTACCAAAATATCCTCAGATATAAACCTTAGAACCCAAAAAGAAGATCTGGAGGAGTAATCCTAGATTTGACCCAACATGCGAATTTATAGAATCTGTGTTCGCGCGGTCCGCTAGAGCGTGGGAATTCCCGCTCGAGCGGAGGCTTCAAAATTGTGTGATTCATATAGACTTCACGCTTGAGCGAAAGTTGCCACGCTCGAGCGCCGAATCACACCATCTAGTACTTTTTTCTGGCGAAGCAGAGATGCTGTGAGCTTGCAATCCCTGCTCGAGCGTCACTTTCCCCGCTCGAGTGGGGAGACCAAAATTGGAAAATCTGAAAAACTAGATCCTGTTACAACCTCGGTTTTGATCCATGGAATTTGACAACAAAGAGTCCTAACAAAAGTGATATTCACTATGGGGTCGTTTGGTTTTCATGTTAGGTTAAAAAATCACAAAAGGAGAAAAATCACAAAAAGACAAAAAAAAAAAAATCCAAAATTTCAAAGCCAAAAAGTCAAAAAAAAGCCAAACAAAAATACCAAACGACTAAAAAAGTCCGAGACTAAAAAAGTCAAAAAAATCAAAAAAATAATTTAAAAAGTCATTGTCAAACGAGCACTATGGGTCATAGTATATTAACCCTTAAAATTTTAATCTTTATAATTTGATCTAAATTTCATTTAAGTCATTATTATTTCAATTCAAATTATGTGTGCTCCCTTGATTTTAAGTTTCATTTTAATTTGACCCATCCTTTCAAAGTTAGATGTTGCAACGCATGACTTTCTAACACTTTGTCAATCACAGAGAGTGTTTGGAGTGTACTATAAAAGTATACTTTTTTTTATCATTTTTTTTACATTTTTTTTTTATAAAAAATTAAAACATATACTTATTTAGATAATTCCAGACACCCTCTTAATTGTAAATTAGACACACAAAAAAAATTGAAATTAAACTTAAAGTCTAAGCTTATATTAAATTAAAATTATAGAGACCAAATTGAAACTAGATCTAGAGGATCGTTTGGGAACATCAAATTTTAGCTGAAAAGTGAAAAGGTCACTAAAAAAGTTGAAAAATTAATAAATATTAAAAAGTTAAAGATTCATTTTCATTCATCCTAATTTTTGCATATATTTTCGTAAAAAATAAAAAAATTTATCCTAAACACATATTAAATTTTTTTCATCTCATATTTTAGTAAAAAAAATCAACAAGTCATTAAAAAAAATCTATTCTCAAACGACCACTTAAAGTGTAAGGACAAAATTGTTTAAATTGAATTATAAGAATTAAAGTGAAATTTAGATCAAATTTTAGGGTGAAAAGTGTAATTAATCTTAATTTTTAGATACATAATCCTTTGTTTTGTGATTATTATTATTTTTGGTTAAAAACATTAAATAAATAAAATAAATTTTTTATTTGTTTATATGTAGGTGGTGGAAAGAGTTGGATTTAATATCGAAAGTTCCATATGCGAGGGACAGAGCAGTGGAGATCTTTTTTTGGTCAACATGTGCATATTACAAATCTCAACACTCTCTTGGACGTGCGGTGCTTACCAAAATTGTGCTTTTGTTATCCGTTACCAACGATACTTATGATGCATATGGTACCTATGATGAACTCAAACTTTACACTAATGCAGTCCAAAGGTACAATTTTCTATACCAATCAATTTATTTATCTTCGGTAATTAAAAAAAAAAAATCTCAGCCTTTTAATTTTATTAATTAAAATTAAAATTTTTTATTTGTTTTCAATTTAAATTATCTGACTATTTTTGCTAAGTAAAATTAATAAAAAAATAATATTTTAGTCATTAAACTCAATAAAAAAAATAATATTTTAGACATTTTATGTACATCTACCTCGAGTTTACTGACTAAAATACTATTGTTCTTTCAGTTTTACTTGACGAAAATAGGCAAATGGTTTACACCGAAAACAATCAAAATATTAGTATTTAAATTAATAAAATCAATAACTTGGGGTTTATTTTGTTATAAAGGTCAAATATTGGAGTTTTTTTTTATAATTATTCCTTTATCTTTTTTATTCATCATTAAATTATTTTTTTAAAAATTATTCTGGTCTTCAATATATTTTTTGTATTTATAACATTATTATTTTAAAATGACCAAAGAGTTGGCCGAGTAGTTTGAGACATCCTTATCTAATGTTAAAATTTGAATTCGAGTATTATTGTTGCAAATGCAGCATTTCCTTGTTTTCTTTACTTCACTTGACAAAAATAAAATAAAATAAAAGAATTAAAGGAAAGGTATAATAAAAAATAAAAAAAAAACTCTAGAGTTTCTTAATTAAAATCTTAAATTTTTGATTTATTTTAAGTTAAACCATATGTCTATTTTCGTTAAGTAAGACTAACAAAAATAAATAATATTTTAGTTATTAAACTCCAAAAAAAAAAGAAGTATTTTAATTGAAAATTAAAAAAAAATTAAGATTTAACATGAAAAAAAATAAAAAATTTAGAATTTATTTTGTTACAATAATCAAATTTTAAAGATTTTTTTTTTTAAAAATAATTTTTCCAAACTTTTATTGTTTCAAAACACTGTTATTATTAGATCCCCTCATGGGTAGTCCCTAGTTTCCTTAACTAATGTTTCAAATAGGATTATAGTAAGATTTCCACATTAAATATTATTAGGTATTCCCTACTTTCTTTAATTAAAGTCCCAAAATGGAATTATACAAATGTTATTGTGATTAAATTTCTTTTATCAAATTTTGAATACTCCAATATTTTATATGTTGACAATGTATTGATACATGAAAGGTGAAATTCATTGAACAAATGTATTTTTGGGGGGACAAACCACATATTAATCAATATTTAATAGTCAAATTTTAGTCATTATTGATTGTATTAGTATGTTATGACTTGAAGTGGTTAATCATAAGGTGGGATGTGAGTGCCATGGATGAGCTCCCAGACTACATGAAGGCACTCTATAGAGCTCTCCTAAACGTCTACGATGAAGTAGATAAGGACTTGGCAAAGCAAGGGAGAGCTTATGGTGTTCATCATTCAAAAGATGCAGTAAGGTTTTTTTCAATGTCATGTTTTTTTTGATCGGCAAAAAAGAAACTTTATTAATGAAATAAACAAGTACAAGGTACAAGACAAAATACATCAATAAAGGAAAAGGAGGTGTAAAAGCATCACAGTAAGCTAAATGATCCCAACTAGGTTAGCACCACAGAGCTCACCCTATCATTTGCTAGCACCCCAAAGTTGGTGTGTGGGTAATTTTCTTACCACACTGCCCGCCTAGAAATCAGCTGGAGAGCACTGGCAGAATAGATGGCTTTAGTAAACCTGTAACAGAAAGAAAAAGTCTCCGGCGGTGGCTCTTCCACCCAGGGGCACTCCGACGATCAAGTCAGTATATCTCTCAAAGATAATCAAGTGTTAAACTCACAAGTTTGAGTATCAAAAGCATATCTTAGACCCATGGGGGTGCCTCTTTTTTATAGCCAATACAAAATCCTAGTCCCAATAGGAGCCTGACCCTAATGGACTTAAGATTACTGCTAATCTGGGACTCCCAATGGGATTAGGATAAACTCTCTAAGAGTCTTATCTTTACCCAAACTGAAGTCTTCTCTCAAGCTAGGACTCTTGTTCCTCATCCAGGTTGAGTTCCCTTTTCATTCTAGGACTCTTGTCCTTTATCCGCTTATCTCGGATTCCGATATCTTCGGAGATAACCTCGGCCTTGCCGAGATCACCTCGGCGTTACGACCAAGACACGTGGCATCTCGCTTGACACGTCGGCGTCACCTTGCCACGTGTTGGTACTCAGAAAATATATCCCCACAACTGCCCCCTAGGTTCTATTACCTCGGCATTCTGAGGTGATGGAACCTATATCGATATTTTTTTCTGCATAGTGGCTCAAAAACTGTTTGGCCGAGATAATTCATTTTCAAGCCGATGTGTTCTCTTCGGAGAACAAGAATTCAAATGAACTCCACCACGCGCATGAGCTGTCATGCACATCTAACCGTTCCTTTTACGTGCTTTGTCTTTATTGGCCCGTGTCTGTGACGCGCCTGAAAGCTGTCTTTCACTCGTCTGCGCCATCTGATGTGTGCGTTGCTCCAGGTGTAATAAATGTCCTGCTTTTGCCGCCGTTTCAAGTTTTTTGATAAAACTTTTCTTTCCCTTTTCCTTTCTCCACTTTTTGCATTCTGATTTCTTACTTTTTCTCTCTCTAAAAGCTCTAGCATTCTTCGAATCTGCCATTGCTCTAAGTCCCAAATTCTGCGACCGTCCTTATTCTTCCATTCCCGCGAAGCTTTCGCCACTGTTACAATTGTCGTCTGATCTCGGCGAATATCGCTCCGGCTTCATTTTATCTGGTAAGCAACTGGCCCCCTTACCCTCTTTTTCTAATTCTTGATTGTTTCTGAAGTTTCTTGCTATTACTGTTCTGCTTAAGCATTATTTGTGAATCATTCACCTGAATGCGTCTTATTTCATGATTTTTCACATGCCATGAACACTTGCACTGTTTCACCACTGTTCTTGGCCCTTACCCCTTTGTATTCTTCGTGTTCTTGATAGCCCATCCCTGTTCTTGTTTCTGAAACTTCGCCTTTGTTCTTTGTTTTTTTTTTTTTTTTTATGTCTTTACCAGATCTGTGCCTTCGATCTTCGTCTTTATGGTTTTAGATTTGGGATTTGTCTGTAGAACCTTCAATCTTTAGGAAAAACTGAAACAAACCTTACCAGTCCTTACCCAGATTTGAAACCGAGGTTCTAGCAACCCTTCTGAAACACCTATCTTTTGAAACACAGCCTTCTTTGTTTAGGCCGATGTAATGGGTATGTGGAGACACCGGATAAACACCCCAAGTAAACTTGAAATTCTCCATTCTTGCCGATGTTCACCTGAGGCTGGCTGAAGATAATGACTCTATCATGCCCACGGATGATTCAATGCCCTTTTCTATAGTAGCTTTTACTGAGTGCGGACTCCGGCTTCCACTTAATCCCCTTTTTCGCGAGGTTCTCCACTTCTATAAGTTGAACCCCATGCAACTTACCATCAACTCCTATCGAGTGATTAATGGTATCATAGCCCTAACTAGGCAGGAAAATGTTAGGATCACCCTTGCCGACGTACAATATTGTTATACCATGTGCCCCCTTAACCTGAAGGAAAGAGGTTACGTCTACTACCTAAAGCCGAGGTCTACTGAATTCAAAATTGTAGCCGACCTCCCGGACTCCAACAAAGGAGCCGGGGATGACTTTGTCATTGCTTCGGGAAATTGGGAATTTGGTCCAGACGAAGATGTTCACCTCTACCCTCTTCCTCGAACAGTTAAAGAGGGCAAGGGTAAGAGCCCAACATCAATACTTAGTTATTTCTTTTCCAAGTCTTCAAAACTTTGTCTGTTTCTAATGTTTGTTTGTTTGTCCTGCAGATCTTCATCAGCCACCAAAAAACTTTCGCCAATCGTACTTCCCAGGAAAAGATTTAAAGAAACTCTTTGATCTTCCAATCCACAAGCGCAAATCTCCACTATTACTAAACTTTATTCCGATATACAAATCCACGTTGCCTGACGTCCCGAAGAAAAAGAATCCCGAACAGATCAAGAGTCCACATCTGACCCAACCAATCAACCATCCATTTCGGCCCCATACTTGATCCCAATACCAGAAAGAAAACGTCGGCGACGCCTTGTCAAAACTGCCGAAATGGGTCGCGCAAAGCCAATTGCCCAAAATCTCCTAGCCGACCTCCCGACTGATGCTGATGCTGTACCAACCCAACCAATGCCCCCACCGAAGCCAAGAAGAATCAAGAAGGCCCAGCCTAAGGCCAAGGCTACTGAGGTTGAGGCTGAGGATACTTTGCCTATCTCAAAACTGGTTGAGAGTAAGAAGACTTCTTCTGCTCCTTCAAAAAGGTCCGCCGAGACCCAGCCCTCCGAGTCCACCCAATCAAAGAAGCCGAGGTCTGCCTCAGCTACTACTTCGGGGTCCAAGAAACCCAATGTCCACTGGGCCCCAAAGTTGACTTTGGAGGATAGGCCAATTATGTCAACTAAGAGTGCCGACGACATTAATGTCGGTGTCGCCCTCAGTACTGCTCTTCTTCTTCCAAGCGATCTGGAGCGAAATGCTAGGTACAACGAGTATGAGAACTATGCGCTAATGCTCCAGCACTCCGTTCAAGTAAGTGTTTCCTGTTTTGTCTTTTCTTTCTGCTTCATACTTAGAAGATTTTCTAACACTTCTGTTTTCTTTCAGGCCATCCAGCACGCCCATTCGTTTTCAATGCAATCTTTTGAAAATCGTCAAAGAGTGGCCGACATGAAGAGGGAGGTTTCTGCCCTCAAAAAGGATAGTAAATCTCTTGAATCAAAGATGAAGAAATTGGAAGATCAGGCCGAGGCCGCTACTAAGGCCCAGTAGATGGCCGAAGAAAAAACGGAGTCTGCTGAGGCTATTAGAAAAGTTGCTGAAGCTGAAAAGAAGGAGTTTAAATAAAAAATGGCTCAAGCTGAGAAAGAGCTTCAGAAGGCTCTGGCCACAAAAAAAGCCAAAATCAAAGAAGTTGATGAGAAGGCCTACGCCCAGGGCATGGCCGACGTCACTGAGGAATACAAACTTCAAGTTAAGCAGGCATGCAACAGGGGCTTCTCCCTTGGTTGGATGGCCCTTGCCAAAAATCTCAACATCCCAGATGACTCGCCGTTGCGCAAGGCTGAAGCTATTCCTCTCCCATTTCCTTATCTTCCACCTCCAAGTCAGGCTGAAGAAGAATCTGAGTCTGAGTCTGAAGCCGAAGATGAGGATAAGGATGACGGTGATGCTCTAGTAAGGAAGTCCAAGGATGCCGATAAGACCCAATCTCTTCCTCAGGATGATCAAATCCTAGACCTGACTCATGAAGAGGATGAGGAGGTTATTAAGGAGGCAACTCCTGAACAAGCATCATCCGACGTTCCTCCAGCCGAAAAAAGTCTTGATGAAACGCTTGCAGAGATTGACGCCGAGATTGAAGCAGAAAAGATTGCCGAGGAGGTTCCACCAGAATCTTCCGAGGTCCCAGCGCCTCCAGCTGTTAATGCTGAAGAATCCTGATTTGAATGTCTTTATTTCCTTGCCTTTTTATACTCTGTTTTGTTTTCTGAACAATGTAAACTTCCTTTTATGGCCGATGTGCCTTCCTTTGTATATAACTGCAATTGTTTTTCTATGGATGCTTCAATCTTTTTAATTTCTCTTTGATTTGCTTCTGCATGGTTGTATGCCTTTTATTTTTTGCCACCTTTGTGCAATCTCCTCGGGGTTACATACCTCGGGTTCAACAACATCAAACTTTACTTCGGCAAGATACAGACCTGAAAACTCTTGATAAATTCTAACAAGTGTTTAACATATACTATTCAATATTAACTCTGCAAGTTTCTTCTCAAGTTTCAATAAGTATGTAAACAGTGATCTCGGTCTAACCTACTTGTAAATTGCTACAAATTTCAACTAGTGTTAACATATACTGTAAACTGTTCTCAAGTTATAACAAGTGTTAAATAATGGTCTACTTGTAAATTGCTGCAAATTTCAACAAGTGTTTGAACAATATACTTAGCTTTTACTTCAACCTGTAAATTGCTGTAAATTTCGACGGATGATCACATGTCGGCTTAACATTATTTTGGTTTAACCAACTTGTAAATTGCTACAAATTTCAACAAGTGGTAAACGCATTCTTCTTCTTCCTGCCCCCAATGTGAACCTGAGTTCTACTTGGGTTCTCATTATTCATGTCTCCAAAAAACATAAGTATGTAATTTTATCAGTCATATGTGTTGAAAGAACTCTGAAAAAACTTTATTAAAGACATCGGCAAAAAATACTGCACATCTAATGATAGAAGAATTTCAAATTACAAGTGTTCCAAGGTCTTGGCAGTGCTTTTCCCTCGTTATCTTCAAGCCGATAAGCTCCATTGCCTAATACCGAAGTAATTCTATAGGGTCCTTCCCAGTTTGGGCCAAGCTTGCCCTCTTTGGGATCTTTTTTGTTGCCGACGACTTTTCTCAGGACTAGGTCACCGACTTGAAAATCTCTTGGATTGACCTTTTTGTTGTAAGTCCTAGCAAGCTGTTGCTGGTATACTGCTAGTTGAATTGCAGCTTTTTCTCTTCGTTCTTCCAGAAGATCCAGATCTCGGGCTAAGAGTATGTCATTGGTGCCATTCTCTATTCCCTGGGTCCTGATCCCTGGGATGCCGATCTCTAATGGGATGACTGCTTCTGTGCCATAAGCCATGGTAAAGGGGGATTCTCCTGTTGATCTTCTCGTCGTAGTCCGATATGCCCAAAGCACGTTGGGTAATTCGTCTACCCACTTTCCTTTTGCTGCCTGCAGCCTCTTCTTTATTCCATCCAAAATTACTTGGTTGGATGCTTCTGCTTGACCAATACTTTGGGGAAAACTTGGTGTTGAAAAGTAGTTCTTGATCTTGAATTTGGCACAAACGTTCTTGATGAGTTTGCTGTTAAACTGTGTTCCGTTGTCGACAACTATTGCTCTTGGAATGCCAAATTTGGTGATGATGTTTCTCCATATAAAGTTCTTGACGTCCACATCTCGGATTTTGGCAAGAGGTTCTGCCTCTATCCATTTGGTAAAGTAATCTGTTGCCACCAGCTGGTATTTTCTCTGCCCAGTTACCTGGGGAAGTTGCCCGACAAGATCCATGCCCCATTGGGCAAACGGCCAAGAGCTGGATACTGGGTTCAGGTCAGCAGCTGGCTGATGTATTAAAGGTGCAAACCTTTGGCATTGTTCACACTTCTTCACGTAGGCTTCAGCATCCTTTTGCATATAGGGCCACCAATACCCCTGGGTAATGGCCCTGTGGGCTAATGATCTGCCCCCAGCGTGGCTTTCACAAATTCCTTCATGAATTTCATATAGGAAATCTTCAACCTGCAAAGGGTGTACGCACCTTAAAAGGGGTCCTGTGAAGGATCTTCTGTAAAGATGTCCATCTTCTGTCAGACAGAATCTTGCAGATTTCAATCTGACTTTGTGTGCCTCCTTACGATCTTCCGGCAACTTTCCTTCTTTCAGGAATGCAATAATTGCATCCATCCAGCTTGGCCCCATGTCCACACACATTGCTTGCTGCTTTGTGCACTCTGGTTCTATGCTCAGGCCCGACATGTAGTCGATCATAATTGTTCTTGTTTTTCCAGTCTGAATTGAACTTGCCAGGTAAGCCAACGCGTCGGCGTGGGTGTTGTCATCTCGGCTAACTTGGAGTAGTCGGCAGTTCTGAAATAGGGCTGCCAATCTAATGACCTCTTTTGCATATGCCGACATCCTTTCGTCCCTGGCTTCAAATTCACCTGTTGACTGGTTAACAATAAGTTGTGAATCACAAAAAACTATTACCTCATCTGCTTCTGCTGCTGCTGCCAGTTTTAGCCCTGCAATTAATGCTTCGTATTCCGCTTCATTGTTTGAGGCCTTGAACCCCAAACGGATGGACTGTTCTATTATTTCTCCATCTGGAGATATCAGCAGTACTCCTGCCCCTGCTCCTTGTCGGTTCGAACTCCCATCGACGAACAGTCTGAATGAGTCGCCAATGTAGATGCTGCAGGGTCTGAGCTTTTCTTTCCTTTGATCTTTTGCGTTTGGCTGGGATTCTCCTTGCTTGCTGGGACAATGCTCATCCTGGCTCAATGGAGCCCGATGTTCGATGGTTTCGGGCGTGAATTCTGCCACGAAGTTGGCTAAAACTTGGCCTTTGATTGTTGTTCTCGGCCTGAACTTCAGGTCATACTGACCCAGGACCACTGCCCATCTTGCTATCCTTCCTGTTAAGTCTCCTTGTTGCAACAAGGACTTCAGTGGATGCTCTGTTAGGACCACAATCTTGTGCGCCTGAAAGTAATGGTTCAACTTCTTTGAAGCCATTACTAAGGCTAGCATTAATTTCTCCAGTGGTAGATACCTTGTTTCTGCACTGGCCAAGGTTTTGCTTACATAGTAAACCGCTTTTTGCTCTCATTTTTCTTCTCGAATTAGTACTGCACTTACTGCGTGTTCTGAAACTGCCAAGTACAAAAACAGCTCTTCCGCTGGTTCTGGATTGGAAAGAACCGGAGTTGTGGTCAGGTATTTCTTTAGGTCGGTTAGAGCGGCTTCGCATTCTTCTGTCCACAGAAAGTCTGTGGCTTTTTTCACCAAGTTGAAGAAGGGTCTGCATTTATCTGAGCTTCTGCTGATGAATCTGTTTAGGGCTGCGGCCCTTCCAGTAAGCATCTGAACCTGTTTTGCCGACGTCGGGCTCTGCAGCTCTAGGATGGCTTTGATTTGGTCTGGGCTGGCCTCAATGCCCTTTCTCGTTACCAGATACCCTAAAAACTTACCTGATCCAACTCCAAATGCGCACTTTGATGCGTTGAGTCGGAGCCGGTATGTTTTGAGTATATCAAAGACCTCTTTTAGGTCGGCAAGAGGACCCTTAGATTCCTTGGTCATCACGACCATGTCATCAATGTAGACTTCTACCGTTTTGCCAATCAGGTGCTTGAACATTTTTGTTACTAACCTTTGGTAAGTTGCTCCTGCGTTTTTCAACCCAAAAGGCATTACCTTGTAACAGTACAAGCCTTTAGGGGTGATGAACGTAGTCTTCTCCTCATCTGGTGGGTACATGGCAATCTGGTGGTACCCCCTGTATGTATCCAAAAAACTCATCCTTTCGTGCCCTGAAGTTGCATCTACTAGCTGGTCAATCTTGGGCAGAGGAAAGCTGTCTTTGGGGCAGGCTTTGTTGAGGCTGGTAAAGTTTACACAGACCCTCCATTTACCGTTCTTCTTTTTCACTACCACTGTGTTGGACAGCCATGTCGGATAGTGAACTTCTCGGATGGCCCTGGCTTCTAGAAGTTTGTCCACTTCTTCTTCTACTACTTCGACGTGCATCAACGTCGGTCTTCTGGCTCGTTGAATCACAGGTTTTGCCGATCTGTCGACATTCAGTCTGTGGCAAGTGACCTCGGGGTCAATGCCAGGCATTTCATAAGGTGTCCAGGCGAACACCTCAATGTTGGCTCTCAAAAAATCTTCCAGTTCTCTTTCCTCTTCTTCGGCTAAGCCTGAACCGAGAAGAAAGAAACGTTCTTCGTCGCCCTCCTGGACTAGGATTTTCTTTAGTGTTTCTTCACTCTTTTCGGTTGGCTCCTTGCCGACATCATCTAGGACCTTCATGTCCTCGTTTTCAACCTCTGTCTCTTTTGGCTCTCGAATGTTGCAAGTGGACTTCGTTGCTGCCATGGAGCAACTTTTTGCCTGCAGTTGATCTCTTCTGACTTCTTCAATTCCATGTTCTGTGGGGAACCATAGTAGTTGATGCAATGTTGAGGGAACTGCCCCCATTGCATGCAACCATGGTCTTTCCAAGATGATGTTATATGGTGAGAGTGTGTCAATCACCATAAATTCTGTTTTGATCTTCTTAGTACCAGCTTGTACTTCCACGCTTGCTGTGCCCAGTGGCCATGTCGGCGTTCCATTAAAGCCAACCATAGGGTTGCTGGATTGTTCTAGGTCGTCAGGATGAAGGCCCAGCTCCTTGTAACATCTGACGTACATGATGTCACAAGAGCTGCCTTGATCTATTAGGATGCGTTTTACTTGGCATTCCCCAACCTGGAGGGATACTACCAAGGCATCATTATGCGGATGCTGGACCATCTCTAGGTCGGCTTCAGTGAAGGTTATCATTGGTCCTTGGCTTTCTTCAGGCTGAGGTCTTTTTTACCCGATTTGGTAGACATGCTGCAAATGCCTTACCCTCTGGGTCTCTCCTCTAACTTCGTTCTCGTTGACCCTTGAGTGGATCACATTAACCACCCTTGGCCCTCCTGCCTGTGGTTGCTGTGCTGGAGGTGGTGGAGCTGCTGGTGCTTGAGGCAATCTTGCCTGTTCTTCTCTTGTCCTGGCCTCATCAATAAGGTCCCTCAGATGGCCTTGTCTTACCAAGTCTTCTAAGTGTGCTTTTAGGGCTCTGCAACCCTGAGTTGTGTGCCCTTCTTCATTGTGGTAAGCACAACTCCTACCAATGTTTCTTCCCATGAATTTCCCTGGTGTTCTTACTGGAGTTCTGAAATAGGGTTGGTTTCGTATTTGATCCAAGACTTTATGGATAGGAATTCGGAACACCGTCGTCACTACCTGTTTACCCTTCAATTCTGTTTCTTGTTTGGTCGGTCCGTTGTTACCTCGGCCTCGCTTCGGCGAGCCATTTCCTTTCTCCTGCTTTATTTCTTTGTTTCCCGATGTATCTTCTTCAGCTCTGGCGTACTTCTCAATTCTTGCCATGAGTTCTTCCATGCTTTTTGGCAGTGTTTTTGCCAAAGACTTTCGTAGTGGGCAGTCATCTTTCAGGCCGTTCTTGAAAGATACGACCGCCACTTCTTGGTTGCATTCGGGTATTCGATTGAATACCACGTAGTATCTCTTCGTGTAGGCCCTAAGGCCTTCTTCCTTGGTGATTCTTAAAGCCATCAGGGCGTCGACCCTCAAGGGCTGTAGTTTGTTTGTAACAAACCTGGCCACAAACATCTCGGCCAGGCCTTCCCATGTCTTCACGCTTCCCTTTGGTAGCTTATGGAACCAATCGGATGCAATTTCCCCAAAGGATGAGGGAAATACTTTGCAGAGCAATAGCTCGTTCCCACTGTATAATGCCATTGAGTTCAGGTATAGTCCAACATGAAAGTTGGGGTCTGACTTACCATCATAAATTTGGAACCTCGGCATACTGAATCTCTTTGGTGCTTCAAATTTGTCCAGTTCCACCGAGAATGGTGTTCTCGGCTTAACTTTGGAAGTCACATCAGCTTCAACATTCTGCTGCCTCCTTTTGAAGTAGTCCCTTAAGTCTTCCTTACTTCTACCTGGAGCTCGGCTATCTTTGGACTTCAATCTTTTTGGCACACTACTTTCGGCCTCGTGGTGGGCTCGTTTCGATCTTTCTCCATGGGTTGTGTCAAAGCAGAGTGCTTGCCCTTGAATATGCCGATGTTCTTTAGGCCCTGGATCCTTCATGCGATGTGTCCTTCGGGACTCTTCTTGCCTTGGTTCCTCTCATCCGACTTCCCTGGAAGGTTGGTGAGAGTGGCTTCCACTCCTGGTGTGCTGAGGGGCTTCGGGGATTGCCTTTCTTCCTCCCTTCTGGGTATTAATTGCTGGCATCGACGTATCTTGCAGCGGGTATGGTGGCTGCATAACATTGTTTTGCATCATGAAGTTGACCACTGACTGTAGGTCTGCCAGCTTGTTTGCCAAGTCTTTTACTTCCTCATCCTTTCGTAGGCACTTATCCCTCCAAACCTGAAGGTTATCTTCGTTATAGTACTTGCTTTGGTTTGTCCTTTTTGAAGCGTCGCCCTCCTGGCTGATGTCTTTTTCTCCGTGGCCCTGGTCATGATTTTCTGTACTGTGGTTGTCCCCTTCAACGTCAAGGTCAATTGGTCTACCACTCCCAGCAGGGGTGTCGCCTCTAATGTTTTCCCTCTGTCCGTCACTGGCCATCTATTCTTCTAAGATTCCCACAGACGGCGCCAAATTGTGTGGGTAATTTTCTTACCACACTGCCCGCCTAGTAATCAGCTGGAGAGCACTGACAGAATAGATGGCTTTAGTAAACCTGTAACAGAAATAAAAAGGCTCCGGCGGTGGCTCTTCCACCCGGGGGCACTCCGACGATCAAGTCAGTATATCTCTCAAAGATAATCTAGTGTTAAACTCACAAGCTTGAGTATCAAAAGCATACCTTAGACCCATGGGGGTACCTCTTTTTTATAGCCAATACAATCCTAGTCCCAATAGGAGCCTGGCCCTAATGGACTTAGGATTACTGCTAATCTGGGACTCCCAGTGGGATTAGGATAAACTCTCTAAGAGTCTTATCTTTACCCAAACTGAAGTCTTCTCTCAAGCTAGGACTCTTGTTCCTCATCCAGGTTGAGTTCCCTTTTCATTCTAGGACTCTTGTCCTTTATCCGCTTATCTCGGATTCCGATATCTTCGGAGATAACCTCGGCCTTGCCGAGATCACCTCGGCGTTACGACCAGGACACGTGGCACCTCGCCTGACACGTCGACGTCACCTTGCCACGTGTTGGTACTCAGAAAATATATCCCCATAGTTGGTAAGAGACCAACAGAAAAAAAAGAAAGAAGAACCAACCAACCAATGCTAGCACCTAAGCATAGCAGACCAACATATTACACACCAGATGCTAGCGTAAACTCTATCCATAGATAGAAGCTCCCAACCTCAAGCAGCTTTAATCACCTGAAAACTCCCCTCCAAGATAACCATTGATGCTTATATCCAATGTTTCCAAGTTTCTCAATGCTTATATCCAATGTTTCCAAGTTTCTCAATGCTACTAATTCCAAATAGAGCAACAAAAACAACACTGCAACCTTAATCACCTGGTAATTGAACTGAAGCCTTTCACCAAAACAACACTGCAGCAGATGGAGACCAACACCCAAGCATTTCAAACTAGCTAGAATTTCAAACCAATATACTCCAGAATTTCAAATGGAGAACTACTACTAGAATTTCAGACCAGCCAGAATTTCACCAAAACAGAACTCCAAGCAACACAGATCACAGCCAGAAGAGGATAGAACATAAAGATGAAGTTGCAGCCAGCCACTGACAAATTATTTCCACTAAGGTCAACATCTGAGAGCGTTGTACAATTGCCGATTTCTCTTGGAATTTCACCACACAGCCTTCAAAAATCTGCCACCACCTCCTCCAACACCTACTCCAAGGTAGCCACATCTGCTAGCACCCAGAAATTCCCCTATGTACACAAACAGAAGAACAAGAAAAATGGACCCATACACCAGCAACAATAGCATTCTAATCACCACCCAACCACACAACTTTAAGTAGCCAACAATATACAACAGCTATTGTATACTGCCTTAGGACAGTAGCCCATATCAGCAACATTTGTTGTGCAGGCCAAAATGAGTTCTTCCAACCCAGATGCAGACCTCCCACCTAGTTTGTGATGTTATTGCTGCTGTTGAACACAAAAGCCACCACAACAACCATTCCTCAAGAGGACTTGACAGCAACCAAACCCTGGAGCTGCTACTCACCAAATTACTCCCTTGCAGATTAGGACCATGACAGAATACTCAGTCCAAAAGCAGCCCAACATCATTCCAACAGCAGAACAGATCATCAACCAATGCATAACACACCATCCCAAAATAACAACCCACTGCTAGGCCTAGTAACAGCATAGAAACAGAGATCCTTCAGAGTGTTGGGGTTTTAGCAAACACCATTTTGAAGGATTGCACCACAATCAGTTTCTGATAAACTGAGATACTCAATCCATCTTTACAAGCACAATAGGTACACCACCTATTTGCAACCTCCAACCATCCTCATACACCAACAGACCTTCAAAGCCATGTAACAGACAACAGTGCAGCCCAGTAAGACAGTTATAGCATCAGGTAGATCAAAAACACCCCTCTAACACACCATTCCACAAACAACAGTAGGCTACAAAACATCAATAGTCAACAATAGCAGTAGAAACTACTCAACAACAGTAGACCAACAACATATCCACAACAGAGCACAGCAGCAGGTAGATCACAGGCCAACCCCTCAATTCATAATGCAGAAACTTCACATACCCTAAAATAGATCAGATCATAACATAACCCTCTGCAGCCCACTAAAACAGGTACAGCTTCAGGCTGAACAGACTCCCCTGTGACACACCTTATCACACCTTTCTCAATAGCTCTCCAACCAATACTAGCACCAATCAACAGAAACACAGCACCAGCAGTAGCCCACCTCCACCCTACCACACTCTCTCATTAAGACCCAAAACACCTCCTAACTTGCTTAAAATTAAAGACAACATCATTAACTGAGAATGATGCACCACTGAAATGAGATCTCATCCAAATTGCCACTCTCACTTTGATACACTTACACAGATCTTGAAGATTGGGCTGTACTGAATTGAACACACAATCATTCATATATCTCCACACAAACCACATGATTGCAGCTGGTAAAACCTTCCAAATCTGGTTTACTTTCTTCTTAAACTTCCAACCCATCCACCATAGTAACAACTCTTCAATGGAACTGGGAATAGCCCACCGAAAACCCCACCAAAAAGCAATATGAGACCAGATTCTCCAAACAAAGGGGCAGTGAAGCACAATATGTTCAGTTGATTCACTTGACTCATGGCAAAAAATGTACCTCAAAGCATTATCACTCACCAAAATGCCTAACCTGTGAAGCAGCCCTTTTGTTTTCAATCTACCTCTCCAAGCTAACCAAGAGAAGAATTTGGCTTTTGGAGGTGAGAAGTTATTCCATATGAGTTCAACTAGTCTCTGAATGGGGCCATCATTAACTAAACCCCAAGCATAAACAAGATTAACCTTGAACACACCTGACTGTATACGCTTCCAACACAAACAGTCAACAACATCACTTCTTAAAACAGGGCCAGATCCCAAAAAAATTTGTAACCTAACCAACTCATCCTTTTTCCAAGCCCGAAGTGATCTTCTGAAATTAAAAATCCACCCAGATTGATGAGATCTTCTAGCTACTTGCCAACTCAAGGAAGACTCTTTATCTACAACTAGGTGAAACAAATGAGGAAATTGGCTTAATAAATTAGTGGATCCCATCCAAGGATCCCTCCAGAAACTAATTCTGACTCCATTCCCTACTACAATCTCAACATTCTCCTTATAGAACTGAAAGAGCCTAACATTCCTATGAGCTACTAGTAAAATGTCTTTCCATATCTTAGATGTAGAACCAGATTTAGCTAGAAAAGGATACCACCTTCCCCCTGTAGAGCCATACTTCTCACAAATTACCATCTTCCACAACGTATCCTCCTCTTGGCCATACCTCCACCACCACTTTACTAGCAAACTGTCACTTGCTAGTCTGATATTTTTGATTCCTAGACCACCTTGTTTCACACTCTTTGATACCTCCTTCCAACTAACTAGATGGATCTTCCGATGATATTTTGAATCGCCCCATAAAAACGAAGCTTGAATCCTATCAATCTCTCTAGCCACACAGTCCAACATTTTAAAAAGAGACATATAATACACTGGCAAAGCAGACAACACCGATTTTATGAGTGCAACTCTCCCAGTAAATGACAAAGCTCTTCTCTTCCAACCAGATAACTTCTTCTTGAATTTCTCCACAACTGGTTTCCAAGTCAACCTCCTACTAGGATTGGCCCCCAATAGTAATCCTAGATATTTTAATGGTAACTTCTGGCTTAGATAGTTCAACTTTGCAGCAAACTCATCAACCACTGCATCTGCCACCCTCACTCCAGACACAATATTTTTTGAAAAATTAATCCTTAAGCCTGAGATGACCTCAAAGCACCTAAGTATCCTTTTAATAGCCATAATTTCAAACCATTCAGCCTCACAGAAAATCACTGTGTCATCAGCAAATTGCAAGTGAGAAACATTCAAACCATTAGCACCTACTGAAACACCTTTAAAAGACCCATCTCCTTAGCTCTCGATATGAGTATGTTCAGTCCCTCAGCTACAACATTAAACAAAAAAAGGGATAACAGATCGCCTTGCCTTAGACCTTTTTGAGGGCAGAACTCAAGAGATGGTGACCCATTAACCAGAATTGAGACTCTAGCAGAAGAGATGCAGCCCTTCATCCACTTGATCCAAGTAGATCCAAAACCAAAACTCTCCAGCATTTGATTGAGGTAGTTCCAGTTAACTGTGTCATAAGCTTTTTCAAAATCAAGCTTCAGGATTAACCCCTTTCTATTTTCTTTCTTCCACCAATTCACAATCTCATTTGCTTAAGAACGCCATCCATAATGTTCCTCCCACCTAGGAAGGCCGATTGAACTTTATCAATCACTGATGGCAAAACTAATTTGAACTTGTTAGCAAGCACTTTTGACAACACTTTATAAATGGAACTAATGAGACTGATGGGTCTGAAATCTTTAATTGATTCAGGACAATCAGATTTGGGAATAAGGGTCACAAAAGAGTAGTTAATTCCATTGCCCAAAACACCATTATCATGAAACTCCTTCATAAAATCCATGATGTCATCCTTCATGAACTTCCAGCCCTTTTGAAGACAAATCAAGTTAAACCCATCTGGACCTGGAGCTTTGTTTCCATCACATTCCTTGACTGCTGCCCAAACTTCTGCTTCTGAGAAATCTAGCTCCAAACTTTGAATTTGGTCTTCATCAATGCATCTAAATTCACCCTCGAGTCTTGGTCTCACTTTCCAATCTTCAGTAAACAAAGCTTTGAAATAAGCCCACATAGCTTGTTTTAACTCCAAGGGCTCCTCATATAGAATATCATTGATCTTCATAGAATCAATGAGGTTCCTACTTTGCCTTCTAGATGCCAATATATGAAAGTATCTAGTGTTTTTATCCCCTTTTAAGGCCCAATTTAATCTAGATTTTTGCAACCAAATCCACTCCAATCTTTTTCTACTCTGCCAAGCTACATTCCTAACTTCAATTCTTCTTCTAACTTCAACTTCTATAAGTTCTCTCACTTCTGCAACTAAATCCCATGAATGTAAATCAGCTTCAGCTGCTTTAAGATTAGAGACCACATGACCAAAAACCTCCACATTCCAAATCTTTATTGCCTGTTTGAGAGATCTCAGTTTGGCCAAAATTCTAAAACCAGCCCAACCCTCTACTTGTGAACTAACCCCAACCTTTTTGACTTCCTTGATAAAGCTGGGATGTAATACCCAAGCATTTAAAAATTTGAAAGGCTTAGGGCCCCAATCCCGCTCATCTTCCTTCAATAATATTGGACAATGGTCAAACAAAGTTCTAGGAAGGCCCCATAACTTAAATCTAAACCATTCAAGCCACTCCGGATTTAATAGAAATCTATCAATTCTACTCCAGCAGACACCTAACTGTCACGACCCAAACCCGATCCTATGGGTTTAGCACCGTAACCGGCCAGTAATCCGAGATTACCGAAGGCCTGCCTAACAGTAATCCAGTAAAACAGAGTACAGGGCCTGGCGGAAGCCAATACAGTAAATAAACAATGTCCAATGAGCTGTGACAGTCTACACATACATGTACAATCATTCAGAACAGGGATCTAATCCCTATTAAACAGTACAGTAACAGTCTATACAGTAAACAAAATAGTTACAGAGACAGACGGGGAATATTAAAACACCCCAAAGCCGAAGCTTGAACGGCTTGGAACCTCACAGTGAGGCACGGTGGTTGGCTGACAAAACAAAAGCTTGCCTGACGCTCCTAGCAGCGATCCGATACCCGAACACCTACATATATATATGAGCAGTGAGCTAAATCCCAGTGAATAACATAATACGTAAAGAGGTTTAGGATGAATGTCTTTTCAATATTTAAAACAGGTCATTGATTCAGTATATCGATCAGTCAGTTTGTGGCTCATATTTGATGCCGTAACAGTCATTTAGAAATCATAGTAATCGTACGTGGCACATTCGTTAGCAGTACCAGTAGCAGTGTCAGTACAGTAGCAGTACAATAGCAGTAACAGTAACAGTACAGTAGCCGTACAGTAGCAGTAACAGTAACAGTACCAGTAGCAGTGTCAGTACAGTTGCAGTACAGTAGCAGTAACGGTAACAGTAACAGTACAGTAGCAGTACGGTAGCAGTAACAGTAACAGTAACAGTACAGTTCTTATGGACTCAAGAGGTGTCTCGCACAGATTCTAGAGGTGGCTCACTCTGTAGCACTTAGTTCCGTGCAGCACTTTGCTCCAAGTTTCACAGATTATAACAGTCATATGTGGTACATCCAATAGCTAAACAGTACAGTAGGTCTTAACAGACCAGGTCTTAATAGACCAAACAGTGAATGATGGCCATCATAGACCAAACAGTGAATGATGGCCATCATATCAGTAAACAGTAGTGGTTCCAACATGGGAACCGACAGAGATCTCTGTAGCAGTATCAATAGACAGTAGGTGCTAAGGATGCCACAATACAGTTCAGAATATAGGACATACATTCATTCAGTTAACAGTAATCAGTTCAGAAAGCAGTACAATTCAATTGTTCAGAAGATAATCATTTTGAACATATCTTTACACAGATGTTACTCACAGAGTTCTGGACTATAGTAAGCTAGAGCGTCTCCTCGGAAGTCAACCCTACACAGTCAACAGATCGAACACACACTAAGCTACACAGTTGGGAAAGATAATAACTTAACCCCTAATGCCTCGGTGTGTTCTACATCTATATCCTCATTAAGATGTCTTAAACTAGGCCTAAGAATGCCTAGAATGGGATGAGGATGCAAAGATGTACTCAGAAAACATTTTCAGAAAATCAGAGGTCCCGCTCGAGCGTGGGTTTCTCCGCTCGAGCGGACATGCTGACAAAGGTCTCCGCTCGAGCGTACATTACTCCGCTCGAGCGGACTGTAAAACAGTGCAAGATGCTGGGAGCTCGAATTCCCCGCTCGAGCGCCACTTTCCCCGCTCGAGCGGGAGACCAAAATCTGGAAAATCCAGATTTGAACTCCAATGCTCAAATCAAGTTCCAATGCATCAAATTCGATCCTTTTGGGCTAATTTTCTGGAAAACACTTCAAAACTCATAATACAACATGTTTCAAAGATCAATTTGAGAAATCAAAGCCCAAAGGTAGTTCAATTAAACATGATTTCAAACCAAGGTTCAAGAACAACAACTCAAATGTGACATGCATGGCTTTAATCAACTTCAAAGCTCCAAAGTAAGTTCAAATGAGTCTAAACTTCCAAAAACATGATGAATTCATGATCTACTCTCAAGACATTAACATGCATGTGAGGAATTATGAACTACAACCTCTAAACTTCAAAATACATACATGCATGCAAGCCTTAAGCTTCAATTCAACATTAAGAGGCCAATTCTTGACTCAACTCTTCAATTAACATGGAGCATGCAAGAACTAGCTTGAATACAAGAATGAAAAGATGAAATTCTTACCTAAGTCTTGTACATCAAGTGTAGAAGCTTAAATATGAAATCTATACTTCAATCCCCTTAATTTCCAAGCAAGACCAAGCAAAATGAGATGAAATCCAACTCTCTCCCTTATCTCTCTCTCTCTAGTCGCCAAGAGCAAGGAATGAGCTGAGCAAAATGTTTGTTTCAAGCATATAAAGGCTCTAACATGTCATAAATAAAAGGCCCACTAACAATGGCAATAAGGTAAATAAGGCAACTATTGCAATTTAACTCATTTTAATCTAATTTAATCATACCTAATCAGTTTTCAGATAATTACACTGTAAAATTACATAAATTATGATGATCATGAAACACTAATCGGTTTCTGGTTCGGCCGCCGATAAGGCCTTCAATTCTCACTTTAAACATTAAAACATGAACAGATAGTTCAACAGTCAAACAGATAGACATGCATTTAAATAGATACCGTCGATCGATCAGTTTCAGAATTCAGTCAGTCTCAGTTTAGCAGTAATCAGTGACAGTATCAGTAATCAATGGTCAATTAGTGATCAGTGATGAGAGTTGTTACACTAACTGTGAATTGCTCCATGTGTATTTCCTTCCTAACATAGGTATATCCACCAATTCCAGTTTATTAGCAAAATCATTAAACTCTTGCATCCCCCTATCACTTCTCACACAACCTCTCCTTTCCCTTATACTTTTGATTTCATTGAAATCACCCCCTACACACCAGGGTTCTGGGAAAGATGCTTTTAGATTAGCAAGAACCACCCAAAGATGCCTTCTCCCAGTACTATCATTAGGGGCATAAATATTGAGAATGAAACAGTCAAGTCTGCAATAGACCAAACCTGATAACAAGATGAAATTTCTGGAGCTGCAACAACCTTTAATCTGAAAGACCTCAGGATTCCACAAGCACAACAAGCCCCCTGCACTCCTTTCTGCATCAACCCCTATATACCCAGGTCATCTTCTGGCCATATAGTTCTAACAAAATTCTCATCCATACATGACTTCTTTGTTTCTTGAATCAAAGCCATATCCACATTTTTTTCCTTTATGAGATTTTTGAGACTCCTCATTTTCTCAGGCTTGCCCAGACCTCTAATATTCCATGAAATGACTTTCATTATGAAACTACTTTGACTCCTAAATCTCCTTGGATGCAAGTTTAAGCACCACCAATGATCCCCTTCTTGGGAACTCTGTCTTCATCTTGCTTTTCCATCATCGTAATTTTCTGAATGACACTCTCATCATTACCCCCAATTTCAATACCCAGAGCTTTCCCCAACATCACAGTTTCTTGGGCTTTATTTCGGCTCAGAATCTGTCTATATGCACCCGTGCTAACTGACATGGATGAAGAAATCGCAGATGTCGCTGCTCTAAATATTGCTCTTCGTTGGAAACCACTGCAAAATTGAGCAGCCCCTCTAATTTTCTTTTTCCTTTTTGGCCTTGTGTGACGACCCGCTCCCCATACCCAAGGGTTAAGCATCGTGATGGCCAGTAACTAAAGTTACCTACGGCCAATTCTTAAACAAATTAATAAACGCAAGCGGAAGAAATATTTAAATAAGGGTACCAAAATAATCATTGGGGCTTCTATTTTTATTACAAAATTATATTGACCAAAAGGCCGATATTTACATAGAAAAATATTATAAAAGGTGTTGTGTGTATCTATTCTGCAGCTTCGCATCTAAGACTTTTCAAAACCTATTTCTGAATTGTACCATTTCCTGAAAATGGGTAAACAGCTATAAGCACATAGCAGAGTGAGAAATATTATACCAACAGTATAAGGGACACGAAAAAACCATAGATAGTTAGTTAGGCCAAAACATTTAAGATAGCTTAGTCTGAACAAATAATCTTTTAAGTAGCAAAACTGAGATTATGTATATAAATAATCATAACCACGGTAATTTGGTGAATAATTCATTTAAGTAACAGAAACTGAAATACAGATATTATGTAAATATATAACCATAACCACGGTACAGAACAGAACAGCACAGAGGTCACAGAAGTGACAATCAGAACAGAGGTATGGATTCAAGAGGTGGCTCATATGAATTATAGATGTGGCTCCCACAATAGTGTAGCACTTAGCTCCGCACAGCACTTTGGTCCGCACAGAACAGAGGTGCGGATTCAAGAGGTGGCTCATACGGATTCTAGAGGTGGCTCCCACAATAGTGTAGCACTTAGCTCCGCACAACACTTTGGTCCGCACAAAACAGAGGTTAATGGATCAGAGGGCTACAAACTAACCAAACAGAGGCCACTCCCAAGGCGTAGGACTCCCGTAGTGATACTTACAAAATATAATTGTATATAAGGTCATAGCCAAATATTCTTTAAAAGTAAAACAAACATACCCATGGGTTTCCTTTTAAGCAAATAGGGTTCAGAAAATAATCCACGTAACTGCAACCTTTATAAAACATAATTTTTATTAATAAACTAATAAAACATAACTTGTATAAAATAGATTTTGGTAAGTCAAAACATACGTAAAATATATTTTGGCGACTCAAAATATAATATAACTCACCTTAATTTTAATATCTTACTCTTTCTTTTCACTATCAAAGATCCTTTCAACGTCCACTATTTCTTTCCACTATCAAAGATCCTTTCAACTTCCACTATTTTCCTTTCTTTCCTTCCGTTCTTTCTTTCCTCTTTTCCTTTTCTTTTCTTCCCTCACAGGTTGATCAACTCTCCCTATTTATAGGGAGAAAAGCTCAATCTCTGTCCAACACGTGTCCAGCCGAATCAACTCGCGGATCTGCTTCTTATCTTCATCGGATTTGCTTATTATGAAATGGATTTATATTTATCTTATATAAATATTTAAGATAATTATTCTTTGACCCAAGTTTTTAATATAATTATATAAATTAATTAATTCTTAATTAAATTACACTTTATCATATAATAATAAAAAATTAATTATTTATTTTACTACCACACCCATTATTATTATTATTAATATTATCTATATTATTATTATTATTATTTATATTTTGACCCCTAAACTTATACTAATTATATCTTTTTACAAAATTATACATAATAATATATAATAAATTATATATTTTCCGAACTGAGATTAAATAATATTAATATAAATTCAACAAAATAATTAAAAATCTGAATTGTTACGCCTTGACCCCTTGCCTTTGCTGGTTGAACCTTGAACAACATACTTTCCCATTTCCTTGCTTTTCAAAAATTGTTGCTCACAAACTGTAACAACATGAGCTGTATTAACCTTCTTCCCCTTATCTCCTATTTTTACTGATGATTGCTCAGATGTGTTAATATATATTCTTGCTTATGAGACAATGATTAATCTTTATTTATAATTCTCTCCTCTCACAAATATCAGTAATTATTGGATTCAAGTCCTAGGTTGGGGGCCCAAGGAGAGTAGAGAATAAAACTTTTAAGAACAAATTACACTCGTAGTTCCTATAATTTGCCTTTTGTTTTCATTTGGCTCTAGTAGTTCTAATTGTGTCAATTTTATCTTTGAATTTTTCATTTGCCTTTTGCTTATGATAATATTCCCTTTTGGATGGACCATTTTGCACTTAATTTTTATTCAATTTTCTTATGGATGTTTATCAGTTGAACTAATTCGACATAATATGAAAAATTAAAGAACAAAATTGATGCAATTAAATTATGCAGGCAAATTGACAAAATTGACAAATTATGGGGGACTAAGGGTAAGTTTTGTCCAAACCTTTATATTGCTCCACCCCTTCATGGGGGTTCGGACCATAATTTTTCTATATGACAGTATATGAGTGATAAAGATTAAGCCTAAAGATGAAAATCCTTTTGTGAGGGTTCGGACCATAATTTTTCTATATGACAGTATATGAGTGATAAAGATTAAGCCTAAAGATGAAAATCCTTTTGTGAGACACGTGTATCCTATTTTGTGATTTTCTTCTGTATTAGTACTATTGAGTCATAAATCTTGATCAATTGAGTCTATTTTGGGTCACATTACTTCTCTATTTTTATATTTTTTTTTTCAAAAAAAGTAATTTTTAACTGACTTTCCAAAATAACGCTTAGACTTTAATTCTATCAGCAAAATGGAATTTTGATTAATTAATTTTGTTTTTGTTTTTTTTTTTTTTTTTTTGTGTATGTGACTTATAATTAACCAGTTCAAAGAAATAGTGAGAAGTTATGACATTGAGGCAGAGTGGTTCAAGGAAGGATATGTAGCATCATTTGAAGAGTATATGAAGAATGGCTTCGTAACCAGCACAGGTCCACTGTTCACAACATCATGCTTCATGGGCTTAGAGGCAGATGTTGCTACCACTGAGGCATTTGAATGGATTCTAACTAAACCTAAAATGGTGGCTGCCTCTAGTGCTATTGGCCGACTCGTTAATGACGTAACGAGCCACGATGTACGCCTATCCCATTCTTAAAGAGCTTATAATGTTTATTTATTTTTGTGATGAAGATGATGATATCTAACTTTCTTTTTTTTGGAACAAATGAAGGAAGAACAAGAGAGGGGACATGTAGCTACAGGGCTTGACTGCTACATGAAGCAGCATGGTGTTTCAAAGCAAGAGGCGATTGTGGAGTTGTATAAAATGATTGAGAATGCATGGAGGGATATCAATGAAGAAATGCTTAAGCCAACTGCCATCTCAATGAAACTCCTGATCCGTGTTCTCAACCTTTCGCGCATCTTGGATGTGGTTTACAAGTATGTGGATGGCTATACTCATCCAGAAATAATCAATGACCATGTCATCTCTTTGTTCGAAGATCCAATTCCCATGTGAGTGAGCATGGTTCGCTGCCTTTTCCCTCCTAATGGCAAACTAATGTGTGCGCGTGTAGGCTTGGACTTGAACTTGGACTTGGATAAATTTGTTTCTGGGTATTGTATTTTGTACTTCCTCTTCAGAATTGTATGTTGGAATAATCTTCTGTGTAAAATAAATAAATTGAAACTAAATAAAATAAAATAAAATAAATAACATAGGTAGCATTTGGTAACATTTATATTTTTTGTTTATGTTTACAAAAATTTTATAAACTGGTTTTTGTTTATTTTTAGAAAAACATAAATTACAAACACGTTTGGTTTGAACAAAATTTTAAAAAATTTAAAAAACATAAACAAAAAAATATATTTGTACAGGCTTAAAATATTTATATTTATTTTTATTATTTATGACAATGGGATCACGCACATTATAATTGAAAAAAAATTAATTAAAAAAATAATTGAAAAAAAATTAATTAAAAAAATAATTGGAAAAAAAATTAATTAAAAAAATAATTGAAAAAAAATTTAATTGGGAAAAAAAATATTTGAAAAAAAAATTAATTCAAAAAAATTAATTGAAAAAAAAGCTATTTGAAAAAAAAATTAATTGAAAAAAAAAATTAATTGGGAAAAAAAATTAATTAAAAAAATAATTGAAAAAAATTTATTTAAAAAAAAAATGAAAACTGAAAACGTAAACTCATTTTTTTGAGTTTACGTTTTTCCTCAAATTTATAAACTGAGACAACTATTTATAAACCAAAAAAATTATCAAACAAGTTTTTATAATAGTTTTTTAAATTTTTGTAAATATAAACTGAGAACGGAATGGTTACCAAACATGCCCTTACAAAATTTATTTTACCGAACCGAATGAATAATAAAAAGATCAAGTCGAGTGTGTGATACTCTGTCCTTAAGACAAATTCGCCCCGCTACGGTGCTTACGAATAAAGGCGTCTATCTCCCAGGATACAATGATCTTCACAAATTGTAGTAGCACTCCAAACAATTTGTACGGCAAACCAAACCTGTGTTCTATACTCTCTTAATTTTTTCCCTAAAAATTAATATGAAGAATTTATTCAAACAGAACAAAAAATGGACAGCAAAAAGATGATTTTCTAGATGTTTTCAGGATGTCTTGACTGCTGGAAATGGGTCTCTATTTATAGGCAACTTGGTGGCCATTCAATCTGCTCGAACAGGTAGAAATTTGAAGTGAACAGGTACTGGATTCAAACTGGACAGATCTGCTGCCAGTTTTTGAATCTGTTCTGCAGTTATGGATCTGTAACTGCTGGATAGTTATTAACACTGTTAAAAACAGTTTGAACCTGTTGAAATTTGCTGAAAAATGGACTGGAAAACGGGTAACATATGGACAGAAAAATTAAATTCAAATTTGGCACAAAATTTGAATTAATTTCGTTAAGAATTTTGAAAAAAAATTTCTCCAAAAAATTAATATTAGAATCGACCCGACCCACAACCCACACCCGCGCCCGGTTCGGACGAACGGCGGTGGCGCGCGCGCGTGTGGTGGTTTGGCCTAAGGTTTTATTTGTTCATAATTCCTCCCTTCTACAAACTTGGGGTGCCTCTTGGGGCCAACCCAAGTTAGAACACCAAGAGCTTATATACTCACAAAAGCTCTTTTAAAGTTTCAATGTGGGACAACCCATTTCAAGGAAACCTACATTTACTTCTTTAATTGTCCATTTCACGAACCCGAAAACGACGTCAAGTTCTCATTCGCTCATAAATGGTTTTGATGAACTGTCTTCACCGTGTGACTTGCCATGCAACAAGGAACATGTCACATCTTCAGACTCACCTCAAAAATCGTGTGGACCCCATTCAATTTTTAGGCTCAAAGTTGGCCCAAAATAAGCCAATAAAAACCAATTTTCCAACAATCCCCCACATGAATGGAATTTGACAGAGAGAAAATGCAATAACATGATCTAATTACAGAGAATACAGAAATTGAAAATATTCTGCAAATGATAGGTAGCTTTTGGCTTTGAACCTTCTCTTGTGAGACACTATCGGATTTACTAGCTAATCAGTGATCATGATGTCTTGAACTGTTCAGCCATTTGTGTAAACCAAGACAATAGAACTCACACAGTATATTACAAGACACAATTTAGTTCTCACTATTGTGTTCATTTTGGTCCTGAACAACCTGGTTTTTCAAAAGTGCTTTAGAGAATTGTAGCGCTTCACAAATCTCATAGAACCGGCCCAGTTCACACTCACATAGATGATTCTTATGAAGAGTATCTTGCCATACTTCACTAGGTATACCTAGATATAAAAATCATTAAAAGTATTACTTAACTTAAAACGCTGCATACATCACTATTTCATCATAGAAATGGGTAGAAGTTTGACTCCCTAGTAATCCTTCTGAGTCATACATAACTCGGTTGTCCCTTTGAACCTAGATCTTGGGATCTCCAATCAACTAGGTTGGGTTGCCATTGTGGTAACTCTTATTAATAGGCTTAAGTCCTATTCCTCTCGATGAATTCTCAACTAACTCTCTTGTTAACCCTTTGGTTAGGAGATCCACTATGTTATCTTTAGACTTCATATATTCAATGGAAATAATTCCATTAGAGAGTAGTTGTCTTACAGTGTTATGTTGATGACGAATGTGTCGTGACTTACCGTTATACATATGACTCTGTACTCTACCTATTGCTGATTGACTATCACAATGTATGCATATAGTAGGCACCGATTTTGATTACATTGGAATATCTTCAAGGAAGTGGCGAAGCCATTCTTCTTCTTCCCTAACTTTATCTAAAGCTATGAATTTTGATTCCATAGTAGACCTAGCAATGCAAGTCTGTTTGGAAGATTTCCAAGATATAGTTACACCACCAAGAGTAAAGACATACCCATTAGTGGACTTTGAGTCTCTAGTATCCGATATCTAGTTTGCATCACAGTATCGTTCAAGTACTGCTGGATATCTAGTATAATTCAACCCAATGTTACGAGTAAATCGGAGATATCTTAGAACCCTTATAATTGCTTTTCAGTGTTCTATTCCTAGGGTACTCGTATATCTACTTAATTTACTTACTGCATAAGCTATATCCAGGCGAGTGCAGTTCATCAAGTACATTAAGTTTCTAATATTTGGGCATACTCTAATTGAGAAATACTTTCCTGTAGATTCTTAGAAAGAAACAAATTAACATCCACAGGTGTTCTTGCAAGATGATTATCATCTTTGTTGAATTTGTCAAGTATTTTCTCAATGTAATGTGATTGTGACAAAGCATATCTTTCTGATGTTTTTGTAATTTTCATACCAAGAATAACATCAGCAATCCCCATGTCTTTCATGTCAAAATGTTTATATAACATTTTCTTGGTAGTTTTAATCATGTCATTATTACTACCTATGATGAGCATATCATCCACATAAAGACATACTATAACATAACCGTTGTTTGTGTTTTTAATATAAATATATTTGTCACACTCATTAATTTTAAATTCATTTGATATTATTGTCAAATTTCTCATGCTATTATTTTGGCGATTGTTTTAAACTATATAATGATTTAACCAATTCATACACTTTCTTTTCTTTTCCTGGAACAGCAAATCCTTCTGATTGTCCCATGTAAATTTCTTCATTTAACTCACCATTTAAGAAAGCGGTTTTCACATCCATTTGATGAATTTCTATATTGTACAACGATACAATAGCAATTAGCATTCTAATGGATGTTATTCTAGTAACCGGTGAGTATGTGTCAAAGTAATCAAGACTTTTTTTTTGTCTAAAACCTTTGACCACAAGTCTTGCCTTGTATTTGTCAATTGATCCATCCACTTTCATTTTTCTTTTGAAAATCCACTTGTACCCAAGAGGTTTACAACCTGGTGGCAAATCCATCAATTTCCAAGTGTGATTTTGCAGGATAGATTCAATTTCATTGTTTATAGCCTCTTTCCATAAAAGAGCTTCAGGACTGGACATAGCCTCTTTAAAAGTTTAAGGCTCATTTTCTAACAAAAATGTTAGAAAATCTGGATCAAAAGATTTTGAGGTTCTAGTACGTTTACTATGCCTAGGTTCTTCTTCCTCATTTTGATCTATCTCTTGCTCTTGTTCTTGATCATGTTCTTAATCATGACTACTAATAGCATTATAAGATCTTTTATTATTACTAGTCTCTTGTCCAGTTTTATTTGGAAACACATGTTCAAAGAAAGACGTATTCCGAGATTCAATAATAGTATTTACATGCATTTTGGAATGTTCTGACTTATGAATCAAAAATCGATATGCACTACTATTCATGGCATAACTAATGAAAATGCAATCAACAGTTTTAGGACCTATCTTAGTCTTTTTAGTACTAGGAATAGCTATTTTAGCCAAACACCCTCACACTTTTAAGTATTTGTAGACTGGTACTCTCCCATGTCACAATTCATAAGGTATATGATTCACTTTCTTTCGGGGTACTTTATTAAGTATATATTCCCCCCACAAGTTTTGAGGTAATCCAGAACTTATTAACATGGCATTCATCATTTCTTTTAAAGTCCTATTTTTCCATTCAGCAATTCCATTTTGCTAAGGTGAGTAAGGAGCGGTGGTTTGATGAATTATTCCATGTTCTTTACAAAACTCACCAAAAGGTGATTCATATTCACCACCTCTATCACTTCTAAGTTTCTTAATTTTCTTAGCAAGTTGATTTTCAACTTCATTCTTATATTGAATGAAAGTTTCCAAAGCTTCATCATTGGTTTGAATTAAATAAACATAACCATATCTAGTATAGTCATCTATAAAAGTGATAAAATACTTTTTCCCACCTCTAGTTTGAATTGATTTAAAATCACAAATGTCACTATGAATTAACTCAAGTTGTTCTGTACTTCTTTCAATTGAATGAAAATGAGTTTTGGATAATTTTGCCTCAACACAAATTTCATATTTATGATTTGAATCAATGTCAAATTTAGGTAAACATTTCATATTAATTAATCTACGTAAAGATCTATAATTAACATGTCCAAGTCTACCATGCCATAAATTTGAAGACTTCAGCAAGTAAGAAGAATATGTATTTTTATTAATAACAGAGGGTACAATAGTCATTACATTTGTTTTGAAAAGGCCATCAGACATGTAATTTTTTCCTACATACATCCCGTTTTTGGTAAGTACAAACTTGTCACTTTAAAAAACTAGTCTAAACCCATTTTTTCTCAATAAAGATCTGAAAATAAGGTTCTTGCGAATATCCGGTACATGCAGCACATTGTTGAGAGTGAGTTCATTTCTAGATGTCATCTTCAGAATAATCTTTTCTTGTCCTTCAACTTTAGAAGTCGAGGAGTTGCCCATAAAAAGTTGTTCACCGTTGTCCACTATAAAATAAGATGTGAAAATCTTTTTGTCGGCACAGATGTGGCAATTAGCACCAGTGTCCACCCACAATTTCTTAGGATTTTCGACAAGATTTGCCTCGGAAATAACTGCAGAAAGATTTATGTCATCAACACCATTGAAAATTTAGTCCATTTCGGTCATATTGGCTTGAGTAGGCTTCTTGCTTGATCTTCCTTTGCCTTTGCCTTTGCTACGACAATCTTTGGCCCGATGTCACTCTTTGTCACAAATGTAACATTTGCCATTAAACTTGTACTTTTTAGTTTCCCCTCCTTTAGAGCCTTGTAAGGAACTTTCTCCAGAAAACTTCCGTTTCTTGGCTTTTGGAGCATGTTCCACCACATTTGCCTTTGACTCCATTGGATGCTTACCAGCCCACTTATCTGAATTGCGATTGTCCTCCTCAATCCTCAAACGCATAATTAATTTCTCCAAAGACATTTCTTTGCGCTTGTGTTTGAGGTAGTTCTTGAATTCCTTCCAGCCTTGTGGTAATTTCTCAATTAAGGCTGCAACTTGGAAATATTCACTGAGAGATATGCCTTCTACGTGAATGTCATGCAGAATGAGTTGGAGATCTTTAACTTGGCTGATGACAGTCTTAGGATCAACCATCACAAAGTCCAGGAATTTGCCAACCACAAATTTTTTTGAGCCAGCATCTTCTGTTTTGTACTTTTTCTCCAAAGACTCCCAAAGGTCTTTTACTGTCTTGATAGGACTATAGACGTTGTATAATGTGTTGTCAAGTTTGTTCAAGATGTAGTTCCGGCAATGGAAATCAGCATGTTTCCAGGCATCATTCGCAGCAACCACTTGCCGGTTGGTTTTATCCTCGTTTAGAGTAGGAGCATTCTCACGAAGAAAACGAGCCAGGTTAAGAGTTGTAAGATAGAACAACATTTTCTGTTACCATCTTTTAAAATCAGTTCCTAAGAACTTTACTAGCTTCTCATCGTGATTGACCGGCACTGTCACAACATGAGGGATTGGAGCAATTGCAGCCACCACACTAGTACTTGTTTGAGCATTTGTTTGACCAGTTTCAGTAGCCATGAATTTTAAATTATAAAACAAAATTATAATTAGAATTTTATACTACACAAAAAATTTAAACCAAAATCACAGAATTAAATTCTGTAAAATAAAATAAACAAGAATTGTAACTTTTATTTTCAATTAATTTGAAAATAAAATAAAATTTTATTTAACCAAATTAATTCTACACAGAAAATTAAATTCCTGTACCACTTCAATAATTAAAATACTAAAACAGAATTTTAATTAATGAACACTCAGAAATTATTTCTGAAAACCAAAATTAATTTCTGACAAATTTCACAAATAAATATTCTGAATTGTTAATGACACCAGTATATTACTACTAATTGTCAAAGAAAATAGACAGTATATTACTATTATCTGTCAAACAGCATATTACTACTATTTATTTTTCCAACCAAAATATTATTTTGTAAAATCACATAAAATAATTTCTGTAAGAAGAAGAAAGAGAAAAGGAAATAAACGAAAAATTCTGTATAAAACAGAATAATTCGAATCTGTCTTAAGATTGTTGGAACAATCTTTTGTGTGAAATAAATAAATTGAAACAAAATCAAACAAAATAAAATAAATAACTTACAAAATTTATTTTACTGAACCGAATAAATAATAAAAAGATCAAGTCGAGTGTGTGACATTTTGTCCTTGAGACAGATTCGCCCCGCTACGGTGCTTACGGATAACGGCGTCTATCTTCCAAGATACAATGATCTTCACAAATTGTAATAGCACTCTAAACAATTTGTACGGCGAACCAAACCTGTATTCTATACTCTCTTTATTTTTTTTCATAAACATTACTATGAAGAATTTATGCAAACAGAGCAAGAAATGGACAGCAAAAAGATGATTTTCTGGATGTTTCCAGGATGTCTTGACTAGTGGAAACGAGTCTCTATTTATAGGCAACTTGATGACCATTCAATCTGCCTGAACAGGTAGAAATTTGAAATGAATAGGCGCTGGATTCAAACTGGACAGATCTGCTGCCAGTTTTTGAATATGTTCAGCAGTTATGGATCTGTAACTGCTGGGCAGTTATGAACACGATTAAAAATAGTTTGAACATGTTGAACTTTGCTGAAAAATGGAGTAGAAAACGGGTAACATATGGACAAAAAAATTAAATTCAAGTTTGGCACAAAATTTGAATTAATTTCGTTAAAAATTTTGGAAAAAATTCAAATAATTTTTTTCTAAAAAATTAATATTATAACCGACCCGACCCACAACTCACACCAGAGCCTGGCTGGACAGACGGCGGCGTGCGCGTGTGGTGGTTTGGGCTAAGGTTTCATTTGTCCATAACTCCTCCCTTCTACAAACTTGGAGTGCCCATTGGGGCCCAATCCAAGTTAGTACACCAAGAGCTTATATACTCACAAAAGCTCTCTTAAAGTTTCAATAAGGGACAACTCATTTCAAGGAAACCTACATTTACTTCTTTAATTGTCCATTCCACGAACCCGAAAATAACATCAACTTATCATTCGCTCATAAATAATTTTGACGAAACGTCTTCACCGTGTGACTTACTATGCGACAATGAATATGTCACCTCTTTAGACCTACCTCAAAAGACATGAACCCCATTCAATTTTTGGGCTGAAAATTAATCCAAAATAAATTTACAAAAACCAATTTTTCAACAGTGAAAGGCAGAAGATTTTCTATTTCTAAATTCTTCTTTCTCTATTTCTCAATATAATAAATTCACAAATGTCAAGATACCATAATCTCGACATTTGTGTTTTGAAAGACAGCATATAGATTTGGGGACAAATAATCTCCTCAAATAAATGAGCTGTGGTGGGTATGGGAGGGTTGTTCTGTTGTGCAGCTCATACTATTGTGCCCAAAGAAAATTTAAGTACTTTCCGTTAATGTGATATACTTTGTGTATGACACTCTTTGCCGCACAGCACGTACCTACCATTTTTTATTTATTTATTATAAACTATATTTTATAATAGGGTAATGTATCAAGCTGGTTAATAATTAGATTAAAGTAAATTAAATTCCATTTAAAAATTGAATATTTTAGTTGCCTTTCTAACTTTAATATCAATAATTTAAAAGTTTAATTGTTTAAATTGATAGTTTAATGGGTGAAGTGACATAAGTACGATATGAGCAGTGATTATGAAATTAACGGCTTAAAATTTTTTGTAATAATTTTAAAGGATTTGGTCAAAACCCCCTCATAATCAAACTTTAATACATTAAAGACGAATACAAAAAAAAAATTTCTTTAAAAAGTCTAACACATATCACTATTATCAAAATATTAAACTTTAAAATAATATAACTTTTGATATAATTTAATAAAATTAGTATTTTAAGAATTCTCTCATCAAGATCTATCAAATAAGATCTATGTTGACTATGAAATTCTTTTTAAAAAAATTATTACTGTTGAAATTGATGTAAACAGTAATAGTAACATGTTACTCTATTTGACAGTAACATGTTACTCTTTCACACAGTGAGATGTTACTTTATTTGACAGTAACATGTTACTCTTTCACACAGTGAGATGTTACTTTATTTGACAGTAACATGTTACTCTGACAATATTGTCTAAGAGAGAGAGAAAAAAAAAAAAAGAAAAAAGAAGGGATAATTTACATTGTCTTTGCTCAAGTATGTGTTTTCTCCTTACGCTATGTTTGGTTAGGAGATTTGAAGAAGAATTTGGAAATGGAAATAGAAAAGGAAGGTGAAATATGAATAAATTATACCTATATTTCACTTTGTTTCACACACCTTTTTCCTTCTTCTTTTGTCCAAATCTATTCTCAAATCTCTCAACCAAACACAACATTAGGAGGTTTATAAAGTAAAATAAATTAGACTGCTATTTTTATCAAATAAGGATTTAATGGAGGAATTTTAGCTAAATGTCTCATAATTTTATGATACTTACTGTGGGTGTTATTAAAATCAACAAATAAGATTTTTCTATAATAATCTTTTATGCAATAATATGTCGTGGTGGCTAAAGAGTGATTTAAACCCCAAATTCTTATTAGCTAAAATTTTATGAGTGTGATAATATTAGCCGACTTTGTTGACGAAAAATTATTTTAATGCTTTATTCGGTAGTATTGCATATTTATGTCATTTTTTTAGACCAATTATGTATTTTAAAAATTTATGAATGACACAATATGACTCACATTTAAATAGATAAATAAAAAATTTCACCTAATACATTTGACCACTAAATACAAACAATTTCACCTAATAAAAAATGGACACTATTAGTTCAATTTATCATATTTGTCATTAAAAAAATGTATACTTTTTGAGATTTTTATTGATAAATCTCATTTAGAAGTGTTTTAATCTAAAAAGTTCATAAAGAAATTTTTTAACCCACTTAGTCTCATGTATATATATTTTTATTCCAGAAAATCTTTTTTCTTGACTTACACTATTTTTTTAGACTCTTATGTCCTTATATTTAATGTTGATATTTAATATCTCTAAACCCTAAACCAAAAAGGCTCTATTTTCATCAAACTTTAATGTTGATATTTATTAATGTCCCTAAACCCTAAACCAAAAAAGCTCCATTTTCATCAAATTTATTAAAAAATTTGACAATCTTATAAAATGGACACATTTCCGGAAAGTTCTTTAATGGCTTCAACGCCCTGAGAATTCTCTCTCATTTGATGTGAACGTTCACAACACATTTCTGAAAATTTTTCTCTCATCTAATATAGTAATGTGAACGTTCACAACACGTGAACAGTCTTATTTTTAAGCAGTGATAATAAGTTATATTCCTCCTTTTTGTGATTGTGATTACTATTGGTGATTACTATTGATAATGACAATCAACATTAAATATCAACATCATGTAATTGACAACAAATAATGTAATTGCCCCTTTTTATTATGAATATTTACGTCATGTTTATATTCAAATGAAAGTTGAGGATTGTGGTTTGTAATTTGATGCAATGCTGATGTGAATCTTAACATCACCTTTATCACAACATTATCTGATGTGAACATTCACACGTCATGTTTATATTCAAATGAAAGTTGAGGCATGTGGTAGTGTAATTTGATACAATGCTAAAATGAACCTTAACATCACCTTTATCACAACATCATCTGGTGTGAACATTCATATTCACGTCATCTAATGTGAACATTCACGTCATCACGTACAGTTATATTTATATTCAAATGAAAGTTGAGGCTTGTGGTTATGTAATTTGATGCAATGTTGATGTGAACCTTAACATCACCTTTATCACAACGTCATCTGATGTGAACATCCACATTCACGTCATCTAATGTGATCAAGTTATCTACCTACAGCTCAAATGCCACTACCTTCGCAGCCACCTTCCACAGTGCAACTCAAATGAAAATTGATTAATACATTTAATATCACAGCATTACAATCAACAACTGTCATGTTAAGATGTAATAATATGTCATAATATCATCTAATTTATTTCTATTCAGAAAATGTTCTTTGTTTCTCGTCTTTTGTATTTGTTGAGACGGATGATATATTTTCTAAAAAGGAAAAGAATAAAACGATAGTTTTGTCTTTAAAAAGATTATAGTACAGTACATTAATTCACTTGAATTGATAGTTTGATATCTATCTTTGATCACTTTTTTTTTTCCTCTCTCTATCCTCACCATACATTTAAATAGTGTCATTTTTCTAAATATTTTTCATGTGAAAATATTTTTTATAATGAATTTTAAAAAAATATACCTAAAAATTAAAACTCAACACATTTTAAATTCTTAATAATTTTTTAAATATTTTTTTTCTAAGCAGACCATCTCAATATGAGGATAACTATTGAGGTTCTCTCTTATTTTTTATTTTTTTTCATTTGAGTGCCTACAATATCATTGATTTGTATTAAATTGGTAATTCGACAAGTATAAAATAATATAACATAGACACACAATTTAATCATATGCTTAAAATTATTTTCAATTGACTTTTGACCAAATCTATTTGTTAGTAGAATTATATAATATCGGTAAATCATTTAGAAAATATTTCTGAAAGAATTGGTAGATTTTCAACCCAAAATTATTAAGTTTGACAAAATATTGCATAAGAATGAAAGTAGATATGGTGTGCCATGTTTTTCTCTTTTCTTTTCTCCTTATTATTATTATAAGAAAAATATTTGAAAGCTCTAATTGAGCATTCCTAATCCACCCACAATGACATGGAATGACCATATGAAGAGGGACCCACACTCCTCATTCCTCCGCTCTCTATCTCTCTCCATTCTCTCTATTCCATCTCATTACAGGTCAATATGGAGATGATATATTAGGGGATGTAGCACCACTCTTATTATTGAGTCTCACGAATTAGAGGTCAACATGGGGTGATATATTGGGGGATGTAGCACCACTCTTATTATTGAGTCTCATGAATATAGGTTTGTTAAGGAAAAATGGCCTAAATAAATTTATATATATATATATATATGAATATTGAAAAGTACGAAAAAATGTCTATTTAAATTCTACTATATGATTCTCAGCATTCAACTTGTTAAAAACTACACCAAACAGACTAGTAATAGTCTTCAATTGGAAAAGACTTAGCATTTGTTGTACTTAGTTTGGGATATAAAATCAGGCGATTAAACTATGGCCTATTTTAGGAAGTTGATTGGAAGTTAGTTTTTTGATTTTTTGATTTTTTTTAAATCACATCACTTTTCTATTTTTTTTTTACGTTTTTTTTAAAAGAAGTCAAAAAAATTTAAAAAAAATTAATTATTAACTTACTTTCCAATATAGACTTGTGTCGAGTCAATTCTAAATTCCAACTTCAGATATAAAAATGAGTCTTTGAATTGACAATTTTTTCATGCTATATATTTAAGAAGACTATTGAGTCTCATGAGGGGATGTGATACAAAATTAACCAACTAAAAAAGGTTCAGATTAGTAGATTAAAAGACCTCAATACTCTCAAATTATGATCATTACACCATGTTATCTATAAGTCTCTTTGTTACAATTTCTAGCAAGTTCAACTATTTTCTAATAATCAACTTCTTTGAAAAATTATTCAAGTTTATTTTTGTCTCATAAACTATAAAAGTTGCACTAATTACTTTGACCCAAATTTTTTAAATTATTATTATATATATATATAAACAATTTCATAAACTATACCAAACAATCTTGGGGGGGTGTTTGTTTGGTGGGATTAATGTATGGGATTAGACTCCATGTCTAACAAAGTGGATAGTCCGGTTAAAAAAGTGAAGGCCGAACTAATAGCCTGGTTGAACTAGTAATCCCTAATATATGGGATAACTCATGGAGATGTGGGATAGAAATGGGAGGACTTAGCCAACTTCTAAATTAGTTAGTTAAATGACGAAATTAACCCTTAAGTATATGTATAAAATTTATTTGGGTATATTACAGTTACTTCCCCTGAGGTTTCTGACAAATACAGAGACCTTCCCTATAGTTTCAATAATTACAGTAACCTCCCCTACTTTATCTGACAATGTCAAGATTCTCCCATTTTTTGATTGCCATTTACACACTTCACGGAATCTGCTGATGTTATCAAAGCTAAACACTAAAATGCCTATAATGCCCTCAGGTGTCCTCAACCCATCTATATATACCAATACCAAATATTGGCTCATCGTCCACCTAAACGTCTAGAACAGTGCTCCTTGTTTTCTCTTTTTTTTTTTTTTTTTTTTTTTTTTTTTTTTTTTTTTTACAATTGCAACCTTTTATTTAAAAATAGAACAACAAGTAGGTTATCCACAACTATTAAAATTTATTCTTATTTATTTATTTCATAGTATTACTCCAATCAAAATTTTAGCTTACTGTGAGGTGAACACTAGAAGCATAAACAATTAATTAGACAAACAATAACAAAGAAACATACACTTTAAGTCAAATTTCAATTTAATCCTTCTATTAAAACTTGGTTAATGTTTTGTACGATTGATAAATGCAAAATCATTAATTTTAACTTCCAATTTAAGCAGCATAACCAAATTAAAATTAGATTTAAAGTATAAAAAATAAAAATAAAATTTGAATCAAACTACAGAGATCAAAAGTATAATTAACTTCTTTTTTTTCATTTGAATGCCGGCACAAATAAGTATTAAATCAATCATGTGACATAATAGTCCAACTTAGACCTAATGTTTTTTTTTTTTTTTTTGGGTGAATATAGACCTAATGTTTCATTTTTTGCATAAGTTATTTTCAATTGACTTCACTACTAAATCCATTATAGGGCAAATTATATAAAATTGGTAAATTAGCCATGGAAGATTTTCAACCAACTGAATCCATTTTAGAGTGAATTATATAAAATTGGTGAATCACTTAGAAAATATTTTTAAAAGCAATGGTAGATTTTCAACCCAAAATTATTCAGTTTGACATGTAATTGCATAAAAAACAAAGTAGATAGAGTGTGCCATGTCTCTCTTCCCTTTTTTTCAAAAAATAAAAATTTAAGAATTATTAAAACATGAATGTAGCTACTAGAATCTATGAATTTATTGAAACAAAAAACTAAACTTGATGAAGGACCCTATATTCATCCACAGTTTTTCATCCTAAAACATCCTCAGTCATAAAGATTTACTAAACTCAAATGTTACAACAACTAAACTTAACAGTAAAAAAGAAACATATGCTAATATATGGTATGAATATCGAGTATTTTTCTCGATCTTTTATTCCCCATCTTCTCCACCTACTATTCCATTCGCTTGTCTCTGGCTCTGCCTAAAATCAAGTTTTGATCCATACTTAACATATTCGCAACCTCCACTATTAGGTCATCCATCAACAATTTCTCAATTTCTATACCTATCGTGTCCACGCTATCCCCAGAATCGAGCCACTGCATCTCCCTATCCAACACCCTCTCTGTCATGTCCTCATGCATGCTCTTCTATTCACTTGCCAACAACTTATGCAGTTCATAACCGATCCCATGTTCCTGCCTTGTAAGGCCCACCTTCCCTATTGGTTGCTTTACCCATAGGAATGGGTCCACGAACTGATGGAACATTTCAAAGAGCCCGAAATTTATGCGGTCAAATAGGAGCTTCCTTTTAGACCTCAATGACGTTGTCTAATTGGAATACTTCTTCTCGACGTTGTCAAATAAACAAGGGTCCAGATGGAAATCGAGAGAGTACCATGTTGACATGAAAGTGTCGGGGTCAGCATCATCATATCCAGAGTCGATTAGCACTTTAGCTAGATAGACAAATTCCCAACTCTCATCATTAAATACTTCATTGTCCTCGGAGACCGAGACAAATCCTTGGCCAACATCTTTGTCACTTGGTGTAAGCATTAGTCCATTTGCATTTGCTCCAAACTCCATCTTGAGTAGCTTAAGCTGCATTGGAAGCCCTACCAGTAACAAAGAACATAAAGAGTAATTAAAGCAGAGTAGTTAAATTGTAGTTTATCCTACAATGACTGATGTAGTATATGGAATTTATTGTACAATGATCGATGTATTATATGGAATGGACTTGATCTATGCTTATTAAAGGCCAGAAAAGGTGAAATCAAAAATTGACTTAGCTTACGAAGATTCATGTACCCTAATCCAAGATAAATGGTATAAAGCTAGTGAATCATACCATTATGGGCTAGATTCTAAGTTGCTCACACTATACTACTCATTAAAAGTCAGAAAGGTATCTTTTCGTTAATTGTATAAGATAAATGCTAACCCATTGCACCTATAGCATGTGTATAACTGTATGATGTCCCAATATTGCAATGAATTTTTTGTTATCATTTGTTAACATCATGGCTTTTGTATATGGGCCTAGCCAACACAACCAATATAACAAATTAGATGCAATGACCACAATTCCAACAGTTCCGACACACTAGTAAATGAATAAAAAGTTTTTGTTTGGGTTACCGTGAAGATCAGCATTGACTCTCTCAAAGCAATTTGAACCAGGTGATATTACGTTTACATCTTCCACAAATAGGGCTTCCAAAACTGAAACCTAACTCGGATGATCAGCCTCATTTAAGCTTGCTAGAGATTGTGGTTCAGGTACTGGAAACTACAATTGAACCGTCTCTTCTTCAGATGGCCCAATTTGAGGTACCTAGGACATCATAAATGAATAAAAAGAATATCTTCAAATGAAAAAAGAAACATTGTTAATTTAATTATATTCACAGGAAGTATTGTGCAAGCATTTAATGTATGTATAATGCATTTATTGATGATAATGTAAAATAAAAAGAACTATCGAACAATTAAGAATCTCAAATAAATATTTATATTATGCACCATCAATTGTCTACAAGTTTCCAGAAAATCAATCCATTTCTAGCAAAATCAAGCCTCCCAAAAAGAAGCAAATGATGAATAGATGAAAATATAGAGCAAACTAATTCTGGTTGCGGTTACACATTTATATGTGCATACAAATGCGATTCCATACTTGTTCATTCTGTGTGGGTCCTCGTATGTCAATATATATACAAAGACCAAACTGGGATTGACAGATCTGTTAAAACACATTTTGGATATAATTGACAGAGTACCACATAAACAATTACAAAAACCATAAGGGCAATGGAAAGTTTTGAATCAATTGAAAAAGAAAGAAAATAAAATAAAACAGAAGATAAACAGTTAGCATTAGGATAAAAATATTTTGAACTTTAAAGCTTTCTCAACACTACATTTTTTTTCCATCAAATTTTAAAAATAAAAATAAATGAACTCCTGCAATGTCCCACTTTCTGATAAATTCTATGGTGGATAAACAATTACAAAAATTCAAACCACCAATATCATGCAATCAACCCACTCTTGTAAGAAAAGAAACATTAGGTTTGGTTAAGATGTAGATTCAAAATGCTAACAAGGATCTACAATATAAAATACCAAGAGAAAGAAAAGATACAGTAGTCCGTTAATGTGCAAATCACACTGATAGTCATACTTCCAAACTCAAAATACTTCTCAAAATGTTTGTGACTCTGGATACTTTCGATATCATGTACTGTATCAATGTTTTTGATCTTATGATACACATTAACGTCAAAATATATAAAAATAGAAACAAACATAAAAGCAAATCAAAATATATAAACATATGTGCAGAAAAAAATTTAATGATTAGATAGTGATATACAGAGCAACTGAAACTGTTTTCCAAACTTAAAAATACTTTGCATGGATAAGATGTCAAGCAAGGACACTCCCACTTCCCCAAAAGAACTGGCGGTTTTCAATTTGGCCAAGTCAATGTGGATGAGCATTATAACATGACGCAAAATGACATGAGGCAACCTCGATTGAACATAACAATAACGACACAAATAACACACGATAATTAGATGATTACATTGTTGGAACAATCTTTTGTGTAAATAAAATAAATTGAAATAATAAAAACGAAATAAAATAAAACTTACAGAATTTATTTTATTGAACTGAATCAATAATTAGAGACCAAGTCGAGTGTGTGACACTCTGTCCTTAAGACAAATTCGCCCCGCTATGGTGCTTACGGTTGTCACGCCCCAAAATTTGGACAATTAAATATTAAATTAGAACTAACCCCAATCAATATTCCATCATCCAAATCCTAGGGGTGAAACAAAAAAAAAAAAACTAAACGCCAACCAAATCATCCACCACAATTTCATAACTATCAAATACCTCCAACATTAAAGTAGCAACAACTAGTCCAAACAACTTAAATAAAGTACGGTTACAAACCATGCCAAATTATTCCAATACTAAAGCCATAAAAAAATACATAAATTAGTATCAACCTTAAGCTCAAGAAAATAAAACAAGTCCAAACGATATGTCCTACGATCACAGTTATTTCTGGTCACCACCATAGCCTCAACTAATCCTGCAAATGAAGCTCGGCTGCGCTCAAACAGAACGCACTCGAGTTGCCAAGAGGCAAAACGGGTTAGTATACAGGTATACTGGTATGAGTACAAGATTTAACACCTACGTGTCCACCAGACACAGACAAAAATACATTTAATTCTTACCACGGGACAAGACAAGTAGTTCCAGCCGTACCGAGACGAATGGGTAGTTTCCCGAGATACGGTGGCATTTAGTTTCTTGTCCATACACAACGAAATATAAATTGATTATAAAATAGACAAAATAGAAATAAAAATATGGTGGGTCAGCCCTGCATAAAAAGTTAGTAAGACCCACCATCCTGCAAAACAAATTAAGTTAGTATAATTTAATCATAAGTAACTTGTTGAAAAAAAAAACATATAAAATTACACCGTTTCATACTTAAATAATTCGAATTGATCAAAACTCAAAGAACGAAAGTTGTACAAAATCAAATTTCCTAAAACACATTGCGAATGAATTTAATAGAAACTGAACAGGTTAAGAGAAAAACTTGATATAAAAATCTAGACAGAATTCAATCGAAAAATCTGAAGCTGAAAACAAACCAAAACTGCCCTAAGATGATTTTTTTTGGAAAAAATTTCAAAACACGAAAAGTGTGCAAAATAATGTTTTACTTCAGTTTACGCGAAACCAATAAAAATGAGCTCGTTTCATGGATTAAAACAGCCTCTAAAATCTGCCTTGCTAAAATGAATCAAACCGACAATAATCAAGATCATCCGATTATAAGTTCTAATCGATTTTTTTAATAAAAAGCTTAAACACAAAAGTTGTCCAAAATCACACATACAAGCCTCTGCTCAAATTTCATAATTTATCGAGATCATTTACTATTTTTTTATCATGTACAAATCAATACCAAATCACACTATACTAATAAATTCATAATTAAATTCTTTATACCTTAACTCCACCACTTCGGCCCTCCCCTTCCGGCCTACACATATATCCCATGTGCCTCCCGTATACCTAACACCGCTCCGAAGCCAAACTTGCACGGGGATATCGTCCCGAGTTTGACTCACACTCCCCGGATGGTTAGCATATACATACGAGCGCAAATCAAAGCACTTGTCTACTCATGAGAACGAGGCAACAATATATATATACACAACATCTCACACATGAGAATAAACATAACAATGTCGAGCCTAAGGCATTCAAATAAATCTCATAATCCTCACTTTTTTTTTTATACACTCTTTCTCCCCATCACTCAAATAAAACAACAATCCACGGAGTCATGGTGGAGTATAAGGAATTTATTTATAGGTTCATAATTAATTTTAATTTCATATGACCATGAGTGTAATTACAACCATAAAATAAATCCATATAAAAATCATAAACATGGCATACACAACTAATCCAAATAAGTAAAATCAATCCTTCATTTACATGCAAATACAAAATCAATCCAACATCAAATAAAAATAAATAAATAAAAACAACGAATCAATCCATCCTCTAACCAATATCTATGGATTCTAAGTTTATTTTAATTTTATATAATCATGAGTGTGATTACAATCATAAAATCAATCCATATAAAAAAAACCCCTAAACCTTGCATGCAACTAATCAAAATAATTAAAATCAATCAATCATCTAAAAACCCTAAACCTTACATAAACAACCAATCAAAATAATTAAAATCAATCAATCATCTATAAACCCTAAACCTTACTTACACAACTAAACAAAATAATTAAAATTAATCAATCATCTAAAAATCCTAAACTTTACCTACACAACTAATCAAAGTAATTAAAATCAATCAATTATCTAAGAACCCTAAACTTTACGTACACCACTAGTCAAAATAATTAAAATCAATCTATCATCTTTGTGTGAATACAAAATCAAACTAATATCAAATAAATAAATAAAAACAAAGAATTAAATATAAATCAAGGGAAGTGGATTTTGTACTCACAATTATTTTTGAAGATCAAAAAATCACTCAAAGAATTAATAAAGTCACCCAAAATAAAACCCTAAACCTTGCATACCCAACTAATGCAAATAATTAAAATCAATCAATCATCCAAAAACTCTAAACCTTACATACACGTCTAATCAAAATAATTAAAAATTAGTCAATCATTTAAAAATTCTAAACCTTACATATCCAACTAATTAAAATAATTACAATCAATTAATTATCTAAAATCTTAGACCTTACATATACATCTAATCAACATAATTAAAATTAATCAATCATCTAAAAATCCTAAACCTTACATATACATCTAATCAACATAATTAAAATTAATCAATCATCTAAAAATCCTAAACCTTACATACTCAATTAATTAAAATTATTACAATTAATTAATCATCTAAAACCTTAAACCTTACATATATATCTAATCAACATAATTAAAATTAATCAATCACCTAAAAAAAATCCCAAACCTTACATACCCAACTAATTAAAACTATTACAATCAATTAATCATCTAAAAATTCTAAACCTTACATATACGTCTAATAAACATAATTAAAATTAATCAATCATCTAAAAAAAATTCCAAACCTTACATACCCAATTAATTAAAATTATTACAATCTATTAATCATCTAAAAATCCTAAACCTTACATATACGTCTAATCAACATAATTAAAATTAATCAATTATCTAAAAAAAATTCCAAACCTTACATACCCAACTAATTAAAATTATTACAATCAATTAATCATCTAAAAATCTTAAACCTTACATATACGTCTAATCAACCTAATTAAAATTAATCAATCATCTAAAAAATCTCAAACCTTACATACCCAACTAATTAAAATTATTACAATCAATTAATCATCTAAAAATCCTGAACCTTACATATACGTCTAATCAACATAATTAAAATTAATCAATCATCTAAAAAAAATTCCAAACCTTACATACCCAACTAATTAAAATTATTACAATCAATTAATCATCTAAAAATTTTAAACCTTACATATACGTCTAATCAACCTAATTAAAATTAATCAATCATCTAAAAAATCCCAAACCTTACATACCCAACTAATTAAAATTATTACAATCAATTAATCATCTAAAAATCCTGAACCTTACATATACGTCTAATCAACATAATTAAAATTAATCAATCATCTAAAAATCCTAAACTTTACATATACATCTAATCAACATAATTAAAATTAATCAATCATCTAAAAATCATAAACCTTATATACCCAATTAATCAAAACAATTTAAAATCAATCTGTCATCTTCATATGAATACAAAAATCAAATCAATATTAAATAAATACAAATAAATAAATATAACGAATCAAATATAAACAAAGAAAAGTGAATTTTGTACTCCCAATTATTTTTGAAGATCCAAAAAATATTTGAAAAACTAATGAAGCCACCAAAATAAAATCATAATCTATCTTTTTCTTTTTCTCTTTTTCTTCTTCTTCACTTTCCACGCCACACACGCACAGCACTCTTTTTTCTTCTTCTTTGATGATCAATCTCTCTCTCTCTCTCTTTCTCTCTGGAGCTTGCCGCCGCAAACAACTCTGTTCTCCCTTTTTTTTTTTTCCACCCTTAACTCCTAAATCCTATTTGACTACCATATTGTATCATGTAATGCAACATAATTATAATATAAATATAAATATAAGATTATATATATATATATATATCTATATATATGACACCTCTTTTTTTATATATATAACAAACATAAATATATAAATATTTAAATTAATTATATATAATTAAATAACACATTAAATTAATTAATCACTACATTAAATTCATTAAATATCACATTAAATTCTCATGTAAACCACACAACTAATAAAGTCAAAAAAATAAAATAAGATAATAATAATCATAATAATAATAAATAATGACTTAACAAAATTAGGGTCGCTACAACGGTTGAGTGGCATCTATCTTCCAAGATACAATAATCTTAACCAATTTGTAGTAGCACTCCAAAACAAATTGTTCGGCAAACCAAAACCTGTGATCTAACTCTCTGAATATTTATTCTAAAACTAGAATGAAGAAATAATGCAAAAGGAAAATCTGGACAGCAAGAGAAAAGATTTTCAAACTGATTTTTCGGATGTCTCTCAGTGTAAAGACTGCTGGAATAGAATCTCAATTTATAGGCAATATAGTCCCCGAACAGGTACAACAATTTGAATGAACAGATGCACTTTTGAAAGAACAGGTGCAATAGTTGAATTCAAACAATTCTGACCGTTGTACATGAACACTACTATTCAAACATTTGAAAAGTGTCTGTTGGTGGACAAACAAAGGAACTGTTAGGAACTTTATTATTAATAACTATTTGGAATATATATATATATATATATTAAACTATTTGAATAGTTTAATAAATAAAGGAAGAGGTACAAACTTTAGGAAACCACTTAGGAACCCAAAATTTGAATTTAGAATTAAATTAAATTCCCACAATTACAAACTTTAGGAAACCACTTAGGAACCTAAAATTTGAATTTAGAATTTAAATTAAATTCCCACAATATTTTTTATTGAAAAAATTCAAATGAATTTTATCTAAAAAATTAATGTTAGACCCGAAAACGACGTCAACTTCCCATTCACTCATAAATGGTTTTGACGTTCCGTCTTCACCATGTGACTTGCCACGCGGCAAGAAACACTTCACCTCTTCGGACCCACCCCAAAAGACGTTTGCGGCCCACCAAAATTGGGTTAAAAAATATGCCTATATTAAACCATTTTTCCAACATACATAACCATCCATCTTAGAGGAAAATGCACTCTAGTGTGTATTATAAAAAGAAAGTTTATTATAATAGGAATCGGGAACTTTATATTTAAAATAAAATAAAAAAATGCCAAAATCATTAAAAAAAATTCAAATAAAATTAGGGAAAGAACCATACAGGTTTATCCAGTTACATAAGGTTAGTCATGATGAGCTTGCATTTGAAAAATTTACCAATCCAAAGCAATCCAAAAAAATTTCCTATTTATTTCCTGAACGTTTTCTTTACAAGGGAAAAATCAAATATAATGACTAAAATTTAGAGTAGGGTTTTAGCTAGATAAAATGAAGAAAAAGGGCCACAATACTCCTAGAAATTTGTCTTCTAATAGTGTGATCTATCCAAGCCTACCCCAAATGTACCACATTTAAGAGCATGTGCTACATGTTCCATTTGACGTTCCTTGTACTGAACCAATCTGCATTCCAAGCAACATAGTACTAACCATATTTCCAATTTAGTTATTGTGTCCTCGTCTGAGCATTAACCAAAGGCTTTAGTATGCTAAAACAATGGAGTGAAGAAGTAAATATATATATATATATATATAAATATGAATATTTAAAATAAAAAAGGGGGGGTGGACAAAGAAAGAAAACAATTTCAATAAGGACGTCATGACACACTAAATTGCTGCCTTATGATAAATCCTCCCACCAATCTTATTAGATTGTTGTGAAAATTGATTCCAAGCACATAGCCTCAAGATATAACGAAGTCTGCTAATGTCTAACTACATCTTACATCATCACATAAAAACCTACATAAAAACTGGCATGCCACTTGTTGCAATAAACAGAATGAGTGCAATACCTTGAAGGTGAGAGCTTTAATTGTTGTGAGAAAGAGAACTCTAGAATTCTAAATAGAAGAAAGAATTGAAAAGCCTAGCCTAGCCCACACCAAACCAAACCAAGCCTTAAGTCCCATCAAATGGAGTCGGCTACATGAATCCTTCTTCTCCATGTGGCCCTATCAAAGGCCATTTCGTTAGTCAAATTAAGTAGATCCATATCTCTATTTACAACACCAGCTAACGTTAATCTAGGCCTACCTCATTCCCTAATACTTCCATCTACCGTTACAACTAATCTTTATAAGTCAACAAGCAAGCCAAGGGGCTATATGAAGGGCGTCCACATGATTTGGACACAATGCAGACGATTCAATCATCTCCACACTACATAATATGGATTATCTTTAGTTTTGGCCTCATCAAAAACTCCAATTAATGAGACTACAAGAAATCATAGGGCATTCACCGATTTGGAAATTCAACACCAAATGAACTCTTTTATATGGATGACAATAAACCCCCCCCCCCCCAAAAAAAATGAAACAAAAATAAAAATAAAAACAACAACAACTACTACTACTTTTCCCGCCCTCTTCATTTATAAGGGGTGGATTTTGTGGTAGAGGTTATAGGTTCAACTAGGAAGTAGGTAGAGAAAAGAAGACAACCATATTCGAATCCAATGGAACATGTCTAAATAGGTTTGCCAACCATGAAATTTACTTGTATAATAACACAACAATATTTGTCTTCCTCCCTCATAAAACCACATACTTACTTTCGAGAATATCACTTAAAGAAAAAGAAAATCAATTAATGTATAGCATAATAAATAACAAATAAATTCATAGACAAAATCATGCTAGGTTCAACCATAATCATGAAATGTTGCCAATTGTTTGCAAGTGAGGGATTACCTCACTAAAGTGTTTCTCAAACTAGAAAACAATTAGTGGAATGAGAGAAATGTGGGTAAGGACTGTTTCCCTCTATAAAGTTGTACAATAAACAACTTCATTTCAATAAATAATGACATAAACCTACAAGTATTCGTCCTAAATCCAAAAGAGTTAATACAACAAAGGATTACCTCCTATAAATCAATCATCAATTACCTCCATTACTCTACATGTTCATCATAATGGCAGTCCACCATAACATTAGCTTGCATGAGGTAAGAATTCATGTGTATGGAGTCAATAATTATATCATTTCCAATGATTTTCATATAATTATTACAAGGGAAAAAAAGCTCCCCCCAACCCGCCCAATAAAAGGAAAAAAATTCTTGACTTGTCTCCTAAACCCATACTAATGTGGTTTGTGTCAAATCCAAGTTGGATCCCCTCTTGATGGAGACAACTGGCAACATAATACTTAAGTTTATAAACAATGTTGAAAATATTCTTCTAATGCTCAAACATTGATTTGGCATGTGTTGGATGATGCTGGGCCCACTTGGGAGCTAGAATAATTTAGTTTTGAGTCTTCTCTCTATTCATATCTATGTTTTTTGTGAGCTTTGGTTCTGTTTTAGGGTTGGATATTTTTTTAATTTGTAGAATTTTTGGAATTGGTCTCAAGAATGGGTTGTTTTGTTGTGCCATGAGCCTTGGTATCATTTTAATTTGTTTAACAGTTTTATTTAGTATTAGATAAGTTTTGAAAGTCAATTTTTTTTATTAGTTTTCTTTCTTATTTGGTAAATCCTAGTTCTACTTGGTTAAAGAAGTCTCCTCTAATTCTATAGTATGCTATGCATTACTTCTAATTCAATGATAAAATTATATAGAATTTTCTAGAGTTTTCAATCATCTTTTCGGTTTGTGAATTGCAACTCTAGCCCCTAGGCGTGACGCCTAAGGGATTCTAGGATTGATTCCTAGTTTTCTTCCTCTTTTTCCTTCTTTTCTGTTTAATGTTCATGGATTACAGTTTACAGCCTTTAAACAGCTTTTATTATGCCACCAAAATTCCTTTTCCCTTGAGCCCAAACCTTTCACAACCAAACCCCACACATCCCTTAGCATTCTTTTATTAAACCTAAACCTATGACCAGATTCGGACTGCTTTAAACTTGAATGTGCTGCATCACCTCTATTCCATGATAAGATTGAGGGAGGGATGATCAACCCAGAGCGTACCCTATTGCCATTCTCAAAGAGCAATAGAAAGTTTCTAATCAGTCTATTTAATATTAATGTATATTTGAAGTTTGAAGCAATAGCATATGAAATTTTTAAAGGAAAAGTTGACCATTCTAAAAAATAAAAATAAATAAATAATCAACATAGTGCATAAATTATACATATCATGTATCTAATCATATAGCAAGATACAATAAAATGCACCTATAACAAAATGTTATTATTTATCATGAGATATTGATGCTCTGTACACATTAAAAAAATCCAACAAACATGAAAGATAACAAGCAAGCAATGCACAAGTTCATCAAATACAACCATATTACAAATGATAATAAAATAAATGTTAAGCAAATTGAACTATTTTGCCTCACAAGGTATGGGTATAGAAAGGGGAAAAGACCACCACAGAAATTAATACTGCATCTATGTTGTGTCAAGTATTAAAAGATTATTTGTCAAGTAAATCAAACCTGTGCTTTTGAATCCTCTGGACCAGGGGTCGAAGAAGTACGATTTCCTAACAAACAAGATGATGGTTTTGAGGGCAACTCCTCATCAAGAGATTCAGAATACACATCCGCATGTCCACCATCCGCCTCAGCATCATTAATTAAAATTTTACCGTTGATGTTATGAGTCCGCATCTGAGAAACTAAAGACTTCTGTTTTGCAGGATCTTTCTTTCCAAGGTTGATCTCCACCTGAGATAGGTTAAATTGCTCTTCCCCAAAGGAATCAGTACCATCATTATAGGTGTGACGAGAGGATTGAGATTTCTTACTGTTGGATCTTATTTTTCTGGATGAAGAATCTTCTTTCTTATTAGAATTTCTCCTGATTGCCTTATTTTTACCCCGATTCATGGCTTCTCTAACAATCAAATAACTGTCCTGGTCAAGAGTTTCACATTGCATGTTTGTTTTAGGGCCACCAGAGCTGACAGATGAAGCAACAAAAGATCTCGATCTGAATGAAATTCTGATACTATCCTTCCAACCATCCCTACTACTAATACCCAAAGGATTATCCCACCCAGCAATTTCATCATTGCTAACAAATCTGTCACTAGATCCATCCAAACCAGTCATTGGATAAAAACTCTCTGGCCTCATTTCCGTATCATTAATAGAAAGCATTTGACCTAGAGAGCTGGCCTTACCAACTGTTCCAACATTCTGATACCTTTGGGACATTTTCCACCTCTCTGAGAGTCTCTTCTTGGCCTCCTTACTTACAGATGACACATTCGAGAGCCATGATGAAGGTCTAGGTCGGTTACTCCAGTGATAGGTCTTTCTGAGAATCGATATTGTCAGTTCTAATTCACTTCTAGAATCACTTTCAGACACATTATATGAGCTATCATCCCCAGCATATCCCTTAAATATGGAGGGCAAATCCATCGGCTCACCGTGTAAACTTTCTCTCATTTTCCTAGTAATCTCCTTAGCTTTTTCTTTGGGCTCCCTAGACTTGGGCCTCAAAAAACCTGCATCATCATTAGATGAGTTTTTCTTAACTCAATGTCCTCATTCACCAGTATCAATGGTCCGATATTCACAGTGCTTCCTACAATCTGACTAATTACCATGAAAAGAACTGGTTGATAAAACAGATTTAGTAGCATTCTGCATCTTCTCAGGATTTGGCTTCAAAACAACAATCCGTGTTGGGAGGATGTTTGTCTCACTCTCATGTTTCCCTTCTAATTCAATGTTTAGTGATTTAAGAGGTTTTTTAGCACCACGATGATTATAGAAGTGGGTAAAAAGACCATCATAATGTTTCCAACGAGAGCATTGTAAAATCCCTTTCTCTGACTTCCAACCAATGGTACTGCTTTCATACTTATCCAATTTTGATGGGTCCACATCTACCAAGTGACTGCATTTTGATCTAGGAGCAACACCTTGCAGATCAAGGAGATACTTTGTAAACAAGGAATCTGGCTATTGAAGAAACTTAATCAATAAGTCTTTGTTGGCATCCAGCATGTCAAGCATATCACAAAATTCTTTTGAATTATGAAGCTTGTCATTTGTGGAAAGATATTTTGCAGCCATGAACTTCTGTTGAATGAACACCATCTCTACCTCAAATAGCTGTGAGTTTATAGTCCTTTTTGCTGGGTAACTACTTCTCTCAACCTTTGATGTTTCCAAAACTTCATACTCATCCTTGCATTCTTGTTGTGCCATTGAGTCTTTCCTATTTGATCGGTGTTCATATGGTTTTCCATCCCTTTGCGATGATACTGATGCAGTCCATTGTCGATAAGTTTCTGAGAACCCTTTATGTGAAGACCCGACCCAACTTTTCACCTTTTGTTTGACACCGTCAATGAACGGAGGTCACATCTCATATTTAATAAGTTCATCAATGTCATGTTAATAAATATTAGTTATACTTCGCCATCCGTGGCGGACCTATAACAGAGCAATAATTGATAATCCTCTTCGAGTGTGTCAAAAACGGAACTCATAACGATGTATATATATATTTTTTATTTAGGCGAAACGGATCACACCATCAAACTCAGAATGTCGAAATTAGCCAACAGTGATTAAATGGAATTTTTCTTAAACCGATTTTCGGACAGCCCGGATGTCCGCACACTGCGTTTTATCCGAGCAGTGCAATTTGTGGTGGTAAAATCAGCCACCATGGCTGTAATTTCTTGGTGAGGTGAAAGATATATCCACCTCACTCCCCTTTTTACCACATACTCCACCATTCAATCCTAGCCATTGATCCTACCTACCCATTTCTTCCTATATATATCCTATATGTGCAGAAACTTCATCTTCTTGCTGAAAATCTGTAGATTTAAGAGAGAAAATCAAACACTTTCATCTTTGTTCTTCAAGCTTCAAGTCTAGGTAAATTCCTCTCTACATTTACTTCAATTCCATAAGTTAAAACCTTCATTTCTTTCCTTTGATTTCATGTTACAATGAACCATGAATCTAAATCCTAAAATACAGATTTAGACTTTATTTCCTCCCATTGATATCATGTTGCAATGAACCATGAGGCTAAAGCTCAAAACAAGGATTTTACCCAACAAATAGTTTTTTTTTTCCTGAACAAACAATCTACTTTGAAAATTCGTCAAAACATATTTAGGCCACTTTAACGGTTGATTTTTGGACCAGAGTTAAATTAGAGTGTTATATTTCCAATCCAATTTGTTTCAACTCGATTCAACAGGTAGATTGTTGTGGAAATGATTTTTTTAGAAACTGCAACGGATTTGAACCAGCTTTGTTTTACTGCCATTCTACCCTATTTATGAGCATTTTTGGGAGACGAGTCCTCATGAAAAAGTTTCATAACATCTTGATTGATAACCCTGTAAAATTTCAAGATATTTTAAAGTGTTTTGATTAGGATTTTAGCCTCTGATCTAAAGTGCTGCAAACTAAGAATTTCTGGACCACAAGAGAAGAACCCCTTTTAAATTCTACACTTCGGGATTATGGTTTGAATATTTATTTCGTGCTTAGAATTAATTCCCAGACCTACTATAATTTAGTTTTCATACGTTGTGTTTAGATCTCGATTCCGGTTGATTTTACCAAACTTCGTGTACATTTAGGTGAGTTCATGCTTACGTTTTTTACATGTATTTGAATATAATGACATGCTTTGATCGATGAATTATTTTGGAGCATGAGATTGCATTGATTTATGAATAACCGAATAAACATATGATTTTAAACTTTAGCAAGTATGCCTATGATTGGAAAAGTACATTGAATACATTTTGAAAATCATGTTATGTTTTAGAAAACAGGAGCTAACGGGATAAGCCGACTCACATGTATTGCTTATATACATATTGTTTTTATGAAGCCATGGTTAAGACATTGTTATAAAACTCTTGCAAATGTAATAACGTACATTCGAACGGAACATCCCGGACGTTGGGGGAAATTAAAGATACCAATGGGTGAGGCGTTATAAGGGTGGTTGTTGGGACGCGGCCATCGTCCCTTGGCATGATCATGACCACTTGATATTAGTATGGGTAGCTCCCTACTTCTCTGGCAACGTATCCAGTCGAATGGACATATGTATGTATATTTTGATATATATATATATATATATAAGAGCATTTATTCTGTCTTTTCAGCCATTGGGCTTCTGAATGTGAACTGTTATGCTTGAAATTTGAAATATTTATGTTTGAACCATGGCAAAGTTGTAAATTGTGTAAATATGTTCTCACAAGCTTTATAGCTCACGAGTGTGTTACTAACCCATTTCAGGTAAGGAGAATGCTTAGTGGATAACCAAAGGCCTATTTTTGTGGTGTCTCGTGGCCTGGGATGGATTCTAGACCTATAGTTTTATATAAGCCATGTATTACCTCGTTTGTTGGCATAGGGCCAAGTTATTGTTGTAACTTAACTTTCCTTTATGACTTGTATGACTTATATAGCAACGCTCTAGTTAAATGTAATCACCTAGTATTTGCGATGATTTATTTTTTTGTTCTCTAAACTAGTTAGTAGTAGGCCTAGGGTGCGAAATGAGGCGCTGGCCGGTCGCGATTCCGATTAGCCCCTATTTCGAGTCGTAACACTTTATGTTGTCTATGAAGAGGCTACTGAGAAGGCAGCCTATCAAGACCCATCAATCTGGCAATAACACTTGGTGGCCGTCTCCTGGACTCCGTTTCTTTTGACATTTCTTCTGCTAATAACTTCTTTATTGGAATGCTAGTAACTCGTCTAGAAGAGCTACTCCACAACTCACATGAGAACTACATATGCAAAATGAAATTTAAATACAAAAATTTAGTATAACCAGATAAAAAAGAACCACTATTGAGTGTTTGACACATCACAAAAGAAACATTGCTTTGCTTTTGCAATGACTATTCAAAAGTCAATGTGAAAAATTAATAACTTCAAATCATAAAGCTCAAATATAGATACAAAACATGAAATCAACGTACCAAATCTTCTTTAGTGGTGCCATTGCTGTAAGAACTATGATTTGATGCCAATTTTGGTAGACTTCTTTGTCTTTGAATCTGCCTGTTTCCTGGATGATCATTCCAACATGACATATACATGTTACTATGCGCAGAGATGTAAGCAAATTGTGTATGTAGGATTTCAAATTGCCAAAACCAAATAAAACAACGAATTGAAACAACAGACAATAAGAAGAACAAAATTATGAATCTCATCTAAAATGCTAAATTTATTTTAAAATATTGTGCAACCAGACTCCAAAAACTCAAAAAGATCAAAATTTAAAATAAATTTTAAAAAAAAGATCAATTCTGATTTTTTGAAGAAAAATAGGGATATGCATTGTTACCAAATTGCATGAAGGGAAAAAAAAAAAAAAAAACTGATATTTGCAAAATTTTTAAATCAAACCCCACACCTTGGTGCGTCCTGTTACAAACATACAAAATAAGACTACAAGCTTGGATGACGATGATACCTCGTATTATTGTTTCATTTTTTGAACATAAACTCATTTGTCAAATTGTTTTTTATTTTTTATTTTTTGAAACCCTCAGTTTTTTAGTAAAAAAATTTGATTTACATAAAAGGATTTTATATATAAAATTTATTTAGAATAATGTGATAGTTATATTTTAAAATTCAAAGACAATAATAAATGTTCTAATTTGAAATGAAAATGTCTCACAAGACATATTACTACTGTGAAATTTTATGTACAAAAATTTGTTGGTAAATTACATTAACCAACTTAAGGTTTTTTTAAAAAATATAATAAATTTTACAAATTTTATTTGTCACATTGAACTAATATAGATAATTTTTTTTCAATCCATATGAATAACAAATTGTTGATGAAAAAATATTAATTACCGGTGAGTTAGAATTTTAAGGAACTTGATTTATTTTTCTAAATCCTAAATTTACTCCTATCTAATTGTGTTTGTGTAACTTTATAAGTACTTTTAGTTTTTAAAAATTATTTTTACACAAAAAAGAAAAAGAAAAAAAAAATACTCTACGCTAAAATTAGACTTATTTTTTTAAAACTGAATGATGTGTTTTCATAGATCAGAGATGAAAAGAACAATTGCATGAAGTTAGTCGGACTTGGCTATAACAGGACAATATTTTCTGGTAAAAATTGGAACGCAACAGTTTCTGTTTTCGAAAACATGAAAAACAAAAACGAAACAAATTAAAACACATAAACTACCAAACAGAGTATAAAAAAAGTACATGGTCATTCCAAAAACAAACCTGACGTAGACTCATGATGAGGACTCAAACTGTGATGATGAAGACCAAGAACCGAAACAGGACTCGAATTCTCCGAAACACACACGGGTTGTTGGACTTTCTTAGCTATTTTGTTTCGACTCTTTTTCTTGTTCCCAATCTTCGATTCACTCCATGTTTCCTTCTGATTTACATTCTTAACTCCACTTTTTTTTGCTCTCAAACTTCCACGAGGTTGTCTCTGAACAACAATAACCTTATTCTTATGATCCAAATTAACATTGTCAACCTTCGAAGAACAATTTCCATAGACCCTATTTGGCTAATCTTCCTTTCTCCTAAAAACCTTCCTCTTGTTTTCAAACTTTATCTCTCTTAAATTCTCTCTGTTTCTTTTTGTTTTCATCACTTTTTTCTTCAAATCTTTCGAACCCATGTCAGAACTCAAACCCATTTTGTTCCCTCAATTTCCACCTACTTTGTCAAAGTATTGTTGTTGGAGAAAGGTTGGAACTTCGCAAAACGATAGTGATGTTTTGACTAGACCCATGAGTGTTGCGACTACTTCTAGGGTCTTGACTTGGGTTTTGAAATCTTTTTTTGGGTTATCAAAGGTGGTGGTGGTTGGGATGGTGGTGGTGGGGTCGGTAATGAGATCGAATGAATGGGTTGGGAGACTGTTGGTGTAGAGGAGGTGACAGAGGATGCTGGAGTAATACTTGGAAGTGGAATTCTATGACTCAGTCATGTTTGAGAGAGAGAGAGAGAGAGAGAGATTGTGTGGAAAGGCAGCAAAAACTGTGTGTTTTGAAAGAGAATTAGGTAAAAGGTGGTTCTTATTTTAAGACTTATTAGGTAAAATATTTATATAAAAAATTAAGATGGTTAAATATTAATTGTTATATATTCAACCAATTTTATTATTATATGTTAGAGCATTTAGAAATTTTATTTTTACAATGATTATTTGTTATTCATTAAGTTTTTAAAATTTATTTAATTATTTCCCTTTCAAAAATCAATATGACAAATTTTTTAAATTCATATATTTTTATTCTAAAATAATGAAATATTAGAACTTTGTCATTTTTTTATAACAAAGCATAATTTTAATTATTAATTGTTAATACATCAATTTTAATTTATCTATACTATATGTTACAGTAAAGAAATATTTGGAGCAAAACACTTGAATTTATATATAAAGTTTTATTTACAAGAGACAAAATATAAAAAATTTAAATATAATTATTGTATTTTTAATAAATTATATATTATTTTATCCCGTGCATAGCACGGGTGATATGCTAGTTCTATCACAATGCAATTCATGTTATCTCTATATGTAAATCATTTATTTTGTAAAATTTATCGAAAAAATCATTCGTGTAAACAATTAAATTAATAGAGTATTGGTAGATGATAAAATCATATTATTATTATATAATATAAGTAAAAGTGTTGTAGCCACTTTCAAGTTGAAAGTCTCACTCTAATTTTCTCAATTTTTTTGAATTTTATAACACTTAAAATAAACATGTCATTCTATGATTAGCTCAAAATATAATTTATATAAATTAAGGTAATTTTTAATCCTCTAAATCATTACCAAAATTTATTAGTATTGCTTCCTTAAATTTTGTGATTATTATTCCTAGAATTACCTTATTCTAATTGGAATCATAATCTATATGATTATACATACCAAACTTCAAAGACTTCTATAATTATATTTAAAAAGTTTAGGAAATATAACAATGGGAAGAGAGCTGCATATTAGGTCCTCGATTTTTGGTTTTTTTATTTTATTTTTATTATTCCTTAAAACACCATCACAACATAATTCTTTAAGTATATGGGGAAAAAAATAGAAATACAAAAAGAATTATTCAGAAATTTTAGCTTGAAACAAATATGTCATCTATTTTAGCTTGTTAAAGAATTATTTGTCGTCTATTTTTTTTGAAATAGATATGCTTTAAATATATAGCTATTGATATTCAATTATCTTAATTTTTTATATGAATATTTTAATTAACGAGTTTTAAAAAATGAACTGTTCAAATCATCAGAATCGATTCTAAAATTGATCTACTAAATCCAAACACTCTCTCAAATTAAATAACTTTTAAAAAAAAGCCAAATCCTTTCTAATACCATGGCATGCCTTATGTGTTAATTATATGTACACAAAAAAAAAAAAAAGTTATAGATAAAACATGTTGAGTAATTTTTTTAGGTAGTTAAATAAATGGATAAATTATAAATACACATCCGAGATTTATTTAAAATATGAATTATTTCATGTGATTTTAAAAATTATATCATGTCTCTTGAAGTTTTTTATTTCATAACAAATGGTCATTTTACCAATAAATCATATAGTCACAGCTATTATTGATGTCAATAGCATATTTCAATAAATAATTCAACCAATTTCATTATTACGATGATTATTTCTTACTGATTAAGTTTTTAAAATTTATTTGATTATTTCCCTTTCAAAAATCAATATGAATTTTTTTTAAAATTCATATATTTTTATTCTAAAATAGTGAAATATTAGAACTATATTATTTTTTTTATAACAAAGCATAATTTTAATTATTAATTGTTAATACAACAATTTTAATTTATCTATACTATATGTTATAAAGGAATATTTGAAACGAAACACTTAAACTTATATATAAAATTTTATTTACGAGAGACAAAATATAAAAAATTTAAATATAATTATCATATTTTTAATAAATTATATATTATTTTATCCCGTGCATAGCACGTGTGATATGCTAATTCTATCACAACACAATTCATATTATCTCTATATGTAAATCATTTATTTTGTAAAATATATGAAACAAATCTTTCGTGTAAACAATTAAATTATTAGAATATTGATGGATGATAAAATCATATTATTATTATATAATATAAGTAAAAGTGTTGCAGCCTCTTTGAAGTTGAAAGTCTCACTCTAATTTTCTCAATTTTTTTGAATTTTATAACACTTAACATGCACATGTCATTTTATGATTAGCTCAAAGTATAATTTATATAAATTAAGGTAATTTTTAAATCCTCTAAATTATTACCAAAATTTATTGGTATTGCTTCCTTAAATTTTGTGATCACCTTATTCTAATTGGAATCATAATCTATATGATTATACATACCAAACTTCAAAGACTTCTATAATTATATTTAAAAAGTTCATGAAATATAAGAATGGGAAAAGAGCTGCATATTAGGTCCTCAATTTTTTATTTTTATTTTTTTCTGCTTTAAAACACAATCACAACATAATTTTTTAACTATATGGGGAAAAAATAGAAATACAAAAAGAATTATTCAGAGATTTTAGCTTGAAAAATAAGCGAATTGTGCAAATTAAATTATGAATATGATCCACATATTTTAAATGAGAGATGGATATTCACATTCTCTATTTAATATTAGTTGTTGTTCATCTAATGTGAACATTCACGTCATCACGTACAATCAACATTTAGATGTATGGGAACTACCAAAACATAATGACAATCAATAAAGAACCGTATTTAATTTTTTGTGTATAACATATATCAACATTAAATAGTGGTGTGTAGCTAATCCATTTTTTTGGAGTGAAGATATGGGGAATAAGAATGGTCATGGAAACAACCAAAACATAATGACAATCAACATTAAATATCAACATTAATGGGGGCATGAGAGCTTGAGGGTGTTTTGGTCCTCTTATCTCAAACACTTAATGGAATAATTAAAAAAAATATAAATTGGATGGAATAAAACTCTTAGAAATGGGATTTATAAAAAAAAAAACTCCATTTTTTCTTCTTTTTTTTTTGTCGTCTATTTTTTTTTTTGGGTAAAAAATGCAATAAATTGAACTAGTTACAGTTATCGGATCAACTTAATTTTTTGTGTGAATGAAATACACAAAATACCCTACAAAATGAACCGTTTGGATTATCAAAACAGAACCCGTAGTGAGCCCCACAAGCTAGAACAACCCTATCCATTCCAAAACAGTGACTGGAGGGGATCCTCCTCCTTTTAATTATAAAACGTTAATCAAAATAAATTTTCACATAACTATTATAAATATACTGAAATATGATATTTAATAATATTACAAAGTAATTCAAACTAGTTAAATTACACAACAATACTTAGGTATACTAATATACTATTTCTTCAATAAAATTAAAGACAATGAGATTACAATTTTCAATCAATCTAATACAGACGAGACAAAATGATTCTTCTTGAGAAACAAAAATAATGATATATCCTTGTAAGGATTGAAGAATTTTGTGCTTTAAGAAAAGGTTGTTTTTCTTTTTATCTTTCTTTTTTTTTATATATAAATTTTTTAAACAAAAAAAAAATCACAAAATTGATGTCGTAAACAAAAAACATCTTCACGGGTGTTTTATTTTAAAATAAAATGCCCATATTAAATTATATCATTTTATACAAAAATTATGTATGAATTTTTTATATCATTATTAAAAAAAATAATATCATGATATTTATTATGTTAACAGAGCTGCTAGGTAGCTCGAACATTCCTTGACCCGAATGGCTCGAGGTACCAAAACAACATCGTTTTGGCACCCCTTTTTTTTTTCCCCTCTCTTCTTCCTCCCCTTCTCTTTTTTCTTCATATTCTCTCTCTCTCTCTCTCCTCTATTCAAACCCAAAATCGAAACAGCTCCCATCCCTCTCGAAGCAGCTCAGGTTCGTGAAATCGCCGATCCCTCTCATTCTCTCGCTCCCTCTCGTCCTCACGCTCTCTCTCATCCCATTAACAATTGCAGAGATAGAGAGAGAGAGAGAGAGATCTCAGATCCACTAGAAAAAAAAAAGAGCAAAATAGCAAAACTATTTTGCAGAGCAAAGAAACAGTTGGGCTGGTTTGATTTGTTTGTTTAATGATAAAATGGTGTGATTGAAGAGAAAATGCGGGATCACAATTTAGAAAGAGATGTTATGTGCAAATGTGATGGTTTGATTCTCTCTCTATCCTACTTCTCTCTCTCTCTCCTCTATTCAAAACCCATTAACAATTGCACAGATAGTTAAAAACAATGCTTGAATATTGAATAGCGATAACATAGCCAATCAGCCTACCAAAAAACCATTCGCCCGGCCAAGTTTTTTAATATTTATTTGATTGGAGGATTGGCAATTCATAGTTATAGACACCAAGCACTTGGCTTTTTAAGAAAATGAGATTCACTTATATATATATACACAGTTCATAGGGATGGTTATGGACACCAATACTAGTAGTGACCTACAGTCACAGCCACAAATCAAAATCAAAACCCAAATCAGACAAAATCAAACAAAATCAAACCCAAATCAGTTCAAAATCAAACCTAAATATGTTGAATGAGAGTGTTTGAATGCTTTTTTGTTTTGAAGAATAGAGATAGAGAGGAGGGGAGAGAAACAGATAGAGAGGAGAGAAAAATTTTCACTTTTTGGGTCACTCAAGCCTCAAGAATTCGAGCTACGGTGCATTTCTGTTATGCTAATAAGGTTACACTCACCATATTTTTACATAATATCTAATATGTGATATACACAATGATTATTGTAATGATATCCATAAATCTCATTCATATTCATATTCATATTCATATTCATATTCAATCATTAATAGTTATGTGTGCTAAACAAAAAAAATGGTATAAAATTATGATAAAACATAAAATTAATTATTTTTTTAAACATTTTTTTTTTGGTTGATAAATATATTTTTTTGAACAATTTTAATAGTGTCAATTTATGCAACCTCTCAAAAATTTTATATAACACTACATAATTCTAAAAAAAATTCAAAGTTGAGTGGTTTCAATTGAACCCACTATTTTATGCAAAGCTCCGCCCATGCCTATGACAATTCCAAAATTTAATAGTTCCCCTAGTGGAAAATATGGTGGGAACTCTATCAAACGGATGGTCCTCTCAATGCTGTGGGCAAGTCCAATTCAGGCTTAGATTCATCGAGGGGAGCGAAATAGTAGTCAACCACGTCCTTGGTCACTTCTAAACTTGAAGGCTCCCACTGCAAATTTATACTTATAAACCGATCAACGACTTATTTTGAAAGAAATTGAAGATTAAATTCGAAGTAGATGGTGCAATGAAGATAAAGATTATGAGGGTACCTTTGGAGCAAAATCCTTATCAACCAGTTGTGCATGAACACCCTGTACAAGTTGATGGAAACAGACATGAACCTACTGCCTTGTTCGGGAAGAACTAAATAAGCAGTTTTTGGGTGAAAAAAGTAAAAACAAGTTTGTTTGTTTGTTTGTTCGTGATGCCTTCTCCATATAAAAAGAAAAACAGGGGAAAAAAAGGTTATTTTTAGCAATTATCAAACACATCACTTTTTTTATTTTTAAATTCTAGAAAAGCAAAATAACTACTAAAAAAAGTAATTGGAAAACCACACCTAAGAAGGAAGTGTCCAAAGTGTAATCTAAATAAGACATCACAAAAGCCCATACCTCACAGAAATCATTAGAGACCTGTTTGGTGATCCAATTCAAGGACAAACGATACTCACGAACAAGACAACGGTCCAAAGATTGAAACCTACCTTCTCATATCTAATTGCAGAAGAGAAACTGTAAGTCAAATAATAGGTAATAAGAAGCAATCCAAGCAGAATCCATTAGAATGCAACGATTAGGAACTCACAGATTGTAAAGTGACTTTCAAACTCAACTGGGATGTCTCTTTCAGTTTCTTGAGGGCTTTGTACTCCATTCATCTTCCCAAAAATAATTCGAACAACAAAAAAACTAAATGACTCTTGAAAATAACATCCATTACGTAGCCCTTTGCGTGTGTGCAGATGTGGATGTCTGTATGTCCGAAAAAGAGACTGTATCTCTTGTTGGAATATAACTAATCCTATTTTACATAGACTTTTCTAAATGTGTAAAAACAATACCCATATGGGACAGTTGACGCATGGAGTATGAGATGTGTCTGACAAACATATCTAACAATTCAACTATTCCATATAACCATTCATATAACTCTCACATTATGCAGCATGAAATGCTTTGTCACCTTGTAAATACTATTTTATCCTATAAAATAAAATATGAATATTGGTTATATCTTGTGTCCTTGAACATAGGAATTAGATGAATCTGACACTGGGATACATACTTGCACCCAGCACTTGTATCCAAGTCCACGTAACATAGGTATGGATTCCAAGTCTTATATTTTCAATCAAACTAAAAGGAAAAAAGAAAGTAATATAATATCAACCCTCAATAACAGAAGGATCATCTGTGATCAATTTACCGAGGCGTGCTTCAACTGAAGCAAGTCTCTGTTATGAAGAGTGAATTACTAAAAGCTACTTACACATTGAAATAAAGCATGAATACACTCATTGAAGAAAAAAGGAACTAAAAACAAACTGCATTCAGTGAATAATGTGTAGCAAGGCCACAGGCGATCATTTCCACTCCGTTAAGTTTTTCCCCTGTTAGAGCCAAGTATTCCCCTGTAAAGGGAAAAAAAAATAAAAGGATTTTAAATTTTGCAAATAATTTTCTGCATTTATATAAGAAAGAATTTAACTCAACTTGGCAATCTATAATGACATGGGTAAGGCCATAAAGATTATAGCCCACCATTTAGGGCCCAACACATAACTCAAATACGAAAGTCCAACATTGCTGAAGCCCTACTGTAAAAATATTGAAGTATATTGTAAAAATATTGAAGTATATTATTGATTGATGTATTACAAGATTGATTAATTACAATTCCTATACAATCTATATATAGAAGAAAATGTGGTAGTAGGTGTAGTGGAGGTGATAGTGGAGTAGGTGAAGGTAAAGATGGCAAATTCTAACAGCCCCCCGCAAACTCAAGGAGGAGAGAAACTAACCAACTTGAGTTTGGAGAGAGTAACAAAACAAGAAAATACATAAAAATAAAAAAGGATAGGAGACACTGTATGGTCGTGTCAGACCGTTGGTGAAGACACTGTATGGGGTGTCATAACGTTGTAGAGGACACTGTATGGTGGTGTCAGACCGATGTAGAAGACAGTTTATGGGGTCATGTCGGACCGTTGTAGAAGACAGTTTATGGGGTCATGTCGGACCGTTGTAGAAGACAGTTTATGGGGTCATGTCGGACCGTTGTAGAAGACAGTTTATGGGGTCATGTCGGACCGTTGTAGAAGACAATGTTGTGACAGTTTACGGAGTCTTGCTGGACCCTTGTAGAAACTAACCGGAATCTATGTCGGGACAGTTTATAGAGTCTTGTCGGACCCATAAAGGAGCTAACCGGAATCAATGTCGGGACAGTTTACAGAGTCTTGTTGGACCCTTAAAAAAGCTAACCGGTATCAAATGTCGGGACAGTTTATAGAGTCTTGTCGGACCCTTAAAAAATCGCATCCTCAAAAGGTGCGCTCAATTTTTCAAAAGGCGTGCCATCAAAAGGCGTGCCGGACATGATGGCGAGGCACTTGGGCGCCTTGGCTTGCGTGCCCGTTTGTCGGCTGGTGGCAAGAGGCGCGCGATGCGCGTGGCTGCCTCGGCTATAAGACAGAGGCTGAGGCTGAGGCAGAGAAAAGCTGCGAAAAACCTCTGAAAAAACAAAAACTCTTCTTCGTTTTGCTGAGAGAGATAGTCTGTAATATTCTGAAACACTCTGTTGCCCAGAAAATGGCTTCATCGTCTTCCCGCGGGCTGCTCACCCTCTTTCCCAACCTCAACGAGTCAACAGGAGAGAGAACTGGTGCGGTGGCCAGTGAACCTCAACCAAACACCGCTGGGTATACTCCGTTGAACTTTCTGATGCGGTCTGTGGAGCAAAGAATGGCAGTGCTGTCGGATGTGGAGGCCAATCAGTATACTTTGAAGTCATGTGTGGAAACCATGACTGCGGTTACAAATTTGTCGAACCGGCTGCAGAGTAGGACAAATGAGGTGCAGCAGTTAAACGCCCAACTGGCTCTGCTCCAACGCATGTATAAGGATGCGCGAGCAGAGATAAGTGTGCTGAAAGCAGAAAATAAGGAGCTGAAGCGGAAGGCCACGGTGATGTTCCGATTTGGAGGGCCGCCATATGCTGCAGTAGAGGAGCAGGGGGTAGTGATCGTGGGAAATCCGGAGGCAACACCGTCAAGGGCCGTCCAAGACGGAGGCAAGAAGAAAAGACCTGCAGCAGAGTAGAGAAAAAATCCCACTGTGGGTGTGGTGGTGTGATTTTTTTTTTTTTTTTTTTTATTTGTTTTTTTTTTTTTGTGTAAAATGGTGAACGGGGTGAGCCCCGACATGAATAAAAGGAAATGAGTTTGGTGTGAACGGGGTGAGCCCCGACATGAATAAAAGGAAATGAGTTTGGTGTGCAGTTCGTCTTCTTCTTCTTCTTCTTCTGTTTTTTTTTTTTTTTTTTTTTTTTTGCAAAGAAATAAAGAAAAATAAATACAAATAATGAATTGGGAATCAAGACGGAGGAGAGAGGGGACAAGGCACATGGGTGTCGTGGTGTAAAGGAAATAAAAGAAAAAAGAAAGAAATTGAGTGGGTGACCCAGTAGATAGGTTAGTGGAGAGGGGAAGGAATTAAAAAATTAAAAGAAATAGAGGCAGCCACGTGGGTGGGTATGGGAGTGTGTGTTGTTTGTCTGAGAGAGAGAGAAGCCTAGCAATCTAGAGAGAGAAGAGAGAGAGCCCCGACACTGGCCTAGGTTTCAATCGAAAAATCTCACAACTCTCTGAAATTCGACAAACAGTTCAACAACATCATTCGACCTCTTTCTCTCTTTCTCCAGATCAAATTGATTCTGCTGCGAGGGAGTATAAAATGGATACTGAGCGAAACACTCCCATTTTCGCTTCTGAATAACATCTTTGTGAAGATGGAGGGTGTTGAAGGAAATGGTGCTGTTGTCGAGTCTGGTTCTCACTCGGTGGGCGAAGAAGGGAAAGACTTGAACAACTGTGAAGCGGGTTTCTGACTGACATGGATAAAGCTCAAAATAGCTTGGAAAAGAAAGGTGATGGAACCAATTCGGAAGGAAGAAAAAGACCCCTGCAGTTCTTGGTGAAGATTGTTTTCAAGTCATGAATAATGAAACTGAGAACATGATCCCCTTGGATCCTTCTTGTGGTGAAGACTACTCAATTTTAGAGGGAGAATGCAGTGAGGAAGATGACAGTGATGAACAGTAGCATTCAAAGACCTGCCTTATTTTGGTTACAGGAAAACCCAATTTTAATTCTGGATCTCCACAAGATGGGTTGGAATATCTTAGGCGCGTAAGGTGGGAAGCAGCACAAATTCCCAAAGTGAAGGTTTCCAAGCTTGAAACAAGCAAACTGAGCAAAGAACAGACTATTAATCAGCTGTTGACAGAGATGGATGGGTTTTCGGGGAATTCGGGTGTGATTGTGTTGGCTGCGACGAATCGGCCAGATGTTCTTGATTCAGCATTGGTGAGGCCTGGGAGGTTGAAAAACTCCAGCGGGCAGCGAAGGCATGGTTGCCGGCTGGCTGCCCGCCGGAAAGAAAGGATATATGCCTAAATCTTATGGCTCTGATACCATGTAAAAATATTGAAGTATATTGTAAAAATATTGAAGTATATTATTGATTGATGTATTACAAGATTGATTAATTACAATTCCTATACAATCTATATATAGAAGAAAATGTGGTAGTAGGTGTAGTGGAGGTGTGGTAGTAGGTGTAGTGGAGGTGATAGTGGAGTAGGTGAAGGTAAAGATGGGAAATTCTAACACCTACGTAGCAATAAGAACCTATGACAGCAAGACACATGGCAAGAGAAGGGCAAGCCACATAAGCAGACAAAGATCTGCAAAGTTATTGCCACTGCACAACGCCATTAATGAAGCCCCTTACAGCATTTATTGCGATAACCCCTCTCCGTCGAGACAGAACGCCTTCACCATGAACAAGGTAAGCTAGAGCATAGACTTTTGGCCAAGGTGACAGGTCAGAAGGGACAACGAAATGAGTATCGGAGGATATAAGCAAACGTCGAAGACAAGAAGAAGGTTAAGATTTTTTATCTCTAATTCATCTCTACATTCCACTTCTCTCTCTAACTTGCTCGTCGGAGGGTTCGCTGGGGGACTCCCCGTTCCCCGTTGAACTCGTGTGCAGGTCTTCTAGTGGGCTTGATCACTTGGACACCGGTTTGGGAAGCGTAGATTAGCCCGATCCATTCCATCTGGAACTCGCTGTATCATCAGTTAGGGCCGTCTGTGGGAAAGGTTTTTGTTCCGCGCGCCGGTTGTTCTCATTGTCGCCGGAGACCCTCTGTAACGACCCAATTTTGGCAAGGTAAAACCCCACCAAGAGGGTGCACCTCAAACGCTATAGCACCTTTACACCACAATTCCTGTATAATTCTTACATCACATCACCACATCACCAAAAGTGCATAAGATCTTTCAATTGCCCAACATATATGAGATGATCTATTCAAAGACAAAAAGTATTATCATGCTACAAGATAGTTCCCAAGCATTTCCTCCCCAAAAAATAATACATACTAATCACGAATCCATCAATACATCCAACTTCATAAGCAATATTTACAATCAACCTCCTTCATAAAAAAAAATAAAAGGTAAACTTACATCCTAGAATGACCCTAAGCAAAACCTCAACTACAAGATGCCCACCTTTGATCCTTCAAAAAAATTTCTAGTCTTCCAAGTTGAGGCGAGCCACTCAAAAGTCTATGAATCTGAAACAAAAAATTATTTAAAAGAATGAGCTAAAGCCCAATGAGTATACCAATACCATGGAGTTATAAAACTTGCTCTTTCCAATTGGGTTCAAAATAAAGATAATAAACATAAGAGCTTAATTGGACTGAAATTTATACAAAATAAAAATAAAAATAAAAATAAAAATAATGAAAGTAAACAAAAATACAACTTTTCAATACGTTAAGATTTCATATCCATCATACGAACCACTACATAGCCTTAGGGTCGCGCTACCTCGCGACTTAGGTGGTGATGGTACCGTTACCCAAAACATAACCATAGGAACATAACTCATGTCAACGTAGCACTTCAATTCTCATTTCAATGTTTCGGTCCCCAGGACCCCTTATATATACAATGACCCTTGTGGTCCTTAAAACATTTCAGTCCCCAGGACCCCAAAGCATTTTGGCCCTTGTGGCCCCAAAGGCTATATTTGGTTATATGATCAAAACAAAAAAAAATACCCTTGTACAACGTTTCATTGTCATTCAATCATCATCATCATAAAATTTGAAGGACTCAACTTAAATAAATTCTCATAAAAAAATTAGTGCTTCATTATACAAATGAAATCATATATTTATTTAAACTCAACTATTGGCCTCAATAGATTTATAGATTTATAGATTTTTCTTTTTATACATATACCATGATGAAATGTATCATTCACTTCCTTTAATTCAAAATTATCTTCAAACTTTATAATAAAGATAGAGGTAAGGTAATTTCCATGGTAAGTATACTCACCTCCAAAAATAGCAAAAGCATAGATTGAGACTCTACAAATTAATTCCCAAGAGGTGTAGAGACGCCTTCCTCCAATCCTAACAATTAATAAATAGGACCTAAAATTAGGAAAAAGTTTTCAATAAAAATTACAACATCTACAAAAATGATCCTAAATAAAATTATGCTAAGGAATGACAAGCTAAAGAACTCCTCCAACTTCAAGTCACCCAAACAAATAACTTATCCAATCTCCACAACACCCATCCTTTGTACATCTTTGAGTTAGTAACTTTTTAAATATCCAATCAATTTATATGCACAATACCACCATCAATTAACTACAAAAGTCAAAAATCAACATTTTTTATAAACTCAACAACTTAAGCAAAATCTCTTCAATCACTTATAAAATTCCTCCACAGAACATAGAGATACCCAATCCACCATTTATCAAATCAATTTCAACATATAAATTTCCTAACACCAAAATTCCCAATTTTTACATCACATTCAAACCCTAGATTAACCCAAAATCTTAATCTCCAAAATAACCATCAAATTGATCAATTTTTTTTAACATGTAAAACATTCATAGAAACTAATTGAGATTATAAAATTCAACAATCAAACCCCAAATCATAATAGATCTAAAATACAAAAATTTCATCATCTCTAACTCAAAATATGTAAAACCTTAGACTAAACTTTTAGAGAAAGATTCTTACCAATTACAAGCCTCTAATCCATCAAGAAAATAAACCCCATGCTTTGATTCTTCAAAAGATTAAGAAAAATCTAGAGTTGGTACTTCTATTGTGCTATTTTCGGATGGATTTAAGGAGTGGCCGACCGGACCTTTTTTTTTCCGGCGAGATAAGGTGGCCGGCGGTGGTGGAGATGGTGGGTTAAGGTGGCGGTGTAAGGGTGGAGCAAGGGTGTGGTGTTTGGCCACCAAGGAAGTAAAGGAAAATGAGAGAGAAGTTAGAGAGGAAAGCATGAAGACAACGATGTAAACAAAACCAAAAAAAATCTGCACTTTTTTTTTTTTTTTTTGTGTTGAAATGGGGTGTTTGGTCACACCTACTATCAAGTTTGGAGTTGGGTTTAGATATCCTAAATGGAGTTTGACATAGGAGTGTGTTTGGCTCTAGATGATTGTTGGGAATATTATACCCTCTCCCAATAACCCCCTCCTACCACCTGTGAAGGTGGATGGTCACAACTAGATCCATGGCTTCTCACCCCAATGTTCCCGATCATCAAGCAGACCCTCCCATTCTGAATAACCCACCACAGTATTTCACCGAGCTCACCAACAGCATTAACCGCTTGGCCGAGCAAAACCAAGCCCTGATTAATGCTCTACTCCAAAGAAACCTTCATATGCCTCCTCCACCACCTTCAGATATTCCACCTAACAAGAACGAGCCCCGAGCCATACTATCCTGCAACCTAATCCACCCAACCTAGAAAGCTTGTAAGCTCCCCTCTCGGATATAAACCTGCCACCCCGGGCCCCGTATCCATCGGCCCTGGTACCAACCCCCGAGGGAGAGGCCAGTAGCGTCCAGCCCCTACTCCCCTCCAGTGGTGACAACATTCCTCTCTGGGATGCAGAACTTCGAGCCATGAAGCTCCAGCTCCAAGGAGTCATGCAAAACATACAGCACAAACCATCCACTACGGCCAACTCGCCGTTCGTTGCCTCAATTCGGGACAAACCTCTATCCCCCAAGTTCAAAATGCCCACCATCGACTCTTTCGACGGTACAACGGACCCAGTCGATCACTTGGGGACCTACAGAACTCTCATGATCCTCCATGCAATCCCCGACGAGATTATGTGTCGGGCTTTCCCCGTAACACTCAAGGGGTCGGCTCGACTTTGGTTTAGTCAACTACCAGCAGATTCTGTCTCCACTTTTCAGCACCTCAGTGACTCATTCCTCAGCCATTTCATTGGAGCCCAGCGCCAACGACGTCCAGCAACCCAACTCCTCAATATCCGTCAGACCGAAGGGGAGTCGCTGCACAGTTTCGTTACCCGCTTCAACACCAAAGCCTTGCAGGTAGCGGAAAATGATGACAAGGTCATCCTTACGGCTTTCATGGCTGGTCTACGGTCATCTGGTTTCTTTTTCTCTCTCTCAAAAAACCCCCGACCTCCATGGCAATCCTACTCTCTAAAGCCCAAAAATACATGAATGCCGAAGATTCCCTAGCATCAATAGCCAAAAACCCGACCTCCAGAGAGAAGTGAAAGGACTCAGAAACCAGAAATACCCAGTACACTCACCAAACGCCTCAGTACAATGACTGACCACCCCGAGCCGACCGGTCGACACCAGCTCGACCGCCTGGTCGGTTTGAGCGGTACACACCCCTCAATTTCCCTATGGAACAAGTTCTCAATCAGATCCAGCGGGACTACCCTAAAATGACCCCAACCATCACGGACTCCTCCCAATCGGAGAGACCAGTCCAAATATTGTCGTTTTCACCAGGACCATGGCCATAATATCGAGGAGTGTGTTAATCTCAAAGATCAGGTCGAGGGCTTGATTCGTCAAGGACGTCTCTGTCGATTCACAGATACTCGCCCTCAGCAGAGGCAACGGACTGAACCCATCAGAAACAACCGCCAAAGCACCCCTCCCCGACAACCAGCATAACCTAACCAAGGTCATGATCGCCCTCCACAACAACCTCGGGCACAAGGTAACCCTGCCCCACCTGTTGGAAAAATCAGAGTTATTTCCGGCGGGCTTACTTGTGGAGGACCATCCCGCTCGGCTCAGCGGGCAGAACTCAAAAAAATAAGGCAGGGCTCAGACAAAGAAGTTGCCAAATTAGATCGACCCTCCAAACAGCCCAGGCAGTGGACCGAGCCTATCACCTTTACGGACGCCGACTGCACAGGCATCCGTTACCTCCATGATGACCCTCTCGTCATTTCCGCCCTCCTCTCCAATTACAAAGTCAGACGGGTTCTCGTCGACAACGACAATTCTTCCGACATCATTTTCGTAAATTGCTTCTGCCAGCTCAAGATCGGGGAAGAAAGTCTGTCCCCTCTCCAAACCTCATTGGTCAGCTTTACGGGTGATCGGGTGACCTCCATCGGCTCCATCTATCTTCCCATCACAATCGGCGAATACCCGCGACAAACCACAAAGTTACTCACCTTCCTTGTTGTCGACTGCCCCTCTGCCTACAATATCATCCTTGGCCGCACCGCCCTAAATGCCTTCCAAGCTATCACATCCACTTTCCATCTTGCCATCAAGTTCCCCACCGATCTTGGAGTTGGCACAGTGAGGGGAGAGCAGACCTTGGCTAGAGAGTGTTATGTCGCCTCACTTAAAGAAGTCAAGCGTCCTAATATGTTGTTTATATTATCACATTTGGTCATTTATGTGCTATATATTTAACTTACTTTTCTTTCAAGATTTTCATATACTCAAAGAATTTTCAATTTTACGAAACAAATAAATAAATTTTTCAGGGCAATAAACATTAAAATTTCAAATTTCACATGGTAACCTGAAAAGCCATATTGACCACATTGTTGAATTTTCTTTGCGGCCTTACAGACTGATATTCACCATCTTTCTTGGATAACTCTTCTTCAGATTTTTCTTCACTATCAATTTGATAATGAGATGAGCATTGATTATCATTGGGACTAACAGGTTAGCTTTGGATAAGTTCCTTGATGTGAATCCTATCAATCCATCATTGTCAATAGGAGTACCACGATAAATTAAGAGTTTAAAAGCTGTTGGAAATGGTAGAAAAATTCTGGGTAAAATCAGAATTTTTTCTCAAGTTTGGTCTATTTTTTAGGTGGGCCCGAGTGTCGTTTTACTCGGGTCAAAGTGGTAACGCGTTCTATGCCGCGTTGTGATTCACGTGGTATATTTGGTTGCTCAAAACCATTACCGAGTGAATGGGAAATTGAAGCCAAAGTGTGCTCCATGGAAATGGAGTTTTGGTGGAAATTCCTTAAGGTTGTAAATTGGCTTGTCCCACATTGATTTGGTGGGAAGTTTTGAAAGGGTTTATAAGGCATGGGCTTGATACTTGGGGTGTGCCCCAAGGGGTACCCAAGTGTTTTAGAGGGAGAGGTTATGGGCAAAATGGGCTAGACCCATTAGACCCAAAAATCGCCGCCGCCGTCCGTCCGGTCGGGCGGACTGGGCCTGGGCCTAGGCTTGGGCGCGGGTGCGTGGTTGGGTTGGGCTTGTTCGGCTAAAAACATTTGAATTTAATTTTATTTTTTGGTAAAATAAAATCCAGAATTCATATTAAACTGATTTGGATTTTCTGTACATCCAAACATGGCCCTTTCCATTTTCAAACAGAAATAAACTAGTTTGGAATTAGTGCACACCCAAACAGGCCCTTCTCGTTTTTGCCATCTGTTTGAATTATTAACAGATTCAAATCTGTTTGAATTCAAAACCAACAGGTTTCATACCTGTTCAATTTAAAACCAAGAGCCACCTTTACATCTATAAATAGGATCACCCTCATTTGATGTTATTAATTCAGAAATTTCGTATTTCGCCTCTGCTTATTCTATTCTTCATTTTGTTGCATTTTATTTCTGAAAGAAAGAGTGTAAACACTTAGTGTGTTCGTAAGGCAAACAATTTGTAGTGCTGCTATTGTTTGTGATAGATCATTTCATCCTGGGAGATAGACGTCCAAATTCTGAAAGCACCGTGGAGAGGACGAATCTGTCTTAAGGACACAGTGTCAAACACTGGACTTGATCAGAAAATAATTCGGAGAAATTAAATCAAGTAAGTTATTTAATTTATTTTCAGTGTTGTTTTTATTTTAAAATCAGATTTAAATTTTGTTTTTGTAACAAAATAAAATCTGTTATTTATTTATTTATTTACTTTTTATTTCAAGTTTGATTTTTGTAATCAAACAAATTCTCTCATTTTCTTTATTTCTTTAAATTCTCATTGTTGTTGTGTACACAATAGAATTAAATCTTTTAAATACAGTGAAGATTGTCCAACAAAAGCAAAATCACCTTTTATAAACAAGATATTTTAGTTGCCAAAAGCACTATTATTATATTTTTAGTGATGTAGTAATGACAACTATCGTTTTGAGACTTTTTTTTTTTTTGGTCTTAAAAATAATTTTTTTGGACACCAAATTGTTGTCCCCTAAAAGTGCACAAAGTGCAATTTTTGGCAACATTTTAAAAATTGTCACTAAAAATCTATTTTTCAACTTTTCGAGACAATTTTTTAATGGCGACTCTCGTGACCGACAGAAATTGATTTTTACATAATTTTTACGGCAAAATTTTCACTTTTGAAGACAACAATTTGGTTCATAAAACAATTATATGTTGTGAAGGTTTGTGCATTCTCCTCCGATGAATAACATTGAGTCAGGGAAATTCATATTCTGATACCACTTGACGCAATGAAATATACGTAGGAACTAGATATAGTTCTAGTAGACGAAGAGTTATGAATCCACATAAAGAAAACCATGAATTCAAAAGGAAGAAAAAGAATTCTCAAGGAGAAATTAAATATTATTGATAAAAATTGTTTTTGTCATAAGGTTTACATAACTATTTATAATAACTTAAACCTTGAAAACCAAATGCAGTTGGGCACGGTGGTGTTTGGTAACATTTACCCCTTTCTTTTTTGTTTGTAAAACAAGTTTCCTAATTTTTTTTATAAAAGAAAAAAAATTCAAATTAAGAAACATAATTATTTTAGAATATTTATACTAAATCACAGTATTCTTAATAAAATATTAATTTGAAAATATTAAGAATGAAATTATAATAAACTCTAGAACCTTGTCTTAAACCAATCTAATGATCATACAAAATATGTAAACGCTTTATGATTCACGAATGTGGTTTTTGTATCATTATTTATTAAATTTTTGATGGTTTTTGGCACCCAATGGAAGTTCGAAAAACATAAGTCCATGTTGGGAGCATTGCACAATGAGAGAATTCATAAGTTGTGCATTTCATTATCTAGGGATTTCATAGGTTTTTAATTAAAGATTCTTGATATTAATAATATATAAATTATAAGATAAATAATATGTAATATTTTTATAATAGTTGGGATCTTTCAATATTTTCATATAGAAATTTCAGCTCTTCAAAGAGAAATTTTACAGAGAAATTTCAGCTTTATAAATAAATTTCAGGTCATCACAGAGAAATTTGAGATGAAATTTCTCTATAACTAGTTAAAATTTCTCTAATAATATTATTGAGAGACCTTAAATAATAAGAAAAAAACATATTAGATCTCTCCTACTATATATCAAAAGTTTGAGGTAAATGTTTCACTAATTTTTCCTTCATTTAAATACAAATTGAAGGAGAATTAAAAAAAGAAAAGAAAAATGACTTACATGTAGGTTCTAATAAGTAAACTTATTATTTAATAAGTCCCATGATAATTAATGATATTTTTCATCAAATATTATTAAAAAAAAGTCACAAATTGTTAATTTTCAATGACAGTGTAAAAATTTTGTCATAAAAAATGTCGTTAATTATAAGTTTTAGTGACAGTTTAAAAAAATTTACTAATTTTCAACTTTCAGCAACAATTCAAAAAAAAAATTCACGAAAAAACATTTAGTTTTAGCAACAATTTATAAAAATCGTGACCAAAAAAATCACTAATTATTAATTTTTTAGCGACATGCAAAAAAAGCATCACAATTTTTTTTAATTGACAATTTTACTATGATTAACTTTCAATATGACTGAATGGAAATTAAATCCAACTATTAAGATTTATTGATAGTTTAATTAGATGGTTCTTGATTTCAGTCCAATGTAAATTTTAAAAAATAATTATAAATAATAAATTTCATAACTGTTAACTATAAATTATAATTATAAATTTTTTCATGAATTTATAATTATATTTAAAAATCACCATTAAATAATAATTTTCCCTTTATTTATTTATACACACCAATAAATTTCACTTTTACCTAACAACAGTTTTAAACACTTTTTAATATTTCTATTCCAAATAGAATATACGAAACCACTAACCTGTCCACCGATTCTATATTAGGCCATGTTTGGCATATTTTTTCTTTTGGACTGATTTTAGTCACAAAAAGATAAAATAAGTTAAAAAATTAATAAGACAAAATATCACTTCTAAATCATAATTATTTTATTTTTTTTCTCATAAAAATCAGAAAAATTAAAAAATCCATTCCAAATAAAATTTTTTAATCTCAAATTAAAATAATTAAAAAATCAAAGGGTATGGCTTCTGTCAAGTCCGAGATCGGACTGGACCGTGCTGTTGGGCCCGTGAGGACCCACCATGGGTCCCGTTTTGAAAATCTGAACCGTAAATGTGTAGAACTCGTCGAGTACTGTATGTCTATAAAAAATTACGTTAATCAGATATCGATAGCTATGTGATCAAATCAGTTTTATATAAGAAAAATGGACAGTGAATAAATTAATGGTTGACAAAAACTGTTTTGATCATATAGTTATCGATATCCGATCAATGTTATTTTTTACAGGCATATAATACTCGACGATTTCTACACATTGATTGATTCAAATTTTCAAAACAGAACCCGTGGTGAACCTCAACAGACCCAGCAATACGGTCCAGTCCTCCAGTCCAATCGTGGACTGGACCAAAGCCAGACCCAAAAATGAAATTACATTCCAAACGAAGGCTAAACAACAAAGCCAGCACATGCTTCAATGTCCAACTCTTCACATGCCTGGTAGCCGGTCCGCAGGGGATGGGGGGAAGTGCTGCTGTATGCGGTGCCCTCTGTTTGGACCGAATACAAAGCACTGATATCTTTGCCTGCATTTAAAAAAAAAAAAAAAAAAAAAAAAAAAAAAATCCTTTATCTTTTTATTTTAAATATTATATTATAGATTATTTTTTATTTGATATGTCTATATTATTAAATTGGGTTTAGTTTGTTTTAAGCTGGCCATTAAACTGAGAGTATTTAAGTTTGGTGAGTTTATTTTGAAGTTGGCCTGGATAACCCAAATTATTCACATTGTAAAACTCAGTAAAATATTTATAAAAAAAAAAAAGATAATCGGACATCAATAATTATATGTTTGAATCATATTTGTTTTAAAATAATGAATGACAAATATAAATTCAAAAATAACTATTCATTTTTTGTAATATAAATGTATCAAAAATTTAATTATGACATTTGATTATTTTAATTTTTTTTCATAAAAATTTCACTTAAAAATCTTAAAAAGTGAACGATTCGAATCACAAATGTTGGTCTTAGAATAGACCCACCAACCCCAAATGCTATCTCAAGTTGAGATGATCAAACTGAGAGAAATGGATATGGGAAATGAAAAAAAATAGGAGATTTTTTTTTGAGGTTCCTGATATTAAGATTTTATAAAATAAAAACATACAATATTTTCATACTAGTTAATGTCTCTCAACATTTTTATAGAGAAAATTTAACTTAGAAAAATTTTACTCGACTCAGAGAAATTGTCCCGACTTAGAGAAATTTCAATTTTTATAAAGAAATTTTTCTGATTTCACAGAGAAATTTTAAAATTTCTCTGAGTCGGGGCCAAAATTTATCTGAGTCGAATTTTTTCTGTGAAAATGTTGAGAAACCTTAGTTAATAAAAAAAAGTATCTTAGACCTTTCTTACTACACAAATTTAGATAGAGATGTTTCAATAATTTTCCTTTAAAAGTATATATAAATGTGAAATATGTATTGAAATTGTAATTTTTTTTGGTTATTATGTAGTTTTTTAACAAACACGGCATGAGCAAGATTATTTCTTTTGGAGGGCATTAGAGCATCCCCACCACACCCCCTCCCCTAAATCATTTCTTTACCTATTTTTGGGGATTGGAACTCCTTTATACCACCCCATCAGCTCTCTTATAAATTATCCTAAACTAATATTTGATCAGCTCTCTTATAAATTATCCTAAACTAATATTTGCTATAGTGACTCCTTATTAGTAGGGAGTCATTGTAACTCCCTTATATAGGGTAAATTACACAAATAGTCCCTATAGTTTGGGGCTTGTGTCACTTTGGTCCCTGATTTTTCAATTGTGACACATTTGATCCCGAATTTTCAATCTTGTTCCAAATAAAGACAATTGAAGTTACCATTATTTAATTTCAAGGACAAAATCGTCAATTTAATAAAATATAAACTAATTTGACAAAAATAAAAATCAAAAAAATATTTTTAATTTTTTAAAAATTATTTTTATCCACCAATGATAAAATTATGTAAAATTGATAAAAACTAATAAAAATTACATGATTAATTTTTTAAAATTAATTTTACATGATCATCATTCAAATACATAATAAAAATTAATTTGGTAAAAAAAAAAATTGTTTAAAAGATTTATCAATTTTACATAATTTTATTTTTAGTAGGTAGAAATAATTTTTATAAATCCAAAAATATTTGTTTGACATTTATTTTTGTCAAATTAGTTTATATTTTATCAAATTGACGATTCTACCCATGAAAAATCTAATAATATTTTCAATTGTCCTTATTTGGAACAAGATTCAAAATTGTGGGTCAAATATGTCATAATTGAAAAGTCAGGGACCAAAGTGACACAAGCCCCAAACTATAGGAATTATTAGTGTAATTCACCCATATATATTTATATATATATTTGCTTTATTTAAAGACAGCAGTACACATTTATGATTTGTATTTATTTAAATTTATAATTATATTTTAATAGAATAGAGGAAAATTAAGAGCTTGTTAATAGAATAGAGAAAGAATAAGGAGTTTATTTGGAGAAATAGATAAAAATGTGATTTCTATAATAGGAATTGAATTTTTTGATAATTTTCTAAAGTAAAATATAAGTAAAGCTGGATGCTCTTCCGCAACTACTTCAAAATTGAAATGTTTTAAAAATTAAATCTTATTTTTTATTCATTAAATTGACTTTAAAATAATAAATTAAAATATTCCCTTATTTTAAATAGGAGACAATTTATAATAGAAATATAATATTTAAAATAAAAAGGCAAAAGGATAGTTTTTTTATTTTATTTAACGCAGGCGAGGACATGAATGCCTTGAGTTTGGTCAAAATGGCACCGCAAAGGCGAGCAGTAGTTGCTGCTGTGCAGCAGCATCTCCCATCCCTTGCAAAACGGCACTGCATAGGCCCGCAGTATCTCCCATCCCCTGCAGGTGCATGCACAACAGGATCTTCACCAACAAACCAATTTCCAATTTCAAGGTAAATGAATATAAAAAGTTCAGGACAGCACAGTAAACAAACCAAATTCAAGATATTAAGGCGCCATTTGGACAATGGGTTAAAAGTTAAAAGTTAATTTTTGATTACATTACTTCTCACATAAAAAAATTTAAAAAGTCAAAAAATCAATTTTTAACCATCTTAACACTTCTAAATTTTACTCGATTAGTGTTACATCACTTCTAAATTTTTTTTGATGTTTTATCTTCTTTGTGTGTAATTATTACTTTAAGTGAATTGTTTTTGAAGATAATCGTGTTGCACTTACGGGTGATTTTAAATTTTAAGCGGCTGAGATTTTAGAGATCATTTTTAAATTTTGTTATTGGTATAATTTGTTAAGGTTTAAAAGTTTGTCCTACCAATTATATATGTTACTACTTTGATGACTGACTCCAAGAAGAAGAGTCAAACTTGAAACCTTAAAATTTATATTCTAAGGTTTTATTAGTTGACCACACCTCATGGAGCATGTCTTTTCAATTAAAATAAGACAAAATAGAAAATTACCAATCTATCAATCAATTGTGTTATAAAAAGAATAAAATAAATAAATTATATATATATATATATATGTATATATTTTTTATTAAAAGCAACTAATTCTTTGTGTAAGTTTAAATTTTACATTAGATGATTTACCTTGTATGTTTTATATGGAGATTGATCAATAAATCTCATATTTTGAACTTGTAATCTATATAGTCTTATATTTTTTTTTTCTTATAATCTATTTAGTTATTTTGGATGTATAATGACTCATTTGCCTTTTACATTAGAGTGTCACATTTGGAAAAAAATACATTAAAAAATTTTTTAGTGTTATATCATACTCATCACGTTAGAGTGTCAAGAGTTTTTAAATTTTTTAAAATGTCATATCATATCCGTCACGTTGGAGAATCACGTGTCATATTTAAAAAAAGTACACTAAGGAGTTGCTAATTTTTTTGGAGTATCACATCATAATTTTTAATTTTTGAAGTGTCAAATGTTACGTTTGAAAAAAATGCACTAATAAATTTTTAATTTTTTTGAAGGTTAACATCATACTCGTTATATTGAAGTATCACATGTTATATTTGAAAAAAATATATTAAAGAAATTTTAATTTTTTTTAAAATGCCATGCTATATCCACCACATTATCACATTTAAAAAACATATACTAATTTTTTTTTTTATTTATCACATCAAACTCGTTATGTCATGAGATCTCAAAATTTGTATTTATTAGTCGATCATATACCGTTCGATGGAGCATGTCTTGTCAATTAAAATAAAATAACATTAAAAAACATGAGCAATCAATCAAACGTGCTATAAATGGGTTAAAATAAATAAATTATATATATATAGACATAAATATTTTATTAAAAACAATTAATTCTTTGTGAGTTTAAATTTTGCATTATAAAATTTACTCTATATGTTTTAAAACGCACTTTTTAACTTTTTCATCTATTTTGAAGACAATTTCTATTTTAATTCCAATATTAAATAATAAGTCATTATATTATATTTAATCCTCAATAGGATGTACTATATGCAAGTTATGATATTTTCAATCATAGCTAATAGGACCACAATGAATTTTTAATTTTTTTGAAGTGTAACATCATACTTGTTGTATTAGAGTATCACATGTTATATTTAGAAAAAATACATTAAAATTTTTTTAATTTTAAAAGGCACTAAATTTTTTTTAATTATCACACCATACTCGTTATGTCATGAGATCTCAAAATTTATATACCAAGACTTTATTAGTGGATCATACCCCTTCGATGGAGCAGGTCTTGTCAATTAAAATAAAATAAGATAAAAAAATAGCAATCAATCAAACGTGTTATAAATGGGCTAAAATAAATAAATTATATATATAGACATAGATATTTTATTAAAAGCGATTAATTCTTTGTGAGTTTAAACTTTACATTATAAAATTTACCCTATATGTTTTAAAAATGCACTTTTCAATTTTTTCATCTATTTTGAAGACAATTTTTATATTAATCCCAATATTAAATAATGAGTCATTATATTATATTCAATCCTCAACAGGATGTATTATATGACATTTTCAATCATAGCTAATAGGATCACAATGAATTTTTAATTTTTTTGAAGTGTAACATCATACTCGTTATATTGGAGTATCACATGTTATATTTGAAAAAATACATTAATTTTTTTTAAAATGTCACGCCATATCCACCATATTATCACATTTAAAAAACATCCACTAATTTTTTCTTAATTATCACATCATACTTGTTTCATAATGAAATCTCAAAATTTATACACAAAGAATTTATTAGCCGACCATACCCCTTCGATGGAGCAGGTCTTGTCAATTAAAAAAAAAAATGAGCAATCAATCAAACGTGTTATAAATGGGCTAAAATAAATAAATTATATATATATATATATATATAGACATAGATATTTTATTAAAAGCAATTAATTCTTTGTGAGTTTAAATTTTACATTATAAAATTTACCCTATATGTTTTAAAAATGCACTTTTTAACATTTTCATCTATTTTGAAGATAATTTTTATTTTAATCCCAATATTAAATAATGAGTCATTATATTATATTCAATCCTCAATAGGGTGTACTATATGCAAGTTATGATATTTTCAATCATAGCTAATAGGACCACAATGAATTTTTAATTTTTTTGAAGTGTAACATCATTCTCGTTATATTGGAGTATCACATGTTATATTTGGAAAAAAAAAATTAAAGAATTTTTAATTTTTTTTAAAGTGTCATGCCATATCCACCACATTATCACATTTAAAAAACATACACTAATTTTTATTTTTAATTATCACATCATACTCGTTACGTCATGAGATCTCAAAATTTATACACCAAGACTTTATTAGTCGACCATACCCCTTCGATGAAACAGGTCTTGTTAATTAAAATAAGATAAAATATAATAATGAGCAATCAATCAAACGTGTTATAAATGGGCTAAAATAAATAAATTATATATAGGAAAATGATTTAGAGCTCGAATATTTTGGCTCGAAATGGCTCGAAACTTTGAAGTCACGCGCTACTTCTCTATCTCTGTCCTTCAGACCCAAAGTTTGAGCTCAAACTTTCTCCTTCTCTACCTAAAGCCCTATCGCTCTCATCCCCTCACTCCTCTCCTCTCCACCTGAAACCTTGTCATCGCTTCCTTATCCGACTACCTCTCCGACGCGGACATCCGACTCCATTCGACTACCTCATCCGACTCCACACCGGAAAGTTCTCATACTCTCATCATTCTCCTCCGACTTGGTGGTCAGCGGGATACTCCTCTCATCTCATGCTTCTCTCGTTCAACTACACTCATCTGACTCCTCTCAGTGCCAAAAACTTGTAATACGTTGGATTACGGACCAATTGAAAACGAATCTCAGGTAAACTCGACATCGCAAAACTAGGGTTTGAAGATTCAAGAAATTGGGGTTTCATGTTTTTCCCTTTTGCCTGATTCAAGAAATTGGGGTTTTGTGTTTTTTCCTTTTGCCTGACTTACTGATGTATTGTATGTATATATGTTCTGTTGTTTGAATGAAAAATTTGATGATTTTCATTGCTACATATTGGTTTGCTGGTGAAATTTTCTGTTGAACATGAATAAAATTTTCAACATTGTCCATTTGATACAATGTCTGGGCAGTGTGGAACAGGTAAATTTTTTTCTAGGCAATCCATTTGATACAATGTTTGGGTAGTGTTTGATACAAGTTTTTTACCTGTTGTTGTCTAAGTTCTAGGCAGTCCATTTGATACAATGTCTGAAAGTATAATCAAACATGACAAAAACAAGCTGTAAAGACACTGAATATTATTTTAAGAATATAGAATAATTTTTCCATGTCCTAAAAAATTATAATAGCAAGTTGTAAAGATGAGATATATATGGCTTTTGTTGTCCACTGAAAGTACTTTAGCATTGATTCATTATTCATAGAAGAAGATAAAAATTTCTCATCCTTTTCTTTGGAGAGTTCCATTGACTATTTAGCACTGATTCATTATTCACACTGATTCATGCTTCACACCTTGTCATCAATCAAGTGTATATGAAATTCATACAAGCAATCCCCTTTTATGCATATGACTTCTTTGGAGAGTTCCATTGACTAATAGCAAGCAAGCACATTTGAGATTATGGAAGATATGGAAAGTTAACATAGGGATTTAAGAAAAAGGAATTTCAAATACTATTTTGAGGAAAACACTACACCAATTAAGGAGCAGGGTCCATTACACTACACCAGATGTGATTACACTACACCAATTAAGGAGTAGGGTCTATTACACTACACCAGATGTGAGTCTCTGCATCTGTTTATGCAAATTAACAGACTCATCGAATTAGATGAACAGAATAAAAGGTAAACATTGAATTGTTGGATTTGTATGCATAAGTTGCAATCACACCCATATGTTTTGTACATATATATTACATTCTCATTGTTTATGCAGATTAAAATGGTTTCTTCTTCTATGAATAATAGCAACATTAGATTAAAACCAAGAATGTGTGACTGTGGAAGAACAGCTGCAATGTATATTTTACGAACCAATGAGAATGGAAATCAAGAGCGTATATTCTTTGTTTTCCCATTAAAATATGTAAGTATGCGTTATGAAGTAAACTTTTTCGTATTTGGAAAATTATTTGCGTAATCTGACTATCTGATTGTCATGCTTTTTAGACTATCAAAGAACACTGCAATTACTTCAAGTTCGCAGACGATGATGATGAGGACGTTACCTCCACAATCCGGAGATGGACACTGAAATTCATGACCATTGTAGAAGGCTTCGAAGGATGGAAAAAAATTTCAAGGCGATGATTTATGTGATTGTATTCTGTGTCATTTTGTACTTTATAATGTAAATTAGTTAAACATTTAGGTTTTGGGGAATTTTATGGATGTAATTATCGATGTACTGGACATGATGTAATTATGGATGTACTTGTGGATGTACTGGATATGATAGATCAAGTATATATGTTATCTCTTCAATGTTGTCATGAATTGAATGTCGTGTTCTCATGGATTGTGGATATATGTTGTCACGGGTATATGTTGTCATTGTAAATTCAATTTTTTTATGTTGCTGCTGGACTTGTTCTGGAGCTATTTTTTAACAGTTTTAGGCTTGTTTTGGTCTTCCAATATATCTGTTCAACATCATTTGAGCCTCCAAAGAGACTATATGTGTTGAACATGAATAAAATTTATCAAGAACAAAAAAAATGCAGTAGCAGCAGCCATTGTGACAACACAAATGCAGCAGCTGCACAAAATTCATTGAAGTTGTGTACTTGAACAAACATATGCACTCTCACCACCTTTTTCGCATTTATTTTTTTTAAAAAACTTTTATATGACCACTATACTTGATAAGATATTTTTTACTTTCATTTCATTCTATAGTGTAATAAAAAAAATCATCCAATCATGAAAATCTAGAAAGAAATAATGCATTCTAGAACCCAATTTCCATGCAATTTCAGCATGAATAACTGTTAGTATAATAGCCAATTCTCCAGAAAAGCCATTACAAAGAAATATAAGAACAAATAAAATTCAAAATTGATAAACACAACCAATAAAAACAAAACTTCTCTATTTTATTGCAAGGGAAAAAAAATGGTTACAATGATTCGTAGCAAAACTCAAAACCCAAATCCAAACTAAACCATAAAGAAATCAAAGAAACCGTCAATAACGAGAACAAAATTAAAATGATAATGTTGTATGATTTTAACTTTTGAGAAGTAATTTCAATGGCTTGATATCTTAAGATTGAGAGATTTATTGAACTATGATTTCCAGCTCCCATTCCCCTTTCTGTCAATCCTCTGCTTTTCATCATCAATGGCAGTATCATTCTCCATCTTGGGCTTCTTGTAGAGCATGAAATTCCTAACTCTAACCAACTTAAAGCTACAAAAAACAAAAACAAATTCAAAACAGGGAATGAATGAATGAATACCTTCAGTTTCAGCAATGGGGCAGTAGAGAAGGAAACTGTTGAGATCGGAGCCGAGGATTGAAAATAGTTGCTGCTGTTGTACAAAATTCATCTATAAAATGCAGCAGCAGCAACATTGAGTTCAACTAACACAAATATAGCAGCAGCAGCCACCATTGTGACACACCAATAGCAACAACACAAATGCAGCAGCAGTATTGACCTCAACAAAAAAAATGCAGCATTAACATAATCAAAATTCAATTACATTGAATTCAAACATTCATTGTCACAAACCATCCATTGTTTACAAACCAAAGTCATCAAAGTAGTTTTAATAAACTAAAAAAAAAATGTTCCATTTGGATCTGCATCTACATTGAAGTCAACAAATTTTGATGCAATTGTCGAAGTTTGACTGCGTATGTTGTTCACTATTCCTGATTCAGTAAGAGATGTGCTTCCAATATTGTCCATTGGGCTGACCTGTGCATATTCAATGTCAAAGTAAAATTCATAAATATTGTCCACAAACATATATATAAATTAAAACAATGCATAATATTTCATATCATATATTGAATACATACCGGTACATACATACTCTGTTGCGTGCCATCCGTGCAAGGAAAATAGTAAGGTTCAGTTAGGGCCACCTTATGATCACAGTAACACAATTTCATTAATCATTTAAAAAATAAAAAATAAAAACATAGATCAAAATTTAAAGTCCTTTGTCAAACACATACCGGGTCATACATACTATATTGCATGGTATCTGTAGATGGAAAATGTAACTTGCGAGGTTGACCTTGAGGCACCTTACGACCCTATATAGTAAGACACATTGGTCAATATTTTAACTTAAATTTTTTTTTTCAACAATTCCTATACGAAAAAATCATACATATACAAATTTACTTGTTCTTTCGTAGGCTTTTTCTTATTTCCCTTTAACCGATTGACTATTTCATCCACTTTGCTAACCTTCCGTTTGGTACATGGACGGCCTCTTCGTAGAGCAACCAAAGGCTGGGCACCTTGCGAGCCATGATTGCTTTTGTTGTACTACGACCAGACGGACATGTCACAACCCTATTCCGCCCCTAGTAGAATGGTGCTATGATGGCCAGTAATCCGAGATTACCAAAGGCCAACTTGCAAGGTCACACACAATCAGAGTATACATTTGGGGCTCACATGTGCGGAAACAATAAATTTAAATCTAAATAGTGCACAAGAGTTGTGCATAGATCAAATGAAATGTCATACATAACGTGGTTTTACAACTTGAGTACAAATAAAATAAATACATATTACATCTTGATCAAAAGGCTTCTCAAGCTGACATATACAAAATGAACTACAATGACCAAGCCAAGAAGCATAATCTTCAAGATACTACAAAATATGAATCCAAACAACTTACAAACAATCATCTAGGCGTCACCGCCTTCTTGCTCGTCACCTACATATATATATGGAGAGGGTGAGCTTGGATACTCAGTGAATGATATTAGAAATAAAGGCTTAAAATGAATGATATCCGAGATCTTTATCAAAACAATACATATCATAACTTGTACAAAATCGAGGGATAAACCAAGTTCATCTATCAAGTCTTTCAAAACTTCAAGGAATGCGTACTAGCATCAATATAATACAAGGGATGACATTCCGGGCAAACCCACGCGGTAAACCGTCGGTGGCAAGACAAGGGAGATATCTCAAACAAGGGTGCTAGTTGCATTATAGTCCCCTAGCACTAAGGACTTTCAAAACAAGGGTACTAGTTGCATTATAGCCCCCTAGCACTAAGGACTTTCCAAGAATGTCATCAAAACAATTATAATACTTGATACAAAACTAGGGATAGTCATTCATGCTTGATCAAATACTTTTCCAAAGCAAAGCAAAGCAAAGCTTTATCAAAACTTTATAACATAGCTTTATTAAAAATACCACTCACATAGCTCTTCGGGTGTTGGGATTACAAGCAAGGATCCAAGGCCTACAGGTACACAATAAATCCCATTAAATGCAAGAAGAGATGCTCAAAGATGGATATGAAAAGTATTCCTAAAACAAGCTTTGCATGAGTGTAAATAATCTCAGCACCTCTTTCAAAACTAAGTCAAAGCAAAGCAAAACATATGTGGGGGAGTTAAAACTCTGTTTCTCATCTCAGGAAAACATGCTGGGCACCAACCAGGGCTTAGCCGAGGTGTGGTCCCGATGACCACATTCAAGGAAATGAGGTCGAGAAAATCTGGGTTTCCCTTTGAGGAACATGAAAAACATGAACATAAAGAACATGAATGCTAAAATCTTAACTTGTTATTACAAAATCAGAGATTTCATGAGATGAGTTCGAAAACATGGACCTGGGTACCCATACTTGGAGATTTCATGAAAACAAATACAAAAACATGGATCTTGATACAAACTTTCGGATCAAAACATGGTTTTATTTCAAGAACACAAGAACATCATTTTCTCCTTCTAAAACAAACTTCAAATCAATGCATGGCTCATGAATCATGCTATATCATGCAATGTAGTTAGACGAACATAAAGAATAACGAGAGCACATCAAGATTCTAACCTCAAAACACGGATCTAACGGTTCAAGGTGTGAAGATCAAGCTTGGAAATCTATTCTCACTCTAAGAACTCTTCTTCCTCTCTTCCTAGAGCTTTTCTCTCTTCCTAGAACAAGATATAACAAAATGATGTAGGTTTCTCTACTGCCAGCAGACTTAACCCTCTGCTGGGACACGTGGCTACGTCTGGTTGGGTCTCCTTAAAAAGGTGACTGACTGACAAGACAAGAGCATGACAAAGTATGTACAACAAATAAGGTGACATGGGCACTCTGGCAGGTAATGACCTCGGATTAGGACAAGGCTTCAGCAAGTAAGGTCTCAATGATCTCGGCTAGGAATGATAACACTTGGCGTAGCTGTGCCACACCTCGGCCTAGATATGCTACACCTCGATCTAGGTCATACCAGTCCAGGAACAAGATCACTAGGTGCAAGGATCAAGGATCTAGGATGTCTAGACGAGAACATCTCGACCTGAATGATACACATCTCGGCCAATATGCCAAGACAAAGGTGGAGGTCAACCAAAGTGGTTCCAAGATGGTCCTAGGTGTAAGAAGTTCAACGGTGACCTCGGCTTAACACAAACTAAGCAAGGAACATAGTATACAAGCAACACTTAGACAAAACAAATCAAGGTCCAAAAAAAAATGCAAGTTTAAGCAAGACAAAGATCATGCAAATGCACGTGAGCATGACTAAAACAAAGTGAGGGTTGTTACATCATTTTGGGGAAGTATTAAAAGGTTGTTCATCAGTAGTAGAAGGTGGTACATTACTACTTGAAGGTGGCACATTACTCGCACAACCCGATTAATCTTTTCTCACTCTCTCCTTGATTTCTATCAACCCAAGATCAATCAGTGTGTGTTTACCATCATCATTGGAAGCAATTTCTAGGATTTCATCCAACATCTTGTGGTATTTTTCATGCAATTTTGCATTAAGAACAACCTCGATTTTAGTGTACGTGGTTGGAATGCATGTGTACCCTCTTTCCAAATCTTTTCTCCATCTCGGCATAATGTACGTATCTGGAATCTTATATATGAACCTCTCAATGAGCACACTAAATGAATGGGCACACATAATGCCCTTAAACTCAAACCACCGACACATACATTGGATTTGACTTTCAGATGAATTAAAGTAGTCAAGAAATTCCACTTTCTTCATTTTATTATCGACGACAATAGCCTCCTTCACATGATAAGTACAAATTGAGCCATCCTCTTTCACAAGATTTGCATGAAAGTACAATAGACAGTTCAATTGTACTTGAACTTCTTTAAATTTTGCATTAGTGTAGGTTGCACGAAATTGCTTTTCAAACTCATATACCGTTAAGCAATCATACAACTTGTTTCGAGATTTGAAGTATGCTTTGGTGTCCTTCTCCACCTTATTTCTCAAGGCATTGTCATACTGTTCAACAAATTGCTTTAAAGTTGTCTTTGAGTTCACATATCCATCAAAAAATGTATTCATACTCTCACTTCGTTGAGTAGTTGACATGCCAGCCCAAAAAATGTTTTTCACATATGCAGGAATCCACCTATGTCACTCACTGTATAATACCCCCAACCACTCGTTATCATGAAGATTGAACTTCGCAATCATCGCTTGTCATTCTTCATCAAATTCATATTTTGTGAAAGAATCATACACCGCATTTTGCAAAGCAAACTTTATGGCTTCACATTGGGAATATCCTCTCAATTTCTTCGGAATTTTCTTCATTATATGCCATAAACACCAACGATGTCGAGCTTGTGGGAAGACAAGTTCTATGGCATTTTGCATAACTCTGCACCGGTCAGTTATTATAGCTATTGGGGGAGTATCTGACATGCAACTTAACCATTCTCTAAATAGCCACACAAATGTCTCAGTGTTCTCATTACATAACAGTCCACAACCAAACAAAATTGATTGACCATGGTGATTAACTCCTACAAACAGAGCAAACGACATATCATATTTGTTTGTCAGATAGGTTGTGTCAAACGAAACAACATCACCAAATGCTTTGTAAGCTGCCCTACTTCTTGCATCCGCCCAAAACAAGTTTCGCATGCGACCATCTTCATCGAAATCAATTGCAGTATAGAAGTTGGAATTTTGTTGTTGCATCATATGAAAATAAAGTCTAACTGATTTGGCATCTCCTACCCTCAAGCCTCACTCTTCTTGCATTCTCAATGTGATTTATTGCATCTCGTTCATCAAATGTTAATGCCTCATATCCCCCCGCTTCAACAACTATAGAATGAAAATTCCTAGCTAGCTCGATCCCTGCTTCATCATTTATTTTGAGCCTTCTCTTGACATGAGTAAGAATCCTCTTATTCATTGCAAAATGCCGCGAGTCACTAGGAATCAAGTCATGTGTATGTTCAAGCACAACTGTGGTTAACTTAAATCTTCCATCCTTTTGTAGAGTTGCTCTTACCTTTACTTTACATTCAATTTTTGATGACAAAGATGGTTGCAGAGGGTGAACTTCTGATCTTTTTGTTCTCTTCCGTGCCCGAGTACATTCAATTTTGAAGTATTTTAGTACCCCATCTTGTCCAATATTTTGTGATCTATAAGCTATGGCGAACCCAAGGTGTTTCGCATATTTTGCATAAAACGCGTATACTTCTTGCTTTGAGGTAAAAAACATCCCCTTCTTAGGTTCTTAAACTTCATCACTCTCATTAAATAAAGGATTCGTTTCCAATTCTTTAACTTCTTCGCTCCCATTCAATGAAGGATTATTTGAATCAATGTCCATTGAAGCATATAACTTGAAATAGAAATTTAGTCTACATAACCAGTAAACAAGCATAAAAGAAAGTGTAAATGAATGTAGATAGTTAAAAGGTAGAGTGTATTAACAAAAATTCAGTCCGTGTATTCTTTCACCTCCCAAAGCAGACTGTATGACAAGTACGTCCAAAACCCCTCACATTTTGTACACAAAAAAAAGCCTCACTAATTGAAAAAAAAAAAAATCATATTTTCACAAATTTAAACTAATTCCCATCACATTCAAGCAATAAACATAATTCTAACTTCATAGAATGCATCAGAATTTACTATTTTCATTAAGAAAATTACAAACCATTTCATAAATGAATGCATCAGAATTTACTATTTTCATTTTCCTTAGAATGCATCAGAATTTACTCTAAATCATTTTCCTTAGAATTTACTATTTTCATTAAGAAAATTACAAACCATCAGAATTTATTATTTTCATTAAACTGGAATGCATCATAATTGATACAAAAACCTGGAATGCCCACTTCATACATGAATGCATCAAAATTTACTATTTTCATTAACAAAATTACAATTTCTCTATGTAGACTTTCATCAAACACCCGGAATGCATCACTACCAAAACATTGGCCGTACAACCAACAAAAAAAAAAAAACAAACCCAGACCATTGCAGACATCTCAAATGAATCACAAAAATCAATAGATTTGCGCCTATCACAAATGCAAAAAAAAAAAAAAATCAAAAGAGGAACTTACCTAATCTCCTCTGCACGGCGGTAGGGATTTTGAACATGGGTGGTCGTCGTCGGAGAAGATGTTTCACTGTCGCAGCTTACCTAAGTCAGTCGTCGGTGAACACCCAAGTCGATCGGTCGTCTGCTCTCCTGTTTCCCGTGCTCGGTCGTCTCCTCTCCTCTCTAATGTGTTTTGTGTTTTAATTGCTATACTTTTTTTTTTTTTTTACTTACTTACTAAGCGCGTGACAGCAAGCGCAAAACATTTTTTCGAGCTACCCAACAGAACATAGATATTTTATTAAAAGCAATTAATTCTTTGTGAGTTTAAATTTTACATTATAAAATTTGCCCTATGTGTTTTAAAAATGCACTTTTTAACTTTTTCATCTATTTTGAAGATAATTTTTATTTTAATTCCAATATTAAATAATGAGTCATTATATTATATTCAATCCTCAACAGGATGTACTATATGCAAGTTATGATATTTTCAATCATAGCTAATAGGACCACAATAAATCATAATCAAACACTATTTGAAGTATAAGATCTTTTTGGTCATAACTAAAATAACAATCACAATAAGTCATAATTAAATCATAACTAATATTGCAATGAGTCATAATCAAATTCTTGAGATATAATCAAAGATCTCTTTGATCATAACTAAAATAAAAAAATATAAGATATTATGACTAAATCATAATACCACCATGAGTTATAACAAAGTCATAATTAACACTATAATATGTCATAACCAAATATCATAATTGAAGCATAAGTACAAACCTTTTTTGAAGTGTGTATTATAAATTTTTTCTTACGCTATGTTCAGTTAGAAGATTTGGAAAGGGAGATAGAAAATGAAGGTGAAATATGAATAAAATATACTTACATTTTACCTAATTTTACACATCTTTTTCATTTCTTTTTCTAAATCTCTTTTTAAATCTCCTAACCAAATATAGCGTTAAACAATACTTACGAGGCATCTATTAGCATTTGTCAAAATTTAAATAGCTAGTGACTAGTTGTTATTCTAATTTTTATATATTTATAATTGAGGGAAGATGACTCTCCCCAAATTATAGTGAACTGCAACAATTGTGAATGTAAATATACTTTGGTATGAATTACAAAAAATTTATGTTCTTCGTATGTGTGTTTGAATTTTATTTTTATTTTTATTTTTTTGTGTGAGTTTCTTCATTTTTATGTTTTTGTATTTTATAAAAATTAATCAGTGTGTTTGGTTTTAGTTTTCTGAAAATTGAGTTTTTTTTTCGTATTTTTTTGTTTTTAGTGAATATTTTTAAAATTTTAAGCAATTTTTTTTTACTTTTTTAGATGCACCTTACTTAGATGTATCTAAATAGTAAAATATTTATAAAAAAATATTAAAATTAATAAATATAAAAAATTTACTGAATTTTCATATATTTTTGGTATTTAGTGAATTTTTTAAAGATTTTTTTTTCACAAATATTATACTTTTTAAGTGTATTTACGTTAGGTGTGTCTAAAAATTATAAAAATTGCTTAAAATATTAAAAAAATTCATTGAAAACAAAAAAAATAAATATAAAAAATAAAAAAATAAATTTTCTGAAAAGTGTTTTCTGAAAATCAAAACCAAACAAGCTGAATAATTTTAAAATGTAATAATTATTCTATCAAAAAAAGTTGAATTCCTCAAAAGGAACTATTATTTTGAGACAGAGAGAGTATTATTTTAGTCTTTGATTTTTTAAAAAGGGACTAATATTTTGGGACAATAAAAAATGAAATAAGAGAGTAATATTTTGGGACGAAAGGATTAATTTTTTGTATTTTAAACTTTAAAATATCATAATTTTTATATTACACATCTATTTTTTAAAGATAAAATCTATATTTTTAGATGCTACTCTTCAAGTTTATCAAATAAAACTAATATTAAATATAAAATAATACAAAAAAAAAAAGAAAGAAAGTAAAGCAACTATATGAAACATTGTTGTGCAAAGCAAAGAAATTTATTACTTTTAAAATTGGAAAAAAAATTGGAAACTGAAGAATTCTCAATTTCATACAGCTACAATAATTAATAAATTTTTTTCAAAAAATTATATTCAATATTAATTTTTTTTGGATAGATTTTTTTGTGTAAATTTCAAAAATATAAATTTTATTTAAAATGAATATTTATAATAAAAGTTATGAAATTCTAAAATTTTGAAATAATAAAAAATAAAATAAATGGCACATCAACATCTTGAAGTGGCGCCACTTCAGTTGAAGAGAAACTATCTAGTGCTTCTAGGACATGGCCAGATGGTGGTTCAAGACCAGAGGTGTGGTTTATAATTTTGTATTAAGACGTGAAAATGAGATATTTGGTGATTAATAGATGATATTGTTATATAATACACCTGAAGCACTTAATAATTTTTATCGTAACTAAACACGCATATTTGCATGTGTGGGTATTTATGAAAAAATAAACTAGCAGCACTTATTGTTGGGGTGTAAATTTGGCCCGGCCCATGTCGGGCTTCATGAGTTCTCATCAAAATTCGGGTCGGCCCAGCCCACGGGACAGAAAATTAGGCCTAGGCCCAGGCCTAGGGGTATTCGGGCCTTGAGCAGCCCGTGCCAACCTGAACAAATTTTTTGTCTGCCAAAATTTTATTATTTTTTACTAAAAATGACACTAGGCCTTGGGCGGGGCGGGGCGGGCCTTGAGTGGACCTTAAGTGAGCCGATAGGCCAGGCTAGGCGGGCCGAGTTGGGATTCAAATGACGGCCCAGGCCCAAACGGGCCGGTCCTATCTCAAGTCACCCATGAGTCGTGGGCCATTTTTACACTCCTAATTTATTGGCATAAAATCCAGTCTAAGTTTTTTTTATTGATCTGTTAAGTCATTTTAGTAGAGAGTTTCTTTCCGTGTGGTCCTATTTTTGATTTTGATAGTGTTTTGGTGGACAACTATACCCTTTTATTAATGTGACATGTATGATGTGATATTCCAATGTGACAGACATTAATTTAATATTCCAACGATGTGACACTCCGAAAAAATTAAAAACTCCTTAGTGTACTTTTTGTAAATGTGACATCGTGAAGGATATGATATGACACTACAAAACTTTTACTCTAAAAAAAATAAAAAATTCTTTAGTGTACTTTTCCTTAATGTGACAACGTGGCGAGTATGATATGACACTTCAAAAAAATAAAAAACTCTTTAGTGTACTTTCTCCTAATATGACAATGTGGCAGATATGATGTGACGCTTCAAAAAAAAACTCTTTAGTGTACTTTTCTCAAACGTAACAATGTAGCGGGTATGATGTGACACTCTAACACAAATATATTCTAATGTGGTAGGTATTAATGTGACACTCTAATGATGTGAAACTCCAAAAAAATAAAAAACTCCTTTTTTCCTAAATGTGACAAAGTGTCGGGTATGATGTGATACTCCAAAACTTTTACTCTAAAAAAAATAAAAATTCTTTAGTGTACTTTTTTCTAATGTGACAATGTGGCGAGTATGATGTGACACTTCAAAAAAAATAAACACTCCCTAGTATACTTTTCTCAAACATACAACGTGACGGGTATGATGTGACATTCTAATTTTTTTTTTTAAAATTCCTTAGTGTACTTTTATCAAATGTGACATGTGACACTCCAACATGGTAGGTATGATATAACATTTTAAAAAAATTAAAAATTCTATAGTGTATTTTTTTCAAATGTGACACTCTAACGTAACGGGTCGGATAATGAGGGGAGAGAGTGGTCTGTGTGTCACGTGCAATGCATCAAACCACAAAGAAAAAAGTATAAAAAGCCTTAGTGTACTTTTGTGTTGTGTGTAAAGATGGTAATCGGAACCCGACTCGATGGGGACCTGATTCCCCGACCCCGAATTGAGCGGTTATTTCTGAAAAATACTCCCAATGCGCCGGGGATGGTATTAAAAATTGAATCCCCGGTGCCGGGATGGGGATACATGTTTCAGCCCCGGACCCAGCCCGACCCCGGCTCCGATCCCTGCCCCGTCTGTCCTCCGATGTAAAATTACTATTTTGCCCCTGTTTATATATATAATATATGTGTGTATAGGGTTTGGCTGAAATACTCACTCATACACAAACACAAACCCACTTCACTCTTCTCTCCGTCTCCTCTCTCTCTATCTCTCTAACGTCAAAAACTGTGGTGATGTGCCTCCTCTCTCTTTCTAACAGACAGTTCCTTCCCTTTCTCTAACAGCGGCGATCTCTCTATCACGATCTGTGGTGTGGATCTATGGTGTGACTCTCTCTCTCTCTCTTTCTCTCTTCTGCATCCGAATTCGTCGCATCCTCCGACACCGTTTCCTCCTCCGATGCCTCTACCACCGTGCTACCTCTCGCCACCGTGAGATCTCGCCGTTACTCTCTACCCCTGGTTTTGGATCTGTTGTATACATACGTACACTTTTCATATGTAGGTATGCATATATGTTTTGGATCTTTTGTGTACATCTGTATGTAGGTACACTTTTTTGGGTTCCTTCGTTTTTCATTTTTTTGATGAAGTTTGTATATCTGGTTTTGGATCTATATGTATTTTTTTTTTCTTTTTTTTTGTTATTGGGGGGTTTTGACTGTAAATGGAGAAAACATCCATAAAGCATTCAGTTGAGGATTTCTTGGGAGGATTTGAACTGAGTTTGTTTGAATTTGAATGTTTTGAACTGGGTTTGGTTGAATTTGATGTTCTTGAACTGGGTTTGGTTGAATTACTCAGATCTGTTGTATACATACGTACACTCTCTCTCTCTCTCTCTCTCTCTCTCTCTCTCTCTCTCTCTCTCTCTCTCTCTCTCTCTGTCTGTGATCTATTTCTGTATTGTTGAAAACATTTTTTTTTCAGATTATTATTTTTAATTTAAATCTGTTGATGATGATGAAAACATATATATATATACATATATTTCATATTTTTTTTTAAAATTTAATTCTGTTGTTGATGATGAAAACACATATATATTTTTTTTAAAATTTAAATATGTTGATGATGATTGTTGGTATTTAGATATGTTATATTGATTTGTTGTTCTTGAACAAAATTAAAAAAAAAAAAAAAAGCTCGGGGATTTTTCGGGGTTGGGGAAACCCGATCCCCGGTAGGGGACGGTGACGATTGGTGATGCGTTCCCTCGCCGGGGATCGGGGACGGGGATGGGGATTTTTTAACCTTTGGGGATCGGGGACGGGGAGTGTGGTCCCCGGCCCCAGCCCGTTGTCATTCCTAGTTGTGTGTCACCCAACGATGCACATAACATGGCAAGTTTTAAGCATACACCGAATAAAAACCTTACATAAAAAAAAACTGGGACCAAATGGAACAAAAGATCAACATTTAGGATTTATGAGTAACTTTCCCATTTTTTTTTTCCTTTTAGCTTTTCATATTTTAAATTTTCTCCCTTTACTCCCAAAGCTAACCTATACTCAATATTAGACAAAAATAATCACAATAACTGTCACATAACATAAAAAATGTATTATTATACTAGAGTTTAAGTTTGTGTTAGATGTGTGAATTATATATAATAAATATTTTTTAGTCACGTGACTATCAATGCATCATTTTTTGTCTAATTTTGAACAAAAATTAACTTTAAAAGTAAAATGAAAAAAACTTAAAACATGAAAGGTCAAAGTAAAAAAACAAAAAAAAAAATTCAAAGGTCAAAGTGAGAATATAAAAGGAACAAAGTGTAATTCATTCTTTTATAAAATATATATTTTAATCAAAAAAATCATTAAAAATATCAAAAATCATATAAAAAAATCAAATATTCATTTCTCTTCTCTTTACACACTTTTTTTTTCTTTCACTTTTTCCCTACACAGTAAAACAATCAATTATATTTTAATTTATCTTATCTTATATTTTAATTAAAAAATCGCTTTCCAAACTAGCCTAAATGCCTCATTATACTTTTGGACAAACCAAATTTGGCATCTCAATCTTTCAAAATGGGGCCTCATCATTGTACTTTTGGACGAACCAAATTTGGCATCTGTTTCAAAAAGGGGCCTCAAGTATGAATATTATTACTTTAACCAAATATGTAATTCTTTATTAGTAAAGCAATTGATACGTGGGAGAGTAAACACCCGAATCACTACACTATGGGGTAATTTGGAATGATTATTTTTTTAGTATTTTTGAGTCACATCACTTCAGAAGAGGGTATGTTGTTACTTGGGTTACGCGGCAGTAATTGATGTGCAGCGAAATGGGCCTATTTCGGGACTTATTTCAATAATTCGAACTGTTTATATTTTAGAATATATCAAGTAAAACATGCCTGCAAAATATTAAGTTAATCGAAATGTGAGTGGATGAATGGGTAAGCGATATTCGATTAACTTGATATTTTGCAGACATGTTTTACTTGATGTATTCTAAAATATGAATGATTCGAATTATTAAAATGAGCCCCGAAATGGGTCCATTTCGTTGCACAACAATTGCTGTTACGCAGCCCGAACAGCGGCATCCCCAATTCCCATCACCTCTTTTCTTTTTTACACAAAAAAATAAAAAGCTAAAAAACACCAAAAAATAGCTTTTAACCATCTTCCCAAAACACCCCTTCATCTATTTTGAAGACAATTTTTATTTCAATCCCAATATTAAATAATGAGTCATTATATTATATTCAATCGTCAAAAGGGGTATACTATATTCAAGTTATGATATTTTTAGTCATAGCTAAAAGGACCACAATAAATCATAATCAAACACTATTTGAAATATAACTAAAGATCTTTTTGGTCATGACCAAGATAACAATCACAATAGTCATAATTAAATCATAACTAATATTGTAATGAGTCTTAATCAAATTACTTGAGATATAATCAAAGATCTACTTGATCATAACTAAAATAATAAACATAAGATGTTATAACTAAATCATAACACCACAATGATTTATAACGAAGTCATAATTAACACTACAATATGTCATAACCAAATCATAATTGAAGCATAAGTATTGTGGAGACACATTTTATGAATGACAGCACGTGACTAAGATGATGCCGAAGTGTCAGCCGAGGTGTCACGTGGCTTGGTCATGCACCGAGATGATCTTGGCTAAGCCGAGGTTGTTTGCAGAGGTACCGGAAATCCGAGATGAGCGGATAAGAGACAAGAGTCCTAGAACATGGGATGATCTCAGTCTGGATAAAGATAAAGCTCTTAGGGAGTTTATCCCTATCTAACTGAGAGTCTAGGATGAGCAGTGAGCTTGAATCCACTGAAGTGAGGCTTCTATAGGGATCATGTCAGTGCTGGTTATAAAAGCAAGACACTCTCATGGGTCTCAGGTATGTGTGATATACTATGAGTACTAAGTTCCTTTTTGTGAGTTTAAGCACAATTTGCTATCTTTGAGAGATATTGATTACCGACTTGATCGTCGGAGTGCCCCTGGGTGGACAAACCACCGCCGGATTCTTATCTTTCTATGACAGGTTGTTTGGGCTTAATCTATTCTGCCGGTGCTCTCCAGCTGAGTTCCCCGTTTGGTTGTGTGGTCGAAAATCAACACCCACAATTTGGCATCATCTATGGGAACTTAAGGAGAATAGATGGCCAACAACGAGCAGGGAAAAAAGATCGGGGACGATGTCCTAGGGAGGAGTGGTAAACATGCTGATCCTAACCTCGAGGAAGAAAACCATAATGAAGGAGCACGAGATCAAAATCTCGGGGATAAAGACGTCAGCAAAGAGGGAGACGCCCTGAAGAAATCAGGTCAAGATGAGTATTACAATGAAAGCAACCTCCAGGTATGGAAGGATAAATGCCTGAAAAGGGACAATGAGCTGAAGGGAAAGGCCAACAAGTTGGCAGATCTACAATCGGTTGTCAACTTCATGATGCAGAACAACGTCAGGGGCCAAGACCAACGCCTAGAAAGGTGGGCAGAAAGCAATCCCAATAGTCCCTCAGCATGACAAGGAGAAAGAACGATCACATTGGCCTTCACGGGATGTCGGACGAGCAGAGTCAGTGAGAGGTGAGTCTTAGAGGACGCCGCATACCAAGGGAACTTATGTCAAAGAACATCAGCACGTCCAGGGGAAGGGACTTTGCTTTAATACAGTGAATGAAGAAAAATCCATGATGGCACACCACGACGGTAGGAGCAGCGCGCCAAAAAGGTGAAATCTGTTGATAGCCGAGCTCCCAGATGAACGAATGAGGATTTGAGGGACTGCCTCCAGAGGAAGTGACAAAACGCCGAGGTTACATCCCCCGTCAAGCCGAGAATGCCATTCTCAATGGAGTTGGATAGGTTTGAGGCCCCAAAAAGGTTCTATATGCTGAGGTTTCAGATTTATGACGGTAAGTCCGATCCAAACTTTCACGTCGGCTTATATCTGAATTCAATGGCTTTGTATACCGGGAACGAACAGTTGTTGTGCAAGGTGTTCCTCTCATCCTTTAGGGAAATTGCATCGGATTGGTTTCACAAGTTGCCGAAAGGAACTATGAAGAGTTGGGAAGGCCTGGCCAAGATGTTTATGGCCAGGTTTGTTACAAACAAGTTACAGCCACAAAGGGTAGACTCCCTGGTGGCTTTGAAAATTAGCGAGGGTGAAAGCCTCAGGGCTTATGCCAAAAGGTATTATGAGGTGTTCAACCGAATACCAAGATGTAACTAGGAGTTGACGGTCGTGTCTTTTAAGAATGGTCTGGAGGATGAATGCCCGCTTCAGAAGTCGCTGGCAAAAACACTACCAAAGAGTATAGAGGAGCTCTTGGCACAGATCGAGAAATATGCCAGAGCAGAAGAGGATACGTCGGGAACGAAGGCGCCGAAACAGGAGAAGAGAAATGGCTCGCCGAAGCGAGGCCGAGGTAATATTGGTTTTAACAGGCAGGAAATAGGGTTAAGGGTTGCACAGGCAGTCACTACTGTGTTTCAGATCCCGGTTTATAAAGTTCTAGAAAGGATTAGAAACCAGCCGTATTATAGAGCGCCAAAGAAGATTCCTAGTGAATTCATGGAAAGGAGCCTTGGGAAGCACTGTATTTACCGTAATGAGGATGGGCACCTGACTTAGGGGTGCAGAGCCCTAAAGACGCACTTGGAAGACATGGTCAGACAGGGTCACTTGAGGGACATAGTAGATGAGGCCAGAATCAAGGAAGAGCATGCAAGGCTTTCCTCGGCACCAACAGCACCACCACCACCACAACCACAACAAGCAGAATCTCGGGTGATCAATGTGATCCATTTGAAGGTTAATGAGAATGATATGCGAAGAAAGACCCAAAAGGTGAGGCACTTACATCATGTTTATCAGGTCCAGCAAAAGAGGCCTAGGACAAACGAGTACCAGGGACCAATGGTATCCTTTATTGAGGCGGGCCTAGACATGGTGCAGCATCCACACAACGATGCTCTGGTAGTGACCCTCAAGATTGGAGAATGCCAGGTAAGGCGCATTCTAATTGACCAAGGTAACTTTTGTGACATCATGTATGTCAGATGTTACGAGGAGCTTGGCCTTCACTGAGATGATTTGGAGCAGTCGGACAGCCTAATGTTTGGTGTAGACCGCCCGAACTTCCTCCGCATGCCCCCCTTTCGAAGAGGGCGTGAATTAGGGTTCATAGCTACTATAGTTTGGACTCCTGTCACAGTTCTGAATCTAATCTCACAAAGTGCAATGTAAGACTGATAAATCACCAAAGAGTCCAATCCGACAAATCATTTTGGAAAATCAGATTTTGAATCAAAAATGCCAAACTGGACTGCTTTGCCAGATTACAGAGTCGCCACCTAAATGTTTTATTTTTGAAAAATTTAGGAAACCCTGACTCGTGCCAAAGGCCACGTGTCTGTCATCACCAAAGTTGCCTCGGCTCAGGAACTTGGGTACGAGAAGAGAAGGTCCTGAAATAAGCACCCTCGCTCGCCCGATCAAAGGATCGGCCTCTACTAAAATGATATGTTGTTTTGAAAACACATGTGTTCTTATTCTGGTTATTTAGCTAACTTACTACGTGATGCGCACAACATACAAGTATAGACTAAACCGCTCAAATTGGAACAAAACAATTCAATGTTTGCTTTTGAAAATGGTTTGAGAGTGCTACCCTCAAGTAGGCTAAAGTGCGGATTTGCTACCCTCAAGTGGGCTGAAAACATGATGATTTTCCACTTTGAGTAGGCTTAAAACTCACATTTGATGAATTGTTCCAATTCGAGTAATGAAGCCTTCATCCACAGGCATTCATGCAGTTAATCATTTAAGTAAATAGCCTCATGGCAAGCATGCTATCATGGTAACACTCACTAGGGCTGGGCAACAAACCCACCCGCCCGCACAAACCGCCCGACCCTACCCTACCCGCAGTGCTTTGGGCGGTTTCGATGTAGGTAGGCGGGCGGGTGCGGGTCAAGAAATTGGCAAAAGATCGAGTTCGGGTCGAACCCGACCCGCCCTCAACCCGCATCTTCTTTTTTTTTTTTTTTAAAAAAAAGAAAAAATAACTAGTTATTATTATTATTTTTTGCATTTTGGATGGATGGAGATAACTAGTTATTATTTTTATTTTTACATTTTGGATGAAAGTAAAATTTATTATATGGGCACTTATATACATTATCATGATCTAATAATATTTAAATTAGTGTTACTAGTTTGACTTTTATTTATACATATAAAAAAAAAAAATCATTATATTCCATTAGTCTAGTAGACACAGTTAAATATGATATTTTGAATTGTCATTCTATTATCACATTATTGCATATTAAAAGCTAAACAGTGAAGATTAATCCACTATTACAATTAGTGTTACTAGTTTGACTTTTAAGGGTTTGTTTTTGCATATTTAAATTAGTGTTACTAGTTTGACTTTTAATGGTTTGTTTTTGCAAGCTAAGGAGGAAGATTAATTACTATCCTCAAGCATGGTTCCATATCATCTTATCTAACATGTGGACTATTTATTATGATCATGAATTGTATATCTTGTAATTTAATTTATAACTCTTCTAAAAAAAAAAAAAGTGTTTAGAAAGTAACAAAAAAATGTCAAATTTGCTGAAGTTAAAAAAAAAACTAAAAAAAAAAAAAAAAAACTAAACCGCAAACCGAATCGCACCCGCCCACACAAACCGCGAACCGCATCGCGGGCGGTTGCGGGTCTATTTTTCCCCAACCGCATAAGTGCGGGTCGGGTCGGTTTTGACCCGCACCCGACCAAAACCGACCCGCGAGCAGCCCTAACACCCACACTCATGCAAGGATGCTAAAGCGTAAGCACTCACAGTGTACTCCAAACCAAAATAGAGAACTAGTTAGAAATCATGCATGATCCTAGCTATATTAAAATGCCTAATGCAACACATGCAAAAATGCTACTAAAATAGGCTCGGCTATCTAAAATGGCATATGAATGCAACACTTGGTAACATGCTTTGGGACACGTATTCAAGTAAGTGTATTGAAATACAATGCAGTTTGTATGATGCGCCGAACCCGGTGCATGCAAGACAAATGAATGATGCAAACATGCAAGCATAATGTATGCTAATCAAAACGCGCCCTAATCTAACCACCGAAAGCAGGTAAATAAAAGAGAGAAAGATGTGGGGTTGGAAGACATTCACACACACACGCACACTTATTACAACATTGCGCCCTTTCGGAGGAGGGTCTGAATAAAAGCTAAGCTAATCTAAGCTAAGCTAATCAACTAATCTAATTAAGCTAATTAGACTAATAATTACACAACAAATTGAATAACTAGCAAACTACTTACTAATTATTACAACACTTTAACTAATCAACAAATTAATTAATTGAATTACCAAACAAATGCTAATTAACAAGGAAAACACAAAACTACAAACTACGCTGCCCCAGCTCTGTTTGAAGAAGATGCATGCATGCGCTCGGTTGCCGCCTCGAAACACCTTCCAGTTTGCTCTTTGAGAGGCTCTGTTTGCAGGGTGTCTTGAAGAAGTTTTTGCTCCACCTTACCAAACCAACTCTGAGGAATCCACCAGTGGCCTGCCGACCATGAGGAGCTGCTGCTGGCCACCTGCCAGCCAAAAAAAGTGCACTGCCGGCCAAGAGTGTGCCTCTGTCGGCCAACAATGAGAGGATGACAGCCAACAGTAAAGAACTGTCGGCCACTGGTGTGCTGCATCACCATTCTGCAACAGAGCTCAAGCAAAAGAAAAAATGGAGGGTCTCCCAAGGGTATGTATGTACCATGCCCCTCCTTATCACCCCAAAACATCAAAGTTGTTGCACCATTGGATCTAAGACCATCAATCAAGCATCTCAATGCATGATGGCCAAAGATCCAACTTGCACAAATTCAATAAATGCATAACAAACAAGACACTAAAACCACTACCTTATCAAAGGGTGATCAAAGGCAATGGAGACAAAGGGAATTGGCTCATTTTCATCACTTTAAGTATGAAATGAACCAATTTTCCTTATGTTCAACATAACGTCCGGTTGAACACCATGCAATGCAAACTACATGCTTATCTTGGCATGTTTTACTTGGTTCATTTTAATTACTCATTTTAAGTTACCAAGCCATTCATTAACCAATTTGTCCAATTGTGAAAGTCCTCTAATGAGAGGAAGGTCAATCAGAAGATGACTCAAGACATGGGAGAGACCACGCTTTTGACTAGCAGGAATCCTCAAAGGAGGGTTAAAACCATTTAAGCATATGCATCAATCCTATATCTTAAACACAACTTAAGACTAACCAACCCTCAAAACAAATCAAAAGTGGAGAAATGAGGAGGGTAGCAGATTTTTAGTGGTAATATGGCATGCTAAAGACCTTAAAGCATGCAAGCAATGCAAGCATAACATGTTAAGAGACTTAAGCATTAAAGCTAGTGAAGAACACAACACTAGAACCATGCAATACAATGCTCAATGGACTAAACTAGCCCTAATCAGACCTCATGCATGCCAAAACAGTGGCCTAAATGTGCTGAGATGATACCATGAAAGGAAAAAAAATGATGTTTATGCGTTGGCTTATAGACAAGGCCCAAGTTTACCTCTCCAAAGAAATTAAAGAGCGATATACATGAGAGTATGACAAGGATATATGCTCTGAAATTACATGTTAAATAATGCCATACCATGTAAACATCACAAACAAGGCATGCTAGAGGGCCTAAAGCGCAAGGCTAGTAAAGAGCACTACACAAGAAGCATGCAATACATAGCCTAAACAACCAAACCAGCTCTGGACAGAGCTCAATCATGCCAAATCAAAGGTCCAAACATGCTGAAATGGTAGCCCAAAAGCTTAGACAAGCATGCATACAAATTGGCTCATGATCAAGGCATGAGGCACAACTCTCAAAAGCATTGAAAGAGCGAAACATGTGAGAGTGTGACCACACTATACACACTGAAATCATGTGAGAAATGAGGTTAAGGCATACAAAAAACTCAAGTAAAGCATGCTAGAGACTTTGAAACCCAAAGTTAGTCAAAGCCACTTGCACTACAACCATACAAGGCAAGCCTCAAAAGGTCAAGACCACTTCAAACAGAGCTTAAGCATGTTAAATAAAGGACAAAAACATGCTGGAGTAGAGTCAACACATGCTGGAATGATGGACCAAAGCATCAAGCATACAAGGCTAATTAGCAAAATTCCCCTACAAGTGTAAGAAGCATGCAAGCAAAGATTAAACCAGCCTAAAACAGAGTTATGACAGGTCCAAAAGTCACAAAAACATGCTTGAACTCAGCTTAAGAAAAGGAGAAACACATGCTCACTTGATAGGCCAACAACACATACAAGCAAGACAAAAGGAGAGAGGACTACCCCCTCCCATTTTGGACCTCAAGACCACCTTTCCACCACTGAAATTTCTCTGAATTTCAGTGGTAGAAAGGCCAAGCAAAGGCTCTTACAAAAGCTAAGAAAAGTGGCTCAAAAGGCTTTACAAGCCAAAGAGCAAAAGAGGGGAAAGCACCCCCTAACCACACAAGACTCAAACCAAAATTTTCAAGCCTTAAAATCAGAGCTTTTAAGAGGTTAAGAGCAGCCTCAAAACATCATGCAAAGGTGGCAAAACAATGAACTCGAACAAAGCTTAAAAGAGGTAGTTTCTTACCCTTGTAACACATCAAGAAAACATCAAGCTTCTGAGCCAAAACCAAGCCAAAACCACTCCAAGGAGCTCAAATAAGGCCTCCAAGATCCTCAACACTAAGGTGAAGGTGTTTGACTAGGTGTCTTAGTGCAAATATGTGAAGAAAACACACTTTCAAGCACAAAATATAGAGAGAGAGGATTCTAGAGAGAGAGAAAAAAAAAATCTCAGCCAAAATTTTTGTAACCCTTTGAATGCATGAGGGAGGTCTCTATATATAGGAGACACAAAAGCAATCCAAGAAGATCCAGCCATCCACGTGGGTGTAGATGGTCTATCCTGCAAACAGCTGGCTCAAAAATATTTAAAAAATATCTGTTGAAATAATGGTGGCCGGCCATCAGTGGTGGCTGGCAGTGTCTTACTGATGACCGGCAGCCCTTGATCATGGCCAGCAGGCCATCATGAACATCAATATGGAGGGACCAAAGCATGGTCCAAAAAAGAGACAGAATGGAAATAGGGTCTGGAAGGATCAAACCTGGGGCATTCCATCGTGAAAGTTGAGCACTCGACGAGCGATCAAACTTGTCATCGGATGTACCTACAAACACATCCAAGTCTCGAGGATGGTCAAAAATGGGGTGTCTACAGTTGGGTTCAATGGAACGCCGACATGGCCTCTGGAAGCAATACATTTGGAGGTGTAGGCAGGCACTAGGAATGTTAGCACATAATTTATGATAATTGATACCCCCTCCCCTTACAATGCTATATTGAAAAGACTGTGGTTGCATGCAATGAGGCCTGTTCCCTCAACGCTAGACCAGTTGTTACGATTTCCAATTAAATAAGGGATTGAGGAAGTCATAGGGGATCAAGTGCAGGTAAAGAATTGCTCCATAGCAGCAATGAAATCCAACTACAATGTGCGAGAGACAGAAAAAATGGAAATCAAGGACGAGGACATGGAAGTCCTAGATGATATCGGCAAAGAATCGACCGAAAAGAGCGAGGAAGCCGTAAAAAAAATTCTGGTCCAAGAAAGGGATGAAGAGCGCTTCTTTCTTCTCGGCTCAGGCTTGGCCGAGGAGAAGGAAATGGAGTTAGAGACTTTCTTACGGGCCAACATAGAAGTATTTTCCTGGACACTATATGAGATGCCAGGCATTAACCCCAAGGCCACATGCCATATGCTTAATATAGACAGGTCGGCTAAACCTGTCATCCAACGAGCAAGAAGGCCAACATTAATGCATGTTGAGTCCGTTGAGGAGGAAGTGGACAAACTACTGGAAGCCAATGCCATTCGCGAGGTGAACTACCCTACTTGGCTACCCAATACCATGGTTGTGAAAAATAAGAATGGAAAATGAAGGGTTTGTGTTGACTTCACCAGCCTGAGTAAGGATAGTTTTCCACTATCCAAGCTTGATCAGTTAGTAGATGCCACTTCAGGGCATTGAAGGATGAGTTTCTTGGACGCATACAAAGGCTATCACCAGATAGCAATGTATGCCCCAGATGACGAAAAGACAGCATCATCACTTCGAAAGGACTCTATTGTTACAGAGTGATGCCTTTCGGGTTGAAAAATGCAGGAGCAACCTACTAGAGATTGTTTACCAAGATGTTCAGGCATCTGATTGGGAGGACGGTAGAGGTCTATATTGACGACATGGTCGTGAAGACCAAAGAACTTGGGAACTATTTGGCAGACTTGAAGACAGTTTTTGTAGCGATCCCGGTTTCGATCCTTCTTTCATGTTTTGCCACTTCGAATGGGCCGGTCGGGGGTCGAGCTGCCCGGTCAGCTCGCGGGGGTCCAGAGGGTAGCGCCCCTTGGCGGGTCTAAGGGCAACGCCCTGGCAAGGGTCGAGCTGCCCGGTCAGCTTGTGGGGGTCTAGAGGGCAGCGCCCCTTGGCGGGTCCTAGGGCAGCGCCTTGGCGGGGTTGAGGGGCAACGTCCCTAAAACAAAAATGCAAAGTGCATTCGAAGTTGCTTGTCCGCTCGAGCGGCCGTTTATGCGCTCGAGCGGAGAATATTTGGTTTCAAAAGTTTGACATGTCTGCAAAAGTAATGGGTTAGTGTATTTGACGCTCGAGCGGGGCATTCCATACTCGAGCGGGCCATGTTATATCAGTTTGTAAATCTGATATTTCATATCACTTTTTCAGTCCTCTCCCTCTCTCTAAAACTCTCCAGAATTCCTTATCGTGAGCTTCTCTCTCTAGAAATCATCTTCTTTCTTTGATTTCTCCAAATCCATTGGGATTTAGACCTAAGTTCTTCACCAAAGTTTGTTATCATCTCGAGGGTTTCGTTGTGTGCGGTGAAGATCGAGTTTCGACACCGTTGATTTTGGGGGTTTCATCTCATTTCTTCTTCAAAACTTGAGGTATGGATTTTCTTAGAGTTATATATATGTTTTTGCAAGATCTAGATGATTTTCAAAATCATCCTTTGATTAGCTTTGTGAAATTAATTGTTGATTTCAAGAAGATGAGTGATTTTGAAAGGGGGTTTAATTTCCTTTCCTTTTAAAATAGAAATTGAAGGTTTTGAACCATATTGATTGAAGAAAGATAATTTTAGGAAGATTCTTCTAAATATCTTGGAGATGAATGGTTTTGGTGAAAAAACCTAGAAATTGAGTCTTTTCTTTGAAAGATGTTGAAAATCCTTGGAAGATGTTGTCATATTTATTTTGTGTACCAAAATAAATGGATGTTTTGAAAATTGTTTATTTATATATAAATGACGAATTTTGTGAAAAAAATGAGAAATGTTGTTTATTTTGAAAATTGTTATCAAAATGTTGATTTAGTCTTGAATTGACTAAATTGTTGAGATTGCTCGAAATGCGGGAATTACGTTATTCTCTCGAATGAATTGGATATAAAAGTATATATATATATATATATTCATCTTGTGGAATTGTGTTGAAAAGAGGATTGGGAATTTTGATCACAATGGTATATTATGTGGAACAATTGAATATGGAAGTAATGTTGCATTGCATTATTAAGCATACATTGGCATTTTAATTCATTGGACTATGTTAAGCTTTGGAAATTTGCATTGAGAAAAGAATATTGGAAATGGGTTTTCATGAAATGGTTATGGGGTAAATACGGTGGTAAGTCTTGATAGGTGGTGTAGATGAAATTATATTGGAAATGGTTGGGAAAATTCTGGGTAAACCCAGAATTTTTTCCTAACTTTAGTCTATTATTTAGGTGGGACCTGTGCGTCGATTTTTGCGGGTCAAAGTGGTAACACGTTTTATGCCACGTTGTGATTCACGTGGTATATTTGGTTACTCAAAACCATTACCGAGTGAATGGAAAATTGAAGCCAAAGTATGCTCCATGGAAATGGAGTTTTGGTGAAAAATCCTTAAAGGTTTGAATAAGGCTTGTCCCACATTGATTTGGTGGGAAGTTTTGAATGGGTTTATAAGGCATGTGATTGGAACTTGGGGTGTGCCCCAAGGGGTACCCAAGTGTTTTAGAGAGGGAGGTTATGGGCTAGACCTATTGGACCCAAAAATCACCAAACACGCGTGCGGGCCGCCGCCGCTTTCCGTCCGTCCTGTCAGGCGGGCTGGGCTGGGCTTGGGCTTCGGCGCGGGTGCGTGGTGTGAGGTTGGGTTGGGCTTGTCCGGCCCAATACCTATCTTTTTGGGTAAAAAACATTTGAGTTTAATTTTATTTTTTGGAAAAAAATAAAATCCAGAATTCAAATTAATTTCGAAAATAAATTGGTCTGATTTTTTCTGTACACCCAAACCGGTCCCTTCTCGTTTTTATCTGTTCAAATTTTGAACCCAACAGACTTGTATCTGTTTATTCAAACTGAACAGGTATCATACATGTTCAAACAGGTTTTGCACTTGTTTAATTCAAAACTTACAGCCACAATTCTGCCTATAAATAGATCAGCCCTTCATTTGATTTTGATATTTAGAATTTTCGTCCTTAATAGCTCTGCAAATTTATTCTTTATTTTGCTGCATTATTTTCTTCTGAGAGAGAGTACAAAACACTTAGTGTGTTCGTTGTACAAATATATTGTAGTGCTGCATATATTTGTTGTTGATCATTTCATCTTGGGAGATAGACGTCCATATTCTGAAAGCACTGTGGAGAGGATGAATCTGTCTTAAGGACACAGTGTCAAACACTAGACTTGATTAGAATAATATTCAAGATATTAATCAAGTAAGTTATTTATTTATTGTCTGATTTTATTATTATTTATTTAAATCAGATTTTAATTTTGTTTTAGTAACAAAATAAAATCTGTTTTTATTTATTTAATTCTATTTCTAGTTTGATTTTTGTAATAAAACAAATTCTCTCCTTTCCTTTATTTCTTTTATATTCTAGTTGTTGTTAAGTACACAACAAAATTAATCTATTTAAATACAGTGAATATTGTCCAACAATCTTAAGACAGATTATTTTTTGGTATCTTCATTGTATTTAATTTTCTGTGATTTCATAAAGACATATTCTGGTTGGAAAAACAAATAGTGATTTATGCTATTTGATAGATAGTAGTAATATACTATCTCTTTTCTTTGACAACTAGTAGTAATATACTGGTGTCATTAACAATTGCAGAATATTAATTTGTGTTACAGAAAATTATTGTGCCATTTTATTTTTCTAGTTTTAGTAACAAGGAAAATAAAATTATTTTGTGTTATTATTTATTTTCTGGTTTTAGTAACTAGAAAATTAATTTGTGTTTTAATTTTTCCTGATTTTTGTAATCAGAGATTATGGCTACTGCAACTGAAACTGCAACTGGAAGTGGCACTCCGATTGTTACACCAACACCGGTCGCTATCCAGAACCATGTTCATGTACCAATAAACCATGGAGAAAAATCAGAAAAATTTAACGGTATTGAGTTTAAGAGATGGTAGCAGAAGATGATGTTCTATCTTACAACTCTTAATTTGGCCCGGTTTTTCCACGAAGAGGCTCCAGCACTTAAAGAGGGTGAAAGTGATCGACAAGTTGTTGCTGCTGTAGATGCTTGGAAACATTCAGATTTCCTACGTAGAAACTACATCCTCAATGGCCTTGACAACATGCTGTATAATGTTTATAGTCCTTTGAAGTCAGCAAAAGAATTATGGGATTCTTTAGAGAAGAAATACAAGACAAAGGATGCCGGCACGAAGAAATTTGTTGTCGGTAAATTTCTGGACTTCGTTATGGTAGACTCCCAAACGGTAATTTCTCAAGTTCAAAGTTTTCAATTAATTTTACATGATATTCATTCTGAGGGTATGTCTCTAAGCGAGTCTTTCCAAGTCGTTGCTTTAGTGGAAAAGTTACCACTGGCTTGGAAAGATTTCAAAAATTATTTAAAACATAAACGCAAAGAGATGACCATGGATGAACTTATTGTAAGACTAAGAATTGAGGAAGATAACCGTAAGGCTGAAAAAAGGAATGGGAAAAATCTCATTGAGTCCAAGGCTAATGTGGTTGAACAAGTTCATAAACCACATAACGAAAAGAGGAAGTTTACTGGAGATGGTCCTAAACAAGGTGATAGTAACAAGAAGTTTAAAGGAAAATGCTATAACTGTGGCAAGACTGGACATCGAGCTTCTGACTGTCACAGCCCTAAGAAGGATCATGGAAGTACAAGCAAGAAGACTACCAATCAGGCCAATGTAACTGAACTAGATTACATCTCCGTGGGAGTAAATGACATTAACCTCTCTGTTGTGGTGTCTGAGGCTAATTTGGTTGGAAATCCCAAGGAATGGTGGGTTGACACTGGGGCAACTCGTCATATTTGTGCGGATAACAAGATGTTCACTACCTACAATGAGACTGCAAATGGTGAACAACTTTTCATGGGAAATTCTTCTACTTCTGCTGTGGTTGGACAAGGGAAAGTGATCTTGAAGATGAGATCAGGGAAAGAACTGACCCTCAACAACGTACTACATGTACCTGATATCCGGAAGAATTTAGTTTCTGGTTCTTTGTTAAGTAAAAATGGTTTTAAGCTTATTTTTTAGTCTGATAAATTTGTATTAACAAAGAGTGGTATGTATGTTGGTAAGGGATACATGAGTGATGGTCTCTTTAAGTTGAATGTAATGACAGTTGTACCGAAAGTTGCAATGAATAAGAATAACACATCTTTTGCTTATATTCTTGAGTTGAATTTATGGCATGGTAGATTAGGACATGTAAATTATGATGCTTTGCGTAGATTAATTGGTTTGGATTGTATACCAAAGTTTGAAATTAATCCTAATCATAAATGTGAAGTTTGTGTAGAAGCGAAACTAACTAAGGCTCCATTTAAATCGGTTGAAAGGAAAACTGAACCTCTAGAATTAATTCATACTAATGTATGTGATCTAAAATTTGTTCAAACTAGCGGAGGCAAAAAGTATTTCATAACATTTATCGATGATTGCACAAGATATTGTTATGTTTATTTACTTAGAAGTAAAGACGAAGCTTTAGAAATGTTTAAACTCTACAAAACAAAAGTTGAAAATCAACTTGGTAAAACCATTAAAATGGTTAGAAGTGATAGGGGTGGTGAATATGATGCACCATTAAATGAATTTTGTGCACAACATGACATTATTCACCAAACTACAACACCCTATTCTCTTCAGCAAAATGGAATTGCTGAAAGAAAGAATAGAACCCTAAAAGAAATGATGAATGCCATGTTACTAAGTTTAGGCTTACCACAGAACTTATGAGAGGAAACAATATTGTCTGCTAATTATGTTCTTAACAGAATACCCCACAAGAAAACCATCAGCACTCCTTATGAATTGTGGAAAGGTCGACCGCCTTTTTACAAATACTTAAAAGTGTGGGGGTGTTTGGCAAAAGTTGAAGTTCCTATTCCTAAAAAGACTAAGATTTGACCAAAAACAGTAGATTGTGTGTTTATTGGTTATGCTCAGAATAGTAGTGCATATCGGTTTCTGACTTATAAATCAGAAATACCTGATATAAATGTGAACACTATTATAATGTCAAGGAATGTTGTGTTTTTTGAACATGTCTTTCCTTACAAGAAAGGACAGTAATTAAGTTCACAGAAAAGAACTTATGATTATACACAAAGTCAAGAGACTAATGACAATCAAACACAAGAGGCTAGTAATGGTCTCGACCAACATGATTTAACTGATGATGAACCAAGACGAAGTAAGAGAGTGAGAACACCAAAATCCTTTGGTCCAGATTTTCTGACATACCTGTTAGAAAATGAACCTCAAAGCTTTAAGGCAGCAATGACAGGTCCTGAAGCACATTTGTGGAAATAAGCTGTTAATAATGAAATTGAATCCATTATGCAAAATCATACTTGGGAATTGGTGGATCTTCCACCAGGTTCTAAACCTCTTGGATATAAGTGGATATTCAAGAGAAAAATGAAAGCAGATGGTTCAATTGACAAGTATAAAGCAAGACTTGTAGTAAAAGGTTACAGACAAAATGAAGGTCTAGACTATTTTGACACATATTCCCCTGTGACAAGAATAACATCCATTCGCATGCTTATTTCTATAGCATTGTTGTTTAATTTAGAAATACATCAAATGGATGTTAAGACAGCTTTCTTAAACGGTGATCTAAATAAAGAGATCTATATGGCGCAACCCGAAGGGTTTGTTGTGTCGGGGCAAGAAAAGAAAGTTTGTCGGCTTGTAAAGTCTCTTTATGGATTAAAACAAGCACCTAAGCAATGGCATGAAAAATTTGATCATGCAATTCTTACTAATGGGTTTAAGATAAATGAATGTGACAAATGCGTTTATGTTAAAAACACTGACCAAGGATATGTCATAGTTTGTCTTTAGGAATGAAAATTAGGAATGAAAATTACTAAAACATCTGACTCATATGCATTATCTCAATCACATTATATTGAGAAAATTCTTGGTAAATTTATCAAGGATGATATGAATTTAGCTAGAACACCTGTAGACGTCAATCTTTATTTATCGAAAAATAAAGGTGATGCAGTGTCTCAGTTAAAATACTCCCAAATCATTGGAAGCCTAATGTACCAAATGAATTGTACTTGTCTAGATATAGCTTATGCTATCAGTAAATTGAGTAGGAACACTAGTAACCTCGGAGAAGACCATTGGAAGGCGATCATTCGGGTTCTTAGATATCTAAGATTCACCCATGATCATGGTTTGAATTTTACTTGATATCCAGCAGTACTCGAAGGTTATTGTGATGCCAATTGGATATCGGATACTAAAGATTCAAAATCCACTAGTGGATATGTCTTTACTCTAGGGGGCGCTGCTGTTTCTTGGAAGTCCACGAAACAAACTTATATCGCACGATCCACAATGGAATCCGAGTTCATTGCCTTAGACAAAGCAGGAGAACAAGTAGAATGGCTTCGTCACTTCTTAGAAGATATTCCAATGTGGCCAAGACTTGTGCCAGTTATTTGCATTCATTATGATAGTCAATCTGTAATAGACAGGGCACAGAATCACATGTATAACCGTAAGTCACGACATATTCACCGTCGACATAATACCGTAAGGCAATTGTTGTCAAATGGAATAATCTCAATAGATTATATAATATTTGAAGAGAATATTGCGGATCTGTTAACAAAAGGTTTGACAAAAGAGCTAGTGTATAGTTCATCAAAGGGGATGGGATTAAAGCCTATTACATAAGAGTCGTCATAATGGTAACCCTACTTATATGACTGGAGATCCCAAGAACTAAGTTCAAAGGGACAACTAAGTTATGTGTGGCTCACCAGAAATCACCAAGGGATTAAAATTCCTTACCCATTCCTATGGTGAGAGTGATATCTGCAACATATGTTGCATGCAGGGGTATAAGGATAAGTTTGCTTTTAATGATTACTTATATCTTGATTTAGGTATAAAAATCAAGACAGGTATAAAGAGATACTTTACAATAAGAATCACCTGTATGAGTGTCGAACTGGGGCCGGTTCTATGAGAATGAAGAGGCTAAATTCTCTAGAAACACTCATGAAAACCAGGAGTGTTCAAGGCCAAAATGAACACAACAGTGAGAACCACGATGTGTTAAAAGATATTTTGTGTGAAATCTATTGTCTTGGCTTACATAAACGGCTGAACAATTCAAGGCATCGCGTCCATTGGTTAGCCAGTAAGTCCGATAGGTTATCACTAGGGAAGGTTCAAGGCCGAAAGTTACCTATCCTGATGCAAGATATTTTCGACTTATATTCTTTCGATAAAGTCTGCATATTGTTCCATTTCCATTGTCATCAAATTCCATTCATGTAGGAGATTGTTGGAAATAGTTGGGAAAATTTTGGGTAAAACCAGAATTTTTTCCTAACTTTGGTCTATTATTTAGGTGAGACCCGTGCGTCGATTTTCGCGAGTCACGTGGTATATTTGGTTGCTCAAAACCATTACCGAGTGAATGGAAAATTGAAGCCAAAGTATGTTCCATGGAAATGGAGTTTTGGTGAAAAATCCTTAAAGGTTTGAATAAGGTTTGTCCCATATTGATTTGGTGGGAAGTTTTAAATGGGTTTATAAGGCATGGGATTGAAACTTGGGGTGTGCCCCAAGGGGGTACCCAAGTGTTTTAGAGAGGAAGGTTATGGGAAAAATCAGCTAGACCCATTGGACCCAAAAATCACCACACATGCGCGCGCGCCGCCGCCGCCGTCCGTCCGGGCTGGGCTGGGCTGGGCTTGGGTGCGGATGCGTGGTGTGAGGTTGGGTTGGGCTTGTCCGGCCCAATGCATATCTTTTTGGGTAAAAAACATTCGAGTTTAATTTTATTTTTTGAAAAAAAATAAAATTCAGAATTCAAATTAATTTCGGAAATAAACTGGTCCGGTTTTTTCTGTACACCCAAACAGGTCCCTTCTCGTTTTTATCTATTCAAATTTTGAATCCAACAGACTTGTATCTGTTTATTCAAACTGAACAGGTATCATACCTGTTCAAACAGGTTTTGCACCTGTTTAATTCAAAACTAACAGCCACAATTCTGCCTATAAATAGATCAGCCCTTCATTTGATTTTGATATTCAGAATTTTCGTCCTTAATAGCTCTACAAATTTATTCTTCATTTTGCTGCATTATTTTCTTCTGAGAGAGAGTATAAAACACTTAGTGTGTTCGTTGTACAAATATATTGTAGTGCTACATATATTTGTTGTTGATCATTTCATCTTGGGAGATAGACGTTCATATTTTGAAAGCACCGTGGAGAGGATGAATCTGTCTGAAGGACATAGTGTCAAACACTGGACTTGATCAGAATAATATTCAAGATATTAATCAAGTAAGTTATTTATTTATTTTCTGATTTTATTATTATTTATTTAAATCAAATTTTAATTTTGTTTTAGTAACAAAATAAAACCTGTTTTTATTTATTTAATTCTATTTCTAGTTTGATTTTTGTAATCAAACAAATTCTCTTCTTTCCTTTATTTCTTTTATATTCTAGTTGTTGTTAAGTACACAACATAATTAATCTATTTAAATACAGTGAAGATTGTCCAACAAATTGTTTAAGTTAGCCTAAGTGTTCTTGGTGAAAGACCAAAATGCGGATAGATGTCGATCCTTCCAGTTAATACCGGTAAAAATGATAATTGGTAGTACTCGTATAGTCTATTTGCAGATACCGACCTAGAGATTACCAGAGTTGTATATACCGCCCCCTTTAATTAAATTGATAAATTTTGAACAGTTGAAGTTGCATAACATCATTGAGCATGATGGTTTTCAAAAGATGAAGATGTGTTTTATTTTTAAAAAGGCATGGCATGACATGTGCATTCATCTCTTGAGACTTGTATAAAATGTATATACTTTGTTAAGGATTTCCTACTAGGCTTTATGCTCACCCTACTGGATTTTTGTGCAGGAAAAGACGTGGTGAGTCCGCCTAATTGAGGGCGTGGAAATGTGTGTGTTGAGAGCACTAAAGTTATCATTTGTTGTGATCCTATTTTTAAGCCAAGGGCTATGTATGTGTGGGTTTGAATAACCATTTTGTGTACCGGGCTTAAGCCTTGGAAGATTGTAAACCCTTGGGGTGGTTATTTGGTTATTTACTTGTTGTTGAATCAATGTAATATCGTATGAGGAACTATTATTATTTTGTAATGCAAGTATGAGAAGTTATATTTGGTTTTCCTTTAAGAGAGCCATGATTGTTGCATTATCATTTGGGCTAGAAATTTGGGGCGTTACAACTTGGTATCAGAGCTACCGGGTTTGAATACTTTGAGCTCATGGGAAGTGGTTGTTTAGCCACAATGGGTTCATCTAGCATGCTCAGGAAGTGTTATGCATTTTGCGACTATGTGATAACATGCTTATGTGACTAAATGGGTATGGGATTGGACTTTTGGGATGTTGTTTGCGCCTGTTAAATTCTTTGAGGTCTCATTAGAAGGGTACTTGATCAATACCCGTTCTACTAAGAATTCTTGGTTTTTTGTGGGACAAATTTCATCATGAAAGAATGATCCGTATGTGTTTACATGACTAAGTGATTATGTGTAATGAAATTGACTTGTGTATATGGTAGAGAAATATATGGGATTGTTGTAGTCGAACGTGTGAGTCAAGTTACCAACACATATGAGTTATTCTGCTAAATTATTTCTCTTGTGTCCTTTATTAGGATGTTAGGAAGGGGTCAAGTTCGTGGTGGTAAAGGCAGGAGGCGTGGTAGGGCTCACCGAGGTGTGTATGATGTCAGGTTCTGGATGACTTTGTGGCCGAGTTCCTCCCTAGTGCCATCCCGCGTCAGACTCTTGTGAGCTGCGGCTTGGGATGCCCAAGAGAGCAGGAAGAAACCCAATTGGGGCCCGAGAACCCCACTCTAGCAAAACAGAAGAAATAAGAGAAACTAAAGCCCTGCGACATCTACATCGGCGACTCCTTCCGCCTGTTTGTTGATGGAGTTTCAAACCGTCAAGGAGCAGGGGTAGGAGTAGTGTTAGTATCGCTAGATGAGGGAATATTAGAGCAGTTCATTCGTTTGGGGTTTAAGGCCTCAAACAATGAAGCAGAGTAAGAGGCACTGATTGTAGGATTGAAGTTAGTAGCAGAAATGGAAGCCGATGAGGTGGTAGTCTTCTATGACTCCCAACTTATTATGAATCAGGCAATAGGCGAGTATACAGCCCGAGATGAAAGAATGATAGCCTATGTCAAAGAAGTTGTTAGACTGCTAACATTGTTCCAGGATTGTCGGCTACAGCAGGTCAGCCGAGATGATAACAGTCATGCCGATGCCTTGGCTAACCTGGCTAGTGCAATGAAATCAGGAGAGACAAGGACAATAATGGTTGATTATTTGTCAGGCCCAAGTGTAGAACCACTGATCACGGAGTACGAAGCAATATGTGTAGAGATGAGTCCAAGCTGGATGAATGTAATAGTAATGTTCCTAAGGGATGACAAACTGTCGGATGACCGCAAAGAGGCACATAAGACCAGATTGAAGTCGACCAGGTTCTGCTTTTCAGCAGATAGCCATCTCTACAGAAAGTCCTTTATTGGGTTCCTTTTGAGATGTGGGCATCCCTCCCACATCTCTTTACAAATGGAAGCAATCCTCCACGAATTTTACACAGATTTTCTAAGTCAAGAATACTGAGTGTACTACACTCTTACAAGGTTGAAAAGAATGTGTTTTTATTTTTACAGAAAGTTACAAGAATTATCTCTCAAAGATGGATATAAAAATGAAGCTTTGGTTTTTCTATAAACCTCACATAGGAAAAATGAGCTTAAAGCTATAAGGCTCAGTGTATAATTTCTGAAAATAGATGTGAGTGATTATAGATCAAAGAATATTTTCAGATTTTTTGCAACTTGTTTACATTAGAGGCTTTGGTATATATAATGAAAATTATAGCCATTTATAGCCATTGTAGTCATTTGAATTTATAGCCGTTTATAGCTGTTGTACTTCCATCATTACCAATTTGAATATTTTCCCCTCCATCATTACAAATTTGAATATCTTCCACTTGAACCTTTTGAACCTTTCGGTCTGCTGCTGTGCTAGGCTATTTGAACATTTGTTTTGGGCTGTTTGAACTCCTGATTTAATCAAATATTAAATACATTCTAACAACATTTAGGATAAAAGTTTAGGTGAGAAATAATGGGACAAAATAAATTTTGATTCTATTTTTCTCTTTCAAATAAATCATCAAAATAAATTTTGATTCTATTTTTCTCTTTCAAATAAATCATTAAAATAAATTTTGATTAAAGTATAATTAAATAAATCAACAAAATAAATTTTGGATTCTATTTTTCTCTTTCAAATAAATTAAAACATAATTAAATAAATCATCAAAATAAATTTTGGATTCTATTTTTCTCTTTCAAATAAATTAAAACATAATTAAATAAATCATCAAAATAAATAAGTCTAACACATATGATAGAGTTGAATTAAATTGAATTAACTTAGACTTGCCATATTAGTAGAGTTGAACTCAGTTGAATAAAATCAGACTTGCTTAATGTGTCGGTAGAATGAAACTAAGTTTGCTTTAGTTAGATTAACAAAGAAACCAAGGTTAAACACCTCGGCTAATCTTTGTTTGAATCTGACTTCGACAAAAGACCATAAACGCATAATGTGAGCTTAAGTGGAACTTAGGTTCACATTAGGGGGGCAGGGAGCAGGGAGCAGGAATGATAAATAAGCTTGCGAGTTTGGCACTTGTTGAAATTTTTAGAAGAAATTTACAAGTTAGACTAAGCTTGACACTTGTTGAAAATTCAGAACAATTTACAAGTTGAAGTTAGCCGAGATAATAAGGGAAGGGGTATTCGAGGTATTCATTACCCGAGATAACCAACCAAGCTATCAGGCTTGGAAGGGTTGGAAGGGTGAAGTCCTGCTAGAATACAGCAAGTACAAGTAATGGAAGAACACTTGTAAAAATGTTTGAATCAAATATTTTTAAGTCTTGTTTGACCAAGATCACAATAAAAGGTGAACTTAGAGGTAGTTTGGTCCGAGGTAACGAACTATGGGTGGATCCAAGGTAATTCTTGTCCAAGGTGTTCTAATCCCAAGAAATCACTTAAAGCAAGTTGCGGAAGTGCAAAAATATTCTAAGTATGGAAGCGTACAATGCATAGAAGAAAAGTAGTAAAGCAGAAAGAAACAAGGATACATTCAACACTTAGAAGAAAAGAAGGCATGCATTCAAAGTAGAAACTTGTTTAGATATAAAAAGACACTTCGGCTTGGCATAAGAGATTACTTGTCCAAGTTACAAAGAGAAGTTACAATTGAAATAGAAAAGTTCAGAGTAAAGAAAAAATCCCAAGTGCTGGAAACATTGGCATTTATGTCAGATTGCTCAACCTCGGCTATTGGCGTTGTGTCAGCCTTGGTTGGCAGTAAGGCTTCCTTTTTTGCCGTTATCTCAGCATCAATTTCGAGCAACGTATCATCAAGGCTTTTCTCGGCTATATGGACTTCGGTCTCAGATGTCGTCTTCTTAGAAGAGATGGTTTTGGAGACCTCGTTCTCATCATCTTGAGTCAAGTCTAGGACTTGCTCATTCAGAGTGGAGGACTTGGCCCCACATGCAACGTCCCTCTCTTCATCAGTATCATCAGCCTCAGCGTCTTCCTCCTCAACTTCATCCTCGAATTTTTTTAAAGAATGAGGGAAGGGCACATTGAACTGGTTGATGTCTCTGAGTGGGGAGTCCATGGGGATAGACAACTTGTTGAGCGTCGTCGTCCAACCGAGGTAATAACCTCGGTTGCAAGCCAGATTGACTAGCTCTTTGTATGGGTCATAGATGGTGGCTTGGCTTTTTTCAAAAGCCTTTTCGTTGGCCGCCTTGACCTTAGCCTCTTTTGAGTCAATGGCCTTCTTAGCTCTATCACCCTGGCCTTGGCAGCCTCTGCTTCGGCCTTAGCAGTCTCGGTAATAGCATCAGTAACTCCGACTTTAGTCTCAGCCTCGGTTTGAGCAGCCTTGGCTTGATCCAACAGATTTCGATACGACATGGTTGAGGGAGGAGAGGAGTTTGGTAGCTTTTTGAGTTTTTTTTCTAACTCCTTCGTCATCATCTCGGTCTTGACCGCATATGAGTGCACATGCTGGATAGCCTATAAGGAATGAAACAGATTGGTAAAAAAGTGTTTTGGCTAAGTATTGAAAAGCTTGAAAGAATACAACAGGAGACTTATCAAGACTGAGTGTTGTATCATTAAGCCAAAGTTCTCATACTCATGAAGATCAGCCATGTGGTTCATATCTTTTGGTAGGAGTACAACCATTGACAGGGCGGCGCCGACCTTGACACTCTCAAAGGTCTATTCTTCACCATGACTTCGGGTGCCCAGGTCATATTGCGAGGAAAGTTGCTGCTTCCCTCTGGGCGATCAGACCTCGGCTTCTTTGGTGGTGGGGCATTAGGTGTTGCGACCTCGGCTGGTCTCTTTTCGGCTGTAGTTGAACTCTTCTTGATCTCGGTCAGCTTGGAGATCGGCACAGTGTCCTCAGAGTCAATCTGAGTCACTGTTGCCTTGGCCTTAACCTTCTTTACTCTCTTTGCCTTTGGTTTGGACTGTGATGGAGAAGAGGAGGACTGTACAGTCACAACCCTAGGAATGTTGGCGAGAATATCTTCTATTACGGCTGGTTTACGACCCATCTCGTCAGCTGTTGCAGCGACGGTAACCTTGGTGCCAAAACGAATTATCGGAAGGGCAATAGACTGATTTGAAGGGTCAGCCTCCAAGAACTCAAGACCTTGGCATCTTCTACTTCGAGTTCTGCCGGCTGAAGCGTTAGCATGAGCTTTGTGTCGGCACTAACGCTGAGCTAAAGGAATTAGCTAGGGGGCAGAAGTGGACGGCTGGTCGGCAGGATCCAATGTAGAGGCAGGATCCAATGTAGAGATGAAGTGGCTGGTGGAGTTGTGGTAGAATGAGGAGTCTTACTTCGGCGGGAAACGTTAGGAAGGACAAACTTGTAGGTCGGAATGTAATTGAGCAGTAGTGGGGCCTTGCGTTTTTCAATAGGCAAGCCCAATAGTCTTTTAAGTTATGGGTTTGGGAAGAAGGTCTGGCGAAAGTCCTTTGATGGTTGGGGAAGAGCTACAAAAACAAAGAAGCAAACATTAGTATCAATAGATGAGTTGATGAATCTTAAACAGGGAGGGTTATGGGATGACTCCATTCTTACCATCACTCTTTTTAAAAACTATTCGGTGCAGAGGATAGAGATGAAGATCGTCATTAGGCGCAAACTCCCAGTTGCCCGAGACAATGAAGTAATCATCTCGAACACCCTTGTTGGAGTCTGGAAGGTCGGCTATTAGTTTGTAGGTAGTGGATCTAGGCTTAAGGAAATATATGTAGCCTTTTTCAGACTTTAGGCCACACATTGTGTAACAAAATTGGATGTTGGCTAGTGTAATCCTAGCCTTTTCTCAGCGTGCTAAGGCGATTATACCATTAATAACCTTATAGGAATTGATGGCTAGCTGCATAGGGTTGAGTTTGTGGTAGTGGAGGACTTCCCTAAATAGGGTGTCTAAGGGGAACCTAAGTTCACACTCTATGAAGGCAACTACTGAGAAGGGCATAGAATCTCCATCAGGCATGATAGAGTTCTCCTCCCTAGCAAACCTGAGTTGAACGTCGACTGGGATGGAGAACTCTTATCGAAAATACTCTATTTTGGCCGGGGTGTCTACCCTCCACCTGAACATACCTATGATGTCCGTTTAGTGAAGTTGGAGCAAGATTTCGGGAAAAAGTGACTGGTATGGGTCTAAAAACTTCACCCGAGAGTTTGTTTCTGTTTTACCTAAGTGTTTGGTTTCTAGGCAAATCCCAAACCTAAAAACTAAGTACGAAAACAAAGATGCAATGGCAAGAATCTAGAAAACAAGTCAAAGAGAAAACATAAAAGAACATGATTCAAACTCAAGAAAGCAACAGAGATTTAAGAACACTGAGTAGCTGTGTGCAAATGTGCAAAAGTCAAGAGTAGTGACAAATTGTTAAAGCATTAAACACATGAACAGTACATATGTGTGTGCAAGAACCACGAACAATGTATATAGACATAGAGATAGATTGAATAGCACAAATTGCAAACAAGCACGTTTGACATTCTAAATGATGAAATTCAAAGCACAGTGAAGATTTAAGAAACCAGAAATGACTCATGATGACCAGAACATGATAATAGATGAAAAATAGAAAATTGAGTCAATAGCAACATGTGAGGCATTTAAACAGACACAATGTAAAATAATATGGCGAATAACAGTACAAGTTATTCGAAAATATGAACAGTACGAATAGAAATTAGGGACTTACCGACTGGAGCCAAAGAAGGAGACGCCAGAGTGAGATGTGCCGGAGTTAGACGACTTGAACAATCAGAGTCAAATGATGAAAGGCGTGCCAACAGTGACGGAAAAGGTAGTTGCAAAGCTTCGAGGGTATGAAAATGGCAATTTGGGAAATTTTTAGAGAGAGAAACTCAAAGTAGAGAGAGGGAATGCAAATTCACAAAGTGAGAAGACGAAAAGAGAGAGAGTGTGTTTTGTCAAAAACTAAAAAGACGGCAAAAATGGAATGAATACACTTTAGGCGACTTGCTTGTTAGGCGGCGTGAACAGAATCCACGCGGCCTGATATCACATGTCTAGTACGAACCAATGGGGCAAGGACACGTGAAGAGAAAAATGGTTGAAAAGACCGTGCATGACAGCTCATGCGCAAGCAGAGCTCTTACAATTCTTGAAGTAATGAGGCCATGATCTTGGCCATAGAAGCAGAAGCGGTCTCCATTGAAAGGTTTAAAGAAATTGATTCTTGGTTCTTGATCTTTGGTAAAGCGGACAGTTGAGTCCTGGTTATATGAATCCGATGAGTCATGATTTCGGTCGAAGAGAAAATTGAACTTTAGCCGACATGATATATGAAAAAACGATGTAGGTTTCATCACCCCAGGTTGCCGAGATAATAAAACTTAGGGAACAATTGTGTGGACACATTTTATGAATGACAGCACGTGACTAAGGTGATGCCAAAGTGTTAGTCGAGGTGCCACGTGGCTTGGTCATGTGCCGAAATGATCTTGGCTAAGTCGAGGTTGTCTGTGGAGATACTAGAATCCGAGATGAGCGGATATGGGACAAGAGTCCTAGAACAGAGGTGGATCTCAGTCTTGATAAAGATAAAGCTCTTAGGGAGTTTATCCCTATCTAGTTGAGAGTCCAGGATGAGCATTGAACTTGAATCCACTAAAGTGAGGCTTCTACAAGGATCAGGTCAGTGGTGGCTATAAAAGCAGGGCACCCCCGTGGGTCTCAAGTATGTGTGATATACTGTGAGTAGTAAGTTCTTTCTTGTGAGTTTAAGCACCATTTGCTATCTTTAAGAGATATTGATTATTGATTTGATCGTTAGAGTGTCCCCGGGTGGATGAACCGCCGCCGGATTCTTATCTTTCTGTGACAGATTGTTCGGGCTGAATCTATTCTATCGGTGCTCTCCAGTTGAGTTTTCCGTTTGGTTGTGTGGTCGGAAATCAACACCTACAAGTACATACATTTTTTGAAGCGTGTATTATAAATTTTTTCTTAAACAATACTTATGAGGCATCTGTTATCATTTGTCAAAATTTTAATAGTTAGTGAATAGTTGTTATTCTAATTTTTATATGTTTAAAATGAGGGGAGATGACTCTCCCTTAGATTATAGTGAATGCAACAATTGTGAATGTAACTATACTTTTGAATGAATTACAAAAATTTTATGTTCTTCGTATGTTTTCTTGTTTTTCTTCTTCTTCTTCTTCTTCTTTTTTTCTTCCTTTCTGTCGTCGTCGTCGTCGTCACGTGTTCCTTCATTTTTATGTTTTTGTATTTTACAAAAATTATAATTTTAAAATGTAATAATTGTACAGTAAAAAAAAAAAGTTGACTTCTCTAAAATAGACTATTATTTTGAAACAGAGAGAGTATTATTTTAGTTCTTGATTTTTAAAAAGAGACTAATATTTTGAGATAATAAAAAATGAAATAAGAGACTAATATTTTGAGACGGAGGGAGTATTTTTTTGTATTTTAAACTTTAAAATATCATAATTTTTATATTACACATCTATTTTTTTATAAATAAAATCTATATTTTTAGAACTTACTCGTCAAGTTTTATCAAATAAGACTAATACTATTAAATATAAAATACTACCAAAAAAAAAAAAATTAGTAAAGCAACTATATGAAACATTGTTGTGCAAAACTAAGAAATTTATTACTTTTAAAATTGGAAAAACTTGGAAACTGAAAAATTCTCAATTTCATACAACTACAAGAATCATTATGTTTGTTTTCAGTTTTTTGAAAACACTTTTCAAAAAATTCTATTTTCGTATTTTTTAAATATTTTAAGCAATTTTTTTAATTTTTAGACACACCTAACATAAATACACTTAAAAAGTATAATTTTTGTGATTTTTTTTTAAAAAATTCACTAAATATCAAAAATACAAAAAAAAAAAACAAAAACAAAAATTCACTATATTTTTCGTATTTTGTGTATTTATTAATTTTTTAGAATATTTTTTCACAAATATTTTATTTTTGGGGTATTTTTTTTAAGGTCCCTGATATTATGATTTTATAATATAAAGGACATCAAATATTTTCATGATGTCTAAGGTCCCTTAACAGGATCCAGAGAAATTTCAGTCCCAGAGAAATTCTCTCCAGAGAAAATTGAAATCCAGAGAAATTTCAGTTCCAAAGAAATTCTCTCCAGAGAAAATTGAAATTTCTCTGAGTATCAAATAAATCCAGAGAAAATTGTGGAAAGGAAATTTCTATGGCTATCCAGGAAATTTCTTTGACTTCTCAAATTTCTCTGTCTCTATTAACTACAATTAAACCCATGTCTAACAAACCCACAAACCCACAAATTTCTCTGGTCCAAAACCAGAGAAATTCTCTTCAAACCAGACAAACCAGAGAAATTCTCTGGATTGAAACCAGAGAAATTCTCTCTATTTACAGTAAAGTTGTATTTTTATGAACAGAACTTGATGATTGAGTTCAAAAACCAGAGAATTTCTCTAGTTTCAACCCAGAGAAAATTCAGTTAAAAAATTAGAGAATTTCTCTAGCTTCAACCGGAAGATCACTTTTCTCACGGTTGATCCCGGTCTTGTATCTAACACCATATTCATGCTCAAAATTAGAAAGTGCAGACACTGTAGTAATCCGTAACCGGCACCAAATTCTCACTTTCGATGCCAATCTGGGTTTGTTGCAGAAAGTAAACCGTGAAGGTGGTTACGAAAATGTTGTCGGTGAAGAAATAGGTATGTATTCTAGTTTGAAAAGTGGAGCGTATTTATTCAAACCTGTTGGTGGTGCTGATTCTATCATACACGCTGGTGCACAAGTGGTGGTATCAGAGGGTCCTTTGATGCAGGAAGTTTTCTCTTTCCCGAATACTGCTTGGGATAAAAGCCTAATTTCGCACAGTACCCGAATTTATAATGGTGATAACACAATTCAGGAATTTCTCATTGAGAAGGAATATCATGTTGAGCTTCTTGGTCAGAGTTTCAATGACAAAGAACTAATAGTTAGATACAAGACAGACATTGATAACAGACGGATATTCTTTTCTGATTTGAATGGCTTTCAGATGAGCCGGAGAGAAACCTATGATAAGATTCCTCTGCAAGGAAATTACTACCCAATGCCATCGCTCGCATATATGCAAGGAACAAATGGTCACCGCTACTGAGAGTCGGGTTGTTGGGGATGGCGGTGGGTCAGATGATGAAGATAGTATAAAGGACTGAAATTTCTCTGTTGTATGTTTAGGGATCTTAGACATCAAAAAATAATTTTGTGGATCTCTTCCATTATGAAAAGTGGGAGAGGGACCCTAGACCAATTTTCCCTTTATTTTTTAGATACATCTAAGTAAGGTGGATTTGAAAAAGAAAAAAAAATGCTTAAAATTTAAAAAATATTCACTAAAAAGAAAAAAATATGAAAAATAAAAACTCAGTTTTCAAAAAACTAAATTCAAAAAATTGAAACTAAATATACTGAATATTTTTTTTTACAAAAAATTATATTCAATATTAGTTTTGTTTGATAGATCTTATTGTGTAAATTTTAAAAATATAAATCTTATTTAAAATGAATGTTTATAATAAAAATTATGAAATTCTAAAATTTTGAAATAACAAAAAATAAAATAAGTGGCACATTAACATCTTGAAATGGGTCCACTTCAGTTAAAGAGAAATTAGTGTTTCTACGACATGGCCAGATGGTGGTTCAAGAGAGGAGGTGGAGCCTATAATTTTGTATTGAGACATGAGAATATGATATTTTGTAATTAATAGATGATTTTGTCATACAATACACTCGAAACACTTAGCCTTGGGAAGATGGATTGGGATGAGTTTGGGATTATTTTAGTCACAAAAAGAATAAATAGGTTTTTTAATTCAATAAGACAAAACATCACAGCCAACTCATAATCATTACATTTTTTCTCTTACAAAAAGTCAAAAAGTCATTCTCAAACGAGACTACTTTTTGGCTAAAATAGCCAAAAAGTTAAAAAGCCAAAAAGCCAATCTACTTCCCAAACGAACCCTTAATAATTTTTCAGCAATGATTCATACCACTGAAAAAAAGACCACTAATAGCACTAATGTATTGGGAATGCCAAAAAAAAAAAAAAAACAAGCTATAGGCACCACATCATTAGTGGTGCCATTAGAGCACCACTTTCAGTGCTCTCAACCATTTTTCATAATTTTTTTTTTTGTAACTATACGCGCATATTTGCATGTGTGGATATTATGAAAATGGCTAGGCTTCCCTTCAGTCCATGTTCGGATTTGAGGATATTGTTAGACCCGTGAAAACTCATCACGGTCTCGTTTTGATAATCCAAACTGTTCAATGTGTAAAATTCGATGAGTACTATATGCTTATACAAAATCACGTTGATTGGATAGTGATAGTTATCTTATCGGATCAGATTTTTATCAATCATTTATTTTTTCATCGTCTATTTTTTTATACAAAACTAATTTAATCACGTAGCTGTCGATATCCGATCAATGTGATATTTTACGGACATATAGTACTCGATAAGTTCTACACATTAACGATTCGAATTATTGAAACGAGACCCGTAATGAGTCTCCACGGATCTAACAATACCCTTCGATCCGACCACATAAGGGAAGAAAGCCCAGCCCTATGAAAAAAATAAACTAGCAGCACTTAATGGCATAAAGTCTGTTGGGGAGGAACTAGCCTTAAACAATTTTGTACAGCATAAATTACGTTTCACTCTTTTTATATTTGGTCATCGATCTATTTGGCTTTTAAAGTTTAATTTTTTTTCTTTTTAATTTTTCATATTTTAGGTTTTTTTCATTTTACTGCTAAAGTTAATCTATGTTTAAAATTAAACAAAAAATACCACAATAATTGTCACATAACATAAAAAATATATTATTATATCAGATTTTAAGTTTATGTCAGAGGTGCGAATAATAATTTTTTTTTTGCCACGTGATTGTCAATATATTATTTTCTGTTTAATTTTAAACAAAAATTAACTTTAAGAGTAAAATAAAATAAAAAAAAAACTTAAAATATGAAAGGTCAAAATAAAAAAGATTAATGCTTGAGGGCTCGAATTTGCCTCAAATTTGAATTTTTTTTTTCCTCCTAAAACTGTGTTAGTTTGGTTTTATTTATTTTTTATTTTTATTTTTCCTCTCTTTTCTTTTCTTTTCTTTTTGCAAGGGTAGTTATGTATAGGGGTGTGTTAAAAAATTATACATTCTACAAGTGAGTTGGGTTAGACTGATTGGGTGATAAAATTGATTGATCAATTTTTTTTAAATTTAATTTAATTTAATTTGTTAGGCTGTGTTGGTTTGGTTTTATTTATTTATTTTTATTTTTTAAAGGTGGTTATGTGTAGGGGTGTGCCAAAAAACTAGACATCACATACTAACTCATCGTACAAAATTATATAGAATTAACGAATTTTAACCAATAGTCTAACTGATCAATCAATTAAGTTGGACTGGTTAAGTGATAAAATTGACTGATCACTTGAGTTGTTAGTTAAATTTTGTTAATTTCATATAATTTTGTACGATAATTTGGTGCGAGATGTCTAATTTTTTGGCACACCCTTACACATAACCACATTTATATTAGACATTTTAACTCACCCTTAAAAAAAAAAAACCAAAACAAAACAAAATAAAAATAACTAACTAACACAGGAAAAAAAAAAAAAAAAGGTGGCATTCGAGCCAAATTGGAGGCCTCGAATTTGAGGCCTCTAGCACTGCTCAATAAAAAAAAAAAAAAAAAACTTTAAATGCCAAAGTAAAAAAGTGATTTTACATAAAAAGAGCAAAGTGTAATTTATTTTTTTATAAAATATATATTTTAGTCAAAAAAATCATTAAAAATATCAAAAATCATATAAAAAAATCAAATATTCATTTCTCTTCTCTTTACACATTTATTATTATTATTATCAATTACTTTTTAACTACACAGTAAAACAATCAATTCTAAATATTTCAATTTATTTTATCTTATATTTTAATTAAAAAAAACGTTTTCCAAACTAACCTAAATGCCTCATTATATTTTTGGACAAACCAAATCTGACATCTCTTTTAAATGAGGCCACATTATACTTTTGGACAAATCAAATTTGGCAGTTCTGTCAAAATGGGTCCTCAAGTATGAATATTATTACTTTAACCAAATTTGTAATTCTTTATTAGTAAAGCAACTGACATTTAATTTAATAAATTATAAATTATAATTTTAATCAAAAACTGTTAATTTGTTAATCTGTTTAGTGTAGTTGTTAGATTATAGATTTAAATTACAAAGTAGTGTTTGTTAAATAAACTGTGAAATAACTTTTTGAATTAACTTTTATTTTTTATTATTTACTGCTTGTCTATATTTCTCATATAATAATAATAATAATAATAATAATAATAATAAAAATCTAAGAGTATAACTTGAAATTAACATGTTCATAGCAGAAGCTGATAATAAGAAATAAGGGATGAGCACTTCTCAAAATAAACTTTTATGAGTTAAAATAAATTACTAGAATCAGAAACTGTTTGAAATAAATTTATCCAAACAATCGAAAATAACTTTTCCAAAATTAAAATCTATAAATCAACCAAAATAAACATCACCAAACACTCCTGTATATAGTTATAGATCCCAAATGTATCATCCTCCAGCCAAGATAGATAAAGCTAATTTATTTTCTCATCTAAAAATGGCTTCATCTCAAGTTGGTGATATGGTGAATGGCAACGCCGAGCGTACTCGCCACTTGGCCAAATTTCCCCCTAGTTTATGGGGTGATAGGTTCACTTCATTCACTTTAGATAAACAGGTAATTATTACATCTCCATTGCAAAATACTGCAAATTCACTCTTATCAATTTTATACCCTCATCAATTCAGAAATTGAGTTCAGATCTTCTACCATAGTTTTCTGCAGTGTTTTATGTGTTAATTTTAAAGCGACGCCGTTTTGTTAAGGTTTTTTATTTTTTCCTTTTTCTTTTGCTTTCTATCTCATTTGTTCCATAACCCTAGCCAGTCTGAGAGAGAGAGAGAGAGACGAACAGAGAAGGGCGGAGGCGAAACGCGAAAGAGGGTGGCCGACGGTGATTCCGGTGGCGAGGCGAGGGAAGGCGGCGACGAGTTCATTCTCAAGATTGGTTCTCAGAGGGAAAGAGAAAACCCAGAACCTGTTTGGTTGCCGTGAAACCCAGGAACAAAGATCACTTATTATTGAGTCTTTTACTGTTTTTGTTTTGTAATTAAATGAATATGGACAAGAAAATAAGAAACTCTTGGAAAGAAAAAAGAGAAAAAGAGAGGATTTTTGCTGATAAAACAAAAAGATTTGAGTGTGAAATAGTTGGAGGGAGAGAGAGAGAGAGAGAGATGGGTAGACCACCTTGCTGTGATAAAGGGCCATGGACTCCAGAAGAGGACATCATCTTGGTGTCTTTACATACAGGAAAATGGACCTGGGAAATTTCTCAAAGTTTTTTCACAGTTGGTTGGTTTGATCATTAAAGAGGTATGTTCAACATCTTTTCCAGGTCAAGCTCGCCCCCGTCGCCTCCTCGCCGCTGCCGTTGCCTTGCCGTCGCCCTTTGTCTCTCTGTTTGTTTAGGGTAGGGCTGAGCAAGGAATCCGTGAAATTCGTAATCCGATCCAGTCCAGTCCAATTCGATAGATTTGGATTGATTTTTTGAATCCGCGGTTCGGCTCCGGATTGAAGAATTAAAAATCCGTAGTCCACGGATTGGTTCTGGATTGAACCCCACGGTTCCGGATTGGAACCGATCCGGACCGTTCCGGACCGTATATAAATAGTCTATATTTTTATTATACATTATCCCCCATAGTATCTTCTTTTATTCTATATGAAATCTAAACTCAAATATAAAATCGTATAATATCTTCTTTTATTACTTTTTGTTAGGTTTTATTCTTGGCAACACCGTTTGACAAAACTCCTTTCAGTTGTATTTATTTTCACACTTTTATTTTAGTGAGGCTATGAGTTTATTAGATGCGAATACAACCCGAATTGTGTCATTCAGAGAAGTTTGTGATGTTAATACTTTCAAGATTGCCACTTCACGACCGAAACAAAATGCAAAATTGCATTCAAAATTGCATGTCCGCCCATGTTCGCTCGAGTCAAGGAATGCTCGCTCGAGCAAAATTCGCTCGAGCCAAGGAATTCTCGCTCGAGCTAAGGATTGCGTCCATACAAAAACCTGAAAGAGTTGATTGCTCGCTCGAGCTAAGGATTCGTTGCTCGAGCCAAGGCACTAGTAGAAATCACGAAAGCTAAGGTTCTCGCTCGAGCGAGATTCAAAATCCGGATTTCTATAGGAGTTGGTTTTCTTCCAAATTTAGGATTACTTTTGGTTTTCTACAAATGCTTGGTTTTCTTCCAAAGCTAAAGGGTACTTCTCCATATCTTCTTTTTTGATCTTAAGGTTTATGTCTGGAGATATTTTGTTAGGTTTTCTTTGATGTTTTTATTGAGTATTCAAATCATGGTTTAAAATAGAGTACATCAAAGGTTTTGTTTGTTATACAAAAGAGAGAATTATTCTTCGGTGGATTCTGAAGAATTCGAGCTTGAAACTTCGGTGGATTCTGGAGTGGCTCATTGAAAAGACAATTCTGAGGTGAAGACGGGGTTGGAAGAGGCACATAGAGGTTGGTTCAATTAGGCGTGGATTTGTTAGGTAATTGAGAGTATACCTGTGTAATTTCTTTAAATCTTTTTAGTGGATTGTTTTTATGGTTGTTGCCCGTGATTTTTTAATCACAGTTGGAGGTGTCAAATTGTGATTTTTTCACGTAAAATCGTTGTATTGATTTATCTTTTATTGTTTGATTGGAATTGTTTTATTGCTTAAAATTGATACATAATCACAAATTAACATCTGGAGGATTTCTAGATTTTTCACTTTTGTTTGTTAGTTTTTAGTTTTAATTTGTAATAGTCTAAATACTTATGGTGAAACCAATTTTCTTATGGTTTTTTAAATTCTAGAACAGTATGTCGCTATTATAGAAAAACATGTTGCTATTGTGGAACTAATACAGTGCTATGTTTATGTTTTATGAAATTAAAGTGTTATATACATATATATATATATATATATTTGTTATTTAATTATGTGAATCCGTGGTCCTAAACTGATCTAATCCGTATTTAAATGGATTGGTTCGGATTGGTTCCATGATTTAAACGGATTGGATTGGTTCCAATTTTTCAAGAACCGTAAATAACGGATTGGTTTTGATTTTACCTCAATCCGATCCAATCCGAACCATACTCACCCCTAGTTTGGGGTTGTGGTCTCTCTGGAAAGGGCCAAAAATATATATAGTATATATGTTCAACACCACGTGGTTTTGAAAATACCGTAGGAATTACCATATACTGCCACGATAGAGTATCCGAACGAAGTTGTTCAAAAATTAATCTTTACTTTATCATATATAGATCTCATATGAACTCAAATTATATAAATTAATTTTTAGCACATAATCATCGAATCTAAAATTTTCTGAATGAATAAGAGTGGATCTCTACACTTTTCTTAATTCGTGTCGCTGCATGTTTCTGAGTATCTAGAATTTTTTTCTTTAAAAATAAATAAAAATTTGAAAGAAATAATATTATGTAAACAAATATATCCTTATATGGAAAATTCGATTTCTATACTATATGCGGCAGATATAACATTATTTTTTAATATTTAATTATGACTTATTGTAGTGTTAGTTATGAGTTAATTACGATTCATTGTAGCATTAGATATGACTTATTATGATTATTATTGATAATATACATGTATTATTGATTGATTGTTAAGTGTTGTGTATTACATAAGGAGAAACTTACTCTTCTTTATAGAAGAGTGTACAGAGGTTGGACCGAAAGCAAAGACATCATGATCAGCTAGGACACACTTTACAGCTAATAACAACATAGAATACACTAACAATATAATGCACTAACATATTTTAACAGCCCCCCGCAAACTCAAGGAGGATAGAAACTAACCAACTTGAGTTTGGAGAGAGGAACTAAACAGAAAAATAAGCTGACAAATAAAATTAAAAATGGGATAGGAGACACTGTATGGTCGTGTCGGACCGTTGTAGCAGACAGTTTACGGGGTCATGTCGGACCGATGTAGAAGACAGTTTATGGGGTCATGGTGGACCGATGTAGAAGCTGACCGGAATCAATGTCGGAACAGTTTATGGGGTCATGTCGGACTGATGTAGAAGCTGACCGGAATCAATGTCGGGACAGTTTATGGGGTCATGTCGGACCGTTGTAAAAGACAGTTTACGGGGTCATGTTGGACCGATGTAGCAGGACAGTTTACGAGGTCATGTCGGACCGATGTAGCAGGACACTGTGTGGTCGTGTCAGACCGATGTAGAAGACAGTTTATGGGGTCATGTCGGACCGTTGTAGAAGAGGTTGTGGTGGGGCACCAAGGGGGCGACTTTAGGGAGTGCGCCATGAGCGACTTATACATGATACTGTGTATAACCCCCCCTCAAACTCAAATAGGTGTGAAGATAGAAACCTATTTGAGGTTGAAACAAAGGGATTGATAAAGCGGACCGGTGTAGAAGACACTGTATGAGTGTGTATATAGGCTGCCCAAAAGATATACATGGATGTAGAGATCGAGCCCTCAAAAGGCGTGCCCTCAAAAGGCGTGCCCGAGTCATGAAAAGGCGTGCCATGAAAAGGCGTGCCAGGTTGTCGGCGTCAAGAGGCGCGCGATGCGCGTGGCTGCCTCGGCTATTTAACCAAGACAGAGCCTGAGGCCGAGGCAGAAGCAAAAAAACCTGCGAAATCCTCTGTAAAACTCTTCGTTGTGCTGAGAGAGAGAGGCTGTAACACTGTTGTGCTGAGAGAGAGAGTCTGTAACACTCTGTTGCGAGAGAAAATGGCTTCGTCGTCCCGTGGTCTGCTGACTCTCTTTCCCGACCTCAACGAGTCAACAAGAGAGATAACGGGTGCGGTGGCCAGTGAACCTGAACCAAACACTGCCGGTTTTGCGCCGTTGAACTTTCTGATGCGGTCGGTGGAGCAAAAAATGGCAGTGCAAACGGATGTGGAGGCTAATCAGTATACTTTGAAGGCATGTGTAGAGTCCATGACGGCGGTCACAAACTTGTCGCACCGGCTGCAGAGTAGGACAAATGAGGTGCAACAGTTAAACTCCCAGCTGGCTCTACTCCAACGTATGTATAAGGATGCGCGAGCAGAGATAAGTGTGCTAAAGACAGAAAACAAGGAGCTGAAGCGGAAGGCCACCGTGATGTTCCGATTTGGAGGGCCGCCATATGCTGCAGTGGAGAAGCAGGGAGTAGTGATCATGCCCAGTGGAGTGGGAAACACAGAGGCAACACCGTCAAGGGCCGTCCAGGACGGAGGCAAAAAGAAGAGACCGGCGGCAGAGTAGAGAAAAATCCCGCCTGTGGATGTTGTTGTTTTGGTGTGGTTTTGTTTGTTTGTTGGTTTTTTTTTGGTTTTTTTTTTTTTTTTTTTTTCGTGTATGGTGATCGGGGGGAGCCCCGACATGAATAAAATGAGGTTGAGTTTGGTTGGCAGTTCATCTGCGTGTGAAATCAAAAAGAAGATGCGTGAAATTCGAGAGAGTGAAAATCTGCAATGGTGTGTTTTTTTTTTTTAAGGAAAAAAAAAATTAAAAAAAAAATAAAAAATAAAAAAAATAAAGAAATAAAATAAAAGAAAATAAAGAAAGTGGAGCGCAAAAGGTGGACACTGCCAGTGGAAAACATGAGGGTATTGAGTAGACCACTTTTTAATAATAAGAAAAAAATTTCTATATGCTGCGTGTTGCATGGGGCAAAACAGTAGAATAAAAAAGGTGGTGGAAAGATGAGTCAAAACAGTAGAATAAAAGAAAAAAAAAAAAAAGGAGAGGCACGTGGGTTGAAAGTGTCAAGCCATTAACCTGCCAAAAAGTAGAATAAAAAAAAAGTGCACATGCATGTGATAAGGAGAGGGAAACAAGCGTAGTGGGTGGGATTAAATAAAAAAAAGGGTTTTGTCCGTGAGTAGAGAGAGAGATCGGTACTGTGGTGGGTGTGGTAGCAATTATAGAGAGAGAGAGACCGTGTCTGGTGAACATGGCATGGTCAGCAAGTGGGATGACATGGACGGGAGGGTATGGTATAAAAAGAATTAAAAAAAAAGTAAAATAAATAAATAAAAGAAAAAGTGTGCTAATGGTGTGAAAGAGTGCTAGTGGTGGATTTGTGAAAAGTAGCCTGCCTAATGAATGGTCTCTGATCACAGAAGAGGTTAAGGCAAAAAAACATGTCTCTGATCATAGAAGAGGTCAAAGCAAAAGCAGAGTTCTACCAAGGAAACGACCTATGCCAAGAGAAATCAAAGCTCTTGCTCAAAGAAGTGGGTTTGCCCAACGGTCTCCTCCCGTTGGAGGACATGGCGGGGAGGCCGGAGATGACGTGGACCTCCCGGACGGTGCCGACGTTGCCGTTGCCGTCGATGAGGTGGCAGCTCTTGACGAAGTGCTTGTACGCTTGTGGGTTGTCGAAGCGGCGAACGACGGACCAGACAGTGGAGACGGGAGCGGCGATGTGGTGGACGGCGGCGGAGCAGCACTGGTTGGGACCCACGGCGTGAGTGTGGTAGCGCGCGACGGAGTCCGGCACCGGAGTGGCGCACGTTAGAGGGGTACGCCGTTGATGGGATTGTTTGTGGCAAGTGTTTGTAGTGGTGGTGTTGATTCTATGAAGAACAAGAGATGATGATTTTAATGGATTTGAAAGCATTTTTTTTTATGGGTTTTGGATTCTGCTTTTGGGGAAGAGAGATTGGAGGATCACTTTTCAGATTCCGGCTGGGCTGCCTCTCGGCGGAGCGGACACCACAGGAGGTGCCGCCGCCGTGGGACTGGTGGTCAGATCGATTGGAATCGGATCGGGTCATGGGTTGTACGACCCAGGTGTGGTTGGAAGTAATGAGATTCAGAGCCGACAGCGATTCGGAGATCACGAAGGGGTTCTGTTCGTGCTTGATTTGAAGTAGGAGGAGAAGCTGTAGGAGTAGGAGGTATGTGTAAGTGATATGTGTTGAAAAACTCCCGCGGGCAGCGAAGGCAAGGTTGCCGGCCGGCTGCCCGCCGGAAAGAAAGGAGTATAGGCCTAAATCTTATGGCTCTGATACCATGATAATATACATGTATTATTGATTGATTGTTAAGTGTTGTGTATTACATAAGGAGAAACTTACTCTTCTTTATAGAAGAGTGTACAGAGGTTGGACCGAAAGCAAAGACATCATGATCAGCTAGGACACACTTTACAGCTAATAACAACATAGAATACACTAACAATATAATGCACTAACATATTTTAACAATTATTTTGATTATGATTAAAAAGATTTTTGGTTATACCTTATGTGATGTTTATATATATCTACTTTATTACATTATAGGTTAAAATTCTATACACTTTTTCTTGATAAATAAATTTCTCTTAGATTGTAATTGATTTATAGATTTGGTGAGAGATTTGAAAATTGAAAAAAAAAATGAGTGAAATATAAATAAAATATAATAACATTTCACACACCATTTATACATTTTTTCTCTTTCCTTGTCCAAATTCCTATCCAATTCTTTGAACTAAACACAACATTAACAAAATTTTATTGTGAAGTTGTTGTAATTAATGAATGTGGTGGGTTGTTGGGGGCAGCTATGGGACAAGTATGGTAATGAGATTGAAGTATTGAAAGAACAAGTGAGGAGCATGGTAGTAGCCGGTGGACGTAAAGCAGCAGAACAAATGAATTTGATCAACGTGCTCGAACGCCTTGGTGTGTCGTATCACTTCGAGAAAGAGATTGAAGAGCAGTTGGAGCAATTGTTTGCTAAGTTTGAAGACAATGAGGACTATGATTTGTTCAACATTGCACTACACTTTCGCATATTCAGACAACATGGCTATAAAATGTCATGTGGTAATTTACATCCTCACCATATATCCAAAACTGACACCTCATTTTTATTTTTATTTTATTTATTTATTATTTATTTTAAACATAAATTGTTCATTTATTATAGGGCAATCTTCATTCCATTAGCAGTCACATTTATTTATACTATATATTATAACAAAATAATATTTCAATAAGAAGAGCTCCAACACTATATATTAATTTTTTTACATTTAAATTTTTTTTTTAAAAACTATTGGCTAACCCATTACTTTGGTACATGCTTGCATTGATAGGTTGATTTGGCATCATCCCTCATGTTTTTTTTTCAGAGTCTAATGTGCTTGCCATTTGTCCATAATAGTCTCTTTTAAATGTGTTTAAAAATTGCTTCTTTGTGCTTAAGTGTTGGACCATGTGTGCATGCATGTTTGTATGAACATTCGCCCTCATTTCCATAGCATTTGGCCACTGTTTCGGGCTTATTTGAGAGCTGCCCAAATTAGTCTAAGTCCACCTTTTGCATGTTGCTCAAATGTTGTTACATTGCTTCATGCCTTGCATGCATGTTCACTTAGGTTGTGTGCCTAATGTACATTACTTGCTTGCATGCTCATATTGCATATTTAGCTCACATGCTTAGGTTGCATTTGGCATGCATGCCTTGCCTCTTGAATCACCATGATTGAGGTTGGGTTCCTTATGTGTTTGTGTGCATTATATTTGACATTAAAATGCCCAACTTGGCTTCTTGGGCCATCACGCATTGAAATGCACGATTGGTGATCCGAGAGTCGAGCACCATACTCCCTTGAGTCTTAAACATGATATAGAGTATGGTTGTGCAAACATTTGCTTTGAAATGCATTGTCATGCCTTGTCTGTCCTTTGCTGTTGTCAAAACAAGTTTTTGCAGGAAGGTATGACCGGTCGGCCATCTACAGTGCCGATCGACCAAACATTTGTGGCCGATTTCAATATCCATGGTCGATGGATGGCCGGTGGGCTTTACTTTTGGCTGGTGACCTTCCACAGTGCTCAGAAGGTGGTTCTGGAGCATCCTTGGGATTTGTGCAAGTCTCAGAGGTGTAGAGTAGTGTAAACAGATGCAACATGTGTCATGGCAATGGATTTCCGGGCAAAGCCAATCCGAGCATGCATGCATCCCTTTTCCCGAGGCCTTTTACTGCTTTCCATAGCTTAGTTAATTTTTTTAATTAATTAGAAGTTTTGTAATATTTAATTAGTTAGAATAGTTTAATTGTTTATTCGGACTGTATTATTTATTTGGACCCTCCGAGCGAGGGCAATCGTGTAATAAGTGTGCGTGGGTGTATGTATGTCTTCCAATCCCAGGCCTTTCTCCCTTTTATTTATTCTCTTTCAGTGGTTAGATTAGGGCATGTTTAAATTAGCATCCTTATGCTCGCATGTTTTGCATCCATACATTTGTCTTGCATGCACCGGGCTCGGCGCATCATACTAACTGCATTGTATTTCAATTTCAAGTTGAATACGTGTTAGCTGTAGCATCATCATATGCCATCCATAGATTAGCCGAGCCTATTGTAGCTGCATCTTGCGTGTGTTGCATTAGCCATCTTAACATGAACTAGGATCATGCATATGATTACTAACTAGTTTCTATTTTGGCTTGGAGTACTCGGTAAGCATTTATGTTTTAGTATCCTTGCATGAGTGTGAGTATTGCCATGATAGCATGCTTACCATGAGGCTATATGCTTATGTGATATATCTGCCTGAATGCTTGTGGGTGAAGGTTGGGTTATCTGAATTGGAATAATGCATTGACTATGAGTTTTAAGCCCACTAGACAGTGGCAAAATCATATTTTCTAAGCCCACTTGAGGGTGGCAAAACTTGCATTTTAGCCTACTTGCGAGTAGCAAACCGTTTTCAAAACAAACATGAAATGCTTTGTTCCAATTCAGGCGACCCAGTCTATACTTGTGCTGTGCGCATCATATAGGAAATCTAGGCTAATAACCGGAATAAGAACGCATAATGTTTTCAAAACTAGATATCATGGTTAGTAGAGGCCGATCTTTGATTGGGCGAGCGGGGGTGCTCATAGCTGACTAGGGGTGTGCATAATACCGCCGAAACCGTTGAAACTGCCAAAACCACACCGAACCGCACCGCCAAGGCAAATTCGTTATTATTTGCCAATCGAACCGCCGATTTTTGGTAAGAAAAATGACAAATTCTAGTGACACTTTTATCAATCCGCCGGTTTCTATTTTTCTTCCAAACCGCACCGACCCGCACCGCTATTAAATCATGTTTTATAAGATTCTAAAAATTCTTTTTTACTTAAGTTTGCTTGTTGTTCTATACCTTAAAATATAGTATTACATTACTGCTCGAGGGGAATTCAAGATGTCAGTAATCCAAAATAAAGTTGGATTCCAATTCACTTTTCAATCTTTTTTTTTTTCTGGCCATGTTGCAAACTTGCATCAGCTCACTTTTCAATCTAAATACTTTTCAACAGTAAACATTTTCAATATATTGTAAACCCTGAATGATATTAATTTTATGTATTGTATTTGATCATTGTAGCTTCCACAGATGCTTGTAATGAACTGATGGCATAGTCGTTGATATTATCATGTTGTTGATACACTTGCTGCATCAGAAGAAAGCTTCGCAAGATGCTTAACATCACGGTATCTCTCGTTTTTTTTTACTCTTTGATTTAAGTTTTGTAATTTGAATTATATTTTTTTATAAACCGCCAATCTGCCCGAACCGCCAAGGCAAATCCGCCATTATTTGCCAACCGAACAGCTGATTTTTGATAAGGAAAATGGCAAATTCTAGTGACACTTTTATCAATCCACCACCCGCCATACGGTTTCTATTTTTCTCTCAAACCACACCGACCCGCACCGCGCACACCCCTATAGCTGACCTTCCCCAATCGTACCCAAGTTCCCGAGCCGAGACAACTTTGGTGATGACGAACACGTGGCCTTAGGCAACGAGTCAGGGTTTCCTAAATTTCCCCAAAATAAATATTTAGGTGGCGACTCTATATCTGGCAAAGCAGTCCATGTTTGGCACTTCTTTACAAAAATCTGTTTTCCAAAACGATTTGCCGAATTTGGACTCTTTGGTGATTTATTAATCTCACATTGCACATTGTGAGATCAGATTAAGAACCGTGACAATTTGAGAGTCCTGAACTGTAGTGAGCCCAATTGAACAGAACGAGGGTTCCCCCTCCCGGGACGTTCGGGGACGTCTACAGTGCCCACGGGTGGACGAACCGCCGCCGGAATCTTCTCTTTCTGTTGCAGGTTAGCCAGGTGCCATCTATTCTGCGGGTGCTCTCCAGCCGGTTACTAAGCGGGCAGTGTGGTCAGAAAATCACTCACACAATTTGGCGCCGTCTGTGGAAAAGAAAGAAGAATAGATGGCCAATGAAAGAAAGAAGAATAGATGGCCAATGACGGACAGAAGGATCAGATTGGAGACAACGCTTCTGCTGAGAGTGGGAGACCTATCAACCTCGACGTTGAAGGGGACGATCGCAACACAGAAACTCGTGACCAGAGTCACGGAGTGAAAGACGCCGGCCAGAAAGGTGACGCACCAAAGACAACAGATCGAAGCGGATACTACAACGAAGATGACCTCCGGGTATGGAAGGATAGATACCTGTGAAGGAACGAAGACCCTTCGAGAAGGGATGCAAAGACAGGGGGCATAAGCGCTCCCAAGGAGATAACATTCAAGTATAGAAGAACTTATCCTGAGTGAGCAGATCCCGGATTCCAGATCCTAGAAGACATAATCTCGGCCTAGATGAGTAGGTCCGAGAAGAGAAGAGCTCAACCTGAGTGAGCAGATCCAAGATTCTAGTAGACAAGATCTCGACACTTAAGTCCGAGAAGAGAAGAGCTCAGTGGGCAGATCTCAGATCCCAGAAGAAAAAAAAAAAAACACAAGGTTGGACTGCAGTTAGCCAGGTTGAAGACCTTTTATAAGGTTCGCAAAGGAGTATGTGGAAGCCATGCAGAGGGCAGAGAGAAGAAGAATATGTTTACTACTTGTTGAAATTTGTAGCAATTTACAAGTTGGTTAAACCGATATGATGTTTACCACTTGTTGAAATTTGTAGCAATTTACAAGTTGGTTAAACCGATATGATGTTTAACACTTGTTGAAATTTGTAACAATTTACAAGTTGGTTAAACCGATATGATATTTACCACTTGTTGAAATTCTGTGTGAATTTACAAGTTGAAGTTAAACCGATGTGATATTTAACACATATTGAAATTCTGTATGAATTTATAAGTTGAAGTTAAACCGATGTGATATTTAACACTTGCTGAAATTCTGTGTGAATTTACAAGTTGAAGTTAAACCGATGTGATATTTAAACACTTGTTGAAATTCTGTGTGAATTTACAAGTTGAAGTTAAACCGATGTCAAATTTAACACTTGTTGAAATTCTGTGTAAATTTACAAGTTGAAGTTAAACCGATGTGATATTTAACACTTGTTGAAATTCTGTGTGAATTTACAAGTTGAAGTTAAACCGAGGTCGTATCGAAAGAAGATTGGTTTAAACACTTGTTGAAATTCTATGTGAATTTACAAGTTATAGTTAAACCGAGGTCGTATCGAAAGAAAGATGGTTTAACACTTGTTGAAATTTTGAGAAAAATTTACAAGCTGAAGTTAAGCCGATGTTATGATAAAGGATGATGGTTAAAACACTTGTTTAAATTTTTGAGAAAAATTTACAAGTTAAAAGCAATATCTGCGTACTTGCCGAGACTACCAGGTTGTCAAAACTTGAAATATGGAAAACTGAAGTCTTGATAGAAGACATTGAGAAAGTGACAAGTCCTAAGCAACACTTGTGAAAATATTTGTTACAATATTTTCAAGTGCTAGGACAAGGCCGAGATGAGCAAGATTAGAAGTTGTGACAGAGGTATTTTACCCGAAGAGATTGCACAGTCAAGGTGTACTTTGAAGACATGCAAATTATTCTAAGTATGGAATCATACAAGAGCAGAAAAAAGAAGACATTCATTCAAAGAAGAAATTAGAGAAATGCATTTAAAGAAGAAAGAAGGCACTTCGGTCTGAATATTGAAAAATAAATTATTCAGACTACAAAAATAGCACGTCGGCCGGATTAAAAGCATACAGAGAAGGACAAAGTACAAGGTACAAGGTACAAGGAGTAAAAGAAGGAAACAAAACTACTCGGCATCAATGACAGGATATAGAAGACAGTTGGGAAGACTTCTCAGCAGCCTTCTCCGCCTCGAGCTCAGCATCGATCTCCCGAAAGAGTTTGATCAAAGCTCTTTTAGGCGATTGGCACCTCGGAGTTTGAAGGCAAGGATTGAAAGCAAGAATCTGGAAAAAGACACAGAAAACAGAAACAAGAATGTAATTCGTAATCAAGAATGATTGCACAAGTGTGTCAAGCCAAAAACAGTGGCAGAAATCAACAGATGTGTAAATAGTGTGTATTCAAGAAGATGATTTGAAAACAACGGGTAAAACCGTAATGGTGATTAACAATGAAGCAGAGCTTCTTGGAAAGCAACAAGAAATAAAACCAGGAGGAACAGTGGCTTACCAGAAAGAGGGAAGCCGGAATGAGAATTGCCGAAGTCTGACGACGGATGCGAAAATGACAGAATGACGTAAGCTTCACCGGAGGAGAGGAACGAAAACAGTTGCAGAGCTTGAAAGCTTGGAACAATGACGGATTTAAGCAAAAGAGCTAGAAAGAGAAAAATCTAGAGGATTGAATGAAAAAAGAGAAAAATCAGAGTCAAGAAGACGACAAAGTTCAAGAATAAAGCCAAGTGCACAGGCACTAAGTAAGTCTGTGAAGAACAAGAAAGTAATGACCCAGACACGATGCTAGCAACATAAAGAGGATATGGCAAGAACAGTGCCAAGCGTTCAAACAATTCAAAACTTGAAAACAGTCGAAAATAGAAGACAACAGAGGGCAAGTAAACGGATTCAGAAGAGTTATGAAAGATTGAGCTTAATAAAAGAGTTTATGAACCTACCAAGAGAAATGAACGCTGATATGAAGATCGCTGGAGTCAAATAGATGACTGGAAGTCGGGAACCTGCCGAAGAATGTGAGTGAAACAGTTGCAAAGCTCTTGGAGTTTACGAATTAATGAAACAAGAACCTCGGCTAGGAGGTGTGATCTCGAGCAGCTTGGAAAGCATGAAGCTTGATACTTGACAGAAGTGGACAGTAAAGTCCAGGAAACTTTGAGGTCGGCGAGTTTGATCTCGGACAGAGGGGCACAGATGAACGAACAGTGTAGGTTCCATCACCTCAGAATGCCGAGGTAATAGAACCTAGGGGGTAGTTGTGGGGATATATTTTCTGAGTACCAACACGTGGCCAAGGTGACGCCGACGTATCAGCCGAGGTGCCACGTGTCCTGGTTGTTATGCCGAGGTCATCTCGGATAGCCCGAGGTTACCTCCGAAGATATCGGAATCCGAGATAAGCAGGTGAGGGGCAAGTGTCCTAGAATGAGAGAAGACTTTAGTTTGTATTAAGATAAGACTCTTAGAGAGTTTATCCTAATCTTACTAGGAGTCCAAGATTAGCAGTAATCCTGAGTCCATAGAAGTTAGGCTTCTATTGAGATTAGGTTTATGTTGGCTATAAAAGAGAGGCACCCCCATGGGTCTAAGGTATACTTTTGATACTCAAGCTTGTGAGTTTAGCACTTGATTTATCTTTGAGAGATATACTGACTTGATCGTCGGAGTGCCCCCGGGTGGACGAACCACCGTCGGAATCTTCTCTTTCTGTTGTAGGTCAACCAGGTGCCATCTATTCTGTCGGTGCTCTCCGGCCGGTTACTAAACGGGCAGTGTGGTCAGAAAATCACTCACACAACAACATATACATATGTAAACTATACATATATATGCTTCTCTCGAAGGCTTTCAAACATTGTCAAAAGCCTCAAAATCATTTATGATTGAATTTTGTTTGATGGGCAAAATTCAAAATATTTTTCAAAGGGTCAAATTCATTTAGTAGTCCTTTAAAATCTTTAAAAAAATAATAATAAATAATAACTCTTATATATCAAGTTAAGTGGTCAGATTTAAAATTTAAACTCTTCTGATAGTTAAATTAATCATGACACTAGACATAACTTAGTATCTGGGATGGAATTAAGAGAAGACTATGGGGGTCATGGCCCTAATGTTTCTGTAAAGAATATTGTTTGCTACATAACTTTAAATATATATATATATATATATATATATATTATTTTATACATAAAATGACCTCCAGTATAAAAAATATGTCTCATCATTCTCTCATCTTGCATTCTCTTTTTGTTTTGCAAAAAAAAAACTTTTTCATCCTTTTAGAAATTATTTCTGTGGCATTTATTTATTTTTTCTTTGTATATATAATTATATATGTTTGAGTATATGGTGAAAAAAAAATTCTTTTGACATCTCAATTAATAAAATCTTGATTCTGTCCCTGCTTAGCATGACATGATAAATATATACATATATATATAGTGTAATTTTAACCAGACTCAATAGATGTCCACTTTCTAATTACTGACATGCCATAATATGATGGCTTATGAATCAGATGTGTTCAACAAATTTAGAGACAGTAATGGTGAATTCAAGGAAACGGTGAGCAATGATGTACAGGGTATGTTAAGCTTATATGAAGCTACATATTTGAAGATCCGTGGAGAAGGTTTTCTAGATGAGGCTCATGCTTTCACAATAGCCCAACTTGAGTCTCTGGTGGGAGGGCCACATTTAAGCTCTGATCTTTCTGAACAAGTGATGCATGCCCTCAAGCAGTCAATCCACAGGGGCTTTCCAAGACTAGAGGCAAAGCATTTCATCTCTTTCTATGAAAAAGATGCTTCTAGGAATGAAACTCTATTGAGGCTTGCAAAGTTAGATTTCAATCAGTTACAGTTGTCCCATAGGGAAGAATTGTGCCACATCTTTAGGTAATATGATCATTTATATTCTTAACGAATCTCTCTTGTGAGGTTTTTTTTTTTTATTTATTATTTTTATAAGTAGAACAAACATCCATAATTATTTTAGGATAGATTACAATTTGGGTTGTTTAGGACAAAAACATCCTCAACTATTAGCGAATATCACGTTATTCTTATTTATTTATGAACTAATATATTTTAATCTTTTAAACTATAAAAGTGATATTCGCTATGGGTCATAGTGTATTTAACCCTTAAAATTTTAATCTTTATAATTTAATCTAAATTTCATTTAGGTCATTATTATATCAATTCAAATTATGTGTACTCTCGTGATTTTTAGTTTGGTTTTAATTTGATCCATCCTTTCAAAGTTAGATGTTGAAACGCATGACTTTCTAACACTTTGGCAATGAGAGAGAGTGTTTGGGATACACTACAAAAGTGTACTTTTTTTTATAATTTATCTTTTTTGAGTCACATCACATCGCTATTTTTTTTAACACTTTTTATAAAAAATTTAAAAATATACTTATTTAGATAATTCTAGACACCCCCTTAATTGTAAGTTAGACACACACACACACACACACACACACACACACACACACACACAAATAATTGAATTAAACTTAAAGTTTAGGCTTATATTAAATTAAAATTATAAGGACCAAATCGAAACTAGATCTAGGGGATCGTTTGGGAACATCAAATTTTAGTTTAAAAGTGAAAAGGTTACTAAAAAAGTTAAAAAATTAATAAATATTAAAAAGTCAAATATTCATTTTCATTCACCATACTTTTTGCATAATTTTTTGTAAAAAATTAAAAAAAATTCATCCTGAACATATATTAAACTTATTTCATCTCATATTTTAGTAAAAAAAAATTTAAAAATCTATTCTCAAACGGTCACTTAAAGTGTAAGGACAAAACTATTTAAATTGAATTATAGGGATTAAAGTGAAATTAGGATCAAACTTTAGGGTGAAAAGTTTAATTAATCTTAATTTTTAAATACATAATCCTTTGTTTTGTGATTATTATTATTATTATTGGTAAAAAACATTAAATAAATAAAATAAAATTTTTATTTGTTTATGTAGGTGGTGGAAAGAGTTGGATTTAACATCGAAAGTTCCATATGCGAGGGATAGAGCAGTGGAGTGCTTTTTTTGGTCAACATGTGCATATTATGGGTGAGCGCGGATCGGTTGCGGTCACGGAACCTTCAATCCGTCATTCGTCCGCCAGCTTAGCGGATTAGAGAAAATCAATCCGCATCTGTCCGCTAATCCGGCGGATGTGGATTGAGCGGATTGGCGGTTTGGCAGATGGATGCAAATCGGTTTGGCGGTTTAAAATTTTATAAATTTTTAACATAATTCAACTTGGGCACTTCCTCAAAAAAAAAATGATAGTATTACAGTTAATGACTTTAAAAAAATTACAATCGCTGCATGCCTCATCCAAAGCAAGAAAGTTTGAAACTTTAAAATATCACAATCACTGCAAACCTCATCCACATACTACAATCGCAGCATGCCTCATCCACATAAAGTATTACAATCTGTGGTTCTTGAAATATAAAAACAATTCAGACCACCAAAGCCATGAATAGAGCAGTAGTAGAGATTATATGTCTCTATATTGGTACATCTATATCTATTTTTGAAAAAAAAAATCAACCAACATATATCATATTTTCTATTTATTATTTTTAGAGATAGATTTAAAAACCAAAAAAATATAGATAAATAATACGCTTATTTTTTTTAATTAAAAAAAGATATTCAAGTTGAAATTTTTTTTCAACAGAATATTTAAACTTTTTTATAATTGAAAATACAAACAGAATATTTAAACAAACTGAAAACACAAAATCCTATAAATTACTAGGGGTGTTTGTGGTTTGCCGGTTCGGTTGCGGCCAAAGAAATCTCAAATCCGTCATCGGTCCGCCAGATTGGCGAATTGGAAAAAATCAATCCGCAACCGTCCGCTCGTCATCACGCATCCGTCCAAAATGCAACGGATCAATTCGATTCGGTCGATTTTGACGAATCGATATATCCGCTACTCACCCCTAACGCTTATTACGAACCTCAACACTCTGTTGGACGTGCAGTGCTCACCAAAATTATGCTTTTGTTATCCGTTACCGACGATACTTATGATGCATATGGTACCTATGATGAACTCAAACTTTACACTAATGCAGTCCAAAGGTACAATTTTCTATACCAATCAATTTATTTATCTTGGGTATATAAAATAAAAAATAAAAAATCTCAGGTTTTTAATTTTATTAATTTAAATTTAATTTTTTGATTTGTTTTCAATTTAAACTATCTGGCTATGTTTGCTAAGTAAAATTAACACACACAAAAAAAAGAAGATATTTTAGTCATTAAACTCAATAAAAAAAATATTTTAGACATTTTATGTACACGTATATCGAGATTATTGACTAAAATACTATTTTTCTTTCAGTTTTACTTGACGAAAATAGGTAAATGGTTTAGACTGAAAACAATCAAAAGATTAGTATTTAAATTAATAAAATTAATAACTCAGAGTTTGTTTTGTTATAAAGGTCAAATATTGGGGGTTTTTTATTTATATATAATTATGCCTTTATCTTTTTTATTCATTATTAAATTTTTTTTTAAAATTATTCCGTTCGTGCGAGAGAGAGAGAGAGAGAGAGAGAGAGAGAGTTTTTGGTTTATATACATGGCACACTTGTAATAACTACAAATTGTGAAGGACATTTAAGTAATTGCACACCCCTCCACATAATCTCAACTGTGGAAGCTGCCTGGAGCAACTTCCGATTCTCAACTTATTTTTCTCTAAAAAAAGCCCTTAGAAGCAGAATCAGTTTTTTTCAAAATTGAAACAAACAGTCCAAAATTACTTTTTCAAACCTAAAAGCTATAAGTTGGTCCAAAAAAGCTAGGCCAAACACTCCCATTAAAGGCCAAGGTGGGAACAAAAATTGGTTTTGAGTTTTCACATATAATTTTTGACTTTTTTGTTTTTCATATTTTAGTAATTTTTTTTAATGTTTTAATCAATATTTATTTTTAACTTTTTAAACGTTTTTAATCAAGATATACCAAAAAATAAAATATTTATGAAAAGAACATAAAAATTTATTAAATACAAAAAATAATAAAATTCAATACACTTTATAATAAAATCTTCATATACTCCAACCCAGTCCCCATCCACCAAAAGTTTTGATAACATCAATCACAAAATGCATAATCTATAGCGACCCCGGTCTTTTCCCATTTGATTATTGTATTCGGATTTAGGTTCCGTAGACTCTGTCATTGTATAATTGTTGTTGTTGTCCTTTATTTTCTCATTTGGGGTTATAGGATGTGTTGGGCAGGTTTGTTTCAGGTTGGTTGGGTTTAGAAATCCAGTGTTGCTGCCCAGAATTTTGACTCTTCGCTCGAGCGAGAAGTTCTTCGCTCGAGCGATCTCTTTGTTTTGGTCCTCCGCTTGAGCCAGGGTAGCTTCGATCGAGCGAGGGTTGCGTTTTGAGTTAGACCTGAGAGCTGAGGTTTTTGGCTCGAGCGAGCTTTTCTTTGCTCGAGCGAGTTAGTTCGTTCTTCGCTCGAGCGATAGTTCCTTAGCTCGAGCGTGTGTCTGATTGCAGACCTGAGGGTTTGAGTTCTTCGCTCGATCGAGTTTTCTTTCGCTCAAGCGAGCTTTTGTGTTGTTGGCTCGAGCAAGGCTCCCTTGGCTCGAGCGTAGATTTTCTGTGTCTGGTCGCTCGAGCGAGCCTGTCCAGCTTATATACACAGTAGCGGGTTTTGATCAGTCTTTTTCATCTTCTTTTTTATCCCAAACCCTAGGTCCGACTTCTCTCTCTCCATACTCACCTTCTCTCTTAGATTTGATCCACTTAGGGTGTGTTTCTACCATAGATCCTTCATTAAAAAGATAGAGTGAGTCGAGGGCTTCCATTTAATCTGAACATTTGGCGATTTGGAGCACTTTAGTTTTTGGGTATTCATCTCTGTCTTCTCCATTTGGGTTGTTCTCTTCGAGGTAGGGATTTCCTACTCCATTTTATAAGTTTTGATCTAAGTTTTGGTATTTTGATATGTTGGGAATACTTTGGTAAATTTTGGGAAAAACCCTAGTTGTATTATTAAATTAATTTGTATAATTAATTCATGGAATTGGGAAAAGATGGTTAAATTCATGGAATTGGGGAATTCATTGATTAAATGGCGTAATTGGTTATTTGAATCATTTGTCTATTGAATTGTTGACATAGTTATTTTCGGTTTAGAAATAACTATTTTGGGCTATCGGTGGAGGATAGTCGTGATTGTTGTAGACATTGCATGTGGATTAGGAATAACTGAAACTAATCACATTGGTTAAGTCATTAATTTTGATTATTGCATTAATACAGAAAATACGTGTATTGATTGAGCATTGCATTTGCATATATTGTTTTGTGTGGGAGGAGATAGGGGATGTACTCCACAGTTTAGGGGAAGATAGGGGATGGACCTCTAAACCGGATTTTGTTTGGGAGGAGATAGGGGATGGACTCCATTAGCATCACTTTTAAGTGTGCTTATTTATATAGAAGTGTTTTTATTGATACAGCACTAAAATGTGTATCAAACTGGAAGTATGAAGTGTTTTGATTTGAGCTTGAGTCTCATTTGCTTGTTGATATTGGAGGAATGTGAATCTGATATACATAATTCATAGTGGTAAGTTTGGCCAGGTTCTGAGCCATGTTGATAAAATTGGAAAGTAAAACGTGTCTTAGACAATAGTGTCATGAGACTGTAAAACGGAGTAATTGATTATCTTGGTTAACCATCTGTTGAATGCTATTGCTTTATTCATTGCTTATATGTGGTTTAGTATATTTCTACTGGGCTGTGGCTCACCCTAGATGGGAACATCATTTTCAGGTTCAGGTGATAAGCTACCTCCAAGGACTTAGCTTGGAAGGGACTGGGATTTTGAAGACTATCTTTAGTTAATTGTCTTTATTTATTAGTACATGTAAACATCCAAACCTAGGGCTTTTCTTGTGTTGAGTTAGAACTCATCTTTTTGTATCCAAGTGTTGGCTTGGAAAGATGTAAGCCTGTAGGGCATTTTATTCGATGTTACATGTAAAGCTTTTATTTAGTAATACTCTGATGAATGAATTAATAAATTGTTTTCTTTAAATAATGCATGTCAATGATATATATATATAATGGGTTGATTTTGAGGGCGTTACATAATCTCATTATAAATTAACATAACAAAAAATATTATAACCAAGTCAAAAACTTTTGTAAGAGTAATCACAAAAATTTAGACATTTTATGGTTAATATTAAAAAAATTTGTGATAAAATTACACATTTTATAATAGGATACATATAGAGTGTATAGGAAAACCCTTTTATTTATTACTTCATGTGTCAGCCTTACATTGGTAACAAATATAAGTTATAACATCCATTAAACTAATATAATATTGACATATGAATTACTAAACAAAATATGATACGTAAATATAGTCATTACAACATTACTATGTATATATATATATATATATATATTGTGTGGGTGAAAATCTGACCACACTGCCCGTCTAGTGATCAGCTGGAGAGCACAAGCAGAATAGATGGCTTAAGCAACCTGAAACAGAAAGAAAAAGCTCCGGCGGTGGTTCTTCCACCCGGGGACACTCCGACGATCAAGTCAGTATATCTCTCAAAGATAATCAAGTACTAAACTGAATACTCAAAGTATAAATTACATACCTTAGACCCACGGGGGTGCCTCTCTTTTATAATATACTCAATCCAAGTCCCACTAGAAGTATGACTTCTATGAACTCTAGTTCACTGCTTACTCTGGACTCTTTTAAGTGATAGAGATAAACTCCCTAAGAGTTTAATCCTTATCTTGATTCAATCCCCTTTGCCTTAGGATTCTCGCCCCTTATCTCGGGTTCCGACATCTTCGGAGATGACCTCGGCTTCTCCGATATTACCTCGGCTTAACTACCAGGGCACGTGGCACCTCGGCTGACACGTCGGCGTCACCATGCCACGTGTTGGTATCCTGAAAATACATCCCCACAACTGCCCCCTAGGTTCTATTACCTCGGCATTCTGAGGTGATGGAACCTATTCCGAAATTTTGTCACTTCTATTCTCAGTAACGTTTCAAAAACTATTTTGCCAAGATTATCTATTTTCAGCCGACGTGTTCTCTTCGAAGAACAAGGCTTCGATCGTATTCTCCCATGCGCATGAGCTGTCATGCATATCTAACTGTTTCTTTTACGTGTTTCATCTTTATTGGAGCGTGTCGGTGACGCGCCTGAAGCTGTCTGTTCATTTCGTCTGCGCCGCCTGACGCGTGCGTTACCCTAGGCGTAATGATTACCCTGATTTTGCCGCCGTTTCACATTTTTGAGAAAACTTTTCTTTTGCCTCTATCTTTTCTTCACTTTTTCATTCCGTCTTCTTGCTCTTTCTCTCTCTGAAAGCTCATTCTTCTTCGAATCTGCCATCGCCTCAATCTTTCTTCTGGATTTGCTTTTAATCCCTCATTCTTGCAAAGCCTTCTTTGCTGTTGCAACCGGTTTCTGGGTTCGGCGAACATTGCCTCGGCTTCCTTTGTCCTGGTAAGATCCTTTCCTTTAATTCTTCCATTCTTTTTATGTGCTTTTGTCTGTCTGTCGCCATTACTGATCTTTGCTCGAAGTCTTGATTTTATTTGTATCTTGAATTTGTGGCTATGTCTAGAACTTTTATGATTTTTCATCATTCTCTTTGCCGCTGTTCTTGATTTGTTTCTGTATCTCTATTGTTTCTGAGAACTATACCTCTGTTCTTGAATCTGAAACTTCGTCTTTGTTTTCTCTTTTTTGTATCTGCCCCAGATCTGTGCCCTCGATTTTTATCTTCATACTTCATTGATTTGGGATTTGTCTATAGAACCCTTAATCTTTAGGGAAACCTGAAAAACGCCCATCTTCTGAAACATATTCTTCTTAGTTTAATCCAACATAATGGGTATGTGGAAGCATAGGGTAAATACCCCGACAAAACTTGAATACTTTAGGCAAGAATTCTCTATCCCAGCCGACGTTCATCTTAAATTGGCTGGGGATAATGATACCATCGTGCCCACAGATCATACAATGCCTTTTCCAATAGTTGCTTTTACCGAATGTGGACTTCGGCTTCCACTTGATCCCCTTTTTCGTCAAGTTCTCCATTTCTATAAGCTGAACCCTATGCAACTTACTATCAATTCCTATAGGGTAATTAACGGTATTATTGCCTTAGCTAGGCAAGAAAACCTTAGAATCACCCTAGCCGACCTTCAATATTGTTATACTATGTGCCCTCTCGATCTGAAGGATAGGGGTTTTGTCTATTACCTTAAGCCGAGATCCACTCAGTACAAAATTATAGCCGACCTCCCAGACTCCAACAAAGGGGCTGGAGATGATTTTCTCATTGCTTCTGGAAATTGGGAATTTGGCCCAGACGAAGATGTCCACCTCTACCCTCTTCCTCGAACAATTACAGAGGGCAAGAGTAAGAGCCCTGAGTCAACACTTAGTTGTTTTTACTTAAGACTTTAATACTTTATTTCTGACGCTTGTTTCTTTGCAGATCTTCATCAGCCATCGAAAATTTTTCGCCAATCCTTCTTCCCAGGAACAGATCTGAAAACACTTCTTGGCCTCCCAATCCATAAACGAAAAGCCCCAGTATTACTAAACTTCATCCCTACATACAAATCCACCTTACCCGACGCCCCAAGAAAAAGGAAAAAGAGCCTTTCTCCACCTACAACCACAACCTTAACTGCTTCTATATCCCGAACAGATCAAGAATCCACATCTGACCCAGCCGATCTTCCATCAACTTCGGCCCCCTACTTAATACCAATTCCTGAACGTAAACGCCGAAGAAAGCTTGTAAAAACAGCCGAAATGGTTCGTCCAAGGCCTGTCGTCCAAGATCTTCTCGCCGACCTTCCAACTGACGCCGAAGCCGCACCAACGCAATCAATGCTTCCACCCAAACCAAAGAGGGTAAAAAAGGCTCAGCCTAAGGCCAAAGCTACAGATGCCGAGGCTGAGGATGCTCTGCCGATTTCGAAGCTAGCTGAAAGCAAAAAATCAGCCTCTACTTCAACCAAAAGGTCTGCTGAGGGCCAACCCTCAGGGTCTACACAAACAAAGAGGCCAAGGTCATCGTCTGCGACAACCTCGTCTTCGAAGAAGCCCGACGTCCCCTGGGCCCCTGATCTATCCCTAGAGGATAGGCCCATCATGGCTAGTGAAAGTGCTGACGACATTAATGTTGCTGTCGCCCTTAGCACTGCTCTTCTTCTACCAAATGACTTTGAGCGGAATAGCAAGCTTAGTGAGTATGAAAATTATGCTCTTATGCTCCAACATTCTGCTCAAGTAAGTATTTCTGTTTGTACTTGTGATTTTTTCTTCTGTTCTTCACTGAGAGTACTGTCTCACATTTCTGTTTTTCTGCAGGCCATTCAACATGCCCACTCATTTGCCATGCAATCCTTTGAAAATCGTCAAAGGTTGGTTGATATGAAAAGGGAAGCATCTTCTATGAAGAGAGAGATCAAGTCTCTTGAAGCAAAAATGAAAAAGTTGGAGGATCAAGCCGAGGCTGCAACCAAAGTTCAAACTTTAGCTCTTGAGAAAGCCGAAGCTGCTGAGGCCGTTAGAAAAGTTGCTGAGGCCGAGAAAAGAGAGGCCGAGGTTCAGAAGGCCCAAGCAGAGAAAGAACTCCAGCAAGCTCTGGCTACAAAAGAGGCCGAAATCAAAGAGGCCGACGAAAAGGCCTATGCTCAAGGTATGGCCGACGTCGCAGAAGAATACAAGCTTCAAGTCAGGCAGGCATGCAACAGGGGATTTTCCCTTGGTTGGATGTCCTTGATAAAGAAGCTTGACCTTCCTACTGACTCGCCATTGCGTCAGGCCGACGCTATTCCGTTACCGTTTCCTTCTCCTCCTCCTGAAGGTGAATCAGAGTCTGAGGCCGAGGCCGTTGATGAAGATGAAGAAAAAGATAATTGTGAAGCCTTGGTGAGAAGACCCAAGAATGCTGCCGAAGCCAAGTCCCCTCCTCCTGCTGAGCAGGTTATGGACTTGACTTTGGATGAGGAGGGTGATGGGGCTGAGGGGGCACCCAAGGAGACTGCCACTGGGCAACTATCATCCAATCTTCTGTTGGTAGAAAGAAGTGTTGAGTCAACAATCGCTGAGATTGATGCCGAGATAGAAGCGGAGAAAGTGGCCGAGGAGGTACCCCCAGAGTCATCTGAGGTCCCAGTCCCTGCAGTGGCTGATGCTGAAGAATCTTGAAAAAATTGTCCTTTGTACTTTTTTCCTTCTTCTTTTTTTTCTGTTTTTTTTTTTTTTGCGCTTTGTACTTTTTTACTTTCTGGGTAATGCAAAACTCTTTCTTTTGGCCAACGTGGTTTCTTCTATATGTAACTGCAACAGTTCTTCTTCTGGATGTTCCAATCTTGTGATATTCTGTTGACTATTTCTGCATAGTCTTGTACTTATGAAATTTTTGCATATTTCCTCATGTTGCTTCCTTTGTGCAATCTCCTCGGGGTTTCATACCTCGGGTATAACCATAAAACTTTGACTTCGGCAAGATACTATCCTGCAAACTTTTCATAGATTTCAACAAGTATAGAACATATAGAATGTAAACTTTGCAAGCTTCTTCTCAATTAAGTATTAAATGATAATCTTAATCTGACCCACTTGTAAATTGCTACAAATTTTAACAAGTAATGAACAATATACTTAGCCTTTATTTTAACCTGTAACTTTCTGTATACCTCGGCGGTTGATCATATGTCGGCTTAACATAAACTTGTAAATTGTTACAAATTTCAACAAGTGTTAAGCATCTTCCCTAGGGTTTAAACAACCCACATATTGCTATGAGAACTTAAGCAATAACTTCGGCTTATCTTCGTTTCGTAAATTGCGACAAATTTCAACAAGGGAAGATAAGGAATCAGCTTAATTCCAACTTGTAAATTGCTACAAATTTCAACAAGTGAATTAAGGAATAACATCGGCTTAACTTCAACTTGTAAATTGCTACAAATTTCAACAAGTGAAGATAAGGAATCAGCTTAATTCCAACTTGTAAATTGCTACAAATTTCAACAAGTGAATTAAGGAATAACATCGGCTTAACTTTAACTTGTAAATTGCTACAAATTTCAACAAGTGAAGATAAGGAATCAGCTTAATTCCAACTTGTAAATTGCTACAAATTTCAACAAGTGGATTAAGGAATAACATCGGCTTAACTTCAACTTGTAAATTGCTACAAATTTCAACAAGTGAAGATAAGGAATCAGCTTAATTCCAACTTGTAAATTGCTACAAATTTCAACAAGTGGATTAAGGAATAACATCGGCTTAACTTCAACTTGTAAATTGCTACAAATTTCAACAAGTGAAGATAAGGAATCAGCTTAATTCCAACTTGTAAATTGCTACAAATTTCAACAAGTGAATTAAGGAATAATATCGGCTTAACTTCAACTTGTAAATTGCTACAAATTTCAACAAGTGAAGATAAGGAATCAGCTTAATTCCAACTTGTAAATTGCTACAAATTTCAACAAGTGGATTAAGGAATAACATCGGCTTAACTTCAACTTGTAAATTGCTACAAATTTCAACAAGTGAAGATAAGGAATCAGCTTAATTCCAACTTGTAAATTGCTACAAATTTCAACAAGTGGATTAAGGAATAACATCGGCTTAACTTTGCCTGAGTTTGATATGTCTTCGAAAACATCCATGCATAACTTTATCAATCGAACATGTTGAAAGGATTCTGAAAAGACTTTATTGATAATATCGGCCAAACAATGATGTTTATCTAATGATAGAAAAATTTCAAATTACAAGTATTCCAAGGTCTGGGCAATGCTTTGCCCTCATTGTCCTCAAGCCGATATGCTCCATTGCCAAGTACTGAAGTAACTCTGTAGGGTCCTTCCCAGTTTGGGCCAAGCTTGCCCTCCCTGGGATCCTTCTTGTTCCCGACGACTTTTCTTAGGACTAAGTCGCCAACTTGAAAATCTCTTGGATTGACTCTCTTGTTGTAAGCTCTGGCAAGCTGTTGTTGGTATACTGCGAGCTGAATTGCAGCCTTCTCTCTTCGTTCTTGATGAACGCGGTCTTCTCCTCATCTGGAGGGTACATAGCAATCTGGTGGTACCCTCTGTATGCATCTAAAAAACTCATCCTTTCATGTCCCGAGGTGGCGTCTACCAGTTGGTCGATTTTGGGCAGAGGAAAGCTGTCTTTCGGGCAAGCGTTGTTGAGGCTGGTGAAGTCTACACAAACCCTCCACTTGCCAGTCTTCTTTTTTACTACTACTGTGTTGGACAGCCACGTTGGGTACTGGACTTCTCGGATGGCCCTGGCTTCAAGGAGTCTGTCTACCTCTTCCTCGACTGCTTCGACGTGCATTAACGTCGGCCTTCTGGCTCGTTGAATCACAGGTTTTGCCGATCTGTCGACATTCAGACTGTGGCAAGTGACCTCGGGGTCAATGCCAGGCATTTCATAAGGTGTCCAGGCGAACGCCTCTATGTTTGCCCTTAAAAAATCTTCCAGTTCTTTTTCTTCTTCTCTGGCTAAGCCTGAGCCGAGAAGAAAAAATCGTTCTTCGTCGCCCTCCTGGACGAGGATTTTCTTTAGCGCCTCTTCGCGTTTCTCGGCTGGCTCTTTCCCAACATCTTCCAGGACTTCCATGTCCTCATCTTCAACTTCTGCTTTCTTTGGTTCCTGTACACTACAGGTGGATTTTATTGCTGCCATGGAGCAATTTTTAGCTTGTAGTTGATCCCCTCTGACTTCTTCAATCCCATTCTCTGTTGGGAACCGGAGTAGTTGATGCAATGTCGAGGGGACTGCCCCCATTGCATGCAACCACGGCCTTCCCAAGATGATGTTGTATGGTGAGGGTGTGTCAATTACCAGGAATTCCGTCCTGATCTTCTTAGTGCCGGCTTGTACTTCTAAGCTTGTTGCACCCAGTGGCCATGTCGGCGTTCCGTTAAAGCCGACTATCGGGCCGCTTGATTGTTCTAGGTCATCGGGGTGAAGGCCTAGCTCTTTGTAACATCTGACATACATGATGTCACAGGAGCTGCCTTGATCTATTAGGATGCGTTTAACTTGGCACTCCCCGACCTGTAGGGATACTACCAAGGCATCATTATGCGGGTGTTGGACCAGTTCTAGGTCGGCTTCAGTAAAGGCTATTATTGGCCCTTGGCATTCTTCTGGCCGATGTCTCTTTTCCCCGACTTGATAAATATGCTGTAAATGTCTTACCCTCTAGGTTTCTCCTCTGATTTCGTTTTCATTGACCCTTGAGTGGATTACATTGACCACCCTTGGTTCTCCTGCTTGTGGTAGCTGTGCTGGGGGAGGGGGTGCTGCTGGTGCTTGGGGCAGCCTTGCCTGCTCTTCCCTTGTTCTGGCCTCATCGACCAGGTCCCTCAGAAGGCCTTGTCTTACTAGGTCCTCCAAGTGTGCTTTTAAGGCTCTGCAGCCTTGAGTTGGATGCCCTTCTTCATTGTGGTAGGCACAACGTCTACCAACGTTCCTTCCCATGAATTCCCCTGGTGCTCTTGCCGGAGCCCTGAAATAAGGTTGATTTCGAATCCGATCCAAGATTTTATGGATTGGGATCCGGAATACTGTGGTTACCGCCTGTTTATTTCTTAATTCTATTTCTTGTTTGGTAGGCCCATTGTTGATTCGGCCTCGCTTTGGCGAGCCGTTTCCCTTTTCTTGTTTCACCTCTTTGTTTCCCGATGTATCTTCTTCGGCCCTGGCATATTTCTCAATTCTTGCCATGAGTTCTTACATGCTTTTTGGCAATGTTTTTGCCAAAGACTTCCGTAGAGGGCAGTCATCTTTTAGGCCGTTCTTGAAAGACACGAATGCTACTTCCTGGTTGCATTCAGGTATTCGGTTGAACACCTCGTAGTACCTCTTCGCATAGGCCCTGAGGCCTTCTTCCTTGGTGATTCGTAGAGCCATCAAAGCATCAACCCTCAGGGGTTGCAGCTTGTTGGTCACGAATCTGGCCACAAACATCTCGGCCAAGCCTTCCCATGTCTTTATACTTCCTTTTGGTAACTTGTGGAACCAATCAGATGCAATTTCCCCAAAGGATGAGGGGAATACTTTGCAGAGCAACGGCTCGTTTCCGCTATATAACGCCATTGAATTTAGGTACAACCCAACATGAAAGTTTGGATCTGATTTACCGTCATAGATTTGAAACCTCGGCATACTGAATCTTTTGGGCGGTTCGAATTTGTCCAGTTCCGCCGAGAAGGCTGTCTTCGGTTTCACTGGGGAGTTTACCTCGGCTTCTGCATTCTGTTGCCTCCTCTTGAGGTAGTCCCTCAAGTCTTCTTTGCTCCTCCCTGGAGCTCGGCTGTCTTTGGATTTTAGTCTTTTTGGTACACTGCTTTCGGCCTCGTGGTGGGGTCGTTTGGATCTTTCTTCGTGGGATGTGCCAAAATGGAGTACTTGCCCCTGAACATGTCGATGTTCTTTGGGGTCTGGATTCTTCATGTGGTGTGTCCTTCGGGACTCTTCTTGCCTCGGGTTTTCCCGTCCGACTTCCCTGGAAGGCCGGTGAGAATGCCTTCCGCTTCTGGTATGCTGAGGGACCTCGGGGATTGTTTTTCTTACCTCCTTCTGAGTGTTGTTCGCTGGCATCGGCGTATCTTGCAGCGGGTATGGTGGCTGCATAACATTATTCTGCATCATGAAGTTGACGACTGACTGGAGGTCCGCCAACTTGTTTGCTAGTTCTTTTACTTCCTCATCCCTCCGTAGGCACCTGTCCCTCCATACCTGGAGGTTATCTTCATTGTAGTATTTTCCTTGGTTTGCTCTTTTTGACGTGTCGCCTTCTGGGATGACGTCGTTCTCTCTGTGACCCTGGTCACGGGCTTCTGCATTGTGGTTATCTCCTTCGATATCAAGATCAATTGGGCTGTCACTCCCAGTGGGAGCGTCATCCCCAATATTTTGCTGTCCGTTACTGGCCATCTATTCTTCCTTCGTTCCCACAGACGGCGCCAAATTGTGTGGGTGAAAATCTGACCACACTGCCCGTCTAGTGATCAGCTGGAGAGCACAAGCAGAATAGATGGCTTAAGCAACCTGAAACAGAAAGAAAAAGCTCCGGCGGTGGTTCTTCCACCCGGGGACACTCCGACGATCAAGTCAGTATATCTCTCAAAGATAATCAAGTACTAAACTGAATACTCAAAGTATAAATTACATACCTTAGACCCACGGGGGTGCCTCTCTTTTATAATATACTCAATCCAAGTCCCACTAGAAGTATGACTTCTATGAACTCTAGTTCACTGCTTACTCTGGACTCTTTTAAGTGATAGAGATAAACTCCCTAAGAGTTTAATCCTTATCTTGATTCAATCCCCTTTGCCTTAGGATTCTCGCCCCTTATCTCGGGTTCCGACATCTTCGGAGATGACCTCGGCTTCTCCGATATTACCTCGGCTTAACTACCAGGGCACGTGGCACCTCGGCTGACACGTCGGCGTCACCATGCCACGTGTTGGTATCCTGAAAATACATCCCCACATATATTATACTTTGAATTACAAGTTATATTTGGTAAAAGCTGTGTTAAGGCTATTTTTTAACTGTTTTTATTGTTAGACGATTTTGTCCTCAATTAATAGGGGAAGAAACTCATGCGTGAATGGGCTGACATGTGAGCACATTCTTGCTGATAGAATCTCGTGTCTTAAAATAATAGTTTTTTTTTTTTAGAATTTAATTTTTTTAGTAATATAATTATTGCACTTTAAAAATATTACTTTTTTAAAATTACCTTTTAATAATATATTTTTTTGAGAATATCAATTGTCATAATTATACTTTTTGTATTATTAATGAATTTAAAAGAATGACAAAATAGAAAATTCATACTCCTTCCATCCCAAAATATTAGTCCCTTATTTAATTTTTCATTGTTCCAAAATATTAGTCCAGTTTCAAAAATCAAGGAATAAAATAATATAAATTTACTATTTTGCCATTCTTTTAAATTCATTTAATAACACAAAAAATACAATTATGACAATTGATATTCTCAAAAAAAGTACTATTAAAGGATGATTTTGAAAAATTAATAATTTTAAAATGTAATAATTGTACTATCAAAAAAGTTAAGGCCTTGTTTGGTTTGGCTTTGGAAAAAAGATTTTGGAGAAAATTTTTGAAAATTTTGTTTGATTTGTAATTTTTCTCAAAAAATTTTCAAAATCACTCTCTCTCTCCTACACATCAATCAATCACATTTTCTCTCTCCTTTCTCATTTTCAATCACTTTTTCTCTCACATACACATACTCAATTACAACAAAATATCAAATCATCCCAAACTTCCAATCTTCAAAATTATTTTCAAAATATACAACTTTGAGAAGTGGGTTGGTTTTTTGACTTTTTGGTTTTTTTGGCTATTTTAGCCTGGGCTAAAAAGCTTGGTTTGGGAAGGACTTTTTGACTTTTTGGCTTTTTTGACTTTTTTTGTGAGAGAAGAGTGTAATGATTATGGGCTGGATGTGATATTTTGTTTGTTGTGGATAAAATAGTCTATTTTGTCCTTTGTGGCTATTTTAGCCAAAAAAGTCCAAAAATCCTCTTCTCAAACAGAGGTAAACAAACTACAAAAATTTCTAAACTCTCTTTCCAAAATAATTTTTAAAAGCTTATTTCTCAAAGTCAAACAAAACAAGGCCTAAATTTCTCAAAAGAGATTATTATTTTGGAAGAGAGAGAATATTATTTTAGCTTTGATTTTTGAAAAGGGACTAATATTTTGAAATAATAAAAAATAAAATAAAGGAATAATATTTTGTGACTAAAGTAGTATCTTTTTTGTATCTTAAACTTTAAAATATCGTAACTTTAAATATAAAATAATACCCAAAAAAAAAAAAAGTGGAGCAACTGTTAATATTGATGTATTATTGATTGATTGTAGTTATTGATTGTATTGTATGTACATTATATAGGAGATGTGAAGTGGAGGTGGAGTGGTGGAGTAGGTGAAGTGGAGGTGGTAGTGGTGTAGTGGGTTAGGTTTAGTGGAGTAGGTGAGGTGGTAGTGGTGTAGTGGGTTAGGTTTAGTGGAGTAGGTTTAACAGCCCCCCTCAAACTCAAGGAGGTTAGACACAAACCAACTTGAGTTTGGAGAGAGTAACAAAACAGGAAAGTAAACTGATAAATAAAATAAAACAGGATAGGAGACACGGTATGGTCGTGTCAGACCGATGTAGCAGACACTGTGTGGTCGTGTCAGACCGATGTAGAAGACAGTTTATGGGGTCATGTCGGACCGGTGTAGAAGACAGTTTACGGGGTCATGTCGGACCGTTGTAGCAGGACAGTTTACGAGGTCATGCCGGACCGATGTAGCAGGACAGTTTACGAGGTCATGTCGGACCGATGTAGCAGACACTGTGTGGTCGTGTCAGACCGATGTAGAAGACAGTTTATGGGGTCATGTCGGACTGTTGTAGAAGCTGACCGGAATCAATGTCGGGACAGTTTATGGGGTCATGTCGAACCGTAGTAGAAGCTGACCGGAATCAATGTCGGGACAGTTTATGGGGTCATGTCGGACCATTGTAGCAGGTTGTGGTGGTGCACCAAGGGGGCGACTTAGGGAGTGCGCCATGAGCGACTTATACATGATACTGTGTATAACCCCCCCTCAAACGCAAATAGGTGTGAAGAGAGAAACCTATTTGAGGTTGAAACAAAGGGATTGATAAAGCTGACCGGTGTAGAAGACACTGTATAGGCTGCCCAAAAGATATACATGGATATAGATATCGAGCCCTCAAAAGTCGTGTAACACCCTGTCCCACATCGGAAGTTTGCATGGGTGATCTTGAGCATATATAACACCACTACCTTGCTACTAAATAATTTGGACTTAAGCTTTTGGGTATTGTTCGTCAACCTACAAGTTATTTGGGCCAGCAAGTAGTGGGGCGTTACAAATGGTATCAGAGCCGACCCATGCACACAACTATGTGGGCCACTTATTCTGGGCTGGCCACGAGCTTGTCGTGGTATTCTGATTGATTATAGACCCTCGCGAGGACGCGAGGATTTATAAGTGGGCGAGTTTGTAACATCCTGTCCCACATCGGAAGTTTGCATGGGTGATCTTGGGCATTTATAACACCACTACCTTGCTACTAAATAACTTGGACTTAAGCTTTTGGGTATTGTTGGTCAACCTACAAGTTATTTGGGCCAGCAAGTAGTGGGGCGTTACAAGTCGTGCCTTCAAAAGGTGTGCCCAATCTTTCAAAAGGCGTGCCATCAAAAGGCGTGCCCAATCCATAAAAAGGTGTGTTATCAAAAGGCGTGCCATCAAAAGGCGCGCCCAGTTTGTCGTCGAGCGCCGAGCGGCGCATGATGCGCGTGTCTGCCTTGGCTATTTAACCAAGACGGAGGCTGAGGCTGAGGCTGAGGCAGAGGCTGAGACAAAAAAAACTGCGAAAATCCTTTGAAAAAAAAACTCTTCCGTTTCTGAGAAAGAGATTCTGTGACACTCTGTTGCCCAGAAAATGGCTTCATCGTCCCGTGGTCTGCTCACTCTCTTTCCCGACCTCAACGAGGCAACAAGGGAGATAACTGGTGCGGTGGCCAGTGAACCTCAACCAAACACCTCCGGTTTTGCTTCATTGAACTTTCCGATGCGGTCTGTGGAGCAAAAAATGGCGGTGCAAACGGATATATACTTTGAAGTCATGTGTGGAGACCATGACGGCGGTCACAAACTTGTCGCACCGGCTTCAGAGTAGGACAAATGAGGTGCAGCAGTTAAACACCCAACTGGCTCTGCTCCAACGCATGTATAAGGATACGCGAGCTGAGATAAGTGTGCTAAAGGCGGAAAATAAGGAGCTGAAGCGGAAGGCCACCGTGATGTTCTGATTTGGAGGTCCGCCAAATGCTGCAGTGGAGGAGCAGGGAGTAGTGATCGTACCCAGTGGAGTGGGAAACACAGAGGCAACACCGGCAAGGGCCGCTCAAGACGGAGGCAAAAAAAAGAGACCGGCGGCAGAGTAGAGAAGGGAGGTCGGTGGGTGGCCGTCTGCAGACAAGAAAACAAATCTGTTGTTGTGGTGATGATTTTTTTATTTATTTATTTTTTTTTTTTTTGGTGTAAAATGTGGATCGGGGTGAACCCCCACATGAATAAAAGAGTGTGTGTGGATTTTTGTTGTTGGTTTTTTTTTTTTTTTTTTGTGTGTGTGTTGTTTTGACAAAGAAGAGTAAAAAAAAAAAAAAATAAATAAATAAAAAGAAATAAATAAATAAAAAGAAAAGAAAAGAAAGAAAAGAACAGAAGCACCTGGTGGAAATATATATAAAAAAAAGTGTAGTGGGTATGAATGTGAAAGATGGTTTGGTGGGAGAGATGATTATGGTTTCAAAAAGGAGATAAAAAAAGAAATAAATAAATAAAGAAAACAAGAAAAAGAAGAATGGTTGTCCTATTAATAATAAAATAAAAGATAAGATGATAGATTGTTGTCTGAGTGGGCACATGATAGAGAGTATTTAAATGAGAAGAATAATTATTTTATGAGAGAGTGGGAAGAAGATAATGAAAACATAAAAAAAGATAGAGAGTATTTAAATGATAAAAAAAATAACATAAATTAAAAATTAAAGGGGTTGGAGACAAGTTGGGTGGTGTGGTGTGTAAAGCGTGAAGTGAAAGATGAAAGTTGATGATGATAAAAAAAGGTGTGTCTGGAGAGGTGCTCCTATATATATATATATATATATATAAAATCAACAAAAGAGTAGAGTGGGGATTGATTAGCCGTTGGGGTCCAGTTGGTGGTCTGTGGATGTCAATATAAAAAGAAAAAGAAAGAAAAAGAGAGGGTTTAAAGTGAGAGAGAGAAAATCTGTTTGTTTTTTTTTTTTATCTGTGTATATTCAGCCCAGATATTCTCCTCCGTCCACGCACACCGAGAGAGAGAGAGAGAGAGAGAGAAAGAGCTTGGTGAGTGTATTGCAAAGAGAGAGAGAGAGAGAGAGAGAGAGAGAGCATTCGGGCAGAAAGAGAGCATTAGCTCCTTAGATCATGTTCTCCCGCTCAAGGTGTCATCTCCATGGGATAGCTCCCCAACAACCTCAAGAAAGAGGTGAACTCCTGAACCTCCGCAAGCGCGATGTGGAGTCGGTGGCGGAGGAGGAGATCGTAGTTCCGGTGGATGCTTCCGCCGAGAGAGTTCTCTACCGGCAAGATGGCTCTGTCGGCGATCCAAAGCTCGACGGCTTGGAATGCGACTTCGAACTGGTCGCAAGGGACGGCTTCGCAGTTCGGATAGGCTTTGCTGGCAGCGGCTTCGCTGTAAGCGCCGGGGACGCCTTGGTAGGCGACTCGGAGCTGATTGCCGTGAATCGGCGCCGGAGATAGGTCGGCGATGGTGAGCGCCTTCGGAAGGTTATCGATAGGGACGAGATCTAGGGTTTTGTGGCCCTTGATGGCGGTGATGGCGGAGGCTAAAGAGAGGGGAAGCATGTGAGAGGAGTGCTTGTATTCTACTGGTCAAGAATTTCTGAGGAGTGCTTCCGAAGCTACCGTTGCCGACTCGGGTGATGCTGATGGGTGGGTCTGTGAATTGAGTGAGTGATGATCATGGTAGTGTGTTTCAGTGAGGTGCCGAGAGGGAGAGGGAGGTTTGAATTGGTTGAGATCCGGCGGGCGGTCAAGGCAAGGTTACCGCCCGCCGGAAGGCGAAGAACACCAAGATCTTTAACCTATAGCTCTGATACCATGTTAATATTGATGTATTATGTTAGATAATGTCTCAATGGGACCACATAATTAAATGTGGTGTTATCATTTATAAGAAGCCTACAATTTAAGTGATTCAATTTAGTTAATAGGCTTAAGGGTATATGTGTTATGGACCTAATGTGTAGATATTAGTTGTATAATTTCTATTTCTATGAGGGGCAGAAATAGAAATTAAAACATATTGGTTAAAGTTGGTTTTCATTACCTTTCAGTTTTAAAACCAATAATGGTTAATTTATTGGTTTTCATTACCTTTCAGTTTTAAAACCAATAATGGTTAATTTATTGGTTTTCATTACCTTTCAGTTTTAAAACCAATAATGGTTAATTTATTGGTTTTCATTACCTTTCAGTTATGAAAACCAATTACAACCTTTAAAAGGTTATGGTCCCTATTCCTTCCAAAGGTGGAAAATAAGAACACTGTTTGTTTTTCTAAATCCTCTCAAGGAGAAACATAAGGCACCAAAGGGAAAGGATTAGAAGGCTCTAACAAAGTCAATATCAAAGGTTTTATTGACAATCAGACGCTTCCGTTTAACAGTTCATCAATGGATTCAGGTATGTCATTTTGTCTTGATTTCTTGATAATACACATGGTAGATGATCCGAAACATGAAATTTCATGTTCTGAAATTTATGTTAACAAGTGGTATCAGAGCGGTTATATCATGTGTATTATCAGAATAGATATGCTTTTATTCATCCTATTTAGTTTCCTGGAATCAGATTCTGTTTTTTGTATTTCTGTTTTTCCCTCTGCTGCAAATTCTGTTTTGTTTTCTGGAAATGGAACATAATTCGGATGGGCGGTTCATTTTTTTCAAATGGTGAACATCATGTATTTATATATATATATATATATATGTATATAATTGGGATTGCTGCAGATTATATAACATATACGGGGTAACAAATTTAGAAATCTTTAAATTTAATGTAATTTCATACAACGTCTACGGAAATTTAATTTTCTAATGTTCTAAATATAAGTCAATTCAAACAAGATGTCACAAAAGTGATCTCTCTTGTCTAGATTGTTTTATATGGAATGTTTTGAAATTCATGTCTGTGTATCTCATGCGGGTATTTATCAGTCCAAAGACATGATTAAGACTTGGCAGAATTACACACACATTTTGTGGTGATAAACATGTGCCAATTGTCAAGGAAACCTAATGTGAATAATAAATCCATCAAAAGATAGATTTGTTATTTGACATAACTTATTGTCAATGTTTGATCATTACAACAAGAATACCACTTACAGTTAATATCACTACCCAAAGGCTTGGTATTAATGTTGTGCTAGGTATCTTGAGATGTTGTCATTAAATTAATTTATTTAGAGGTTATCTGTTTGGTAACTTAATGTGAGTATAATTGTTTATTCCTTTTATTTTCTTTTCGATTCAGCTTTAATGTCGACTACTTCAATCTCTGTCAACATGAACAATGTTCCAATGTTAAATGGAACAAACTTTAAGGACTGGAAAGAGAACATATTGATTGTTCTCGGCTGCATGGACATAGACTTGGCATTAAGGATGCCAAAACCGAATGCTCTCACTGCACAAAGTACTCCTGAGGAAACTGTGTACTTTGAAAAGTGGGATCGTTCTAACAGGCTAAGTCTTATGATCATGAAGCGTGGGATTCCAGAAGTTTTTCGGGGGTGCAATAACAGAGGATGTTACCGTTGCTGGTGAGTTTCTTTTAGAAATTCAAAAGCGTTTTGCTAAAAATGATAAGGCTGAAACAAGCACGCTTTTAGCAAGCTTGATTTCAATAAAGTACAAAGGCAAGGGTAATGTTCGCGAGTACATCATGGAAATGTCTCATCTTGCTTCAAAACTTAAGGCACTAAAGCTCGATCTATCTGATGATTTGCTCGTGCATTTAGTTCTCATCTCTCTTCCTGCACAATTTAACCAATTTAAGGTCAGTTATAACTGCCAGAAGGAGAAATGGACTCTCAATGAGCTCATTTCATTTTGTGTGCAAGAGGAAGAGAGATTGAAGCAAGAAAGGATTGAAAGTGCTCATCTGGCAAGCACCTCCAAGCTTACGGGCAAAAGAAAGCATAAGGGAAAGGAAGTTGCTATTCCTCAGGGTCCGGAACCAAAGAAACAGAAAGTACAGGATGGTTGTTTCTTTTGTGGCAAGCCCGGACACAAAAAGAATGATTGTGCCAAATACGTCGCCTGGCGTGTAAAGAAAGGTACATTTCATGTTTTGGTCTGTTCTGAAATAAATTTAGCTTCAGTACCAAGAAACACTTGGTGGGTAGATTCTGGTGCTACTACTCACATATGTGTTTCTATGCAGGGTTGCCTGAACTACCGAAAGCCAACTGATGCTGAAAGATACATCTTTGTGGGTGATGGCAAGTCAATAGAAGTGCAGGCAATAGCGCACTTTAGATTATTACTGAAAACTAGTTATTATTTGGATTTATTAGACACTTTTGTTGTACCGTCCTTTAGACGGAATTTAATTTCTGTTTCTGTATTGGACAAATTGGGATATTATTGTTCTTTTGGAAATATGAAGTTTAGTATGTCTATTAATTCCAATGTTGTGGTACTGGTTTACTTAATGTGTTTGATAATCTATATTTGCTCGAAACTATTGCATCTTATAATGCAACCTTGCACGTGGAATCACGAGGTACAAAGCGTAAATTAACTAAGGAAAATTCAGCCTCATTATGGCACAAACGCCTAGGTCACATCTCTAAATCTAGAGTTGAGCGCCTTGTGTCTGATGGAATTTTAGACTCTCTTGATTTTTCAGATTTTGATGTCTGTGTTGAGTGTATCAAGGGAAAACAGACCAAAATAAAGAAATATGGTGCCCATAGGACTACAGATGTCTTAGAACTAATTCATACGGACATTTGTGGCCCATTCCCTATGGCGTCTTGGAATGGTCAACAATATTTTATCACATTCATAGACGGCTATTCCAAATATGGGTATCTATTTCTTATCCATGAGAAATCACAGTCTTTGGACGTATTCAAAAAATTTAAGGCCGAAGTTGATTTACAACTCAACAAACGGATTAAAAGTGTCAGGTCTGACCGTGGTGGTGAATACTATGGCAGATATGATGGATCAGGTGAACAACGTCCAGGACCGTTTGCAAAATACCTGGAGGAATGTGGAATCGTCCCACAATACACCATGCCAAGATCACCTAGCATGAATGGTGTATCTGAGAGACGAAATCGGACTCTTAAGGATATGGTAAGAAGTATGATCAGTCATTCTACTTTACCAGAGTCCCTCTGGGGCGAGACTCTAAAGACAGCAACTTATATCTTAAATCGGGTGCCAACTAAAGCAGCTGCAAAAACACCTTATGAGCTTTGGGTTGGGCGAAAGCCTAGTCTAAAGCATTTGCATGTGTGGGGGTGTCCTGCTGAGGCGAGGCCTTATAAACCTCATGAACGAAAATTGGACTCTAAAACCATTAGCAGCTACTTTATTGCTATGCCGAACGATCACGGGGTTACAAGTTTTATGATCCCACAAATAGGTCAATATTTGAGACGGGAATTGCAACATTTTTTGAGGATGTTGAGTTTGGGGGGAGAAATCCAGTTAGAGACATTGTCTTTGAGGAGGAAGCAGGAGTAATCCCACTTCCTACTACTACTTTTGACCAATCACAGGTTCCTATACCTGTCATTGCTCGAGAAGTAATTTCGAATCCTCAACCAGACAATGCTGTTCAAGATAATATAGTTCAAACCCCCATTCAAGATGAGGTAATTGTTCCTGAGGAACAAACTCTACAACCTCAACCTCAAGAATCTGTGCCATTAAGGCGATCCACCAGAGAAAGGAGATTTGCATTTTCAGATGATTATATTGTATATCTCCAGGAACATGAGGTAGAAAATGGAATGTCGGAAGATGATCCAATCAACTTTCGTCAAGCCATGGAAAGTTTCAACTCTCATAAGTGGATAGAAGCCATGAATGAAGAATATAAGTCTATGCAAGACAATAAAGTTTGGGAACTTGTCTCATTACCAGTTGGTGCGAAGCCCGTAGGTTGTAAATGGATATTTAAAACCAAAAGGGATTCAAATGGTAATGTGGAGAGGTATAAGGCACATCTTGTAGCCAAAGGCTTTACTCAAAAAGAAGGAATTGACTTTAAAGAAACTTTCTCTCCAGTTTCTTCGAAAGATTCTTTTAGGACAATTATGGCGCTTGTTGCATATTTTGATCTTGAGTTGCATCATATGGATGTCAAAACAGCTTTTCTTAATGGTGACATTAAAGAAACAATTTATATGGTGCAGCCAGAAAACTTTGTGTCAGGAGACCCAAAGAATATGGTTTGCAAATTGACTAAATCCATCTATGGACTCAAACAAGCTTCTCGTCAGTGGTACTTCAAATTTCATCAAATTCTCACTTCGTATGGTTTTGAAACTAATGTTGTTGATGAATGTGTGTATCACAAGTTCAGTGGGAGTAAACACATATTTTTGGTTTTATATGTTGACGACATATTGCTTGCCACAAACGATATAAACTTATTGCATGACACCAAGAGATTTCTATCTAAGAATTTTGAAATGAAAGATCTTGGTGATGCTTCCTTTGTATTAGGAATCGAAATACTCCGAGATCGTTCTCGGGGTATTCTGGGATTATCACGAAGGAGCTATATCGAAAAAATACTCATTAGATTTGGCATGCAAAATTGTAAATTAGGTGAAACCCCGGTTGCTAAGGGAGACAAGTTTAGTCTCAGCCAATGCCCGAAGAACAGTCTTGAAATTCAAGAAATGCAGAAGATTCCTTATGCCTCAGCTGTAGGGAGTCTAATGTATGCTCAAGTATGTACGCGTCCGGATATTGCGTTTATAGTTGGAATGTTAGGTAGATATTTAAGTAATCATGGCATGGATCATTGGAAAGCAGTCAAGCGTGTTATGCGATATTTACAGAGAACAAAGGAATATATGCTCACATATAGGAGATCGGATAAGTTAGAGGTCATTGGATATTCCGACTCCTATTTTACTGGATGCCAAGACAGTAGGAAATCCACATCAGGCTATATTTATCTGTTAGCTGGCGGAGCAATTTCTTGGAGGTCTGCAAAGCAGACGCTCATAGTTTCATCCACCATGGCTGCAGAGTTTGTAGCATGTTATGAGGCATCAAACCAAGGGATATGGCTGCGGAATTTTGTCACTGGGTTGCGTATTTTGGAAGGCACTGAAAGACCACTTAAGATATATTGTGATAATAAGTCTGCAGTTTTATATTCCAATAACAACAGGAGCTCGACAAAATCAAAGCATATTGATATCAAGTTCCTAGTTGTAAAAGAAAGAGTGCAGAGTGGACAGATTTCCATAGAGCACATTGGGACAAACTCCATGATAGCGGATCCACTTACGAAGAAACTACCACCCAAGGTCTTTCATGAGCACACTGCTCATATGGGTGTTGTTCTATTTGAGAACATTCTGGTTTAGTGGGAGTTTGTATTTATATTACTGCTTTATGTCAGCCTTGAGTTTTATCTATGTAATTAGATTAATTTCTGCAGAAATGAAGTATTCAGCTTATTACGCTCTGTTACGTATTGTGAAGTATTGATCTCAATAAAGTTAAGTAGGACCAGTTGGACATAGGCATGTATGGATCACATCACATGTAATTTCCATGCTACGCATCCATGATTGATCTATGTCATTTAGCTATATTTGTATACGTGACCATTGGTGGGTCGAGTTACGATTGATGTAACGATGACCGCTTTGATCCTATATTAATATAGTTAATGGACAAGATTGTTTGGATACCCTCAAGTTATGATAACAAATTTCTGAGCTCACTAAAGTTAAGCACATTTTTCAAGATACATATGTGGTCCAGTGGGAGATCCTTGTTAACATAAATTTCAGAACATAAAACTTCATGTTTCGGATCATCTACCATGTGTATTATCAAGAAATCAAGACAAAATGACATACCTGAATCCATTGATGAACGGTTAAACGGAAGCGTCTGATTGTCAATAAAACCTTTGATATTGACTTTGTTAGAGCCTTCTAATCCTTTCCCTTTGGTGCCTTATGTTTCTCCTTGAGAGGATTTAGAAAAACAAACAGTGTTTTTATTTTCCACCTTTGGAAGGAATAGGGACCATAACCTTTTAAAGGTTGTAATTGGTTTTCATAACTGAAAGGTAATGAAAACCAATAAATTAACCATTATTGATTTTAAAACTGAAAGGTAATGAAAACCATTAAATTAACCATTATTGGTTTTAAAACTGAAAGGTAATGAAAACCAATAAATTAACCATTATTGGTTTTCAAACTGAAAGGTAATGAAAACCAACTTTAACCAATATGTTTTAATTTCTATTTCTGCCCCTCATAGAAATAGAAATTATACAACTAGTATCTACACATTAGGTCCATAACACATATACCCTTAAGCCTATTAACTAAATTGAATCACTTAAATTGTAGGCTTCTTATAAATGATAACACCACATTTAATTATGTGGTCCCATTGAGACATTATCTAACATATTATTGATTGATTGTAGTTATTGATTGTATTGTATGTACATTATATAGGAGATGTGAAGTGGAGGTGGAATGGTGGAGTAGGTGAAGTGGAGGTGGTAGTGGTGTAGTGGGTTAGGTTTAGTGGAGTAGGTAAGGTGGTAGTGGTGTAGTGGGTTAAGTTTAGTAGAGTAGATTTAACAGCAACTATAAGAAACATTGTTGCGCAAAACTAAGAAATTTATAAGTTTTAAAATTGAAAAAAATTAGAAATTGAGAAGTTTCAGTTTCATACAATAAGACAGGAAGTGAATTACGATTTTATATTGAAAGTATATGATATTTAATAATTAATAGATGATATTGTCATACAATACAAGTGGAGCACTTGTTATTGTGACTAGACGCGCATACTTGGATGTGCGGGCGTATTTATAAAAAAATAAAATAAAATAAAGAAATAATATTTTGTGACGAAAGCAGTACTTTTTTGTATCTTAAACTTTAAAATATCATAACTTTAAATATAAAATAATACCCAAAAAAAATGTGGAGCAACTATAAGAAACATTGTTGCACAAAACTAAGAAATTTATTAATTTTAAAATTGAAAAAAATTAGAAATTCAGAAGATTCAGTTTCATACAATAAGAGGAAGTGAATTACGATTTTATATTGAAAGTACATTATATTTAATAATTAATAGATGATATTGTCACACAATACACGTGGAGCATTTGTTATTGTGACTAGACGCGCATATTTGGATGTGCACCCGTATTTATGGAAAAAATAAAAAAAAATTAAATTAGCAGCACTTGTTGGCACAAAATCTGTCGGGGAGGACCTAGCCTTCAACAATTTTGTAAAGCGTAACTCTTTTTATATTTGGTTATTCGTTTTACTTTGACTTTTACGATTTAGGCCTCGTTGAAAACAGATTTTTTTAGTAATTTTTTAATTTTTTGATTAAAATATAATGTAAAAAAAAATTAGTATGTTTAGAATGATTTTTTGATTTTTTACGAAAAGATGTGCAAAAAGTAGAGAGAAAATAAAATATTTAACTTTTTGATATGGATTGTTAGTTTTTTGATTTTTTTAGTAACTTTTTGGCTAAACCGTCACTTCCCAAACGAGGCCTTAATTTTTTTTTAATTTTTTTTAATTTTTATATTTTTTATATTTTAAGTTTTTCCTATTTTACTCTTCAAATTAATTTATGTTTAAAATTAAACAAAAAAACCAACAACAATAACTATCACATAACATACAAAATATATTATTATATTAGAGTTTAAGTGTATGTCAGATGTGTGAATTATATATAGAGAAATGTTTTTTGCCCCAAATTTCTTTGCCCCGAATGCCCCTAATGCCCAAAACGACGTCGTTTTGGCCATTAGTTTTTTTTTTTTTCTTCGGTCTGAACCAGAGAGGGAGAGGGAGAGAAAGAGAATAGAGAAAGAGAGAGAGAGAGAGAGAAGAGAGGTGGTTCGCCGGTCATCTGCCCACATCGTCGTCGCCCCAGCCCCGGTCGTCGTTGCCCAGCCCCGATCGTCGCAGCACCACCGCCGTCGCCTCCGGCCCCGCCTCCGCCTCCTCTCACTGGTATGGCCCCCTCCAGTCCACTCCTCCTCTTTCCTCCTCCTTCCTCCTTCCTCCTCCTCCCTCCTCCTCCCTCTTCTTCTTCCTTCTTCTGCTGGAAAAAAAAAAAATGGAATTCGGGGCATTCAGGAGAGCTCAAATTCGAGCTCCCAATCGGTTCTGTTATATATAATAAAATATTTTTTTACCACGTGACTGTCAATGTATCATTTTTTGTCTAATTTTGAACAAAGATTTACTTTAAAAGTAAAATAAAATAAAAAATTTAAAACATGAAAGGTCAAAGTAAAAAAAAAAACTAAAAAAAAAAAACTTTAAATGTCAAAGTGAGAAAGTAACTTAATATAAGAGGAGCAAAGTGTAATTTATTCTTTTATAAAATATATATTTTAGTCAAAAAAATCATTAAAAATATCAAAAATCGTATAAAAAAGTCAAATATTTATTTCCCTTCTCTTTACATACTTTTTTTTTTGGAGTTTTTTTGATGAATCCACTTTCTAAGAGCTTTATTCCATCCAACCCATATTCTTTTTAACTATTCCATTAGGTCCTATTTGAGATAAGAAGACCAAAATACCATTTTCATTTACTTATGTTCCATTTAGTTCACATTATTTTCTTATGTTTCAATAAGTCCTATGGGTGACATAATTACCAAAATACCCCTAATGTGAATGTTCACACCGTCAATGTGAATGTTCATATCGTCAATGTGTAAGGGCCTAGCCCATGTCGATCATCGTGGGTGCCCGAAAAAATTCGAGGCGGGCCAGGGCGGGCCCCGCCCATTGATAATGTGAATATTCACATTGACATGTTAACATTCACATTAATAGGAGTGTAAAACTAGCCCGTGTCCTGTGGCGGCGCAAAACCCGCCACAGCCCATGGGCAGCCCGGGGCGAGCCCGGTCCGGCCCGTTGACAATGTAAATATTCACATTGACATGTTAACATTCACATTGATAAGAGTATAAAATTGGTCCGCGGCCCGGCCCGTTGACAATGTGAATATTCACGTTGACATGTGAACATTCACATTGATAGGAGTGTAAAATTAGCCTGAGCCTTGTGGCTGCCCGAAACCCGCCCACGGCCCGTGTGCGGCCCAGGGCGGGCCCCGCCCGGCCCGACCTGTTGATAATGTAAATATTTACATTGACATGTTAACATTCACATTGATAAGAGTATAAAATTGGCCAGCGGCCTAGGGCGGGCCCGGCCTGGCCCATTGACAATGTGAATATTCACATTGACATGTTAACATTCACATTGATAGGAGTATAAAATTAGCCCGTGCCCGCCCACGGCCTGGGGTGGGCCTGGCCATTTTTTTTAATTCTTTTTAATTTTTTCTACCAAAATTTTATTATTTTTCATAAAAAAAGACACTAGGCCTCGGCGCGGGCCGGGCCTCGGACCGAGCCTTGAATGGGCCTTAACTAGGCCGATGGGCCGGACCGAGCTTCAAAGTGATGACCCAGGCCCTAGTCTAGGGTCTCAGACTAGGCTCGAGCTTGGGCCCAAACGAGCCATTCCCGGGCCGGCCCACGGGCCAAAAAATTAGGCCCAGACCCTAGCCCTGGCACAAGGGTATTCGGGCTTTGGACGGGCCGATGGATCGAGCCTCAGGTCGGGCCGGTGGGCCTGGCCCTAGCCTCGAGCTTAGGTCGGGCTTGGGCGGGCCTGGCCATTTTTTTTAATTCTTTTTAATTTTTTCTACTAAAATTTTATTATTTTCCACAAAAAAATACATTGCGCCTCGGCGCGGGCTGGGCCTCGGACCGAGCCTTGAATGGGCCTTAAGCGGGCCTCGGACTGGGCCGGGCTTCAAAGTGATGACCTAGGCCCTAACCTAGGGTTTCGGACATGCTCGGGCCCGGACCGAAACGAGCCTGCCCCGGGCCGTGGGCGGGCTTCGGGCAGCCCATGGGCCGCGGGCCAATTCTACATCCTATCAATGTGCATTTTAACATGTCAATGTGAATATTCACATTGTCAGCGGGCCGGGCCGGGCCTATTCCGGGCTGCGGGCAAGCTTAGGGCAACGACAAATTTTACACTCTTATCAATGTTAATGTTAACATGTCAATATGAATATTCACATTGTCACGGGTCGGGCCAAGCACGCCTCGGGCTGTGGTCGGGCTTCGGGCCGTCCATGGGCTGCGGGCCAATTTTACACTCTTATCAATGTGAATGTTAACATGTCAATGTGAATATTCACATTGTCAACGGGCCGGGTCGGGTCCGCCCTGGGCCGCTGGCCAATTTTATACTCTTATCAATGTAAATGTTAACATGTCAATGTGAATATTCACATTGTCAACAGGCCGGGCTGGCCCCGCCCCGGGCCGCCCATGGGCCGTGGGCGGGTTTCGGACAGCCACGAGGCGCGGGCTAATTTTACACTCCTCTCAATATGAATGTTAACATGTCAATGTGAATATTTACATTGTTAACGGGCTGGGCCGGGCCCGCCTCGGGCCGCAGGCGGGCTTTTGGCCACCCATGGGCCGCGGGCCAATTTTATACTCTTATCAATGTGAATATTAACATGTCAATGTGAATATTAACATTGTCAACGGGCCGGACCGGGCCCGCCTCGGGCCGCCCATGGGCTGCGGGCAGGTTTCGCGCCGCCACGGGACGTGGGCCAATTTACACTCCTATTAATTTGTATGTTAACATGTCAATGTGAATATTCACATTGTCAACGGGCCGGGCCCCCCGACTCGCGAGCGGGTTTCGGGCCGCCCACGGGCCAATTTTACATTCCTACCAATGTGAATTTTAAAATACGAATGTTCACATCATAAAATTGCTAACCGTTCAAAAAATATTTATAAGGGTATCAAAATTAAATATAAGGGCATAAGTGTCCAAGAAAATAGTGTAAATCCAAAAAAAAAGACTTTATGTAATAAAACTATACATACATGGGACTAAATGTGTTAAAAAATTCCTTCATGGACTTCTTGGGTTAAAATACTTCTAAATGGGATTTATCAATAAAAATTCCTTTTTTTTTTCCACTTTTTTCCTACATAGTAAAACAATCAATTCTGAATATTTCAATTTATTTTATCTTATATTTTAATTAAAAAATCGCTTCCCAAACTAACCTAAATGCCTCATTATACTTTTGGACAAACCCAATTTGGCATCTCTTTCAAAATGCCTCATTATATTTTTGGACAAACCAAATTTGGCATCTCTTTCAAAATGGGGCCTCAAGTATGAATATTATTACTTTAACCAATTTTTAATTCTTTGTTAGTAAAGCAACTGATATGTGGGAGAGTAAACACCCGAATCACTGCACTATATATAGTTATAGATCCCAAATGTATCATCCTCCAACCAAGATAGATAAAGCTAATTTATTTTCTCATCTAAAAATGGCTTCATCCACTACAAGAAAAAGCATTTTGTCGACCATTTTTGGCTACCAAAAACAATTTAGTCGCCAAAAGTCACAGAATTGGCTACCAAAAATAAGATTAGTCGGCAAAAGTCAAATTTTTAGCTACTAATTTTTTTTAGTAGGGGAATATTGATTATTGGCGACTAAAAAAAATTTAGTAGCTAAAAATATTACAATTGGCAACTAAAAAAATTTTTAGTAGCTAAATGTATCACAATTGGCGACTAAAAGAAAATTTAGTAGCCGTAGACCTACTTTTGGCTACTAAATTGTTTGGTAGCCGAATGAAAATAAAAAAATTAATTTTTAATCTTTGCCGACCAAAATTTTGGTCGCCAAATGTCAAGTTTCGACGACAAAATGAGTTTTAGTCGCTGTAGACCTACTTTTGGCTACTAAATTGTTTGGTAGCCGAATGAAAATAAAAAAAATAATTTTTAATCTTTGCCGACCAAAATTTTGGTCGCCAAATGTCAAGTTTTGGTGACAAAATGACTTTTAGTCGCTGTAGACCTACTTTTGGCTACTAAATTTTTTGGTAGCCGAATGAATATAAAAAAATTAACAACATAGTTATTTTATTTTATTAACAACAATACCATTAGTCTCCACTTGAAAATTTGACTAAACAAAATAGTTATTTTATTTTATTTTGTTTTATTTTTATTTTTATGAAGAGGTTGTACACCCACCATCCAAAAATATTAATATCTTATTTTATTTTTTATTATCTCAAAATATTAATTTATTTAAAAAATTAATTATTAAAATAATATGAATTTCTTATTTTGTCCTTTTTTTAAATCCATTAATAATACAAAAAATACAATTATGACAATTGATATTTCTAAAAAAATATACTATCAAAAGGTAATTTTGATAAATTAATATTTTTAAAATTTAATAATTGTATTATAAAAAGAAATTAAATTCTGAAAATAGACTATTATTTTGAGATGAAAAGTACAATTAAACTATTTATACTTTTTACATCATCATATTTCAATAACACTAATAAATTAAGAATAAATCAAAATTCACAAATAAAAGACAAAATATCCCAATTATTTATCATTTTAATAAATTTTTCAATATTATTACCGGTACTAATGAAATAATCATTTCACAGACACAAAACATATATTTCAAAAGTTTTAAAAAAATTTCATTATCAAAACGAGGGCTAAGTGTGTAAAAAAAATTCACTCATGACTTATGAGTAAATAAATCTGATTTGTAAGACTTATTGATATTATTTCAGATTTTAAAATTTTTCTTAATTTTTTAATAATTAATTTTTTCAACTTTTTTAAATTATTTTTACGTTATACACGGTTAACAATAATCAAACACTATTGTTAATTTAAATTTGGAGGGAGACATTTCTAATTTAAATTTGAGGGATTTATAAAAGTAATTGGCGACTAAAAAAACACGGGTTGAGTTAGCTCAGAATTTTTTTTATAAAATTTTTTCCTTCTTTTTTTTTTAATTTTCTTTCTTTCTTTTCTTTCTTACTATATATATATAATATAAGAATATAAGAATATAACATTTTAAAATATATTATTATATTTTTCAGTAAAAAAAATATTAGGACAAATATTTAAGATAATTTAATATTTTTAATATTTTTAATTTATAATTTTATTACTTATATTTTTATTTAAATATAATTTTAATATATTTGTTACTTTATTTAAAAAAAAATTAAATAATGAATTTTTTTTGTTACTTTTAATATATTTTTTTAATTCATTATTTACCGACTAAATTTTAGTCGGCAATTGTAATTACAAAATTTAAAAATTGTGCTTCAAACTTCGGAGGGAAACTTCGGAGGGAAATTTTAATATATTTTCTAGGGTTGTATTTTCTTGATTTTGTATATTAAGAGAGAGAGAGAGAGAGAGAGAGAGAGACTGGAGATGGGAGTGGCGAGCAAAGCAGGGGACTGGGCATTCAAGGCCTTCACGGTGGGCTTCGGCGTCGCCACCATCTATCTCGCCGCCACCTTCTCCGTCAATGTCTACCGCGGCCTCTCCTGGCATAACGCCCAATCGGTCTCTCTCTCTCTCTCTCTCTCACACACACACACACACACACAACCCTATGATATTTGTTTGTAACTCTTGTTGGTGATGCTTTGTGATGATTATGCCAAATTTTGTGAGTTTGTTCTTCTTTTGAATTTGGGAAAATTACTACATGAATCGATTGTAATTGAAATTTTATTACTTTATTTCTGTAGTATATTCGTTATAGAATATGATTAGTCAACATTAAATTCGTGATTAATAAGTATAAACTTCACTAAAATTGGTTACAGTTTTGGGAGTTTGAATGCTTTGGCTTTGAAATGGAGGTCTAAGGTTGGCGACCCAGAACTCACTTGGGGGTCTTGTTATGAGTGCGATGGGGAAGGAGTCAGAAGGGCCGCTGCACCTCATTCATTCGACAAATCTAGTAGTTAATTTATTTCCTACTCAAGACATGAAACAAGCTCATGGAATTCACCAGTGGTGGAGACCTGATCTGAACTTCCAGTCTAAGGTTTACAGCTACAGATAGTGCTAGTCACAGTTTGTTGGGATTTACCTTGTGTTTGGGGCACTGGTGGATTGTTTTTTGGATTACTTTGTAATCGGTGATGATGAAGCATTTATGTTCCTATGTATTCCCCTGTTCAATTTGTCTGAGACATGTAAACTTTGATGTATTGGTTGTGGTAAAACTGAGAGTACCCCTTTGTCAATACTTTGTGTATTACAGATTCATCTCGTGTTTGCATTTAGTCTTCAGTAACTACATTTTTTTATTTTATTTGATTCATATGCAATATTACAATGAAGCTTAATGATCAAATACTCAAAGTGAGAGAGAAAAATTCTAATAAATACATGGAGAATAAGACCTACCTAGGTGGGAAAATTCTCTCAACTACCTCATGAAAATGATTTAGCATGGAGCCTATAAAATTCTTTGTTACATGATTGATTTGAAGAATTACATAGGTAATCACTTATGATATTTCGAGATTACTGAATAATTACCGTATTATGTGAGATAATGACCATTCTTCTTCTTCTTTCTTTGTTTATTAAAAGTTTAAAAAATAGAAGAATAGTTTAAAAAATAGTTTAAAAATAGAAGAATGGTAGGGAAAAAAATATAAATTATTAGAAAATGTGGAGTATCAATAATAATTGTAACATGGATGGAAACTTAGAAGTTAATTACAAAAACATGTTTCAAATTATGTTTTTCCCTTCCATCTCAAGGGGGAGATTAAAACCTTCTTCTTCTTCTTCTTCTTCTTCTTCTTCTTCTTCTTCTTCTTTCTTTAGATATTAATGATTCATATATTATTTGAATAATTTCTTTGTGTCTTTGTCTCTCTTGCTCTCTCTTTACATATTAATTAATCATGGTGACCTCCCTCTCTCAATTTGTTTTTCGAGCTGTAACAGAGAAATTCGTTTTACTTTGTTTTTTTGTAGCCTGCAAAGCCAGGGACTCCAATCTCAAAGTTCATTTTAAGGTATTATGATCTCAATTCTGTTGCCTTTGAATTTTAAATTTTTGTGTATGAATTGATATATTTCATCATGAATGCATTATCATATATGGAGTCTCCAAATTTGTTCTGCTAGTTTAGTATTATGAATCTGAAAAATGTATGCAAGTGGATGCTCTTGCTACCAAATTAAAACAGTAAGTTGCGCAATCTTTATTACAAACAGTGTTCACTAGCATCTTGCATTCATTATTTTTTTCTAAATGAAGATCAAATGTATCTACCTTGGGAAAGATTTGAGTGTCCTATCTACTTGAGTGTCCTATTTTTTTTTTTTTTGCGTAGACCACCGTGTATGTGTCCTCTTTATGTCAAGTAGTACACATAAGGTGTTGAAACATGTCCTTCAAATTTCATCATGTAATAAAACTGTGCAATATATATGTTCTTTGTGGTACAAGAATTGATTATACAGGCATGAAGCTGAGCTTGCACGAAGCTGTGCACAATATTGTTTAATTTTAATTTTAATATATTGTTTATATGGGCACGAAGCTGAGCTTGCATGAAGTTGTGCACAATATTCTTTATAGGCACGAAGGTGAGCTTGCTGCAGCGGCTAGCCAGCCCCTTCCTGATGATGATGATGATGCATTTGACTAATGCTCATGGCTTTGGCTTTTTGCTATCATTTTTCGTGCTCCTTTAGTTAATATGAGTTCTAAAAAAAAAAATTCAACACTATCGAAGGATTTGTGTATGAGAGGTGAATGTATTGAGGAGAAGAGACCATTTTAGTTGTTCTTTAGCCATTGTTTCAAGTCTGGTTGTGGTTGTGCTTTGTGGTAGAATTCTTTAGGCTGCCATATGGATGTTTTGAGTCACTTCAAGTGTTTGCTTCAACATTTTAAATTATGTATGGATTTAAATTATTGACGTTGGATTAGACTTGGATTGTATGGAATTTGTATTATATATATAATTGGACGTTGAAGATTACTTTTTTGGATGCTTGGATTTGAAATGTGTGCACGTTGTTGAATGCTTTAAAGGTTGATAATATATTTTAGTGTTGACACATTATATTGTTTTATACAGGGTACAGGTTGTAATATAAATGAATACAGGTTGTTTACAATTTTTTTTTTTAAAAAAAACAAAAAAACAAAAAAAAAAATTATTTGCCCACCAAATGTTTTGGTAGCCAAATAGGTAATCAAAAGTTTTGGCTACTAATAATTTAGTAGCAAAAACATAACCCAAAACATTTTTGCCACCAAATAATTAGTAGCTAAAAGATTTGAGAATGAGAGAAAGAAACTATTGGCGACTAATACTTTAGTGGCCAAAACATACCTTTTGCCGACTAAACTAAGATTAGTAGCCAAATGTGTACTTTCGGCGACCAATTATTTAGTAGCTAAAAGTGATACCTTCCCCCGACCACAACAAGTTAGTAGCCAAAAAGCCTCATTCGGCGACTAATACTTTAGTGGCAGAAACATACCTTTTGCCGACTAAACTAAGATTAGTAGCCAAATGTGTACATTTTCGGCGACCAAACAAATTTTAGTCGCCAATACTATCGCCGACAGGGTAAAGGCGATGAGCTTAGCGACGAAAAATTTTGGTCGCTAAATCGTTTCGGCGACTAAATAAGTGACCTTTGGCGACCAATATTTTGGTAGTCAAAAGTGACATTTCTTGTAGTGATCTCAAGTTGGTGATATGGTGAATGGCAACGCCGAGCCTACTCGCCACTTGGCCAAATTTCCCCCTAGTTTATGGGGTGATAGATTCACTTCATTCACTTTAGATAAACTAGTAATTATTACATCTCCATTGCAAAATACTACAAATTCACTCTTATCAATTTTATATCTTTATCAATTCAGAAATTGAGTTTAGGTCTTTTACCATGATTTTCTGGCGTGTTTCCTGTGATAATTTTAAAGTGACATCGTTTTGTTAATTTTTTTTCTTTTTTCTTTCTCATTTGTTTCATAACCCTAACCTGTCTTTGAGAGAGAAAGACAAACAGAGAAGGGCGGAGGCAAAATGCGGAGGAGGGTGGCCGACTGTGACTTATTATAGTATTAGTTATGACTTGGTTACTGTAGACGTCCCCGAACGCCCCGAGAGGGAAATCCCGCTCTGTTCATTTGGGCTCACTACAGCTCAGGACTCTCAAATTGTCACGGTTCTAAATTTGAACCAAAGAGTCCAAATCTGACAAATCGTTTTAAGAAAACAGATTTTGAAAGAAGTGCCAAACATGGACTGCTTTGCCAGATACAGAGTCGCCACCTAAATATTTTATTTTGGGAAATTTAGGAAACCCTGACTCGTTGCCTAAGGCCACGTGTCCGTCATCACCAAAGTTGCCTCGGCTCGGGAACTTGGGTACGATTGGGAAAGGTCACTTCGTGAGCACCCCTGCTCGCCCGATCAAAGATCGGCCTCTACTAACCATGATATCTATTTTTAAAAACATTATGTGTTCTTATTCCGGTTATTAGCCTAGATTACTATGTGATGCGCACAGCATACAAGTATAGACTGGATCGCCTGAATTGGAACAAAACATTTCATGTTTGTTTGTTTGAAAATGGTTTGATAGTGCTACCCGCAAGTAGGCTAAGACGTGGATTTGCCACCCTCGGGTGGGCTTAGAAAACATGATTTTGCCACTATCTAGTGGGCTTAAAACACACATTTGATGAATTGTTCCAATTCAAGTAACCCAACCTTCACCCACAGGCATTCAGGCAGTTATATCACATAAGCATATAGCCTCATGGTAAGCATGCTATTCATGGCAGTCACTCACACGCATGCAAGGATGCTAAAGTATAAAACTTACCGAGTACTCCAAGCCAAAACAGAAACTAATTAGAAATCCATGCATGATCCTAATTATACAGAAATGCCTAATGCAATACATGCAAAGGTGCAACTATAGCAGGCTCGGCTATTCTAAACATGGCATATAAGATGCAACAGCTAACAAGTATTCAATCTTGGAATTGAAATACAAATGCAGTTAGTATGATGCGTCGAGCCCGGTGCATGCAAAACAGATGAATGAATGCAACATGCTATCATACTGTATGCTAATTGAAACATGCCCTAATCTAACCATCATAAGCTGGTAAATAAAAGGGAGAAAGATGTGGGGTTGGAAGACATGTATCACACACACGCACACTTATTGCAATTATGCCCTCGCACAGAGGGTCCGAAAGAATAATACAGTCCCGAATAAATATTACAGTCCCAATAATACAGTCCAAATATATACAGAAATCCTAATTAATTTACAAATTAATCTAGGAAAGCTATAAACTGGCATGCAAGCCAGGGACTGCCTCGACTCTGATGAATGATGTATGTTTGGGCTGCCTTGCGTGGAAATCCACTAGAATGCCCCAATTAGCCTCTGTTTTGCGATTATTCTTGGAATGCGCGCCAAGCTCCGGAAGACCGCCGATTCTTGATTTGCTGCAACAGAGAGTAGGAAAGGGGCATAGCAATGTATTTCCACAGATGTATGCATGCCTCGATCCTCGTGCCACCAATCACACATCTCGATGCATGATGGCCGAGGAGTCGAATTGTGCAACTCAATATAGAATGAATGCACATGAAAACAAAACAAAACCTAGATTCCATCATGGATAATCCGGAGTGTCGGTGACTGGGAATTGAGACACGTTCCGTCACTCGGAGTACGAAACGTACCTCGTTTCCCGTGCCTGGGCTAACTCCTATCCCAAGCACGATGCAATATGCACGATATGCATGAAATGCAACTAAGATACAACCTAACATACACAATGCTATGAAATGGCATACACGATGCACGAGATAACATGGCATACACAATGCGCTAACATACAACCTAGCATATGCAATGCTATGAAATGAAATGGCATACACAATAAACGAGGTAACATGGCATACACAATGCGCTAACATACAACCTAGCATACGCAATGCTATGGAATGAAATGGCATACAAAATGCATAATGGACTTACACCAACATGAGTGGACCTCAGCCACACTCGCATAAGAGGCCATAAGATGAAAATGAGAGTCTCGAGATGCGTACACGCGTGCACGCAAACTGAGGACCAAACCTAAGGCACAAAATGCCACTCTAACAAGACATGGCAAGATGATATGCTATCATGCAAATTTCAGTAGCAAAATGTGAGGCAAAACAGCCCCAAAACATGAAGAAATGGCACTCGATGCATGGAATGGTACCCGAAATGCAAAGTTAGGCATACGCAATGGCCTACAGCTATACAAAGCATGCATTATTTGATCATGACATGTGAAGATAGATTCAAGGCAGCCCCAAAACAAGCATGTTTTCAGTTTTAATCAGGGACAAACAACAAACACAAATAGGGCAAAACTAGCATGCAAAAATGGCCCTAAATGTGAGATTATGAAGCAAGTCACAGCTTCTGGCCCCAAACAGCTGAGGGTCCTTCAACAATGTTGAAGAGGGACCCAAAATATGACCTTTTACAGTTCTGAAAAGAGCCCAAAAACAAACACAGTTATGGCTAAGCTCTCATGCAAGAAATGGGCCAAAAGATGGACAAAGAAGCAAGTGAAGGTTTCTGGCCTCAAACACAAGAGGGCCCTTCAACAAAGTTGAAGAGGGACCCAAAATATGGCACTTTACAGATGATGGCCGGACCCAAAACAGTATGCATGCAAGCCAAAAATACTATGCAAAATATGGCCAAAAAGAGAGATATAACACAAAGTATAAAAATGATGCCTCAAACAGTGAAAGACCGTAATGAAACATGAAGAGGGGGTCAAAATAAGACTGTTTTCAGTTCTGAAAAGAGCCCCAAAACAGAAGCACAATAGGCTAACAAATCATGCAAAAATGAGGCCAAAAGAGGGATATAAAGGCAAGTGTAAGACAGAAGCCTCAAACCATATTGAGCCCTTCAACAACATTGAAGAAGGGCTCAAAATAAGCCCCTTTACAGTTTATGACATGCCTCAAAACAGATTATACATAGGCCAAAAATACTACACAAGATAATGGCATACAAGAGGGATAATGAAGTAAGTGCAACAAGGAGGCCTCAAACAGTGAGAGGCCCTTAAACAAAAGTGAAAAGGAGCTGAAAATAAGCCTAACTCCAGTTAGGGTCGGAGCCCAAAACAGCAAGCACAAGGAGCTAGAATAGCATGCAAAATATGGACCAAAATGAGGGGAATGGAACTTACCCTTGAAGACAAGCCTTTGGTAGCTTCTTGGACCAAAATGCAGCACTCCTAAGCTCTGGAGAACACCCTCAAACTGCTGGAATGGAGGATGGAAGGGTAGGGCTATGGGTTGGTGAAGAAATGGTGTAGGGTTAAGGGTGTTTGAGCTTGGAAATATAGAGAGGGAGAGAGCTATAATGCAAGGGCCTTAGAGGGAAATTTTGTAACCCTTGGGCCAATGCTGGAGGCCAGTTATGTAGACAAAAAATGGGGGAGAAATGGAGGGAAAAAGTGGGGGGAAAATGGATCAAGTTTCCCTCCAAAAGTTGTCCCCCGGATACAGGTTTTTTGGGGAGAAAACAGATATACAACTGGAATGTACTCACCCTGAGGAGCAAGGCCGGCCAGGTTTTGGAGCTGCAGGTGGCCGGCCGGCCACCCCCCATGGCCGGCCGGCCAAGGGTCAAAATGGTCAAAAAGATTTTTTGGCCGGCCACCACAAATTGGTGTCCTCCCAGGTGCCCTCAACACAACCCTGTGGTTCAAAATTGGCAATTGTAAAACAGGAGAGAGAATAGGCCATTTTTAAGAAGGGTTCAAAAGGATCAGGTGGAATTACTGGCCGGCCACCAACTTTTGGTGTCCTCCCATGTGTGTACAACACAAATATGGGGTTAGGATTGAAGAAAGTGATCCTAGGGTGGTCAACATTGGCTTGGAAGTGAGAAAAACGGGCGTCGGACGAATATAACTGGTTGCTGAAACAATTGCTGGTCTCTCACCCTTCTACGGCCTTCCTGGTGATGAAACAGAGGTACCTGCCAAAAATAAATGAAAACCGATGCAAAACGAATGTTCGGGGGCCAGAACGCACAGTTCGGGGCCTCGAAAACTGCCTGTTAAGCACCGAAAGTGGCATTCGACCACGAAGTGGGTCTCTCAGACCTCAGTGTCCCTCAAAAGGGAGTAAATAAGATGCATGCCAAAAACCGGAGCAAACGGAGATGGTTAAGCGGTCCCGAACCGAGGCACACGGCCAACAGTCTCGAAAAACCGAGAACCGGGCTCCGAAATGGGCAAAATGGCCTATAGCCACAAAATGTAGCCCACGGCCACTGAGGGATGGTCTACGGGACCTCTCCCTCCCTTCGGTAAGAGAAAACAGAGAAAGCCGAGCCTGGTTCGCAAACCGAGGCAAGGCACAGAAGAGGGTTCGGAAATCCGGAGGCAGGGCTTACGGCCGTGACTCTGAGACTTCTGAACGAGTAGAATATGCACCATCACCGAGCGCTCAATCGGTGACGTCTGAGTCTTAAGGTCGGTCAAAAATGGGGTGTCTACAGTTACGACTCATTATGGTATTAGATATGACTTATTATGATTATTATTTGATTATACCTTATGTGGTATTTGGTCTAAAACACCACACTAAATTTATATATCTATTTTATTACATTATAGGTTAAAATTCTAGACACTTGATCTTGATAATAAATTTCTAGGAGGCTATGTTCGATTTATAGCTTTGGTGAGAGATTTGAAAATTGAAAAAAAAAGTAAAAAATAAAAAATAAAAAGTGATCTTTTATATATTTTTTCTCTTTCCTTGTCCAAATTTGAACTAAACATAGCATTAACAAAATTTTATTGTGAAGTTGTTGTAATTAATGAATGTGGTGGGTTGTTGTGAGAAGCTATGGGACAAGTATGGTAATGAGGTTGACGTGTTGAAAGAACAAGTGAGGAGCATGGTAGTAGCCGGTGGACGTAAAGCAGCAGAACAAATAAATTTGATCAACGTGCTCGAACGCCTTGGTGTGTCGTATCACTTCGAGAAAGAGATTGAAGAGCAATTGGAGCAATTGTTTGCTAAGTTTGAAGACAATGAAGACTATGATTTGTTCACCATTGCACTACACTTCGCATATTCAGACAACATGGCTATAAAATGTCATGTGGTAATTTACATCCTCACCATATATCCAAAACTGACACCTCATTTTTATTTTTATTTTATTTATTTATTATTTATTTTAAACATAAATTGTTCATTTATTGTAGGGCAATCTTCATTCCATTAGCAGTCACATTTATTTATACTATATATTATAACAAAATAATATTTCAATAAGAAGAGCTCCAATACTATATATTAATTTTTTTACATTTAAAAATATTTTTTAAAAAAACTATTGGCTAACCCATTACACTAATTCTGTAAAAATAATAATTACCCATGCTTTGTGATTTGCAAAAGGAAATATTTCTTACTTATTTACCTCTTCAACCAAGAAACCTTAAAGCAATACACAATCACCTTCCCACAAATTAAACATAACATACACCTTACAACATATACATATGTAAACTATATATATATATATATATGCTTCTCTCGAAGGCTTTCAAACATTGTCAAAAGCCTCAAAATCATTTATGATTGAATTTTGTTTGATGGGCAAAATTCAAAATATTTTCAAAGGGTCAAATTCATTTAATAGTCCTTTAAAATCTTTTAAAAAATAATAATAAATAATAACTCTTATATATCAGGTTAAGTGGTCAAATTTAAAATTTAAACTCTTCTGATAGTTAAATTAATCATGACACTAGACATAACTTAACATCTGGAACGGAATTAAGAGAAGACTATGGAGGGTCATGGCCCTCTTGTTTCTGTAAAGAATATTGTTTGCTACATAACTTTAAATATATATATATATATATATATATATTATTTTATACATAAAATGACCCCCAGTATAAAAAATATGTCTTATCATTCTCTCATCTTGCATTCTCTTTCTGTTTTGCAAAAAAAAAAAAAAAAAAAAAAAATCATCCTATTAGAAATTGCTTCTGTGGCATTTAATTTTTTTTTTCCATGTATATATAATTATATAGCATATTGTACATACATGTATGTTTGAGTATATGGTGAAAAAAAAATTCTTTTGACCTCTCAATTAATAAAATCTTTATTCCGTCCCTGCTTAGCATGATATGATAAATATATACATATATATAGTGTAATTTTAACCAGACTCAATAGATGTCCACTTTCTAATTACTGACATGCAATGATACGATGCCTTATGAATCAGATGTGTTCAACAAATTTAGAGACACTCAGGGTATGTTAAGCTTATATGAAGCTACATATTTGAAGATCCGTGGAGACGGTTTTCTAGATGAAGCTCATGCTTTCACAATAGCCCAACTTGAGTCTCTGGTGGGAGGGCCACATTTAAGCTCTGATCTTTCTGAACAAGTGATGCTTGCCCTCAAGCAGTCAATCCACAGGGGCTTTCCAAGACTAGAGGCAAAGCATTTCATCTCTTTCTATGAAAAAGATGCTTCTAGGAATGAAACTCTATTGAGGCTTGCAAAGTTAGATTTCAACCAGTTACAGTTGTCGCACAGGGAAGAATTGGGCCACATCTCTAGGTAATATGATCATTTATATTCTTAATGTATCTCTCTTGTGCGGTTTCTTTTTTTACTTATATTTATTATTTTTGTAAGTAGAACAAACACCTATAATTATTTTAGGATAGATTACAATTTGGGTTATTTAGGACAAAAACATCCTCAACTATTAGCGAATATCACGTTATTTTTCTTTATTTATGAACTAGTATATTTTAATCTTTTAAATTATAAAAGTGATATTCGCTATGGGTCATAGTGTATTTAACCCTTAAAATTTTAATCTTTATAATTTAATCTAAATTTCATTTAGGTCATTATTATATCAATTCAAATTATGTGTACTCTCTTGATTTTAAATTTGGTTTTAATTTGATCCATCCTTTCAAAGTTAGATGTTGAAACGCATGACTTTCTAACACTTTGGCAATCACAGAGAGTGTTTGGGGTGCACTACAAAAGTGTACTTTTTTTATGATTTTATTTTTTTTGAATCACATCACATCTCTATTTTTTTTTTACACTTTTTATAAAAAAAATTAAAAAATGTACTTATTTAGATAATTGCAGGCACCCCCTTAATTGTAAATTAGACACAAAAAAAAAAAAACAAAAAAAAAATTGAAATTAAACTTAAAGTCTAGGCTCATATTAAATTAAAATTATAGGGACCAAATTGAAACTAGATCTAGGGGATCGTTTGGGAACATCAAATTTTAGCTTAAAAGTGAAAAGATCACTAAAAAAGTTAAAAAGTTAATAAATATTAAAAAGTCAAAGATTCATTTTCATTCACCCTACTTTTTGCATATCTTTTCGTAAAAAATTTTAAAAAATTCATCCTGAACATATATTAAACTTTTTTCATCTCATATTTTAATAAAAAAAATAAAAAAGTCATTAAAAAAATCTATTCTCAAACGACCACTTAAAGTGTAAGGACAAAATTATTTTAATTGAATTATAGGGATTAAAATGAAATTAGGATCAAACTTTAGGGTGAAAACTGTAATTAATCTTATTTTTTAAATACATAATCCTTTGTTTTGGGATTATTATTATTATTTTTGGTTAAAAACAATAAATAAATAAAATAAAATTTTTATTTGTTTATGTAGGTGGTGGAAAGAGTTGGATTTAATATCGAAAGTTCCATATGCGAGGGATAGAGCAGTGGAGTGCTTTTTTTGGTCAACATGTGCATATTACGAACCTCAACACTCTGTTGGACGTGCGGTGCTCACCAAAATTATGCTTTTGTTATCCGTTACCGACGATACTTATGATGCATATGGTACCTATGATGAACTCAAACTTTACACTAATGCAGTCCAAAGGTACAATTTTCTATACCAATCAATTTATTTATCCTGGGTATATAAAAAAAAAAAAAAAATCTCAGGTTTTTAATTTTATTAATTTAAATTTAATTTTTTGATTTGTTTTCAATTTAAACAATCTGGCTATGTTTGCTAAGTAAAATTAACACACACAAAAAAAATGATATTTTAGTCATTAAACTCAATAAAAAAAATATTTTAGACATTTTATGTATATGTACATCGAGATTATTGACTAAAATACTATTTTTCTTTCAGTTTTACTTGACGAAAATAGGTAAATGGTTTAAACTGAAAACAATCAAAAGATTAGTATTTAAATTAATAAAATTAATAACTCAGAGTTTGTTTTGTTATAAAGGTCAAATATTGGAGGTTTTTTATTTATGTATAATTATCCCTTTATCTTTTTTATTCATCATTAATTTTTTTTTTAAAATCATTCTGTTCATTGATATATCTCTTTGTATTTATAACATTATTATTCTAAAATGACCAAACAGTTGGCCTAGTAGTTTGAGGCGCATCCTTATCTAGTGTTAAAATAAAATAAAATAAAAGAATTAAGGGAAAGTTAGAAAATAAAAATAAAAATAAAAAAACTCTAGAGTTTCTTAATTTAAATCTTTAACTTTTGATTTGTTTTTAATTTAAACCATATGTCTATTTTCGTTAAGTAAAACTAATAAAAGTAAATAATATCTTAGTTATTAAACTCAACAAAAAAAGGTATTTTAATTGAAAATAAAACAAAAAATTAAGATTTAAATTGATAAAATAAAAAATTTAGAATTTATTTTGTTACAATGGTCAAATTTTAAAGATTTTTTTTGTAATTTTTCCAAAGTTTTATTGTTTCAAAACACTGTTATTATTAGATCCCCTCATTAAATATTATCAATAGGTAGTCCCTAGTTTCCTCAACTAATGTTTCAAATAAGATTATAGTAAGATTTCCACATTAAATATTATTAGGTATTCCCTACTTTCTTTAATTAAAGTCCCAAAATGGAATTATACAAATGCTATTGTGATTAAATTTCTTTTTATCAAATTTTGAATACTTCAATATTTTATATGTTGACAATGTATTGATACATGAAAGGTGAAATTCATTGAACAAATGTATTTTTTGGGGGACAAACTACATATTAATCAATATTTAATGGTCAAATTTTAGTCATTCTTGATTGTATTAGTATGTTATGACTTGAAGTGGTTAATTCTTAGGTGGAATGTGAGTGCCATGGATGAGCTCCTAGACTACATGAAGGCACTCTATAGAGCTCTCCTAAACGTCTATGATGAAGTAGATAGGGACTTGGCAAAGCAAGGGAGAGCTTATGGTGTTCATCATTCAAAAGATGCAGTATGGTTTTTTTCAATGTCATGTGTATATATATATTCTTGCTTATGAGACCGTGATTAATCTTTATTTATAGTTCTCTCGTCTCACAAATATCAGCAATTATTGGATTCAAGTCCTAGGTTGGGGGCACGAGGAGAGTAGAGAATAAAATTTTTAAGAACAAATTACAATCGTAGTTCCTATAGTTTGCCTTTTGTTTTCATTTGGCTCTTGTAGTTCTAATTGTGTCAATTTATCTTTGAATGTTTCATATTTTGTCAGTATAGTCAAATTGATAATATTTCTTTAGAAATTAGACTGAAATCAAGATAAAATAGTTCATTCACTTTTCTCAAAAGCAACTGAGAATTAGTATCCAATTTAAAATGATCCATTCCATTTTGGATGGACCATTTTGCTCTTAATTTCTATTCACTTTTCTTATGAATGTTTATTAATTGAACTGAATCAATACAATGTGAAAAATTAAAAAATAAAATTGACGCGATTAAGATTATTCAAGCATATTGACACAATAAACAATTTATGGGGGACTACGGGTAAGTTTTGTCTAAAATTTTATGTTATATTGGTCCACCCTCGTGGGAGTTCGAACCATAAGTTTTCAATATGAGAGTGAGTAATAGAGATTAAGTGTAGAGATGAAAATCCTTTTGCGAGACACGTGCAACTTATTTTGTGATTTTCTTCTGTGTATTTGTATTATTGAGTCATAAATCCTGATCAATTGAGACAAAATCAGCAGTAATTTTTTATCTTCTTCTTCATGATAATTAAGGTCAATTTGGAAACATGGTTAAAAGCTAATTTTTGGTTTTTAATCTATTTTGGGTCACATCACTTCTCTACTTTTGTACTTATTTTTTCAAAAAACAGCCAAAAAATGAAAAAAAAAAAAAAAAGAGTAGCTTTTAACCAATTTTCCAAAACAACTCTCAGACTTTAATTCCATCAGCAAAATGGAATTTTGATTAATTAATTTTATTTTTTTTTGTGTATGTGACTTATAATTAACCAGTTCAAAGAAATAATGAGAAGTTATGAAATTGAGGCAGAGTGGTTTAAGGAAGGATATGTAGCATCATTTGAAGAGTATATGAAAAATGCCTTGGTAACCAGCACAGGTCGACTGCACACAACATCTTGCTTCATGGGCTTAGAGGCAGATGTTGCTACCACTGAGGCATTTGAATGGATTCTAACTAAACCTAAAATGGTGGCTGCCTCTGGTGTTATTGGCCGACTCGTTGATGACGTAATGAGCCACGATGTACGACTATCACATTTGTTAGGTCCCTGTGTTGTCAAATCCGGAGACAAAATCTTGTGTTGATTCAAAACTATGTTTTTCTGTTTTTGTACTGTCCGCTCGAGCGGAGACTCTTGAGCTCGAGCGTCGATTAGCAGGTCACAGTAGTTTGACAGGGCAAGCACAGATTCTGGTGGGTGTGATTTGACGCTCGAGCGGAAACTCCTACGCTCGAGCGCATCTCTGTTTCTTCGTATGCAGTTTTTGTTCAGTCCGCTCGAGCGGGCTATGTTGAGCTCGAGCGGAGATCGCGATTCAGATTCCTATTTAAAGCTGCTAACGTTGTTTTGTTTGGGACGTTTTTTCCTAGATCTGATCAAAACAAACTAGGGTTGTGTTTAAAGTCTTCTTGGGAGATTTTTGAGAGTTTTCCTTGATGTTCTTAAGAGAGTTCTGAACTTATGCATTGAAATTCATACATCAAGGAGGTTGCTTCTTAAGTTTCAAGTGAGTTCTCTTCGGTGGATTCCGAAGATCAAAGCGTAGGATCCAAAAGGCGTTTGAGTCTACTCAGTCGTTAATTCGACAAGTGAAGTTGTGGTGTGGAATCAACTTCAGAATCAATTCCGTGACGAAGGTGTGGTGAAAAGAGTTACAGAAGATTCAGAGACAAATTGACTAGTGTTGGGTGATTTGTATGATTTCTTTGTAATCTTTTTGTTCTTCAGTAGTGGATTGATAGTGGCGGTTCGCCCATGGTTTTTGATTACAATTGAAGGCTCTTCAATTGTGGTTTTTTCCACGTAAAAAATCGTTTGTGTCAATTTATTGTTTATTCTCAAAAACAAACAAACTAAAATCACTCTCGTAAGTGTTTGATGATTTTAGGTTGAGTGTTTTGATTTATTGGGATTTGGAATAAGTTAATCTTGATCTAATCATTAATCACATAGGATTTTCAATTGGTATCAGAGCAGGTCACTCTTTGTTTTTTTTTTTAAAAAACTATAGGAGTGTGATTTTGTGTGATTAGTATCATGGATTCTATTCGTGAAGGTAACTCCACTCATAGACCCCCATTACTTGACGGTACAAACTATTCTTATTGGAAAGCTCGTATGAGAGCATTTTTAAAATCCATCGATGAGAAAGTTTGGCACTCCGTAATCTTTGGGTGGAGTGAACCTACTATCACCGTTGATGGGATTGATATTCCTAAACCCCTTGATAAATGGGACACAATCGATTACCAGAATTCGAGTTGGAACAGCAAAGCACTAAACTCCCTCTTCTGCTCTGTCACACCTGAAGAATTCCGTCGAATTTGCACGTGTGAAATAGCAAAAGAGGCGTGGGATATTCTTGAAACGATTCACGAAGGTACCACCTCTGTTAAAAGGGCAAAACTTCAACGTCTCACGTCCGCCTTTGAAACCCTTTTTATGCGCGACGATGAGACGTTCGATGAATTTTATGCAAAACTCAGTGATATCGTGAATTCCTGTTTCACTCTCGGTGAAAAAATCCCGGAAGCAAAAGTTGTTGGAAACATTTTGAGGTCCCTTCCCGAGAGGTTCCAACCAAAGGTGACAGCCATTGAGGAGGCTCAGAATGTTGATACCCTCAAGCTCGATCAATTGGTTGGAAATTTGCAGACTTATGAAGCCCACCAAATTTCTAAGAAAAAGCAAAAAGAAAATATGGCTTTCACGAGTGCTCATGAGACTGCAAAACCTCCGGAGACTGAATTTGATTTAGAGTCTGAGATGACGGCTATGCTTACAAAACAGTTTAAAATTTTTTTGAAAAAGAAGCCGAATTTCAGAGCCCCTACTTCAAAAGATAAGAGTAATGACAAACCCAAAACTGTTCCACCAAAATTTGCTCAAACTACTGAAAAAAAGATTGTAAGGGGACCAGGGGTCAAGTGTTATGAGTGTCAAGGGTTTGGCCACATTGCCCTTGAATGTCCTTCGAAAAAGAATCGAAAGAAAGTCTACACTGTAACTTGGGATGATGAAAGCGGGTCGGAGCAAGAACCCGAAGAACCTGAATCTGGAGAAGACGGGAATAGTGCTTTTATGGCTTTTTGGTCCACTTTCACTCAAACTCTTCCAAAGCCAGCGGAGTTAGCTCGTGGTCAGAACTTGCATCATGCTCCTACTTTTGATGGGAGTAACTACCTGTTTTGGAAAATCAGAATGAGGGCTTTTCTGAGAGCCTTTGATCCAGAAGGTTGGCAGGCCATTGAAGAAGATACAGAAAGTGTTGACAGTCCGAGCAATCTGAGAGCCCTTAGTACTATTCGTAGAGCAATTTCTGCTGAAGAACAGCAACGGGTTGTTCGTTGCACAAAGGCTAAAGAGGCATGGGAAATTTTGAGCCAATTCCATGAAAGAGGAAACTCACATTCATCACCATCCAGCGACTTTTCAGTTTTAGTTGCAAGATTGGAGGAGGCAAAGGAGAATGAAGAGCAAAAAGAGGATGATGAAACATCTGAGGATAATGAGGAGATCAATGGCGATGAACTACAACAAGCCTACGAAAAGCTGTACGAGGAATCCTTGAATTTGTCCAAACTCAACGACAAACTCTCTCTCAAGCTCAAGACATGTGAGAGTGAGAATGTCAGGCTGAAAGGAGAACTTGTAGCAGCAAAGCAGAATATCGTCAAGATCTCGAGTGATAGGCAAGACTTATGTGGAAAATTACTATCCTCTGAAACTGAAAGGAATGAACTTCTGAAGGTGTATTCCACATATGAAGAAAAACTTGAAAGTCTTGAGCTGTCACAAGCCAGATTGGAAGAGATAATCTGTCAAAAGGATGAAGAGCTTCGGGTTGCTAGAGCCACTATTGCCATGTGGAACAAAGGTTCAAAATCTTTAGAAGACATCCTCGGGTCTCAACAAATGGGTTGCGACAAAAGCGGGTTAGGCTATGGTGCAACAGCACACAAGGGACAGGCCTCTACTTCACATGACAAGAAGACTCAAGCAAAGGGAAAATTGAAGGTAGACCAGGCTGATCTCTCTCTCCGTCTACCGAAAGCTGGTAAAATCAACAAACAGGAGGTAAAACCGGTTTTTATTTGTCATCACTGTGGTAGGTATGGCCACATTCGTCCTTACTGTTTTGAACTTTTTGGTAAGGTGTCTAAAAAGGGTAGAAATTCTAATACTTTTTGGGTTAGGAGACAACCTTACATGTCTAGGCTGAACACCAAGACTAAAAAGATTTGGATTAGAAAAGAGGATTTGACTTGTTTTGTTGCTCACACTGCTCTAAAAGCACGTGATTCACACATGTGGTATCTTGATAGTGGGTGTTCTCGTCATATGTCAGGTAACAAATCCTACTTCACCTCCCTTGAAAAATATGAAGGAGGAATTGTTACCTTTGGAGATGGCGGCACTTCGAGAGTCATTGGTAAGGGCTCTATAAGTGTTGCTGGTCTTCCCAAGCTAGATAATGTTCTACTAGTTGATGGTCTTAAAGCTAATCTTTTAAGCATTAGTCAAATGTGTGATTCCCATCATGAAGTATTGTTTTCTAAAAATAAATGTGAAATTTTGGATAAAAAATGAAATACTGTCTTACATGGGGTTCGCACATCTGATAACTGCTATGGGATTGTTACAACTAATGATCTCACTTGTCACTCTGCCATCATTAGTAACATTGACCTGTGGCATCAAAGATTAGGTCACATGAATTTCAATGACCTAACTAAGATAGCCAACAAAGAGCTTGTGAGGGGAATACCTAAACTAGGTAAGAATTTGAGCCATGTGTGTGGACCATGTCAGCTTGGCAAGCAAACCCGTGCTCCTCATAAAAAGGTGAACAGCTTTACAACCAAACGTCCTCTTGAACTAGTTCACATGGATTTAATGGGTCCTACTCGCACTGAAAGCATCGGAGGTAAAAGGTACATTTTTTTAACTGTTGATGATTTTACTCGATTTTCGTGGGTAAATTTTTTAAGGGAGAAATCTGATACGTTTGATGCTTTCCAGGCCTTAGTCCCTAAAATCCAAAATGAACAGGGTGTTTCCATTGGGCGTATCATAAGAATCCGAACCGATCATGGTCGTGAATTTGAAAATAGTTCGTTTTCGGATTTTTGTGATATGCATGGAATCAAGCATGAATTTTCTACCCCTATTACTCCACAACAAAATGGAGTTGTTGAGAGGAAGAACAGGGTTGTTCAAGAAATGGCTAGGGTCATGCTCCTTAGTAAGAAACTTCCTCCTAAGTTTTGGGCTGAAGCCTTAAATACTGCTGTGTATGTCATAAATCGCGTTTATTTAAGGCCCGGCACTTTACAAACTCCTTATGAATTGTGGAAGGGTTTGAAACCTAATGTAAAATACTTCAAAACTTTTGGGAGTAAGTGTTACATTTTCAAAGATAGAGAGCCTTTGGGAAAATTTGACTCCCGAAGTGATGAAGGTATTTTTCTAGGGTATTCAACCACCAGTAGGGCATTTAGAGTCTATAACCTGCGAACTTCATCCTTAATGGAATCTATCAATGTGGTTATAGATGACACAGGTGCACCTACTCCAGCAACAAATGAGGATGATAATGATGAGTCGCCAATCTTGGATACGGAATCACAAAATCAAGGAAAAGGTGCGGACCTATCACAAGAAATGGTTACAGAACCATCTTCACAGGTAAGGTCAAGTCCAAAGAGTGCTCCAAGGGACATCACTCCTATTGCCCCTGTCACTGCGAGTCCTGAGCTTAAACCATCAGCTAGGGTGAAACTAAATCATCCAGCTCAACAGGTGATTGGAAGTGTCTCGGATCGAATGAAAACCCGAAGACAGATTCGGGATGAGGTATCACATATGTGTTATGTTTCTTTAATTGAACCTAAAATTTTTAAAGAGGCCCTGCTAGATGATAGTTGGGTCAATGCTATGCATGAAGAATTAGGTCAATTTGAACGTAACAAGGTTTGGACTCTAGTTCCCAGACCTAGAGACATGAATGTGATAGGTACCAAGTGGATCTTTAAAAATAAATCTGATGAGAATGGTACGGTTGTTAGGAACAAAGCTAGGTTGGTTGCTCAAGGCTACACACAAGTAGAGGGTGTTGACTATGATGAGACGTTTGCCCCAGTTGCACGTCTCGAATCTATTCGTATTTTGCTTGGTGTTGCATGTTTTCTTGGCTTTAAATTGTTTCAAATGGATGTGAAAAGTGCCTTTTTGAATGGGTACTTGAGAGAAGAGGCATATGTTGAGCAACCAAAAGGGTTTGAGGACCCTAAATGTCCGAATCATGTCTACAAGTTAGACAAGGCTTTGTATGGGTTGAAACAAGCCCCTCGAGCTTGGTATGATAGACTTACTACATTTCTTCTTGACAATGATTTTCAAAGGGGTAGTGTGGATAAGACCTTGTTTGTGAAACATACTAAGTATCATATTCTTGTTGCTCAGATTTATGTTGATGATATTGTGTTTGGATCCACTGCTGAACATCTTGTGAAATATTTTTCGGATTGTATGACACATGAGTTTGAGATGAGCATGATGGGAGAGTTGTCTTATTTTTTGGGTCTTCAGATTAAACAGTCTCCTTCAGGTATATTTGTGTCTCAGTCTAAGTATGCGAAAAATCTTGTGTCTAAGTTTGGTCTTGAGTCTTCCAAGCATGCACGCACTCCAATGAGCACCAGTCTTCACCTCTCCAAAGACTCCTCTGGTATTGATGTTGATCCTACCCTTTATAGGAGTATGATAGGGAGTCTTTTGTATCTCACAGCCAGTCGTCCTGATATTTCTTTCAGTGTCGGTGTTTGTGCTCGTTACCAAGCCAGTCCTAAAGAGTCTCACCTTCTTGCGGTAAAACGCATCATCAAGTATGTTAATGGGACTTTGGGGTATGGGGTTTGGTTCTCCACTGACACTACAGCCGAAATTACTGGTTTTTCTGATGCCGACTGGGCAGGGTGTGCTGATGATAGGAAAAGTACATCCGGGGGGTGTTTTTACCTTGGGAATAACCTGGTTTCTTGGCATAGTAAAAAGCAGAATGCCATCTCTCTTTCCACTGCTGAGGCTGAGTACATTGCTGCAGGGAGTTGTTGTGCTCAAATGTTGTGGATGAAGCAAATGCTTCATGATTATGGGATAGAACAGAACACTCTTACTCTTTTCTGTGATAACACAAGTGCCATAAACATTTCAAAAAATCCTGTCCAACACTCTCGCACCAAACACATTGACATTCGTCATCATTTTATTCGAGAGTTAGTGGAAGAGGGCCTTGTTGTTATTGAGCATATTCCCACTGAGCATCAAAAAACTGATATTTTTACAAAACCCCTTGATCTTCTTCGGTTTGAGTTCCTTAGAAAGACCTTGGGTGTCATGCTCGATCACTAGAGTGTTACTTGTTTCTTGAGTAGGTGTAAATGTTTGTGCCTTATGAATGCTTGGATGTGATAATCTCATTATCATTGATATCTGTTTACTTGCATCCAATTTTTTTTTACCCTACTCATGATGCTTACAAAATCTCATTGTTCATTGGTCATAGCTCATTTTGAATGCCCATGCTCATTAACCTCATGATCTCATTCTGTACACATCCTTGAGATTAATTGTTGCAGGGGTTTCCGCACATGTGATCAAAGTTCTCTATGGACCTCTAACAGTGTTTCTTGTACTTTCACTGTGGAATTGACCGATACTAGTATATCATGGGTGATGTTGAGTCTCTTAACCATCTACCATCTGTTTTCACTTCCACGGTTTCTCCCTCAGTTCCTTGAAGTCTGGGCATTAGGAAAAGGCTACCTCAGAGGCACCAACCAGGCCATCCTTTATGATTTCATTCTTCTCTGGTTTGGTTTCCATACTCTTGAGAGTGAAAGCCACCAGTGAGTGCACACAAAAAAAAAAAAAAAAGGACTCTTTGACTGAGGGGGAGTCTCCGCTTTTACTCAACAAATACCCCGTGATTCCTAGTGGTTTGACTTTTCACTTTATTGTTGAGTTACTCATGATGGAGGTCCAGCCATCCGATCACTACTAGGATTAACTCTAGCTCAGTGACCTCTCATGGATTGCACACACACACTTTATCATATGAGCTCTCATATTGGATTTTGAGTTGTACATTCTCATGTAGCTTATGATCATTGATTATATTTTTTCTGCTATGCTCATGATTTCCAGTGTCGTTTTTTTTATAATAAAAAAGGTGCTAGTTCACACGATTCATGAATTGTGGATTATTTCATCTTAGTATTCATTTGGCTCAGTCTGATCATCTATTTTTGTTTCAGGTCTCACCTCTTGATTTTGAGTATTGGATTGTTTTTACAAAAAAAAAAAAAAAAAAAAAAAAATGTTTGTTTTGTTTTGTTTTGTTCCGCTCGAGCGGAATGTTTTACGCTCGAGCGTGTTTTTCACTCTTGCAGCAGTTTGTTCGTGTTTTGGCAGTTCTGAGAGATTTTTTTTTGAGCTCGAGCGGCCTTTTGCACGCTCGAGCGGGAGTCTGCTTGCAGTATTGTACGCTCGAGCGGTACTTAGTACGCTCGAGCGGACCTGTTTCATACTTAACTCCCTCTCTTGACTCTTCGAGGTATTTTTTCTCTTCCTGTTTCATTCTCTCGATCTAGGGTTTGTCGTGTGGCTGCATTGTGGAAGATTTTTCCTCCCATTCATCATCCTACCCACTGATTTGCTCTTTGGTAAGTTTTACCCTCTTTTCTTTTCGTTTTTTTTTTTTAGTGTTTGTTCTTGTTCTATTTGGTTATGGTGTTGTTGGGTGTGTGCTTCTGTAGGGATTTGTGTGTCGTCTCTGTGATTCTCTCTCTCACACACTTGTTTTTGTCCGATTGTTTTTTTTTGTTTTTTTTTGTGTGTTGTGTCTGTGATTTTCGGATTTATCTGTGTCCGTTTGAGGTCTCTCTGCGTGGGTAATAGTTTGGGCTTGGATACTTTGCTTTGATTTTCTCATGATTCATACTTATTCTATGCACTGTCTCTCAAATTTGGTGTATTAGTTATGAGTTCTTCAATACCATGCTTTCATGCCCTGTTTTTGTTATGCCCTGTTTTTAATTTGATTATTACACTAATGTTTTGTTTTGGTTTGTTTTGGTGTGGGTTGGGTTTTGGGTTTGTTGCTTTGTTGGGTGTCTTAGTGTCTTCTTCGGTATGTCTGCTCCTGCCCCAAAACGCCGAAAGGCCACCGTTTCTCGCCCTACCTATAACCCTGAGAGGTTTCAGTCGGCCTCTCAATCCAAGTCATTCCATAAATCTTTTGTGACTCGAACCGTTCATTTAGAACGTAATGTTCAACCCGATACTTTTGAGTCCATCAAAATTCGTCCATTGTTCGACCCTCTAGGTGGTGACCATGTTTTATTATTTTCGGGGCGTCAGAATCTCGATTGGGTTCGAGAATTCTACTGTAATATGGAGGGTATTCGGGATTATGAGCCATCTTTCACCACTTGGGTTAGGTCCAAATCCATTTCTGTCACCCCTGCTTTGATTCGCCAACTTCTACAGATTGAGCAAGTTTTTCCTCAACACTATCCGTTTCCTGTACCTGATCGTCCTACTTGTGACTTTGATGAGGTGTCTTTGGAACTTTGTGGTGTTGCCCATCATTGGCCTAAAGGCGGTTTGATTAAACAGTTTGAACTTCTTCCGGAATTCAGACTGCTTAATTTGATTGTCTGCGCCAACATCATTGTCACCACACATTCTTCCGAGGTCAAACAAGACCAAGGATTCATTTTGTCTTGTATTGCCAATCACCGCTCTATTGATCTCGCCTCTCTTATTATCACCAAGATGATCAGTGCTCATGGTCATTCCAAGCTTGGCCTTCCTTACGGTTGCTTGATCAACCGACTTTTGTCTGACCTTGGGGCTCCTATCCTCGATGTTGATGAGTTTGCCTCTCCCTCTCGCCCTTTCACAAAGAAAACTGTCTCACAGAGTCGGGCTCATGTTAAGGGGGAGTCCTCTCGGGCTGATCCTTCTGCAGGTACCACTGCTGGCCTTGCTGAGGAGGCTGAATATGATGCTGCTGCCGCTGGGGGTGCGGAGGATCCTACTCCATCTGTTCCACCTAGCTCGTTTCCTGATCAGCTTCGGCATTTTGAGGCGGCTATGACCAGGCGGTTAGACTTTCTCGATGCGCGTTTTGATGCCTTTGATGGTCGTCTTGGTCAGCTGGAGCAGACTGCTACGCATACTACTTCGCAGCTGGATCACATCATTTCCTTACTGACGCTTCAGCCGCCCCCTCCTCCGTCTGGTGCTTGATTTGTTGCTTTCTTCATTCCCGGTCAAAAAGGGGGAGAGTTTGGTTCCTGCTGGATTGGACATGGATATTGATGGTATATTTTGTTGATGGTACATGGATATTGTTGGTATATTTTGTTTTGTATGGATATTTTGATATTGTGTTTCGTTGGTTCTATTGAATGGATACATTTTGCTATATTCTTATATAGTTCCACAAGTTTTGGTTTTTCTGGTATGTTGCTCGTTTTTTCACAGGTGAATGGTGGATGATGAATTGGATTGATGGATTGATATATGGCAAGATTGGAAAGCTTGTTTGTTCATAGAGTTGTTTTGAGTGTTTTAGTATTGGTTTTTGAATTTTGTCTAGTGCTTGTGTTTAAGGACTTTTGTAGTATTGGTTTTTGAATTTTGTCTAGTGCTTGTGTTTAAGGACTTTTGTTTAGAAAAGTTTTGTCCGGGAATTGACAAAGGGGGAGATTGTTAGGTCCCTGTGTTGTCAAATCCGGAGACAAAATCTTGTGTTGATTCAAAACTATGTTTTTCTGTTTTTGTACTGTCCGCTCGAGCGGAGACTCTTGAGCTCGAGCGTCGATTAGCAGGTCACAGTAGTTTGACAGGGCAAGCACAGATTCTGGTGGGTGTGATTTGACGCTCGAGCGGAAACTCCTACGCTCGAGCGCATCTCTGTTTCTTCGTATGCAGTTTTTGTTCAGTCCGCTCGAGCGGGCTATGTTGAGCTCGAGCGGAGATCGCGATTCAGATTCCTATTTAAAGCTGCTAACGTTGTTTTGTTTGGGACGTTTTTTCCTAGATCTGATCAAAACAAACTAGGGTTGTGTTTAAAGTCTTCTTGGGAGATTTTTGAGAGTTTTCCTTGATGTTCTTAAGAGAGTTCTGAACTTATGCATTGAAATTCATACATCAAGGAGGTTGCTTCTTAAGTTTCAAGTGAGTTCTCTTCGGTGGATTCCGAAGATCAAAGCGTAGGATCCAAAAGGCGTTTGAGTCTACGCAGTCGTTAATTCGACAAGTGAAGTTGTGGTGTGGAATCAACTTCAGAATCAATTCCGTGACGAAGGTGTGGTGAAAAGAGTTACAGAAGATTCAGAGACAAATTGACTAGTGTTGGGTGATTTGTATGATTTCTTTGTAATCTTTTTGTTCTTCAGTAGTGGATTGATAGTGGCGGTTCGCCCGTGGTTTTTGATTACAATTGAAGGCTCTTCAATTGTGGTTTTTTCCACGTAAAAAATCGTTTGTGTCAATTTATTGTTTATTCTCAAAAACAAACAAACTAAAATCACTCTCGTAAGTGTTTGATGATTTTAGGTTGAGTGTTTTGATTTATTGGGATTTGGAATAAGTTAATCTTGATCTAATCATTAATCACATAGGATTTTCAACATTCTTAAAGAGATTATAATGTTTACTCCCTCCGTCCCAAAATATTAGTCCCTTATTCCATTTTTCATTGTCCCAAAATATTAGTCCCTCTTCAAAAATCAAGTACAAAAATAATATAAATTTCCTATTTTACCCTTCTTTTAAATTAATAAACAACATAAAAAGTACAATTATGCATTGATATTCTCAAAAAATGTACTATCAAAAGGATAATTTTGGAAAATCAACTTTTTTCAAATGCAATAATTGTACTACCAAAAAAAGTTAGATTCCCCAAAAGGGACCATTATTTTGGGACGGAGGGAGTATTTATTTTTGTGATGATGATGATGATGATGATATCTAACTCTTTTTTTTTTTTTTTCTTTTTTTTTTTTTTGAACAAATGAAGGAAGAACAAGAGAGGGCACATGTAGCTACAGGGCTTGACTGCTACATGAAGCAGCATGGTGTTTCAAAGCAAGAGGCGATTGTGGAGTTGTATAAAATGATTGAGAATGCATGGAGGGATATCAATGAAGAAATGATTAAGCCAACTGCCATCTCAATGACACTCCTGATCCGTGTTCTCAACCTTTCGCGCATCTCGGATGTGGTTTACAAGTATGTGGATGGCTATACTCATCCGGAAATAATCAAACACAATGTCATCTCTTTGTTCGAAGATCCAATTCCCATGTGAGTGAGCATGGTTCACTGCTTTTTGGTATTGTATTCTGTACTTCATCTTTAGTAGTGTGAAAGACAGAAGATTTTTTGTTTTTAAATTCTTCTCTCTCTGTCTCTCAATATAATAAATTTACAAATGTCAAGATACTATAATCTCGACATTTGTGTTTTGAAAGACACAGCAGATAAACTTGGAGAAATAATCTCCTTAAATAAATGACCTGTGGTGGGTATGGGAGGGATGTCCTGTTGTGCAGCCCATACTATTGTGCTCAAAGAAAATTTAGGTACTTTCTATTAATGTGATCTACTTGTGTATGACACTCTTCGCCGCACAACACGCATCTACCATTTTTTTTTTTTATTATAAACTATATTTTATAATAGGGTAATGTATCAAGCTGATTAATATTTAGATTAAAGTAAATTAAATTTCGTTTGAAAATTGATATTTTAGTTGACTTTCTAACTTTAATATCAATAATTTAAAAGTTTAATTTTTTAAATTGATTTTAATGGGTGAAGTGGCATAACTACGATATGAGCAGTGATTATGAAATTAATGGCTTAAAATTTTTTGTAATAATTTTAAGGGATTTAGTTAAAACTCCCTCACAATCAAACTTTAATACATTAAAGATGAATACAAAAAAAATTCTTTAAAAAATTCAACACATATCACTATTATCAAAATATTAAGTTTTAAAATAATATAACTTTTGATGTAATTTAATAAAATTAGTATTTTAAGAATTCTCTCATCAAGATCTATCAAATAAGATCCATGTTGACTATAAAATTCTTTAAAAAAAATTTATTACCATTGAAATTGATGTAAACACTACAAGAAAACAGCCCAAATAACATGGAACTTTTTGCGACGGTATAGGTACCGTCGCAAAAAATGGTCTTTTGCGATGGCGTTTTCAAACCGTCTCAAAAAATGGTCTTTTGCGACGGCATTTTCAAACCGTTTCAAAAAATGGTCTTTTGCGACGGGGTGACCCCGTCGCTAATGAATATATCACAAAAAAAACATAAAACATTTGCGACTCCTGATATACCGTCGCAAATTTTTTTTTGAGACGGGAACATTTACTGTCGCAAAAGAATTGTTAAAACGGCGTCGTTTTATTTGTTAGGATTCATCATTTGTGACGGTTTAAGTACGCCGTCGCAAAAAATAATGAAATTTCTTCTATCTCGTTCATTTTAAGCCTATTCACGGTCATGTGTTTCCCTAAAATCCCCAAACCTTTATGAACCAACCCAAAATCCCTAAAATCTTTAAAACCAAAATCCCCAAAACCATTTTGAAGCAAAATCCCCAAAGCCATATCAACTTTGATTATTGTACAAATTTGCCGGTGACGGAAGCGAAGATCCATGACCTAGACCGATCTGTGTTCTGAAACTGAGAATACCTCCCAATCCATGAACCGCGATGTTTCAGCCGAAGAACAGACCAGGCACAACATCAACGCCATTGGCGGTAAAGTTTTCTGATTCGGGCCTCCTCTGAACTTGAATATCGTGAATCGGCAATAGCGTGGGCAAAATGGAACCGGAGGCGAGATTCTGGAGATCCGCGAGGGATAACCGGAGAGGAACGATGTGGTAGCGAAGGGTGGTGATGTAAACAGAGGCCGAAGAAGTCATGTCGAGAGCGAAGAGAGAAGAGTCGGTGGGGACGAAGACGGTGAAGGAAGTTCCGGCGAGGAGATTGAAGTAGAGGTCGGAGGTAGTGAGTGCGTTGCAGAAGAGGTTGTAGCCTCTGGTTCTCAACACCGCCAGCATCGATTCGAGTTCTTGGTCTGGTACGGCGATGACGGTGACGGTGAAGGTGGAGGGAGGAAGAATATGAGGAGGAAGTTGCAAAACCCCCAACTTTTGGTAAATATTTTCCAAATAGTACAACTTTTTGTAGTTTGTTATATTGTTATATGTGTTTTGAATTGATAGGGGAAAATGGAACAAATGAATGACCACATAAGAAAACTTAAGCTCTGTTTAAAGTGGTTTCAACAAGTTGAAAAATGCCATATCAAGGAAAAGGAAAAGCTATGTAATACATTGGAATCTGCCGAGAGAAAATGCACAGAAACAGGTAAATTTTGCACCTTAAGTTTTTACAAAACTCTAATGAGAAATTAATCTTCTAATGTACCTCATGTTCTTTCAGAGATGGCTATGAAAAAAAATGGAGGTGGATGGGACTCCACCTTAACCAGCATTTGAAATATGTTTGGTAAAAGTAATTCAAGGATAATTTTGTTTGGAGTTGGAAATGCTATTTTTTACCCAGGTATTGGACCTATTTTATTGAACCTGTAGAATTAGAAGTTTTAGAATTTAGGGTTCATATATATATAATCTTAAAATGGACGTTTTGATAGGTAGAAATGCACTTTTTTATTTTAATCATTGGTTCCAAGCTATTTTCATCAAAACTTGCGATTGATTTCATGCATGTTTAAACACTAAAGCACATGTCTACTAAGTATCTAAAGTGTAATGGTACATGTTTGGAAGTGTCAGTGTCTTCACGTATTCGGCATTATCTTATGTGTGTATTTATTAGTTTGTGATATTGGGTCTATTAATTCACTTTCAAATCTCAAATTGCTGTGTCAATTCTGGTTTGATGTCGTATGCATGTTCGGTTAGGTTATTAGATTTTTGTCCTTTATTAGTTTTAATTCACCTCATAAATTGTTAGGTTGTCAATCATAGAGCTTTGAGTAGTATGATAATTGGTGCTTATCATGTTATTGTTTTGGGCTGAAGGTGATAGGCAAATGTTGAAAGGAAAATGATTTGATGTTTGTTAGGTACAACTTATGTTTGTATGTTATGTGCATGTGGTCAGTGACTTTGTGACAGTGCTTGAAGAAATCAGTTGGTTCTATTTGAGTTTGCAGTGCTTTTGGTTTCTTTAATAAAATTTTAAGTTTGTTCCCACTTATTGCTTCAAGCTCATTTTGACTTCTTTATCCATTTTTTAAGATTTCATTCACGTAGATTGATTATTCATTTTAAAAAAAAAAAAGAAAAGAAGAAAAAACTACTAGATGGTAGGTTTATATGATTGAATACAAATGGTGGACTAGTGTGGATGCTGAAATTTGATGGATTTGCGGTCCTGTTCTAGATGAAGTCAAATATTGTCTTCATGTTTAAATTGTTGACATCTTTTTTAGACATATTTCAGCAGCTGCAACTTGGAAATTTTGATTTGTATGTGTTTTTTGCTTTTTATTTTTATTTTTAGTAGTACAATATTATATTTATTCATTACTAATCCTGGATACATATAGATCATACATGGACTGCACTGTCTTTCTTTTCTGTAGTAAGATTATAATTTCATTTATGGGTGGAATGATGTATGGCATAAACCATGTTAAAGGTTATGGTGCTTCGTTTGAAGAACATTACTTTACAGTGTTACCTTATTTTAACTGCATGTGTTGAACAGAGTTGGCATGTCTTGAGTTGTTTGAATAATTGAATCTTTGTCTTGAGATATGTATAATTTGGTATTGTAATTAAGGTTTTTATTTTCAATTTATGGCACCGAATATTTACTGAAGTGTTCTATTTCTATCCTATGAAAGACGTGGAATCCATATCCCCATTTAAGACGAAAAATTATTGGGCAATGTTAAATCTGCAGCCATTTTGGCAGTATCAACAAGCCACCCTCTCACAGTGGTGGTGCCCACATTTTGAGAAATGAGGCCGTGTATACAACCATAATGGTTACAAATTAGCAATCACCAATTATTTTCATGGGTACCGTATAGAAATCTTTCAGTAGTAATTTGCTCCATCTATATTTGGAGTGGGGGAAGTAAATGTTAGTCCTCCATTTAATACAATCTTATATAGCCGTGGTATGCTCTGTTTGCGTCACCGTGGGAGCTGGTGTATCTTCTTTGTTGTTATTCCTAACTGATAACTCTCTACATCTCTTGTGCTGTTTTAGCAAATTAATTTGTGCTGTAATTTTTCAGCACTTTTCATTTGCGAGGATGGTGAGAGTTAGTGTCCTGAATGATGCTCTCAAGAGCATGTACAATGCAGAGAAGATAGGAAAACGACAGGTCATGATCAGGCCATCCTCAAAAGTGATAATCAAGTTTCTTATTGTCATGCAGAAGCATGGTTTGTCCTCTTGCATAATTCATCTCCATCAATTTTAAAATTTTAGTCTTCATTCTCATGAAAGTTGAAACAAGTTTGTTTGAAATATGTAAAGATATGTTTATTCGAGTTTCAATTGGTGTTGTAGGTTACATTGGAGAGTTTGAGTACGTTGATGATCACAGATCTGGAAAAATTGTGGTTGAATTGAATGGAAGGCTGAACAAATGTGGGGTTATTAGTCCTTGTTTTGATGTTGGGGTCAAAGAGATTGAACCTTGGACGACAAGATTGCTCCCCTCAAGACAGGTTAGCCTTGGAAAATATTTGTTATTTAGTCTATGAATGAGGTGTTCTTGCTCATTGAAATGAAAATTAGAGGCTACAGTTACTGGATTTTTTGGAATTGATTGGAGAATTATACTTCGTTCATACCTTTGTGAACTCTTTGAATTTGAGTGATATGCAACATTCACAATGTACACCGTGCCTATATTTTTCTTATGCTTCGTTTGTGATCTCACTGTATAATTTACATTTTGGGTTATGTGATAATGATGGATGCGTAATGATCTTGCAGTTTGGGTACATTGTGCTGACAACATCTATGGGTATTATGGACCATGAAGAAGCTAGGAGAAAGAATGTTGGTGGCAAAGTACTCGGCTTCTTTTATTGAAACTCGTTTCAGAGGATTGTTTTCAGAATTTTTGGTTTAGTGTTATTTTTACCCTTTTTATCCTTGAATTTGTGGGTACATTGAGCTAAAACTACAGTATAATGATGCTCCCGAAGATATTGAACCTGAAGAAATTCGTCCAATGGGAAACTATGCTATATCAATGACATGGCCAGATGGATTTACCCAGGTATTGGACCTATATTATTTCACCAAATAACTGCAATCTGCAAGCATTATTCATTAGACAAACACACGATAAGATTTCAACCAAGTGACAAAGTGATTAATTTTACTTTGCGGGATATATGAGTGAAGTTCTAATCATATTTTTCTTTTCCTACAGGCATAATTAAATGAAAATTGGATGGTGATTATATTTTGAACATTCTTAATACATACCAAATGCGCACTAAAAAGATCATTAAGTGTCTTTAATTTTTCCTTTTATGTTGATTTTTGGAAGTGGTGTAATTCATCATTCGGCTATATTTACTTATCTGCCAAAAAAAAAAAAAAACATCTGATAAATTGTAATTCTAATACATTTATGTAACTTTTACCTCCACCCCCCCTCCTCTTCCCTATTTTGTCAATATTTGGAGGCTTTGTTTATGTTTGGATGAATAAAACACAGTTACTGATTATAGATCTACATAGTAATAGGCTTGTTATGTAACTATTCTGTGATTCCAATTTCAGTGATTTTTTGGGTGCACAGTAGAGCTAGTTAGCATCGAGTGATGCTAAACATGCAGTGTTTTTTTTTCTCTCCTTAGGTTAATAGGTACACTATTGTCATACATGGAAAACCCTAGGAACTATCTTCTACGGATTGACACATGATAGGGCTTGTTGGGTGCAACTTATTGGAGTTTGTTACACCTTTTTATTTTGAAAATATGGGTGAGAACTACTGCATGTAACTTTTTAAAACTTACCAAGAAATTAATTTAAATAAGATTTGAAAAAATTTATTATTAGAAAGTTACAGAAATGATGTTTTTAATTTCTGTTTACTAATTATTAATTTTTAACTTATTAAAAGCTATGCCAAACAAAGTGTGCTCAAGAATATTAAAGTTTTTTATTAGTTAAATTATTTTATTTATTTATTTATTTATGTTAAGGAATTTGCAAGATAAGATATTTTGGACTTCCTTAGATATTATCTTTGTAATTATATAGTAGTTAATTTTTTATTATTTTTTGTAATTAAAATATTAACACATAATTATATTGTCATTAATTATTTTTATTTTTTGTTTTCAGATATTTCCCGAGTAGCAGTTTGCTTATTGTGGAATACAAGCGTGTGAAGATTGCGATTTACTTTTGTTTTTGTTATCCACGGAAGAATCATGAGGGAAACTTTTGTTTTTGATTTACGTTATTTTGAATTGTGAACAACATTATGTATTTAAACATTGTGTATGTATTATGTAATATTATGTAGTGGGATAATTTTGCTAATGTGTTGTAATGAATGAATGCAAGAATATTTGTATCATGGATGAACAGTTATTTTTGTACTGAATTTTTTATATTATTATGTAATTATTGGTTTCTTTTTTAATTATTTTTCATTTAATACATGTAATTTTCATATTTTTAATAATTTTAATGCAGTTTATTTATTTATTTATTTTTTTTGAGACCGCACCACATTGCCGTCGCAAATGATAGTGGCAGATTGAGACAAAAGTTTTTTGCGACGGTACTCTTTGCCGTCGCAAATAATCTTTTAGTGACGGCGCATCGTGCTGTCTCAAATATTTTTTAGCGACGGCAAAATGCCGTCGCAAATAACACCTTTAGCAACGGCAACACAGTGTCGTCTCAAAAAATCTCAGATTTTTTCGTATTAATGGCGACGGAAAATGCCGTCACAAAAAGGCAACTTTGCCGTTGCAAAAAAAAAAGGCGACAGCAACGTCCCGTCGCTAAAACCCTTTTGCAACCCCCTTTGTTGCGACCCCCCACTTGCTGTCGCTAAAAGTCATCTGCCATCGCAAAAAACCTTTTGAGACGGCATTTTGAGTATTTGCGACGGCATTTTACTGTCACAAAAAGTCAAATTTTTTGTAGTGAAACAATAATAGTAACATGTTACTCTATTTGACAATAACATGCTACTCTTTCTCGCGGTAAGATATTACTTTATTTGACAGTAACATGTTACTCTATCTCATAGTAACAGTAACATGTTATTCTAACAATACTGTCCAAGGACAAAAAAAAGGATAATTTACATTGTCCTTGCTCAATTATGTGCTTTCTCCTTACGCTATGTTTGGTTGGAAGATTTGAGGAAGGATTTGGAAAAAGAAATAGAAAAGGAAGGTGAAATGTGAATAAAATATACTTATATTTCACCTAACTTCATACATTTTTTCCCTTTCTTTTTCCAAATCTATTGTCAAATCTCCAAATCAAACACAACATTAGGAGGTTTATAAAGTAAAATAAATTGGACTGTTATTTTTATCAAATAAGGTTTTAATGGAAGAATTTTAGCTAAATTTCTCATAATTTTATGATACTTACTGTGGGTGTTATTAAAATCAACAAATAAGATTTTTCTATAATAATCTTTTATGCAATAATCTGTCGTGGTGGCTAAAGATTGATTTAAACCCTAAATTCTTATTAGCTAAAATTTTATGAGTGTGATAATATTAGCCGACTTTGTTGAAGAAAAGTTATTTAATGCTTTATTCAGTAGTATTGCATATTTATGTCATTTTTTAGACCAATTATGTATTTTACAAATTTATGAATGACACAATATGACTCACTTTTAAATAGATAAATAAAAATTTTCACCTAATACATTTGACTATTAAATACAAAAATTTTCACCTAATACAAAATGGACACTAGTTCAATTTATCATATTTATCATTAAAAAAATGTATACTTTTTGAGATTTTTATTGATAAATCTCATTTGGAAGTGTTCTAATTTAAAAAATTCATGAAAGAATTTTTTAACTCACTTAGTCCCATGTATGTATACTTTTATTCCATAAAATCTTTTTTTCTTGATTTACACTATTTTCTTAGACTCTTATGCCCTTATATTTAATGTTGATATTTGATGTCTCTAAACCCTAAACCAAAAAAGCTCCCTTTTCATCAAAGTTTAATATTGATATTTAATGTCCCTAAACCCTAAACCAAAAAAGCTCCATTTTCATCAAACTTATTAAAAAATTTGATAATCTTATAAAATGGATACATTTTCGGAAAGTTCTTTAATGGCTTCAACGCCGTAAGAATTCTCTCTCATCTGATGTCAACGTTCACAACACATTTTTGAAAAATTCTCCCTCATCTAATATAGTAATGTGAACGTTCACAACATGTGAATATTCTTATTTTTAAGCAGTGATAATATGTTATATTTCTCCTTTTTGTGATTGTGATTACTATTGGTAATGACAATTAACATTAAATATCAATATCATGTAATTGACAACACATAATGTGATTGTCCTATTTTTATTATGAATATTCACGTCATGTTTATATTCAGATGAAAGTTGAGAATTGTGGTTGTGTAATTTGATGCAATGTTGATGTGAATCTTAACATCACCTTTATCACAACGTTATCTGATGTGAACTTTCACACGTCATGTTTATATTCAAATGAAAATTGAGGCTTGTGGTTGTGTAATTTAATGCAATGCTGATATGAACCTTAATATCACCTTTATCACAACATTGTTGTGAAGTAATCTTGCTTCACCTATAATAATTTCCACCGGCCTAAGAGAAGGAGTATGGTTGAAATCAAGATTTTCAAAGATGGTTGGCTACTAGCATTCAATGCGTTCACACTGCTAGCCGTAGTTGCATTTAATGTGTTCACATTTCTAGTTTGTCTATAAGTAGCTAATGTATCAGAGTGATAAGTGTGTGGGAGAAAGAAATAATAGAGTGCTTTGTTTGTTTGTTTTCTTAGAATTATTTTGAGTGAATTGAAATTTCAGTTTGGTTCAGTTTTAAATCTCTCATTGTGAATCACCAACAGTGGTTTGCATCCCACTCCCACCAACAGTGGTATCAGAGCCGTAGGTAGCTTGAATTTGCAGACATTCTGCGAAATTTTCAAGAATAGAGCGTTGTTTCAAAATTTACCCAGAAATCAAAGTTGTTGAAATTCATTTTTGATCACACCAGTGTGTAGGTCTCATCGAGACGATCACACTAAAAAAAACACGTCAAAAATCAAGGCCCACAGAGCCCGCATGCGCCACACGCGCCGTCTGACGCCGTCGCCATGCACTGCCACGTGCCTTCTTCGCCCGGAGTTGCAGGGTCTAACACATCTGGAATCCGATCCATTAGCCCGGATCTGGATCCTTGGAGTTGACGTCATTGCTGACGTCACACCAAGCCATTCAGCCGAGCCGTCGAGTCCAGCCAAGCCGCGGACCGAGTCGCGCCGCCAAGCCACAGACCAAGCCAAGCCGCCATGCCGCTAACGTCATTCGATTCGAAAAAATTATCCGGTGCTTCTCAGAAGTTCCAGATTTCGCCGATCTAAGCCGTTCAATTTTTTTTTGTTAGATTTGAGCCGTTTGAAGTCCGTTTTTGGTGATCCAATGGTGCTTTCCAACTATATGGAATATTCTGGACATATCTGTACGGTCAGAATTTGCAAATTCCATCCTGAAAATTAACAAATTTTTAAAGACAACCAATGGCCAACACAAACAACTTCTTTCAGCCCCAGTTTCCAAAACTCAACAAGGAGAACTATAAAAATTGGAGTATTCAAATGCAAATCCTAGTAGCCTCACAAGATTTGTGGGAGTTAGTGGATCGACGATATAATGAGCCAGTTACTCTCACAGATGAAGGAAATTTAAATGATGCTCAAAAGATGACGTTAAAAGATTCAAGGAGGAGAGATAAAAAGGCCTTGTATCTACTCTATGGAAGCATTAATGAGTCAAGCTTTAAGAAGATTTCAACAGTAGCAACCTCTAAAGAGGCATGGAGTATTCTTCGCAATTCATACCGCGGATTTGAGAAGACGATCAGAGTTCAACTCCAGATGTTACATGGCGAATTCAAGATGCTGCACATGAATGAGAATGAGTCAATTTCTGAGTATTTTAACAGAACATTGGCCATTGTTAATCAGATGAGAAGATACGGAGAGCAGATGAAATCTCTTCAAGTGATAGAGAAGATTCTCCGATCACAGAGTCCCAAGTTCGAGCACGTATTTGTAGCAATAGAAGAGTCCAAGGATCTCAGTGCCAGGGCAACCGATGAGTAGATGGGCACACCTGAGATTCATGAACAAAGGATCAACAAGAAGACTCCCTCAAGTTCTCTAAAGCAAGCTCTTCAATCAAAGCTTTCTTTCAGAGATGACAGAAACGAGCAAGGGGGACATCACAAAGAAGCCAAGGTAGAGGCTATGGTTACAATAACCGAAGTTCTGGTTTTCGAGGAAGAGGCGGAAAAGGTCCAGCCAGAGGAGGAAGAAGTCAACCACACTTTGCTTCAAGAGGAAGAGCAAGAGGTAGAGGAGGTGGTTACAACAACCGAACAAGAGTTGACAAAAGCAATGTTCAGTGCTACCAGTGCCACAAGTTTGGGCATTACAGCAATGAATGCCGAAGTAGAGCAACAACAGAAGTCGAAGAGCAAGCAAATTTTGCCGAGTAGGAAATAAACAAAGTTGAACCTACAATCCTATTTGTCCACCATGGACACACTGAAAACCAAAACAATGTTTGGTATCTAGATTCGGGAGCCAGTAATCACATGTGTGGTAAAAGAGGGTTGTTCGTTGATCTTGACGAGACTGTACAAGCACAACTCTCATTTGGTGATTCTTCAAAGACTCTAGTGAAAGGAAGAGGCAATATTCTGATCAAGCTCAAGAATGGAGATCCTGATTACATCTCCAATGTTTATTATGTTTCTGCCACGAAGAACAACATTTTGAGTATGGGACAACTCCTAGAGAAAGGATACGACATCAGCATGAAAGATTGTCATATTACCATTAAAGACAATCATGGTAATTTGATTGCTCGGGTGAGAATGTCTAAGAATCAGATGTTTGCATTGAACATCCAACATGATGCTGCGAAGTGTTTAAGTACTATCATCAAAGACAGACTGGTTATGGCAATTGAGGTTTGGACATCTCAACTTTGGATGCTTGAAGTTGTTGTCAAGCAAGAATATAGTGAAAGGGCTCTCTCATATTGCTCATACTAATGAGGTCTGTGAAAGCTGCATTCTTAGCAAGCATCATAGAACTAGATTTGCCAAAGAAGTGAAGTGGAGAGCAATAAAGCCGTTGGAGCTAGTGCACACTGATGTGCGTGGTCCATTGAAGCCAATGTCAAATGGACAGAATAGATATTTTCTCACCTTCATTAATGATTATAGCCGGAAGACATGGGTATATTTTCTTAAAAGAAAGTCGAAGGTGTTCAGTATCTTCAAAGAATTCAAAGCTTTTGTAGAGAAGCAAAGCGGCTACTACATCAAGGCATTGCGATCAGATCAAAGTGGAGAATATAAATTAGATGTTTTCAAGAATTATTGCAAAGAGCATGGAATTAAGCATCAAACAACACCATCCTATACGCCACAGTTGAATGGTGTTGCTGAAAGGAAGAATCGCATAATCTTAGCTATGGCAAGGAGCATGTTGAAAGGAAAAAGACTACCCAAACAATTTTGGGCTGAAGCCGTATCATGTGTTGTGTATTTATTGAACAGATGTCCAACCAGGGGCCTTTACTCTATGACTCCAGAAGAAGTTTGGAGTTCACATAAGCCAAATGTCAACCATCTCAGAATATTTGGGTGTGTTGCGTACACCAAGATTCCAGAAGTAAGAAGAACTAAGCTTGATGATAAGGGAGAAAAATGTATCCTTGTCGGATATGGAGACAAAACAATGGGATACAAGTTATATAATCTCATTACCAGAAAGGTGATCATGAGTAGAGATGTGATATTTAAAGAAGAAGAAGCTTGGAACTGGAATCAAGATAAAGTTGTTAAAGATAGAGAACTCATTCTTGAAGATGAAACATCAAAAAAGATCCGGTTGAAATCACAAGAGAAGTTCAAGATGAGCCATAAACTCCTCCACATAGAATACCGACATCTAGATCACCAGTTTCTCACAGAAGTGCTGTATCATCATCATCATCAGCATCATCAGATGATAGTTTTTTCAAACAACCAAGACCAATGAGAAATTTGCAGGAGATATATGAAGCTACAGAAAAAGCATATCTGAATTTGTTCTGCCTACTTGCAAATAGTGATCCACTTACTTTCTCAGAAGCCATCCAAGAAGATAAATGGAAGAAAGCAATGGATGAAGAAATTCATGCCATTGAGAAAAATGACACATGGAAGCTTACCAGTCTACCGGAGGAGCACAAACCCATTGGAGTGAAATGGGTATACAAGACAAAGAGGAATGCACAAGGCGAAGTGCAACGCTATAAGGCAAGGTTAATAGCAAAAGGTTACAAACAGAGAGTTGGAATTGATTTTGGAGAGGTGTTTGCTCCATTTGCTCGATTGGAGACTATCAGGCTAATGATTTCTTTGGCTGCCCAACACAAGTGGCAGATTTATCAACTTGATATGAAATCTACATTTCTTAATGGTTTCCATGAAGAAGAAATCTATATTGAACAACCTTTGGGGTATGTTCAGAATGGGCATAAAGACAAAGTGTACAAATTGAAGAAAGCACTTTATGGATTGAAGCAAGCTCCGCGTGCATGGAATACTAGAATTGATCAGTATTTTCATGACAATAGTTTTAAAAAATGTCTATATGAGCACGTACTATATTTGAAGAAGGAAGCTGATGGAAGCATGTTGCTTGCTTGTCTTTATGTTGATGATCTAATTTTCACCGTAAACAATCCAGCCATGTTCAAAGACTTTAAAAGAAGCATGGTCCAAGAATTTGAAATGACAGATATTGGATTGATAGCTCATTTTCTCGGCATTAAAGTAGCACAAAGAAAAGATGGAATTTTTATTTCCCAAAGTGGTTATGCCAAGGAAATTCTCAAGAGACACGGAATGGAAAATTGCAATCCAGTGAACACTCCTGTAGACAGTGGAGTGGAGCTCAAAAAAGGTACAAAGGCAGGTGATGTGGATCCAACTTACTTCAAGAGCCTAGTTGGAAGTCTTCACTATCTTACTTGCACCAGGCCAGACATACTCTATGGAGTAGGACTGCTTAGCAGATATATGGAAACACCAGATGAGTCACACCTTTATACAGTAAAGAGGATTCTTCGCTACATTAAAGGTATAGTCGATGATGGTTTATTCTATAAACCAACTGAAAATTTCAGTCTTGTTGGCTACTCAGATAGCGGCTGGGGACGTGACTTGGATGAACAGAAAAGTACTACGGGATTTACTTTCTTTATGGGAGAAACAGTCTTCACATGGTCATCCAAGAAAGAAGTCATTATAACATTATCGACTTGCGAAGCTGAGTATGTTGCAGCCAACTCAGCTGTGTGCCATGCAATATGGTTACAGAACATGCTGAAGCATTTGGGATTTCCACAAGAAAAACCCACTGAGATCTATGTTGATAATCGCTCAGCAATTGCATTGGCAAATAACCCAGTTTATCATGAAAGAAGTAAGCATATTGACACCCGCTATCATTTCATTCAAGAACATGTGAAAAATAAAGAGGTGGAATTATTTCCTTGCAAATCTCCAGTTCGGCTTGCAGATATTTTCACGAAGCCATTGAAAAATGACAACAGAATTAAGAAAATGCTCGGGATGAAGCCGCATTGAGAATCAAGATTAAGGGGAGATATTGTGAAGTAATCTTGCTTCACCTATAATAATTTCCACCGGCCTAAGAGAAGGAGTATGGCTGAAATCAAGATTTTCAAATATGGTTGGCTGCTAGCATTCAATGCGTTCACATTGCTAGCCGTAGTTGCATTTAATGCGTTCACACTGCTAGCTGTAGTTGCATTTAATGTGTTCACATTTCTAGTTTATCTATAAATAACTAATGAATCGAAGTGATAAGTGTGTGGGAGAAAGAAATAATAGAGTGCTCTGTTTGTTTGTTTTCTCAGAATTATTTTGAGTGAATTTAAATTTTAGTTTGGTGCAGTTTTAAATCTCTCATTGTGAATCACCAACAGTGGTTTGCACCCCACTCCCACTAACAGTTATCTAGTGTAAACATTCACATTCACGTCATCTAATGTGAACATTCACGTCATCACATATAGTCATGTTTATATTCAAATGAAAGTTGAGGCTTGTGGTTGTGTAATTTGATGCAATGTTAATGTGAACCTTAACATCACCTTTATCACAACGTCATCTGATGTGAACATTTACATTCACGTCATCTGATGTGATCAAGTTGTCTACCTGTAACTCAAATGCCACTACCTTCGCAGCCACCTTCCACAGTGCAACTCAAATGAAAATTAATTAATACAATTAATATCACCACATTATAATCAATAACTGTCATGTTAAGATGTAATAATATGTCATAATATCATCTAATTTATTACTATTTAGAAAATATTCTTTGTTTCTCGTCTTTTGTATTTATTGTGACGGATGATATATTTTCTAAAAAGAAAAGAATAAAAAGATAGTTTTGTCTTTAAAAAGATTATTGTACAGTACATTAATTCACTTGAACTGATAGTTTGATATCTATCTTTGATCACTTTTTTTTCCCCTCTCTCTATCCTCACCATACATTTAAATAATGTCATTTTTCTAAATATTTTTCATGTAAAAATGTTTTGTATAATGAATTTTAAAAAATATACCTACAAATTAAAACTCAACACATTTTAAATTCTTAGTAATTTTTTAAATATTAGACCATCTCAATATAAGGATAACTATTGAGGTTCTCTCTTATTTTATATTTTTCATTTGAGTGCCTACAATATCATTGATTTGTATTAAATTGGTAATCCAACAAGTATAAAACAATATAACATAGGCACACAATTTAATTATATGCTTAAAATTATTTTCAATTGACTTTTTACCAAATCTAGTTGTTAGTAGAATTATATAAAATTGGGAAATCATTTAGAAAATATTTCTCAAAGAATTAGTAGATTTTCAACCCAAAATTATTAAGTTTGACAAAATATTGCATAAGAATGAAAGTAGATATAGTGTGCCATGTTTTTCTCTTTCCTTTTCTCCTTATTATTATTATACGAAAAATATTTGAAAGCTCTAATTGAGCATTCCTAATCCACCCACAATCACATGGAATGACCATATGAAGAGGGACTCACACTCCTCATTTCTCCGCTCTCTATCTCTCTCTATTCTCTCTCTTCCATCTCATTAGAGGTCAATATGGAGATGATATATTAGGGGATGTAACACCACTCTTATTATTGAGTCTCACAAATTAGAGGTCAACATGGGGTGATATATTGGGAGATATAGCACCACTCTTATTATTGAGTCTTATGAATATAGGCTTGTTAAGAAAAAATAGCTTAAATAAATTAATATATATGTGTGTGTGTGTGTGTGTGTGTGAATATTGAAAAGTAAGAAAAAAATGTCTATTTAAATTCTACTATATGATTCTCAACATTCAACTTGTTAAAAACTACACCAAACAGACTAGTAATAGTCTTCAATTGGAAAAGACTTAGCTATTTGTTGTATTTAGTTTCGGATATAAAATCATGCGATTAAACTATGGCCTATTTTAGAAAGTTGATTGGAAGTTAGTTTTTTGATTTTTTGGTTTTTTTAAATCACATCACTAATTTATTTTTTTTTATACGTTTTTTTTTTAAAAGGAGTCAAAAAAATTACTTTCCAAAATAGACTTATGTCGAGTCAATTCTAAATTCCAACTTTAGATATAAAAATGAGTCTTTGAATTGACAATTTTCTCGTGCTATATATTTAAGAAGACTATTGAGTCTCATGAGGGAATGTGATACAAAATTAACCGATTGAAAAAGGTTCAGATTAGTAGATTAAAAGACCTCAATACTCTCAAATTATGATCTTTACACCATGTTATCTATAAGACTCTTTGTTACAATTTCTAGCAAGCTCAAAAAAATTATTCAAGTTTATTTCTGTCTCATAAACTATAAAAGTTGCACTAATTACTTTGAGACAAATTTTTTAAATCATTATATATATATATATATAAACAATTTCATAAACTATACCAAACAGTCTCGGGGGGTGTTTGTTTGGTGGGATTAATGTTAAGGTATGGGATTAGACTCCATGTCTAACAAAGTGGATAGTCCAATGTTTGGCTAAAAAAGTGAAGGCCGAACTAATAGTCCGGTCGAACTAGTAATCCCTAATATATGGGATAACTCATGGAGGTGTGGGATACAAATGGGAGGTGTAGACACTCCATTTTTGACCGACCTTAAGACTCAGACGTCACTGATTGAGCGCTCGGTGATATTGCATATCGTCCTCGTTCAAAAGTTTCAGAGTCTTGGCTGCGAGCCTTGCCTCTAGACTTCTGGACTCTTCGTGCCTTGCCTCGGTTTGCGAACCAGGCTCTGTTTTCTCTATTTTCTCCACTCGAAGGGAGAGAGAGGTCTCATAGATCATCTCTCAGTGGCCGTAGGCTACGTTTCGTGGTCGTAGGCCATTTTTCCCATTTGGAGCCCGGTTTTTGGTTTTTCGGAGTCGACGGCCGTGTGCCTCGGTTCGGGACCGCCTAACCACCTCCGCTTGCTCCGATTTTTGGCACACACCCTGTTTCCTCCCTTTTGAGGAACACTATGGCCCAAGAGACCAACTTCGTGGTCGAACGCCACCTTCGGTGCTTAACAGCCTGTTTTCGAGGCCCCCGGGCCGCATGTTTCGGTCCCCGAACCTTCGTTTTGCATCCGTTTTGGTTCTTTTTTGGTGGAGACCTTATTTTCATTGTTAGGAAGCTTGCAGGAGGGTGGGAGGCCAGCAATTGTTCTGAAAAGCCAGCTTTATTTCTTCATCGCTCTCCGTCGCCCGTTTTCCTCACTAAAAAGCTAATGTTGACCACCCCGGGGCCACTTTCTTTAGCCCTAAACCCCATATTTGTGTTGTACATACCTGGGAGGCCACCAATATGTATAAGCCGGCCAGTAATTGTCCTTGACCCTTTTGAACCCCTCTAAAAAGTTGGCTTTTCTCTCTGCTGGTTCACATTTTCTGGGTTTTGACCACATAGTTGTGTTGTGCACACATGGGAGGCCACCTTTTTTAGGTGGCCGGCCAGCAATTTTCATTGACCCTTTTGACCCCTGGCCGACCGGCCATCGGTGGTGGCCGGCCGGCCACCTGAACCTTTTGAACTTGGCCGGCCAGAATCCTCTCTCCAAATGCCTTCCAGCTGTACCCTCTGTTTTTCTCCAGATTTTGTATCCGGGGGGCTGCCTTTTGGGGGGGAAATTTGAATTTTTCCCCCCCCTTTCCTTGGCCTCTCTCCTTCTTTAAAACCAGCACTCTCCTCCACTTCTAAGGGTTACAAAAAATTGTTTAGGGCCATTGCATACAATCCTCCATCTCCCTCTCTTCCAAGCCTCAAAACACCCTTGGTTCTTGGCCATTTACACACCAACCCATAGCACAAGGCCTCCATCCTCCATTCCAGCATTTTGGGACTGTTTTGAAGGGGTTGAGAGCTCAGAAATTTGGTCCAAGAGCTGCTGAAGTTTGGTCTTCAAGGGTAAGTCTTCTTCTCCTCTTTTCTTGCCTTATTTTGCTCTATATCTAAGCCATATTTTCTATCATTTTTGGGCTCCAACACAAACTGGAAATGGTCTTATTTTGAGCTTATCTTCATGTTTGATCAAGGGTTTTTCTCTGTTTGAAGCCACCTGCTACCCCTTTCCCTTTATCCCTTTTTTATGGCTATTTCTTGCATGATATGTTAGCCCTGTTTGTAAGCATTTTTGGGCTTCGAGCCAAACTGTAAAGTACTTCATTTTGAGCTCCTCTTCAACTTTGTTGAAGGGATCTTCACTTTTGAGGCCAGATACTACCTCTTGCTTTCTATCTCTCTTTTAGGGCCTTTTTTTACATCATATTGTATCCCTACTTGTGAGCTATTTTGGACTTGGTCATAAACTGTAAAGTGCTTCATTTTGAGCCCCTCTTCAACTTTGTTGAAGGGCTCATCACTGTTTGGGGCCAGCTTCTGTCCCTTGTCTCTATTCTCTCTTTTAGGGCCATTTTTGCATGATAGATTAGCCCTATTTATGTTCATTTTTGAGACTTGTTATAAACTTGAAAAAGGATTTTTTTGACATCATCTTTATGTTTTATTAAGGGCATTATTTTATTTGAGGTCACATGCTTCCTTGTATGCTTGATTGTCCCTTGTTTTGAGCCTTACACCTAAGCCCCAATTGCATGCTTTGTTTGGCCTTCTAGCCACTAAAATCTAGTGGATTTTCAGTGGCTGGAACACTATTTTGAGAGCCAAGATTAGAGGGGGGTGACCCCCTCTCTCCTTCTCTTGTTTGGTGGCCTTTTTGGCCTTCCAAAGAGACCCTACCTTGCATGCTTCGAAGTCACTTTCCAGGGTCAATTTGGTGAGTTTTAGGACTACCATATTTGATTTTCATAGTTTTTTATTCCATGCTAAATGTCTACCTTGCATGTGCTTAATAACTCCTTGCATGGCCCTCCAAAGTAACTCATTATTTTTGCATACCATGGTTTCATATCAGTGGTTATTTGGGCCTATTTTCACATGATTTATTCACTGATTTTTTCTGGTTTGGTGAGATTACATTTGCTTCATATACTTGCCATGTAAACCATGATTGCTAGTCAGGATTGCATGCTATTTTGTCCACCATGCTAGCATCTTTTGGCCATGCTTTGAACTAGAAATGTTCATGTTTTGGGACTTCCTTGGCTTTGTCTTCATGCTTCATGATCAAATAATGCATGCTTTGTATAGCTATGAGTCATTCCATGTGCCTAGTTTCGAGTTTCGGGTTTCATCTCATGCATCGGGTGCCATTTTTCCATGTTTCGGGGCTGTTTAGCATCATATTTCAGTGCTGGAATTTTTGAGTTTGCATGCCATCTTGCATCCCTTGCCATGCCTTGTTAGAGTTACATGTTATACCTTAGGTTCGGTCTTCAGTTTGCGTGCATGCGTGCACGCATTTCGAGAGTCTCATTTTCACCTAATGGCTACTGATGTGAGTGTGGCTGAGGTCCGCTCATGTTAGTGTAAGTCCATTATGCATTGTGTATGCCATTTCATTTCATAGCATTGTGTATGCTAGGTTGTATGTTAGAGCATTGTGTATGCCTCGTTACATCGTGCATTGTGTGTGCCATTTCATAGCATTGCGTATGCTAGGTTGCATGTTAGGATTGCATTCATGCATGTCATGCATATTGCATTGTTCTTGGGATAGGAGTTAGCCCAAGTACGGGAAACGAGGGACGTTTCATATTCCGAATGACGGAACGTGTCTCAATTCCCGGTCGCCGACACTCCGAATTATCCATGATGGAGTCTAGGCCTTATTGTGTCCATATGTGCATTCATTTCATATTGAGTCATGCAATTCGACTTCTCAGCCATCATGCATCGAGATGCGTGATTGGTGGCACGAGGATCGAGGACTACACTCCCTGAAGAGTAGTCATGCATACATATGTGAAAATACTTTGCCATGCCCCTTTGTTGCTCTCAGTTGCAGCAAATCAAAAATCAGCAACCTTTCGGAGCCTGGCACGCACCGCAAGAATAATTGCAAACAGAGGCAAACTGGGACATTGCAAGGGATTCTCCGCACAAGGAAACCCGAGCATGCATCATTCATCATTTGGAACAGAGCTGAGGTGGTCTATGGATTTGGGTGCCAATTTACTGCTTTCCTAGATTAATTTGTTAATTAATTAGGATTCTGTATTTATTCAGGACTGTATTATTTATTCATTTGGGACTGTATTATTTATTCGGACCCTCTGCGCGAGGGCAATGTTGTAATAAGTGTGTGTGTGTGTGATGTATGTCTTCCAACCCCACGTCTTTCTCCCTTTTATTTATCAGCTTATGATGGTTAGATTAGGGCATGTTTCAATTAGCATACAGTATGATAGCATGTTTGCATTCATTCATCTGTCTTGCATGCACCGGGCTTGGCGCATCATACTAACTGTATTTGTATCTCAATTCCAAGTTGAATACATGTTAGTTGTAGCATTTCACATGCCATCTTTAGAATAGCCGAGCCTATCTTAGTTGCATTTTGCATGTGTTGCATTAGGCATTTCTGTATAGTTAGGATCATGCATGGATTTCTAACATAGCTTTTGTTTTGGCTTGGAGTACTCGGTAAGTTTTATGCTTTAACATCCTTGCATGCATGTGAATGACTGCCATGATAGCATGCTTACCATGAGGCTATATGCTTATGTGATATAACTACCTGAATGCCTGTGGGTAAAGGTTGGATTATTTGAATTGGGATAAATGCATTGATTGTGAGTTTTAAGCCCACTAGATAGTGGCAAAATCATGTTTTTCTAAGCCCACCTGAGGGTGGCAAATCCACATTTTAGCCTACTTGCGAGTAGCAAACCGTTTTCAAAACAAACATGAGATGTTTCGTTCCAATTCAGGCGATCCAGTCTATACTTGTATGCTGTGCGCATCACATAGTAAATCTAGGCTAATAACCGGAATAAGAACGCATAAAGTTTCCAAAACTAGATATCATGGTTAGTAGAGGCCGATGTTTGATCGGACGAGCGGGGGTGCTCACGAAGTGACCTTCCCCAATCGTACCCAAGTTCCCGAGCTAAGGCAACTTTGGTGATAACGGACACGTGGCCTTAGGCAATGAGTCAGGGTTTCCTAAATTTTCCAAAAATAAAATATTTAGGTGGCGACTCTGTATCTGACAAAGCAGTCCATGTTTGGCACTTCTTTCAAAAAAATTTATTTTCTCAATGCGATTTTCCGGATTTGGACTCTTTGGTTCAGATTAAGAACCATGACATTTGAGAGTTCGAACTTGTAGTGAGCCCAAATGAACAGAACGGGACTCATCCTCCCGGGGCATTCGGGGACGTCTACAATTTCTGGCGACTCTGTTGGGGAATATAGAGAACTTGACTCGAACTCATGATATCTGGTTTTGACTACACTTATGTGTTTCTTTGCATTGCATTTGCATTGGTGCGCCTAAGACACTGTGTTGTCAAGGCATGACCATAAGGCTGACCGGTTATGGGCTCTGCCAGTATGGGAACACAAACCCCGGTTTTACCGGGGCACCTTTTCGACCATTCGACCTAGTGCATATTCGGATCCATAGTGACCATTCCAAACTAGGATTGGTTGCTTACCCGATATAGGTTGTTTGAAACCGCTGCGTGCGTAGTGAAACCTTAACTCCTGACAAAATAGGACAGGGAAACCCTACCCCCAACATAGGGGTGTTTTGGCTCTCACTTACTTGCTATGTGCTTTTAGGGATGTGTCCCTACAGGAATGCATGTAACAGTTTGCAAGTCTAGGTATCAGGCATGCGGGCATCAGTATCTGGGAATCAGTTTTACCTGAGGGTATCAGTTCACCGGCAAAATTTTGGGCAGAATTCAGTAGAGAGCACACTCATTCAACTATGCTCATATCTGTTCAGGTGAAATCAGGCTGAGATGCTGCATGTTTTCTCTTTTGCTAGAGGGTAGTCTTGGAACCATAGCTTCAGAAGGCTCCGATATCCCCCGAGGTTCATTGGACTTGTGCTGATAGACTTTGTCAGGTCAGAGATTCAGTTCAAGGAAAAATCAGTGTTCCTCCGCCAGAGGCAGGGTAAAAGGGGCCAGTTAGGCACAGATCACCGGTTCAGCAGTTACCAGATCAGTGGCCCTTATTCACCCCACCAGTGAACAGTCAGGCTGAGGCCTCAGTTTTTATCACAGAGATAGATATACCAGTCAGTCAGCCGAAACAACAGAACATGACAGGGATGGAGGAAATGATGCGTCAACCCCAAGAAAGTATGAAACTCATGCAGCAAGATGCTACCCGCCAGACGAAATTTGCCAAACAGCAGGCTGCGATCATGGCCCAGCAGGCTGCGCTAATCACCAGGCTGCAACAGCAAAATGGAGCATCTGCTTCGCACCAAGCCCCCCCCACCAGGAGTTCCAGCACCAGAGGAGGTACCAAATGTCCAGGGAGATACGAACATTCTGACAGGGCTGGCTCCGCCCCCAATCTTACCCAGCTGTCTAAAGCACCGATCAACCTGCCAGATTCACCTTTTGAGTTCGAGTTAATCCCTACAGCATTGAAGGTGAGCAAGCTTGAAAAGCTATTCAAGAAATCTCAAGGCGCCAAGTCCATCCCGGACATTGAGGACGGGTATACCGACGCAGCTGTGACGCTGCCAGACAGATTTAAGATGCCACACATCGACCGATTTGATGGATCTGGCGATCCCATAGTGCACCTCCGGTTGTTTTCGGACATACTAAGGTCGATGGGCCTCACCAGCCTGCAGAAACTTTCATTATTCGGCCAGACCCTGTTGGGTGTGGCCGCTATCTGGTATGCAAAATTAGAAGACGATGTCAAACGGAACTGGGATGAGATGGCCGAGGCCTTCGTTGCGCAGTACTCTTATAACACGCAAATCAAGATTACAACTCGTGCTCTTGAGACAACAAGGCAAGAGCCTAAAGAGAGTTTTTCTGATTTCGTAGCCCGCTGGAGGGCCAAGGCCTCGATGATGACCCTTAGGCCTACTGACAAAGATCAAATTCGGATGATTGTGCGCAATCTCCAGCCCAAGCTTATGCAGAAAATGATCGTTCTCCCCTTCCCCACCTTTTCAGACTTACATGAGATGGGAGTACAGATCGAGGACGCTATGAAGCAGGGCCTTTTTGACCAGGAGAATGAGCAACCCAGGAGGGCATTTTCCCGCAGTTCAAATGCGACCACCAGTGGTGATACAGCTGCAAGATCTTTTGAAGTGGGCATGGTTACCACCACCGCATCAAAAACAGCTACCCTATTCACCGATGCGTCCGGAAGTAGCTCACAAAAAACTAAATATCCACCTCGAGTCAAGAGGGTTTTCACCCCACTTCATATGCCTTTGTCAAAGGCTTTAGAGGTCTTACTTCGGAAAGGACATTTGAAACCGTTGGAACAACGGCCCCTACCCGATCCTATCCCTGCAAAGCATGACCAAACTAAATACTGTGCCTACCATCAATAAACCGGCCATGACACCGACAGTTGCTTTCGTCTGCGCCATGATGTACAAGATCTGTTTGACAACGGGGTCATTGCCGCACCAGGTCCTGCAAATTCTATCGCCACTGGATCAGTGAACCTGGGGGATAGTGCGAATATGTGATCAGGGGATGAACCACCTGCGGGCGGCACTCGGTTTACTCTAGATGTGGCGTGTGGCACGCACTGTTTTGAGCATTTGCGAATGCTAGTTTTTGTACTTTCTGACTTGGGTATTGGGTCAGTCCTATTGTTTTGTATATAGTCAGTCTTTTTGTACTGAGTCAGTTGGGTCTGTCTTGTTGTATCGAGTCAGTCCTGTTTTGTTAGAGTCGGGTGATTTCAAGGGTGATACCTCGGACATCACTTGCTTGTTTTGTGTTGGTCTTTTTGTTTTCTTTTGAGTCTGTTTCTGCCGTGGAGCCAGTAACACCAAAAGATTTGAATGAAACAGCAGTGATTTTCACACTCTTGTGTTTGCTTCTGCCTTGCGCCAGTTGTGCCAGAAAGTTTGAATGAAACGACAGTACTTTTTGTCTGCTCTTCTGTGCCTTGAAATCATTGTATTAACCTAAGCTTTTCAAAACTTTTTCTAACACAGCGGTGAAAACAAAGGGGAAGAAATTCCTCAGGTTTTGCAAAAATTTGATCAATTGAGAGAAAGAGAGGCATGCTAAGCCCTTAATGAATGAAAGCATGCTTGTTAGTGTGAGTACTGGGAAGGATCCCGGCTTGATCCAGATTGGTTCTACACTATCTTCAGCGCGAGCGACTGGTTGCTTTCTTAAAAGATTTTAAAAAAATGTTTTGCGCGGTTCTGCGAAGACCTGTGTGGAATCTCTCTTCGGATTGTGCAGCCTAGGATCGCTCTCAGCCTCGAGACTCCACCCCTCCTGATTTCAAAACTTGAACTTGGATTCAGAATGTTCAACGGTCAACTACAATGTAAGGCCTGTGTGGCCGGATAAAAAGCAGCCTATGAAGTAGCGGCGACAAAGTCAGATCAAGAAGCTTGCAAAGCTAGATCAGGAGCACCCCTCGAACTAGGGACAAACTGTAGACTTCCCCGAACGCCCCCGGGAGGGTGAGCTCCCGTTCCGTTCATTTGGGGTCACTACAGCTCAGGACTCTCAAATTGTCACGGTTCTTAATCTGAACCAAAGAGTCCAAATCCGGCAAATCGTTTTGAGAAAACAGATTTTTGAAAGAAGTGCCAAACATGGACTGCTTTGCCAGATACAGAGTCGCCACCTAAATATTTTGTTTTGGAAAATTTAGGAAACCCTGACTCGGTGCCAAAGGCCACGTGTCCGTCATCACCAAAGTTGCCTCGGCTCGGGAACTTGGGTACGATTGGGGAAGGTCACTTCGTGAGCACCCCCGCTCGCCCAATCAAAGATCGGCCTCTACTAACCATGATATCTATTTTTGAAAACATTGTGTGTTCTTATTCCGGTTATTAGCCTAGGTTACTATGTGATGCGCACAGCATATAAGTATAGACCGGGTCGCCTGAATTGGGACAAAATATTTCATGCTTGTTTATTTGAAAGATGTTTGCTACTCGTAAGTAGGCTTAAAATGCAGATTTTGCCACCCGCAGGTGGGCTTAGAAAAGATGGTTTTGCCACTATCTAGTGGGCTTAAAACTCACAGTCAATGATTTGTTCCAATTTAAACAACCCAACCTTCACCCACAGGCATTCAGGCAGTTATATCACATAAGCAAATAGCCTCATGGCCAGCATGCTATCATGGCAATCACTCACACGCATGCAAGGATGCTAAAGCATAAAACTCACCGAGTACTCCAAGCCAAAATAGATATTACATTAGAAATCATGCATGATCCTAAGTATACAGAAATGCCTAATGCAACACATGCAAAATGCAACTATAGCAGGCTCGGCTATTCTAAACATGGCATATGGAATGTGACAACTAACATGTATTCAATTTGGAATTGAAAATACAATGCAGTTAGTATGATGCGCCGAGCCCGGTGCATGCAAAACAGATGAATGAATGCAAACATGCTATCATACTGTATGCTAATTGAAATATGCCCTAATCTAACCATCATAAGCGGATAAATAAAAGGGAAGAAAGACGTGGGGTTGGAAGACATACATCACACACACGCACACTTATTACAGTTGTGCCCTCGCGCAGAGGGTCCGAATAAATATACAGTCCCGAATAAAAGAATATTACAGTCCAAATAATATACAAATTCCTAATTAATTAACAAATTAACTAAGAAAGCTGTAAAACTGGCGTGCAAGCCAGGGACTGCCTTGCTTCTGATGAATGTTGTATATTTAGGCTGCTTCGCGCGGAAATCCACTGGGATGCCCCAATTAGCCTCTGTTTAGCAGTTATTCTTGGAAAGCGTGCCAAGCTCCGAAAAGTTACTGATTCTTCATTTTGTTGCAACAGAGAGCGGGAAAGGGGCATAGCAATGTATTTTCACAAATATATGTGTAGACACCCCATTTTTGACCGTCCTCAAGACTTGGACGTCACCATTTGAACACTCAGTGATCATCCATGTTTGTGTTCGTTTGGAGTTCCCGGAGGTCTCGGCTACGCGCCTTGCCTCAGGATCTCCGAACTCGACTGTTTAGTGTCTGGTTTTGCACCAAACACTTGTGTTTTGCCTTGGAGGGGCAGGGAATACCTTGTGAGGCATCCCCCCACACCACCGGCAGTGGCTAGAGGCCACCGGCTGGCCTTTTAATGCCATCGGCACTTTTTATTGCCGGTCGGCACTGTTTGTTGCCGGTCGGCACTAAATTTTGTCAAAATGACTTTTTTGGGCAGCCGACCACTATTCATTCACTTTATGGAGATATTTTGTGCCAGCTGTGATAGCTGGCACCAACTCTACCTCCTTCCATACACGTGTATGGAGGGATTGCCCTCTAACCAAGCTTGTTGTATAAGCTTTGCAAGAGGGAGTCCTATAAGAGGAGGGCTCTCCTCTTTGATCTAGGTTAGAGACTTAGAAGCAAAAACCAGAGCTTAGAGATATAGATACACCCTATCTCTATATCTCCCTCTCTCTCTCTCTTTGTGTGTGTTTTCTTAGCCTAAAGGTGGATTTTACCTTACTTTTGCACCATTACACACACTATTACACCTAGCTCCGAGATTGAGGGACTTGGGGGGTTGATTCTTGAGTTTTTAGACTGATTTTGATCAAAAGAAGAGGGCTAGACCATTTGTTCTTCAAGGGTTCTTCAAGGGTGAGCATCTTGCTTTATATTCCCCAAACTTGCAATAGTTATTTACCTATCTTGCTTGCTGATTTAGCTTTTGTGCATAACATGAAAAAGGCTTGTATTCTCATGCTTTAGAACTTTCATTAAGGTTGTTTTGTGGTTTGAGTGCAAACTCACCTTGTTAGGCTCTATTTGGCCCTTTTTGTGCTTCCCTTGTGAGGCCTTGTTTGCTTGAGTGTGTTGGTCTTTTCACCACTAAAAACTAGTTGATTTTCAGTGATAAAGAAGGTGGTTTGAAGTCTTGCATAGGAGAGGGACATCCCTCTCCCTTCATTGTCTTGTTTCCTTACATTTTGGCCCAAAAGGGTAGCATGTATGCTTGATCATTTTTGGCCTCATTTCAGAAGTTTTTTAGGTGTTTTAGGTCATATGTAACCTCTGTTTTTGGCCGGATTTGTGCCTCCTTGTATGCTTGTAGTACTTGCTTTGCATTGCTCCATTTGGCCTAGAAATGCCCCTTGTGTTTAGACCATGATTTTTGCACGTGTTGGCTTGGTTCCATGAAGATGTTAGCACTATTTTTCCATGCTTAAAGTCTGTTGGTTATCCATTTCGTCATGTTTGACATGTTTGATATGGTTGTTATGCATTTTGGCTTGTGAGCCCTCAAGTATATGAGTCACAAGCATGCCTTAGTTGGTCTACTTTAATGAGTTGAAGTTGTTTGCCATGTTATTTCAGTCCCCAAATCATGCTAGCATGCTTGCATTCATCGTTCCTTTTGTGCCTTGAGGGTGTGCCCTTTTACGCCTACATTTGAACTTTAATGCATACACTCCTTTGGAGTCATTTTAGCTGCCATATTAGGAGGGTTTGGAGTCCTTTTTTTTGTCTGCAAAAACTCTGTTTTTACTTGTCTAAACCATGCCATGAGTGGTCATGTTGATGAGAGTGAAATGTCTCCCTTTTGTGCCTTAACCGTAGGACTTTTGGCTTGCTTGTTGGCATGAACATTGATCCACTTATCGGACACTTTTTGCCACTGTTTTGGGGTGGTTTAGGGTCTGCCCCTTTATGGTTCAAAACCCTCTTGCATGCTTGTCTCATGTTTGTTACATAATTTCTCCATTAAGTAATGTTTCATGTTGATCCCATTGCTCAAGTGGCCTAAGTTTGCATTGCACTTGCATATTGCATGCTTAGCATTACATACTTGTCATGTGAGTTGCATAACATTTGGCATGCTTCGCATTTCCATGTCATTGTTGCATTTTGAATCATGTTTGCGTAACATGCATCGCATATACTTGGTTTGGGGTGTCAAACCAAGTGTGGGAATCAAGGAACATTCATACTTCAAGTGATGTAATGTGCCTCGATTCTCGGTCACCGAGGCCTTTGACTCTGGCTTGATAAGGCTTTGGTTCTCATTTTTTTTGTTGCATGCATATTTATATCAAGTGGCAAACTTGATCCCTTGGGCTATCATGCATCATTGATGGCTCGAGGATCGAGGATCATGCTTCCTTGAGTTCAAAGCATGATAGGAAGCATGATCATGCTCACATGTGCCTGAAAACCCCATGCCATGCATTGTCTGCTCTCTGTTTGCTGTCAAAACTGTCTTCTGCAGGAAGTTTCTGCCGACCGGCAGAATTAAGTGCCGGCCGGCAACCTTTGGATGGCTGGTAAATCAAAACAGTGCCGATGGAAATCTTGGACTGCCGGTGGGAATTCTGTCTGGCCGGTGGTTCTCTGCAGTGTGCAAGGAACCTGTTCTGGAGTTTTGGCAATTTTCAGAAAGACAGGGCAGTGTAAACAGAGGTGGCAGAGGTATGGTACGGGTTTTTCGGGCGAGACGGTTTCGAGCATGCATCACTCGCGCATCCCAAGGCAGAGGCTGCGGCCACCCTTTTCTCTCTGTTGCATTCTTTCTTTTAATTAATTAGAAATTCTGTAATAATTTTATTTGCTTATTATTTGGGACTGTAATATTTATTTGGTTCCTCCGAGCGAGGAAAATTGTGTAATAAGTGTGCGTGAGTGTGTGTATGTCTTCCAACCTCACGTCTCTCTTCCCTTTTATTTACCTGCTTATGATGGTAGATTAGGGCACGTTTAATTTAGCATACCTTATGCTATGCATGTGTGCATTCATGCATTTGTACTGCACGCATTAGGCTCGGTACATCACGCTAACTGCATTTGTACTTCTATTCACAAATTGAATATGTGATAGTTGATCGCATTTCACATGCCATATTTAGGATTAGCCGAGCCTATCTAGATTGCATTTTTGCATGCGATGCATTAGCCATTCTTAACATGAACAAGGACATGCATGTTTGCTAACTAGTTTACTGTTTTGGCACGGAGTACGATGTAAGTATTTATGTTTTAGCATCCCGCATGCGTGTGAGTGTTGCCATGACAGTATGCTTACCATGTGGCTAGGTGCTTATGTGAGATAAACTGCTTGAATGCCTGTGGGTGAAGGTTGGATTGTTTGAGTTGGAAAAACTCATTGAAATCCATGTTTTAGCCTACTCACGAGTAGCAAATTCCAAAGTGTTTTCAAAACAAACGGATATGCAATGTTTATTTCCAAATTAGACAATCTAGTCTATACTTGTTTGCTGTGCGCATAACATAGTAATTCTAGGCTAATAAATGGAATAAGAACACATAACATTTTCAAAAACGGATATCACGGTTAGTAGAGACCGGTCTTCGGACTGGGCGAAAGGGGGTGCTCATAGCTGACCTTCCCCGATCGTACCCAAGTTCCCGAGCCGAGACAACTCCGGTGATGACGGACATGTGACCTTCGGCACCGAGTCAGGGTTTCCTAAATTCTCCCATTTTAAAATATTTAGGTGGCGACTCTGTATCTGGCAAAGCAGTCCATGTTTGGCACTACTTTTTCAAAAAATCTGTTTCTCAAAACAAATTGCCAGATTTGGACTCTTTGGTTCAGATTAAGAACCGCAACAACTAATCGAGTCCAAACTGTAGCGAGGTCCCCCGCGGACGTTGTTACAATATGCATGCCTCGATCCTCGTGCCACCAATCACGCATACCGAGGCATGATGGCCGAGGAGTCGAATTGCACAACTCAATATGGAATGAATGCACATGAAAATACAACAAGACCTAACTCCATCATGGATGATCCGGAGTGTCGGTGACTGGGAAATTGGGACACATTCCGTCACTCGGAGTACGAAATGCGCCTCGTTTCCCGTATCCGGGGCTAACGCCTATCCCGAACACGATGCAATATGCATGATATGCATGAAATGCAACTAAGATACTATCCTAATATACATAATGTCATGGAATGGCATACACAATGCAATAATGGGCTTACACCAACATGAGAGAGCCTCAGCCACACTCACATAAGAGGCCAATGGATGAAAATAAAGTGCCTCGAAATGCGTGCATACGGGCACGCAAACCGAGGCAATGGCATATGCAATGCAATATGGCTAAAATGGCATATAGAATGCAACATGGACTTATACTAACATGAGAGAGCCTCAGCCACACTCACATAAGAGGCTGATGGATGAAAATGAAGTGCCTCGAAATGCGTGCACACGGGCACGCAAACCAAGGCAATGGCATACGCAATGCAATATGGCTAAAATGGCATATAGAATGCAACATGGACTTATACTAACATGAGAGAGCCTCAGCCACACTCGCATAAGAGGCCGATGGATGAAAATGAAGTGCCTCGAAATGCGTACACACGGGCACGCAAACCGAGGCAATGGCATATGCAATGCGATATGGCTAAAATGGCATACAGAATGCAACATGGACTTATACTAACATGAGAGAGCCTCAGCCACACTCACATAAGAGGCCGATCGATGAAAATGAAGTGCCTGGAAATGCGTGCACACGGACACGTAAACCGAGGCAATGGCATACGCAATGCAATATGGCTAAAATGGCATATAGAATGCAACATGGACTTATACTAACATGAGAGAGCCTCATCCACACTCACATAAGAGGCCGATGGATGAAAATGAAGTACCTCGAAATGCGTGCACACGGGCACGCAAATCGAGAAAATGGCATACGCAATGCAATATCATGGAAAATGATATGCAACCATGCTAATGGAATTTCAGCACTAAAATGTGGGGGAAAACAGCCCCGAAATGAGGCGAAAGTACACCTGATGCATGGAATAGTCCCGAAACATGAATTTTGGCACCCGAAATGGCCTATAGCTATACCAAACATGCATAATTGGTACATGGAATGTACAGACAGAAGCAAGGCAGCCCCAAAATAACCATTTTTACAGTTCAAAGCATGGCCAAACAGTAAACAAAAACAGGGCAAGACTAGCATGCAAGAAATGGCCCTAAAAGCAAGATAAAGAAGCAACTCACAGCTGCTGTCCCCAAACAGATTAGGGCCCTTCAACAAAGTTGAAGAGGGGCCCAAAATATGATCTTTTACATTTCTGAAAATAGTCCAAAAACAAACATAGGTATGGCTAAGCTTTCATGCAAGAAAATGAGCCAAAAGATGGCCAAAAGAGTAAGTGGTAGATGCAAAACCCAAACAGAAAAAGACTCTTCTACAACACTGAAGAGGAACCAAAAAAAATTCACTTTACAGTTGAGGGTCGGACCCAAAACAGTATGCAAATATGTCAAAAATGCTATGCAGAATGAGGTCCAAAAGAGAGATATAACATGAAGTGTATAAAAGATGCCTCAAATCATAAAAGGCCCTGAATGAAACATGAACAATGGGCCAAAATAAGACCTTTTCTAGCTCTGTAAAATGACCAAAAACAGAAGCACAAGGGGCTGCCAAGTCATGCAAAAATGGGGATTAAAAGAGAGATACAACACAAAGTATAGGAAGGGTGCCTCAAACAGTGAAGGACCCTCAATGAAAAATGATGGTATGGCCAAAATAAGACCTTTTCTAGATCTGAAAATCGTCCAAAAATGGAAGCATAACAGGCTGCCAAGTCATGCAAAAATGGGGACTAAATATGGATATAATGACAAGTGGTACATGGATGTCCCAAACAGTGATTATCCCTTCTTCAATGTTGAAGAGGGGCTCAAAATAAGCCTACTTACAATTTATATCATGCTCCAAAACAGATCACACACAAGCTAAAAATATCATGCAAGAAAATGACATTCAAGGAGGATATTGAAGAAAGTGTATCAAGAGGGCCTCAAACAGGGTTGATCCCTTAAGCAAAAGTGAAAAGGATCTCAAAAGAAGGCCACTTTCAGTTAGGGCCGGAGCTCAAAACAGTAAGCGTGCATGGCTTACAAAGGATACAAGGAATGGACTAAGAAATGGGAAAATGAAACTCACCCTTGAAGACAAGTCTTTAGCAACTCTTGGCTTGAGTTTGTAGCACCCTTAGGCCTTGGAGAACACCTTCAAACTTCTGGAATGGAGGATGGAAGGGTGGGGGTTGGTGGTGTAGAAGAAATGGTGGTGTAGGACTTGGAAGTTTTTGCTTGAAAGAGATAGATGGAGGGAGCTTTTTGTATGCAACCTTGAAGGTGGTTTTTTCTAACCCCTTAATGCAATGCTGCCTGCTGGTTATATGGACAAAAGAGAGGGAGCAAAGGGAGGGAAAGAGTGGGGGAAAAGGAGGCAAGTTTTCCCCCACAAAATATCCCCCGGATTGAGATATTTTCTGGGGGATACAGCTATACAGCTGTAAAGTGTGTATTGCAAGGAACATGGCCGGCCAGGTTTTGGAGCTGCAGGTGGCCGGCCGGCCACCCTCCCTAGCCGGCCGGCTAGGGGTCAAAAAGGTCAAGTTGATTTTCTGGCCGGCCATCACAAAAAGGTGTCCTCCTAGGTGCTCTCAACACAACCCTGTGGTTCAAAATTGGCAACTGTAAAACATGAGGGACAACAAGCCATTTCTAGGGGGGGTCAAAAGGGTCAAGCAACATTAGTGGCCGACCACCAACTTTTAGGGTCCTCCCATGTGTGTACATCACAAATATGTGGTTAAAAGTTCAAGAACGTGGCCCAAGGGTGTTCAACATTGGCCCGGAAGTGAGAAAAACAGGCGTCGGAGGGCGCCGGAGGAATATAACTGGTTGCTACAACAATTACTCGCCTCCCACCCTTCTACGGCCTTCCTGATGATAAAACAGAGGTACCTGCCAAAAATAAACGAAAACCGATGCAAAACGAAAGCTCGGGGGCCAAAACGCGCAGTTCGGGGCCCCGAAAACTGCCTGTTAAGCACCGAAAGTAGTATTCGATCACGAAGTGGGTCTCTCAGACTCCAGTGTCCCTCAAAAGGGAGTAAACAGGATGTATGCCAAAAATCAGAGCGAACAGAGATGGTTAGGCGGTCTCGAACCGAGGCACACGGCCAACGGTCCCGAAAAATCGGAAACCGGGCTCCGAAATGGGCAAAATGGCCTACGGCCACAAAAAGTAGCCCACGGCCACTGAGAGATGGTCTACGGGGCCTCTCCCTCCCCTCAGGAAAAGAAACAAAGAAAATCGAGTCTGGTTCGCAAATCGAGGCAAGGCACAAAAGAGGGTTCGGAAGTCCGGAGGCAGGGCTCGCAGACGCGACTCTAAGACTTCTGAACAAGCACAACATGCAATATCACCGAGTGCTCAACTGGTGACGTCTGAGTCTCAAGGTCGGTCAAAAATGGGGTGTCTACACAAACGAATTTCAAATGTGCTCGAAGAGCCGAAGATGGATCATTCCGCAAATCAATGAAGATCGGCAAGAATGCCAAATCCCAGAAGGAAGGAAAGAAGAAAGTATTGCTGAAGGATAACTGAGTTCCTATCCACAACACTAGGAGCAAATTTAGCCCCCCCCCATTGGGTGGACTCCTGCATCGTCAGCAAATAACTTTCGTTCTCCTGGGTTCAGATGACTTCAGGATCTCAAAATCATTTGACATGGACAAAGCTACACCTTTACCCTTGAGAGGCTCGCTGGGCCGAAAACCCGGAAGGGCGACCCAGGCAAAAATTAGAGCAAGAAAAGAAGGAAAAGAACAAAAAAAAATGACTGAAGAAAATGCAAAAAATGAAGAAAAAATTGAATTGAAAAAGAAAGAAAAAAGAAAAGAAAGAACAAAATTGGAAAGAAAAGAAAAACAGAGCTCGCAAGGTTGAAAACCCGAAAGGGCGGCCTTGGCAAAAGTTAGAGCGCAAAAGGAGAGGTTAATACCCGAATGTACCTTAACCCCGAACTACGTAAGGCTTGATTCCCATCTTTGGGATACGTAGGCAACTTCATTCTGAAGTCCAGCCGTAAAACACTTCAAATTGATTGTGCCCACGTAATGGTTTTGATCATCTTCGCTTTCTCTGTATCCGAGAATTTGGTTGTATTCGTCACTCTGAGGATTGACTACAATGCGCTGCGGGACCATTCAAACAAGGGGCAACTTTCCGTTGCCATTCAATGCGCTGCAGTGCCGTTCAAACAAGGGGCGACTGTCCGTTGCCATGCAGCTCCCCTCAAGCAAGGGGCAATTTTCCTTCGAATCTGAGGTTGTGCATCTCGAGAGTGGGTTCTATGCTTGTTGAGCAGTGGTCGTTTGAAAAAACAGTTTTTGAGAATTTTTACTAAGGTTGACTGATCTTCTCTCGAAAACTATTCTATTTTTCCAAAACTGGACCTTTTTCTTGGACCCAAAAAAGGAAAATTTTCAGTGCTCATAACCTAATTTTCATGATTTTGAATCAGAAAATCGAACAAGCGTGTTAATCTAACTCTCATTTTGGTTAAAATTGTTTTAGTAGAAAGCCAAAAACAAAAAATGGTCAAGATGATGAACTAGGGGCACAGTTGAGTCAGGTGTTCTGTCTTTTCCCCATTGTCAACATACATGCCAGAAAAGGCGCCATACTTGCCAAAAAGGGCACTCTCCCTGCCAGAAAAGGCACAACTGAAGGCGACAACAAAAGGGCTGAAAGCTCTCTCATCCTCCAAGCAGCGAGATATCAAGCCAAGTGTGAAGCACAAGATTGGAATGGATCAAGATACTCCATTCCCTCATCCGGCGCATTAACAGATGTCACCGGAGGAAATGGCCGCGAACTGATTATGTTGGGCAAGAGCCCGCAACTTTCTGTTTATCAATCAACCACCCAGGGGAGGGATAAAAAATGAGAGATTGAAGAATAGAGAGATGCGCGCTGAGAGAAAAAGTGAGGAAGAGGCTTTTTCAGAAAAAACAGAGCCTGAGGGCCGAGTGATGTGAGAATCACAAATAAGAAAATGGTGGGAAATAATACCCGGAGAAACTGGCTTCTCGTGCACCAAGAGGTCTCTTGTGTTTGTAACACAGTTGAGTGTTGTGTTCGTGTGTTTTGTTTGTCTCGATTCTTGTTTTGAGTCGTTTAAGTGTCAATAGATGTGTTTAGGTTGTTCTACCTTTGTTTTCCATTGTTGAGTCGTTTTGGCTGTGGTCAGTTGTAGGCTCAATACCCGGTTGAGAACTCTTTTCTCATTTCAATTTCAAAAATCGTTTTGTGCTCAGAGTGCCGTGTCGTTCTCTACATTTGTGCAAATCAGGATTGGTTCTTTCATAAAGTCGCGGGATTCAACCCAGGTCATGTGAAATCGGTAAAACCAGGACCCATCTGAAGCTATGAAAGTTCCGGGCTACAAAGTAAAAGAAAAGAGGAAAAATGTCGGGCATCCGAGATTGTTTCAACTTCGGCAAGTTTCGTCATTGCATCCTGTATGTTCAGAATGAGCAGTATCTTGTATGAGCTGTGTGCCGAATAAACAAAATATTGTGTTATGGGCTGTGAGTTCAGAATGAGTTGTGTTCTGAACGGACCGTGTGTTCAGAATCAACGGTGTCCTGCGTGAGCCGTATGTTCCAAAATAAGTAGAATATTGTGTTTTGAGCTGCGTGTTCAGAATAAGCAGTATGCCGATACGAGCTGTGTGTTCAAAGTGAACAAAATACTGTGTTGACTGTTTCACTATTTCAAGCCAGAATGGTGATCAGAAGTGCTCTCCCTAAGTACCATTCCCCGTGAGAGTAAAACGGTTTACCGCCACTCACTCCATAAGGTGTTTTCTAAAGTGCCGCTTTGTTTGTTTATTGCATTCCTTAAACATCACGCTCCGCATTGCTTGCAACATGCATCGTATCATCACACTTATTGCATTTATTTGCATCTTGTGTTATCTCTTATTGTTTATCCTTTTACGCTGAGCACCGTTTAGGATCGTCGTCCCTCGGGACTCAACTTAGGTTGCGTGGAACACGCTCCCGAGTTGTTTACCACTTTTCACGATTTCAGTGTGGTTAGAGTGTTCTTTTCCTCATACGATTTCAACGTGTTTGGATTTTATCTCAGGTTACGTTGTGCGCGCACTTGAGTGGTTGTTTTCAGACCTCTTCTCACGTTTCAACGTGGTTAGAGTGTTCTTTTCCTCACACGATTTCAGCGTGTTTGGATTTTATCTCAGGTTGCGTTGTATGCGCACTTGAGCGGTTGTTTTCGAACCTCTTCTCACGATTTCAGCGTGGTTAGAGTATTCTTTTCCTCACACGATTTCAGCGTGTTTGGATTTGATCTCATGTTGCGTTGTGCGCGCACTTGAGCGGTTGTTTTTGGACCTCTTCTCACGTTTCAGCGTGGTTAGAGTGTTCTTTTCCTCACACGATTTCAGCGTGTTTGGATTTTATCTCAGGTTGCGTTGTAGACGCGCTGTGCGGGTTGTTTTTGGACCGCCTCTCACGATTTCAGCGTGGTTAGAGTGTTCTTTTCCTCACACGATTTCAGCGTGTTTGGATTTTATCTCAGGTTGCGTTGTGCGCGCACTTCAGCGGTTGTTTTCGGACCTCTTCTCACGTTTCAGCGTGGTTAGAGTGTTCTTTTCCTCACATGATTTTAGTGTGTTTGGATTTTATCTCAGGTTGTGTTGTGCGCGCACTTGAGCGGTTGTTTTCGGACCTCTTCTCACGATTTCAGCGTGGTTAGAGTGTTCTTTTCCTCACACAATTTCAGCGTGTTTGGATTTTATCTCAGGTTACGTTGTATGCGCACTTGAGCAGTTGTTTTCGGACCTCTTATCACGATTTCAGCATGGTTAGAGTGTTCTTTTCCTCACACGATTTCAGCGTGTTTGGATTTTATCTCAGGTTGCGTTGTGCGCGCACTTGAGTGGTTGTTTTCGGACTTCTTCTCACGATTTCAGCGTGGTTAGAGTGTTCTTTTCCTCACACGATTTCAGCGTGTTTGGATTTTATCCCAGGTTGCGTTGTAGACGCGCTGGGCGGGTTGTTTTTGGACTTCCTCTCACGATTTCAGCGTGGTTTAAGTGTCCCGTTCCTCACACGATTTCAGCGTGTTTGGATTTTATCTCTGGTTGCGTTGTGTGCGCACTTGAGCAATTGTTTCCGGACCTCTTCTCACGATTTCAGCATGGTTAGAGTGTTCTTTTCCTCACACGATTTCAGCATGTTTGGAATTTATCTTAGGTTGCATGGAACGCGCTCCTGATTGATTTTCTTTGTTCTTCCTGCACTCACGAGTCCAGCGTGGTTGGCGTGTGTTCACCCTTTGCATCTATTGCATCACATCTATTACATCGTATCTATTTTACTGTCTGGTCTAAGAGACCTTAAATCCTCCGGTCTAAGGAGACCTTAAATCCTGCATCTTTATTCGCGTTGTCTTGTGCACTCCCGGGTCTAGGAGACCTTAAATCCTCTAAAGGTGCAATTCCTTTGGTGTTTGTCATGCCCGAACGACTTCCAGTGGTCTGGTATAGCCACCTGCCTGTGTTAGCAGTGAGTTCCTAGGAGATCAACTGAGACGATGGAAACTAGAGTTCGAATGGCTCTTGCCTAGAACACAAAGGTTCAGGATTTCCGAGACTAAAGTCTGGTTTAAATACCCAGGGGTATATACTCGGCTTGAAATTTGTATGGCAGCCCCATAGATTGAGATAGCATATGTATGCGCCTCAATTTTGGATACCGAATCAACCTAGTTTGTCACCTTGTTGGAGAATAGGGAAAGCTGCAACCATAGTCAGGGAGAAAAGTAGTACCTGCAGTTCGACCAAGGAGAAGCGAAAGATCCCCAGCGGCATGAGGTAAGTCATTGCCAATGGTCCCCGTAAGGTACCTTCACCTCTTAGCTATTACATTGCATTTTAGCCACTACATTACAGTGCATCGCATAAATCCTCAATTTTTAAACCGGCTTCGCGTAGCGTATAAGTCCAATCATCAAAATCTTCCCGCATATCATTTTATCCTACCCCTGAACTACGCTGGTTTGATTCCTTACAAAGGGATACGTAGGCAGCCTGCGGGCGCAACCATTTATTTTTCTGTACTTCACCTGTTTGTCTAAGTCTTCGGCCTTGTCAAAAATGGGTCGTCTTTGGGGCTTTGACATTCACTCCCGTCACTTATGACTTCCAAGTTCTGTCAAAGAGGGGCAACTGTAGACACCCCATTTTGACCGACCTTAAGACTCAGACGTCACTGATTAAGCGCTCGGTGATATTGCATATCGTGCTTGTTCAGAAGTTTCAGAGTCTCTGCTGCGAGCCTTGCCTCCAGACTTCCGGACTCTTTCGTGCCTTGCCTCGGTTTGCGAACCAGGCTCTGTTTTCTCTATTTTCTCTCCCCGAAGGGAGAGAGAGGTCTCATAGATCATCTCTCAGTGGCCGTAGGCTACGTTTCGTGGTCGTAGGCCATTTTTCCCATTTGGAGCCCGGTTTTCGATTTTTCGGAGCCGACGGCCGTGTGCCTCTGTTCAGGACCGCCTAACCACCTCCGTTTGCTTCAGTTTTTGGCACACACCTTGTTTCCTCCCTTTTGAGAAACACTGTGGCCCGAGAGACCAACTTCGTGGTCGAACGCCACCTCCGGTGCTTAACAACCAGTTTTCGGGGCCCCCAGGCCGCATGTTTCGGTCCTCGAACTTTCGCTTTGCATCCGTTTTGGTTCATTTTTGGTGGAGACCTTATTTTCATTGTTAGGAAGCTTGTAGGAGGGTGGGAGGCCAGCAATTGTTCTGAAAAGCCAGCTTTATTTCTTCATCGCTCTCCGTCGCCCGTTTTCCTCACTAAAAAGCTAATGTTGACTACCCCGGGGCCACTTTCTTTAGCCCTAAACCCCATATTTGTGTTGTGCACACCTGGGAGGCCACCAATATGTATAGGCCGGCCAGTAATTGTCCTTGACCCTTTCGAACCCCTCTAAAAAGTTGGCTTTTCTATCTCCTGGTTCACATTTTCTGGATTTTGACCACATAGTTGTGTTGTGCACACATGGGAAGCCACCTTTTTGAGGTGGCCGGCCAGCAATTTTCATTGACCCTTTTGACCCCTGGACGGCCAACCACCTGAACCTTTTGAACCTAGCCGGCCAGAATCCTCTCTCCAAATGCCTTCCAGTTATACCCTCTGTTTTCCCCCAGATTTTGTATCCGGTGGGCTGCCTTTTGGGGCAGAAATTTGAATTTGTTTTTCCCCCCCTTTCCTTGGCCTCTCTCCCTTTTTAAAACCAGCACTCTCCTTCATTTCTAAGGGTTACAAAAAATTGTTTAGGGCCATTGCATACAATCATCCCTCTCCCTCTCTTCCAAGCCTTAAAACACCCTTGGTTCTTAGCCATTTACACACCAACCCATAGCACAAGGCCTCCATCCTCCATTCCAGCATTTTGGGACTGTTTTGAAGGGGTTGAGAGCTCAGAAATTTGGTCCAAGAGCTGCTGAAGTTTGGTCTTCAAGGGTAAGTCTTCTTCTCCTCTTTTCTTGTCTTATTTTGATCTATATCTAAGCCATATTTGCTAGAATTTTTGGGCTCCAACCCAAACTGGAAATGGTCTTATTTTGAGCTTATCTTCATGTTTGATCAAGGGTTTTTCTCTGTTTGAAGCCACCTGCTACCCCTTTCCCTTTATCCCTCTTTTATGGCTATTTCTTGCATGATGTGTTAGCCCTGCTTGTAAGCATTTCTGGGCTTCGAGCCAAACTATAAAGTGCTTCATTTTGAGCCCCTCTTCAACTTTGTTGAAGGGATCTTCACTTTTTGAGGCCAGATACTGCCTCTTGCTTTCTATCTCTCTTTTAGGGCCTTTTTTACATCATATTGTAGCCCTACTTATGAGCTGTTTTGGACTTGGTCATAAACTGTAAAGTGCTTCATTTTGAGCCCCTCTTCAACTTTTTTGAAGGGCTCTTCACTGTTTGGGGCCATCTTCTGTCCCTTGTCTCTATTCTCTCTTTTAGGGCCATTTTTGCATGATAGATTAGCCCTATTTATGTTCATTTTTGAGACTTGTTATAAACTGGAAAAAGGCTTTTTTTGAAATCATCTTCATATTTTATTAAGGGAATTATTTTATTTGAGGTCACATGCTTCCTTGTATGCTTGATTGTCCCTTGTTTTGAGCCTTACACCTAAGCCCCAATTTCATGCTTTGTTTGGACTTCTAGCCACTGAAATCCAGTGGATTTTTAGTGGCTAGAACACTATTTTGAGAGCCAAGATTAGAGGGGGGTGACCCCCTCTCTCCTTCTCTTGTTTGGTGGCCTTTTTGGCCTTCCAAAGAGACCCTACCTTGCATGCTTCGAAGTCACTTTCCAAGGTCAATTTGGTGAGTTTTAGGACTACCATATTTGATTTTCATAGTTGTTTATGCCATGCTAAATGTCTACCTTGCATGTGCTTAATAACTCCTTACATGGCCCTCCAAAGTAACTCATTATTTTTGCATACCATGGTTGCATATCAGTGGTTATTTGGGCCTATTTTCACATGATTTATTCACTGATTTTTTCTAGTTTGGTGAGATTACATTTGCTTCATATACTTGCCATGTAAACCATGATTGCAAATCAAGATTGCATGCTATTTTGTCCACCATGCTAGCATCTTTTGGCCATACTTTGAACTAGAAATGTTCATGTTTTGGGACTGCCTTGGCTCTGTCTTCATGCTTCATGATCAAATAATGCATGCTTTGTATAGCTGTGAGTCATTCCGTGTGCCTAGTTTCAAGTTTCGGGTTTCATCTTATGCATCGGGTGCCATTTTTTCATGTTTCGGGGCTATTTAGCATCATATTTCAGTGCTGGAATTTGTGAGTTTGCATGCCATCTTGCATCCCTTGCCATGCCTTGTTAGAGTTACATGTTATGCCTTAGGTTCGGTCCTCGGTTTGCGTGCATGCGTGCATGCATTTTGAGAGTCTCATTTTCACCTAATGGCTACTGATGTGAGTGTGGCTGAGGTTTGCTCATGTTAGTGTAAGTCCATTATGTATTGTGTATGCCATTTCATTTCATAGCATTGTGTATGCTAGGTTGTATGTTAGAGCATTGTGTATGCCTCGTTACATCGTGCATTGTGTATGCCATTTCATAGCATTGCGTATGCTAGGTTGCATGTTAGGATTGCATTCATGCATGTCATGCATATTGCATTGTTCTTGGGATAGGAGTTAGCCCAAGTACGGGAAACGAGGGACGTTTCGTACTCCGAATGACGGAACGTGTCTCAGATCCCAGTCGCCGACACTCCGAATTATCCATGATGGAGTCTAGGCCTTGTTGTGTCCATATGTGCATGTAAAAATAAATTGATGTATATTATTGATTGATATATATTGATTGATGTATTGATATTTTTTGTCTATTACAAATGGTTCCTTATATAGATGTAGGTGTAGTGGATGGTGTGTAGTGGATGGTGATAGTGGTGTAGTGGGTTAGGTTTAGTGGAGTAGGTGAGGTGGTAGTGGTGTAGTGGGTTAGGTTTAGTGGAGTAGGTGAGGTGGTAGTGGTGGTAGGTGATGGTAAATTCTAACAGCCCCCCGCAAACTCAAGGAGGATAGAAACTAACCAACTTGAGTTTGAAGAGAGGAACAAAACAAGAAAATACATAAAAATAAAGAGGATAGGAGACACGGTATGGTCGTGTCAGACCGTTGGTGAAGACACTGAAAGGTGGTGTCATAACGTTGTAGAGGACACTGTATGGTGGTGTCATAACGTTGTAGATGACACTGTATGGGGGTGTCATAACGTGGTAGAGGACACTGTATGGCGGTGTCAGACCGATGTAGAAGACAGTTTATGGGGTCATGTCGGACCGTGGTAGAAGACAGTTTATGGGGTCATGTCGGACCGTTGTAGCAGACAATTTTGTGACAGTTGTTGTGACAGTTTACGGAGTCTTGCTGGACCCTTGTAGAAACTAACCGGAATCAATGTCGGGACAGTTTACAGAGTCTTGTCGGACCCTTGTAGAAACTAACCGGAATCTAAGTCAGGACAGTTTACAGAGTCTTGTCGGACCCATGAAGTAGCTAACCGGAATCAATGTCGGGACAGTTTACAGAGTCTTGTCGGACCCCTAAAAAGTCGCACCCTCAAAAGGTGTGCCCAATCTGTTAAAAGGCGTGCCCTCAAAAAGCGTGCCCAATCCATAAAAAGGCGTGCCATCAAAAGGCGTGCCATCAAAAGACGTGCCATCAAAAGGCGCGCCCATTTTGTCTTCGAGCGCCGAGCGGCGCATGATGCGCGTGTCTGCCTCTTCGTCAGGGTCTTTATAAACTGAGGCGGAGGCGGTGCTTGAGGCAGAAGCGAAGACAAAAAAAACTTTGTGAAAAACTTCTGAAAAAACTCTTCATTTTCTGAGAGAGATATTCGTTTTCTGAGAGATTGTCTCTAAGAGCTGCAAATCTTGAAACACTCTGTAACCAACCCTTCTCTGAAAAACTCAGCAACCCATAACATGGCCTCTTCTTCCCGTCCAGCTAACCAGAACATGGCCTCCTCTTCCCGTGGGCTGCTTACGCTCTTTCCAGAACTGAATGAGTCCACAAGAGAAATAACTGGTGTGGTGGCCAGTGAAACTCAACCAAACACCTCTGTGTTTGCTCCGTTGAACTTTCCGATGCGGTCGGTGGAGCAAAAAATGGCGGTGCAAACTGATATTGAGGCCAATCAGTATACTCTGAAGTCATGCGTGGAAACCATGACTGCGGTCACAAATTTGTCGCACCGGCTGCAGAGCAGGACAAATGAGGTGCAACAATTAAACTCCCAGCTGGCTCTGCTCCAACGCATGTATAAGGATGCGCGAGCAGAGATTAGTGTGCTAAAGGCGGAAAATAAGGAGCTGAAGCGGAAGGCCACCGTTATGTTCCGATTTGGAGGGCCGCCATATGCTGCAGTGGAGGAGCAGGGAGTTGGCAACTTGCTTGGTGGTCTAGGAAGCATGGAGGCAACACCGTCAAGGGCCGCTCAGGACGGAGGCAAGAAGAAGAGACCGGCGGCAGAGTAGAAAAGGGAAAATCCCGCCTGTGGATGTGGTTGTTTGGTTTGTTTTTTTTTTTTTTTTTTTGGTTTTTTTTTTTTTGTTTTTGTGTAAGATTGTGATCGGGGTGGATCCCTGAGATGAATAAAATATGGGTGGTTGTGCAAATTTGTAAATTGTGTTGGTTTTTTTTTTTTTTTTTTTTTAATATTTCAACCCACTCTTTCACCCCGTGCTTTGAGCAGTGATTGATTTTTTATTTTATTTTCCTCTTCTTTTTTAAAAACAAACATCATCATCTCATTTTTTAAACCCACTCTCTACGCACTAACATCTTACTATTCTTTCTTTCTTCTGTTTTTTATTTTTCTTTCCCTTTCACATGCCCCAAGATATTTCCCTTTAAAAAAAAATAAATAAATAAATAAATTCCATACGCCCTAACATATTATTATTATTTCTTTTTTTTGTTTTTGCTTTTTTCGTTCACTTTCTTTTTACCCTTTTTTTTTTCAGAAAAGCCAGAGCATTATTTGGTTTGTGGGTCTATGAACAATACAGATGCCATGCGTTGCCATAAAGCAGTTATTATATTGTTTAATCTCCTCAAATACTTTACAATAGGCCAAGGAGGACCAACACAGAATTGGGAGAGTGGGGATGCTTTCAACAGAATAAAAAAAAGAAAAGTTTGTGCAGATTTCTTTTCAAAGAAGATGGAATAAAATAATAAAAAAAAAAGAAAAAGAAAGTTAAGTGGGTTTTCAAGGTCCTGATTTACAGCTCACAGCTCACAAGCACTGGGCGGGCACCAGAATGCTCACAAGAGAGAGAGGACAATGGCAAAGCGGGCAATGTGGCTTGGAGTTTTGTCTGATAGGTATGCCAGCTTGGCATCTCTGCCACTTCACGGTTCTGCATTTCGGTCCCTTGGGATGGAGGCTCATGCCTCAATGCACCAAAGAATGTTGCCATCATCTGCAAGGCCTCCTTTGCCCGAGGCAAGAGGTGGAGCAAGGTTCGAACAAGGCTATTTCGGGTTGCCAGTATTTGTGGAAGATGACGATGCAGAGCTGTTTGGCCCGTGAGTTTTCGCCAAATTGGTGATGGAGTTACTGGTAATATGGGTTTCAACTCAGGACAAAGTTCAAACATAAATTTTGTAGCTGTGGCTCCAGCATCTCAGCCGAGGATGAAATAGCGGGTATGGATCTGACCCGACATGGTGGGTTTGCATATGTGTATCAGTATCATGATGAAGATGAGTCAAGGAGCAGCAGCTGGAGCGAAGGGGAAGAAGAAGGGAGCGATGTTCGTGATCGACTGTGCGAAGCCGGTGGAGGATAAGATCATGGAGATTGCATCACTGGAAAAGTTTCTCCAGGAAAGAATCAAGATCGGCGGGTCAGAGGGAAGAGAGTTGGAAGATGCAGGAAACTGAAGGTATGTGTAAAGGTCCGGCGGGCGGCCAAGGCGAGGCTGCCGCCCGCCGGTGAAGCAGAATTATTCGATTCTAAACCAGCTCTGATACCATGTAAAAATAAATTGATGTATATTATTGATTGATATATATTGATTGATGTATTGATATTTTTTGTCTATTACAAATGGTTCCTTATATAGATGTAGGTGTAGTGGATGGTGTGTAGTGGATGGTGATAGTGGTGTAGTGGGTTAGGTTTAGTGGAGTAGGTGAGGTGGTAGTGGTGTAGTGGGTTAGGTTTAGTGGAGTAGGTGAGGTGGTAGTGGTGGTAGGTGATGGTAAATTCTAACAGTGCATTCATTTCATATTGAGTCATGCAATTCGACTTCTCGGCCATCATGCATCGAGATGCGTGATTGGTGGCACGAGGATCGAGGACTACACTTCCTGAAGAGTAGTCATGCTTACATATGTGAAAATACTTTGCCATGCCCCTTTGTTGCTCTCTATTGTAGCAAATTAGAAATCAGCAACCTTCCGGAGCCTGGCACGCATCGCAAGAATAATTGCAAACAGAGGCAAACCGGGGCATCGCAAGGGATTCTCCGCACAAGGCAACCCGAGCATGCATCATTCATCATTTGGAACAGAGCTGAGGTGGTCCATGGATTTGCGTGCCAATTTACTGCTTTTCTAGATTAATTTGTTAATTAATTAGATTCTGTATTTATTCGGGACTGTATTATTTATTCATTTGGGACTGTATTATTTATTCGGACCCTCTGCACGAGGGCCATGTTGTAATAAGTGTGCGTGTGTGTGATGTATGTCTTCCAACCCCACGTCTTTCTCCCTTTTATTTATCAGCTTATGATGGTTAGATTAGGGCATGTTTCAATTGGCATATAGTATGATAGCATGTTTGCATTCATTCATCTGTCTTGCATGCACCGGGCTCGGCGCATCATACTAACTGCATTTGTATCTCAATTCCAAGTTGAATACATGTTAGTTGTAGCATTTCACGTGCCATCTTTAGAATAACCGAGCCTATCTTAGTTGCATTTTGCATGTGTTGCATTAGGCATTTCTGTATAGTTAGGATCATGCATGGATTTCTAACATAGCTTTTGTTTTGGCTTGGAGTACTCGGTAAGTTTTATGCTTTAGCATCCTTGTATGCGTGTGAATGACTGCCATGATAGCATGCTTACCATGAGGCTATATGCTTATGTGACATAACTGCCTGAATGCCTGTGGGTGAAGGTTGGATTATTTGAATTGGGATAAATGCATTGATTGTGAGTTTTAAGCCCACTAGATAGTGGCAAAATCATGTTTTTCTAAGCCCACCTGAGGGTGGCAAATCCACATTTTAGCCTACTTGCGAGTAGCAAACCGTTTTCAAAACAAACATGAGATGTTTCGTTCCAATTCAGGCGATCCAGTCTATACTTGTATGCTGTGCGCATCACATAGTAAATCTAGGCTAATAACCGGAATAAGAAAGCATAAAGTTTTCAAAACTAGATATCATGGTTAGTAGAGGCCGATTTTTGATCGGGCGAGCGGGGGTGCTCACGAAGTGACCTTCCCCAATCGTACCCAAGTTCCCGAGCTGAGGCAACTTTGGTGATGACGGACACGTGGCCTTAGGTAACGAGTCAGGGTTTCCTAAATTTCCCAAAAATAAAATATTTAGGTGGCGACTCTGTATCTGGCAAAGCAGTCCATGTTTGGCACTTCTTTCAAAAAAATCTGTTTTCTCAAAACGATTTGCCGGATTTGGACTCTTTGGTTCAGATTAAGAACCGTGACATTTGAGAGTCCGAACTTGTAGTGAGCCCAAATGAACAGAACGGGACTCATCCTCCCGGGGCGTTCGGGGACGTCTACAGGAGGACTTAGCCAACTTCTAGACTTGTTAGTTAAATGACGAAATTAACCCTTAAGTATATATATATATAATTTATTTGGGTATATTACACTTACCTCCCCTGAGGTTTCTAACAAATACAGAGACCTTCCATGTAGTTTCAATAATTACAATAACCTCCCTACTTTATCTGACAATGTCAAGATTCTCCCATTTTTTGACTGTCATTTACACACTTCACAGAATATGCTGATGTCATCAAAGCTAAACACTAAAATGCCTAAAATGCCCTTAGGTGTCCTCAACCCATCTATATATACCAATACCAAATATTGGCTCGTCGTCCACCCGAACGTCTGGAACAGTGCTCCTTGTTTTCTTTTTCTTTTCTTTTTTTTTTTTACAATTGCAACCTTTTACTTAAAAACACAATAACAAGTAGGCTATCCACAACTATTAAAATTTATTCTTATTTATTTATTTTATAGTAGTACTCCAATCAAAATTTTAGCTTACAATAAGGTGAACACTAGAAGCATAAACAATTAATTGGAAAAACAATAACAAAGAAACATACACTTTAAGTCAAATTTCAATTTAATCCTTCTATTCAAATTTGGTTAATGTTTTGTACGATTGATAAATGCAAAATCATTAATTTTAACTTCCAATTTAAGCAGAATAACCAAATTAAAATTAGATTTAAAGTATAAACAATCAAAATAAAATTTGAATCAAACTACGGGCATCAAAAGTATAATTAACTTATTTTTTTCGTTTGAATGCCGGCACAGATTAGTATTAAATCAATCATGTGACATAATAGTCCAACATAGACTTAATGTTTCATTTTATGCATAAGTTATTTTCAATTGACTTCACTACTGAATCCATTATAGGGTGAATTATATAAAATTGGTAAATCACTTAGAAAATATTTTTCAAAGCCATGGTGGATTCTCAACCAACTAAATCCATTTTAGAGTGAATTATATAAAATTGGTGAATCACTTAGAAAATATTTTTAAAAGCAATGGTAGATTTTCAACCCAAAATTATTCAGTTTGACATGTAATTGCATAAAAACAAAGTAGATAGAGTGTGCCATGTCTCTCTTCCCTTTTTTTCAAAAATAAAAATTTGAGAATTATTAAAACATGAAGGTAGCCACTAGAATCTATGAATTTATTGAAACAAAAAACTAAACTTGATCAAGGACCCTATATTCATCCACAGCTTTTCATCCTAAAACATCCTCAGTCATAAAGATTTACTAAACTCAAATGGTACAATAGCTAAACTTAACAGTAAAAAAGAAACATATGCTAATATATGGTATGAACATCTAGTATTTTTCTCGATCTTTTATTCCCCATCTTCTCCACCTACTATTCCATTCCGTTCAATTCCATTCGCTTGTCTCTAGCTCTGCCTAAAATCGAGTTCTGATCTATACTTAACATATTCGCAACCTCCACTATTAGGTTATCCATCAACAATTTCTCAATTTCCGTACCTATCATATCCACGCCATCCCCAGAATCGAGTCACTATATCTTCCTATCCAATACCCTCTCTGTCACGTCCTCATGCATGCTTTTCTCTTCACTTGCCAACAACTTATGCAGCTTGTAACTGATCCCATGTTTCTACCTTGTAAGGCCCACCTTCCCTGTTGGTTGCTTCACCCACGGGAGTGAGTCCACGAACCGATGGAACATTTCAAAGAGCCCAGAATTTATGCGGTCAAACAGGAGCTTTCTTCCAGACCTCAATAACGTTGTTTCATTGGAATACTTCTTCTTGACGTTGTCAAATAAACAAGGGTCCAGAGGGCAATCGAGAGAGTACCATGTTGACACGAAAATGGCAGGGTCAGCATCATCATATCTAGAGTCGATTAGCACTTCAGCTAGATAGATAGATTCCCACTCTCATCATTAAATACTTCATTGTCCTCGGAGACGTAGACAAATCCTTGGCCAACATCATTGTCACTTGGTGTGAGCATTAGTCCATCTGCATTTGCTCCAGACTCCATCTTGAGTAGCTTAAGCTGCATTGAAGGCCCTACCAGTAACAAAGAACATAAAGAGAAATTAAAGCAGAGTAGTTAAATTGTAGTTTATCATACAATGATTGATGTAGTATATGGAATTTATCGTTCAATGACCGATGTGGTATGTGGAATGGGCTTGATCTATGCTTACTAAAGGCCAAAAAAAGGTGAGATAAAAAATTGACTTAGCTTACAAAGATTCATGTACCCTAATCCAAGATAAATGGTATAAAGCTGGTGAATCATACCATTTTGGGCTAGATTCTAAGTTGCTCACACTATACTACTCATTAAAAATCAGAACGGTATCAATTCATTAACTGTTTAAGATAAATGCTAACCCATTGCACCTATAGCTTGTGTATAACTGTATGATGTCCCAATATTGCAATGAATTTTTTGTTATCATTTGTTAACATCATGGCTTTTGTATATGGGCCTAGCCAACACAACCTACAGGACAAATTAGATACAACGACCATAATTCCAACAGTTCCGACACACTAGTAAATGAATAAAAAGTTTTTGTTTGGGTTACCGTGAAGATCGGCATTGACTCTCTCAAAGCATTCTAAACCAGGTGATATTAGGTTTATATCTTCCACAAATGGGGCTTCCAAACCTAAAACCCAAGTCGGATGATCAGCCTTCTTTGAGCTTGTTGGAGATTGTGGTTCAGGTACTGGACACTGCAGCTGAACCGTCTCTTCTTCAGATGGCCCAATTTGAGGTACCTGGGACATCATAAATGAATAAGAAGAATATCTTCAAATGAAAAAAGAAACATCGTTAATTTAATTATATTCACAGGAAGTATTTTGCAAGCATTTAATGTATGTATAATGCATTTATTGATGATAATGTAAAATAGAAAGAACTATCGAACAATTAAGAATTTCCAAATAAATATTTATATTATGCACCATCAATTGTCTACAAGTTTCTAGAAAATCAATCCATTTCTAGCAAAATCAAGCCTCCCAAAAAGAAGCGAATGATGAATAGATCAAGATATAAAGCAAACTGATTCTGGTTTGGGAGAGGGCGGGGAACCAAAAAAAGTAAAAATACATAAAGTTGCGATTACACATTTGTATGTGCATACAAATGCGATTCCATACTTGTTCACTCTGTGTGGGTCCTCGTATGTCAATATCTATACAAAGACCAAACTGGGATTGACAGATTTGTTAAAACAAATTTTGGATATAATTAACAAAGTACCACAGAAACAATTACAAAAACCATAAGGGCAATGGAGAGTTTTGAATCAACTGAAAATGAAAGAAAATAAAATAAAACAGAAGATAAACAATTAGCATCAGGATAAAAATATTCTGAACTCTAAAGCTTTCTCAACAAACATTTTTTTTCCAACAAATTTTAAAATTAAAAATAAATGAACTCCTGCAATGTCTCACTTTCTGATAAATTCTATGGTGGATAAACACTTACAAAAAGTCAAACCACCAATATCATGCAATCAGCCCACTCTTGTAAGAAAGGAAACATTTGGTTTGGTTAAGATGTGGATTCAAAATGCTAACAAGGATCTACAATATAAAATACCAAGAGAAAGAAAAGATACAGTAGTTCGTTAATGAACAAATCACACTGATACTTATACTTCCTAACTCAAAATACTTCTCAAAATGTTTGTGACTCTGGATACTTTCTATATCATATACAAAATTAATGCTTTTGATCTTATGATACACGTTAACGTCAAAATATATAAAAACATAAACAAACATAAAAGTAAATCAAAATATATAAACATATGTGTAAAAAAAAATTTAATGATTAGATAGTGATATACAAAGCAGCTGTGAATGTACAAATCACACTGAAACTACTTTCCAAACTTAAACATACTTCTCAAAATATATGAAGCCAATATTGACTTATTCAATCTAATAATATAAGTTAACTACTTAGTCCATGCACAATAATCAGTGCGGGATACTCATACTTCCAAACTCAAAATACTTCTCAAAATGTTTGCCACTCTGGATACTTTCTATATCATATACTGTATCAATGCTTTTGATTTATGATACACGTTAACGTCAAAATATATAAAAAACAGAAACAAACATAAAAGTAAATCAAAATATATAAACATATGTGCAAAAAAAAATTAATGATTAGATAGTGATATGCAGAGTAGCTGTGAATTGGGCTGTGCAAAATGCCTCTCAATCTGCTAAAACCGCTCTGATCCGCATCAATCCGCACCGCTCTAACCGCTAACCGCGGTTTAAACTTTAAAATTTATAATCCGCCAACCGAACCGCTCCGCTCTGCTATAGTTAATACATACATATTTTTTAATTTCCAATGAAATATCAATGTAAAAATGAGTGTGAAAGAGATTTAAGATATGAGATTTATTACAAATTGGTGGTTATATATATGAAACATATTATGTAAAATTACTTTATGTTATATATCTAAAAAATATTATACAAATTAGTGTTATATATTATGCAAATATATGATAATTAGTTAAAATATTATTCAATCCGCCAAAAATAGCCCAAACTGCAATTTGTCAATCCGCTAATCCGCTAACCCGCTATTCGGTTTGTAATTTTACTCTCAAACCGCCCGAACCGCACCATGCACACCCCTAGCTGTGAATGTACAAATCACACTGAAACTGATTTCTAAACTTAAAAATACTTCTCAAAATGTTTGCAACTGTGTGGGACTTTCTATATAATGCGTCGTATCAATGCTTTTGACCTTATGATACACATTAACCTCAAAATATATAAAAATACAAACAAACATAAAAATAAATCAAAATATATAAACATATGTGCAAAAAATTTAATTATTAGATAGCGATATACAGAGCGGTAATGTGTTATGCTCATGCATAATATATGAAGCCAATATTGACTTATTCAATCTAATAATATAAGTTAACTACTTAGTCCATGCACAATAATCAGTGCAGGACAAAATTTGATAATTGTAGTAATTCAAAAATGATATTTGTGTTGTAGTAAGCAGGCATGGAAATTAACAAAAAGGAAGCTAGTATGTGCTTGCACTCAACAATTATATAGAATAATGTAAATGGTTGGAATGAATATATATATATATATATAAGAGCAATTATTAAATTCCAAGCAACATGAGAAAAATGTGGCATTAAATTCCAAGAAATGTAGAGAGATATAGATGCAAAGGAGGGCAAGGAAAGCATCAACTGGTAGACCTGAACTGCCCTACCCTATTAAGATAGGAGCGCGACAAGGTTAAGTGGGGTACGCTTGGGAATGGGACAAGCTGAGTTAAATTAGATTTGGAGCGAGTACAAGTTTGGAATGCAAGCTTGCTAGAGAGTATTTTAAAAATCACTATTAACTTAGTGGCTTTGCATAGATAAGATGTCAAGCAAGGACACTCCTAATTCCACAAAAGAACTGGTGGTTTTCAATTTGGCCAAGTCAATGTAGATGGGCATTATAACATGACGCAAAATGACATGAGGCAACCTCGATTGAACATAACAATAACGACACAAATAACACAAGATAATTAGATGATTACATAACCATCCATCTTAGAGGAAAATGCACTCTAGTGTGTATTATAAAAGGAAAGTTTATTATAATAGGAATCGGGAACTTTATATTTAAAATAAAATAAAAAATGTGAGAGACAGAGGAGGGTCATTCTAAGAGAGATATATATGAGGGTATATATGTGAATGAAGGATAGAGGGAGTAAAATAGTAATTTTACTTCGGGGGGAACCAGGGCCGGGGACGGGACGGGCCGGGGCTGAAAGCCTGCACCTCCAAACTTACTGCTCTCAGGGGCCACGTCGGCATTCCATTAAACCCGACCATTGGACCATTGGATTGTTCCAGGTCATCTTGGTGAAGGTCAAGCTCCTTGTAAAATCTGACATACATGATGTCACAAGAGTTGCCCTAGTCGATTAGAATTCGCTTTACCTGGCACTCTCCAATCTGGAGGGATATTACCAAGGCATCGTTATGTGGATGTTGCACCATCTCTAGGTCGCCTTTAGTAAATGACACCACTGGTCCCTAGCACTCGTCTGCCCTAAGTCTCTTCTGCCGAACCTGATACACATGTTGCAAGTGTTTTACCTTATGAGTTTCCCCATGTATCTTGTTCTCATTGACCTTCGAGTGAATCACATTGATACTCAAGGTCCGTCTGCTTGTAGTTGTGGTGCTGGTAGAGGCGGTGCTACCGGTGCCTGAGGCAGTCTCGCTTGCTCCTCCATTGTCCTTAGGAATGGCAACGGGGCGGGGCGGGGCGGGGCCGGGGATCACCCTCCCCGTCCCCGATCCCCGAAACTACAAAAATCCCCGTCCCCGGCCCCGATCCCCGACGGGGAACCCACCACTCCCCCCCACCCCCACCTCCAACGGGGATCGGGTTTCTCCGACCCTGGAAAATCTCCGTACTCATCATCATCAACATCATTCAGCAACATCATCCAAAAAAAAAAAAAAATCATCAACAAAGACATGGCAGCAACATCATCAAAAAAAATTCATCATCATCAAGGCAGCAACATCAACAAAAAAAAAAAAAAGATACAGATGATCTGTTGTTACAGATCATGTATAAACACAACAGATCTATAAAAAAAAAACGATCTATTACAGATCTGTTACCGATCATGTATAAACACAAAGATAGAGATGATCTGTTACCGATCACCATCGGTGAGATCTGTTACCGATCATGTATAAACACAAAGATAAAGATCAAAGATCGGCACGATGGGTGGAAGGAGAGGACGTCGGAGAAGCTGCTGCCAACACCATTGGTGATGGTGAGATCGGAGGGAACGACGTTGTCGTCGGAGGTCTCGGAGGAGAATGAGGTGGCCCTCGTCGGAGGAGGAGGAGGAGGAAGAGGAGTTGGCGCTCCTCGTCGGAGGAGGAGGAGGAGGGTCTGAATCTGTAGACACCTATCTATCTGCCATTGATCTTCAATCTACACAAGAGAGAGAGAAAGAGGGAGAGAGGCTGAGAGTGTGATGTGAGTGAGAGAGAGGACCTAAACAAATAATATAATATATATAGTACCCTAAACAAATAATATAATATATATATATATATATACTATAATTACTCAGCGGGGATCAGTCGGGGATTAGTCGGGCCGGGGCCGGGGCCGGGGTTGGAGAACTGATCCCCGTCCCCGGCCCGAAAATCATCGGGGATTTAATTTTTAATACCATCCCCGGCCCTATGGGGATAATTTTCGGGGAAAAACCGTTCCGATCGGGGTCGAGGGATCGGGTCCCCATCAGGCCGGGTTTAAATTGCCATCCCTAATTGTCCTAGCCTCACTACGAGGTCCCTTAAATGACCCTATCTTACCAGGTCTTCCAGATGTGTTTTTAGGGCTCTACATCCTTGAGTTAGATGCCCATCCTCATTGTGGTAGGCACAACATTTCCCCAGACTTCTTTTCATAAATTCATCAGGAATCTTCTTTGGTGCTCTATAATAGGGCTGATTCTGGATTCTTTCCAAGACTTTGTAGACCGAAATTCAAAATACGGTTGTGACTGCCTGTGCAACCCTCAATCCTGTCTCTTGTTTATTGTATCCACCATTACCTCGGCCTCGCTTCGGCGAGTTGTTTCTCTTCTCTTATTTTGACGCCTTTGTCCCCGGTGTGTCCTCATCGGCCCTGACATACTTTTCTATCCTGGCCATAAGTTCCTCCATACTTTTTGGCAATGTCTTTGCTAGTGATTTTAGAAGCAGACAATCATCGTTCAGGCCGTTCTTAAAAGACACGATTGCTACCTCTTGGTTGCATCATGGTATTCAGTTGAACACCTCATAATACCTTTTGGCATAGGTCCTAAGGCTTTCATCCTCGCCAATTCTCAGAGCCATCAGGGAGTCTACCCTCAACGGTTATAGTTTGTTTGTCACGAATCTAGCCACAAACATCTCGGCTAGGCCTTTCCAGCTTTTCACAGTTCCTTTCGGCAACTTGTGAAACTAGTCTAACGCGATTTCCCCAAAGGAGGAGGGGAACACCTTGCAGAGTAACGACTCATTCCCGGTGTACAATGCCATTGAGTTCAGGTACAAGTCGACGTGAAAGTTAGGGTCAGACTTACCGTCTTATATTTGGAATCACGGCATATGAAACCTCTTTGGGGCTTCAAATTTGTCAAATTCTACCGAGAACGGTGTTCTCGACTTGACCGGAAAGGTTACCTTGGCATCTTGTCGCTTCCTCTGGAGATAATCTCTCAGATCCTCTATGGTCCGTCTAGGAGCTCGGCTATCTAAGGATTTTAGCCTCTTTGGCACGCTACTCCCGGTGTCGTTATGGGTCCTCTTGGACCTCCCTCCCTCCATTGGTCGTGTCAAAATAAAGTTCCTTCCCTTGAACATGTCGATGTTCTTTGGGATCAGCTTCTTTGGTACGATGTGTCCTCCGAGAATCTCCCTTCATTGACTCTCCTCGCCCGACCTCCCTTGAAGGCCGGTGAGAGTGTTCCTTGGTCCTGGTATACTGGGGGACTGGAGGAACTGTTTTCTACCCTCCTTTCTGGACATCTTTTTTGGCCGCTAGAATCGGCGTATCTTGTAACAAAAACTGTGGCTACATGACGTTGTTCTACATCATGAAATTGACGACCGATTGTAGGTCTGCAAATTTGTTCACCATTCCGTTCATCTCGCCGTCCCTCCTTAGGCATCTATTTTTCCATACTTGGAAGTCGTCCTCGTTATAATACCCGCCTCGATCTCACTTCTTTGGTATGTCGCCCTCCTGGCCAACGTCTTTCTCTTCGAGATTCTGATCCCGAGTTTCTTCATTGCAGTTGTCCTCTTCTACGTTAGGATCAAAGTGTTTACCACTTCTAGTAGGAATGTCGTCCCCAATCTTCTCTTTCTGTTCATTGTTGGCCATCTATTCTCCTTTCTTTCCCATAAACGATGCCAAATTGTGTGTGTTGTTTTCTGACCACACTGCCAAACAGGTACTTAGCTAGAGAACACTAGTAGAATAGATTGTGCCCGAACGACCTGTCACAAAAAGAAAAGACTCTGGCAGTGGTTCTTCCACCCGGGGGCACTCCGATGATCAAGTCAATACTCAGTTATCTCTCAAAGATAATAATTAGTGCTTAACTCACTAGCCAGAATACAAAAAGCGTACCTTAGACCCACGACGGTGCCCTTCTTTTATAGCTAGTACTAACCTAATCCCTATAGAAGCCTAGCTCCTCTTGAACTCTGGCTCAATGCTTATCCTAGACTCTCCAATAGATAGAGATAAACTCCCTAAGAGCTTTATCCTTATCTAGGCTGAGGTCCTTCTCCAATCTAGGATTCTTATTCCTTATCCGTTCATCTCGGATTCTGGTATCTCCTCAGATAATCTCAGCCTAGCTGAGATCACCTCAGTGCCATGACCAGGACAAGTAGCAACTCGGCAAGGCACTTCGGTGCTACCTTGACCACGTGTCGTTATTCAAAAAATATGTCCCCACAGTACCCACTTCATTAAGCAATTGACAAAGGCTAACAACATCTGTGCCGGAATAGAAAGTCCTCCCATTACCCTTCAAAATTGAAGATTGTAGTTTATAATCCAAACACAATAACACTTGAATTAGATCAAATATATAAGAAGCCACAAAGCTAACGTTGATAATACGGAAGCATTAGGGAAGAAGCCCAAGTATGAGGGTACTGTCAACTTTGGAAAGATGCACAGCAAAATTGGACGTGTTGATAGCCTTGATAATGATGGTTTTCCATTCATTGGAGCAAATCTCCAGAATGTTGATATTGTCATTGGGAAATGTGCTGAATCCAGGGTAGACCACAGTACAAAATTGAAGCACACTGAAAGAGGCATGGTTCAGAAAGTCGTGCTATCTGCTAATGATGATGGGAAAAACTTTGTTGTAGTATCTTTCAGCCAGGTAATTTCATTTTATAATTGTGATTGAATTTTGGTATGCATATATGTTCATGAAAGTGATTTGCTTGATACTTTCAGTGTTCAGGTTTTGCCTTTTTCTTTCTATAACAGTTGTTTGCCATAAAAAGTTCAATTCCTGATTAACAATTGAATTCTTAACTGTTTATTTCTTGCACAGGTTTGAACGCCATGTCTCGGTAACAAGTTCTCTAGCATGCATGGGCAGAAAGGTGTTTTGGGTTTTCTGGAATCTCAAGAGAATTTCCCTTTCACAATTCAAGGGATTGTCCCGGATATTGTCATAAATTCTCATGCATTTCCTTCACGTCAGACTCCTAGTCAATTGCTAGAGACTGCCTTGGGAAAGGGCATTGTATGTGGTGGTTCGCTAAGATACACCACCCCGTTTTCCACTATTTCTATTGATGCCATAACGGATCAGCTTCATAGGTAACAATACCATAACGAAGGCATCTTTTTACATTGTGTCGTGCTTATTGCAATGCATGTTGGCCTATATTTCATATGTGCTCCATACATTTTCTAGAAAACGTTTTATATATCTTTTGACATTTGGTACGATGAAAACAAAAGTTAATGGAAAACATTTTTTTTTGTCAACGGAAAACAATCTTATTTGGATGGAAAATATTTTTCACTTTTAAAAGATTGAAAACTTTTTTCCAAATTGAACTCTTCCTAATACCACCACTGCCGACGCCGCCGCCACCACCACCATCACAACCACCACTAACACCATAACTAATACAATCACTCACACATTAGTTCCAAGGTTGCAACCAAACATAGGAAAATGCTTTCTATGGAGAAAATGTTTCTGCCAAAACAAATGGAGTGATGCTATCACTCATTTTGTCATATAAATATAGATATGGCAGGGCTGGATTTTCAAGATGGGGGAATGAAATAGTGTACAAAGGCCGAACTGGTGAGATGAAACACTCTCTTGTATTTATGGCCCCAACATGCTACCAGCGTCTGACTCATATGTCCGAAGACAAAGTGAAATTCCGCAACACTGGACCTGTCCATCCGCTCACCAGACAGCCCGTGGCAGACAGGAAGCGCTTCGGAGGGATCAAATTTGGCGAGATGGAGCGTGACTGCCTTATAGCCCATGGTGTAGCAGCCAATCTCCATGAACGACTCTTCACGCTCAGTGACTCCTCCCAAATGCACATCTGCCGAAAATGTAAGAATATCGCAAATGTTATTCAGCGGCCAGTGTCTGGCAGTCGTAAGATTAAGGGTCCGTATTGCCGATTTTGCGAGTTTGTGGAAGATATTGTCAGAGTGAATGTGCCCTACGAAGCGAAGTTGCTGTGTCAAGAGCTTTTCTCCATGGACATATCTCTGAAGTTAGATAATGAAGTCTTTTGAGTTGTGAAAACTTTATCTGTTAATGTTTGGAGCAAAGACATATATATGTACTTATAACTTATCTAGTTGTATTGCAACCATGTATTAAGCCATGAAGGGTGAACTAGTCTTTTGCTCTTGTGTTTTAATGGGTTGGTTTTTTATTTTATTTTATTTTATTTTTTTTCAGTATTTACATTGTAGTTCTGAGACAGGTAAAGTCAATGGAAGGTGAGCGAGCCAGAACCAGAAAGAGTTGCTTAACTACATGCTATGATTCATTTGGCACCTCTTATAAGCTCATTTTGCCAAAAAGAGTGTCAAAAGTGTCTTTACTCGGCTTCAAGTGTCATTAGAGAGGATTCTATATATGTACATTGAGTTTAATAATTTACAAAAAAAAAAAATTGACATTTTTATTTAATAAAAATAAATTGATGATTTATATTGTAAATAAATTTAAAAAATCGAATTTAAATTAACAAAAGAAAAAATACAGGGTTTGTTTTGTTACAAGACTCAAATTTTGAAATTTTTTTAAATAAATTATTAAATAGAGTAAATAAAAGCAAAACATGAGAGAAAGCAGGCTGAAGGAAACACAACTTGATTACATGATAGGAAATACAAATTTGGAAGACGACGGAGCAAGTAATATTTCAATTATTACAGCTCCTTTTTGGGGGGTTTGTTCTCTTATTATTGATGTTTTTATTTAATAGCTCATTCTAGGCCTTCATTGGTTGCTTCATCCACTAAATGAAGGAACAAAAGGAGTGGGAACTAAGCACAACCCATTTCTCTTCCTGACAATAGCTCCATGCCCCTCATTCATATCCAAATCTTCTGGCTTCATCTCCCCTGGAAGCTCCCAATCGAAGTGGTAGAGAAGTAGAGCTAGAGGCAGCTCAACATTTGCCAATCCAAACAACATCCCCGGACATATCCTCCTCCCGGCTCCAAACGGAATAAACTCAAAGTTATTTCCTGTAAAATAGTGTTGTAAGAAGAATAATAGAGAGAATCAAACTAATTATAATACGGTCTGTTTTGTTAGGATCAAACACACACCCAGAAAATATCACACACACACAGAGAACACAATATTTACGTGGTTCGGCCCAATGCCTACATCCACGGACAGAAATGAGAATTTTCACTAAAATGGAGCAAAATACAAAATACAGAGGAGGAGATGAAACTCACTCAACTCACAGCTCTTACTCTCCAATTTCTGATATCTCTCATCCTCTCCCTCCCATCTCTATTTATACACACAAGGAGTAGGTGGGAGAGCCTTCATTCTTGACTTGGCTAGCCTCCATTCTTGACCTTTGCTATGGTTGGTGGCTGCCAAGCTTGACTTGGTTGGTTCCCATGTTTTTCATGCATGTGGGTTGGAACAACAATTCTCCCCCTCCATACCCAGATGCATGACTGACTTCTCACTTGAAGTCCATCCCGGCAATGTCTCTGCAAATTTCGAGTTTGTCTCTCGAGACCACCTTTGTAAGCATGTCAGCTGGATTCTTATCTGTGTGAATCTTGGTCAGTTCCAATAACTGCTTGTTCATCACTTCGCGTATCCAATGATACCGAACATCAATGTGCTTTGTGCGAGAATGGTACATTGAATTCTTGCTCAGGTCTATGGCACTCTGACTATCACAATGTACCGTGAACTTTTCTTGCTTTAATCCCAATTCTTGGAGAAACCGTTTCAACCACAACATTTCTTTCCCGGCTTCCGCTGCGGCAATATACTCTGCCTCAGTTGTGGATAAAGCAACACACTTTTGCAGCTTGGACTGCCAAGACACAGCTCCCCCTGCGAAAGTGAACAGCAATCCTGATGTAGATTTCCTACCATCAAGATCGCCTGCCATATCTGAATCAGTATAGCCTTCCAAGACTGGTTTAGCATCTCTAAAGCACAAACACATTTTTGCTGTACCCTTGAGGTACCTCAGAATCCACTTGACTGCTTCCCAATGCTCTTTTCCTGGATTGGAAAGGAATCTGCTTACAACTCCAACCGCATGAGCAATATCTGGTCGGGTGGACACCATTGCATACATCAAACTCCCTACAGCGGATGAGTAGGGAATCGCCTCCATCTCTTGTCTTTCCTTCGTAGATGAGGGACAAGAATTCTTGCTCAGCTTGAAATGATTAGCCAGCGGAGTACTGACTGGCTTGGCATCTTTCATGTTGAACTTCTCAATTACTCGTTCAATGTACTTCTCCTGTGACAGCCACAACTTCTTGGCTTTCCTGTCACGCACAATATTCATGCCCAAAATTTGCTGTGCAGGGCCTAGGTCCTTCATGTCAAAGGACTGTAATAACTCCTTCTTCAGTGATCTGATTGTTGTGGCATCTTGTCCAACGATCAACATGTCATCAACATAGAGTAGAAGTATGATAAAGTTTCCACCGGGAAATGTCCTGACATAAACACACTGGTCTGCAACAGTTCTCTTGTACTCATGACCTACCATGAATGAGTCAAACTTCTTGTACCACTGTCTCGGCGCTTGTTTGAGGCCGTAGAGACTCTTCTTCAATCTGCAGACTAAGTTTTCTTTCCCTTTGACTTCAAAACCTTCTGGCTGCTCCATGTAAATTTCTTCCTTTAGATCACCATGGAGAAATGCTGTCTTCACATCCATTTGTTCAAGTTCCAAATTCAAACTAGCTGCTAGTCCCAAAACTACTCGAATGGATGTCATTTTTACAACTGGCGAAAAGATTTCATCAAAATCAATACCTTTCTTCTGCCCAAAACCTTTGACAACCAATCGAGCCTTATACTTGACTAGCTTTCCGCTGCCATCTTTCTTCAACTTGAACACCCATTTGTTCTGCAATGCTTTTCGACCCTGGGGAAGTTTCACCAAATCATAAGTCTGATTCTTCTGCAAGGATTGCATTTCTTCTTGCATAGATTGCTGCCAGCTACTCTTCTCCTTATGATTTTGAGCTTCTTGAAAACTTTCTGGCTCCCCCTCATCGGTAAGCAAAATATACTCAGAAGCAGGGTATTTGGTTGACGGCTTAAATTCTCTTGTTGATCTTCGTAACTGTGGACCAACAGTCTCTGGTAGAGGGGGTTGTGGCTCCCCCTGCTCAACACCCTCTGCTTCTGGATCTTCTTCTTCTAGAAATCCATCCTGCAACTGTACATTATTGACTGCATGCTGCGGTAACTCTTCTTCATCAGTGGCATGCTGTGATGGTGCAGGGTTTGGAATAATTTCTGAAACATCATCAACTTTGGGTTTGGCTGGTTGCCCAAAGTCTTCAAAGGTCTGGCCTTCTTGAAACACCACATCTCGGCTTCGAATGACCTTTTTGTGTTTCGGATCCCACAATCTGTATCCAAATTCTTCATCTCCATAGCCAATAAAGATGCATGGAGTGGCTTTGTCATCCAGCTTCTGTCTGTGCTCTTTGGATACATGTGCAAATGCTTTGCACCCAAACACTCTCAAGTGAGAGTAAGAAATCTCCCTTCCAGACCATACTTCTTCTGGAATCTGAAAATTCAGTGGAACTGATGGCGATCTGTTGATCAAATAGCAAGCAACACGAACAGCTTCTCCCCAAAATGGCTTTGGTAGCTTTGCCATTTTGAGCATACATCTGACCTTCTCCACAATGGTTCGGTTCATTCTCTCGGCTATACCATTGTGTTGTGGGGTTCCAGGAACAGTCTTCTCATGCCGGATGCCGTGAGTAGCACAGTAGGCTTTAAATTCCTTTGACGTGTACTCGCCTCCATTGTCTGTTCGGAGACATTTCAGCTTCTTTTCAGTCTCCCTTTCCACCATAGCATGGAATGTCTGAAAATGCTGGAACACCTCAGCTTTGGTCTTTAAGACATAAACCCATACCTTCCGTGATGCATCATCAATGAACGTCAGAAAGTATTTTCTACCACCCAACGATTCCACTTCAATGGGACCGCAAACATCAGAGTATACTCTGCTCAACAACTCTGATTGTCTTCTGGATGATGAATGGAAAGCTACTCTATGATGCTTCCCAAACAAGCAGTTGTCACAAGGATTTAATTTTGCATCTTTGGCAAAGGGAATAAGTGACTTCTTTGCCAAAATCTGTAACCCTTTCTCACTCATGTGACCCAGCCTTTTGTGCCACAAATTTGGTGAAGTCTCATCTTCTGCTGCGTTGAGACTATTTGAATTCACCTCCACATGAGTCTTGTATAGTGTGCCAATTGCCTGTCCTTTGGCTACCACGAGAGATCCCTTTTTCAACTTCCATATGCCTTTGCCAAAGTAGTTCTCATAGCCTTGTCGATCTAAGGCTATCCCTGAAATAAGATTCAGGCGTAAATCGGGAACATGCCTGACATCTTTCAACACCATTGTGCACCCAACTTTGGTTTGGATATGAACATCACCAATTCCCACAATTTTTGAAAAACTGGAGTTACCCATTTTCACTGTACCAAAATCTCCAGCTTGGTACGTACTGAAGAACTCCTTCTGGGATGTAGCGTGGTAGGAAGCTGCTGTATCTACCACCCACTCGGTGTCGTTGTCTGACATATGGAGGCATTCTTCTTCTTCAACAGAGAATAATGCAATATCCTCTGAGACAGAAACTGCAGTGGTCCCATCTTCGGTCTTTGGCTGTCTATTGCCTTGTTGTTGTTCTCCCTTCAAGGCATAGCAATACTTCTTTATGTGACCCTCCTGGCCACAATGGTAACATTTGAACCTTGGCCGGCTCGTTCCTTCTTTGAATTTCCCTCTGTCTTGAGATCTTCCTCTGCTGCGTCCTCTACTTTTGCTTCTTCCCCTGCCCCTGCCTCTGCTTTTATTTTCTGTGACGAGGGCATGGGATTGATCTCCACCCATTTCTTTCTTTCTTGCCTCTTCACTAAATAAGGCATCTGTAACCATGCTCATGGTCAGTTTCCCTTCTGGGGCAGAGTTGCTGAGAGACACCACCAATGTCTCCCAACTGTCTGGCAAAGAACTGAGCAGCAATAGGGCCTGCATTTCATCATCTAACTCCATTTTGACAGTTGTTAGTTGGTTCACCAAATTTTGAAACTCACTGGTATGTTCAGCAACAGAGATACCGCCTTTCAACTTCAAATTCACAAGTCTCCTCATCAGGAGGGCTTTGTTCCGAGCAGTCTTCGACTGGTACATGCCTTCTAACTTTATCCAGAGAGCATAGGCATCAGTCTCCTGTGCGACATGGTGGAAGACACTGTGATCAATCCATTGTCTGATCTGGCCAATGGTCTTTCGGTTCTTCCGCTTCCAGTCTTCGTCTTTTTCCGTTGGTGGTTTAACGCCATTAAGCTCAATGGGGTCAAACAAATCTCGGCAATACAAGACATCTTCCATTCTAGGCTTCCAAATGGCATAATTGGAAGCATTTAACTTTATCATAGAACCTGAAGTCGACGTTGATTCCTCCATCATACAATAATGATCGTTGGCTGAAAAACAAGTTTTGCTGTGGAGTCCGGACTGGTCAAATTAGCCGAAAAAGCACTTCGGATTGCCAAAATAAAAACTTCAAATTTTTAAAAACTTATTTGCAAAATCTGACCGTACGGATGTGTCCGGAATACTCCAAATAGTCGGAAACCACTATTGGATCACCCAAATCGGATCTCAAATGGCTTAGATCAAGCCAAAACAGATTGAATGGTTCAGATGGGCAGAATCTGGTGCGCCTGCGAAGCACCAGATTATTCCTCCGGTTCTGCTGACGTCAGCGGCTCAGTCAGCGGCTTGGTCAGCGGCTTGGTCAGCGGCTTGGTCAACTCGGCTTCGGCTCGGCTTGGGGCGCGCGTGCTGATGGCGCGTGTAAGACACGCGCTGGTCCTCAGTCGTCTTCCTCCTTGAACCGCGCGTGTAGCGCGTGTCTGAGAGTGGGATCACGCGCCGGGTACCTGAACGGCGCGTGTGGGCGCGTGTCTGAGAGTGGGATCACTCGCCAACTTCCAGGAGCGCGTGGAAGCGCGTGCAGCCTCCGTTTGGTGTCTGTTTTATATTTCTGGACTCCTCTCGTCGAGTCCTTGCTCCTGGTATGCTCAAAATCGGATTTCGAGCAATACGATTTCTGGGCAGTTTCGAAACAATACTCTGTTTTTCCGAAAAACGTATAATTTGGCTCTGATACCACTTTGTTAGGATCAAACACACACCCAGAAAATATCACACACACACAGAGAACACAATATTTACGTGGTTCGGCCCAATGCCTACATCCACGGACAGAAATGAGAATTTTCACTAAAATGGAGCAAAATACAAAATACAGAGGAGGAGATGAAACTCACTCAACTCACAGCTCTTACTCTCCAATTTCTGATATCTCTCATCCTCTCCCTCCCATCTCTATTTATACACACAAGGAGTAGGTGGGAGAGCCTTCATTCTTGACTTGGCTAGCCTCCATTCTTGACCTTTGCTATGGTTGGTGGCTGCCAAGCTTGACTTGGTTGGTTCCCATGTTTTTCATGCATGTGGGTTGGAACAACATGTTTCTCAAACCGATGGAACTTAACCAATCATGGTGTCGGTTTTTTTTGTTTTTAAATTTAACACAAATATCAACATAAATAATATATTTAAATACTTTTTATTTTTTTGAATATTAGAAAATAAATTATAAATGCTATATGTTTTACATTAAAGATTAGGATAGAAAACATTTATGAAGCATCCTTTCTATCTCTTTTAATTTATTCTAATGGAGGAATCTATAAATTTTTATAAAAGGAATATATACTCACTACTTGAGTTTCAAATCTAAATTAGAGAGTGTTGTTCGGATGGTTCACAACAAGTTTTGTTTTAATGATTTATATCATTGTAAGCTTTATGATGGGCACCGCAAAGGCCCAATAATCACCAACTGGAAAGAAATCTGCATTACTATTTTATAGAACTCTTAAAACTTCATATTGGTAACGGTTAAAATCGAACCCTAACATGCCATTTCAATTTCTCAACTAATAATAATAATAACAAATAAATAAATAAATAAAGAGTGTGCTTTCTTTCAAGTTGATAGTGTTTGGATTTTGTAGGTCTATTTTGACATTAATTTCAATGATCCAAACAGTTTACTTTTTAAGATTTGTTGAGTAAAATATTTAAGTACAAAATTAAAATGATTAAATATCAGTAATTATATATTTTAATCATATTTATTTTTTTTTTTAAAATAGGCAAGAAATATAATTTCAAAAATAATCGACCTACCTGCAAAATCAATGGAACTGAGTTCGAATCTCTCCGGCATGAAGGTCTGAGCATCATCCCAATAGTTGGGGTCTCTTCCGATGGCCCAAGCATTGACAAGGACTTGGGTATTGGCGGGTATGTTGTATCCATCAATATTGCAAGGCTCTCTGCTTTCTCTTGGGAGCAACAATGGTGATGGAGGGTGAAGCCTTAGGGTTTCTTTGATCACCATTTTAAGGTAAGTTAGTTTTTGAATGCGAGTCTCATGGGGGAACCTTCGCTTTTCATTGAGCTTTAAGAGTGATTGTCTCAACTCTGCTTGTGCTTTCTTCATTACAATTGGGTTTTTCATCAGCTCTGCCATTGCCCATTCGACCGTTGTTGATGAAGTTTCAGTTGAACCAGTGAACATGTCCTGCATATTCAATTCAACACACATATGGGGCTACCTTGTTGGGTTCACAAAATACACTAATGATCTTCAATGTATGTACTGTTCCAATGTCATTTTTGGTTATCAGAGTTCCAATTTTTATAATTTAATCCTTATACAATGTTATATAGGCCCGTTTGGTAAAGCTGTGGAAAAGTGATTATAGCTTGTACTTTAACAGCTTATAACTTATAACTGTGAATATAAGCTGGTTTTTGACTTATAAATTAAGCTTCTCCCCCCCTACTCAAAGAATAAGTTGATTTTTGACTTACAAAATGCTATAAGATGTATTGTTAAACTGAACCAAACACATCAAAATAGCTTAAATTAAGCTAAAAGCTGAAATAAGTTAGAAATAAGCCCTACCAAACAGGGCCATAGAAAATAAAAACATGGGATGATGGAGCAGGGAAATTTGACAAACTATAATATAGAGAAGAAAAGCACATATGGTGTAAATTAATTGTTAGGAAATATGGATACGGATATGATATGATGCGGATATGATGATATGACAAAATCTAGAAAAATAGGATATGGATACGACTAGGTTACGTTTGTAAAAAAAATATTTTTGAAAATATTAACTTAGTAGTTAGTTATGAGCTCAAAAATGTTGTGAAACTATACTATAATTTTATAATGCAAAATAATAATTGTTAAGAAATAGGTAATAATTTAAGTTGGTAGCTAGTTTACTTCTTTTACTTTTTAATTGGTCTTATAAATATTTCATTTTAATATCAAGTTTAATATGTTTATATTACAATAACAGAAAAACGATATTTAATTTAATTAATTCTTACTTTCTATGTAGTTATGAAAATAAGTCAATTTGACAAATTATACTCTAATTAACTATATTCTTCTTATCAAAGAACTAAGTAAAGTATTGAAAAAAAAGTTATTGTTTTTATCCTCATATATAATTATATTATATTATAATACTATGCAAGAAATACTACAATTCTAATTTTGTGACTTGGAGTATTCGATATTTTAAAATTAATGAAAAATTAATTAAGAAGTATCCGATACTTTTAGTAAGTATCTGATACGTATATTCTGTCCTTTTAAAAGTATTCATACTTCATAGATTAACAGAATTAGAACTTTGGGAACATATGTGAGAGGGAACACATATTTTAGTTACATATGTATATTCTAATACACAATCATCATTTGAAATTGGATCATTAAGACACAAATTAAAAAATTAAAATTAATTTTAGACAACCAAATTAAGAAACAAACGAACACATAATTTAGGTTGCTTTTATCTAAAAACAAAATTATGGAATTATATATAATACTATAACACAAGAACTTACAAAAATGATAGCTTTAATGTTGTCGTCTGTGATGGGAAACTGAAGGCCACCAGTTTTCTCAAGCCTTAGTAGAACATCTAGTAGATCTTCGTCTCTTTGTTCACTTTCTTCTTTGCTTGCCATTCTTCTCTCTCTGATAATGCTTTCAAGGACATCATCAATCTTCCTATGCATTTTCATCAACTTAGGCTTCATCCCACTAACCACATGTAGCAACTTTATGGATGGAAACAAATCAGCCAAGTCAAAACCTCCTGCCAAAGATGTGGTGTCTTTCATCAGCTCCATTAATACTTCTTGGTCTCTGCACTTCTTTCCTATTCAAAAAAGCAAAATCATGAAAATCAAGCAATCAAAAAACAGTAAATAATAATAATAATAATAATAATAATAATAATAAGGGGGAATTAAATGCAGTTTGGAAAAGGAAAACAAAAATTATCAACATAGGGAGTGTATAAGTATGTTTGTGGTGGAGTGCAATTGAAACTTACCCTCCCATGTATTTATTATTTTTTTCTCCTTTTGTTTCACTTACATGTAATTTTCCCTAATAATAATAAAAGTATGAAAAGGAAAATAGCTTGCGAAATTAATGCGAAATACGACAAGTTATTGTACAACTATATTCCCCTCCCTTCCTGCAGAAAGAGATGTGGGCCCTATATTCATAGGAAGAATTACAATTAAGTGGATTTTGAAAAACTAATTACAGATGCATGCAAAAAATTAAGAATTTTAGTTAGTAATATTTATAAAGCTCACCCTTGATGAATAATTTATTTCCTAAATCTACACTTAATTGTATGTTTCCCATATATTTATAAATAATGGACATGTAAACATAACTTCTTATTATCAATATCCGTGGTGCCACATGCACTAATTAATGTACTAACTAATGTACCAACTAGTGTTATGACATTATTATTGATCTCATCCATTATACAAATTGCAAATATTTAAAAATTCTAAAATTATGCTATATCATTGATTAATACACTAAGTTCATACACTAATTAATATATATAACAATTATTCTGTCAATATTGTTGCTTAATTAACTTTCCAACATTACCCACTGCTGCTTTGCAAGTTATGTTACTTGTCAGATCATAAAGTTTTTCTGACAGATTGACTGGGACTCCGGATGACAACTTTATGTATTCAATAAGATCCGAGACTTCATTTTCTCGAATGCCACGGAAATACCGGACTTTACTGGCACTCAAGAGTTCCTCCGTGCAAATTTTCCGCATTTGTCGCAAATAACCACCGTAGGGAGAGAAACCGATGTCAGAGCAGTACAGAAGAGTCTCGGCGACAAGAAGTCTCGGCCTGTTTGCTAGGGCAAGATCATGGGTTGTCATCACCATTTTGGCTAGCCGAGGCGATGATATGACAACCGCAGAGACCTCGCCGAGCTGGAGGTGCATTAGAGGCCCGTGTTTGGTCGCTAAGTCTTGAAGACTGCGGTGAGGAAGAGAGGATAGCTGGTGGATGTTTCCGATGAGAGGTAGCTTCCAAGGACCTGGAGGGAGGTTTCGAATGGTGGTTCGGGTTTTGGGTCTTATCCATTGCTTTACTAGCATGAACAAGAACAGGATGAGGAAGAAAAGAGTGGTTAGAGAGAAGGGAAATGGGGCCACCATGGTAGATAGAGAGAAGAGAGTGTTATGCGTAACCTATTCTCCAAGATTTTCGTAACATATATACGGTGATATTTGGGAATTGAGTTTTTTTTTTTTGTAGATTTTTTTAGTTATAGGATATTTTTGGAATTTTTTTTTTTTTTTTTGTGTTTGGTAAAATAGTTGGGTTTTTTTTGTGGTTAGATGTGATTGTGAGGGAAAAAAAAATGATTATGAGATTTGATGTGATATTTTGTTTGAATTTATTTTTTTTTCTTGATTTTGTAACTAATTTGTCTTTTAGTGAAAAAAAAATTAAAAAAAAAAAACCTAAAAACTAACTTCCCAAACACCCTAGGGTGTTTACGAAATGCTATTTTTTAGCTTTTTGAATTAAAATTTACTAAAAGATAAAATATGTTAAAATAGTCAATAAAATAAAATATCACATCAAAATCGTTATTATTTCATTTTTTCTCTCACAAATATCATATCAAATTAAAAAAAAATTCAACTATCTTTCCAAGCACAAAAAATTTAGCCTACTAAAATAGCCCAAAACTAAAATAGCAACTTCCTAAACATCCATAATATATCATTAATAAAAGGTAAATTACAAATACACTCTCTTAGATTTGCTTAAAGTACAAATTACTTCTTATGCTTTAGAAAATTATAAATACTCTTATGAGAATTTTGTATTGGATAAATTATATTGACACCCCTTAAGGTTTGCAACTAATACAATGTGTCCCTCACATTTTAGAAATTACAACATATTTTCCAAGATTTAAAATAACATTATCAATTACCCCTCTGGTAGTTGACTGTTTAGTCAACACACAGTTTTTACTTATGTCAGCAATAGTTCTTTTTAAAATAACGCATTTACCATTGATCTTTTATCTATGATTTTCTTTTTCATTCATTTCATTCCTTCCACACCACTCTGTATTACATAAATCAACCAGAACCTTACAATACTTTAATTACCCTATTTTAACAATACTAACTATTTAACCGTCCTTAAAAAAGGAAAGAAAAATCTAGAATATTACACCCCACCCAACGTTGACTTAGCATGCATTCAAAAATAAAAAAATTCTACAATCCCATAAATAAAATGAGAAAAAAAAAATCAAAATATCAAATCACGCCACCGCCACCACCACCACCACCATCACTACTATACCGCCACCACCATCATCGCTATGCCACAACTATTACTATCACCATCACCATCGCCGCTATTATCACTACCACCACTACTACCATCACTTTCATCACCATTATTATTATTGTCATAAACAATCGCTACCTCCACCACCACTATGCTATCGCTACCGCCATCACTACAACTACCACTAACACTACTACCACTGTCACAATATAAAAATTAAAATGTACAATTTGAAATAAATAAATTTCAAATTTGATCTAATACATATCAAACAATTTATTTTTAATTCAGTACTTAAATTTTCATCGAACAGTTTTAATTTAACAAATTAAGCATTTAGTTTTTAATACTTAATTTTCAATATTTAGTTTTCAGTTTTATTAAACACCACCTAAGTGTTGTGAGCCAATACTTTAAATAAATCTAGACCACTAATATTCAATTTGGCATATATATATATATATATATATATGTGTGTGTGTATTTTCTTAAGGAATTATAAACCCATAGTGTAGCGGTGAGAGAGTCGTTGTGCTAGTAGCATTGAGAGTAGAAGAGAACAATGAATGGGGGAAGAGATGATAGTAATTCCATAAATTAATATCTTTAGTGGAGGGTATTAATTTCATTACACTTTTTCCATTAGTCTTTTAAAAAACAAACATTGACAGGGAGGGAAGTGTAATTTCTGAAATGTCAGGGGGATTAGTATTAAATTGAAATCTTGGGGGGTGTCAATGTAATTTATCCTTTTTGATTTAACAGAATTAATTAAAAAAATAAAATTCATAATTACTCTCTTATACAATAATAAAATTACTTAAATTATTAATTGAAACATATTTCTAACATCATTAAAAACAGCTAATTAAATTGATGATTTATTAATAAAATGAGCAATTTCTTATGAAATTAGAAATCTCAGGAGGTGGAATATAATTTTCAGAATCACATGAGACAATTTGTATTTTAATCAAATCTCAAAAAATGTATTTATAATTTATCCTTTATTTTTTATTATCATTTTGTATTTCATCATTTATTTCATTTATCATTTATTTTAACCTTTTACTTATATAATTGGGCAAATTATGATGTAGTCGTTGTACTTTATTTCTCGTATCATTTTAGTTTTTGTATTTTTAATTGGTTCGATTTTAATCATAAATTTATAATATTGTGTCAATTTAGTTCAATTAGTTATAATTCTTAACATTTTTTTTTTTATAAAAAATGAGTACATAAGTGCCTTGTGTCATATTTTTAAGGCAAAATTATAAACTCACTCAACCTAGTTAATTAATCTCAACCAATTTAACAATATTTAAAATAAAAAAAAAACACTAAAGACATTATTAATTGAACCAAATTAAAACAAAATCCGGAATTAAGAGCCAAAATTGAGCTAATTAAAGTATAGAAACCAAAATAATACAAAGATAAAATATATAAACTACTAATATAATTTGCCCTATATAATTATGAAGTTGGATCATCTTTACATCTTTACCGTATGATCGGTTTGTCAAATTTGATCGTAATGGGGAGAGTCTCAATACGAAAAATTATTGATTGGTCTAGGGGTATGTGGTCATGCTCCGGTCAATCACAAAGTTCTATACTCCTCATATTTCTTAATTACTAAATACAAAATTATAAATTTCAATATTTATCAATCAAAATACACCTAGAGCACTATGTGACTGTATCCTCAGACCAATGAATAACTTCTCCTCAATACGTGGGATAGGTGAGACACCTTGCGAAAAATTCTATCTAAAAATTCAGGAACTAGCAGAAGGCCCACGATCACCAAGTCCAAGCTCTAACAATAACCACTAATTTATACACAAATTTGGGAGAGAAATAAATATTATAAAAAATTCAATTCCTAGACATAGGATTTGAAATCGTAACTTCACGGCAAAAAAAGTATTCCCACACGATCATTAGACCAAACACCCCTATTGTAATTTGAGATCGGAACACTTTACCTCTTTATAGTTCAAACATAATTAGAAAGTTTTTATATGACTTTGAACAACAATGTAACCATTAATTCCGTTAATTATATATGTGAAATCATTATAATACCTTCAAACCTTATGCCTCTGTTTTATTATTTTCTCTCTCTCTCTCTTCTTTTATACACATAATTTATAATTTCTAACATTGATTCAGTTAAATTACAATTAATCATAAATTCTAAATTATTTATCGTAATTTTTAACTTTTAATATAATTATATTTTAAATCACAATTAATCCGAAATCTTTAATTATTTATTGTAATTCCTAACTTTTTAATCTAATTATCTTCTAGATCACAATTAATCCTAAATCTTTAATTATTTATTATATTTCTGAACATCTTAATCTAATTTTAATTTAATTATATTTTAGATCAATCTTTAATTATATTTTATATTTAGATCAATTCATTATTACATTTTAATCTAATTACTCTGGTCTAGGTATAAAATGAATTTTATCTTTCTTTTTTCAACTGTTTCACTTGCGTTGAAGTTTTATATAAAGTTTCATTAATTTGTAATTTGTTTCTCACCTTTCACTGAGACGTAATTTCCACTTTTTTGCTCTGTAGACATTTTACAAATTTCATTCGAAACTTTCAGAACTAATAATTAATGGGAAAATTACTGTCCAGTAATATGCCCCACAAAATTATTACAAATTGATGAAAAAGTTTAAGAATTTTATTATTAATATTTATAAAATTTCTCAATTGATCTATAATTATTTCTTTTTTACATATATACTGATTTTAAATTTCCCCATAATTAATCAACAATGTATGTTTTGGGAGCTTATTGTGGCAGTACTACCACATGATTGATAAAAAATAATATAGGGTTAGTTACACTGACAATCCTAAGATTTCTATTTAATATAAATGCTTCTTTACATATGAGAAATTACGCTTACTTTTTTATTAAATTAAAATGACATATTTGTTTCTTAATTTTTATACATATAAAATAATATAAATATTTTGTTCATATCATTTTCAGATAAATAATAAGCATTTTCTTTGGTTTAACTCACACAAAAAATTGAGTTTTTTATTTTTCAATTTTTACTGAATTTTTTATTATTTTAAGAATTTTTTTTTTAATTTTTAGATACACCAAATCTAAATATACTTAAGAAGTATAATATTTTGTGATTTTTTTTAAATTCGCCAAATACAAAAAAAAATACAAAAATTTAATATTTTATTTGTTGTATTCAATTGATTTGTTTTAATTTTTTTTGTAAAAATTTTGTACTTTTTAAATATATTTAGATTAAATTGATCTAATCTAGATATAATGGTGGAAATAAAAATGAAAAATTATATTCATATAGAAAAGTTTATACAAAAAATATCATAAAAATATTGTGATAGTGATATTGTTGTAAATATTTATTCATATTTATGTGTGTTTTGTTTTAAAGTAAAAGGTTGCCATTAAGATATTATTGTGTTTAAAAATTCTATATAAAATTTATATTTGTATATCATCATTCAATAAAAATATGTTCAAGTATAATTTAATGATAGAAAGTTGTATAATGTAGTCATAATCTGTGGCGGAGGGAGCATGGGACCGGGGGGTCATGTGCCCCCTGGATTTTGGGTTTTTTTTTTTTTTTTTTTTTGCAAACATAAAGAAAATATTTTAAATAAAAAATTACAAAAATATTATTATATTGAAATGTCAATGACATTTTAAAAATTATGAGAACAATAATGATTATTTTGATTGAAAATGAAGAGACTACTATAAATAAACCATATTATACATGAAAATTTTATGAAATTTTTGTAATATAACGGTAATATCATTATTAGTAATATGCAAGTATAAGCAATCTCACTATAAAGATATGAAATTTCTTGAATTGTTAGTTACATTTGACATGTAAGGTTCACTCTTTATGTGTTTTTTTACTGGGTGACATCACATACCAATGATGACGTGGTATTACCATTGTATTGAATTTTTAATCAAATTTTGCATAAAAAAAATAGTTTATCATTATATAATTTATTTTAAGGCTTATATCGATATAATTTTTTTTTGTGTTGTTCATGATACACTAGTTACAAATAATATTATCATTTTTTTTATATTTCTCAAAATCAATTGTAAAAACTTGCGTGAAATATTTTTATAAAAATTATTGTGATTAATAAGTGCCGTATCTAATTTAATTTTCTGGCTTTGCCACTAGTCATAATGATACGAAGAAAAAATGGTAGAAAAAATGACAAGATGGTCATTTAAAAAATTTTAAGTCATGATATCAGTAATTCAAGAAGCAATTTATAATGAGATTACAATCTTTGGAAAGAGTAATATAATTTTTCAAATATAAGAAAATATTTATATTAAACAAAAGTTTCAAAATTGTTAGTGTAATTTATCTAAAAATAAAAAATAAAAGATTCAAAATGTGCACCACGTGTCTATAACTATTTCACTATTTATATCTCAATGAAATGATATGATATTGATTTGATTTATACAGCTTTTACAAAAAAAAAAAAAAAAAAAACAAAACAAAAAAATTTTTTTGATACTTTTTGTAGTAGTGTTTATTTATATGTTATTATGGGGGTTGTGGTAGTTTGTTAGGCGGGCTTAGACTTATGCTTAGGTGATTGTGTTGACTTTCTATTTATGATTAATTAATAGTCTTTTTTATGATATAATATTTTTGTATTTATAAATATTGAGAAAAAAAAAATGTTCCAAAACTGATTTTTATTCGTTAAACTCGTTAATTACTGATTCATCATTTTAATCATATTTTCTCAACAAACATGTTAAAACTTCTAAAAATTTTAACCATTATACTAAATATTTACATAAGTGGTTCGCGTCTTGCACGCATGTGAATATTATATAAAATATTTTATAATTCATTTGGAATTGCACGTTACTCATGAATTCGAAGCTTGTGAGTATTACCAGGGACATGTATTTTCTTCCATCTTCCTTCGCTCCTGCATTTCCTGCTTTGTCTCGTACGATTTTTTTTTGTTTTGTTAAAGAAGTGGGGTGGGAATGAGTTTTGCTTCCCCCACCCCATTTTAACTCACCCTACCCCATTTGTATCTAGTAAATAAATTTATATGTATATAATATATCATTTAGGTTTTTTTTTTTTTTTAATATGATAAAAGTAAAACATAAAATATTACATTATTTATTTTTATTCATTTATTTCACATCTTGCATCTTTTGGCTATCATTAATTATAAATTACTATCTACAATATATTGTATTATTTATAATTTTTGTTAGTATTTCTATATTTTTTTAAGTTATAAAATTAAGCTATCCCCGCCTGCTCCCCCCCGCCCCCGCCCCCGCCATCAATCCAATTTGTCACATCCCCATATGATACGGGATGAGAACAGAGGATGGCAAAACCATTTCATAGCCATCCTTTTTTTTTTTTTTTTTTATCAGCAAAAAAAGAAGAGAGCTACTATTAGCACCCCAACAATTATTTTGGATCTCCTATTTTTTAGGTTTTTTTTATTACAATAATAACCTCAAATGAAATTACTAAAAATGACATCAACAATTTTGGGACACCTCATTTCACAATTAAGCTCACACATTCACTACATTATGAGTTAGGGTTTATGAGAGCACCCACTTCCATCACTGTTACACCCCGAAAATAATACAATAATTCAACCGTAAAGACTAATGCAAATGACATAAACATAGTATTAGACTTTCATTAATCAAAGTCCATTTACAAAAGGGCACATGCATTACACATTCATAAACTGTACCCTGAATCTATAGCATGTGACACCAAACTAAGTGATCAACGAAATAAATGCCTTACGGGCTTAAATCTTTCTGTAAATCAAAGTATTATATTACAGCGGGAAAAAATATCAGAATCATACCTTGTGGCGAAGAACCTCGTGGGTAAATCACATGCTTCCAAAATCTGAACAACGAACCCAGCAGTGGAGTGATACTACAAAATGAGTATCACCCACACAAGTCACAGTGCAAAATGACTTGATCATTGTTTTATGGGAGAGAGTCAGAGAGAGAGTATGGGAAAAATGGTTATGGGTAAAAAACCACATAACGTATATCTGATATACGTATCTCATTAGATTAACCATATAATCTAATATATAACCATATATATATATCAATCTATCCATCTATCCATATCTACTAATATGATAGATATAGATATCCTGAATGGTTATCCAAATAAGTTTTGAATTCAAATTCAAACTTATATGGATAAGGTTCAAAAGGTTCAAGTTCAAAGGGTCATGCCACATGGGCGCCCAATTTCTAACATCTCCCACTCGGACATGAGTTGGCATGACACTGCCACATCTCTATCTCAATCTTCCCAAAAAATAAACAATCTCATACTAGCTACTGCACCGTGCGACGGTTGAGAACACCTGCATGTGGGAGCTTTATACTAGAAACTCAAAATGAGCCAGTATAGAGACATCAACTCAAAAAGAACAAAAATAGTGTTTCATATACCCCAGACCCATCTAATTACACCGGTCCAAAAAACATCTCTAATCCCTCAAAAGTGCATGTTTGACCCTCTCAATTCTTGCAATATATTCACACTCAATCCACTTCCCATACAAAGCGATGTGAGTTGCCGACAGTGAATATACAACAGTGGTGTAATACTAGATGATCTTCCCTTTGCCCTCATGATATTTAGTTTTGGATTGACCGCTTTCCCAGTGATGTCCCTTAAGGCCGAATCATACATGACCGCAGGCAACATACCAAAGTAGCAGAACATCAACCCCTTACCTTATGACATAGTCAAAAGTCACAAAAGGGTACATAAATGAAAGTCATATCAATAATGACAAGTAAGACTCACACGGTGAGGAAACAGGGATCCATTCTCTCACCTCATTACTCAGTCGCCAAGCACATATAGTATAAATACATGTTACGGTGGAGTAACTCTTCCAAAAGAGTGACGTCATCCTCGATACACCGTACAGATATAAGTCTAGTCGCTTTCTAGCGCCTAACCCAAATTCTCTATTTGCTCGCCTTCTCGGCGACAAATGAGATCTCGTATCTGGCTAATCATAACAGGCACAACATGGAAAGTGGGTACTAATATCCATGTTTGATCCTTAACACGACCTCATCTTGGTTGTAACCAACGCGACATATATAGTGGATTATTTAAGCCTCTCTTGGCTCCAAATAAAAATAAACCACTAGTCTCATCCTTGCTCGCTCCCAAGCGCCAAGGGTGATTGCTCGTGTGAGTGAGCTAATCTTGCCTGCTGACATCATCATCTGCTAATCATTATGACACAAACCATAATAGTGTCAACATACTATCATCTCAAAATAAGTGATCGATAAAAAAAAAATTTGACCACAACTTGCGCAATTCTAGATTCCAAATATAAGCCTTATCAGCACCTCTTGCGATAAGTATATACAACGGAATCCACTATGTGCGCCTCACATGAAGTGATTCAAGATCACAATTCTAGATTCCAAACATAGACCTTATCAGCACCTCTTGCAATAAGTATATACAACGGAATCCACCATGTGCGCCTCACATGAAGTGATTTAAGATCACTACCTCTTGCGCAATAACCTCTCTAAAGATATTTTGGTGACCAATTAGCGTTCATTCTTGATGCGCCCAACTAGTGCATATGCACCCAACTAGCGCATTGAATCTTACAAGGAGCAAATTAATATACTACTAGTAAAGCATTTTATCCACAGTTTAATGAGTAAGGTCAATGTCTAAACAACTCAGTTGACCATTTACCAAAGATAACACTTATCATGCCGAATACGCCCACATAGCGTACTTTAGGCTCCCACAACAAAGAAAAGATCAAGGAATATAGGCCATTTGTTTCTCCCAAAGACAATCCGAGGATTCACTCAATAGCTAAGGCTCTGGCTTTTACCGATAAGTAGGTCAATGGGTTTGCAATTTTGCATCTAGAATCGTTCTAGGATATTCCTTATGTAAGTCATCGAAGACAAAACATGAATTCTCCCAAAGCAATCCCTAAGGATCGTACATCCGAGCATATAAATTACATCACCCATGTCCATCATATCTAAAATAGAGGACTGTCCACCCTAGGTGGCGACAACCTTATAAATTCCTGGCTCATAATGACTAAGTAAGGAAAAACTTCTTTTGGACCATTGATCATGCCTCAGTGGTCTTCATCGACTATCGTTGGCCTATCATGGCTTGACGAAATCTAAGAACCACTATTTGGATAACTGTTTTAGGCTGTAAAAGATTTATTGGAACTAACAACCTTTTTGCGCTCCTAACTTTTCACCATAAAAACAGAAGGTAAATCCCTACGGATCTACTTATCAAATTCTCTAACGAGAAAGTTGGGTCACAATGTCCACAAATCAATGTTCCAAACTTATGTCAATCATAGCCTAAGTCAAAATAACCTCACTCCCTAGGAGGAAGTCTTCTCATGGTCTACACTTCCCTCAATGGTGCGATCTTTCGGTATCTAACGAGCCTTATGCCTCAACAATGACTATCCAAATTATGCATAACTTTATAACAGTTTTGCGTCATAATGGAAAGTCAACCAAATTATAAAAATGGTTAATCCTCAAAGACTTTGTCTTAAACTGCGCAACATTGATCCACTTTCTAAAAATAGGGGACTAGAGCCTTAGGCATTATCCTTGGCTCTTTATCATTTTGCGGAGCAATCATGAATGTTTCCCTCTCAATCACCCAGTGATGACGTGAAAAATTTTCACATTCGCTACCACGCAACTAAGAATGTAGAGTATTCTTCTCTAATGGAGTAATCCATTAGTAGGCACATCGCTCCCACTGTCCCTAGGATATTAGAAATTTCTTTCCATTCTCAACTAGGCTACATAGAGCGCTATGCTTAGAATTCTCTATCTTATAGAGTTCCAAAAACTCTATTCACGTCACATTTACTAATAAAACTTTATGTGACTTAGTTACACTACCACAAAGCTGCTTACCTATATGCACATGACCCAGAGGGTTTGCATGACCATATAATAATGCGCCACATGACCCTTTGTGTTTACAAGACAGCATACAATAATGCGCTATAGAACCCTAGGTCTTAATTTCGCAATCTTATGAGAAGTAAAATAAAGATAAGCTGCTTAACGGTTACAGATCGCCCATAGATGGCTCTCCGCTAACCTATTACTCAAAATGGAGTGTAAAATCTGATATGGAGGGCACTTAGTTAGGGATATAGGCAACAAACTAGTGCAATTTTCAATTGGGAAACATTTTGCGCCATTATCCACCTAACATTAACAATATTTAATCCCTTATCTCTACTACACCATTGTGTTGTTGAGTACTAGGAATAATCAATTTTCTAAGTATCCATCTCTCTTTACAGAGTTTTCTAAAAATAACTCAAATAGATACTTGCCACCTTGGTCAAAACTAAAAGCACGAAAGCTGTTATCTAATTGATCTCAACCTCATATGTGCAATGTCAAAAATCATCTCAAAACTTTTGACTTATGGGAGATCAAATAGTCTTGGCTCAGATGTGTATCATAATCTATAAATGTGTCGAGATTGAGGCTTAGCTATCATACCCTTACACATATCTAGTCACAAATATCATAGTGGACTAAATGCGCCAAAACAAATGACCTTCTACGGCTTTCCTACTTACTTGTGCGCACCCATTGCGAACAAAGTTACACATTCACATGAGAGCAGGATGTCATAAGCGAGTGGGCCCGAGAAGGCCTACTCAAACCATCGTGTCATCATCTCATTAATGTGATTAAGTATAATAAGCCACTGGTTCATGACCAATGTCATAAACTAATTCCAATCATCTTAATGTGTGAGTTCTCGAAAACAAGTTTTAAAGGTTTAGGCCCAACTAGGTAATGACTCACGACTAATTCATATTCACTAGATCATAAAAGGATGTCATGGAGATATCAAGTGCGCCTAAATCGCAAATTTAACTAGTAAGTGCTAATCCCCTGCACCTTCAAGTCAATTTTATTCTCCATACACTTTACCGCATCTAGTTGAAAGATGACGATACTCCTTTTGCCATATCTATTTCTTGCTTCATAGTTATTTGCAATTAATTCTACTATCCACAAGAATGAGAGAATAAGCTATCAACTATGACAGCTCCCAAGTAACTTAAGTGCAAATTAGGTTAAAGAGTCTAATTTAACATAATGCTTTCACAAGCGATGCGTCACATTCTTAGAGTCATAACAACCTTGTCGGCCTTGACCTTTTCATCACTATGCCGCAAGTTCGCACTTAGTGCTAAACGTTATTAAAAAACGTTAGCCTAGCTAAGGAATCATACAAAGAAGCCCCTCCTCATGTCTCACACTCAAGTGTGGAAACAGTAAGTGTCCAGACTTAGATAAATTGGCAATGCTAATAGATTTTGCAGTTTCTAAGCGCTAATCTTTTCACTTAGTGTTAATAGATTTTGCAGCTTCTAAGCACTAATCTTTTAACTTCACGTGATATTTCAACACACACTATTATAGTGCATGAAATTTTGCTCCATCCACTCTCAATAATTGGGTAGAGAGCAAAACACTGCTTATACTGGCTACTCGTTTTACACTTAATGACTAATTTATTTAAGCTTGCATTTCTTGGATGACGTGACTCTTGAATGTTACTTCATCTAATGATGTAACATTATTTACAAGTCAAATTACAAAGTCAATCTGCGCAGCTCAATAGTCAAGATCATATACAGATCTATTGAGGGCTTACTAATTTCATAACTCCAAAACTCGCCAACCAAAACTACGTAGCGTGCCGCTAACCATAGCGCACACATTAATTTTATTATGCCAAACAAGGCAATAAAACCACGGCGACTTTGAGTCATATTTCCTTACTTTGGCTCAATTAAGACTTGACCTAAAGTCTCCAAGACTTTTGCTCATCTAAAGAATGGGATTATATTGTTCACATTTGAACATCTTTACTAAGTCTAGGTCAACCAATTAACTTTCATAAGTTAAGTCAATTTAGAGAGAAATTCGCATTGGGATTAATTTGATTAGCATAATATAATTTTGCCACAAAAATCTAAATTAAATAGTGACAATATTACACAAGTCGCAAGATCGAAAATCCGCTATGCTCGTAATCATCTCTTGCGCCACAGGTGACAATTATCCAAAATTTAATTTAATTAATGCGCAAAATATTAGTTTTCGGGAGTTAATCTACAAAGATTTCTCTCAACCGAATAACCTCCCACTGACTATGGCATGTCTAAAAGCATGATAAAATATTCTAATTCCATATAATAGAATCATAATGTAGATTCACAATCAATACATGTTATGTTACATTTAATAACGGAATTAAAATAAAAAACAATTAATCATGCTATTCTAATCACAACATATTACAAACCCTAAAAAAAATAATATGTTGTATTTAATATTCAAATTATGCCATAACAGAAACTGTATCACTTCTGAAATTTTCTGGAATTTTTTTGAAATTTTCTGGAATTCTAAATAACTAATAAACACACATTAAATTAGAAATAAAAAATTTCAGAATCTGATAAACTGAAAAAATTATTCCAATAAATAAAAAAACATTTCAGAAGTCTACAATAAAAAATTCAACCCCAGAAAATAATTTATGCAATACTAGAAGCATTTTAAAGCATAAATAATGATTGTAATCACAGGAAAAATACTTTTTATTTTCATAAAATTTTCAAAATTTTACAAAAGATAGAAAATATAATTCTGAGTTTAACGGTACTAACCACGCTTAAAACAAAGCTATAACGAATTACTTATGATGATTTAAAACAGAGCCTTAGAACCAAGCCAGCTGGGAAAAATGGCACGGCTCGGCTCGGCTCGCGCTGCTCAACTCAGCACAACTCGGCGCGAGGCGGCTCAACGGCGGCGCGGCGCATGGCGCACACGTGACTGCGCATGTGGCGCGGCGAGAAACGGCGCGGCTAACGCGCACGTGGGAAAGGCGTAGACAGCGCACGCGTGGAGCGCGTGGGAAGAGCGCCTAACGTGTGGTGGCGCGTGGAAGCGCGTGGTGGCGCGTGGAAGTGCGTGGAACCGCTGGGCGGCATTATATAGCGCGTGAGGCACACACGTCACCTTCGACGGTGTTTTCTGGTTTAATTTTGGTACTGCCGGACTCCACTTTTCACAATAAATACATTTATAGTCTAAAAAATGACATTTAATAGACATAAAAATGAGATGTATCACATTCTCAATCTAATTTTCATGCAAATAATATGTATGTATATTTGAATAAAATTATACACATTTTATCACATACAACTAAGCACGAAAATACCCATATTAGGCTCTGATACCAATGTAAATCAAAGTATTATATTACAGCAGGAAAAAATATCAGAATCATACCTTGTGACGAAGAACCTCGTGGGTAAATCACGTGCTTCCAAAATCTGAACAACGAACCTAGCAGTGGACTGATACTACAAAATGAGTACCACCCACACAAGTCACAGTGCAAAATGACTTGATCGTTGTTTTATGGGAGAGAGTCAGAGAGAGAGTATGGGAAAAATGGTTATGGATAAAAAACCACATAACGTATATCTTATATATAACCACATATATATCAATCTATCCATCTATCCATATCTACTGATATGATAGATATAGATATCCTGAATGGTTATCCAAATAAGTTTTGAATTCAAATTCAAACTTATATGGATAAGGTTCAAAATGTTCAGGTTCAAAGGGTCATGCTACATAGGCGCCCAATTTCTAACACTTTCCAACACAGTTCTTGCTTACAACAAAAGTGTGCCTAGCTCAACACGATTTAAAGCCATTGACCATACAAAAATAGATATAACAAAATAGAAGCTCTTGCTCCCAATCCCTTTAAGCTACAGCCTTGGTGGAGGCATATTACTAGCACTTGAAAATAATTTTTCCCAAATAGAGTGAGCCAAAGCCCAGTAGAGACAATCTAGCACAATATATGAATTTTAACAAGATTATAAACGTGATGCACATGGCCAATGCTCAAAATAAAATCATTTACAACTCTCCTTCCCAAATCCATATTATGCCAAGTATGATACCCCAATCCATTTTATATCAATTCGTTTCATGTCATTTTATATCTCCTCAATTCATGAGTCATATCCATTGTTATCCAGACAACCTAACTGAGATTACAACTAAGTGGTTTTCTTACCACACAACCATTACACACAAACACTTCAATTTGCTATTTTACGAAAATTTTGTCCGCAAGAATCGGCACCCATGTATACACAATGTTTTTGAGACTATCACCCTGGACGTATAGGCCAACTTAATTCAATGGAGTCCATCACCTTTCTCCTTCCAAACGTAGAGTATATCCCCTTTCTCCTCCCAAACATCATACATATATAATGTATTAAACTCAGTCATATTCAATGACAATCAATAAGAAATTGGTTTCAATTTACCTAATCTTCATGCAATTTCTACAACAATCATAGTTATCCTCCACCGATAGCTCAAAACAGATATTTCTAAACATATACAATCTTCTCAACAGATAAATTATTCAAATTTCCATATGTGGGAGGTGATACACATCCAATGTCATTATTTATGCAAAATAATTCCTTGAACATTTTAGGGCGAAACTCTCTTCTTCTTCTTTTTTCCAATTTCATCCCAATCACTAAAAATTAACCATTTATAGCATAACCCAAGGTCATATTGTAGACGTCCCCGAACGACCCGGGAGGGATGAGCTCCCGTTCCATTCAATATTGGGCTCACTACAGCTCAGGACACTCAAATTGTCACGGTTCTTAATCTGAACCAAAGAGTCCAAATCCGGCAAATCGTTTTGAGAAACAGATTTTTGAAAAGAAGTGCCAAACATGGACTGCTTTGCCAGATACAGAGTCACCACCTAAATGTTTTATTTTGGTGAAATTTAGGAAACCCTGACTCGTTTGCCTAAGGCCACGTGTCCGTCATCACCAAAGTTGCCTCGGCTCGGGAACTTGGGTACGATTGGGGAAGGTCACTTCGTGAGCACCCCCGCTTGCCCGATCAAAGATCGGCCTCTACTAACCATGATATCTATTTTTGAAAAACTTTATGTGTTCTTATTCCGGTTATTAGTCTAAATTTATTATGTGATGCGCACAGCATACAAGTATAGACTGGATCGTCTGGATTGGAACAAAACATTTCATGTTTGTTTATTTGAAAGTGGTTTGATGGTGCTACCCGCAAGTAGGCTAAGACGTGGATTTGCCACCCTCGGGTGGGCTTAGAGAAACATGATTTTTCCACTATCTAGTGGGCTTAAAACACACATTTGATGAATTGTTCCAATTCAAATAACCCAACCTTCACCCACAGGCATTCAGGCAGTTATATCACATAAGCATATAGCCTCATGGTAAGCATGCTATCATGGCAGTCACTCACACGCATGCAAGGATGCTAAAGCATAAAACTTACCGAGTACTCCAAGCCAAAACAAAAGCTAATTAGAAATCCATGCATGATCCTAATTATATAGAAATGCCTAATGCAACACATGCAAAAGTGCAACTATAGCAGGCTCGGCTATTCTAAACATGGCATATGAGGTGCAACAGCTAACAAGTATTCAATCTTGGAATTGAAATACAAATGCAGTTAGTATGATGCGCCGAGGCCGGTGCATGCAAAACAGATGAATGAATGCAACATGCTATCATACTGTATGCTAATTGAAACATGCCCTAATCTAACCATCATAAGCTGGTAAATAAAAGGGAGAAAGACGTGGGGTTGGAAGACATGCATCACACTCACGCAAGCTTATTACACTCACGCAGAGGGTCCAAAAGAATAATACAGTCCCGAATAAATATTACAGTCCAAATAACATAGTCCGAATAAATAATACAGTCCAAATATGTACAAAAATCCTAATTAATTAACCAATTAAACTAGGAAAACAATAAACTGGCATGCAAGCCAGGGACTGCCTTGACTCTTCTTCGGATGATGAATGATGCATGCTTGGGTTGCCTTTGCACGGAAATCCATTGCGATGCCCCAATTAGCCTCTGTTTTGCAATGGTTTCTTGGAAAGCGCGCCAAGCCCCGGAAGACTGCTGATTCTTGGTTTGCTGCAACAGAGAGCAGGAAAAGGGCATGGCAATATATTTTCACAAGTGTATGCATGCCTCGATCCTCGTACCACCAATCACGCATCTTGATGCATGATGGCCGAGGAGTCAAATTGTGCAACTCAATGTAGAATGAATGCACATAAAAACAAAACAAAACCTACACTCCATCATGGATAATCCGGAGTGTCGGCGATTGGGAATTGAGACACGTTCCGTCACTCGGAGTACGAAACGTACCTCGTTTCCCGTGCCTGGGCTAATTCCTATCCCAAGCACAATGCAACATGCATGATATGCATGAAATGCAACTAAGATACAACCTAACATACACAATACTATGAAATGGCATACACGATGCACGAGGCAACATGTCATACACAATGCGCTAACATACCACCTAGCATGCACAATGCTATGAAATGAAATGGCATACACAATGCAATATGGGCTTACACCAACATGAGTAGACCTCAGCCACACTCACATAAGAGGCCATGAGATGAAAATGAGACAACTCGAGATGCGTACACACATGCACGCAAACCGAGGACCGACCCTACGGCACCAAATGCCACTCTAACAAGACATGGCAAGGCATGAAATATGATATGCAAACATGCAAATTTCAGCGCTAAAATATGACCCAAAACAGTCCCGAATCATGGAAACATGGCACCCGATGCATGGAATGTGACCCGAAATGCAAAACTAGGCATGCGCAATGGCCTATAGCTATACAAAACATGCACTATTTGATCATGAAATGTGAAGACAGATTCAAGGCAGCCCCAAAACAAGCATGTTTACAGTATCAAGCAAGGCCAAACAATGAACACAAATGGGGCTAAACTAGCATACGAAAATGGCCCTAAATATGAGATAAAGAAACAAGTCACAGCTGCTGATCCCAAATAAGAGAGGGCCCTTCAACAAAGTTGAAGAGGGACCCAAAACATGGCATTTTTCAGTTTATGATCAAATCCAAAACAGTGCACAAGCATGCTCAAAATACTATGCAAAACAAGGCCAAAAAGAGAGCTATAACACAAAGTACAAAAAGGATGCCTCAAACAGTAAAAGACCCTTAATTAAACATGAAGAGGGGTTCAAAATAAGGCCATTTATAGTTCAGACCAAAGCTCAAAAACAGAAGCATAAGAGGCTAACAAATAATGTAAAAATGGAGCCAAAAGAGAGATACAATGGAAAGTGGAAAATGGAAGCGTCAAACAGTGATGATCCCTTCAATAATGTTGAAGAAAAGCTCAAAATAAGCCACTTTACAGTTTATGACATGCCTCAAAACAATTTATACATAGGCCAAAAATACTACACAAGAAAATGGCATACAAGAGAGGCAATGAAGCAAGTGCAACAAGGAGGCCTCAAACAGTGAGAGGCCCTTAAACAAACATGAAAAATAGCTCAAAATAAGCCTAGCTCCAGTTAGGGTCGAATCCCAAAACAACAAGCAAGTATGGCTAATGTATTGAACAAAATAAAGCACAAAAAGGAGAATAGGGACTCACCCTTGAAGACCAATCTTTGACAGCTCCTTGGCTTGAGTTTGGTGGCTCCTTAGCTCTAAAAATAGCTCTGAAGCTGCTGGAATGGATGATGGTGATGTGGTGCTAGGTGGTGGTGTGGAAATGGTGAAGGGCTTGAGGGTTTGGAGCTTGGAAATATAGAGAGAGAAAGAGATACAAGGCAAGAGGCTTGGGGGGAATTTTTGTAACCCTAAATATGCAGCCGGAGGGCCTGCTATATAGGCAAAAGAGGGGGGAAAATGGAGGGAAATGAATCAAGTTTCCCCCCCAAAATGCAGCCCCCCGGATACAGAATCTAGGGGGAAAAGGAGGGTGTATCTGCACTGTACTTGATGTAAGGATTCTGGCCGGCCAGTTATTGAGACTATAGATAGCCGACCGGCCCTCCTCATGGCCAGCCGGCCAAGGGTCAAAAGGTTCAAGTAGATTAATGGCCGGCCACCATATATTGGTGGCCTCCCATGTGTGGTCAACACAATCATGTGGTCAAAAACTGGGGATAGTGAACCAGGAGAGAGAACAACCCACTTTTCAAAGGGGTTCAAAAAGTTCAAAAGCAATTATTGGCTGGCCACCAAATATTGGTGGCCTCCCAGATGTGTACATCACAAATATGGGGTTTAGGGTGCAAGAAAATGGCCCAAGGGTGGTCAACATTGGCTTTGAAGTGAGAAAGAACGGGCGAAGGAGGGTGATGAAGGGATAAAGTTGGCTTACAGAACAATTACTGGCCTCCCATCCTTCTGTGACCTTACTAGCAATGAAATGGAGGTCCCTGCCAAAAACAAACCAAAACCGATGCAAAAAGAAGGTTCGGGGGCCGAAACGCGCAGCCCAGGGCCCCGAAAACTGACTGTTAGGCACCGGGAGTGGTGTTCGAACACGAAGTCGGTTTCTCGGACCACAGTGTCCCTCAAAAGGGAGAAAATAAGATGTATGCCAAAAACCGGGGCAAACAGAGGTGGTTAAGCGGTCCCGAACCGAGGCACACGGCCAACGGCTCCGAAAAATCGGAAATCGGACTCCAAACGGGCAAAATGGCCATCGACCACGAAACGTAGCCTATGGCCACTGAGAGATGATCTACGAGACCTCTCCCTCCCTTCGGGAAGAGAAAACAAAGAAAATGGAGCCTAGTTCGCAAACCGAGGCAAAGCACAAAAGAGTCTGGAAGTCCGGAGGCAAGGCTCGCAGCTGAGACTCTGAAATTTCTGAACAAGCACAATATGCAATATCACCGAGCGCTCAACTGGTGACGTCTGAGTCTCAAGGTTGGTCAAAAATGGGGTGTCTACAGTTGCCCCTCTTTGACAGAACTCGAAAGTCATAAATGACGGGAGTGAATGTTAAAGCCTAGAGACGACCCATTTTTGACAAGGCCAAAGACTTAGACAAACATACAAAATAACACAGATGTGCCCGCAGGCAGGAAAAAAATGCAACTGCCAATGCAAGAAGCTGAACATAACTTATGATCATCCAAAGAAAGCTGTAGTGAAGCATACCATGCAACAGTTTTAAGCAAGTGAATACAAATCTAACTACATTTCATGCAGAAAGGATGTAAGAAAATTATGCAATTCTCACTGCATTTCACGCGGAGAAGGCTGAAAGCGACTACTGAGAATACCCGGAGTCTTACACACAACATCTCTCTGCGTATCACACATAGGAGAGGAAGAAGGTAAATCTCTCAGCGTATCACACGCAAAAGAGGAAAGGTAAACTTCTCAGCATAGCACACGCAAGAGAAGAAAGGCAAATTCCTCAGCGTATCACACGCAAGAGAAAACCTCTCAGCATATCACATGCAAGAGAGGGAAGGCAAATTTCTCAGCGTATCATACGCAAGAGAAAACCTCTCAGCATATCACATGCAAGAGAAAAAAAAGAAATTTCTCAGCATATCACAAGCAAGAGAAAACCTCTCAGCATATCACATGCAAGAGAGAAAAGGGAAATTTCTCAGCGTATCACACGCAAGAGAAAACCTCTCAGCATATCACATGCAAGAGAGAAAAGGGAAATTTCTCAGCGTATCACACGTAAGAGAAAACCTCTCAGCATATCACATGAAAGAGAGAAAAGGGAAATTTCTCAGCGTATCACACGCAAGAGAAAACCTCTCAGCATATCACATGCGAGAGAGAAAAGGTAAATTTCTCAGCGTATCACACGCAAGAGAAAACCTCTCAGCATATCACATGCAAGAGGGAAAAGGTAAATTTCTCAACGTATCACACGCAAGAGAAAACCTCTCAGCATATCACATGCAAGAGAGAAAAGGGAAATTTCTCAGCATATCACACGCAAGAGAAAACCTCTCAGCATATCACATGCAAGCGAGAAAAGGAAAATTTCTCAGCGTATCACACGCAAGAGAAAAACCTCTCAGCATATCACATGCAAGAGAGAAAAGGGAAATTTCTCAGCGTATCACACGCAAGAGAAAACCTCTCAGCATATCACATGCAAGAGAGAAAAGGGAAATTTCTCAGCGTATCACACGCAAGAGAAACCTCTCAGTATATCACATGCAAGGGAGAAAAGGGAAATTTCTCAGCGTATCACACGCAAGAGAAACCTCTCAGTATATCACATGCAAGAGAGAAAAGGGAAATTTCTCAGCGTATCACACGCAAGAGAAAACCTCTCAGCATATCACATGCAAGAAAGAAAAGGGAAATTTCTCAGCGTATCACACGCTAGAGAAAACCTCTCAGCATATCACATGCAAGAGAGAAAAGGGAAATGAATGAACATCGGAACTCGTCCGAATGTTGAGGTGAACACACAGCACACACTAGTTGAGAGTAGAACACGCAGCCCAAACTGTTGAATTTCTGAACACGCAGCCCATTTTTTGAGGTGAACACACATCACACACTAGTTGAAAGTCGAACACGCAGCCCAAACTTTTGAATTTCTGAACAGGCAGCCCATTTTTTGATTGTGAACACGCGGCGCACACTTTGTTGAAAGTCGAAAACGCAACCCATTTTTTGATTGTGAACACGCGGCGCACACTTTGTTGAAAGTTGAACACGCGGCTCAAACTTTTGAATTTCTGAACACGCAGCCCGTTTTTGATTGTGAACACGCAGCACACATTTGTTGAAAGTTGAACACGCAGCTCAAACTTTTGAACTTCTGAACACGCAACCCATTTTTTGATTGTGAACACGCGGCGCACACTTGTTGAAAGTTGAACACGTAGCTCAAACTTTTGAACTTCTGAACATGCAGCCCATTTTTGATTGTGAACACGCAGCACACATTCGTTGAAAGTTTGAACACGCAGCTCAAACTTTGAACTTCTGAACACGCAGCCCATTTTTGAAAGTTGAACACGCAGTCCGAACTCTTGATGGTGAACACACAGCCCACAGTTTTTAGAAGTCGAACACGCAGCTCATTCATTTCATTTGCACGCTGCTTATACATCACACTTTGAACACACAGCTCACACATTTCACTTGTGAACACGCAGCCCACACATTTCTCTTCTGAACACGCAGCTCATTCATTTCATTTGCACGCAGCTTATACTGAACACACAGTTCATACACTTTACTTCTGAACACACAGCTCATTCACTTCAGTTTGAACACGCAGCTCACATATTTCAATTCTGAACGCGCAGCTCATTCATTTTCATTTGCACGCAGCTCATTCTTAATTCTGAACACGCAGCTCATAAATTTTCACTTCTGAACTCACAGCTCATTCACTTCATGTTGAACACGCAGCTCACATACTTCAATTTCTGAACACACAGCTCATATACTTTATGTTGAACACGCAGCTCACATACTTCAATTCTGAACACACAGCTCATAGACTTCAATTCTGAACACACAGCTCATATACTTTATGTTGAACACGCAGCTCACGTATTGCAATTGTGAACACACAGCTCATATGCTTCAATTTTTGAACACGCAGCTCATAACATAACACTGCTCAATTTGAACACACGGCCCATAACTCAGTAGTCTTTTAATTTTGAACACACAGCTCATTCTGAACCTACAGGATACGATGACGGAACTTACAAAAGTTGAAACAAACTCAGATGTCCGACATCTTCCTCTTTTCCTTTTGCTTTGAAGTTTGGAACCTATATAGCTTCAGATGGGTTCTGGCTTTACTGTTCCCAAATGGCTCTGGTTGAACCCTGCGTTTTTTGAAAGAACAAAATCTTGTTTTGCACAAATGTGGAGAACGACACGGCACTCTGAGCACAAGACAATTTTTTGAAATTGAGAAATGTGTTCTTAACTGGGCATTGAGCCTACGACTGAACACAAAGAAAAAGACTGAACAATGGAAAAGAAAAGGTAAACAACCTAAACGCATCGAGACACACTCGGAACGACTCAAAGCAAGAATCGAGACAAACAAAACAAAAGACACGACACACAAACGTGTTACAAAGACGAGAGACCTCTCAGTACGCGAGGAGCCAGTTTCTTCGGGTATTGTTTCTCACCCTTTCTCATTTGTGATTCTCACACCACTCGGCCCTCAGGCTCTGTTTTTCTGAAAAAGCCCTTTCCTCACTTCTTCTCTCAGCGCACACCTCTCTATTCTTCAATCTCTCATTTTGTTATCCCTCCCTTAGGTGGTTGATGGATAAGCGGGAAGTTGTAGGCTTTTGCCCCCGGTATTTTACCAGATTCTTCTTCTTGTTCACAACAGTGAGTTTCTTCTACAGAAGGGCTGTGCTACAATTGGGTGTGTAGCAAATCTGCAGCTGACATCGGTTGACGATGCTCTGTTGGGGAGTTCGGACGTGATCAGATCTGTCCAGATAAGGGAGTGGAATATCTTGTCCCACTCCGGTTCGTGCTTCGCACTTGGCTTGATACCTTGTTGCTTGGAGGATGAGAGAGCTTTTAGCCCTTTGTTGTTAACTTCAGTTGTGCCCTATTCTGGTAGGTAGAGTGCCCTTCTTGGCAAGTATGTTGACAATGGGAAAGATAGGAAGCCTGACTCAACTGTGCCCCTAGTTCATCATTTTGACCATTTTTTGTTTTAGTTTTCTCCTAAAAAAAAATTTGACCAAAATGAGAGTTAGATTAACATGCTTGTTCAATTTTCTGATTTAAAATCATGCAAGTCAGGCCATGAGCACTGAAAATTTTCCTCTTTTGGGTCCAAGAAATGGTCCAATTTTGAAAATGGAATACTTTTCGAGAAGATTAGTCAACCTCAGTAAAAATTCTCAAAAACTATTTTTGCAAACGACCACTGCTCAACGAGCACAGAACCTACTCTTGAGATGCGCAACCTCGGATCCATGGCAATGGAAAATTGCCCCTTGTCTGAAGGACACTGCATGGCAACGAAAAGTTGCCCCTTGTTTGAAATGACATTGCGGCGTTTTGAATGGCAACGGAAAGTTGCCCCTTGTTTAGATAGCACCGCAGCGCATTGTAGTCAGTCTTCAGAGCGACGAACACAACCAGACTCTCAGATACAGAGAAGACAAAGATGACCAAAACCATCGCATGGACACAATCGAATTTGGAAGTGTTTGTGGCTGGACTTCAGAATGAAGTTGCCTACGTATCCCAAACATGGGAATCAAGCCTTACGTAGTTCAGGGTTAAGGTACACTCGGGTATTTAACCTCTCCTTTTTATGCTCTAACTTTTTCCAAGGCGCCCGTTGCGGGTTTTCGACCTTGTGAGCTTTGTTTTTCTTCTTTTCAATTTTTGTGTTCTTTTATTTTCTTTTCATTTCTTTTTTTGATTTTCTTTTTTTGTTCTTTTCTTTGCATCTTTCTTTTTCGTTCTTTCGTTCTTTTCTCTTTTTTGTTCTTTTTCTTCTTTTCTTGCTCTAACTTTTGCCTGGGCCGTCCTTCCGGGTTTTCGGCCCAGCGAGCCTCTCAAGGGTAAAAGTGTAGCTTTGTCCATGTCCAATGGTTTTGAGATCCTGAAGTCGTCTGAATCCAGGAGAATGGCTGTTATTTGCTGACGAAGTAGAAGTCCATCCAATGGGGGCTGAATTTGCCCCTAGTGTTGTGGATAGGAACTCGGCTGTCCTTCAGCAATACTTTCTTCTTTCCTCCCTTCTGGGATTTGGCATTCTTGCCGATCTTCATTGACTTGCGGAATGATCCACCTTTGGCTCTTCGAGCTGTTTGACATTTTTTTTGCCCCTAGTTCGAAGGGTGCTTCTGACCTAGCTTCGCAAGCTTCTTTTGATGACATCTGGTCTTCTTAATCTGACTTCCTTGCCTCTTGTTCGAGGGCTGCTTTGAATCTGGCCACACAGGCCTCACATTGTAGTTGACCGTCGAACGTTCTGAATTTGAGTTCAAGGTTTTGAAAGCAGAGGGGTCGAGTCTCGAGGCTGAAAGCGATCCTAAGCTGCACAATCTCAAGAGCGATTCTACACAGGTCTTCGCAGGACCGCGCAAAACATTTTTTGAAATCTTTTAAGAAAGCGACCAGTCGCTCGCGCTGAAGACAGTGTAGAACCAATCTGGATCAAGTCAAGATCCTTCCCAGTACTCACACTAACAAGTATGATTTCATTCATTAAGGGCTTAGCACGCCTTTCTTTCTCTCGAATGATCAAAGTTTTGCAAAACCCGAGGAATTCCTTCCTCTTCGTTTTCACCGCAGTGTTCGAAAAGTTTTGAAAAACTTAGGTCGATGCAATGAATTCAAAGCACAGAAAAGACACAGCTTCTAATCAAATAATGCCATCTCATTTGGAATTTCTGGTACAACTGGCACAAGGCAGAAGCAAAAATGCGAGAGCGTGAAAATCACTGCTGTTTCATTCAAATCTGTTGGCATTACTGGCTCCTAGACAGAAACAGACTCAAAAGAAAGCAAAAAGACAAACACAAAACAAAACAGTGATGCCCGAGGTAACACCCCTGGAATCACCTGACTCCAACAAAACAGGACTGACTCGGTACAACAAGACAGACCCAACTGACTCAGTAAGAAAAGACTGACTCTGTACGACACAACAAGACTGACCCAATACCCAAGTCAGAAAACACAAAAACTGGTATTTGCATATTGCTCAGAACAGTGCATGCCATTCCCACGTCTGGAGTTAATCGAGCGCTGCCTGCAGGTGGTTTATCTCCCGATCATATAGTCACATTATTCCCCCCCAAGTTCACTGATCAAGTGTTGATAGACTTTGCAGGACTTGGTGCGACGATGACCCCGTTGTCGATCAGATCTTGTATTTCGTGGCGGAGATGAAAGCACATGTCAGTGTCATGGCCAGTTCGCTGATGGAATGCACAGTATTCGGCTGGGTTGTGTGAGAGAGGGAGGTTCTTTGGTAATGGCTGCGGCTCCAGTGGCTTCAGATGCCCTTTCTTGATCAAAACCCCTAGAGCCTTTGACAAAGGCATATAAAGTGGGGTGAAAACCTTATTGGCTTGGGGTGGATATTTGGCTGCTTGCGAGCTACTCCCGAATGCACCGGTGAATGGGGTAGCTTTTTTTAATGTGGTAGTGGTGACCATGCCCACTTCAGAAGATCTTGCAGCTGCATCACCACTGGTGGTCACATTCGAACTGCGGGTAAACGCCCTCCTGGGCTGCTCCTTCTCCTGGTCAATGAGGCCCTACTTCATAGCATCCTCGATCTGTACTCCTATCTCATGTAAATCTGAAATGGTGGGGAAGGGGAGAGCGATCATTTTCTGCATAAGCTTGGGCTGGAGATTGCGCACAATCATCCGAATTTGATCTTTGTCAGTGGGCCTAAGGGTCATCATTAAGGCTTTGGCCCTCCAGCAGGCCACGAATTCTGAGAAGCTCTTCTTAGGCTCCTGTCTCGTCGTCTCAAGATCACGGGTTGTAATCTCGATTTGGGTATTGTATGAATATTGTGCGACGAAGGCCTCGGCCATCTCCTCCCAGCTTCGTTTCACAGAATCCTCCAATTTGGCGTACCAGATGGCCGCGATACCCGACAGGGTCTTGTCAAAAAGGGAAAGCTTCTGTAATCTTGTCAAGCCTATCGGGCGCAGAACATCTGAAAACAAACTCAGGTGGACCATGGGATCTCCTGACCCGTCAAAACGATCGATGTGAGGCATCTTGAACCTGTCCGGCAGGGTCACAACTACGTCGGTGTACCCGTCCTCAATGTCCGGGATGGACTTTACCTCCTGGGATTTCTTGAACAACTTTTCAAGCTTGCTCAACTTCAACGCTGTATGGTCTACCTCGAACTCAAAGGGAGAGTCCGATGGGTTGATTGGTGCTTTAGACAGCTGGGGTAAGATTGGGGGCGGAGCCAGCCCTGTCGGAATGTCCGTACCTTCTTGGACATTTGGTGTCTCCCTGGGTATTGGATCTACTGGTGGGAGGGGAGCTTGATGCGAAGCAGATGCTCCGTTTTGCTGTTACAATCTGGTGATTAGCTCTGCCTGTTGGGCCATGACCGCAGCCTGCTATTTGGCGAATTCAGCTTGGCGGACAGCATCTTGCTGCATGAGTTTCATACTTTCTTTCATCTGGCGTATCATTGCCTCCATCCCTGATGTGTTCTGCTGATCCATCTAACTGACTGGTATCTATCCCTACAGTAGAAACTGAGACCTCAGCCTGACTGTTCACTGGTGGGGTAGATAAGGGCCACTGATCTAGTAACTGCTGAACTGGTGATTTGTGCCTGACTGGCCCTTTTACCTTGCCTCTGGCAAAGGAACACCGATTGCCCTTGAACTGAATCTCTGACCTGACAAAGTCTATTAGCACAAGTTCGATGAACCTCGGGGGATATCGGAGCCTTCTGAAGCTATAGTTCCCAGACTATCTAGCAAAAGAGAAAACATGCAGCATCTCAGCCTAACTTCACCAAAATAGATACGAGCATAGTAGGATGACTTTGCCCCCTACTGAATTCTGCCCCCAAAATTCTACCTCAAATCTGATACCCTCGGGTAAAACTGATTCTTCAGATTCTGATGCCCGCAGACCTGATACCTAGACTTGCAAACTGATACATGCATTCCTGCAGAGACGCACTCTAAAAGCACATAACAAGCAAGTGAGAGCTAAAACACCCCTATGTTGGGGTAGGGTTTCCCTGTCCTATTTTGTCAGGAGCTAGGGTTTCACTATGCACGCAGCGGTTTCAAACAACCTACGATCGGGTAAGCAACCTGTCCTAGCTTGGAATGGTCACTACGGATTCTAAATATGCACTAGGTCGAATGGTCAAAAGGGTGCCCTGGTAAAACTGGGGTTTGTGTTCCCATACTGGCAGAGCCCACAACCGGTCAGCCTTATGGTCATGCCTTGACAAGACAAGCCTCCGGCAAACTGTTCAGGAATAGCAGATGGCAAACATGGTGTCCTAGGCGCACCAATGCAAATGCAATGCAGAGAAACACATAAGTGTAGTCAAAACCAGATATCATGAGTTCGAGTCAAGTTCTCTAAGTCCCCAGCAGAGTCGCCAGAAACTGTAGACGTCCCCGAACGACTCGGGAGGGATGAGCTCCCGTTCCGTTCGATATTGGGCTCACTACAGCTCAGGACTCTCAAATTGTCACGGTTCTTAATCTGAACCAAAGAGTCCAAATCCGGCAAATCGTTTTGAGAAACAGATTTTTGAAAAGAAGTGCCAAACATGGACTGCTTTGCCAGATACAGAGTCACCACCTAAATGTTTTATTTTGGAGAAATTTAGGAAACCCTGACTCGTTTGCCTGAGGCCACGTGTCCGTCATCACCAAAGTTGCCTCGGCCCGGGAACTTGGGTACGATTGGGGAAGGTCACTTCGTGAGCACCCCCGCTCGCCCGATCAAGGATCGACCTCTATTAACCATGATATCTATTTTTGAAAAACTTTATGTGTTCTTATTCCGGTTATTAGTCTAGATTTACTATGTGATGTGCACAGCATACAAGTATAGACTGGATCGTCTGGATTGGAACAAAACATTTCATGTTTGTTTATTTGAAAGTGGTTTGATGGTGCTACCCGCAAGTAGGCTAAGACGTGGATTTGCCACCCTCGGGTGGGCTTAGAGAAACATGATTTTGCCACTATCTAGTGGGCTTAAAACACACATTTGATGAATTGTTCCAATTCAAATAACCCAACCTTCACCCATAGGCATTCAGGCAGTTATATCACATAAGCATATAGCCTCATGGTAAGCATGCTATCATGGCAGTCACTCACACGCATGCAAGGATGCTAAAGCATAAAACTTACCGAGTACTCCAAGCCAAAACAAAAGCTAATTAGAAATCCATGCATGATCCTAATTATATAGAAATGCCTAATGCAACACATACAAAAGTGCAACTATAGCAGGCTCGGCTATTCTAAACATGGCATATGAGGTGCAATAGCTAACAAGTATTCAATCTTGGAATTGAAATACAAATGCAGTTAGTATGATGCGCCGAGGCCGGTGCATGCAAAACAGATGAATGAATTCAACATGCTATCATACTGTATGCTTATTGAAACATGCCCTAATCTAACCATCATAAGCTGGTAAATAAAAGGGAGAAAGACGTGGGGTTGGAAGACATGCATCACACTCACGCAAGTTTATTACAACATTGCCCTCACGCAGAGGGTCCAAAAGAATAATACAGTCCCGAATAAATATTACAGTCCAAATAACACAGTCTGAATAAATAATACAGTCCAAATATGTACAAAAATCCTAATTAATTAACCAATTAAACTAGGAAAACAATACTCTTCTTCGGATGATGAATGATGCATGCTCGGGTTGCCTTTGCACGGAAATCCACTGCGATGCCCCAATTAACCTCTGTTTTGCAATGGTTTCTTGGAAAGCGCGCCAAGCCCCGGAAGACTGCTGATTCTTGGTTTGCTGCAACAGAGAGCAGGAAAAGGGCATGGCAATATATTTTCACAAGTGTATGCATGCCTCGATCCTCGTGCCACCAATCACGCATCTCGATGCATGATGGCCGAGGAGTCAAATTGTGCAACTCAATGTAGAATGAATGCACATAAAAACAAAACAAAACCTAGACTCCATCATGGATAATCCGGAGTGTCGGCGACTGGGAATTGAGACACGTTCCGTCACTCGGAGTACGAAACGTACTTCGTTTCCCGTGCCTGGGCTAATTCCTATCCCAAGCACAATGCAACATGCATAAGATACAACCTAACATACACAATGCTATGAAATGGCATACACGATGCATGAGGCAACATGACATACACAATGCGCTAACATACCACCTAGCATGAACAATGCTATGAAATGAAACGGCATACACAATGCAATATGGGCTTACACCAACATGAGTAGACCTCAGCCACACTCACATAAGAGGCCATGAGATGAAAATAAGACAACTCGAGATGCGTACATGTATGCACGCAAACCGAGGACCGACCCTAAGGCACCAAATGCCACTCTAACAAGACATGGCAAGGCATGACATATGATATGCAAACATGCAAATTTCAGCACTAAAATATGACCCAAAAAAGTCCCGAATCATGGAAACATGGCACCCGATGCATGGAATGTGACCCGAAATACAAAACTAGGCATGCGCAATGGCCTATAGCTATACAAAACATGCACTATTTGATCATGAAATGTGAAGACAAATTCAAGGAAGCCCCAAAACAAGAATGTTTACAGTTTCAAGCAAGGCCAAACAATGAACAAAAATGAGGCTAAACTAGCATGCGAAAATGGCCCTAAATGTGAGATATAGAAGCAAGTCACAGCTGCTGACCCCAAATAAGAGAGTGCCCTTCAACAAAGTTTAAGAGGGACCCAAAACATGGCATTTTTCAGTTTATGATCAAATCCAAAACAGTGCAAAAGCATGCTCAAAATACTATGCAAAACAAGGCCAAAAAGAGAGCTATAACACAAATTACAAAAAGGATGCCTCAAACAGTAAAAGATCCTGAATGAAACATGAAGAAGGGGTCAAAATAAGGCCATTTTTAGTTCGGACCAAAGCTCAAAAACAGAAGCATAAGAGGCTAACAAATCATGCAAAAATGGAGCCAAAAGAGAGATACAAAGGCAAGTGGAAAATGGAAGCCTCAAACAGTGATGAGCCCTTCAAAAATATTTAAGAATAGCTCAAAATAAGCCACTTTACAGTTTATGACATGCCTCAAAACAATTTATACATAGGCCAAAAATACTACACAAGAAAATGGCATACAAGAGAGGCAATGAAGCAAGTGCAAAAAGGAGGCCTCAAACAGTGAGAGGCCCTTAAACAAACATGAAAAATAGCTCAAAATAAGCTTATCTCCAGTTAGGGTCGGAGCCCAAAATAGCAAGCAAGTATGGCTAATGTATTGAACAAAATAAAGCACAAAAAGGAGAATAGGGACTCACCCTTGAAGACCAATCTTTGACAGCTCCTTGGCTTGAGTTTGGTGGCTCCTTAGCTCTGAAAATAGCCTTGAAGCTGCTGGAATGGATGATGGTGATGTGGTGCTAGGTGGTGGTGTGGAAATGGTGAAGGGCTTGAGGGTTTGGAGCTTGGAAATATAGAGAGAGAGAGATACAAGGCAAGAGGCTTGGGGGGAATTTTTGTAACCCTAAATATGCAGCTGGAGGGCCTGCTATATAGGCAAAAGAGAGGGGAAAAAGGGGGGAAAAATGGAGGGAAATGAATCAAGTTTCCCCCAAAAAATGCAGCCCCCCGGATACAGAATCTGGGGGGAAAAGGAGGGTGTATCTGCACTGTACTTGATTGTCACGACCCAAACCCGGCCCTATGGGTTTAGCACCGTAACCGGCCAGTAATCCGAGATTACCGAAGGCCTGCAGAACAGTAATACAGTAAAACAGAGTACAGGGCCTGGCGGAAGCCAGTACAGTAAGTAAATAGTGTCCATTGAGCTGTGACAGTCTGTATGCAAAAAGGCTTTTCATGCATTCATACATAAACGGTACAGAACAGTATGAACAATATTCACATCCATTCAAACTAGGGACTCAACCCTACATAACAGTACAGAAAACATTCCGTCTGTACAAAACAGTACGGTCTATACAAAATTTACAGTCACACAGTACAGGGACCTAATCCCTGTATAACAGTACAGTAAACAGTCAGTCTATACAGAACAGTTAGACAGTACAGAAGACAGGCGGGGGAAAACAAACAAAACACCCCCAAGCCATAGCATGGCAACTCGGAACCTCGCAGTGAGGCGCAAAGGCTGGCTTGACAAAACTGGAGTAACCCTGACGTCTCTAGCTGCGGTCTGGCGCCTGAACACCTACATATATATATGAGCAGTGAGCTAAAGCCCAGTGAATAACATAAAGCGTAAAGAGGTTCAGAATGAATGTCCTTACAGTAATGAAGACAGTTCAATTCAATCAGTATTTCAGTCATTCAGTACAGTAAACAGTCATATGTGGTACATCCATTAGCATAACAGTAACAGTAGGTCTTGAAAGACCGAACAGTAATGATGGCCATCAGTCAGTAAACAGTAGTGGTTCCACGAGGGAACCGACAGAGATCTCTGTAATAGTAACAGTAACAGTAAACCGTAGATACTAAGGATGCCACAGTACAGTTCAGAAATAAAGGACATACATTCATTCAGTAAATAATACCAGTTCAGTAAACAGTTCAGTTCAGTATTCAAAAGATAATCAGTTGAACATATCTTTACACAATTGTTACTCACAGAGTTCTGGGCTACAGTATGCTAGAGCGTGTCTCCCCAGTTGCCAACCCTACACAGTTCACAGGTTGAACACACTAAGCTACACAGTTGGGAAATCTTATAACTTAATCCCTAATTTGCCTTGGTGTGTTCTACAACGATATCCTCATCTAAATGTCTTAAACTAGGCCTAAGAATGCCTAGGATGGGATGAGGATGCAAAAATACACTTAGAAAACATTTCGCAAACTTTGCTGAAAATAGGGGCTTCGCTCGAGCGAGACTTTCTCCGCTCGAGCGTAAGTCCAAAATCAAAGGCTTCGCTCGAGCGAGGAATCCTTCGCTCGAGCGGTCTGCAAAACAGTAAAAGTACTGGATGCTGAAATTTTACGCGCGATGGTCGCTCGATGGTCGCTCGAGCGGAGCCCTGGACAAAGGTGCTCGCTCGAGCGGGGAATCCTTCGCTCGAGCGAGGAAGCCAAATCTGGAATTTCCAGATCTGCCTCCCAAGCTCAAACCAAGCATTCTACCACTCCAAACTCGACCTCTTGGGCCCAAATTCTGGAAAACATCACTAAATTCAATGTATAACAAGTTTCAAAGCTCAATTTATGAATTTAAGCCCCAAAGGTGAGTCAATTAAAACCATATTCAAACCCATTTTCAAGAACAGCATTCAAACATGCATGAATGAGTTTCAAACCAAATCGAAGCTCCAAAGCTTGCTCAAATGAGCTCATTTCTTTCCAAAACCAGATGAAAACATGGTCTATAACAACAATATGAGCATGCATGTACTAATGTCCATGTAATTAACCTCAAAATGCAATAATACCAACATGCATGCAAGAGATGAGCTTCAATCCAACATGTATGCACCAAAACATGGCTTAACTCTACAATTAAAGCATGAATTGTGCAAGAATGAACTCAAGAACAGCAACAAGAAGATGGATGTCCTACCTTAGTCTTGTATTCAAGGTCTAGGAGCTCAAAGTAGCAATCACACTTCAATTCTCAAACAATTCCAAGCGATTCAAGATGAAAACCAACTCCTCAAGTCTCTCTCTCTCTAAGGTCGGTTGAGGCAAGAAGAGGAGAAGAAATGTTTGGTTTGATCACATACGTGGAGTGTAAAAGGCTCAAGTGTGTGTATATGAGATAGTGGCAAAATGGTAAATATGGCAAACTCTTTAATTGGCTTATTTTAATCTAATTTAATCATACCTAGTCAGTTTTCAGATAAATATACCATAAAATCACATTAATTATGAGGGTCACGGAACATCAATCGGTTTCTAATTCGGCCGCCGATAAGGCCTTCAATTACCAGTTTAAACATATAAACATGAACAGATAATCAGACAATCAAACAGATAGAATGCAATTAACTAACATATACTCAGTCAATTCAGTTTCAATTTCGGTCAGTCAGTTCAGTATTTCATTCAGTTCGATTATCAGTCAGTTATCAGTTCCGTTTAGCAGTAATCGGTGATTATCGGTAATCAATCAGTCCTTAATCAGTAAACAGTATGAGGGTTGTTACAGTCTCCCCTCCTTATAAAGAGTTTAGTCCTCTAAACTCGAGTTACCTTCATTCTGGAAGAAAACAGGATTCAGTGGAAACAGTTCGGGATATCTTTTGGCCATGTCATCTTCCCTTTCCCAAGTGGCATACACGCCACCGTGGTTCTGCCAGTCAACTTTTACTAGCGGGATCTCTTTGTTCCTCAGTTTCTTGATTCGTCTGTTTACAATCTGTATAGGCCGCTCCTCGTAAGTGTAGTCATCACTCAACACTATCCGAGCAGGCTCAATCACATGGAAGGGATCCCGGAGGTAGTCTCTCAACATGGAAATATGGAAGACGTTATGCATATGCTCCATTTCAGGAGGAAGCGCAACTTGATACGCCACCGGATTGATTTTCTCAATGATCTCATATGGTCCGACGTATCTCGGTGCTAACTTGCCTTTGACTCCAAAACGAGTCTGGCCTTTCATTGGTGTCATTTTCACAAAAACGTGATCACCCACTTCATACTCTCTGTCCCGTCTTCTGACATCTGCATAACTTTTCTGTCTACTCTGTGCAGTTTTCAGTCTTTGCTGTATCAGTTTCACCTTCTCAGTTGTTTCATACACAATCTCGGGCCCAAGCAAAGGCCCATCTCCAACTTCTGCCCAGCAAATTGGAGATCTACATTTTCTGCCATACAATGCCTCAAAAGGCGCCATACCAATACTCGAATGGTAGCTGTTGTTGTAGGCGAATTCAGCTAGTGGCAGATGACTTTCCCAGTTTCCCTGAAAATCAAGGACACACATTCTCAGTAAATCCTCCAGAGTTTGGATGGTCCTTTCTGATTGGCCATCTGTCTGAGGATGATAGGCACTACTCAGTCTCAGTTCAGTACCCAATGCAGTCTGTATGCTTTGCCAAAACCTCGATGTAAACTTCGAATCCCTGTCAGAAATAATAGACACAGGCACTCCATGCAGTCTTACAATTTCATCAATATAGATGACAGCCAATTTGTCCGCATTATAGATTGTCTTGACAGGTAAGAAGTGAGCAGATTTGGTTAGTCTATCAACAATAACCCAAATTGAATCCATACCTTTTCTGGAGCGAGGTAATCCAACGATAAAATCCATCGTGATATGCTCCCATTTCCACTCTGGTATGGGTAAGGGTTGCAATAATCCGGCAGGTCGTTGATGTTCAGCTTTGACCTGTTGGCAATGAAGACATTTGGACACAAAATCGGCAATCTCTTTCTTCATTCCCGGCCACCAGAGATTCTGTTTCAGATCTTGGTACATTTTTGTATTCCCCGGATGGATAGACAATTTCGAATTGTGGCCTTCTTGCAGAACTCTTCTTTTCAGTTCAGTATCATTTGGTACACACAGTCTTTCTTGAAATTTCAGTACATTATTCTCAAATTTGAATCCCGGTCTCGGTTTAGATTCTCTTTCTTCGATGATCTTCTTCAAGAAGTCATCCAGTTGCTGTTTCTCTTTAATCTCTTCAATCAGCGCCGGTTGAGCAGAAATAGCAGCTAAGGTTCCATCTTGTTCTCTCAAAACAATTTCTATTTCAGATTTTTCAAGGTCACAAAGCAACTCTTTCTGTCCTGTAAGCAAACAGGCTAAGTTTCCAATCGATTTCCGGCTCAATGCATCGGCAACGGTATTGGCTTTTCCCGGATGGTATAATATCTGTAGGTCATAGTCTTTAATCAGTTCCAGCCATCTCCGCTGCCTCATATTCAGTTCTTTCTGTGTGAAGAAATACTTTAAACTCTTGTGGTCGGTGTATACTTCACATGTCACCCCGTACAGATAGTGACGCCAGATTTTCAGTGCAAATACTACTGCAGCAAGTTCCAGATCATGGGTCGGGTAGTTCTTTTCATGTGGTCTCAGTTGTCGGGAAGCATAAGCAATAACCTTCCCATTCTGCATTAAAACACATCCCAAACCTTTATGAGAAGCATCACTAAATACAGTATAACCATCCGTACCTGAGGGTAAGGTAAGAACTGGTGCAGTCACTAATCGAGTTTTCAACTCCTGGAAGGCAGATTCTCTTTGGTCAGTCCAGTCAAATGATGTCCCCTTCTGAGTTAACTGAGTCAATGGTAGAGCAATTTTGGAGAAATCTTTGACAAATCTTCTGTAATATCCAGCCAATCCCAAAAAGCTTCGGACTTCAGTCACATTTGTTGGTCTAGGCCAGTTCACTACAGCTTCAATTTTCTGCGGATCAACAGAAATTCCATTTTTGCTAACAACATGCCCCAAAAACATAACATGGTCAAGCCAAAATTCACATTTAAACAGTTTAGCATACAGTTTCTGTTCTCTTAAGGTTTGCAGGGCAAGTCTCAGATGATGTTCATGTTCTTTTATACTTTTGGAGTAAATCAATATGTCATCAATAAATACAATAATAAAGTCATCAAGGTACGGTTTAAAAATTCTGTTCATGAGGTACATAAAAGCAGCAGGGGCATTCGTGACTCCGAAAGGCATAACCAAAAATTCGTAGTGTCCATACCTTGTTCTAAAAGCAGTTTTATCAATGTCTCCCGGTTTAACCTTCAGTTGATGGTATCCTGATCTGAGATCAATCTTGGAAAACACTTGTGCACCCTGTAACTGATCAAATAAGTCATCAATACGTGGCAAAGGGTATTTATTTTTCACAGTTACCTTGTTCAGTTCACGGTAGTCTATACACAACCTCAACGAGCCATCTTTCTTCTTTACAAACAAAACAGGAGCACCCCATGGCGAAGTGCTAGGTCTGATGAACTTTTTGTCTAACAGTTCTTGCAGTTGCACTTTCAGTTCTTTCAGTTCAGTTGGAGCCATTCGGTAGGGAGCTTTAGAAACTGGTTGTGTTCCGGGAATCACATCAACGGTAAATTCAATCTCCCTGTCAGTCAAATCTCCTGGAAGATTATCTGGAAAAACATCTAGAAATTCTCTGACTATAGGGATACAATTCACATCAGTTTTAACACTATCATCAGTAGACACAGTCAGTACAGAACACAGATATCCTTTACATCCCTTTCTAATCAGTTTAACAGCTTTCACAGACGAAATCAGATACGGAGGAGGTACTACTCCACTCCCATTAAACACAAATTCAGGCAAACCAGGTGGACGAAAAACAACTTGCTTGGTCACACAGTTAATAGTGGCATGATATTTTTGTAACCAATCCATCCCCAATATTACATCAAAATGATCAATGTTCAATGGCAGTAAATCAATAAACAGATGCATATCCCCAACAATGATTTCACATGCGGGGTACATATAAGCACATGTCATGGATCCCCCTACGGGTGATGATACGGCCAGCAGATAGTTCATAGGTTCTAAGGGTCTATTCAATTTCCGTGAAAAAGCATGCGATACATAAGAATGCGTAGACCCCGAATCAATCAATACATATGCATTTTGTGTACAGATAGAGAGGATACCTGACACAACGGTCTCAGTATTTTGCACATCTCCCGGTACTAGTGCGAACACTCGGCCTTGCCTCACAGGCTCTTTCCCGGTAGCTTTAGGGTTAGGCTTTGGTGGAGCATTTGATGCTGCGCCGCTGGTTGCAGCTTCGCTATTGCCTTGAGGAGCAGAAGGGCAATCTTTAACCATGTGGCCCATCTTGCCACACCTGTAACAAGCTCCAGATATTCTGTAGCAAACCCCCTTGTGCTTCTTGCCACACTCAGGACAGGGTGGTATGAAACCACTCCCTTGGCTGGGGCTAGTTGTCGACCTCGTGTTCTGTTTCTTGTTGGCTGGGTTGTGCTTGCCTTTCTTGAATTTGAAACCCTGCCTTTTTCCATGCCATTCAGTTGTCGGTATTTCAGATTGTTTCACTGCTGCAATGTTCGACTCGGCCATCAATGCCCGGTCGAGAACACCCACAAAAGTCGGTAATTTCAAAACATTTATCCGGTCAAGTATTGCCACATTAAGGCCACCTTCAAATTTCCTGGCCTTCTTATAGTCAGTATCCACCATATGCGGTGCATAACGGGCAAGTTCAGTAAATTTGGTTTCATACTCTGCAACGGACATTGTGCCCTACTTCAGCTGTTCAAATTCAATCATTTTTCTATCCCTAACACACTGAGGGAAATACTTTTCAAAGAAGGACTCCTTGAACTGAGCCCAAGTCACAACAGTATTTGTATCACGGATTAACATCCACCACCTTCTAGCTTCTTCTTGTAAGGTGAAGGTAGCTAACAGTACTTTGTTCGCTTCTGAGCACGGAAACACTTCGAACAATTTTTCTATTTCCAGAACCCAAGCTTCAGCTTTTAACGGTTCAAGGCCTCCCTGAAAGGATGGCGGTTTCATCTTGCTGAATTTATGGGTGAGAGCAATAATATCCCCATCATCCACATTCGCATTAGGTTCCGGCTGTACCGGAGGAGGAGGAGGTGGGGGCGGTTGGTTCTGTTGTTGTTCCAGTCTAGCAGTTATCAGTTCTATCATTCTTTCCATTCTTTCCATTCTTGCCTCGGTAGACGAGGATTCAGGTTCATTTGCATTGTCCATTTCACTATAAGCAGTTATAACAGTTTTAAACATAAGCAGTCATTTGTTTACCAGTTTAACACATTAGCAGATATTCAGTTATAACGTAATCACACACTTAACATGCTCATGAGATGCCCTAATCACTTTCTAGGACACCTTATAGCTCATTTGGACACGTGTGTGCGGTATAACTCGTGGTTAAGTATCGCTCTGATACCACTCTGTCACGACCCAAACCCGGCCCTATGGGTTTAGCACCGTAACCGGCCAGTAATCCGAGATTACCGAAGGCCTGCAGAACAGTAATACAGTAAAACAGAGTACAGGGCCTGGCGGAAGCCAGTACAGTAAGTAAATAGTGTCCATTGAGCTGTGACAGTCTGTATGCAAAAAGGCTTTTCATGCATTCATACATAAACGGTACAGAACAGTATGAACAATATTCACATCCATTCAAACTAGGGACTCAACCCTACATAACAGTACAGAAAACATTCCGTCTGTACAAAACAGTACGGTCTATACAAAATTTACAGTCACACAGTACAGGGACCTAATCCCTGTATAACAGTACAGTAAACAGTCAGTCTATACAGAACAGTTAGACAGTACAGAAGACAGGCGGGGGAAAACAAACAAAACACCCCCAAGCCATAGCATGGCAACTCGGAACCTCGCAGTGAGGCGCAAAGGCTGGCTTGACAAAACTGGAGTAACCCTGACGTCTCTAGCTGCGGTCTGGCGCCTGAACACCTACATATATATATGAGCAGTGAGCTAAAGCCCAGTGAATAACATAAAGCGTAAAGAGGTTCAGAATGAATGTCCTTACAGTAATGAAGACAGTTCAATTCAATCAGTATTTCAGTCATTCAGTACAGTAAACAGTCATATGTGGTACATCCATTAGCATAACAGTAACAGTAGGTCTTGAAAGACCGAACAGTAATGATGGCCATCAGTCAGTAAACAGTAGTGGTTCCACGAGGGAACCGACAGAGATCTCTGTAACAGTAACAGTAACAGTAAACCGTAGATACTAAGGATGCCACAGTACAGTTCAGAAATAAAGGACATACATTCATTCAGTAAATAATACCAGTTCAGTAAACAGTTCAGTTCAGTATTCAAAAGATAATCAGTTGAACATATCTTTACACAATTGTTACTCACAGAGTTCTGGGCTACAGTATGCTAGAGCGTGTCTCCCCAGTTGCCAACCCTACACAGTTCACAGGTTGAACACACTAAGCTACACAGTTGGAAAATCTTATAACTTAATCCCTAATTTGCCTTGGTGTGTTCTACAACGATATCCTCATCTAAATGTCTTAAACTAGGCCTAAGAATGCCTAGGATGGGATGAGGATGCAAAAATACACTTAGAAAACATTTCGCAAACTTTGCTGAAAATAGGGGCTTCGCTCGAGCGAGACTTTCTCCGCTCGAGCGTAAGTCCAAAATCAAAGGCTTCGCTCGAGCGAGGAATCCTTCGCTCGAGCGGTCTGCAAAATAGTAAAAGTACTGGATGCTGAAATTTTACGCGCGATGGTCGCTCGATGGTCGCTCGAGCGGAGCCCTGGACAAAAGTGCTCGCTCGAGCGGGGAATCCTTCGCTCGAGCGAGGAAGCCAAATCTGGAATTTCCAGATCTGCCTCCCAAGCTCAAACCAAGCATTCTACCACTCCAAACTCGACCTCTTGGGCCCAAATTCTGGAAAACATCACTAAATTCAATGTATAACAAGTTTCAAAGCTCAATTTATGAATTCAAGCCCCAAAGGTGAGTCAATTAAAACCATATTCAAACCCATTTTCAAGAACAACATTCAAACATGCATGAATGAGTTTCAAACCAAATCGAAGCTCCAAAGCTTGCTCAAATGAGCTCATTTCTTTCCAAAACCAGATGAAAACATGGTCTATAACAACAATATGAGCATGCATGTACTAATGTCCATGTAATTAACCTCAAAATGCAATAATACCAACATGCATGCAAGAGATGAGCTTCAATCCAACATGTATGCACCAAAACATGGCTTAACTCTACAATTAAAGCATGAATTGTGCAAGAATGAACTCAAGAACAGCAACAAGAAGATGGATGTCCTACCTTAGTCTTGTATTCAAGGTCTAGGAGCTCAAAGTAGCAATCACACTTCAATTCTCAAACAATTCCAAGCGATTCAAGATGAAAACCAACTCCTCAAGTCTCTCTCTCTCTAAGGTCGGTTGAGGCAAGAAGAGGAGAAGAAATGTTTGGTTTGATCACATACGTGGAGTGTAAAAGGCTCAAGTGTGTGTATATGAGATAGTGGCAAAATGGTAAATATGGCAAACTCTTTAATTGGCTTATTTTAATCTAATTTAATCATACCTAGTCAGTTTTCAGATAAATATACCATAAAATCACATTAATTATGAGGGTCACGGAACATCAATCGGTTTCTAATTCGGCCGCCGATAAGGCCTTCAATTACCAGTTTAAACATATAAACATGAACAGATAATCAGACAATCAAACAGATAGAATGCAATTAACTAACATATACTCAGTCAATTCAGTTTCAATTTCGGTCAGTCAGTTCAGTATTTCATTCAGTTCGATTATCAGTCAGTTATCAGTTCCGTTTAGCAGTAATCAGTGATTATCGGTAATCAATCAGTCCTTAATCAATAAACAGTATGAGGGTTGTTACATTGATGCAAGGATTCTGGCCAGCCAATTATTGAGACTGTAGGTGGCCGGCCGGCCCTCCCCATGGCCGGCCAGCTAAGGGTCAAAAGGTTCAAGTAGATTAATGGCCGGCCACCACATATTGGTAGCCTCCCATGTGTAGTCAACACAATCATGTGGTCAAAAACTGGGGATAGTGAACCAGGAGAGAGAACAACCCACTTTTCAAAGGGGTTCAAAAGGTTCAAAAGAAATTACTGGCTGGCCACCAAATATTGGTGGCCTCCCAGATGTGTACATCACAAATATGGGGTTTAGGGTGCAAGAAAATGGCCCAAGGGTGGTCAACATTGGCTTTGAAGTGAGAAAGAACGGGCGACGGAGGGTGATGAAGGGATCAAGTTGGCTGACAGAACAATTACTGGCCTCCCATCCTTCTGTGACCTTCCTAGCAATGAAACGGAGGTCCCTGTCAAAAATGAACCAAAACCGATGCAAAAAGAAGGTTCGGGGGCCGAAACGCGCAGCCCGAGGCCCCGAAAACTGACTGTTAGGCACCGGGAGTGGTGTTCGAACACGAAGTCGGTTTCTCGGACCACAGTGTTCCTCAAAAGGGAGAAAATAAGATGTATGCCAAAAACCGGGGCAAACGGAGGTGGTTAAGCGGTCCCGAACCGAGGCACACGGCCAACGGCTCCGAAAAATCGGAAACCGGACTCCAAACGGGCAAAGTGGCCTACGACCACGAAACGTAGCCTATGGCCATTGAGAGATGATTTATGAGACCTCTCCCTCCCTTCGGGAAGAGAAAACAGAGAAAACGGAGCCTGGTTCGCAAACCGAGGCAAAGCACAAAAGAGTCCGGAAGTCCGGAGGCAAGGCTCGCAGCCGAGACTCTGAAACTTCTGAATGAGCACAATATGCAATATCACCGAGCGCTCAACTGGTGACGTTTGAGTCTTAAGGTCGGTCAAAAATAGGGTGTCTACACATATCCGTTTCAATAACCATTTCTAAGACATCCATTATAAAAACCCCTTTTTGGAATTGAAACCCCAAACCCTAGGTTTGTTAAAATTACTTCACAACCCAATGTTTCTCATACATTAAGAAAATGACCAAGTAAAAACTCATAGAGAGTGTAGAGAGTTCCTACCTCAAAGAGAGAAGACAAGCAAAGCAAAGCAAAGGAGGAACTCCAAAGATGTCGAAACCAAAATCTATTCGGATCAAAACAATGCCCTTGAGTTGTTCTACCTTTTTAACAAAGGCACACGGGTAAAGAGATCACTAGATCTAGGTGAAAATGTAAGGAGAATGTGGGTTTTAGAGGGGGAGAGAGTCCCAATCTAGGGTTTTGGTGGAAAAATATGTGAAAAAGCGATGTAAAATGGTACTGCTGCGAACTAATATACTTACAGTCCGCTCGAGCATAAGAATTGATGCTTGAGCTTCAAACATAATAAGTTGTTTCGCTCGAGTGCAAGAAATGGACGCTCGAGCGCAGAATACACACATCTAGTAGTTTTGCAGACAGAAGAACATCGCTCGAGTGCAAGAATGGCTACTCGAGCACATACCCGCTTAAGCGTAGGAAACGCCGTTCGAGCTTAGAATACAGTCTCTTAGTAGTTTTACAGACCTATAAAAGTACTAAGAGTTTGCAAAGCCCGCTCGAGCGCAAGGAATGCTGCTCAAGCGGAGAAGCAAAAATCTGGACAACAAAGGTTTGAAAACCAAGCAAACAACCTGTTCCAAACACAACAACTACATTCCAACAATCAAGTTTAAGGAAGAATAAGAGGAGAAAAAGCATGAACAACCATACAAGGTTATGAATCCCGAGTCCACAATAAAAAATGGATAGTGTCTAAACCAGAAACGCTGTAATCACCACCCATTCATCTTCTTCAAATCCCACCTTCAAAATTAGGAATGGCAACGGGGCAGGGCGGGGCGGGGCCGAGGATCACCCTCCCCGTCCTCGATCCCCGATGGCCAAAACTTCCCTGTCCCTGGCCCCGATCCCCGACGGGGAACCTATCACGGTCCCCATCCCTGTCTCTAACAGGGATCGGGTTTCCCCGACTCCAAAAAATCCCCGATGTAACTCTGTTTCAACATTCAACACCATCAACAACAACTTTCAACATCCTCAAAAAATCATACACAGGGAGACACACACACACACATACTTACATGTATACATTCACACAAAGACACACACATACATTATACATATACAAAGACACATCCATACATGTATACAGAGAGAGAGAGAAAGAGAGAGAGAGAGAGAGAGAGATACATGTATATATATATAGAGAGAGAGAGAAATGGGGCGATGGAGATCGGCTGATCGGCGGCGGCGACGAAGGAGGTCGGCGGAGATATGAGATCTTTGTGTGACAGAGGGCAGCGATAGAGGTGGAGGTGAAGGTGGACAATGACTGAGGGCAGGGCAGCGATCTGAGATCTCTGGAGCGAACGGTGGCGGTGAAGCGGTGGTTGAGAGGTGGACAGCGACTCTGCGCTGAGGAGGTGGAGAGGAGAGGTGCGAGACTCTCGGCGGTCGAGAGGTTGTGCAAATTGCAGCGAGAGTGAGAGAGATGAGAAGAGAGGTGCGAGAGTGAGAGAAGTAGAGGAAAGAGAGACAGTGAGAGAGAGAGAGAGAGAGAGAGAGAGATAGAACAGAACATATAATATATATTAAGGGGTATATATAGTAACTTTAATTCGGGGGGCTAACGAGGACGGGGTCGGGGCCGGGGCCGGGGTTGAAAAACATATCACCGTCCTCGGCCCGAAAATCATCAGGGATTTATTTTTGAGTACCATCCCCGGCCCGTTGGGGACACTTTTCGGGAAAAAACCGCTCTAATCAGGGTCGGGGGGTTGGGTCCCTGTTGGGCCGGTTTCAAATTGCCATCCCTATACCCACCCTTAAAACATTGAAAACTCTTTGGATGCAATATTCCGGCAGCAACGGTGGTAACCATTTGATTACATACACTTTTTCGGCAATAACAGTGAATGAAAGTTTTTCTAGCAACCACAACTCCATGAGGCGATAGGAGTATAATAATAAAAACTTAGAAGAGGTTCATAACTTTGATGGTGTTCTTAACTCAGATAAAATTGGCCTTGTAAGAGTAAGTTTCTTGAAAAAATTAACAAAAATAATAAAAACTGTTCTTCATTTTTTGGGGGCTGAACTCCTGAATATATGACTTAAATTCGGGAACACAGGCCCGAACATTATTTATTTTTTTGGGAATAAGTAATCGAACATTTCTTATTTGTTCGGGAATAGATAACCGAAGCAGTAGTAAATGCAGGCAAACAAAGGAGGTCAAACCACCCTTGGGTGGTCGACCGAGGGGTGAAATCCTGCCAGTTTTGCTCACATAGAGAGGCCATGGATGAATAATAGAAAACCAATCAGAAAAGTATAAAAGTGGATTGTGTTGTGTGTGTGAAAAGAGGTAATAGAAAAAGAAAAAAAAAATTAAATAGATTGACAAACCTCGTAATGAAGCAAAGAAAAAACTTCTTAATCATTACAAATTTTTTCTATTGGTTTTGGGAGGTTCTATTGCCGTGGGTTTTGTTAAGGTTTTAAGAGAGGCTTTTTGAGGTGTGGGGGGTGTGCATTTAAACGGATTGAATGTTTTTACGAGGATAATTTTGATATTATTTTGGGGGAAAATTTTTTTTTAAAGGTTTTATAATTTATAAGTGGGATCTAAAGAAAGGAGTTTTCTTAAGTGTGCAAGTGCACACCATGTGCCACTTACACAAAAAGTGTAAGTGTAAGGTGTAAGTATAAGTATAAGGTGTAAGTGTAAGGTGTAAGGTGTAAGTGGGTTGCATATGGTGTGCAACCTCAAAAAAGGTGTAAGTGTAAGGTTTAATTTTTTACAAAAGGTATAAGTGTAAGGTATAAGTGTAAGGTATAAGGTGTAAGGTGTAAGGTGTAAGTTGCACACCATAACCAAACCCAGAAAGAAATGAAAGATTTAAAATAATTGATAGAATACTAATAGCGACACTCAAAAAGAACTTCATTAATAAAAAGAACATCGAAGTATAATTTCATAATCCCATCTAGGCATCCTAATTGGTACCAACTAGTGGCAGTTTGGCCTTTCTAGATGACCAATTTTGATTTGTTTGTCCAACGTCTCCAACTTTAGTCACTTGAGAAGTATTTTGATTTTGTGACATGCTATTATTTTGGCCTTCAACAAGGTTATGAACCAATCTAAAAAAAAAACAAGATTATGACCAATCCGTGTATCCTGCTCACTGGTTTGATTTTGGCGTTAAGTTCCCACATTAACTATTTTTGCATTCACTTATAACTCAACATAGAGGGATATCTCTTTGTCGTCTTGTTCTCAACTTATGTGACACAAAGTTGAGTTTCATTCAACGTGTCAAATTCAACGAGATAATGGTCACCCTCTATGATGAGTTATAAGTGAACACATAAATATAAATTTTGTTATCAAATTCAACGTGTCAAAAAATATATGTTTATTTTTTTAGTAATTCAAAACTTTAAAATATAATAAGGGTTAATTACCTAAAAATTATATTTATAAATGTTATAGTAACTGAGATTCTATCTAAGATTTTTTGAACCAATAAGTCTAATTTAATAAAACTGAAAATATTATCCATTTTTAAAAAAAATTAAAACTAGAAATATTATCAATTTTGCATAGTAATGTTTCTGATAATTGTTTCAATAACTAATAATAAAAAAAAAGAACATGCGATTAAACATTGTTACCCTTCTACTTATTGGTTTAATTTAACTATCCAATAAAATCAAGAATATTATCAATTTTTTTAGTTTTAAAACTGAGAACAATATCAATTTTTTTCATTTTTAAAGCCTTTTCTTTAAAAAAAAAAAATTTTGTGCACATCAATGTTTTATCGTCATTCTCCTTTATAGATACAAAACTTTCAGTTTTGCACAATTTTTTTTGCACATATTTTTTTTTTAGCTTTTTCCATTTGCAATTTGATATTTTAAAGTTTTAAAAATTAAAATAATATCAAATCATCATGTTCCTTTATATATAATTATAAATGATGAACAATTATTGTTTGAAAGCCAATTTGGATTATTAAAAATTTAATAAGACTTGAAGGTTTAAAAAATCTTAATTAGAATATGGAATATAAGTTCATAAATTAAGACTTGTGTGTAAATGCTCCATATAAGAATTGATAAGTCTTTATGAATTTAATTCAAGCCAAAATATTTATCAAATAATTGTGTATAGGTTACGACTTATTGTGCTGTTAGTTATGACATATTATAATATTGATTATGATAAATTTTAATTATAATCCAAAAGTTATTTAGTTATACCTCACATGATATTTATTTGTAACTTAATTTTTATTTTAATTATAATTTTTATAATATTGAATTATGTCATTTGTAATAATCAAACTCACAAATAACATAATTTACATATAATGTGTGCCATAGTATTTCTATGGTTCCCGAATGGAAATTACAACGAAATAAGGTGTTGAAAGAGAAGTACAAGAAAAATAATTTTATGGCTATGGCCACTCTTAAAATGCTAAAACAGAACTGAAACAAAAAGAAGTAAAATGCTGAAATTGTTGATTTGTTCCAGGCCTCTCTTTTCAATGCTATCGCATTCTCCAAATAACTATTCTATAATATCTTCTTCTCTCCTTTAATAACTTATTTTTATTTATTTATTCATTTACTTTTTGCTTTCTTCCTCTCTTTCTACAATGGTGTTCTCTTTTAAAGAAAATAGAAAAGTGTTTCATTCAATTATAGCAAACAAAGTATAAATCAATAGAAGATTATCTTTTATTTCTCTTTAATAGTAAGTGTTCTATGAGTTTTCAATTTTTATATTCTCAATCACTAAAACTTTTGTTTATTTGTTTTTTATTTTTTGGTATAATTTTTTTTCCCCTTTCTATCCTTTTACAATCATTTTGCTACATGATTTTTCTTTTTTAACTTTTAGATTTTTCAGAGAAAGCGATTAAGTCTGTTGAAGATGCTCAAATTGATTGAAGAAAAATATGAAATTGAGAAAGAAAGAGATGTAATAGAAAAAGAGCAATTATTAGGCTTAGAAATTGAAAGAGAGGTCTTCTGGGGCCAAAATTCAGAGGTTTTGAATGAGTTTGCAGAGGAAGTACAAAAGTAAAATACAAACCCATACAAGAGTTGGCCATTTGATAAGTCATTCTGCAAAATTTATATTTATATAATTCGTATTCCTATTCTTTCTCTAGATTGTTTTATACAGATTTATACAATTTTTTTTAAAAGGTTGTCTTACAACTTATATACATAATTTTTTTTTCCAGATTATTTTACAGCTTTGTGTTGTTCAAAAGAAATCACTTTTCAAGTAGTTATCGATATTTATCTTTTGTTTTTCTTTGACGGTAAGTGATCTAAGAGTGTTGCATTTTTATTTTTTTTTAAATTCTCAATGACTAAAACTTTTTGTTTGTTTGTTTGTTTTTTTTTTTTTTTTTTTTTTTTTTTTTTTAAATAGAAAGAATTGTATAGATTTTGTGTATATATTATCTTCGTAAGTATATATATTTTTTATTTGCTTATAAATTTTGTGCATATATATTTTAGATGCTTTATACTTAGTATAGATAGATAAGGAATTTACAATACAAACTTGAATTTAAATTATACAGATTATCATTCTAAGTATAAATTTTTTGTATACATTTTAAATATATGAAATAAAATTTTTACGACTCTGTGTGTTTTAGAAGAAAAGTTTATTGTTTCTTTTTGCACATTGATTTTACAGGTTAATAAAGAAGTTAGAAAACAAAAACAAAAACAAAAAAAAGAGAATAATTTTTTTTATTCATTGCGTTTTCAATTTTTTTTTTCTTATCTTTCTTTAAAACATAGGCAAACTACTTTTCAATTTCCAAACTGTTTTCAAAAAAATAGTATTTTCAACGTTTCAAACTATTTTCAAAAAAATAATATTCCAAAATAATCAATTTTACTTAACAAAAATAGATTAATAAATTAAAATATTAAATTTAAAATTTATTTTATTATAAATGTTAAATTTAGAGAAATTCCACCCCCAACCCACCCAAATTGAATTGCAATTTTCTACCGATTGAAGAGTACAATAATCAATAATGTTACAAACTCACCTTCGACTCAGATTCATTTCATAAGTGGATTTCATATTTCATCAATTTAATTTTTACCACACAAAAATATTCAGGATAAATTCGAGATCCGTGAGAGTTCCTAGCATTTTTCGTACAACACTCTGTTTGGTTTACTTTTTAGAATTCAATTTTCAAAAAATTCCACTTTTTCATTTTCTATATTCTTTTATTTTCATTGAATTTTTTTAATATTTTAAGAAATTTTTTTTTTCTTAGACACACCTAACGTAAATATACTTAAAAAATATAATATTTGTGAAAAAAAAATCTTTAAAAAATTCACTAAATACCACAAATAAAAAAAATACAAAAATAAAAAAATTCAATACATTTTCTTGTATTTATTAATTTTTAAAAATATTTTTTCACAAATATTTTATTATTTAGATACATCTAAGTAAAGTGCATCTAAAAAAGTAAAAAAAAATTGCTTAAAATTTTAAAAATATTCACTAAAAACAAAAAAAAAAAACAAAAAATAAAAAACTCAATTTCTAGAAAACTAAATTCAAAAAACTAAAATCAAACACAATGTATAGTTTTCTTTTTCTTTTTTTTTTGGAGAGATTTGAGAGCATCTTTTGCTACAGGTTGAAGAGTACAACAATAAGTTTTTTAAGATTTGAGAGCATCTCCAATGCATTGTGTCATTTTATTTCAGATTGAAGAGTACAACAATGAGTTTTTTGAGATCTGAGAGCATCTCCAGTGCCTTGGGTATTTTGCTACAGGTTGAAGAATACAAATTTTGTTTAGATGTAAGAGCATTTCTAGTGTCTCGTGTCATTTTGCTACAAGTTGAAGAATACAACAATAAGTTTTTTGAGATCTAAGAACATCTCCAGTGTTTTGTGTCATTTTGTTACAGGGTGAAGAATACAATATTGAGTTTTTTGAGATCTAAGAGCATTTCTAGTGTCTTGTGTCATTTTGTTACAGGCTGAAGAATACAATAATAAGTATTTTTGAGATGTGAAAGCATTTCTAGTGTCTCGTGTCATAAACATGCCAATTGTTTTCAATTATTATTATTATTCTTTTATTATTATTATCACAACTTTTTCTCCAATGGGAATATTTGTTAAAAAGTGAGCTTTTAAGACATACTTAATTATTCGTTCCATAAGCATGCCAATTGGGAATATTTGTTAAAAAGTGAGCTTTTAAGATATACTAATTAATCGTGGCGAGTAACTTAACAAACATGAGAGATAATATTTGTTAAATCAAATGAATTGTTAAGATACTTGTTAATTGTGGCAAGCGACAGAATATTTGATAGACATTGATAATTGTGACAAGTGACTTAAAATATTTGTTAAACTAAAAATGAGCTGTTAAGATACTTGTTAATTGTGGCAAGCGACATAGAATATTTGTTAAACTAGGTAAGCTGTTACACGCATGTTAATTGTGGCAAACGAGAATATTTGCTAAACTAAATGAGCTGTTATACACGCGAAAGAGAATATTTGTTAAACTAAGTGGAGCTGTTATGCATGTTAATTGTGGCAAGTGATAGAGAAAATTTGTTAAACTAGGCCTCGTTGGGAACAAGTTTCTTTAGTAATTTTTTAACTTTTTAACTAAAATATGATGAAAAAAAAATTAGTATGTTTAAGAGGAATTTTTAATTTTTTATAAAAAGATGTGCAAAAAGTAGAAAGAAAAAATAATCTCTGACTTTTTGGTATAAGTTGTTGGTTTCTTAATTTTTTTAGTAATTTTTTAACTTTTTAACTAAAAAATCACTTCCCAAATGATGCCTAAGTGAGCTGTTAAGATATATGTTAATTGTGGTTAGTTAGATATTGTAAATTGTGGCATGTGAGTTAACAAGATAATAATTGAGGTACTAATAAGTGAGTTGTTAAGATACATGTTAATTGTGGTAAGTTAGATACTGTCAGCACGTGGTTTAACAAACATGAGAGATAATATTTGTTAAGCGAGTTGTTAAGTTTGTTAATTGTGGTAAGATTTAACAAACGTGAGAGAAAGAATATTTGTAAAATTATAAGGCCATATTTGTTTGGGTGGACTAGATTTGATTGGATTAGCATTCCTATGATTAATAGTTTTAGGACTACAAATCTCTTTAGATTGTGTATCTTGTCATATGTTTGGATAGAGTTAAGATTATAAGGAATGACTAATAGTTTAAACTTTGGCTTAATCCTCTAATTTATATCCCACCTCTCTCAGTGGAATTGAATAGTCCATCATATGTAGGATACCATATCCGAATGGATTAGTAGTCCGTACTTTATATGTTTAACCAAACACCGGATTACTAATTTTATTGAACTATTAATCTAATTCTAAGCTCATGTCTACCCAAACAAATATGACCTAAATGAATTGTTAAGGTACTCGTTAATTGTGGCAAGTGACTTAACAAAGATCAGATAGAATATTAATTAAACTTAAGGGTTGTTTTGAGAATTAATTTTTTAATTTTTTTAGAAAAAGGCATATAAAAAACATAAAAAACAATTGATTTTGGGTAGCTACTTTTTAATTTTTTAATTATATTGAGTAATTGTCAAACTTGGCCTATGTGTGTTTTTAAGACACTTGTTATTTGTGGTAACTGTTTTAACAAACGAGAGAGAGAGAGAGAAATCAACGGTACACTTATCTTTTTTTTAACTTTTAATTATTTTGTTTGTGTGTGGTGTGGGTAATATTATAATACATTTCTACATTCACGTTATAACCAAATCGTTTTATATCATAATTTAGTGAAAGACTATGTTATATACATTTTAGGGAGATTTATCAATAAATTCTATAGGTTGATATTATAATCTAATTAGTCCCAAATGTTTTTTCATGCTCCATTTAGTTCTGTTTGTTGTGAAAGGACCCAATTGCCATTAGTATATGTGGATTTTTCATGTGATACGTGGCTTGCGCGTGTGTCACAGATCAGCTAAAATGGCATGAGATTTGTCACGTGTCACACATTTGGCTGTTACGCACGCGAAAAGTTTACTAAGGGTTTTTGTAGAGAACGCTTGTGGGTTTTGGTTGCCACGTATTCCACATATTGAAAACCCATACCCATTAAAAACTCAACCCGATTTAAGCATCCACATCCCCACACACAGTGAAGTGGAAACGTGACATAGGAAACCCTCGGTTTTGCGATTTGCTTGGATTTCGAAATTGGGATTGACCATATATACCGTTCGCGTGATTTGGGGGGAAATTATAAAGATTGAGTGGGCAATTTCCGTTTGTTGCTGTGATTAGTTGTGCCATTGTATTTGTGACAGGGCAAATCGTGGACGACGACGAAACCCTAGTGTTCATATTTCGCAGTCCTTGGTTGTGGCCGTATAGTTATGGCCGAAAATGGTATGTGCCATATCATTTTGCTGTAATTTTTGTGTGACAATGTGGATTGTGAGTGTTTGATTATTCGGTTTGATTACCCGATTGCAGTTTTTTTTTTTTTTTTTTTTTGCGATCTTTATTTTGGGGTTGTCTGTGTCGTTGATTTGTTATGTGTGTTGTGATGCTTTTTTTTGTGTGTTGGGGTGGGTTGGTGTTGGTGATGATGTGGGGAAGGTTGTACTTGGTTGTGGGTGTAGGGTTTGTGTGGGGTTCTTGTGTGTGGCCTGTGTCGGTGTAAGTGCTGACAAGTAGTTGGCATGTGGGGACGTAAAACTTGGTTGGGACCACACAAGTGGAAGACAATGGTGTGTTGTGGGGTTGGGATGGGCGGGGTTTTGCTTTTTTTTTTTTTGGTGTGTGTTACTTTCTGACGTGGTTTAGGGTTTTATGTTTTAGGGTTGTGTTTGTGAACGTGATGTACATATGTGGGGTGTGGGGATGTGGGATGTGTAATGGTGTTTTGATTTTATTTTTTGTTCTGTGTCCTGTTGCTGGGATTTGTGAAACTAATTGTGAAGTACCTGTGAGGTGCTGATGTGAATGACTGTCGTGTTGCTTTTCTTTGTGGGACGAGTGGTATGTTGGTGTGAAATGCGTGTCCCGCAGGTTTGTGGTCTGTAATATGGGTGTGGCATAGAGTTGAAATGGTGTTGTTGACAGTACTAATGCTAGTTACGTTGTTTGTGTGTAACGTATGTACGGTGTAAAGGGTGTGTGTTTTAGTTTTTTGGTGAATGACATGAATGATTAGGGGTTGGTGTTATGTTTGCCAGGCATATCAGGTTGTTCATCTGTGTTAACTGTGGGAATTTTTTGTTGATGCTAGTAACGTTGGTTGTGTGTAACTTATGTATGGCGTAAAGGGTGTGTGTTTTAGTTTTTTTGGTGCATTACATGAAGGATAAGGGGTGGGTGTTATGTTTGTGAGGCGAATCTGGTTTTTTGACTGTGTTAACTATTGTTTTTTGTTGGCAGAGTGCAGAAGGGCAAGTAGTCCGTGGACACGTTCATGTGAACGGAGAAAGGCTGATGATGGTAATGGTTCAAAGGGGAACAACCTGGGTGTGAAAATGCAGGGGCGCATTTTGTTCAAGCAGTCGAAAAGGGTGAGCAATGCGGTTGGACGAAAAGTGGCTGAGGATATAGTAGCACCCCCCCCCCGGCAGCAGACACACACGCGGATGAACTTTCGTTCGAATGTTGCTGGGATAGTTAAACTTGTGCGTGAGGCAAATTTGAGGGACGCACACTTGAAACAGTTACGGAAAACACCATTTTGGATTATGATTGAGGCGATACACATGAACAATTTGAACCATAATGAGTTTAGGAAGTGTGATGATCTTATAGCCAAGATTATAAGATCATACAATCAGCGAGATAATGCATTCAACATTGGAGGTGTTAGTGTCAAATTCGGGAGCAGCGACATCAGGTTAATATTTGGTTTGCAGTGCGGGAAACGGCGTTTAGATTTGTCACCCGGACAGCGGCCAGTGTCGGACTTCATTCAACGTAGGTGTCGTGACGCTGCGCGCCTGACGTCGAAGTTGGTTAAAACGTTTTTTTTAGAGGCTTTGAATGGAAAAAAGAAACAAGATGATGAAGACACAGCGAAGTTATTGGGGCTGTACATGTGTGGGAAGCTTTTTTTCTTTAACTCTGGGGAGACAATCAGTTGGGCTTTTGTGCGCTACATGAACGACCTGAGCACCGTTAGGATGTATGATTGGACTGGAGCTATACTGACAACATTGATGGCGTCAATCAAGGAATTTCATCGTACCCCAGGGAAGGTGACAGGCTGCGTGGTTGCGTTGCTGGTATGTGTACATTTGGACAGTAGTTAGTTATTGAATGTATGCAATTTTTTTGTTTTCATTTTTTTAATCAATAAATGCTTGATTTGTTGGTTTCTGTTTTGTTGTTCATGTAGTATTGGTTTTGTGAACATTCGAACATAGTGGAGCCTCAAACCGACAACATGTTTCCGAGGTTCCTGAAATGGGACATTGGGGCATTAATGAATAAAATTCAAGGGGTGGATTTGGCTGGTCCAATTGGTTTTCAGGTAACTTGTTGCGTTGAGTTATGCACTTTATTACTAAAGTTTGTACTAGTGTGAATAAGATGTAACTATTTATTATGATGTGTTTTAATTATTTGCAGGTTAAAGTTGACCGTTTGAGGTCTTTTGATTATGAACGTGAAGTTATGGGCACAGACATTGAGACGGAGGAAGATGGTTTCGCAGATATCAATGGCGGAGGTGAGGATTGTGACGGTGTGGACGAGCATTTCATGGCAAAGGGGACGAGAAAGAATGAAAGTGATGACCAGGTGGTGCAGGGCCGCAAACTTGATGTGAAACGGTTCACAGAGCATGTGGATCGCAATTCCGGTATTGAAAGGGAGAGTAGCCACAACTTAGAAGAGGCGCTAATTGCAGTCGCAGAGCTTGAAATGCAAAACAAAAAGAAAGACAAAATGGTGTCGTCGCTTGAAGAAGAAGTTGTTGGTTTGAAGAGGAAGATGAAGTTGCAAGCTGTTAACATAGTAGGGGGATTTGAGTGTGTGGTGAAGATGAAAAACGATGAGTTGAGTAAGTTAAAAAATGAAAATGACGAATTGCGGAAGAGAGTGTTACTGCTTGAGGACCAATTGGAGGACCGTGATGTGCATGACGTAACGCAACGGTTCCAGGAAGGCGTGGATATTGGGAGTAGTGGTGTGGTTAATGTGGGGAACGATGGATGTGATGGTGTTATGTTCTGTGATGTGTCACCTTTGCGTATATTACCACAGCATGGACGCAGTGGTGACGAGGGGGGGTGGACAATGTGGCGGAGTGCAGACCAGGGATGCTGCATGGTCATTATGGTAGCAGTAGTTCTGCTGCTGAAGGTGAAGGCTTGACTAGTGATGTTGAATGTGTTGCAGGATTGGGTTATGTAAATTCATATGTGCGTAAAATCAAGAACAAAGTTAGAAGGGAGCGAAAAATGCCTGAGTTTGATTACCCACTGTTGGTTGGGCGTACTAAGAAGACAGTCGGGAACAATTGTGACGCAGTGGATGACAGCAAACATGACGTGCATAATGCAATTATTGACGTCGAAGCGGTGGTGTTACCTGAGAAAAAGTGGTCTGGGTTTGATTTGAATAACCGGTTGGGGGTTTGGAAGATGATGACAATGGATGAGAAGGCCAGAATCACCAAAGTGTATGAGCGGCATGGTGATGGGTACGTATTTATTTTGAGTGTTATTTGTGTTGTTTGCATTCAATTATAAATTTGTATAATGTACGTCAGTACTATGTACAGGGCGGTCATGTGGGAAGACAATATGAATGGCGTTGTGGTTTATTTCAGTGATGTGAAAAGCCTTGTACGACAGAGCTCCATGCGTGGGAATGTGAGTTTTTACATATAGGGGTTTTAATGTTGTATTCCCTATTCATATATTTGTGGTTAATTTCGTTTTAAACGGTGGCATCATGACAATTATGTAGTTACTACAGCATTATTCTGAAAATTGGTTATGGTGGTTGGTAGGTCGTTGATGCGTACGTGGAGTTGTTGAAGACCGACCAGTTGAGGATGTATGGTGACAATGAGTTGGTGGACAAGTCATATTTTTTCAGTAGTGTGTGCCTGGTGAGTTTGTGGTTTATTTATTTATTTGTTTTTTGTTGTTGGTGTTGGGGTGGTGTAGTAATGTTGGATGACAATGATGTATTTGCAGGACGTGGTGAAAAGTAATGACGTGCGTTCAATAGGAAATTATATCCGGAAGAATGTGTCTGCAGGGAGCGAGTTTCGTTTCATGCATTTTCCAATGTGTCATCTTGGGCACTGGACGCTTGTAGTGTACGACACTGAAGATGGTAGTTGGAAGAATTATAACCCGATGAGGCAACGTGGGGATAGGACTGATGTGCACCACACCGAAGCTGTTCTGCTGGTAAATAAGTGTTACCAGTATGTTTGTTCTGTAAATTGGTTGTGGTTGTGTAGACGATGGTTGGTGATTTGTTTTTGTGGTGGTTTAATTTTTTAATTTTATTGAATTACAGAAAGAACGTGTGTCAGATGTTATGATGCAATCGTTACGTCAGTTCGGACTGGATGAGCAGAGCATTGAGGCAAATTTCAGGCATCCATTAGAGGCTATAACTAAGTGTCCACAGCAAAAACCAAACACGTAAGTAACAGTGTTGTTGTAAATGTAAGGGTACTGTAATGATGACAATGCTGTTATGAGTGGCACTGATTACATGTGCTTATTTCATGTGCAGGCTTGATTGTGGGGTGATAGTGTGTGGGATAATGCGACAGTATGTGTATCGTGGCGACGTGGAGCGAACATTGCAAGGTAGTAATTGCAGTGTGTTGCGAGCGAACATGGTTAAGTATTTCATCAACGATCCGACCCGGGGGCTGAAGGATTAGATGTGTTTGGTCTGAAACGGTGACGAGAAAGAAATCGGACGCAGCATTTTCTGGTTTTTGAATTTGGTTTATGCAATTTGTTTGGTTTTTTGAAACAACATGTTTGTTGGTTTGAACTTGTGGTTTGAAAATTCAGGTTTAGAAAATGTTGGACATATTTTTTGTGGGTATTACGTACTAGTCGTTGTGGATAACGCTTTACGCATTTTGAATGGAAAGTATGGTATGATTTGCAGTATGATTTTGGTTGTTTGTTTGGCCTGTTGCTTCATGCGTTTGTAGGTAAGGTTGTGTGATTGTATTTAAAACTTGTGGGACTGAGTTGTGGGCAGAGAATGTGTGCCGTTGATGTGCACGTAGTAATAGAAGTTGGGTCTCGAAAATTGAAAGATATTGATGTATAGGCATGGTATATATGCGAAAATTATAGTCATGGAAAAGATGGAAAACGACACGACTATAGGCCGCATGATGGTTATGCAGACAAAATTGAAAATGGTCCAAACATGGTTGTTAGCAGGGAATTCTGTGGTGTATTTATTATCTGTGTGTAATGTTTGCGGATGTGGTCACATCACGATAAAATGTTGCAACTACACATTGAATTATGGCGTATGTGCTGAAATTAATAGCACTACAATACGAAGCAGATGTAAATAATACAGTGACGAGGTAAACAGAATAACGCATCAAAAATAAAATTGTTCATTAAATCTTCACTCTGAATGACGTCATATGGAATTGTGGAACATCCACTTATTTAATAAGAAAACTGTGAAAGTTTATTGTCAAAAATGCGAATCAGCGAATTATGTGTAGAAGCTAAATTGGTTCCTTGCACGTTTTCCTGTTGTGGTTACCCATGCGTTGACAACGTCCACACCGAATTTGTTGGACTTGTTCCCCTTTGGAAAGCATGCGTTCTTCTTGGGCCTTCCCGGTGGGCGTTTGACAGCTGGGGGATGTATGACAAAATCTGCTGAGTCAAATTGTGGTTTCTCTACAGTTGGAATGGGGGTTATGTTTTGTGCATATGAATTCTGGTACTCAGCCACATGATAGTAGGGAATAACTAACTGGTACAGGTCTAGACCACTGTTTCGGATTGCCACGACTGTATGAGCACATGGAAAGTCGTTGATTTGCCACTTGAAACAAGAACATGTACGTCTGCCAACATCGACCATGACGGATGGAAAAGAGTGAACCTCGTACACGTCATCGTTTGATTGGCTTACGAGCCACGATCTACCTTTGTTGTACGCTTTGACCAACCGAGATTCCATTTTGGGACAAATAGCACCTGCCCACGCATTTGCCTTACGTCTCCGCTTTGCCATCTGGCGCATAATTTTTCCCCGGATACTATCAATCATTTGAGTTATGGGTAGGTGGCGTGCTTCCCGTATCCATGAGTTAAATGATTCAATGGCGTTGGAACTCATCTCACCGTACCGTGAACCTCTGCTTTTGAAGAAGGATGAAATGTGTTAGTCAAAAAAATAGGCAATGAGCATGCATGATACAGGAAATATGTACTGTAGGAATGTAGTGTGTGTGCGGGAAAGAAAGGAAGTAATTACGTACTGGAAGTAAGCATTCGCCCAGTAATATGGGGGTAAATCTTTTAAGAAAGCAGGCACAACCTTACGTCCACATTTTGTGAACTCTTCCATACTCTGGTTGAATGCAGCCACAGTCGGAGCATACGCACAGGCACGAAATTTAGCCAACATCACAGACCGGTATGAACTGTTCACATAACGTAACTTGTCTTGCAAGTTACGCTGCAAATGTTGTAAGCAAAACGCATGCTTCGCTATGGGGAATATGATGGGTATCGATTCTAGTAAGCCCGCATGTCGGTCAGAGACAAATGTAAGTGTTCTTTGCCGGTTTACCACGTTTGCGAGGTGTTCCAAAAACCAAGCCCAATTTGTGGTGTTTTCAGAATCAACAATCGCAATGGCCACAGGGAATAAACCTGCATTTTTAATTTGTTTGTCAAATAACCAATCTGTGAAACATAAATTATGAACAATTGTTATGACGGTCTCCCCAATGTGGAATAAAAAGTGTCCTTCCTAGCAACAATGTAAGTACATTTGCCACACATGAATATAATATATAAATAATTACCACATAGTAATACCTTGGTTGCCATCCTTCGCAGTTGCAGCTAGCAAGTTCCCCTTGAATTTTCCTTTTAGAAAAGTCCCGTCCAAGAAAAGCAATGGGTGGCAATGGTTGAACCCGTCGATGCATGCTTTGAATGATATGAAATACCGTATAAAACGGTAGTTTTGTTCATCATATTCAATGTTGATGTAACTCCCAGGATTATTTTCCATTACTACGCTACTATACCATCGTAGTTGGTCAAATGAAATGGAGTGTGCACCGAACATTTCACCACGAGCTTTTTCTACACCTAACCATGTAACTCGGTAACTAACCTCCAATCCGTAATCTTTTTTCAAGTCATATACAACATCAGTAGGCCTTGTGAGTGGTTTATCACGTACCCATTCACAAATAACATCGGACACCAGATCGGAACCAGCCCTAGGGTTTTTGGGGGTCCGTACAGCAACACCACAAGTGTGCTCGCTGTTCCACTTACGAAGGTAGAAAAATCCATTGGCATTCAATACACATGCATGTACCAACCACATGCATCCTCTCGATTCTCTCATCGTACATACAGCTGTGATTCGAACAGAATCGTTCTTCACAAATTTGAAGCGAAAGCCACACTCAACCGCATACTTGCGAAGAACATTTCGAAATTCAGATGCTCCACCTTGAAAACTTTGACCAACATGTTGAATCCCATTAGCCCATGGAGCAGACAAAAAAACCTTATCAATGTGAGGGCAGAAATTTTCCAATAAATCTTGTTCGTCATCCATGTCCGAATCATCACACACCCCCGCTGTGTGACACGGGACAATCTGCAGATTATGAACCGGGCTGCCAGCATTGTCAGCGTCGCGTGACTCTTGTAATTGAATGATGACATCGATGCATTGCAGACGGAAAGACCGTGCAAGAGATACCATGTTTTCCACATCGACATCATTATGTAATATGAAATTGTTATAACCTGGTATCTTGAAGAACAAACACACTTGGGCCGGTGTTAACCCAGGAAACTTTTCGCACACACAATTAACCATGTCATCAAACCGAAATGGAGCTTGCAAATTAATTGCGGCATTGACATTTCCATAACAACAAATTAACATAACCTGTGTGTCCATCCCCCTAACAAGATTACCACGTGCTTCATCAGGACCAGAAAAACCCTAAACAATACACACCCACACCAGAAAATATGCACCCACACCAGAAAACCCACAAAACACTAGAAAACCAAAAACAATACACACCCACACAATAGAAAAATCGAACAACAACACATACGTCTGTAACACAGAAACCAACCCCCAAAAATGCAGCACACAACCCCCTCACCCCACCGGCTGAACAAAACCCCCCTTACACCAACACGTAATGCGGCACACACCCACAACGGAAGCAATTCAAAAAACAGAGCATACCAGCCTAACACAAAAAATCACAGAAAAATTACCAAAAATCACCCCAAAAAATGCACCACATAACCCCCCACCCTCACCTGTTGTCGTTCAGTCAAAAACACCAAAACATACAAAACTGCAAATGCTATACAAATAAGAAGACATACCTTTCAACCAACGGAGAACCGACTTCCGTTAAACTTTCTGAATCAGTCCGTCACACAGCCACCGTAAATCACCGACCCACACCACTAACAACCCTAAAGTCGCATAGGCTGAAACGTCTCAACAGGTAACATTGAAATATCAACTGTTATACCCACAAAATCTCAAGACCCACGTGATCCCCCAACAGAATATGGAAACATAACAATAATGGGTAAAACTGTCCACACAGTTGCACCAAATATGGAAAATATGATCAACAAGTAACAAACTTCCCCACTGATAGGACTTACCCGAACAAAAGAATAAAGTTGGGACTAATTGGTTTAAGAGTTTGTGAAATAGGATTTATTGGTAAATTTTCCTACATTTTAAAGGGTGTATATTATATGTATTTTATAATTATTGAAAAAATGATATAATTTTATATTTTTTGAGTCATAACTAAAATATATATATTAAAAAAAAAAGGCCATAACTAAATACAAAAAAATCATAACTAAATATCTCAAACTAATGCCATAACTAAAAAAAAAATAAAAATAATCACAAGAAGAAAATGATATAACTAAATATGCATATAGTATGTATGGAATATGTATAATAAAATTATCTTATAATTTAATGGTACCCAATTGTGGGACTGAGGAAGGGATAGATTCAGAATTAACATTATAAAATTGCAAATGTATATTTAAAAATACAAACCTTTATAATTTTAAAATTTTTAATATAATATTTAATATTTTAAAATTTTTTGAAAATGCGATTGTCCCATCCACACTCCTTTAGATTTATTTAAGGCAAATTACATATATCTCTCTTGAGATTTAATTAAATTACAGATATCCCTGAAGTTTCGAAAATTACAGATACCACCCTAAAATTTATATTTTCATAACAAATTATTTCCTGAGATTTATATTTTTATAACAAATTGTCTCCTAATTTATTATGCAAATATACCCTTTAGGGAGTATCTGTAATTTCTCAAACCTCAGAAGGATATCTGTAATTTTATTAAATCTCGAGGGGTACATGTAATTTGCCCATTTATTTATCATTGGTTGGTGCCGCGTTGCTGTGACAGCAAACTACCGTTTTATTATTTATTTAAAAAAACACAAGCTAAGCTTTATTTGGAAAGTGGGTTTAGCTTTTTAATTTTTCGGCTATTTGAGCATTGGTTAAAAAGTTTCGTTTGGGTTAAGTTTTTTAAATTTTTTGACTTTTATGAGAAAAAAAGTATAATAATTATAATTTTAATATGATATTTTATTTTATTAACTTTTTAACATATTTTATCTATTTATTTCTGTTTTACCCCCTAAAACTAACATACCAAACAAGGGCTTAGTCAGTGCCGGCTTTGGACAAGCAGAACAAGCCATCGCTTTGAGGCTTCGAAAATTTATTGAAAAAAGGCTTCAAAAAAATTTAGAATAATATCAAATAGGTCCTATTTTTTTATTATCACATTTGCTGATAAAAAAAGACTCTTAAAGAAAATTAAAAAAAAAAATTACTGATATGATGAATTATTAAAAAGTAATCGATGATTGTTTTTTAATTGTATGAATTGTAATAGAATATTATTGATTATAATTATTACTTATAATTGTTAATGGAAAATAAAACGTTTAAAATTTGAAATTGATTAACTTATATATTCAGTGAATTATGTCATAAGAAATATTAAGGTTGCATTTGATAGAGTTTTAGAATTATGATTTGAGAATAGAGTTGTATTTTGAGTTTGTGAGTTTTGGAATTATGATTTGAGTGTGAAAAATTTCTCTTTAAATCCTAGAACACCACTTTATAATTGGAAATATCCTAAAACTTGGTTTTTATTTATTTACCTCCTAGTTTCGAAATTAATTCATACATTTTATTTTTTTTAGCCTATTTGAATATTAATTATTTGAATCTTTATTATTTATTTTATTCTTTATTTGAGCAAAGTAGAACACAAAATATCTAGACATTATGATTTTCCTTAGTCTTTAAGCAAGAGGTTAGAATGGTCTTTTTAACTCAAATTCATGGCTTATAAATTGAGAGTCTTGCCTCAATTCCACACTCATATTTCAGCAGCCAAGGAGAGGGTGAGAGCAGGAGAGTGTGATTAGAAGGGGGGGAGGGGAAATGGAGAATAGGAAGAAAATGTGCTTTCTTGAGTCAAGGTAAGAACACATCTCTCCCTTATCTTCTCCAATCCTTCACCTATCTCATCTTATTGTCTAGATGTCCTCTTATGTTGTATATTAATGGTAAATAGGATTTTTGATGTGTATGAAAAGTGTGGGTTTGGTTTTGTGATGTTACCATACAAGTTTGTCAAGTTATGCACTACTACAACTTCTTTAATTTAAAAGAAATATGAAACCTATTTGTTTCTCAAATCTGAATTTAATGTAGGATATTTTGTGTGTTTAGAGCTTGTGATAATTTTATTAGTCCCTCCTTGTGTGATTTTAGGGCTTGGATATTGTGTTTAAAAATCTGGTCCTGAGTCTCTGAAAAATAGTCCACTTCTTTCAATTTTATAAAATTTCAGAAAAATCATCTCTTGTGGGTTCTCCTGTCAAAATTTAGAATTCTGAGTCCTCTTTCCAACAGAATTTATTTGGGTGAAAATCATCAGGTAGATTGAGAGAAAAGCTAGTTTTTCTAAAGGGTGACAAATTTGGACATGTTTTTGAATATAGCTTGTGAATGAATTTTTGGAGGTGCTGTGCAAATTTTGAAAATTGGAACTGAAACTAGATAGGTTGATTATTGTTTCTGTGCAATTTCAGCCCCTAATTTGACCTGGAAGTATTTTTACCAAAGCATTCTTGTTAGCCGCAGAACTGAATAGTGCTGAAAATGGTGTTTTATTTTGTTATTTGTCTCCAAGTATTTCAAAGTATCCCAAATGTTGTTTGCTTGCCTTACCATACTTATGTATGATTATCATGTGCTATATTTCATCTCTTATGTTTGTCTCATGCTCTTTTATGTTATCGAATTACCGAATGTAACTAACTTACTTGGCAAAAGATCTAATAAACGGGAAATGATAAGGGGTTGGCAATGGGTGACGTTCACATTAGTGTTGTGAAATAATTTATACATATGAAGGACATGAATTATGATGGGATTAAAACCAAATGAGTTAAGTCTTGAGCAAGCGGTCTAAGTGAGCCCCTAGGTTGACACGGATGTATTCAAACTCTATGCGGTGGTTTTACGATGTAAGCGAGCCCTTTGGTATGGTATGTGCAGGGTGTAAGCGAGCCTTAGGCACGATTTAAGTGTAAGCGAGCCCACTTGTTTGGCCGTCCCTTTTGAGGTCCATCAATGTCACTGACCGGTAAATAACTGGGAAGTGGGCATAGGTGGTAAGGTCTGCAAAGCAGCAAAAGAGGGAGTTCTGAATAGTCCGGTGTTCAATCTTTATGGTTGGGTAGAAGGATCTCTTTTGGAGATTCTAGATATCTAGTCTAACTACTAATTCATAGAACTATTGTATGTTTTGTTACCCAATTTATTTTGTGTATGGTTGATTCGTTGATAGAAGATATGTGGTGTGTGTGTTTTTACTAGGCATTCTAAGCTCGTGGCGTGTCATGCCAGGTGATGAAGCAATTTACAATGGTGAAGATTATTTCAAAGGCAAATAAGATGAAGTGTTGAAGCTATAGTTCATTTAAAAACTTAGACTAGTTTTTTTTTTTCCCTTTTCTTTTGGTTTGGCAATGTTTTGGTAATCTTGTAGTGGAACATAAACGAATTATTTGTGATATTAACTCTGGTTATATATGTATATTAAAATATTTTGGTTATCTATTCTACTCGTGTTGTATTATCGTACGTATTTAACGGCCCGAAAGTTGGGGCGTTACATACAAATACCCTTTCATTAGAATTTTTTATTTAACAGAATTAATTAAAAAATAAAATTTATAATTGTTCTTTTATACAAAATTACCTAAATTATTAATCGAAACATATTTTTAACATCATTAGAAACTGTTAATTAACTTGAAAATTTATTAATAAAAAATGCGATTTGTTATGAAATTAGAAATCTTAGGAGGTAAATGTAATTTTCAAAATTACAGAGAATGATGCGTATTTTAATCAAACTTCAGGAGGTATATTTATAATTTATCTTAAATTGAAATATTCCATTATTTTAAATAGAAAACAATTTATAATAGAAATATAATTTTAAAATGAAAAGGTGAAGGGGTAGTTTTTTTTATTATTTTTATTTAACGCATGCAAGGACATCAACACATGATACCAATATGCATGTATCACACATCCATGGCACGCGTGTGAAGGACGCTCCTTCAACAGGACCTTCACCATCAGCCACAGATTGGCCCATAAATTAAAATCCAGAAACATAGAGCACAACGGGATCTTCACCAACAACCAATTTCAAGGTAATTGAATATAAAAAGTTCGGGACAGCACAGTAAACAAACCAAATTCAAGATCTAAAATTTTACTAGATTAGAGTCTTATATAATAAGAAGTGATAAAAATGATAATTATTTTGTCATGATACTTTAGCTCTGTTAGTTTTTTAATTTTTTAACTTTTTTGGTTATTTTAGGTTGGGACTAAAAAACTTAGTTTGGGAAGAGTTTTTGACTTTTTTATAAGAGAAAGAATATAATGATTATAGATTGGATATGATGTTTTGTCTCATTGGGCTAAAAAATCTATTTTATTTTTTGTGACTATTTTAACCAAAAAAGTCCACAAACCAACTTCCCAAACGGAGCTTATAAATGTAGATTCAACTAATTGGAATTTATTTGGAATTATTATTTTATAGTTTAGATTTATTTTACATGTGAATTTTACACTAAACAAATTCAATTTCAGGCTTATTTTGACAAAAAGAAAAAAAGTTAACTTATTAACTTATTAGTTTATTTGGTTATATTATTTTATTATTTTCTTTTATACATTTAAAAAAAAAACTAATAAACCACAAAAAAAAGTCACCTCCTAAAATCGGCCTCAACTAAGAGCATCTCCAACTCTGAACTTCTTTTGCCATCAAATTTGATGAAAAAAATAATGTTTTCCTCAATTTAATACCACTGGCTCTAACGCTTCACTTTTTATCAAATTTGCTCCGGGGACAACCGGTTGATCGACCGGTAAGAGGAAATTTTTTTTTTGAACTGTTTGAACCAATTTCTTTGAACTGTTTGAATCTTGTGGTGGTCGACCGGTAAGGAATTTTTTTTTTTTTAACTGTTTGAATTTTTTTTTGGAACTGTTTGAACCTTTTGATGGTCGACCGGCCGGTTGGTCGACCGGTTCGTCTCCCCCAACGGTCATGCACAGTGTTTTGGTGAAATGTGGAGCCTGTCTTCACTTTGGTGAAACGTTTGATGAATTCTCGATTTGATATCAATTTGATAAAACTGTTGAAGCTTTAAATAGTATTTTTTTCACTAAATTTCAAATTTAATGATAAATTTGATGAAGCGTTGGAAATAGTCTAAACCTTCTCATTTGAGATAAATTCGGGTCTGTACGTTCCCTTTTGAGATAAAGTCACCGCCATTTATTCTTATTTTTGTCTACGTGAGGCGCCAACTAATCACTCTTTTTAGTTTTCAGTGATAATGCAATTGTTTTTTTTTTAGTGATTGTGCAATTGCTACTTTTCAGTGATGGTGCGATTGCTTTTTAGTGATTGTGCAATTGCTATTTTAAGTGAATTTGAATTTATTTATTTATTTATTTTTTATGTCATTTATTGTGTTCGTCTCCCATGTTCTCAGGGGAGACAATCGTGTGGCATTTAGGGGTGACTTTAAATTAAATTTTACGAAGTTGAAATTTCAGAAGTCACTCTTAAATTCTGTCACTACATAAAGAGGTGATTTCAATAGTTAAATTCAGAGATCACCCTTAGGTCATGACATTGGATATAATTCCCTTAAATTTAGAAGATTTGTCTTATCAACCCATATGTGATGCCGCTTGAATGACTAACTTCAAGGAGAGTCAAACTTGAAATCTCAAAATTTATACTCCAAGACTTTACTAATCGACCACACCCCCTAGATGGAGCAGATCTTTTCAATTAAAATAAAATAAAATAAAAAAATCAGCAATCAATCAGTCGTGTTATAAATGGGATAAAATAAATAAATTATATATATTTTTTATTAAAAGCATTTAATTCTTTGTGTAAGTGTAAGGTTTACGTTATATGATTTACCCTACATGTTTTATATAGAGATTGATTAATAAATCTTATATTTTGAACTTATAATCTATATAGCCTTATCTTTTTTTTTTTTTTTTTTTGATCCATTTAGTCCTTTTGGATATATAATGACTCATTTTTTCTGTCACATTGGAGTGTCATATTTGAAAAAAAAATACACTGAAGAGTTTTGTAGTGTTATATATATCATACCCGTCACGTTAGAGTGTCACATTTAAAAAAAGTTACACTAAAGAGTTTTTAAGTTTTTTAAAATGTTACATCATATCCGTCACGTTGGAGAATCACATGTCACATTTGAAAAAAGTATACTAAGAAATTTTTTATAACAACCCCAATCCGTAATTAACTACTAATTCGTAATTAAGAATGCTAATTAAGTGTTTAGAATGAAATTATTTGTTATTATTAATTGTGACATGTGCTTTGCGGTAATTTGTGCATATCTATCTGATTTGAAAATATTTTTATCATGATTTCTACTTTGAATCTGAAATTGTTAGCCTAAATGCTTTCAGAAACTGAATTTGAGTACATGGATTGACTAACTAGAATTTTTGGAACCATATGAGAAGTTTTGTTAAAAATTGATTCAGTTCAGTAAAAATCGCATGTGAATAAATTGGGCCTTAATTGAAACTATTTTGGATTAATTGAGTCATGTGCTAACGCTGATTAATTAAGGTTACTTGTGTTTAATTAAGATGATGCATGATTTATGCCTAATCTACTCCTATTCATGATCCAAGATGTGATTAAGTGTATAATGTGCTAAGGCATTTTGTAATGTGGAGTGTAAAGGATTAAAATCCTTAGGTGAGTGTGTGCTGAGAAATCTGTGTGGATGTACTAAGAAATTCGAGTTGTGCATTTGGTGGTGTTAAGTGTATATGATAAATTCTTATGGGTGTGTTGGAGTGGTGCATGTGTGTGCACGTGTTGTATGTTCAAATTATGTGTGTGTGTGTGAGAGAGAGAGAGAGAGAGAGAGTATGTGTGTGTGTGTGTGTATCTGCTGAAATATGACGGAATGTAGGCAACATTCCTCTTCTTCTTTCTATTTTTTTAAGTAGAGAGTTCATTCTAGAGAGAGAGAGACGAAGATAGCTCATTCTAGAGAGAGAAGCCTATTTTTGTGCTAGAGATTGAAGAAACTAAGAAGATTCATCTCACATTTATGAAATTAAAGCTTTGGGTAAGAATTCTATGACTAATTTCTATTGTAAATCCTCCATGCATTATGAGTTCATCAAGTTATTGAGCTAATTTCATCTTTGATTTTATCATTTTAAGTTTGAGTTTTAAAGTCCTTGCATGCATGTGAGTTTAAATCATGTCCATTGTTTCAGAAATTCATGAGTTCATTGATTACCATTTGCATGTTATGAAAAACCATGAGGAAAGTTGAAAAATCTTACATGAAGGAGTTTTGGTTCAAATTTTTTAAGAATTGATGAGTTTTTGAATAAAAGATGTTTTAAGGGTCTTGTATTGGAGTTTTCTAAAGCTATTTTGTGTGTTTGATCAAATCATGCAAGACCCCAAGTTTTGAAGGTTGTTTGGAAGCCATTTTTGTTAAGCTTGGTGCCTAGAAATTCACAACTGACTCGAGCGACCATGTGATGGCTCGAGCCAACATTACAAGCTCCTAGTATGTTAAACTCTACAAAGCTGGCTCAAACGAAGAAGTGGTGGCTCGAGCGAGCTCAGTTTTTTCCTTCAGCTGGCTCTAGCCATGAGAAGTTGGCTTTAGCCAACAGCTTATTTTTAGCATGTTTTCAAAAGATGTTTTAAATACATATCTTCGTTTCCATCTCTTTCCGAGCATTCTTAGGCATGATTTATAAGTCATTACAGATTAATAAGCTAAGAAACATCATACGTGAGTGAATTAGAAAATATGTGTCGAATCCGAGTATATGGTCCAATATGAATAAGTTATGTGACATGGAAGATAAGAAGTTAAAGTAAGAAAACTAAGGCATGTATGGCCATATGAATGAGTGATAATGAGACATGTTTTGTGCCATTTACATTTGTGTTTGTAGGTCAGGACTCGAAGGCTGACCAACCATTTCTGGAAGCCCACTGTGAGTAACGTTATTGTAAAGATATGTTCATATGAATTATGTTCCAAATGTGATTTGATAAGTTATGATTTCTGAAATGATATTTGTTTACATGAATGAATGTCCTATTTTTGAAATCTATTATGGCATCCATAGATAGTCTCAAGTCATGGGGGACAGCATGTTAATGCGGGTCCAAGAGATATATGTGATTATGAGATTTCGTTAGCCACTTTTCAGGTGGTGATGTGTTCAATCCGTATCCGGAACCGATTCTTCTAGTCAAATAACGATGTGATATGTTCTATTGGATGTACCATTATTATGTTCGGATATAAGAATTGAATATGTTAGGATCTGTTTTATGAATATAATATGTTCAGAATTCGTTCACTAACCTCTTTACATTAATGTTATTCACAGGGTTTTAGCTCACTGCGTGTATATATATGTATAGGTGAGCGTTCTGGAGATCAAGCCTGAAGACTTTTGTCTGGATCTGTGTTCTGCTGTCATCCAACCATTGTGCCTCACGTGGATGTTCCTGATGTATCACGTGTTATAAACTCTTGTTGTTTCTGTATATAAAACTTTGTTTGTTTTTGTTGGTAGTACTTAAAATGCTATAGTTAAGTGTGTGGATGTAACGTGAGAATGATTTTTTGGATATGTATATAAAGTCATATTCTGCTTCATATAAGTCAGAACAACTCATTGGATGATTATATTTATGTTTTTTGCTTTCGCTAGCCCCTTATTTTGTGATTCTGTTTCAGAGGCCGTAGGTAATCTTAGGATTATTGGCTGATTACGGCGCTAAACATATAGGGGCGAGTTTGGGTAGTGACGTTTTTAGTTTTTTTGGAGTATCACATCATAATTTTTAATTTTTTTGGAGTGTGACATCATACTCGTCATGTTGGAGTGTTATATGTTATATTTGAGAAAAGTACACTAAGAAATTTTTCATTTTTTTGGAGTATTACATCATAATTTTTAATTTTTTTGAAGTGTAATATCATACTCCTCATACTGGAGTGTCACATGTTATATTTAGAAAAAATACATTAAAGAGTTTTTAATTTTTTAAAGTGTCACACCATACCCGCCATGTTATCACATTTGAAAAAAATACACTAATTTTTTTTAATTATCACGTTACACTCACAGTGGGTGTTGATTTCTGACCACACAACCAAACAAAGGAACTCAGCTGGAGAGCACCGGCAAAATAGATTAAGCCCAACAACCTGCAGAAGAAGATGAGAATTTGGCGGTGGTTCATCCACTCGAGAATACTCCGACGATCAAGTCAGTACTCAATATCTCTCACAGATAGCAAATTATGCTTAAACTCGTAAGAAAAAACTTATCTCAGACCCACGAGGGTGCCTTGCTTTTATAACCAGCAGTGACTTGATCTTATTAGAAGCCTCACTTCAATGGACTCAAGCTCAATACTCATCTTGGACCTTTATATTAGATGGAGATAAACTCTTTTTAAGCCTTATCTTTATTCAGACTAAGATCCTCTCCTGTTCTAAAACTCTTATCCCTTATTCGCTCATCTCAGATTTCGATATCTTCGCAGATAACCTCGGCCTAGACGAGACCACCTCGATCTATGACCAAGCCACGCGGCACCTCGGCTGACACGTCGGCGTCCCTTTAGCCATATGTTGTCATTCACAAAATACATCCCCCACAATTGCCCCCTAGGTTCTATTACCTGGTCAAACTGAGGTAATGGAACCTGTATTGCTTCCCCATATAGCATGCCGGTTAAAATTTCATTTTTTCTTCAAGACCGAGATCATTTCGTTGGCTTCAAGTACCTAGGACTCAAATGTCCACTTTACCAAGGGTCAAGAACCAAGAATCAAGTTCTTTAAATGTCCCAGCTAAGGCTATTCCTCTAGCCGAGGTTATTGCCTTATTACTTCAAGAATTTCAAGAGTTCTAATTGCGCATGAGTTTCATGCATGGTTCATTTTAACCGTTTCTTCCACATGTCTCATAGCTATTAGTTCGCACCTGACACGCGCTATCAAGTTGCGTCGTTTCTACCCCCACCGCCTGACAGGCATATTGTCCTAAGCATTTCATTATGGTTTGTCGCCTTTTCGAATTTTTAACAAAACTCCCTCTTCTCTCTCTTCGTCTTTTCACTTCTCATTCTCTCGTTTTCTCTCTGTTCAAACTTTCTCTCTCTACAGTCCGCCATACTCAAGCATTTTCAAGCTTTGCGATTGTTCCATTCACCTCCTCCGGCGTTTTTTTCATAATCTACTTCTAATCATTCCTGTTGTCTAACTCCGGCGATCTTCATTTCAGCGTTCATTTCTTCCTCTTTAATCGGTAATTTTCTGATTTCTTTATTTCTTCTGTCAATTTTTCATTGTTCTTGAACATGATTTTATTATGAATCTACTTGTATGTTCCTTGCTGCTCGAAATTCTATATTCTTCGACTCTGATTGCCATATTTAGATTTTTCAAATTAGTTCTCATTCTTGAAACCGTTTACATGTACTGGTCGTTTGTTCTGTAATATCTCCTGCTTTTGGATTTGTGTTGTATTGTATCTGTAATTACTCTCATGTTGCGATTGAATCTGTATCCATACTTGTGCTCTGTTTTTATTTCCTATAAACAAATTCTTGCTATTGAATTGGTTATGTGCATCATAAAGTTTTGTCACTGTGTTTCTAGAAATGTCTGGCACTGTTCTTGCCATATTTTATGCTTCTCTCTAATTTTGAATCATGTTTCTTTCTGTTTTCTTGCTTGTTGTTAGATCCTTTGATTCTTGTTTCTGTAGTTCTAGGTTTGGGATTTGTTTTAGAACAAGTTTCTCCTTAGACCTTCAAAATCATTGTCCCAGTTCTTTTAGGATTTAGTAGAGGTCTTTAACCCTTTTCCAAGCCGTTTAATCATAACTCTGTTTTCCGAACCCACTTTAGCCGAGATAATGGGCATGTTTAGGAGAAGAGTAGACACCCCTTCCAAACTAGAGTACTTTAGGCAAGAGTTTTCCATTCCAGTCGACGTTCAACTTCGGTTGGTTGGAAATGATGACTCTATGTAGACGTCCCCGACCGCCCCAGGGAGGAACGAGTCCCCGTTCCGTTCGATATTGGGCTCACTACAGCTCAAGACTCTCAAATTGTCACGGTTCGTAATCTGAACCAAAGAGTCCAAATTCGGCAAATCGTTTTGAGAAAACAGATTTTGAAAGAAGTGCCAAACATGGACTGCTTTGGCAGATACAGAGTCGCCACCTAAATATTTTATTTTGGGGAAATTTAGAAAACCCTGACTCGTTGCCTAAGGCCACGTGTCCGTCATCACCAAAGTTGCCTCGGCTCGGGAACTTGGGTACGATTGGGGAAGGTCACTTCGTGAGCACCCCCGCTCGCCCGATCAAAGATCAGCCTCTACTAACCATGATATCAAGTTTTGAAAACATTGTGTATTCTTATTCCGGTTATTAGCCTAGGTTTACTATGTGATGCCCACAGCATACAAGTATAGACTGGATCGCCTGAATTGGAACAAAACATTTCATGTTTGTTTATTTGAAAATGGTTTGATGGTGCTACCCGCAAGTAGGCTAAGACGTGGATTTGCCACCCTCGGGTGGGCTTAGAAAACATGATTTTGCCACTATCTAGTAGGCTTAAAACATACATTTGATGAATTGTTCCAATTCAAATAACCCAACCTTCACCCACAGGCATTCAGGCAGATATATCACATAAGCAATTAGCCTCATGGTAAGCATGCTATCATGGCAGTCACTCACACGCATGCAAGGATGCTAAAACATAAAACTTACCAAGTACTCCAAGCCAAAACAGAAGCTAATTAGAAATCCATGCATGATCCTAACTATACAAAGATGCCTAATGCAACACATGCAAAAATGCAACTATAGCAGGCTCGGCTATTCTAAACATGGCATATGAAATGCTACAGCTAACACGTATTCAACTTGGAATTGAAAATACGATGCAGTTAGTATGATGCACCGAGCCCGGTGCATGCAAAACAGATGAATGAATGCAAACATGCTATCATACTGTATGCTAATTGAAACGTGCCCTAATCTAACCATCATAAGCGGGTAAATAAAAGGGAGAAAGACGTGGGGTTGGAAGACATACATCACACACACGCACACTTATTACAACATTGCTCTCGCGCAGAGGGTCCGAATAAATAATATACAGTCCCAAATAATTACAGTCCAAATAATTACAAAAATCCTAATTAATTACCAAATTAACTAAGAAAACAATAAACTGGCATGCAAGCCAGGGACTGCCTTGACTCTTCTTCAGATGATGGATGATGCATGTCCGGGTCGCCTTTGCACGGAAATCCACTCCAATTAGCCTCTGTTTTGCAATGGTTCTTGGAAAGCATGCCAAGCCCCGGAATACTGCTGATTCTTGATTTGCTGTAACAGAGAGCAGGAAAGGGGCATGACAATGTATTTTCACACATGTATGCGTGACTACTCTTCAGGGAGTGTAGTCCTCGATCCTCGTGCCACCAATCACGCATATCGATGCATGATGGCCGAGGAGTCGATTTGCATGACTCAATATGGAATGAATGCGCACATAAACACAACAAAACCTAAACTCCATCATGGATAATCCGGAGTGTCGGTGACTGGAAATTGAGACACGTTCCGTCACTCGGAGTACGAAACGTACCTCGTTTCCCGTGCTCGGGCTAACTCCTATCCCAAACACAATGCAATATGCATGACATGCATGAAATGCAACTAAGATACAACCTAACATGTAACATGCTATGAAATGGCATACACGATGCACGGGATAACATGGCATACACAATGCGCTAACATACGGCCTAGCATACACAATACTATGAAATGAAATGGCATACACAATGCACGAGAAACTTACACCAACATGAGTGGACCTCAGCCACACTCACATAGGAGGCCATGAGATGAAAATGAGACACTTGAGATGCGTGCACACATGCACGCAAACCGAGGACCGAACCTAAGGCACAAATACCACTCTAACAAGGCATGGCAAGGCATGAAACATGGTATGCAAACATGCAAATTTCAGTGCTGAAATATTATGCAAAACAGCCCTGAAACATGGAAACATGGCACCCGATGCATGGAATGAACCCGAAATACAAAACTAGGCATATGCATTGGCCTATAGCTATACAAAGAATGCATTATTCGAACATGAAATGTAAAGACAGACTCAAGAAAGTCCCAAAACAAGCATATTTACAGTTTTAAGGAAGGCCAAACAGCGAACACAAATGGGGCTAAGCTAGCATGCAAAAATGGGCCAAAAGGGATACAAAGAAGGAAGTGATGGCTGCCGGCTCCAAAAAGATGAGGGCCCTTCAATAATGTTGAAGAGGGGCCCAAAATATGACCTTTTACAGTTTATGATCAAATCCAAAACAGTGCACAAGCATGCTCAAAATACTATGCAAAACAAGGCCAAAAAGAGAGCTATAGCACAAAGTACAAAAAGGATGCCTCAAACAGTAAAATACCCTCATTGAAACATGAAGAGGGGGTCAAAATAAGGACATTTATAGTTCGGACCAGAGCCCAAAAACAGAAGCACAAGAGGCTAACAAATCATGCAAAAATAAGGCCAAAATAGGGATATAAAGGCAAGTGACAAATGGAAGCCTCAAACAGTGATGAGTCCTTCAACAATGTTTAAGAAGAGCTCAAAATAAGCCACTTTACAGTTTATGATAGAGCTCAAAACAGTTTACACGTAGGCCAAAAATACTACACAAGAAATAGGCACACAAGAGGGGTAATGAAGCAAGTGGTAGCTAGGGACCTTAAACATGGAAGGACCCTGAAACAAACATGAAAAATACATCAAAAAAAGATTATTTTCAGTTAGGGTCGGAGCCCAAATATGCAAGCATGTATGGCTTAGAAAGGATACAAAAATAAGCTTAAAAGAGAGGAAATGTTGCTCACCCTTGAAGACCAAACTTTAGCAGCCTTTTGGCTTGAGAAAAGGTGCCTCCAAAGCTCTGAGAAGGCCCTCCAAGCTGCTGGAATGGAGTGGTGGTGTGGTGTTAGGTGGTGGTGTAGAAATGAGTGTAGGACTTGAGAGGTTTGAAGCTTGGAAGTGTAGAGGGAGAGAGATACAATATGGGAGCTCAAAGGCAAATTTTCTAACCCCTAAACCAGAGCTGGGAGGCTGGTTTTATAGGCAAAAGAGGGGGAGAAAATGGGGGAAAAATGGGGGGGGGAAACAATTCAAGTTTTCCCCCCAAAAGTTGGCCCCCCGGATACAAAATCTGGAGGGAAAAGAGATGCATATTTGAACTGTATCAGCAGCAAGGAGCAAGGCCGGCTGGTTATTGAGGTAGCAGGTGGTCGGTCGGCTACTTCCCATGGCCGGTCGGCTAGGGGTCAAAAGGTCCAAGAACAATTGCTGGCCGGCCACCACATATTGGTGGCCTCCCATGTGTGCTCAACACAATCATGTGGTTAAAAACTGGAGATAGTGAACCAGGAGAGAGAACAACCTACTTTTCAAAGGGGTTCAAAAGGTTCAAAAGCAATTACTGGCCGGCCACCAAATATTGGTGGCCTCCCAGATGTGTACATCACAAATATGGGGTTTAGGGTGCAAGAAAATGGCCCAAGGGTGGTCAACATTGGCTTTGAAGTGAGAAAAAACGGGCGACGAAGGGCGATGAAGGGATAAAGTTGGCTGACAGAACAATTACTGGCCTCCCATCTTTCTATGACCTTCCTAGCAATGAAACAGAGGTCCCTGCCAAAAAGAACCAAAACCGATGCAAAATGAAGGTTCGGGGGCCGAAACGCGCAGCCTGGGGTCCCGAAAACTGACTATTAGGCACCGGGAGTGATGTTCGACCACGAAGTCAGTTTCTCGGACCACAGTGTCCCTCAAAAGGGGGGAGAAAACAGAGAAAACAGAGCCTGGTTCGCAAACCGAGGCAAAGCACAAAAGAGTCCGGAAGTCTGGAGGCAAGGCTCGCAGCCGAGACTCTGAAATCTCTGAACGAGCACGATATGCAACATCACCAAGTGCTCAATCGGTGACGTCTGAGTCTTAAGGTCGGTAAAAAATGGGGTGTCTACAGTTGCCCCTCTTTGAAAGAACTCGAAAGTCATGAGTGACGGGAGTGAATGTCAAAGCCTAGAGACGACCCATTTTTGACAAGGCCGAAGACTTAGACAAACAGGCAAGATAAACAGAGATGCGCCCGTAGGCATGCTCGCAGGCAGGGGGCAAGATGCAAAATGACATGCACAAAGCCGGACGTAGCTTATGATCATGCAAATGTAGCAAGCTGTAATGAGGCAAGTATTCGCAAATAGATGCAACAGTTTTAAGCAAAAATGCAAAGCAACAACTACATTTCATGCAGTTAGGAATGCAGAGAATTATTCAATTCTCGTCGCGTCTCACACGGAGAAGATACGATACCTGCGCGATTCGTTTGGTCGCACCAGCTTCAAATGAACCGTACATACAATATCGTGCCTGCAAAATAAAGAAACTCAACAAGCACAACATATCTAACAACATATGTTCAATGTGATATCGAATGCAGACAATCGCGGTGTTGATGAAAAAGTGCATCGCAATGCGGGAAGAAACGCACGTTTCGGCGAGTACGACTCGATCGCGGCCTCCGGTCCACCTCCCGAAGAGGTTACAACATGTTCAAAAGGATATACCTCACTTTCGATGAGTAAACGATGAGACATGCATCGGAAGTTGAAGCTGAAGTTCCGACGGAGCGATTTCGCGACAGAAAGTGCACTTCTCTTGTACTTTTTCAGGTCTCGGGGACTCCAATCCTCCCCAAAATTTGCAGGGACCTTGGGGGGCATGTGGGGAACACCACTGGCCAAATTTATTGGGAGAGGGAGGCCACCGGCCAGTTTTTGAAAAGTGATTGGCCGGCCTGCCAGAAAAAGTGGCCGGCCGGCCACTTTGCCAAATCCGGGGGCAGTTTTGTCTTTTCAGCCTCTTTTCTTTAAATGCACTTATCCAAACACTTTGTGCTCACAAATGCAGCTCCAAAATCCTCTTCTCTAGCTTCCCAAACCATTTTCTCTCTCAGATCTGTGCTCTATACGCGTTTTCCAACGTCCCACGCAAGTTGTTTTCGCGAAATCTTTCAGTTCTAAGCACTTTGAACCGATTGAATTTTGGTTTCGGGGCTTTTTTTCTCATTTTCGTCACTTGAGGTGAGTTTGTCTCAATATTTGGAAGATTTTCTCGGGAGTTGAATTTTGTTGACTTTTTCATTTCCCGAGAGTTGACTTTTGTTGACTTTTTCCAATTTTGGCTCATTTTTGCCCCTTTTGCAGATTTCTTGAAATGGCGGGTCAATTTCCCCACGGCGGAGGTTCTCCAGGCACCGGAGGCGAGCCTGACATCATGTCTTTGCCTCCGAGGGTTCGCCCCTTCATCCCCGAGAGGTATGACCCACCAGTACATGTTCTCCCGCGGGCTGTTTTCCATCACTTCACCGATTTTGACGAGCGAGCACCCGGGGATCTCCTTCTGCGAGAGCCAGAGTATTATCTCTCCCACGAGGCACGAGAGGTATTTACTTCGTTCTTACCTTTTCTGTAACGTATTATGAATTTTTCTTGCATTCTGTTTGCACTCTGAACACACGGTCCAATCACGTGAATTCCTGAACACTCAGTCCATAAATTGATTGTGAACACACGGCACACATCGGTTGAGGGTTGAACACGCAGCCCAACACACTGATTTTCTGAACACACAGCCCATATTGAAGGTGAACACACAGCACACACTGATTGAGATTTGAACACGCAGCCCAAAACACCGATCTTCTGAACACACAGCCCAAATTGAAGGTGAACACGCAGCACATACTGATTGAGAGTTGAACATGTAGCCCAAAATACTGATTTTCTGAACACACAGCCCAAAACATTGATATTCTGAACACACAGCCCAAATTGAAGGTGAACACACAGCACACACTGATTGAGAGTTGAACACGCAGCCCAAAACACTGATTTTCTGAACAAACAGCCCAAAACACTGATATTCTGAACACACAGCCCAAAACACAGATATTCTAAACACACAGCCCAAATTGAAGGTGAACACACAGCACACACTGATTGAGAGTTGAACACGCAGCCCAAAATACTGATTTTCTGAACACACAGCCCAAAACACTGATATTCTGAACACACAGCCCAAAACACAGATATTCTGAACACACAGCCCAAATTGAAGGTGAACACACAGCACACATTGATTGAGAGTTGAACACGCAGCCCAAAATACTGATTTTCTGAACACACAGCCCAAAACACTGATTGAGAGTTGAACACGCAGCCCAAACACTGATATTCTGAACACGCAGCCCAAAACACAGATATTCTGAACACACAGCCCAAAACACAGATATTCTGAACACACAGCCCAAATTGAAGGTGAACACACAGCACACACTGATTGAGAGTTGAACATGCAGCCCAAAATACTGATATTCTGAACACACAGCCCATAACACTGATATTCTGAACACACAGCCCAAAACACTAATATTCTGAACACACAGCCCAAAACAGTGATATTCTGAACACACACCCCAAAACAGTGATATTCTGAACACACAGCCAAAATTGAAGGTGAACACACAACATACACTGATTGAGAGTTGAACACGCAGCCCAACACATTGATTTTCTGAACACGCAGCCCAAATTGAAGGTGAATACACGGCATACACTGATTGAGAGTTGAACATGCAGCCCAACTTACTTTACTTTGCACATAGCTTATTCATTTTATTTGCACGCAGCTTATTCACTTTATGCTGAAACATGTATTCATCCTGAATGCAGGTGACTTCTCGCACTGTGCGGGGGTATGGCTCTACCGTGGCAAGAGACTGGTACACCGAGCTCCCAGAGGCTATTCGGGATTTGGTTGACTTAGCGGGGTTTAGGCCCTTCTGTATTGGGCTATCTCGTTGTCCTGCTAGGAGGACGCTGATGGCCGCCTTGGTGGAGAGATGGTGGGACACCATCAACTCCTTCCATTTTTCTGCCGCGCGGGACTTGACTATGACCCCGTTTGACTTTGCTGTGCTGACTGGCCTTGACGTGGGAGGTTGGCCTATCCCTTACGACGAGGACATGGGCCAGTGGGAAGCCGCTTGGATATATCTGCTGGGGGCTCACCCGCCTGTTGACAGAACTTCGGGGAGAGTCCGATACACCTGGTTCTCTTCCTATTTCCGGCGGGTGGAGATGGAACCCGCGACTCCTGAGGAGGCAGCACAGTATGCCCGCGGCTTTTTGATGTTCCTCTTCGGGACCACCTTGTTTGCCGACAGGGGGAACACTGTTGGGCTTTATCTGTTGGGTGCCTTGGTAGACCTGTCACAGGTCAGGCGGTATGACTGGGGTGGCGCTGGCTTGGCTACCCTTTATTGCTACATGAGCGCGACCTCCCGCGGACGGGGGGACTTACTTGGCGGCTATTGGAGAGCCTGAGAGGTACTTTCTGCCCTTTTGATTTACATTTCTGCTCCTCATTACCTGCACATCGCACACACGGCGCACTTTATACTCTGTATCGTGCATTTTGCCCTCAGCACTTCGTATTCTGCTTTGTTTTCTACAGTTGTGGGTCTATGTATATTTCCCGATATTGGCCCCGGAGTTGGTGGTAGCGGGACCTCTCGTGACCCCGTACTCACTTGTATTTGAAGGCCAGCACCGGCTAAGACCTCGGGAGTCTCTCCTTTATCTGCGACAGTATTTCGACACGGTGAGCTCGTCGAGGTACTTCAAAACTCTCAGTTCTTTCTGTTTTCATCTTTGATTTGTCCTGTACATCTTCGATTTCTGCTTGGTTTATGCGCCTGTTATCCGCAGATTACATGGCAACCCTGGGCGCCTTTAGGTGAAGGTCTCCGATTACAGTTTGCCGGAGGGTGGGGTGCCTCCCGGTACAGGCTCCTGTTCGAAGGGCCGGTTGGTAGGGCCTGGTTTTTGGGGGAGCATTTCTTGCATCAGGTCTGGGGGTACACTTCTCAGGACCCTCCCTTAGCACCCCCAGTCGATATGCGGATTGTTGATATGCTCTTTTCCCGGTATGTTGTTAATGCTATGCTGGGTACTGATGCTTTGCTACATCTTGAGGAGAGGGATTACGCTACTTACCGTCACACATACCTGATGCCTCCATTGACGGGAGTTCGCACTCCGATGATGAGGCCTGCTGGTATGCCATTTTCGAGCCAAGCCCGGGCTTGGGCTGCAGACGCCCCTTCCACCAGCAGGGCTGGTACATCTAGAGGTGGGGGTGGATCGGTTCCCCCGATTCCTCTGACTTTTCCTCATCCTGGGTGGCCGGACATGCCGACCGAACTGATGCGGTGGCAGTATGGGATTACCTCTCCGATTCCGATCCCGATAGAGCCTCCGATGCCCGGTCATCGATATGTCAGAGACCCCGACTCACCACCGGCATGTTTTACGGCTTTGATTCATTACTCAGATACTTGGACTTTCATTTCTTTACTGATGCCCTTGCCTTTGCATCTGCAGCCCCCTGTTGAGTATATGGATCAGGTGCTCGAGATGGTAGCCTCACTTGAGGGGATGGTCCTGCGGAGGGAGGCACAGTTGTCTATCATGGGCTTCCAGGTACCCTTTAGTTTTTTTGGCATTTATCATACTTCTGATGATATGCTGATCTCTACTGCATTGATAGGCTACTTGTGTAGAGCACATCTGACACACACCTTACTTATACACTGTGTTGACATGTACCCACTTCATGTAGTTTTTCTTGTATCTGCATTTGATGTACATATTTGGACTGATGCATTTAAATTGAACTCTTTATTCTCAGATGCCCTCGGTATATGCTTAGTCGTAGCCCGGGCCACCTGGGCCTTCTTGGGGAGGTGGGCCATCTGGGCCTTTTCGAGGAGCTGGGCCATCCAGGCCTTTTCGAGGGGAGGGGTCGTCTCGTAGACGCAGAGCACACATTGTAGAGGAGGAGCCTGGTGAGGATGAGGAGGAGGAGGTTGCAGACCGTCAGTCGGAGACATCTGTTGACAGAGAGGACAGCTCCGGTCTTGGTTCCGGGAGTGGAGGCGAGGCTGAGGGGGATCACGAGGATGATGACTCCGATTCAGATGATGGTGATGGTGATGGTGGCGGAGAGTCTATTCCGTAGAAGAGGACGAAGAGGGCCTCTTATTACTGCTCTTGAGAGCACAGATGCGGCTGTTCCTTGTTTTATTTATCTTTTTGCTAGTAGTTGTAGCACATTATACATTATTGGGCAGTTTTATTCTTGCTAAAACTTGTGCCTTAGCCTGTAAAATGTTGTAACAAGCGAGGCATGATGGAATGAAACAGCTTTTTTGAAAAAAGTGTTGTATTTTAAACTCTTAGCATCATATCACATCATTTTGCACCATAATGAGATTTGAATGGAAATGTGCATTGTGCATTTTGCCCAGTCAGGTAGTGAACCGACGCAACAACTTAACTTTCTAAGATATAACAAAACCTTAGCAAATTTACAACTCGATAAGCAAAACACAATAGTGTTGACAACTCAATAAACAAGACTCAAACAAAAAAAAAAAAAAAAACAAAAAAAAAGCTTAAACAAAGAGTAACAACTCAAAAACACGAAACACGATAACTCGACAAATAACTCGATAAGCAAAACGACAACTCGATAAACAAAACAACAACTTGATAAACAAAACAAAACGAAGTGTACTTCGGACGATCTGGGCAATGGAACGCATCCGAAACAGAGGGAAATAGAGGCCTTCGACACACCCGTTGCATGGAAATGCTTGAAACTTTCCCTCGGAGGGTAAAACAGGGCTAAGGACACACATTGGGGCATGGCCGGCCACTTTTGGGAGCCGGCCGGCAAGATTCATTGCAGAGAGGAGGCCGCCGGCCAGGTTTTGAAAAAGAAATGGCCGGCCTGCCAGAAAAGGTGGCCGGCCGGCCACTTAGTCCAGCAACCGTCAAGTTTTTGACACTTGTCCCCCGAATAGTGTTTTTTCCTCTTTAAAAGCCTTAGCTCCGTGGTTCATTCAATTCATCTTAGTTTTGCACAAAAATGGAGGTGTTTCTCGTTGAAAATCTCACAGCTTGGATCGCTTCTCTGGATGGTTCGGAAAAGTTGAACTTCCAGGGTTTCGGCTTGAATGCACTGTTCACGCTGAGTCGCATTCCGCTACATCTCCCTTTCCTCCATGCCGCGGCGAGGTTTTGGAACCCGGTGACGCATGTCTTTAGCTTCGGCGGGCAAGAGGTATGTCCAACTTTTGAAGATTTTCAAGTTTTGATGGAATCTGAATGTCATGAAGAGATCTTGCCCCAGTTCCGCTTTGGCCATGCCCAAGCTTTAGGGCGGATGTGTGGACTCACCGCGCATGACACTCGGTCTCTGATCTGTAATGGGGAACTGGATATCCTCGGTTTGATTCATCGCTTCTCTGACGCCGGTGACCGCAGCAACCATTATTGGCAAGGCTTCCGGCACTACGCCCTTTGCTTGTGCCTGCTATCTCACTTTCTGCTTTCTCCAGGCTTTGGCGGATTTAGCATTCGTCTCATTGAAGTTGCTCAAGGCTTGAAAGAAGGAAAGAGCTGCATTGCCATGACCTTGGCCGAGACACTGATGGGCTTAGATTCTATCTATCGCCGGGAGACGACTAGATTTGTTGGGAGTCCACTGCTGCTACAGGTAATGTTTTCCACCCAAACTTACATATGTATTTGCTCACATCACTCGGCCCTCAGGCTCGGTTTTTCTCACAAAACCCTTTTCTAACTTTTCTCTCACCGTACATCTCTCTATTCTTTATTCTCTCATTTTTCATCCCTCCCCCAGGTATGGTTGATGGACAAATTGCAGGTTGTGGACTCTTGCCCAGCCTACTCAGCTCGAGGCTATTTCTTTCGGTAGCGCCTAGTCGATGCCCCTGATGAAAGGTGGTGGTTTGACTGGATGTGCAACTTGTCTGCAGGTCGCATTGCTTGGCGTTGTCCTTGGCTCAATCTCCCGGCAATGAGCTATAGCATGTCCCGGCTGATCGGGATCCAGTTGATTGGTCTGACCCACTGTGTGTTCTACTTTCCGTTCCGATTCCTGCGCCAGTTCGGTCATGATCAGATTTGCCCGCCAGAGGGGATTGAGTACCCGGCTGCTTTCCCGGTCCGAGGTGCACAGCTTGCCCGATATGTCACAGCATGGAGGATTAGAGAGCTCCTGGCTCTTGCTCCCACTTTCAGTTGCACTTTGTCTGACGAGTGCTTGGATTGGCTCAACGAGGAGGCACAGGTTGGGCCTAGCTTGGCGTCAGAGGCTTTGACCAGCTCTGGGAGGGGGCGTAGGGATACTTGACTTGACTATGCCCCGGATTTATTGCTTTATTAGTACTTTCAAGTTTTCTTTATGAATGTAATAAAAAGCAACTTCGATTGTATGCAAGAGCAGGAGAACTCTGTTTTGAAATCAATGAAATTGAAGGTTGTGGTATTGAAAATTTTCCGCTTTGGTCCAAAAATGGTCTTAGTTATAAAAAGATTAATTTGAACAAAGTCAACTTTTATTAAAACTTTTCAAAACCATTTTCGATATGGATCAGAACTGGACACGCCTAAGATCTGTCATTGAGATGCATAACCCCAGATCCCTGCGACTGGAAAATTGCCCCTAGTCTGAAGAGTACCGCGGCACTGCATGGCAACGGAAAGTTGCCCCTAGTCTGAATAGCACTGCACCGTTGTGGCAACGGAAAGTTGCCCCTAGTCTGAATAGCACTGCACCGTTGTGGCAACGGAAAGTTGCCCCTAGTCTGAATAGCACTGCACCGGAGATCACGATAAATGCTGATGGATAAAGATGATTGAGATGGTCAAAATGGACAAAGTTGATCGGGGAAAAGTTTATGGCTGAACTTCAGGGTGAAGTTGCCTACGTATCCCAAAGATGGGAATCAAGCCTTACGTAATTCAGGCTTAGGTTCACTCGGGTATTTTCACTCTCCTTTTACGCTCTAACTTTTGCCAAAGGTCGCCCTTTGCGGGTTTTCAACCTTGTGAGCTCAGTTTTTATATTTTCCAATTTTTTGTGCTCTAACTTTTGCCTAGGTCGCCCTTTCGGGTTTTCGGCCTAGCAAGCCTCTCAGGGGTAATATTTCTTCAACTTGTCCATGTTGATCGGTTGGGAGAACTCTAGGCCATCTAGATCCATCAGAACCACAGCTCCACCTGACCAGATAGCTTTGATGATGTAGGGACCAGTCCAATTGGGTTTGAACTTGCCCCTTGGGTTGTGGATGGGAGCTCAGTTGTCCTTGAGCACCAAATCTCCTTCATTTAGATTCCTGGACTTAACTTTCTTATTGAAAGCCCGGGCAATTCTGCGCTGATAACCTTGAACATGATACAGTGCTTTCAGTCTTCTCTCGTCAAAAAGCATGAGTTCCTCAAATTTGCTCTGCTGCCAATCTGCTTCGGCTATTTGACACTCAGCCAATACTCGTAACGACGGAACCTCAATCTCGATAGGTAGAACGGGCTCCATCCCATAAACCAATGAATACGGAGTCGCTCCGGTAGAAGTTATGATTGAAGTCTTGTAGCCCCACAGAACAAATGGCAGCTTATCTGGCCAATCCCGGTCGGTTTCCACCATCTTCTGCAGTATGTGCTTGATATTCTTGTTGGCGGCCTCGACCGCTCCGTTGGTTTGCGGCCGGTATGTAGATGACTTATGGAAAGCCACGTTGTATTTCTCCAACAAGTCAATCACTTCCTTCTTAAAGTGGGAACCATTATCTGAAACGACCTCGTTCAGGACCCCATAGCGACAAATGATGTTGTTTCTGATAAACTTTGCAACGTGTGACGCCTTCAACACCGCATACGATTGGGCCTCAACCCACTTCGTGAAATAATCTATCGCAACCAGGATGAACTCATGCCCATTCGACCCCTTTGGAGTGACAGCCCCAATCACATCGATTCCCCAAACTGAAAATGGCCATGGTGAAGTCATGTTGTACAGCTTCGATGGCGGGATGTTCATGCGGTTTGCATGAATCTGACACTTGTGGCATCGCCGAACAAAACTAATACAATCCTCCTCCATGGTGGCCCAGTAGTAACCCTGTCTGAGGATCTTTCGTGCTAGCATTACTCCGTTCATATGCGCACCGCATTCTCCTCCATGGATGGCCTCCATCAGGCGCTTCGATTCCTCGGCTTCAACACACAGCTTGTGCATTCCCAGATGACCTCTCTTATACAGCTTACCCCCACAGATGATGAACTGAACGACCATTCTTCTGATTGCCTTTTTATCCTTGGCATTTACCCCTGGCGGGTATGCTTCATTTTCCAAGAAATTCCAAATGTCGTAATACCAGGGGTTTTCGTCCTGAACCTCATCTATAGCAGTGATCGACTCATAGGCTGGCGCAAATTTCTGGTCAATGACAACTGGACGCATCCGGATTCCAAACGGGATGTCTATCATGGAAGATAGAGTTGCTAAAGAATCTGCGAACCTGTTATTCTCTCTTGGAAGATGAGCAAAGTTTAGCTTTTCAAACCGAGGAATTAACAAGTCCAAGGTCTGGTGGTACATCATCATCTTTTCTTCTTTGGCTTTCCAGTCTCCTTTTGCTTGAGACACAACAAGGTTCGAGTCACCGATGACGTCCAACCGTCTTGCCCCTAATTCCAAGGCCGCTTCTAGACCGGCAATGCATGCCTCATATTCTGCTTCGTTGTTCGAGACTTTGAACCGGAGTTTGAAGGCTAGAGGGGTACGGGAATTGTCGGGTGCTATCAGCAACACTCCTATCCCATAGCCGTATTGATTTGACGCTCCGTCAAAGTACATCGTCCAATATTCGTCGTCGATGTGCAAAATGGCTTCATCTGGGAACAAGTACTCAACTGCTTCACCTCCTTCAACTGGATGATCGGCTAAGAACTCTGCCACTGCTCTTCCCTTGACTGACTTGCGTGTTACATATTTTAGATCGAATTCGGAGAGCAACAGCAACCAACGAGCTAGCCTACCCGTAAGTGTCGGTTTTTCGGAAAGATATTTGATGGGATCCAGTCGCGAAACCAACATTACGGAATGGGCTAACAAGTAGTGCCGCAGCTTCCTGGTAGCCCATACTAAAGCCAAGCAAGCCTTCTCCAGCGGAGTGTAGCGGGTCTCGTAATCCAACATCTTCTTGCTCAGATAGTAGATGGCCCTCTCCGCCTTATCCTCTGAGTCTTGTGCGAGCATGCAGCCCATTGTAGTCTCAGTCACTGAAAGGTACAATATCAACGGTTTCCCCGGCTCTGGTGGTGACAACACGGGCGGGTTCTGTAAATATTTCTTGATCTGTTCGAAAGCAGCTTGGCATCGGCCGTCCCATTGGAATTTCTTGTCTTTCTTCAGGAGACCAAAAAGTGGTTCACAAGTCAAGGTCAATTTCGAGATAAACTGTCTTATGAATTGCACTTTACCCAGAAAGCCTCGCACCTCCTTTTCAGTCCTTGGTGGTGGCATTTCTAAGATGGCCTTGATTTTTGAAGGGTCGACCTCGATGCCCCTTTGTGTAATCAGAAATCCCAACATTTTTCCCGCTATAACACCGAACGTACACTTTTGAGGATTTAGCCGCAACTGAAATTCTCTGATCCTTTGAAAGAACTTTTGCAAGGCGAGGTAGTGGCCCTCTCTTTCTTTGGACTTGACAATCATGTCGTCCACGTACACCTCAACCTCTTTGTGGATCATGTCGTGCAATATTATGGTCGTGGCCCGTTGATAAGTAGCTCCGGCATTCTTCAACCCAAACGGCATTACTCTGTAGCAGTATGTTCCCCACGGGGTGGTGAAAGCAGTTTTTTCTCTGTCTTCTGGTGCCATTACTATCTGATTGTACCCTGAGAAGTCATCCATGACAGAGAGCAAAGCATGCCCTGCTGTGAAGTCCACCAACTCATCAATATGCGGCAAGGGGAAGTCGTCCTTCGGACTAGCTCTGTTCAAATCCCTGAAATCCACGCACACCCGGATCCTGCCATCCTTCTTCGGCACTGGAACGATGTTGGCCAACCAAGTCGGGTATTCGGATACCAGCAGGAAGCCCGCATCGATTTGCTTGGTGACCTCTTCCTTAATCTTGAAAGCCCAGTCCGGGCGGATCCTTCTGAGTTTCTGCTTGACAGGTCGGGCCTCGGGGTCAAGGGGGATTCGGTGCTGTACAATCTCAGGATCGATCCCAGGCATGTTTTCGTAGGACCACGTGAAAACATCTTTGAAATCTTTTAATAAGGCGACTAAGCGCTCGCGTTCCTCCGAAGACAACGTGGACCCGATTTGGACCAGCCACGGGTCCTCCTCAGTACCAATATTCACGGTAATGATTTCATCCATTAAGGGTTTGACAAATCTCTCCTGCTCCTGCTCAATTAAACGTTGTAAAACTGGAGGAATTTCCTCCTTGTCGTTTTCATCAAAATTTTGAAAGTCTGAGTTTATGCAATAAATTAAGGGCACAGAAAAGTACTCAGAAACCACAGTTACTTGATTCTCATTAAGCACATCCAAATCGTCCAAGTTCTCGGTTACAACAGACTCAAATGAGAAAGAAAAATTCGACCTGGACATAACTGTGGCATCTGGGTTATCATCCCTAGGATTACCAGACTCAGACTCAGACTCAGTCGAGCTGGAACCTGATTCCGACTCACAAGATTCGGTGGAATCAGATTCCGGCATACTACCTGACCCGGTGCTGCTGGGCAAAAATCCCTCTTCGAACTGCCAAGTGAGAGATGGTGCGATAGATGCATCCAAAATAGTTGCTGGTAGGCCCGCAGCCGTTTCATCCCCAATCATGGAAACCGAGAAGTTATCCCCCAAGCACCTTTGGTCGATCGAAGGATCTGAAAGTAGACATGCCAGCGCTACCCCCATTTCAAGTTCAGTGCTCTCGGAATCCACTGCCTTACACTGCCCAACCTCAGCTGATGGGTCTGTCTGCTCTTCGGCAATGTCATCCCTGGGTAGTTGCAAGTCGAAGAAGATCTCGAAACCTGGCATGCTCTTCTTCTCCGCGTTTAGCCATGGCTCTGGGAAGCCACAAAACGGAAAGTCCTCCCTCTCCCGGACGAAGCGTCCGTTTAGAGTACTCTGAATGGGCCTATGCATCAACTCAAAAGGCTTCCCTGCCTTCTTTGCTCTGGCTCTCCCAGCTATCTCTTTACCCTTCCTCACCCAGTCCTCTTTGGTGGGCAGATAACCCAAGCCAAAGGTGTGAGGGTTGTGTGGCACTTTGGCCAATGCTGCGATGCCCTTCCGGCCGCTCCTTCCCAATCCCATTCCGGGGATGTGTTGTAACTTGTTCATGAGGTAGACGGATTGAGCACTGATGTACACCCCCTCATTCACAACCATAATATTCTGCACCACTCGAGCCTCAGCCAAAGTGAACCCTAATAAGAACACATCCTCAGTGCCATGCTCGATTTCCAAGACTGGTGTGGACACTTCCGGCGGCGGATGGATTGATGAATTCCCGAAGACAATAGCCACCCCCTTCCTGTGAGGGTACTTCAACATTTGATGTAAAGTGGAAGAGACTGCCTTGACCTGGTGTAACCACGGTCGCCCCAAAAGTAGGTTGAAGGTTGCGGGAACGTCCAAGACATGGAATTCAATGCTGTGTTGTCCGGGACCAACCTGGGTCTGAATTTTGACAGTCCCCATCACTTCCCTGCTAGTATTATCGTATGCTCTGATCACTTGAGTGGTCGGCACGAAGTCCGCGGGCTTCAACCCGATTGCATATGCTGTTCTGGCTGGGCAGACATTGATAGCGGACCCGGTATCAACAAGTACCACCGGTATCCACTTATCTCTATATTCCATGGAAATGTAGAGGGGTTTGTTGTGATTTGTGCCCTCAGGCGGTAGTTCTTTTTCTGAAAAGGTTAATGCCGGGGAACCTCCTCCTGGAAAAACCAGCCCAATCAGCTGTTCTGGTGTAGTATCTATAGAGAGTTTGGACTTGTCCATGGCAGATAAGACAACCTATCTATGTACTCGCGACGCCATAAGCAGTCCCCAGATGGAGATGTCTGCTTGTATCTTCTTTAGCTGTTTCAGTACAGCTTCTTCTTCGATCTGCTTCTCTTTCTATTTTTCGGTTTCTTTGTCCTTCCCAGATGCCTCGGGTTAGTCTAGGTGCGGGGGCTTGAAGTATCGCCTGCTTCTTGTCATGTGATCAACCTCATCGAGGTACCAAGTGTCGTCCGGTTGATTGCTTCCCCAGTCTTCGTCTGTGTGGGCAAGACATAAGTCGTCGTCTTCCCACCATATTCCGTTGGCATTCAAAAGGCACCTATCTGGTTCGGACATGTTTATACTCGCAGCACTTTCAGCCTGCATGCTCACAGCATCCTCTGTTCTTGTGCGCGCGGCACTTTCGATCCCCTTATGGATTTTGGCTTTCCCGGTTCTCTCAGAACCCTGTTGTTCTACCTGCGTCAGTGCAGTTTGTTGTTCAACTTTCCCTGCATTCACAATGCTTCTGTCCTGAGCAAAATTCTTTGTACCGGGGCTCTCCGGCAATGTAACCTGACTTCCGACCCTTCCAGCCACAGCTGATACTTTCGCCCCTGCCGGGCCCCGTTCTGGTTGGGATTCTTCCACCACATCTGGTTGATCATCCAGCCATCCAGTGGCCTTTGCCGATTCCTCATAGTCAAACCAGCTGACTGCCGCATCCCCTGATTCTTGGTCATCGAAAAATTACAGGTTGGCAAAGTCCTTCTCCACAGCTGTCAGATCATTTGTCCCTTACTCAAATCCATCCCCCTGGATTACATACAACTCTTCCTTCTCTGGCAATTCTATACCCAGCCCAATCTGGCTTGTTGACAGGATGTACTCACTTGGATCATAGACTTCCCCAGCAAAACTCTGTTCAATTCCAGACTCAACAATCTCATTCTTTCCTGAAGTTTGCCTGCCCCATCTTCGATGGTCACCACCGTCGGCTCTGGTTGGGCTGTGGAGATGTCCAACATGCATAAGAAGTCAGTGCAGTCGGGAAGGAGCACCTCCGGCTTAGGTAGATGAGTAGAAGTAATATAGATGCTAGGATCGTAAGACACGACCCCAGTCTGGATAAGATTAACTCTTTTGGGAGGTGGAGTTTGGTTGTGTGTAGGGAGGGGGTTGGTTGTGACGTTGGGTTTTTCTGGCGGCAAAATCACATTTTTGTCAACGAGGTCTTGAATCTCGTGACGCAGCCTGAAACATTGGTCAGTATCATGACCGTGCTGCTGGTGATATGCACAGTACTTGGCTGGGTTGTGAGAGGGAGGGAGTGGATTCGGCAATGGCCTCGGCTCTAGGGGTTTTAGATGCCCCTTTCTGATAGTGGGGTGAAGGTTCTTTGGCCTTTGGCCTGGTATTTAGTGGTCTGGGTATTGCTTCCGGATGCACCGGAGAAGGGTGTGGCTGCCATGGGTCTTGGAAGGGTAGGGGGGATGGTGGTGACCATGCTCACCTCTGAAGCTCTTGCAGTTGCAGCGCCACTCAGGCCTGCATTGTTGTTACAGTTGAAAGTCCTCCTTGGTTGCTCCCTATCCTGGTCAATCAGACCTTGCTTCATCGCATCCTCGATTTGTACCCCCATCTCATGTAGATCCGAAAAGGTGGGGAAGGAGAGTACAATCATCTTCTGCATCAATTTTGGTTGGAGGTTGCGCACAATCATTCTGATTTGGTCCTTATCAGTGGGCCTCAAAGTCATCATCGATGTCTTCGCCCTCCACCGAGTTACGAAATCTGAGAAAGTTTCTTTGGGCTCCTGCCTTGTCGTTTCGAGATCACGAGTTGTAATCTCGATCTGGGTATTATATGAGTACTGTGCGACAAAGGCCTCGGCCATTTCATCCCAACTTCTTTTTACCTCATCTTCCAACTTCGCGTACCAGATAGCGGCCACACCCGACAGGGTTCGGCCGAACAGCGAAAGCTTTTGTGGTTGTGTTAGGCCCATTGGCCGCAGTATATCTGAAAATAACCGGAGGTGGACCATGGGATCCCCGGATCCGTCGAAACGATCAATCTGCTGCATCTTGAATCTATCTGGCAATGTTACGGCCACATCGGTATATCCGTCCTCGATATCTGGAATAGCCTTTACCCCTTGTGATTTCTTGAAAAGCTTCTCGAGCTTGCTCAGTTTCAGAGCTGTATGGTCTATTTCGAACTCGAAGGGAGAGTCCAGGTGGTCGGGTGTATGGGTCTTGGACAGTTGAAGTGGAAGCGGGGGCAGAGCTGGCCCCGTTGGAAGGTCCGTGTCCTCTTGGATGTTCTGGACATTGGGTAAGGTGTTCGGGGTGTTTGGCAGAGCATTCTGGACAGTAGGTGCTTGCTCGGGTAACAGGACCCCTGGTGGAGGAGGAACTTGATGTGAGGCCGATACTGCATTTTGCTGTTGCAGTCTAGTGATTAGCTCGGCCTGCTGAGCCATGACTGTGGCCTATTGTCTAGAGAACTCTGCTTGGCGGGCGGCGTCCTCCTACATTTGTTTCATGCTCTCTTGGAGCTGGCGCATCATATCCTTTATTTCGGCTACACTCCGTTGATCCTGCTGACTGACGGGTATGTGTATTTCTATGGTAGAAACTAAAACCTCAACCCGACTGTTCACTGCTAGGGTAGACCACTGTTCTGGTAACCTCTGCTCAGACACACTGCGTCTTCTTGGCCTTCTTCTGACAATTGGGGGTAAAGAATGAAACACTGGCTGTCCGTCAACCAGATCCTCGGATCGATTGAGTCGGCGACCTCTTGTCCAAAGTGCTTGGGGAATATCTACTGGGTCGGAAGCAATTGTGCTAGAACTGCCCCTAGTAAAAAGATAAATAAAGCAATAAATAAACAGATAAACGGACAGTATAACAGCTTAAAGTAAATGCATGACACACAGCCGGGCATAACAACACACGGTTGATAAGCTGAATACACACTGTCCTCCAACACTGATCATTATCCCTGAATCACTGTCCCCAAAACTGAATCTCTAATACCCGCAGATAACTGTTTCTCAAATACTAACTGATGCCCGTAGGCCTGATGCCCAAAACTCATAAACTGATATATGTAACCCCTATAGAGACACACTCTGACAGCATATAACAGATAATTGAGAGCCAAAACACCCCTATGTTGAGGTAGGGTTTTCCCTGTCCCATTTTGTCAGGAGCTAGGGTTTCACTACGCACGCAGCGGTTTCAAACAACCTATAAACGGGTAAGCAACCTGTCCTAGTTTGGAATGGTCACTATGGATCCGAATATGCACTAGGTTGAATGGTCAAAAAGGGTGCCCCGGTAAAACCGGGGTTTGTGTTCCCATACTGGCAGAGCCTACAACCGGTCAGCCTTATGGCCATGTCTTGACAAGACAAGCCTCCGGCAAACCGTTCAGGAATAGCAGATGGCAAACACGGTGTCCTAGGCGCACCAATGCAAATGCAATGCAAAGAAACACATAAGTGTAGTCAAAACAAGATATCATGAGTTCGAGTCAAGTTCTCTAAATCCCCAGTGGAGTTGCCAGAAACTGTAGACGTCCCCGAACGCCCCGGGGAGGAACGAGTCCCCGTTCCGTTCGATATTGGGCTCACTACAGCTCAAGACTCTCAAATTGTCACGGTTTGTAATCTGAACCAAAGAGTCCAAATCCGGCAAATCGTTTTGAGAAAACAGATTTTGAAAGAAGTGCCAAACATGGACCGCTTTGCCAGATATAGAGTCGCCACCTAAATATTTTATTCTGGGGAAATTTAGGAAATCCTGACTCGTTGCCTAAGGCCACGTGTCCGTCATCACCAAAGTTGCCTCGGCTCGGGAACTTGGGTACGATTGGGGAAGGTCACTTCGTGAGCACCCCCGCTCGCCCGATCAAAGATCGGCCTCTACTAACCATGATATCGAGTTTTGAAAACATTGTGTGTTCTTATTCCGGTTATTAGCCTAGGTTTACTATGTGATGCGCACAGCATACAAGTATAGACTGGATCGCCTGAATTGGAACAAAACATTTCATGTTTGTTTATTTGAAAATGGTTTGATGGTGCTACCCGCAAGTAGGCTAAGACGTGGATTTGCCACCCTCGGGTGGGCTTAGAAAACATGATTTTGCCACTATCTAGTGGGCTTAAAACATACATTTGATGAATTGTTCCAATTTAAATAACCCAACCTTCACCCACAGGCATTCAGGCAGATATATCACATAAGCAATTAGCCTCATGGTAAGCATGTTATCATGGCAATCACTCACACGCATGCTAGGATGCTAAAACATAAAACTTACCGAGTACTCCAAGCCAAAACAGAAGCTAATTAGAAATCCATGCATGATCCTAACTATACAAAGATGCCTAATGCAACACATGCAAAAATGCAACTATAGCAGGCTCGGCTATTCTAAACATGGCATATGAAATGCTACAGCTAACACGTATTCAACTTGGAATTGAAAATACGATGCAGTTAGTATGATGCGCCGAGCCCGGTGCATGCAAAACAGATGAATGAATGCAAACATGCTATCATACTGTATGCTAATTGAAACGTGCCCTAATCAAACCGTCATAAGCGGGTAAATAAAAGGGAGAAAGACGTGGGGTTGGAAGACATACATCACACACACGCACACTTATTACAACATTGCCCTCGCGCAGAGGGTCCGAATAAATAATATACAGTCCCAAATAATTACAGTCCAAATAATTACAAAAATTCTAATTAATTACCAAATTAACTAAGAAAACAATAAACTGGCATGCAAGCCAGGGACTGCCTTGACTCTTCTTCAGATGATGGATGATGCATGTCCGGGTCGCCTTTGCACGGAAATCCACTCTAATTAGCCTCTGTTTTGCAATGGTTCTTGGAAAGCGTGCCAAGCCCCGGAATACTGCTGATTCTTGATTTGCTGCAACAGAGAGCAGGAAAGGGGCATGACAATGTATTTTCACACATGTATGCGTGACTACTCTTCAGGGAGTGTAGTCCTCGATCCTCGTACCACCAATCACGCATATCGATGCATGATGGCCGAGGAGTCGATTTGCATGACTCAATATGGAATGAATGTGCACATAAACACAACAAAACCTAAACTCTATCATGGATAATCCGGAGTGTCGGTGACTAGGAATTGAGACACGTTCCGTCACTCGGAGTACGAAACGTACCTCGTTTCCCGTGCTTGGGCTAACTCCTATCCCAAACACAATGCAATATGCATGACATGCATGAAATGCAACTAAGATACAACCTAACATGCAACATGCTATGAAATGGCATACATGATGCACGGGATAACATGGCATACACAATGTGCTAACATACGGCCTAGCATACACAATGCTATGAAATGAAATGGCATATACAATGCACGAGGGACTTACACCAACATGAGTGGACCTCAGCCACACTCACATAGGAGGCCATGAGATGAAAATGAGACACTCGAAATGCGTGCACACATACACGCAAATCGAGGACCGAACCTAAGGCACAAATGCCACTCTAACAAGGCATGGCAAGGCATGAAACATGGTATGCAAACATGCAAATTTTAGTGCTGAAATATGATGCAAAACAGCCCCGAAACATGGAAACATGGCACCCGATGCATAGAATGAACCCGAAATACAAAACTAGGCATATGCATTGGCCTATAGCTATACAAAGCATGCACTATTCGAACATGAAATGTAAAGACAGACTCAAGAAAGTCCAAAAACAAGCATATTTACAGTTTTAAGGAAGGCCAAACAGCGAACACAAATGGGGCTAAGCTAGCATGCAAAAATGGGCCAAAAGGGAGACAAAGAAGGAAGTGATGGCTGCCGGCTCCAAACAGATGAGGGCCCTTTGACAATGTTGAAGAGGGGCCCAAAATATGACCTTTTACAGTTTATGATCAAACCCAAAACAGTGCACAAGCATGATCAAAATACTATGCAAAACAAGGCCAAAAAGAGAGCTATAACACAAAGTACAAAAAGGATGCCTCAAAAAGTAAAAGACCCTTAATGAAACATGAAGAGGGGGTCAAAATAAGGCCATTTATAGTTCAGACCAGAGCCCAAAAACAGAAGCACAAGAGGCTAACAAATCATGCAAAAATAGGGCCAAAATAGGGATATAAAAGAAAGTGGAAAATGGAAGCCTCAAACAGTGATGAGCCCTTCAACAATGTTGAATAAGGGCTCAAAATAAGCCATTTTACAGTTTATGACAGAGCTCAAAAAAGTTTACACGTAGGCCAAAAATACTACACAAGAAATAGGCACACAAGAGGGGTAATGAAGCAAGTGGTAGCTAGGGACCTTAAACATGGAAGGACCCTAAAAAAAACATGAAAAATACATCAAAATAAGGCTATTTTCAGTTAGGGTCAGAGCCCAAGTATGCAAGAATGTATGGCTTAGAAAGGATACAAAAATAAGCTTAAAAGAGAGGAAATGTTTCTCACCCTTGAAGACCAAACTTTAGCAGCCTTTTGGCTTGAGAAAAGGTGCCTCCAAAGCTCTGAGAAGGCCCTCCAAGCTGCTGGAATGGAGTGGTGGTGTGGTGTTAGGTGGTGGTGTAGAAATGAGTGTAGGACTTGAGAGGTTTGAAGCTTGGAAGTGTAGAGGGAGAGAGATACAATATGGGAGCTCAAAGGCAAATTTTCTAACCCCTAAACCAGAGCTGGGAGGCTGGTTTTATAGGCAAAAGAGGGGGAGAAAAGGGGGGAAAAATGGGGGGGAAAACAATTCAAGTTTCTCCCCAAAAAGTTGGCCCCCCGGATACAAAATCTGGGGGGAAAAGAGATGCATATTTGAACTGTATCAGCAGCAAGGAGCAAGGCCGGCTGGTTATTGAGGTAGCAGGTGGCCGGCCGGCTACTTCCCATGGCCGGTCGGCTAGGGGTCAAAAGGTCCAAGAATAATTGCTGGCTGGCCACCACATATTGGGGGCCTCCCATGTGTGCTCAACACAATCATGTGGTCAAAAACTGGAGATAGTGAACCAGGAGAGAGAACAACCCACTTTTCAAAGGGGTTCAAAAGCAATTACTGGCCGGCCACCAAATATTGGTGGCCTCCCAGATGTGTACATCACAAATATGGGGTTTAGGGTGCAAGAAAATGGCCCAAGGGTGGTCAACATTGGCTTTGAAATGAGAAAAAACGGGCGACGGAGGGCGATGAAGGGATAAAGTTGGCTGACAGAACAATTATTGGCCTCCCATCCTTCTATGACCTTCCTAGCAATGAAACAGAGGTCCCTGCCAAAAAGGAACCAAAACCGATGCAAAATGAAGGTTCGGGGGCCGAAACGCGCAGCTCGGGGTCCCGAAAACTGACTGTTAGGCACCGGGAGTGATGTTCGACCACGAAGTCGGTTTCTCGGACCACAGTGTCCCTCAAAAGAGAGGAGAAAACAGAGAAAACAGAGCCTAGTTCGCAAACCGAGGCAAAGCACAAAAGAGTCCGGAAGTCTGGAGGCAAGGCTCGCAGCCGAGACTCTGAAACCTCTGAACGAGCACGATATGCAACATCACCAAGCGCTCAATCGGTGACGTCTGAGTCTTAAGGTCGGTCAAAAATGGGGTGTCTACACTCTATCATGCCTGGGAAGGACTATATGCCATTTCCCATAGTCTCCATAGTTGAGGGCGGATTCAGGTTCCCCTTAGATATCCTTTTTAGGGAGGTCCTCCATTATTATAAACTGAACCCTATGCAATTAGCTGTAAACTCCTTTAGGATTATCAATAGCATCACCGAGTTAGCACGCCGGCAAAATGCTAGAATAACCCTATTCGACATCCAGTATTGCTACACAATTTGTGGCCTCAAAACCAACTCTAGCTACACGTATTACCTCAAACCGAGATCTACCCAATACAAACTGATAGCCGACATTCCAGACTCAAATAAGGGTGCGGTAGATGACTACCTGGTTGTCTTGGGTAATTGGGAGTTTGTGTCAGATGAAGAGCTCCACTTCTTCCCCTTGCGCCGTGAAGTTTTTAGGGATGACAAGGGTAAGGACTTAGTTCTCTCCCCCCTCCAAAAAAAAAATCCTTTCTCTACTACTTTACTTGGTCATTTTTCTGTTAATCTTTTCTAATGTTTTCTCCTTGTCTTTGCAACCCTTCCTCAGCTAGAAACGAATTTTTGCCAATTCTACGTGCCTAGCAAGGACTTGGTTTGGTTTCTCGGCTTACCAATTAAAGTTCGTAAGGCTCCTGTCCTCTTCAACTACATCCCGACATGCAAGAGCCCTCTGCCTGACGTCCCTCACAAGATTAAGTCCCCTTTATCTGTTAAAACTCCGCCAGTCACCTCATCGTTAAGGCCAAATCAGGCCTACACATCTGATCGTGCAGACCATCCATCAACTTTTTCCCCCCAATTAATTCCTCCAGCCCAGTGCCAGCGCCGACGCCTACGCCTACGCCTACGCCAACACCGACAGAAATCGAAGTAGAAGATGCCAAGGTCTTGAGTTCTTGGAGGCCGACGTCTTAAATCCATCTATTGCCCTTCCGACAATTCATTTTGGCACCAAGGTTACCATCATTGTAACAGCCGACAAGGTGGGTCGTAAACCAGCCATAGTCGAAAATCTTCTCGTCAACATTCTTGGGGTTGTGACTATGCAGTCCTCCTCTTCTCCATCCCAGTCCAAACCAAAGGAAAAGAGAGTGAAGAAGGTTAAGGTCAAGACAACAGTGATTCAGATTAACTCTGAGGACACTGTGCCAATCTCCAATCTAGCCGAGATCGAGAAAGTTCAATCGCCGCCGAAAAGAGACCAGCTGAGGCCGCAACACCTGACGTCCCACCACCAAAGAAGCTGAGGTCTGATCGCCTAGAGGGTAGCAGCAGTTTCCCTCGTAATATGACTTGGGCACCTGAAGTCATGGTCAGGGACAAACCTTTGATAGTCGGCGACAGCGCGATCAAGAGCGTTGAGGTCGGTGCCGCCCTATCAACGGTCGTACTCTTACCAGAAGATATGAACCACATGGCCGATCTCCATGAGTACGAGAACTTCGGCTTAATGATGCAACACTCAGTCTTGGTAACTCTCTTGTTGTATCTTTTTAAGCTTTCCAATACTTAGGCCAAACAATTTTTTACTAATTTGTTTTATTCCTTGCAGGCCATCCAGCATGCGCACTCATATGCGGTCAAGACCAAGATGATGAGGAAGGAGTTGGTAAAGAAAACTCAAGAAGCTACCAAACTCCTCTCCTCACTCAACTATGCCAAGACTAGTAACCGAAGTCTGCCGGATCAAGCCAAGGCTGCTCAAACCGAGGCTGAGACTAAAGTCGAAGTTACTGATGCTGCTGCCGAGGTTGCCAAGGCTAGGGCAACAAAGGTATAGGCTAAGCTCAAGGATGTCGTTGACTTAAAAGAGGCTGAGGTCAAGGTGGCTAACGAAAAGGCATTGGAAGAAGGCCAAGTCGCTGTTCGCGATCAGTACAAAGAGCAAGTCAATCTGGCTTGCAACCGAGGTTATTATTTCAGCTGGACAGCGATGCTCAATAAGTTGTCTGTCCCCATGGACTCCTTACTCAGAGACATCAACCAGCTCAATGTGCCCTTCTCTCATTCTTCAAAGGAATCCAATAATGAAGCCGAGGAGAAGGACACCAAGGTTAATGATGCCGATGAAGAAGGGGAGGTTGTTGATGGGGCCAAGTCCCCTACTCTGAATGAGCAAATCCTGGACTTGACTCAAGATGATAAGGACGAGGTCTCCAAAAGTGCCTCTCCTAAAAAGATGACATCTAAGACCAAAGTCCATATAGCCGAGAAAAGCCTCGATGATACGTTGCTCGAAATTGACGCTGAGATAATGGCAGAGAAGGAAGCCTTACTGCCAATAGAGGCTGACACAATGCCAACAACCGAGGTTGAGCAATCTAAGATAAATGCCAATGTTTCCAGCACTTAGGATTTTTTCTTTTATTCTGAACTTTTCTCTTTTAATTGTAACTTGGACAAGTAATCTCTTATGCCAGGCCGAAGTGCCTTTTTTGTTCTGGAACATGTTTCCTTTAAATGGATGCCTTCTTTTTTTCTGAGTACTGAATTTGTGCTTGTTTCTTTAAATTTTCACTATCTTTGTATGCTTCCATACTTAGAATATTTTTACATTTCTACAACTTTCTTTGAGTGATTACTTCAGCTTAGAACACCTTGGACAAGGATTACCTCGGAACCACCCTTAGTTGGTTACCTCGGAGTTCGCCTTTTATTGTGATATCGGCCAAACAACACTTAAAAATGTTTGATTCAAACATTTTTACAAGTGTTCTTCCATCACTTGTACTTGCTGTCTTTTATCTATACTTCATTCTTTTAATGCTTCCAAGCTTTGACAAACTGTTTGGTTATCCTGGATGACAAATATCTCGGGTAACCTCTCAAGATTTTACCTCGGCTGATTCCAACTTATAAATTCTTTCAAAAAAGTTTAACAAGTGTCAAGCCTATTTATTCCTTCTTCCTGCCTCCTAATGTGAATTTGAGTACCATTTATATTCACATTAAGTAGGCAACTCCAATTCTTGCTGAGGTCTGACTCGAACACAGTTTAGTCGAGTCTTTCGACCTCTATCTCTCTGTTAATCTAACTAGATCAAACTTAGTTTAACTCTACCGCAGTGGCAAGTCTAAGTTACCCATCATGTTTCATTCAGAAATATCACCAACTTAGTTCAACTCTATTATATGGCAAGTATAATTCAACTCTACCATATGATAAGTCTATGTTATTCATTATGTTTCAATCGGAAACGTCGCAAACTTAGTTCAACTCTATCATATGGCAAGTATAATTCAACTCTACCATATGACAAGTCTAAGTTATTCGTCATGTTTCAATCAGAAACATCACAAACTTAGTTCAACTCTATCATATGGCAAGTATAATTCAACCCTACCATATGACAAATCTAAGTTATTCGTCATGTTCCAATTGGAAACATCACAAACTTAGTTCAACTCTATCATATGGCAAGTATAATTCAATTCTACCATATGACAAGTCTAAATTATTCGTCATGTTTTAATCAAAAACATCGCAAACTTAGTTCAACTCTATCATATGGAAAGTATAATTCAACTCTACCATATGATAAGTCTAAGTTATTTGTCACGTTTCAATCGAAAACATCGCCATAAGACCACTACAGTCCTATCGCACAAATATCAACAATAATAAAAACAAAATCAAGTTAGTGTTTTATTAAAACTTCGGTTAATAAAATTAATAAATAAATCTACTAATGATAGAAAAACTTCAGATTACAAGTGTTACAGGGTCGTGGCAACTCCTTGCCATCACTGTCTGCCAGCTGATATACTCCATTGCCGACATCTCAGATAATTTTGTAAGGCCCTTCCCAGTTTGGGCCAAGCTTTCCCTCCATAGGATCCTTCTTGTTGCCGACAACTTTCCTCAGGATGAGGTCCCCAACCTTGAACTCTCTTGGGTTGACCTTCTTGTTGTAAGCCCTAGCTAGCTACTACTGGTATAGCCCCAGCCAAATTGTTGCTTTTTCTCTTCTTTCTTCTGGAGATCTAGATCTCGAGCTAGGAATGCCTCATTGGTCCCATCTTTCACTCCCTAGGTTCTAATTCCAGGGATGCCGACCTCCAGTGGGATAACTGCTTTAGTGCCATAAGCCATGGCAAAAGAAGACTCCCTAGTTGATCTTCTCAACGTAGTCCGATATGGCCACAAAACATTGGGCAATTCTTTCACCCACTTGCCCTTGGTTGCTTCCAGCCTTTTCTTGATCCCATCTAAGATAGTCTTGTTAGATACTTCTGCCTGACCATTACTCTGGGCAAAACTTGGAGTAGAGTAATAGTTCATAATTTTGTACTTGGCACAAGAACTCTTGATCAATTTACTATCAAATTGGGTGCCATTGTCTGTCACAATGGCTCTCGAAATCCCAAACCTAGTGATTATGTTCTTCCAGATAAAATTCTTCACATTAATATCTTGGATTTTGGCTAAGGCTCTGCCTCTACCCACTCCGTAAAATAGTCAGTTGCCACCAGCAGGAACTTTCTCTGTCCAGTTGTCTAGGGCAGTTGTCCCACTAGGTCTATGCCCCACTTAGCAAACAGCCAAGGACTAAACACTGGGATCAGATTTGCTGCTAGCTGATGTATCAAAGGTGCAACCCTTTGACACTTCTCATATTTTCTGACATAGGCTTCAGCATCCTTTCACATATAGGGCCACCAATACCCCTGGGATATGGCTCTATGGGCAAGTGACCTACCACCAACAAGGCTTCCATATACTCCTTCATGTATTTCATACAAGAAATCCTCAACCTGGGATGGATGCACACATCTTAAAAGGGGCCCAGTGAAGGATCTTTTATAGAGATGGCCCTCTGCTGACAAGCAGAACTTGGCCGACTTCAATCTGGTCTTATGCACCTCTTTTTGATCACCCGGCAGTTTACCATCTCTTAGGAACATTATTATTACATCCATCTAGCTTGGACCCATCTCCATACACATTGCTTCATACTCTGTGATCAGTGGTTTTACACTTGGACCTGACAAATAATCAACCATTATTGTCTTTATCTCTCCTGATTTCATTGCACTAGCCAGGTTAGCTAAGGCATCGACATGACTACTATTATCTCGGCTAACCTGTTGTAACCGGCAATCCTGGAACAATGCTAGCAGTCTGACAATCTCTTTGACATAGGCTATCATTTATTCATCTCGAGCTGCATACTCGCCTGTTGTCTGTGTGAGAGAATATACAAATTAAGTAAATAATTAAATAATAATAATCTTACAATCTCAAATATTTTAATGGTGAATCCTAAAGTGCAAATTAAATATTGGGAGGGTCTTTTAATTAATTTTAAACCTAAAATAAATTTATGGTGAAAGTCTTTAATTTGGAGGCAAGATTTATTATAAAAAAAGAAAAAAGAAAAAGAGAAGAGGGTGTGACTTGAACTCTAGACCACAAAATTAACAAATAAAGCTCTTACCATTTGAGTTACACATAACTTATATATATATATATATATATGTGACAACTCTCACCACTGTTTACTGACTAAGATGTTAATTGACTGATTGACTGAAAGTTTGAACTGATTGATTGAGTATATGAGTTTAATTGCATTTCTCTCTGTTTGACTGGTAAATTATCTGTTCATGTTTTATGTTTTAAACTGCGAATTGAAGGCCTTATCGGCGGCCGAATCAGAAATTGATTAATGTATTATGATCATTAGAAATTATGTGATTTAATAGTATATTAATTTAAAATGCAATTTGGTATGATTAAATTAGATTAAAATAAGCTAGATTACAAGAGTTGGCTCTATTTACCAATTTGCCACCTAGTGGATTAATCTAGGCAACTCCTCTCCACTTCATACACTCTTGACTAAACGCTTTTCATCAGCCCATTGTCTTGAGACCAACTGACCAAGAGAGAAGAGAGGGAGAGAGTGAGAGGAATTGAGTTCCATCTTGTGAATTGCTTGGAGATTGAGAGAAATTGAAGGGATTCTTGCATATTTGTACTTCTACACTTGAATTGAAGGCATGAGGTAGAGAAATCATTCTCTTAATTGTGTATCTAAGTTGTATCTAGCATGGGTCATGGTAGTTTAGAGAGCTAAGTCTAGAATTGGCTCTAGTATGTTGTATTGTAGCTCAAATCTTGCATGCATGTTTACATTGTTGAGTTTGGAGGTTGGATGTCATGAGAATCTTGCATGCATGTTCATGTTTGTGTTTAAATCCATGAATTCATCTTGTCTTTGAAGAAATTAACTCACTTGAGCATGCATTCAAAGCTTTAAAGTTGATTTAACTCATGTATGTTGCATTGAGGTCATGTTCATGAAATTTGGTTTGAAATTGGGTTTAATTGAACTACCTTTGGGCTTCGATTTCTCAAATGAATCTTTGAAACATGTAATGTTATGAGTTTTGGAGTGTCTTCCAGAAAATTATCCCAAAAGGATCGAATTTGATACATTTGAAGTTGATTTTGAGCTTGAGGTTCAAATTTGGGAATTCCAGATTTTGGACTCACACTCGAGCAGGGTGACTGGCGCTCGAGCGTGAAGTTCGTGCATCCAGCACTTTAGTTATGTTTGCAGTCTGCTCGAGCGGGGTATTTGACGCTCGAGCGGAATATTATGTCTCATGCTCGAGCGTGTGTAGAGCGCCTATCGAGCGTGATTTTCACACATCCAGCACTTTTGACTGCTTTACAGTATGCTCGAGCGGGGAATTATACGCTCGAGCGGAACCCTTTTGTTGCATATACGCTCGAGTGGAGATAGTCACGCTCGAGCAAGACCTCTGTTTTCTGAAAATTCTGAAAATGTTTTTAAAGCGCATCTTTGCATCCTCATTTCATTCTAGGCATTCCTAGGCCTAGTTTAAGGCATCTTAATGAGGATATTGAGGTAGAACTACACCGAGGCAAATTAGGGATTAAGTTATTATTTTTCCCAACTGTGTAGCTTAGTGTGTGTTCAATCTGTAACTGTGTAGGGTTGGCATTCCGGAGACGCTCTAGCATATCTGTAGCCTAGAACTCTGTGAATATCAATGTTGTAAAGATATATTCAATAATGATTATCTTCTGAGCAACTGAACTGTACTATTTTCTGAAATGATACTGTTACTGAATGAATGATGTCCTATTTGTGAACTGTATTCATGGCATCCATAGCAAATTACTGTTACCGTACTGTACTACTACTGTCACAGAGATCTCTGTCGGTTCCCATGTTGGAACCACTACTGTTTACTGATATGATGGCCATCAACTGACTGTTCGGTCTATAAGACCTACTGTACTGTTTTGCTATTGGATGTACCACATATGACTATTATAGTTTCTGAATGACTGTTGGCATGAAATATGAGCCATAAACTAAATGACTGATCTACTGAATCAATTGACTGTTTTCAATACTGAAAGGACATTCATTCTTAACCTCTTACGTAATATGTTATTCACAGGGCTTTAGCTCACTGCTCATATATATATGTAGGTGTTCAGGCACCGGACCGTTGCTAGGGGCGTCAGGGAGGCTCTTGTTTTGTCAGCCAACCATTGTGCCTCACTGCGAGGTTCCAAGTGTGATCAAGCTTAGGCTGCTTTTGGGGTGTCTTAGTTTCACCTAACCTTCACTGTTATGTAACTACTGTATAGACTGAATGTGTTTGAACTGCACTGTTTACATGGGGATTAAGTCCCTGTCCTGTAAGATTGTAAATATTGTGCATATTGTTTGATACTGACTGTATACATGTATAAAAAACCTTTTTGCATACAGACTGTCACAGCTCATTGGACATCTTTTAATTACTGTATTGGCTTCCGCCAGCCCCTGTACTCTGTATTACTGTTCTACTTTTAAGTAGGCCTTCGGTAATCTCGGATTACTGGCCGGTTACGGTGCTAAACCCATAGGGGCGAGTTTGGGTCGTGACAATATATATATATATATATATTGTATATTTATCTATTTAGTTGACCTTATGTGTGCCCACGACTAGTATAAAATAAAATAAACACAAACCCTACTCTCTTATCTGTTGACAACACTAGTAGCCTTAGCAACCATCCGTGGGTTTATGAAGGAAGGTGAGGGGTGATTCAATCATCAAGATTATTGTTGTAGCCAAGAAGGAGAGCTTTGTGTGTGTTGTGCCATATGGCCTCTTAGGTTTTCTTTTCTTCTTTCTTTGTTCTTTATCCTTATTCTATTGTTATTTAATTCATTGATGGAGAGTTTGTAGGTGTATGTATTTTATGTATATATATATACTGTTAAGAAATTTGAGGAGTTAAATTCATGTATAAAGAATGTGTATAATTCTTAGTTCAAAAATTCTGTGCAGAATCACAAACTTTAAAAATCGAGGAATCATATCAAATAGATGAATTTTGAACTAAAATTTTTAAAATAGATTAATTACATATTTAATTTCATATCAGAATTTTCTCATAATTTTTGGGAGTCAAAATCTATATTAACTAGTGCGTTCAAATCTGTCAAGAAAACTTGTGTAAAACAGTAACTCCCAAAGTATCATTCTCTTTGGGTATAAATTTGAAAATTATCAAATCAGCGTCATTAGAGCTGATTACGAGTCTAGTTTCTTAAATTTTTGGCCTTGCGTTGATTTCTCGTGTATACTAGGAGAACCATTAATTTCTTTAAAGTACTACAGAAAAAACCCTGTTTGGATATAATTAATTGTAAATAATTATTTTGATAAGAAAATCAAGTGAAACCAATTAGGTTGAAACTTAGGATATATTAATTGATATCTGGAGGGTTTTGGAATTTTTCGAACAGCATGGAGTGGGTTTTTAATTTTCAAAGTTAGCGAATAGATTGGGAAAACTTGTTTAAAACTCTATTTTATCTTGAAGTTACTTTTAGTTAAGTTTCGATAAGAACCCATGTCTTGGGTAATTTTAGACCTTGAAGAACATGAACTTAGGTATTATTTAAGAGTAACGATGAATGGGGTTGAGCTGTGTTAGTGCGCTTTAGAGTGGGGTGCTTAGTTTATTATTCTCTTTAGTATTTTTAAATTAGTAGCATGTAGTCTTCATACTTGGTTCAGGACACTAGTTGGACTTTCATACTCTATTCGAGGATTATATTATTTCGTTTTCAAGTGAGTAGTTTCATGCTACATATTTTTGTAAATGTTCCCCTACCCTGAACTGTTGGAAAATTAAATTGTTGTGTTAGGACTAAACTGTTTTAATAAATTGTTATATTATCAATGGAATCAAATTATTTCTGAAACATGTGTGAACTTGGCATACTGTAAACTATTTGTTTTGGCCTCATGTTTATAATGGTGAACTACCATATTTTGCGAAACTGGTGTGTATTGATTATTGGGACCAATGGTATATTTTAGTCCAAGGAAATTTATTCCAATGTGTGTGATGACTCTGGCCACTAGGGAATAGATCCAGGTTGGGCCGTGATGACTCTAGTGCTCAACGATTGTAAGGAAAAGACCTAGGTTAGGCTAGGTGACCTTCAATCGGATCGTCTTAAAGAAAAGGCTCGGGTTGCCACCCTGAGGATGACTCTTAGTTCGGTATTGGATCCAATGGGGCTTATAGCCTTGAGAATTGTGTGGCATATTACTTGTTATTTCTTGGTACGCAAAAAATTATTGGTGTTCACATTATAATCTGTTTTAAGTGGAAAATGTCATTTATCATGTTCTTGAGACACATGAGTATTTTAATTGTTGAACTGTGGAACTTTCTTTTCGAAATAAATTATCTTTACCAAAACTGTATGTCAATGTAGTTTCTATGATATATATCTTACTTTAGAATTGAACCTTCTTTTCCAAACTGTATTTACTATCCACGTTGCCACTCACTGAGCTATCAGCAGACTTAGTTGTTTATCACTTCTAAGTGTTAAAAGGATTTAGAGTGGACTCATGGTGTAACGGGGACTCAATTGCATGGACTTCTAGGACATTCATTTATTTTGTTTTAGATTGTTATGTCAAGTTTGTGCATATTTATTTTTATTTTTATTGAGGTTCATTTATGATTATTTTGATATGTGGGCTGTTTATATCCCATAAGTTTGGATGGTATTGATTAAGGTTGGTTTTGCGGTTTATATTTGCGGTATGTCACTGGATTGAGTTTGGTTATTTATTATTGGAATATTGTATAGTTGTTCAATGTGATTATGGATTCGTGTTTAGGCCTATGTGTGCCTTGGGCTAAGGCCCTATGGGCCACTGCCGGTCATACTCGGGTTTGGGATGTGACAGTCTGATTTATAATAAGTTGGAAGTCGCAGAAGACTACCACCCCATCGGCTTCCATTGTTGCTGCTAACTTCAACCCTGCAATTAGTGTCTCATACTCTGCTTCATTGTTTAAGGCCTTGAACCCCAAACGAATAGATTACTCCAACATTCGCCCATCTGGTGATACTAACACTACTCCTGCCCCCGCTCCTTGATGATTTAAACTTCCATCAACAAACAGGCGAAATGAGTCACCGATGTAGATGTTGCAGGGCTTTGGTTTCTCTTCTTTCTTCTATTTTGCTAGAGTGAGGTTCTTAGGCCCTAGTTGGGTTTCTTCCTGCTCCCCTAGGCATCCCAAGCCGCAACTCACTAGAGTCCGACGTAAGATGGCACCAGGGGTGAACTCGGCCACAAAGTCGGCCAGAACCTGGCCCTTAATTGCTATTCTAGGCCTAAACTCCAAGTCATATTGGCCCAACACTACTGTCCATCTGGCTACCCTGCTTGTCAAATCTCCTTGCTGCAATAGGGACTTCAAAGGATACTCAGTCAACAGCACAATCTGATGGGCTTAGAAGTAGTGATTTAGTTTTTTAGAAGCCATCACCAGGACTAGTGTCAATTTCTCTAAGGGCAGGTACCTGGTTTCTGCACTTGCTAGGGTCTTACTTGCATAGTATACCACCTTTTGTTCTCCTTCCTCTTCTCGGATTACTACCGGGCTGATTGCGTATTCTGAAACTGCCAATTATAGGAACCATTCTTCTTTTGGTACTGGATTTGACAGAACTGGAGCTGTTGTCAGGCACTTTTTTAAGTGGGCCAAGGCGACTTCACATTCTTTTGTCCACAAAAAATATGTGGCCTTCTTTAACAAACTAAAAAATGGTTTACACTTATCTAAACTTTGGCTAATGAACTTGTTCAGGGCTGTTGCCTTGCCGGTCAAAATCTGGACTAGTTTGGCTGATGTCGGGCTCTTTAAGTCAAAAATGGCCTTGATTTGATCTGGGCTTGCCTTGATACCCCTTTTGGTGACTAGGTATCCCAGGAACTTACCAGACCCAACTCTAAATGCACATTTCGAAGAATTGATTCGGAGCCGATATGTTCTTAGGATATCAAAAACTGCCTTCAAGTCGGCGAGATGATTTCCAGGTTCTTTGGTCTTCATGACCACGTCGTCAATGTATACTTCTACTGTCTTGCCAATCAGATATCTGAACATCTTGGTCACTAACCTCTGGTAGGTTGCTCTTGCATTTTTCAACCTGAAAGGCATCACTTTGTAGTAGTACAACCCTTTTGGGGTGATGAATGCAGTCTTCTCCTCGTCAGGGGGGATACATTGCTATCTGGTGGTATCCCTTGTAAGCATCCAGGAAGCTCATCCTTCCATGCCTTGAAGTGGCATCCACCAGCTGATCAATTTTGGGCAGAGGGAAACTATCTTTAGGACAAGCCTTATTTAGGCTGGTGAAGTCCACACAGACCTTCCACTTCCCATTCTTCTTTTTCATAACTACTGTATTGGAGAGCCAGGTTGGGTAGTTCACCTCCCGAATAGCCTTGGCTTCCAATAACTTGTCTACTTCCTCCTTTATTACCTCCACATGAATCAACGTCGGCCTCCTTACCCGTTGAATGACATATTTAGCCAACCTATCTACATTGAGCCTATGGCAAGTGACCTCAGGGTCAATGCTAGGCATGTCGTATGACGTCTAGGCAAACACTTTTATGTTTGCTTGCAAGAAAACCTCAAACTCTCTTTCCTCCTCCTCGGCAAAGCCTGAGTTGAGAAGGAAGAAGCGCTCTACATTATCTTCTTTTACTAGAATCTTCTTCAAGGTTTTATCACTCTTGTTGACCAGCTTTTTGCCGACGTCATCCAGGACCTCCATGCTCTTATCTTCAATTTCTACTGTGTTTGCCTCTCGCACATTGCAGGTGGATTTCATTACTGCCATGGAGCAATTTTTTGCCTGCACTTGATCCTCTCTAACCTCCACAATTCCATGCTCCGTTAGGAACTGCAACAGCTGGTGCAATGTTGAGGGAACAACCCTCATTGCGTGCAACCATGGTCTTCCCAAGATAACATTGTAAGGGGAGGGAGTGTCGATTACTATAAACTCTATGCTTACCTTCTTTGTGCCTAACTGCACTTCCAAATTCATGGCTCCTAGAGGCCACACTGGCGTTCCGTTGAATCCAACCAGCGGGCTGTTGGATTGTTCCAGATTATCTGGGTAAAGGCTAAGCTCCTTGTAACATCTAACATACATGATGTCACAAGAACTACCTTGATCAACCAGTATGCGCCTTACCTAGCAATCCCTAATCTTCAGCGTTATCACTAAGGCATCATTGTGTGGATGTTGTACCATATCTAGGTCTGCCTTGGTAAAAGAGACTATTGGTTCTTGGTACTCATTAGTCCTAGGCTTCTTCTGCTGGACCTGATACACATGCTACAAGTGCCTCACTCTTTGAGTCTCTATACGCACCTCATTCTCATTGACCTTTGAGTGAATAACATTGATCACCCGAGGTCTATCTGCTTACTGTGATGGTGGTGGCGGTGGCAGAGGTGGTGTTGCCGGTGCTTCGTGCATCATTGCCTGCTCTTCCCTTGTTCTGGCCTCATCTACTAGGTCTTGCAGATGACCTTGACTGACTAGATCCTTCAAGTGCGTCTTCAGAGCCCTGCACCCCTGAGTCAAGTGCCCATCCTTATTATGGTAGGCACAGTGCTTCCCAAGGCTCCTTCCCATAAACTCACCAAGAACCTTCTCTGGCGCTCTATAATACGGTTGGTTCCTGATTCTTTCTAAAACTTTGTAAACCGGGATTCGGAACACAGTGATGACTGTCTGTGCAGCCTTCAAGCTTATCTCCTACCTGTTAAAACCTATGTTACCTCAACCTCACTTTAGCAAGCCATTTCTCTTCTCCGGATTTGGTGCCTCTGTTCCCGACGTATCCTCTTCTACGCTGCCGTATTTTTCAATCTGAGCCAGAAGCTCCTCCATACTTTTTGGTAAAGTTTTTGCTAGCGACTTCCAGAGAGGGCATTCATCCTTCAGGCTGTTCTTAAAAGACGTGACCGCCCAGCTTCTGGTTGTATCCTATTATTCAGTTGAACACCTCATAATACCTTTTGGCATATGCCCTGAGACTTTCACCCTCACCAATTTTCAAAGCCATTAACTTGTTTGTAACAAACCTGGCCACAAACATCTCGGCCAGGCCTTCCCAACTCTTCATAGTTCCTTTCGATAACTTGTGGAACCAATCCAATGTGATTTGCCCAAAGGACGAGGGGAACACCTTGCACAGCAACTGCTCGATCCCGGTATACAAAGCCATTGAATTCAGATATAAGCTGACATAAAAGTTTAGATCAGACTTACCATTATAAATTTGGAACCTCGGCATATGGAACCTCTTTGGGGCCTCAAACCTATCCAAATCCACTGAGAACAACGTTCTTGGCTTGGCGAGGGATGTGTCCTCAGCGTTTGTTGTTTCCTCTGGATATAGTTCCTTAAATCCTCCTTCGTTCATCCAGGAGCTCAAATATCAACAGATTTCAGCCTTTTTGGCGCACTGCTGCTGGTGTCGTGGTGTGTCCTCTTGGATTTTTCTTCATTCACTGTATCAAAGCAAAGTCCTTTCCCCTAGACGTACCGATGTTCTTTGACATAAGTTTCCTTGGTACGAGGCATCCTCTAAGACTCACGTCTCACTGACTCTGCTCGTCCGACATCTCGTGAAGGCCGATGTGAACGTTCATTTTCCTTGTCATGTTGAGGGACTACTGGATTGCTTTGTGCCCTCATTTCTGGACGTCGGTCTTGGCCACTAGTATCGACGTGTCCTACAATGGGTACGGTGGTTGCATCATGTTGTTCTGCATCATGAAGTTGATAATTGATTGCAGGTCTGCCAACTTGTTTGCTATCTCCTTCATCTCGCCGTCCCTCCTCAGGCATCTATCCTTTCATACCTAGAGGTCACTGTTATTGTAACACTCATCTCGGCTTGCTTTCTTCGGGGCCTCTCCTTCTTTGCCGATATCTTTCTCCCCGGGATTCTGATCCCGTGCTCTTTCATTATGGTTTTCTTCCTCAATGTTAGGATCGGCATGTTTACTACTCCCACTTAGAACATCGTTCCTGATCTTTTTCCCTACCCATTGTTGGCCATCTATTCTCCTTAAGTTCCCATAGCCGACGCCAAATTGTGGGTGTTGATTTCTGACCACACAACCAAACAAAGGAACTAAGCTAGAGAGTACATGCAGAATAGATTAAGCCTAACAACCTGCACAAGAAGATAAGAATGCAGTGGTTCGTCCACCCGGGGGTACTTCGACGATCAAGTCAATAATCAATATCTCTCACAGATAGCAAATCGTGCTTAAACTTATAAGAAAAAACTTACCTTAGACCTACGAGGGTGCCTTGTTTTTATAACCAGCAGTGACCTTATTTCTTTTGGAGCCTCACTTCAATGGACTCAAGCTCAATGCTCATCTTGGAACTTCATCTTAGATAGAGATAAACTCTTCTTGAGCCTTATCTTTATCCAGACTGAGATCCTCCCATGTTCTAGGACTCTTGTCCTTTATCTGCTCATCTTGAATTCCGGTATCTCCGCAGATAACCTAGGCCTAGTCGAAACCACCTCGGTGCATAACCAAGCCACGTGACACCTCGGTTGACACTTCGGCGTCCGTTTAGCCACGTGCTGTCATTCACAAAATGCGTCCCCACACTCACTACATCCTGAGATCTCAAAATGTATACCCTGTGACTTTATTAGTCGACCACACCTCTTGGATAGAGCAGGTCTTTTCAATTAAATAAAAAATGAACAATCAATCAATCGTGTTATAAATGGGCTTAAATAAATAAATTATATATACATATATATTTTATTAAAAGCAACCTATTCTTTGTGTAAGTTTAAATTTTACATTATATGATTTACCCTATATGTTTTAAAAATGCACTTTTTAACTATTTCATCTATTTTGAAGACAATTCTTATTTCAATTCCAATATTAAATAATAAGTCATTATATTATATTATATTCCTTCCTCAAAAGTAGTATTATATACAAGTTATGATATGTTCAGTCATAGTTAAAAAGACCACAATAAATCATAATCAAACACTATTTGAAGTATAACTAAAGATTTTTTTGGTCATAACCAAAATAACAATCACAATAAGTCGTAATTAAATCATAACTAATATTACAATGAGTCATAATCAAATTACTTGAGATATAATCAAAAACCTCTTTGATCATAACTGTACGAGCATGAAATAATCTTCTCGTATAGTCGTGTTGATCAAGTCTGCACTCTTCCAAACGTCATCGCTTTACTACCTGAAAACACAAGCGTGAGCTAGTTGGCGAGTGTGTCCCGGAAACCTCTCCGATGCCTAAGTCAGCAAATAACCAATAGACACAAAAGCTCTATGTATTTGAGAGTTAGAATTGTGATACCTGTACATAGATCCTATCACGAGCTTTTATAGATTCCACGTAGCACAATCCTATTAGGACTCCAACTCTCCTTAAAAGAGTCCTCCTAGGAATCACACTCCCAAGGATAATGCCTATTCTGATAACACCTTAATCACTGCAAGCCAAGTGAGATGGCCACACTCTGTTCGACTGTTGATGAGCAACAGAGATATCCTGCTCTGAACTGCACTAACACATATACAATGTTTTACTGAGCTGCACATAGCTCGATTATCTAGGAATAAAACACCACGGTTTTGCCGTGGACTCTACAGGTAACCCAGTTCAAGATCCAGCAATCACCTCCGACCGGTCTGCAACAGGCTCGATCCAAAATCGGGCCACTTACTGGGGTTATCTCACCCTAATAAACAGCCCAACGTGTGCAATCCATTTCACCTAGCTCAGCCCGATTGTGGTTTACATAAATTACCTTCTTAATTGCCCCTTAATTCCATCCACGAACCATGATTGGGATTACTTACCTTTAACCAAGCTAAGAAATGCCCAATCTGACTAAATTAAAAGACTAGCTCGGTCCTACGGATTGGGCCGAGAGAAAATCGTCAAGCATACACCAGACAAGGATCTAAACGACGACGATTTTCTCTGGGTCTCTGGCAATTTCGAAGACCAAGAGGCCTAAATACTGGGCTATAATATCAACTGGAATAAAGGGACTCTTAGTGAGCATAACTCGGTTATTCTGAAAAATTATACCGTTACGTAACTGTGCTAATACTTGGTTATTCTGCAGATCTGAACCGATTGAAAACAGACTATGCCTACACCAACCAAGCCGTACTACGTGCTGCCTTACGATATCACCACCACGACTGGACCGAGCTATTAGGAGTAGTATCATCATATCGCTATAGCAGTAAGAGAAAAAGCAAAGTTACAAATTTCTTGCTTGAGTCTTTACCTGAACCAAATCCCAGCCTACCCCAGATCAACCTTATTCCTCTTACAGAAGAGCAAGAGATGGCAAAAAAGAGGGCCCTGTGAGCTCTTATCACCGAACAGACCTCTACTGAATTTCAAACTGAATAAGCACCGTCCGGTCAACCACACGAGACTATTGTCGTCCTTTCAACAACCAGGGCAACAACGTCTCAGCAAAGCAAGCATGCTCGCACCTCGTCAATCGAACCACAACGTTTAGTGGATGAGGAGGAGACCGCACTTCCTGATCCAGTGCTGTCGAACCCCAAGCCTGTCCGTTCTAGCTGAGCAGGCCCTTCTTCTCCTCTAATATGGGCACCAACCGTGTCATACAAAAACCGCGTTGTGTCCACCAAGGATTCAGTGGTTGGTAAGAAGGACCACATGCTAGCTTTTAATCTCTCCAAAAGCCTTTGTCTACCGGCTGACATGGAACATCACAACCACTTGACCGAACTGAAGGCCATTCGGTCGGCTGCCAAGTCAATGGTGCTTGTAAGTTTTTCACCCGCTTAATTACATCCATATTTTCTCGACTTTTTGCTCGATTTATCTTAACCACTCTTACTTGAACTGCAGGCCTTGCTAAAAAACCATGTAGCCCACAAACGCGTACTTGACCTGCGAAAAACAGTGCGGTCGGCCGTAGCTGATGTAGACGCCAAAGCGGCCGAGCTGAAGGTGGCTAAGGCGAAGCTGGCTGAGGCTGCTGTTGAAAATAAATGGCTGACTGAGCTAGTTAGCACGACTGAGGCTGATAAGCAAAAAGCCCTAGCCGAGAAAAAGGACCGCTACCTGTGTGGACTTGCTAAGATAGAAAAGAAAAAGGACGCTGAGATCCAGGAGTTAAAGAAAAAGATGGAGGACGCGGAGGACCGGGGTTTCAAAGAGGGTGAAAAAACCTACGTCCAACAGTGTGGAGCGGCAAAAGACATTTTCTTTAAGTGCGGCTGGAAGGCTGCGGCTGAAAAGCTCGATCAGGGGTATGACTCTGAAGTTTTCCTGAACCATCCTCCCCAATTCATACCAATCTATATGACGGACTACGCAAACGCCGTCTAGCAAAAGTTCCTTTAAGAGGGGGAGGAGAAAGAGGAAGAGGAGATCCTAGACCTAGTTGATGCACTCCCCGCAAACACTGAGCTCGGTCGCCAGTTTTCATTGCTTGCCTAGGTTGATCTGCCAAGCCAAACCGTGACAAGTGTGATCGACGGAATGGCTATGACCAATCTAACAGATGAAGTTAAAGCCGAAGTCGGCCTGTCCAGTGATGAAGTCCGCGATGACCTGGATACAGATTTTGATGACATATTTGCCTGACCACAATGGCACTTCTTTCACTTTTCTGTTTATGTTTTTCTTTTTGCTTTTACCTATTTTCCTTTTGTAACCGGGCTACATGCCCCACCTTTTGAAAGCACCTTTTATCCAATGAAAAATTCTAATATTTTCGCTCGATCACTTTGTTTCTTCATTGTTGTACACTATTTTAATTGCATGCCTAGCCAAACTAAATGGCTCGGCCTTGCCTTATCCTGCAACCTTTTTTTGGTCGAGATCTCTATCTTGGCCTTAAAGTGCCAAAAGGTTGTGTTGGTCCACCCGACCGACCTCCTTTGGCATAAATGTGAAAGGTATAAAAAGGTGAGCTTGTCTTGGTCAATCTTGCTTACCTTTTTTTTTAGCTTAGATACTTATCTAGGCTGAAGAATACAAAAAGTGTTAGTAAAACCTACTAACCCTACTTTAGCCTAGATCCTTATCTCGGCTAAAGAGTACAAAAAATTATTTGTAAAACCTGTCAACCTTCTTTAGCCAGATCATTATTTCGGCTAAAGAGTGCAAAAAGTTTTGTTGGTCAAACCTGCCAACCTTCTTTAGCCTAAATCCTTATCTCGGCTAAAGAGTGCAAAAAGTTTTGTTGGTCAAACCTACCAACCTTCTTTAGCCTAGATCCTTATCTTTGCTAAAGAGTGTAAAAAGTTGTGTTGGTCAAACCTACCAACCTTCTTTAGCCTAGATCCTTATCTCGGCTAAAGAGTGCAAGAAATTATGTTGCCAACCTTCTTTAGCCTAGATCCTTATCTCGATTAAAGAGTGCAAAAATTTTATATTGGTCAAACTTGCCAACCTATATTGCCCCCCCAGTCAGGCAATGAGTACAAATAATTTTACAAACAGAGGGATACTAGTACTAAAAGAACTATACTTGAAAAAATGCCTACTTGTTTTATTGAATGTCAAAAGGAAAAATTACAAGTGTCTAAAGAGCTAAAAATAAAATACTTTGAGATTTGCAGTGTTCTGAGGCCTTGGGATAGCTCGGTCGTCCACATCTTCGAGGTGATATGCCCATTTTCCTGCCAAACCAATCACTCTATACGATCTTTCCCAATTGGGTCCTAATTTACTATCTCCAAGGACCAAAATGTTTCCCATTACTTTGCGTAGCACCCAATTTCCAATCTTGAATTTCCTTGGATGCACTAGTTTGTTGTATTTTCTAGACAATTCTTGTTGATACTAGGCGATGTGGACTAATGCCATTTCTCTTCGTTCGTCAACCAAATCTAACTCGAAGGCTATGGCCTCTCCATTCACATCAGGATCAAAATTTTCGCTTCTAATAATAGAGAGGCCAATTTCCAAGGGGATCAATACCTCCATGCCATAAGCTAAGGAAAAAGACGTTTCGCCCGTCGACCATCTAGGTATAGTTCGGTATGCCCATAAGACGTGAGGGAGTTCTTCAACCCATTTCCCTTTTGCTTTTTCCAGCCTCTTTTTCAGACCGTCTAAGACTACTTTGTTGGAGGCCTTGGCCTGGCCATTAGCGTAGGGGTATGCCAGTGTAGAGTTGTAAAATTCGATCTAGTGCTCTTCGTAAAAACCCCTAAAGATTTGTCCATCGAATTGAGTGTCGTTGTCAGATATCAAGGCCTTGGGAATTCCAAACCAAGTTATGATATTTTGCCAGACAAACTTTTTTACGTCCTTTTCTTTGATGGATGCAAGTGCCTCAGCCTCTACCCATTTTGTGCAGTAGTCCGTTCCCGCGATAAAAAACTTTATTTTGCCCAGCATGGTTGGGAGTGGTCCCACTATGTCTAAGCCCCACATTGTAGAAGGCCAAAGGCGGTCAAAGGTAAGAGCTCTCTAGCTGGTTGATGGATTTGATGTGCAAACTTTTGACATTTATTGCATTTCTTGACATACTTCTCTACGTCTGCTTGTATGTGTGGCTACCAATACCCCTGTGAAATAGCTCGGTGGGCCAGAGATCTTCCTCCTTGGTGACTTCCACAAATGTCCTCATGGATTTCAAACAAGAATGTTTCGACCTTGCTAGGATGGACACATTTCAAATACGGTCCTGTGAAGGACTTTTTGTACAATGTTAGCGATGGGGAGAGCCAAAATCACTGTGACTTTGCCCTAATTTTGTTGGATTCCTTCTTCCCCTCTAGCAGAATACCATCTTTTAGGAACACTAGGAACACCACTATAGGGTCCATCAAGGAGGGACCTAGTTCGGCGCAGCATATCTCAGTTGCTTCAGGTTCTTCAATACTTGGTCTTGGCAAGTAGTCCAGTAGCAATGGGTGTGGGACAGATGTGTCTGCCATTGACGCAAAACCAGCCAGTTTATCTGCCTTGCTATTTTCTTCTCCGCCTTTTTGCTCTATCATCACCACTTCAAACTTCATGATCTCCTTTCTGACCAACTCTTGATACTTGGCCATTCTATCGTCTTTTGCTTCATAGTTGCTCGATATTTGGTTAACTACTAGTTGGGAGTCATTGTACACCATCAGTTTGATGGCTTCCATGCGGAATGCAGACCTCAAACCAGCTAACATTGCTTCATACTCAGCCTCGTTATTGGATGCTAGAAATCCAAGGTTGATTGCCTGTTTAATTGTCAGGCCATTTGGCAAGATGAGGACAATGTCAAGTCTTGCACCGTGCCTGTTGGATGCTCCATCCACGAAGAGCTTCTATATCTCTCCTACAAACAGCTTCCAACAAGTGGAGGGATCTGATGATGTCTTGGGATCAAGGGCGTTGACGATGTCTTCTTCTAAGTTGTTGTCTGTCATTAGGTTTTGATCTTTACTGTCTAACTGTCTTAGGACTTCACTTTTGGGTGAGTCCTTGCTTGTAGTAGTGAGGTTTGTTCCTTCTTTCTTTTTTACAGGACTGAATGGTTTGCTACGCAGTTGAGCGACCTGTTGTGGAGGTTGTGCTATCCCTGCGGCATTTTTTCCTTTTTGCTCGGTTGCCTCGGTCAAGTCGATCGGGCAAACATGATGATTGCCTGGCACAAACTCGGCCACGAAGTCTGTCAAAATTTGGGCCTTTATCAGGGTTCTTGGTTGAAACTTAATGTCGAACTGCCCTAACTCCACGACCCACTTCAAAATTGGCCTAGAAAAGTCTACCCTTTCAAACAAAGCTTTTAAGGGGAAGGCTGCTAAGACGATCACGGTGTGGGCATGGAAGTAATGTGACAATTTTCTTGAAGCCATTATTAAAGCTAAGGCCAACTTCTTCAATGGCAAATACTTCGTTTTGGTGTCCAGTAATGTCTTGCTAACACAAAAGATAAGCAGGTGCTGTACTCTTTCAGCTTATACCAATACTGCGCTAACTACATGCTGGGAAACTACCAAGTATAAAAAAAATTCCTCTCCTAATATTGGGGTTACCAATAACGGCGGAGAGGTCATGTATTCTTTCCAGCTTTCCAGAGTGCAGTGGCAATCGTCATCCCACTCAAACTTGGCCTTTAGTGTCTGGAAGAACGGTCGACATTTGTCTGACAACCTACTTATGAACTAGTTTAGCGCGGCCGCTAGGCCCATGAGATGCTGTACTTCCTCGACCGTGTTGGGCCTCTCGAGATCTTAAATGGCTTTGATCTGAGAATGATCGGCTTCTATACCTCAATTGGTCACTAGAAAGCCAAGAAATTTACCTGACCCTACACCAAATGCGCATTTGTTTGCGTTCAATCGCAGATTGTGGGCCTTCAAAATGTGAAACATCTTAACTAGGTCCTTGAGATGGTCTCCTTCATTCTTACTCTTGACCAGCATGTTGTCTATGTATGCTTCCATTTTTCTACCCAACAACGGCTCAAACATTTTAGTGATCATTTGCTGGAATGTTACCCCTGCATTTTTTAGGCTAATGGGCATGACCTTATAACAATGCAGTCTCTTAGGTGTTGTAAAGGATGTAACCTCCTGGTCCGGTTCATACATAGCGATTTGATCCATGATATGCATCGAGAAAGTTAAGTCAGTTGTGACCTAGAGTTAGGTCCACCAGTTGGTCTATCCGTGGTAAGGAAAAACTGTCTTTTGGGCATGTTTTGTTGACCTTCTTGTAGTCTACACATATACGCCACTTGCCGTTCTTCTTTGGCACCGCTACGGTGTTGGAGATCCACTTGGGATAATGGAATTCTCAAATTGTCCCTGCTTCCAGCAAGTTTCCCACTTTTCCAACTACTATCTCGGCGTAGTGAAGTACCGATCGGCGCGTTCACTGTATAATTGGTCTGGCGGTTAGGTGGACATTAACTTGATGGTAGATGAAAGTTGGATCAATACCTGGCATATCATATGGTGTCTAGGCAAACACCTCGATGTTAGAGATCAAGAAGTCCATGATCTCTATTCTCTCGGTGTTGGATAGAGATGAGCCAAGCAAAAAGAATTTCTCTGGGATTTTCTCGTCTATCTTCACCTCCACTAGATCTTCTACTGCCTTCTGCTCGGCTACTTTGCCGATGTCAACGAATAACTTATTATTTTCTGATTCCTCTCCCATTTGCACAAACCCTTTGGTCGCTTGGCCTCCGTTTACTGTCATGAAGCATTGCTTGGACATGATTTGCTCTCCTAAGACCTCTTCGATTATTCCAGCTTCATTAGGGAATCGCATTACTTGGTAGTAGGTTGATGTCACCGCTTGCATGGCGTGTAACCATGTTCTCCCTAAGATTATGTTGTATGTGGAAGGGACTTTCAACACTCAGAATTTCACTTGTTTTGTCATTGTTCCAGTGTTGACAAGTAAAATTATCTTGCCAACCGAGCATTCTGGCATTGAGTTAAAGCCGACAAGGGAGATGTCGCAGGTGTTAAATCTTTGTCCTCCAACTTGAGTTGCTTAAAGGTCTCATAGTATATTATCTTGCACAAGCTCCCTTGGTCTATCAAGATCCACTTGATGTCAAAGTTCTTCACGCACAGAGTAACCACTAGCGCGTCATTGTGGGGGTTTTACAACCTTGCCAAGTCCCTGTCAAAAAGGAGTGGCGTTAGTCGCTTCTATCTTCCCATTTTTCATGATAGGCTATGCACTCTGTACCTCTCTCATATGCTCAGCCTTCTTGATCATCCCTCTGAGTTCACATACTCATTTAGGCTCGATGATCCCATGTATCACATTTGATTATGCCTTAGGGCGGACCGTCAGCTGGCGTCCCATCAGGCCCATTGCGGTCTTAGGGGGCTGGTCGCGTTCTCCTTTCAATATATTGGTCCAGGTGGCATGCAGCCACTAACTCCTTTCAGTTTGGTGCCCTTTTCATCATGGAAGGTGCAACGGTACTTATCATCGTAGCCCCTCTGCCCTTCTCCTAACTTGGCTGGCCGCCGAATGAAGGGTTCGTCGCGTATCTTGCTAAGAATCTGGTAGATAGGCTTATTGAACACCGTGGTGATGGCGATGCGGACTCTCAACCTCTTTGCCTGGGAGTACTCACCATTTTCTCGTCTGTCCTGATCATTTTTGTTCAGTCGTTTTTTCCAGCCGACGGTGTTAACTTTTGTCGTAGGTTTTTTGTTCGACATCGCTATTGTGCCAGACTTTGCCTTGGCGTGAGCGCCATCTTCATGTGAGGGGTGACGTCATTGTCATTGAATCCCTCAATTTATTGCCCGCTGGTAGACCTTGTTTGTACTATGTGATAGCTAGGTTTGTGGGATGATCTCTAATTTGATTGAAAGTCTCCCAATACTTGTTGTTGTAAGATTTTAGTGTTTCTTTCTCGCCCATGTCGATGGAGAGCAGCTGGTCTATCTCCACCGGCATCTTGGTGTTTGTCTTAAACCTAGTAATAAACGCCTCTGCAAGCTGCATACTGCCTTCTGGCAACCTTTCTAACCACGTCAAGCCCAAATCACCTAAGCTTGAGGGAAACAAGATACACATTACAGTCTCGTTTCGTCGATATACAGCCATAACCTGGCAGAAGTGGCTTAAGTACATGTAAGGATCTGACTTCCCCTCATAAGGTGAACTTAGGCTAGTGGAAGCCCAAGGGTAATAGTGCGTTCTCTATTACAGGAATGAACAGCGAGCTTTGTAACCTAGCTAGCACTTTGTATTCTAGTTCGCAGGCAAGACACGGTACTGGCATTCCAACCTCGACACTTCCATGTGTCCGAGGAGCCAACCGTTACAGAGCAAAGACCCTTGGGGAGTTGTGTACCTAAGTGTCTTCTCTCATTTGAGCCCTCTCTTCTAGTACTGTCTGCAAGTCCGCTAACCTAGGCAACCCCGCATGCCTTAATGTCGTCTAGTACGTATGCGAGGGCCTATAATTGTTTCTCTTCATACAAGACCTTTCAGTCCTTGTTCTCTGAGACCTAGAATAACAAGTCCTAGAGGTCCTTGACTGCGTATCCCTTGTCCTGAGGCTTCTTTTTTCAGTCTGTGATGGTGTGACTTGCCTGTCACGATCTCTTGAGTGGCGAGAGTGTGTTCTGTCTTTGCCCATCTTTTCTTCTACCACCCCTTTGCCTTTTATCTGGGGCTTCATCGTCTCCATGTCAGCCGCCATTCTCCTTATTACTTCGTCTTGCTCCCTTACACAATTTTCCATAACCTAAGGATCCATCATCCACCTTTGCCTATTAAGGCTTTGAGAGCGGCATGGACTTAAGCCTCGTCTTTCTTTTGCGTCTCTCTGTGGGTTCCGCCGCTGGGGATCCAATTCTATCATAGGCGGAACAAAAGGCAAACTTTCGCACCTCCCATCCCCTTCGGGGGTCTATCCATCGATAGCAGAATGTGGCAGGTCTTCGTTATGCACTATTGACATTAATCAAAGGAAAACTGAATCAAAAGGTTTGTTGTCTGTATGTTTCCCACAGACAACACCAATTGTACGAGCACGAAGTAATCTTCTCATATAATCCTGTTGATCAAGTCTGCACTCCTCCAAACGTCGTCGCTTTACTACCTAAAAACACAAACGTGAGCTAGCCAGCGGGTGTGTGCCGGAAACCTCTCTGATGCCTAAGTCAGCAAATAGACAATAGACACAAAAGTTCTGTGTATTTGAGAGTTAAAATTGTGATACATGTACATAGGTCTTGTCATGAGCTTTTATAGATTTCACTGGGTACAATCTTAGTAGGACTCAAACTCTCCTTACAAGAGTCCTCCTAGGAATCACACTCCCAAGGATAATGCCTATCCTGATAACACCTTAATCACTGCAAAGCCAAGTGAGATTGCCACACTCTGTTCAGCTGTTGATGCCCAACAGAGATATCCTACTCTGAACCGCACCAACACACACACAGTGTTTTACCGAGCTACACATAGCTCGACCATCTAGGAATAGAACACCACGGTTCTGCCGTAGACTCTACAGGTAACCCAGTTCAAGATCCAGCGATCACTTCCGACCGGTCTGCAATAGGCTCGACCCAAAACCAGGCCACTTACTGGGGTTATCTCGGCCCAATAAATGGCCCAACATGTGCAATCCATTTCACCTAGCTCGGCCCAATTGTGTTTTACACAAATTACCCTCTCAATAACTAAAATAACATACATAAGATGTTATAACTAAATTACAACACCACAATGAGTCATAATAAAGTCATAATAAATTTTATAACATGTCAAAACCAAATATTATAATTGAAGCATAAGTACATACATTTTTTGAAGTGTGTATTATAAAATTTTTCTTAAACAATACTTATGAGGCATTTATTAGCATTTGTCAAAATTTAAATAGCTAGTGAATAGTTGTTATTCTAATTTTTATATATTTATAATTGAGGGGAGATGACTCTCCTTTAGATTATAGTCAGCTGCAACAATTGTGAATGTAACTATACTTTGGAATGAATTACAAAAATTTTATGTTCTTCGTATGTGTGTTTACTTTTTGTTGTTGTTGTTGTTGTTGTGCGTTTCTTCATTTTTATGTTTTTGTATTTTATCAATTTTGATTAAGTGAGTCGAATCCTAACATAGACTAGCAATTGTAGTCCACTATCAAATAGGGAGCTAAAGAAAAATTAGCGCAATCGAGTCTAGTAATAAGTTTTGACCTGATATGAAAACAAGCTTGATTGTTTTTGTTTAAATTTGATTTAAAATATGTGTAAGTAGAACATAAGTAGCATTATTAGGCTGAGGTTTTCTTCGGATGAATTTTTAATGAGTAGAACATGAGTAGCATTATTAAGCTGAATAGTAAGTTGTTCAAATTTCACTTAAAAATTGCATGAGTTTAAAATTGTGTTAAAATTTGACCTATTTACATAACAAGTTAAACTCGAATAAACTTTTAACGAACCAAACAAGACTCGAATTCGCGTAACTTAATTTGGAATATAATACAATTAAGTAATAATATATTGGCCCCGTTTGGTGTATCTGTGGGAAAGTGATTATAGATTATAACTTAACAGATTATAGATTATAATTTTAAACATAAGTTGTTAAATTGTTTGATGTAACTGTGAGATTATAGTTTTAATCAGCAGAGTAGTGTTTCGTTGAATAAGCTGTAAAATAACTTTTTGCTGTGTAATGTTCTTTTTGCCCTTATAAGATATAAAATTTGTGATTTCATTTATAATACATTTTTTACTTTTTCTTCATTTTATTTTATTTTCTTTTTCCCCTTATTTTCTTTTCTTTTCTCTCTTTTTTTTTTCTTTCTTTCTTTGTTAATTTTGCTTAATTTCTTTTCATTAATGGAAGTAAATTGTATTTTTTTCAATTAAATTTTTTTATTACACAATACCAATTAATAATATAAAAATTGTTAATGGAAGTTGGCCCTTATATAAAAATTAAATAATTAAATAATTTATTATAAAAATTATTCATTAAATACCAATTATTCATTAATAAAAAAAATTTCGTTACACAAGTACCAATTAATATTGCACTTAATATTCATTAATGGAAGATTGCCCTTATATTTATTTTTTAATTTATTAATTTCTTTTATTACAAACCCTAATCCCACCGCCGGGAGTTGCCGGTAGCTCTCTCATTTTCCTCTTCCTACTACTACTGCCGGCAACCTCTTTTTCTCTTCCTCCTCATTCCACTGTCGGCAACCTTCAATCGTCAAACCCTAGCCTTAATTGCAATTAGTGTGAAACTGCAGAAGAGAGAGAAAGAGAGAGAGAGAGGGAGGGAGAGAGAGAAGAGATCGCGATCAGGCTACGAGTTGAGATCGTTACCGACAACGCTAGGGTTTCAGATCGATTGCGAAGAGAGATTGCAAACGAGAGAGATCACGATCATCACTTTGAGCAATCATGAAGAGAGAGATCGCGATGGTTAGGGTTTAAGCTCTGGTTCAGATTGCTCACTGTGAGCGATCGGAGAACACCGAAGAGAGAGAGAGAGAGAGAGCTCTGGTTGTCGAAAATCGCCCTGGTCTGCCGAAATCGCCTTTCCCGTTTGTGCGAGAGAGAGAGAGAGAGAGAGAGAGAGAGAGAGAGTGAGAGAATGAGTATTTTTGGTTTGTATACATGGCACACTTGTAATAACTAGAAATTGTGAAGGGCATTTAAGTAATTGCACACTCCTCCACATAATCTCAATTGCGGAAGCTGCCAGGAGCAACTTCCGATTCTCAACTTATTTTCCTCTAAAAAAAGCTCTTAGAAGTAGAATCAGTTTTTTTCAAAATTGAAACAAACAGTCCAAAATTGCTTTTCAAAGCTAAAAGCTATAGGTTGGTCCAAAAAAACTAGACCAAACACTCCCATTAAAGGCCAAGGTGGGAACAAAATTTGGTTTTGAGTTTTCACATATAATTTTCGACTTTTTTTGTTTTTCATATTTTAGTAATGTTTTTTTAATGTTTTAATCAATATTTATTTTTAACTTTTTAAATGTCCTTAATCAAGATATACCAAAAAATAAAATATTTATGAAAAGAACATAAAAATTTATTAAATACAAAAAATAATAAAATTCAAGACACTTTATAATAAAATCTTCATATACTCCAACCCAGTCCCTATCCACCAAAAGTTTTGATAACATCAATCACAAAATGCATAATCTCGTTATAAATTAACAAAACAAAAAATATTATAACCAAGTCAAAAACTTTTGCAACAGCAATCACAAAAATTTAGACATTTTATGGTTAAAATTAAAAAATTTTGTGATAAAATTACACATTTTATAATAGCATACATATAGAGTGTATAGGAGAACCCTTTTATTTATTACTTCATGTGTCAACGTTACATTGGTAACAAATAAAAGTTATAACATCCATTAAACTAATATAATATTGACATATGAAACACTATAACAAAAACATACTTTAGTGGCACTACACTAGTGGCATATTTTTAGAAAATGCCACAAAAAATGATATTTAGTGGCACGTTTTTGAAAAATGTCACAAAACGACAAACATAAAAGGCTCTAGTGACATTTCAATGAACAAGTGTCACAACACTACAACAAAAACATATTTTAGTGACACCATACTAGTGGCATGTTTTTAAAAAATGTCACAAAAAGAATATTTGGTGGCATTTTTTAGAAAAATGTCATAGAGCCACAAACATACAAGGCTCTAGTGGCATTTCAATTAAAAAAAGTGTCACTTCACTACAACAAAAATGTCACTACAAAAACTTTTTATGAATATTTGCAATGGCATTTTTTAAAAAATGTCAGGACACTAGGTAGGTGCAAATTACTTTTTATGGCACTTAGGTGAAAAGTGTCATAAACAAATATTTTATAGCATTTTGAGAAATGCCACTAAGCCAAAAACTTTCCAAGCTTATAATGACATTTTTGAAAAAACAAAAAATGCCAATATATTTTCTAAATTTTTAAAATGCAGTAAATGATTTAAAATAAATGAATTAAACTCAATATACACTACAGGAAAAAGCATATTCGGTGACTAAATTTCTTGACCAAAAAAATTTGGTCGCTGAAAGCCAAAACAGCATTAGTTGCCAAAAGTAAAGCTTTTTGGCGACTAAACAATTTTAGTAGCCAAAAGTCTACAATTGGCGACAAAAACTAAGTTTGGGTTTTAGTGACTAAAAAATTTTTAGTAGCCCAAAGTAAAGCTTTTTGGCGACTAAAAAATTTAGTGGCCAAAAGTCTACAATTGGTGACTAAAAATAAGTTTGGTCGCTGATTATATGGGTTTTACCGACTAAAAAAATTTTAGTAGCCAAAAGTAAAGCTTTTTGGTGCCAAAAAAATTTTTAGTAGCCAAAAGTCTACAATTGGCGACTAAAAAATAAGTTTAGTCGCCAAAAGTGGTCATTTTTAGCGCGGGAGAACTAAAATCCTAAGGCGAGAATAAAATTTTTTGGTGACCAAAATTTTGGTAGCTGAAAGTGCATCTTCGGCGACCAAATCCGATTTTGGTCGACAAAAGTTAAGTTTTTTAGCAACTAAAAAATAATTAGTAGCCAAAAGTATAGAATTGGCGACTAAAAAATATTTTTAGCCGCCAAAAGTGGTCTTTTTTTATTTTGGTAGTAAATAGTTTATTTTACATAAATTATGTTCAACAAAATAATTATGTTTATACATATACTTTTATATTAATATGGATGTATGCACTATCTAAATAATATATGTTGCATATATAATCATGTGGTTCTATAGAGGTGTAGTGGGAAGAGTGTGGTGTATAAGGTTTATGGTGCGGAAGGTTGGCGGTTCGAGTCTCCGCAAGAGCGGATCAAATTGTTTTACAACGAATTATTGTCATGAATGGTACTTGATAGCGTCACGAATAGTGTCTACCATGACATTAAAGTGTCACTAAAAAGTTTTAGTCTTGATGGTGTAATGACACTTACAAGTATCACTAACTCTTTTTTTAATGGCACTTGATAGTGCCACAAATAATATCTACCATGACATTAAAATGTCATTGAAAGTTTTCAGCCATGATGGTGCAGTGGCACTTGCAAGTATCTACCGTGGCACTCGTATCTACCGTGGCACCGATAGAAGTGGCACTTGTTCAAAATACCACAAGACCAAAAAATGTCATTAGAAGAATAGTTTTGTGGCACTTTCAAATATCACTAAACTAAGAAAATGTTGTAGTGAAATACTAAACAAAATATGATCCGTAAATATAGTCATTACAACATTACTATATATATATACTAGTGGTTAACCCGTGCTACGCACGAGACTGATTTATAGTATATAAATTTTTTAATAATGCATCAAGTTCTAAATTCTGTCATAAAATTATAATCATAATGAATAAAGATCATCATCTCAAATTTCATAAGTAAAGACAATAATTTAAAAAGCAGATATGCACAAAATGGTATTATAATTCAACTGATCTATTTTTCTTGAAATAATAAACTTGATTTCTAACTAATGAAATAATACTAACAATAAATAAGATGTTTCTCAATAACCCTAATGTCTAAAACATATATATGCTAAAAAGAATTACTAATAAACTGAATGCCATAAATCTATCTATCTATATTTGTTATGGGTTTATATATATTTTTAATTTATATATATGGTTATAAATATTTGTGGGTTTGTAATTTTTTTATCACTTTATGCCAAATATATTTTTTATTTTTAAAAATTATAAAATTGAAAATTTCTATTTAATGCTTGAAGCTCTTGTAAAAAAATAAAAATTCAAATAAAAAAATCAAAATTTTAAATTAGATTTGTTTAGATAGACTTTAAAAAAAAAATTAAAATTAGATATTGAGAGATAAAATAAAGATTTTAACTGAACATATAGGATCAAATTTTTTAATTACGAAAGATTTTAACAGAAGCGAGATAGATCAAATTTGTTAACTTTATCTATTTGTATATCAATTTTTTTTTTACATTTATTTAAAAAAATAGAAATTAGAAAAATTAGTAAAGGGGGCTTGATAGAATACCAGTAGGAAAGAAGGTGAAGAGTTAGTATTAAGGGTTTGAAGGCCTTTCATGTTTCATATTACATTCTTATAATATATAAGATGATAAAAGGAAAGGAAGGGACTGAACATCTTATAAATGTACCAAAATCACACATTAATATAAGTAATTTTTTCTTTCTTATTTCGTCCTTAGTTATTTATTTATTTATTATTATTATTATTATTATTATTATTATTATTATTATTATTATTATTATTATTATTATTATTATTATTATTATCATCTAAGATTAATGTTTTAACCATTTGTCACACATGACCTCAAGCTAAAACTTTAGCAAGAAAGAAAAAACAATGGTGTGCTCATATCTATTGGACTATGAAAAAATTGTGCCAAAAAAAATTGAAATACAATTAACAACCGTGAACACTCAAATAGAAAAACTCTCCATCCCATACACACCATTTTTATGATTCAAGATTCTAGTTATACACACACACAAAAAAAAAAAAAAAAAAAACACAAAAACAAAAACAAAAACAAAAAAACAAAAATGGAAAGAAAGAAAAGGGCAACAAAAACAGAAGTGTCCTCTTTACATAGTAATCTTTGATAAGTTTCCTATTGACATATTGTTTTAAGACTCGTTGGCCATATGTGCTTCCAAACTACAATTTCTTCCTTATGGTAAAACTTTCTAATTCCTCTATAAAAGCCATCTATTTGATCGTTCCAGTAATTCTCGATTATCTTTCTCATTTATTGTTGTTTGTTCTCTTTGTGACTTAGGTATATTGTTTGAACTTCAGCATTATTGTAACTTGTAAAATACTAAATTTTCTCAAATATAAGAAAAAGAAAAACATATACAAAAAAAAGAAAAAAAAAATTGACAGATTGCTTTATTGATATGGAATACAAACACATAAAAATTCTATGTAAAGCAATTGTTTTGCCTATATAATAAGTGAAACATATAACTCAAAAACTTGGAAAGGGGCTTAAAAAATAAATAAAAATAAAGCAATGGCAACCTCTGTTGTATCATATATACCAATCTCTAACTTTCTTACGGAATGACCATCTAGGCAATACCAATCTCACTTTCTTATGAAATGACTATGGAGGTGATGGTGACTAATAACGGCAAGTTTTTTGGGAGAGAGATATAGTCATATTTTTATTTTTTTTATAAGAAGCAGTGTGAGATTGAAACAAAAATGTAACTATATATAAGGAGGGAAGAGAGACATGTGAGAGAGGAAGTCATGTGAAAGGAGGTTACTTTAATTGAGATAAAGGAAAGAGGTGATAAGAGAGTTTTAAAATTTTTAATTTATCTAAAGTGATAAATATATATTTTTTCTTACATATTTCATGTGGATTTTTGTCTCTCCTATATTTTGGCTAGAAAAAACAGGGTGAGAGAGGAAGAAGTGCCACCTCATTTTTTTAATCTCTCAAAGTTTTGAGAAATTAGGATTAAATAATTGATAGCTTATGAGCTTCCACTACATTTGCTTTTATAGATAGTATAGATAGATAGATAGATAGATATAAATATATAGGCAAAAAGATAGATATCAAATCTAATTTGAAAAAGATAAACGTAAAATAAACATCTTTAAAAAAAAAAAAAAAGAGAGAGAGAGAAATGTGAGAATTCAGTTGTTGATAATCAAAAATTTTAAAAAGATAAGATATTTATGAGAGATTATGTATGAGTATAAGATAATTTAATTTTTGTTATATCGAAATAAAGGCATATATATTTTCTTGAATAGTAGCAAAATAAATTTATTTTTTTAATAAAGTTGTAATAGAATAAAATATATTTAATTTTTAAATTGCATGCTTGATGATAATTTTTTTTTTTTAAAATACATTGATAGAAAATTTTAAAATTGATGGTAGTCAATTGTTATCATTATAGCCAAAAAGAATTTAATAGTGGTCAATCATTAACCAATAATTTTGGATAAAATCATAGATAGCCAATAAAAAATCAATACTTAGCAACTTAAATTTTGTAAAAATTTAAAAAAAAAATGGAAAATTCAGAAAAAAAGTATTGGAATTCCACAAATCATATAGTTAAATATTTTAATTAATTTTAAAATTTAAATGTTAAATCCAGTAATATTATGCCATGTGTAATAATTCAAAATTTAGATAATACACTAATAGATTTGAGTCATTTTTTTTCTAATATTGTAAAAAAAAAAAATCCAAAATTTTAAATTAGATATGTTTAGATAAAATTTAAAGATTTTAAAATTTTAAAGATAAAATTTAAAGATATTAAAATTTAAAGATTAAATATTGTTAGATGTACCAATCACTTTAAGCCAAATATAATTTTGTTTTCAAAAATTTTAAAATTGAGAAATTGTATTTAAGGTTTGAAGCTGTTGTGTGTGTTTGTGTTGTTAAGTGGGTGCATATTGGTTGTAGATGATCCGAAGAACTCTTATTTGAGGGAGCTTGAAGGAGCAAAAGTGAGATTAACTTTATGCAGAGCTGATCTTCTTGATTTCGAGAGTTTACGCAAAGCCATTAACAGGTGTGATGGTGTGATAGACATGAAATAAAGTAAATTAAATTAAATTCAAGACTTGATGAGTTTCGAATCTGATTAAATTGAAAAACAAAAGAAAATTACAAATTAAAAAGTAAGCAAGCCCAAATCGTGCGAAATGTAATAATGAAGAAGATGAAAAGATATGTAGATAAACTGAAAAATAATGGAAAAAAGAAATATATAGATACACAAAAGTAATAAACACTGAAAAAATACATATAAAGTAAGAAATAATATTATGAGCATAAAAATGAAGAAAATGAAAAGATATGCAGATGATCTAAAAAAATTTAAAAATATATATGCACACAAAGTAACAAACACTGAAAAAATGCATATAAAGTAAAAAATAATATTATACTGACCTTGTAATGATTTTTTGCAAATAATCAAACTTGCAAAATGTAACAATGGAGAAGATGAGTTATTATGAGAAAATAAAAGATGACTGGAATAAACTGAATAGAGAAATGTGTGTGTGGAAGTTGTAGGAGTTGTCGATTTCTTTTTTTTTTTTTTTCAAATTGAGGTTGAGAGTGAGATAGATATTATTGTGAGTGATGGATATAGATGAATATTTTATTATTTTGGAATAAGTATTATTAGAAGGAGTGAGAAGGCTTGAAGAGTGGAAAGCGAGATAAAGAGAAGTGCCACGTAATATTTTTTTTTTTCAAAATTATGAAAATTTAAGATTTAAGTTTTAGAGTCTTTCGACTTAACAACTATATTTGGTTATATATATATATAGTATAGATTTATATATATTATACTTTGAATTGCAAGTTCTATTTGGTAAAAGCTGTGCTAAGGTTATTTTTTAACTGTTTTTATTGTTAGACGATTTTGTCCTCAATTAATAGGGGAAGAAGCTCCGGCGTGAATGGGCTGACATGCGAGCACATGCTTGCTGATAGCAAAATTTAGGGCTGGGTTGGCAACTCAAAAAAAAGTAAAAAAGTTAATAGTTATTAAAAAAATTAAAAAATTATTACTATTCATAAAAATATATATATAAAAAAATTAATATACATAATATTAAATAGAATCAACTTCACGACATCCTATATACAGACCTGAAAGCATAGGAGTGAAAGGAAAAAAATAAAATAGTACATGTGTATTTTCATTAATTAGATGGTAAATTTGGGCACGGGTCCTGTTTTTCTAATCGGAACCGTTCAATGTGTAGAACTCGTTGAGCAATATATATTTGTAAAAAAACACGTCTATCGGATATCGCTAACTATATGATCAAATAAGTTTTGTATAAAAAATAGATGGTATTATAGTTAACATGTGACAAAAAACAACTAACACGATCAGATAGCTATCGATATCCAATGAATGTGATTTTTTATAACAATAAAGTACTCGACGATTTTTACACATTGAACGGTTCCAATTAGAAAAACGGGACATGTGGTGGCCCCTATGAGGCAGAACAACACCGTCCAAACAAATGCCGAAAAGTAAGCAATCTTTCCCATATTCTTTTCGGCCGAGGCACTACCGAACCGTACGGATTCATTAATTATTTTCCCCAGTAGTGCTGCATACCCCAGTGGGGGTCGCACTCCAGTGAGGTGTCGTGCCCCCACTGGTTGAAACTTAAAAAAAAAAAAAAAATAATAATTTTTTTTTGACCAATAATGGAGTGCCACCTCACTGGGGGTCGACCCCCAGTGGGTGTATGAGGCATTTTTCTTATTTTCCCTTACACACTTATTTATACAATATTTTAATATACATTTTTTCATAAAAAGTCAAAAAGTTAACCCAAACATCCATATTTTTTCCCTTAACTTTTTAGTTCAAAAAGACAAAAAGTGTACTTATTTAGGATACCCCAAACAATCCCTTTAATCTCTTGTGTTTTAAAATAATAGTTTTTTTTTTTAGAATTTAATTTTTTTAATAATATAATTATTGCACTTTAAAAATATTATTTTTTTAAAATTACCTTTTAATAATATATTTTTTTGAAAATATCAATTGTCATAATTATACTTTTTGTATTATTAATGAATTTAAAAGAATGGCAAAATAGAAAATTTATACTCCTTCCATCCCAAAATATTAGTCCCTTATTTCATTTTTTATTGTTCCAAAATATTAATCCATTTTCAAAAATCAAGGAATAAAATAATATGAATTTACTACTTTGTCATTTTTTTAAATTTATTAATAACATAAAAAATACAATTATGACAATTGATATTATCACAAAAAATACTATTAAAGAATAATTTTGAAAAATTAATAATTTTAAAATGTAATAATTGTACTATCAAAAAAGTTAAGGCCATGTTTGGTTTGGCGTTGGAAAAAGATTTCGGAGAAAATTTTTGAAAATTTTGTTTGATTTGTAATTTTTCTTAAAAAATTTTCGAAATCACTTTTTCTATCCTACACATCAATCAATCACTTTTTCTCTCTCATTTCTCATTTTCAATCACTTTTTCTCTCTCGTACACATACTCAATTATAACAAAATATCAAATCATTCCAAACTTCCAACCTCCAAAATTATTTTCAAAATATACAACTAAACAAACTACAAAAATTTCTAAACTCTCTTTTCAAAATATTTTTTGAAAGCTTATTTCTCAAAGTCAAACCAAACAAGGCCTAAATTTCTCAAAATAGACTATCATTTTGGAAGAGAGGGAATATTATTTTAGTCTTTGATTTTTGAAAATAGACTAATATTTTGAAATAATAAAAAATAAAATAAATGAATAATATTTTGTGACGAAAGTAGTATCTTTTTTGTATCTTAAACTTTAAAATATCACAACTTTAAATATAAAATAATACCCCAAAAAAAATGTGGAGCAACCATAAGAAACATTGTTGCGCAAAACTAAGAAGTTTATTAGTTTTAAAATTGAAAAAAATTAGAAATTGAGAAGTTTCAGTTTCATACAACAAGACAGGAAGTGAATTACGATTTTATATTGAAAGTATATGATATTTAATAATTAATAGATGATATTGTCATACAATACGTGGAGCACTTGTTATTGTGACTAGACGCGCATATTTGGATGTGCGCGCGTATTTATGGAAAAAAATAAAATAAAATAAAAAAATAATATTTTGTGACGAAAGTAATATTTTTTTTTTTTGTATCTTAAACTTTAAAATATCATAACTTTAAATATAAAATAATATCAAAAAAAATGTGGAGCAACTATAAGAAATATTGTTGCGCAAAATTATGAAATTTATTAATTTTAAAATTGAAAAAAATTAGAAATTGAGTAGTTTCAGTTTCTTACAATAAGAGGAAGTGAATTACGATTTTATATTGAAAGTACATGATAATCAATAATTAATAGATGATATTGTCACACAATACACGTGGAGCATTTGTTATCGTGACTAGACGCGCATATTTGGATGTGCGCGCGTATTTATGGAAAAAATAAAAAAATAATAAAATAATAAAATTAGCAGCACTTGTTGGCACAAAATCTGTTGGGGGAGGACCTAGCCTTCAACAATTTTGTAAAGAGTAACTCTTTTTATATTTGGTTATTCTTTTTACTTTGACTTTTAGGATTTAGGCCTACATTGAAAATAGATTTTTTTAGTAATTTTTTAATTTTTTAATTAAAATATAATGTAAAAAAAATTAATATGTTTAGAATAATTTTTTGATTTTTTATGAAAATATGTGTAAAAAGTAGAGAAAAAATGAAATATTTAACTTTTTGATATGAGTTGTTGGTTTTTTGATTTTTTTAGTAACTTTTCGGCTAAAACGGTCGCTTCCCAAACGAGGTCTTAATTTTTATTTTTTTATTTTTTTATATTTTAAGTTTTTCCTATTTTACTCTTAAAATTAATTTATGTTTAAAATTAAACAAAAAAAAATAACAATACCTGTCACATAACATACAAAATATATTATTATATTAAAGTTTAAATGTAAGGCAGATGTGTGAATTATATATAATAAAATATTTTTTTGCCACGTGACTGTCAATGTATCATTTTGTCTAATTTTGAACAAAAATTTACTTTAAGAGTAAAATAAAATAAAAAATTTAAAACATGAAAGGTCAAAGTAAAATAAAAAATTAAAAAAAAAAAAAACTTTAAATGTCAAAGTGAGAAAGTAACTTAATATATGGGAAGCAAAGTGTAATTTATTCTTTTATAAAATATATATTTTAGTCAAAAAAATTATTAAAAATATCAAAAATCGTTTAAAAAAGTCAAATATTTATTTCCCTTCTCTTTACATACTTTTTTTTTTTTTACTTTTTTTCTACACAGTAAAACAATCAATTCTGAATATTTTAATTTATTTTATCTTATATTTTAATTAAAAAATCGCTTCCCAAACTAACCTAAATGCCTCATTATACTTTTGGACAAACCCAATTTGGCATCTCTTTCAAAATGCCTTTATATTTTTGGACAAACCAAATTTGGCATCTCTTTCAAAATGGGGCCTCAAGTATGAATATTATTACTTTAACCAATTTTTAATTCTTTGTTAGTAAAGCAACTGATAGGTGGGAGAGTAAACACCCGAATCACTACACTATATATAGTTATAGATCCCAAATGTATCATCCTCCAACCAAGATAGATAAAGCTAATTTATTTTCTCATCTAAAAATGGCTTCATCTCAAGTTGGTGATATGGTGAATGGCAACGCCGAGCCTACTCGCCACTTGGCCAAATTTCCCCCTAGTTTATGGGGTGATAGATTCACTTCATTCACTTTAGATAAACTGGTAATTATTACATCTCCATTGCAAAATACTACAAATTCACTCTTATCAATTTTATATCCTTATCAATTCAGAAATTGAGTTTAGGTCTTTTACCATGATTTTCAGGCGTGTTTCCTGTGATAATTTCAAAGTGACATCATTTTGTTAATTTTTTTTTTCTTTTTTCTATCTCATTTGTTTCATAACCCTAACCTGTCTTTGAGAGAGAAACACAAACAGAAAGGCGGAGGCAAAACGCGGAGGAGGGTGACCGACGGTGATTTATTATAGTATTAGTTATGGCTTGGATACGACTCATTGTGGTATTAGATATGACTTATTATGATTATTATTTGATTATACCTTATGTGGTATTTGGTCTAAGACACCACACTAAATTTATATATCTACTTTATTACATTATAGGTTAAAATTCTAGGCACTTGTTCTTGATAATAAATTTCTATGAGGCTACGTTCGATTTATAGTTTTAGTGAGAGATTTGAAAATTGAAAAAAAAAAATAAAAAATAAAAAGTGATCTTTTATATATTTTTTCTCTTTCCTTGTCCAAATTTGAACTAAACACAGCATTAACAAATTTTTATTGTGAAGTTGTTGTAATTAATGAATGTGGTGGGTTGTTGTGAGCAGCTATGGGACAAGTATGGTAATGAGATTGAAGTGTTGAAAGAACAAGTGAGGAGCATGGTAGTAGCCGGTGGACGTAAAGCAGCAGAACAAATAAATTTGATCAACGTGCTCGAACGCCTTGGTGTGTCGTATCACTTCGAGAAAGAGATTGAAGAGCAATTGGAGCAATTGTTTGCTAAGTTTGAAGATAATGAGGACTATGATTTGTTCACCATTGCACTACACTTTCGCATATTCAGACAACATGGCTATAAAATGTCATGTGGTAATTTACATCCTCACCACATATCCAAAACTGACACCTCGTTTTTATTTTTATTTTATTTATTTATTATTTATTATTTATTTTAAACATAAATTGTTCTTTTATTGTAGGGCAATCTTCATTCCATTAGCAGTGACATTTATTTATACTATATATTATAACAAAATAATATTTCAATAAGAAGAGCTCCAATACTATATATTAATTTTTTTACATTTAAAAATATTTTTTAAAAAAACTATTGGCTAACCCATTACACTAATTCTGTAAAAATAATAATTACCCATGCTTTGTGATTTGCAAAAGGAAATACTTCCTACTTATTTACCTCTTCAACCAAGAAACCTTAAAGCAATACATAATCACCGTCCCACAAATTAAACATAACATACACCTTACAACATATACATATGTAAACTATATATATATATATATATATACATGCTTCTCTCGAAGGCTTTCAAACATTGTCAAAAGCCTCAAAATCATTTATGATTGAATTTTGTTTGATGGGCAAAATTCAAAATATTTTCAAAGGGTCAAATTCATTTAATAGTCCTTTAAAATCTTTAATAAATAATTATAAATAATAACTCTTATATATCAGGTTAAGTGGTCAGATTTCAAATTTAAACTCTTCTGATAGTTAAATTAATCATGACACTAGACATAACTTAGCATCTGGGACGGAATTAAGAGAAGACTATGGAGCGTCATGACCCTCTTGTTTCTGTAAAGAATATTGTATGCTACATAACTTTAAATATATATATATATATATATATATTATTTTATACATAAAATGATCTCCCAGTATAAAAAATATGTCTTATCATTCTCTCATCTTGCATTCTTTTTCTGTTTTGCAAAAAACAAAATAAAATTTCATCATATTAGAAATTACTTCTGTGGCATTTAATTTTTTTTTTCCATGTATATATAATTATATAGCATATTGTACATACATGTATGTTTGAGTATATGGTGAAAAAAAAATTCTTTTGACCTCTCAATTAATAAAATCTTGATTTTGTCTCTGCTAAGCATGATATGATAAATATATACATATATATAGTGTAATTTTAACCAGACTCAATAGATGTCCACTTTCTAATTACTGACATGCAATAATATGATGGCTTATGAATCAGATGTGTTCAACAAATTTAGAGACAACAATGGTGAATTCAAGGAAACAGTGAGCAATGATGTACTGGGTATGTTAAGCTTATATGAAGCTACATATTTGAAGATCCGTGGAGAAGGTTTTCTAGATGAAGCTCATGCTTTCACAATAGCCCAACTTGAGTCTCTGGTGGGAGGGCCACATTTAAGCTCTGATCTTTCTGAACAAGTGATGCATGCCCTCAAGCAGTCAATCCACAGGGGCTTTCCAAGACTAGAGGCAAAACATTTCATCTCTTTCTATGAAAAAGATGCTTCTAGGAATGAAACCCTATTGAGGCTTGCAAAGTTAGATTTCAATCAGTTACAGTCGTCGCACAGGGAAGAATTGGGCCACATCTCTAGGTAATATGATCATTTAGGCCCCGTTTGTTTCCAGAGATGGAATGGAGGGGATTGATAGTGAGGGGATTAATAGTGAGGGGATTGTTAGTGAGGGTCGTTTGTTTTCAGAGATAAAATGGAGGGGATTGATAGTGAGGGGATTAATAATGAGGGGATTGTTAGTGAGGGGATTGATAGTGAGGGGATTAGTAGTGAGGGGATTGATAGTGAGGGGATTAGTAGTGAGGAATTGTTAAATTATTTTTATATAAAATAATAAAACAAATAAAAAAATATAAAAAATTAAAAATTATATTTTAAAAAAAATTTCCAATATATAAAAAATAAAAAAAATTTCTAATCCCCTCACTATTTTTCTAATACCATCTCTACCTCCTCACTATGAATCCCCTCCCCAAGGGTGTTAGTAATACCAAGGTATTAGTAATACCCTCCCTATCTCTCAAAACAAACAAGGTATTAGTAATACCAAGGTATTAGTTAGTCCCAAGGTATTAATAGTCCCAAGGCTATCTCTCAAAACAAACACCCCATATACTAATCCCAAGGTACTAGTAATCCTAATCCCCTTGCTATAACCCAAAACAAACTGGGCCTTATATTCTTAATGTATCTCTCTTGTGCGGTTTCTTTTTTTTTTTTTTTTTATTATTTTTATAAGTAGAACAAACACCTATAATTATTTTAGGATAGATTACAATTTGGGTTATTTAGGACAAAAACATTCTCAACTATTAGCGAATATCACGTTATTCTTCTTTATTTATGAACTAATATATTTTTATCTTTTAAACTATAAAAGTGATATTCGCTATGGGTCATAGTGTATTTAACCCTTAAAATTTTAATCTTTATAATTTAATCTAAATTTCATTTAGGTCATTATTATATCAATTCAAATTATGTGTACTCTCGTGATTTTAAGTTTGGTTTTAATTTGATCCATCCTTTCAAAGTTAGATGTTGAAACGCATGACTTTCTAACACTTTGGCAATCACAGAGAGTGTTTGGGGTGCACTACAAAAGTGTACTTTTTTTATGATTTTATTTTTTTGAGTCACATCACATCACATTTTTATTTATTTTTTACATTTTTTATAAAAAAAAAAATTAAAAAATGTACTTATTTAGATAATTGCAGACACCCCCTTAATTGTAAATTAGACAAAAAAAAAAAAAAATGAAATTAAACTTAAAGTCTAGGCTCATATTAAATTAAAATTATAGGGACCAAATTGAAACTAGATCTAGGGAATCGTTTGGAATCATCAAATTTTAGCTTAAAAGTGAAAAGGTGACTAAAAAAGTTAAAAAGTTAATAACTATTAAAAAGTCAAAGATTCCTTTTTATTCACTCTACTTTTTGCATATTTTTTCGTAAAAAATTAAAAAAAAATTCATCCTGAACATATATTAAACTTTTTTTTATCTCATATTTTAGTAAAAAAATCAAAAAGTCATTAAAAGAATATATTCTCAAACGACCATTTAAAGTGTAAGGACAAAATTATTTAAATTGAATAATAGGGATTAAAGTGAAATTAAGATCAAACTTTAGGGTAAAAACTGTAATTAATCTTAATTTTTAAATACGTAATCCTTTGTTTTGTGATTATTATTATTATTTTTGGTTAAAAACAATAAACAAATAAAATAAAATTTTTATTTGTTTATGTAGGTGGTGGAAAGAGTTGGATTTAATATCGAAAGTTCCATATGCGAGGGATAGAGCAGTGGAGTGCTTTTTTTGGTCAACATGTGCATATTACGAACCTCAACACTCTCTTGGACGTGCGGTGCTCACCAAAATAATGCTTTTGTTATCTGTTACCGACGATACTTATGATGCATATGGTACCTATGATGAACTCAAACTTTACACTAATGCAGTCCAAAGGTACAATTTTCTATACCAATCAATTTATTTATCTTGGGTATTTAAAAAAAAAATCTCAGGTTTTTACTTTTATTAATTTTAATTTAATTTTTTTATTTGTTTTCAATTTAAACCATCTGGCTATGTTTGCTAAGTAAAATTAACACACAGAAAAAAAAATATTTTAGACATTTTATGTACACGTATATTGAGATTATTAATTAAAATACTATTTTTCTTTCAGTTTTACTTGACAAAAATAGGTAAATGGTTTAGATTGAAAAAATCAAAAGATTAGTATTTAAATTAATAAAATTAATAACTCAGAGTTTGTTTTGTTATAAAGATCAAATATTGGAATTTTTTTTTAATAATTATCCCTTTATCTTTTTTATTCATCATTAATTTTTTTTAAAAAAATTATTCTGTTCATCGATATATTTTTTGTATTTATAACATTATTATTCTAAAATAACCAAAGAGTTGGCCTAGTAGTTCGAGACGCATCCTTATCTAGTGTTAAAATAGAATAAAATAAAAGAATTAAGGGAAAGTTAGAAAATAAAAAAAAACTCTAGAGTTTCTTAATTTAAATCTTTAACTTTTGATTTGTTTTTAATTTAAATCATATGTCTATTTTCATTAAGTAAAACTAATAAAAATAAATAATATCTTAGTTATTAAACTAAAAAAAAAAGGTATTTTAATTGAAAATAAAACAAAAAATTAAGATTTAAATTGATAAAATAAAAAATTTAGAATTTATTTTGTTACAATGGTCAAGTTTTAAAGATTTTTTTTTGTAATTTTTCCAAACTTTTATTGTTTCAAAACACTGTTATTATTAGATTCCCTCATTAAATATTATGAATAGGTAGTCCCTAGTTTCCTCAACTAATGTTATAAATAAGATCATAGTAAGATTTCCACATTAAATATTATTAGGTATTCCCTACTTTCTTTAATTAAAGTCCCAAAATGGAATTATACAAATGCTATTGTGATTAAATTTCTTTTTATCAAATTTTGAATACTCCAGTTTTTTATATGTTGACAATGTATTGATAGGAGACATGAAAGGTGAAATTCATTAAACAAATGTATTTTTTAGGGGACAAACCACATATTAATCAATATTTAATAGTCAAATTTTAGTCATTATTGGTTGTATTAGTATGTTATGACTTGAAGTGGTTAATTCTTAGGTGGGATGTGAGTGCCATGGATGAGCTCCCAGACTACATGAAGGCACTCTATAGAGCTCTCCTAAACGTCTACGATGAAGTAGAAAGGGACTTGGCAAAGCAAGGGAGAGCTTTTGGTGTTCATCATTCAAAAGAAGCAGTATGGTTTTTTCAATGTCCTGTGTATATATATATTCTTGCTTATGACACCACGATTAATCTTTATTTATAGTTCTCTCGTCTCACAAATATTAGTAATTATTGGATTCAAGTCCTAGGTTGGGGGCACGAGGAGAGTAGAGAATAAAATTTTTAAGAACAAATTACACTTGTAGTTCCTATAGTTTGCCTTTTGTTTTCATTTGGCTCTTGCAGTTATAATTGTGTCAATTTATCTTTGAATTTTTCATATTTGTCGATATAGTCAAATTGATAATATTTCTTTAGAAATTAGACTAAAATCAAGATAAAATAGTTCATTCATTTTCCTCAAAAGTGATTGAGAATTATTGTCCAATTTAAAATGATCCATTCCATTTTGGATGGACCATTTTGCTCTTAATTTCTATTTACTCTTCTTATGAATGTTTATCAATTGAACTGAATCAATACAATGTGAAAAATTAAAAAATAAAATTGATGCAATTAAAATTATATAGCCATATTGACCAAATAAACAATTTATGGGGGACTACGGGTAAGTTTTGTCCAAACTTTTATATTATATTGGTCCACCCTCGTGGGGTTCGAACCATAAGTTTTCAATATAGAGTGAGTGATAGAGATTAAGTGTAGAGATGAAAATCCTTTTGCGAGACACGTGTATCTTATTTTGTAATTTTCTTATGTGTATTTGTACTATTGAGTCATAAATCTTGATCAATTGAGGCAAAATCAGGAGTGATTTTTTATCTTCTTCTTCATGATAATTAGGGTCAATTTGGGAACATGGTTAAAAGCTAATTTTTGATTTTTAATTTATTTTAGATCACATCACTTCCCTATTTTTGTACTCGTTTTTTCAAAAAACAGCCAAAAAATGCAACAAAAAAAGAAAGAAAAGAAAAAAGAAAAAAAAAGAAAGTAGCTTTTAACCAATTTTCCAAAACAACCCTTAGACTTCAATTCTATCAGCAAAAGGGAACTTTGATTAATTAATTTTGTTTTTTTTTTGTGTGTGTGACTTATAATTAACCAGTTCAAAGAAATAGTGAGAAGTTATGAAATTGAGGCAGAGTGGTTCAAGGAAGAATATGTAGCGTCATTTGAAGAGTATATGAAGAATGCCTTAGTAACCAGCACAGGTCGACTGCACACAACATCATGCTTCATGGGCTTAGAGGCAGATGTTGCTACCACTGAGGCATTTGAATGGATTCTAACTAAACCTAAAATGGTGGCTGCCTCTGGTGCTATTGGCCGACTCATTGATGACGTAATGAGCCACGATGTACGACTATGCCATTCTTAAAGAGCTTATAATGTTTATTTATTTTTGTGATGATGATGATGATGATGAAATCTAACTCTTTTTTTTTTTTTTTTTTGAACAAATGAAGGAAGAACAAGAGAGGGGACATGTAGCTACAGGGCTTGACTGCTACATGAAGCAGCATGGTGTTTCAAAGCAAGAGGCGATTGTGGAGTTGTATAAAATGATTGAGAATGCATGGAGGGATATCAATGAAGAAATGCTTAAGCCAACTGCCATCTCAATGAAACTCCTGATCCGTGTTCTCAACCTTTCGCGCATCTCGGATGTGGTTTACAAGTATGTGGATGGCTATACTCATCCGGAAATAATCAAAGACCATGTCATCTCTTTGTTCGAAGATCCAATTCCCATTTGAGTGAGCACGGTTCACTGCTTTTTCCCTCCTAATGGCAAACTAATGTGTGCGGGTGTACTCTTGGACTTGGCCTTGGATAGTTAATTTGTTTTTGGGTATTGTATTCTGTACTTCTATCTTTAGTAGTGTGAAAGACAGAAGATTTTCTGTTTTTAAATTATTCTGTCTCTGTTTCTCAATATAATAAATTTACAAATGTCAAGATACTATAATCTCGACATTTGTGTTTTGAAAGACAGAGCAGATAGATTTGGAGAAATAACCTCCTCAAATAAATGACCTGTGGTGGGTATGGGAGGGCTGTCCTGTTGTGCAACCCATACTATTGTGCTCAAAGAAAATTTAGGTACTTTCTATTAATGTGATCTACTTGTGTACGACACTCTTTGCCGCACAACACGTATCTACCATTTTTTTTTATTATAAACTATATTTTATAATAGGGTAATGTATCAAGCTGGTTAATAATTAGATTAAAGTAAATTAAATTCTGTTTGAAAATTGATATTTTAGTTGACTTTCTAACTTTAATATCAATAATTTAAAATTTTAATTGTTTAAATTGATAGTTTAATGGGTGAAGTGACATAAGTATGATATGAGTAGTGATTATGATAATCTGTAATAATTTTAAGGAATTTAGTCAAAACCCTCTCATAATCAAACTTTAATACATTAAAGACGAATGCAAAAAAATTTCTTTAAAAAGTCTACCACATATCACTATTATCAAAATATTAAATTTTAAAATAATATAACTTTTAATGTAATTTAATAAAATTAGTATTTTAAGAATTCTCTCATCAAGATCTATCAAATAAGATCCATATTGACTATGAAATTCTTTTTAAAAAAATTATTATCGTTGAAATTGATGTAAACAGTAATAGTAACATGTTACTCTATTTGACAATAACATACTACTCTTTCTCATAATAAGATGTTACTTTATTTGACAGTAACAGTAACATGTTATTCTGACAATATTGTCCAAGAAAAAAAAGGATAATTTACATTGTCCTTGCTCAATTATGTGTTTTCTCCTTACATTATGTTTGGTTGGGAGATTTGAAGAATGATTTGAAAAGGAAAATGGAAAAGAAAAGTGAAATATGAATAAAATATATATATATATATATATATTTCACCTAGTTTCACCCACATTTTCCCTTTCTTTTTCCAAATCTATTCTCAAATCTCCCAACCAAACAAAGCATTAAGAGGTTTATAAAGTAAAATAAATTAGACTGTTATTTTTATCAAATAAGGGTTTAATGGAGGAATTTTAGCTCAATTCACTACAAGAAAATACACTTTTGGCGACTAAAAAATTAGTTGCCAGAAGTATTGATTTTAGTTGCCGAAACACTTTGCCGGCCAAATATTTTGGTCACTGGCTTTGTCGGGGATACATCGTCGCCGAAGGTATTGGCAACTAAAAGACATTTAGTCGCCAAAAGTAGTACAAGAATACCGACTAATATTCTAGTTGGCAAAAGCAATAGTTGGCAAAACTAACAAGTATTAGCGACGAAAAGAGCCTTAGTCACTGATAATTGACATTAGCGACTAACATATTAGTAGCCCAAAGTGTACATTAATTCGTTTAACTCACATCTTTAGCTACTAAATCTTTTGTCGCGAAAAATTAAAATATCTACGGCGACGAAATTAGTAGTCGCCAATAGTGCTATTTCAGCTACTAAATGTTTAGTCGCGGAAAGGTTGATTCTTGTTTAACTACTACACAGGTTAGTCGGCTATGATTCTTTTATTATGTTTTGGCGACTAAAAAGTTAGTCGCCAAAAGTGTTTTGGATTTTAGCTAATAAACAGTTAGTCGCCATAACTGTTTTCGATTTGTTTTGGCTACTAAATATTTAGTCGCCAAAAGTGTTTTGAGTTTTAACTACTAAACATTTAGTTGCCATAACTGTTTTCGATTTGTTTTGGTTACTAAATATTTAGTCATCAAAAGATTTATTTCTTTTTGGCTACCAATTGTTTTGTCACCAAAAACATCATTTTATATTATTGTTTTGTTTGTTTCATTTTACTAAATTTCGCCTGAACCTGTACGTATCCACTGCAACCTGTAATACGTATACAACCTATATATATTATCACCTATTCCGTAATGCATGTTTCACTTACAACCATGAAACAAAAAAGAACACCTGCTATATATATTCCAACTACAAATAATAATGTAAACTTATGTACAAACCAACTATATATATTCCAATTACAAATATTAACGCCATACATTCCAAATACGTTACCAAAACAATGTCCTCTATGCACAACATTTTTACTATCCTATGCATTGTAATGACGATTTGACAAGGTACAAATTACCATGGTAATATGTATCACGACAAAAGGTAATCTATATATACCACTAGAACCATTAATACAAGCTCCAAAAATACTATGTACCCCACTAGAAATTATATGTACGATGCATCCAAATTCCACGGTTCATTGATTCTATACCACCAGAGCAATTAATACAAGCTCCAAAAATACTATGTACCCCGCCAAAAATTATATGTACGATGCATCCACAGTCCACACAAAAAGTATAGGACGACAAAAAACTTCCCAACTTTGCATAAGTGTGAATTATCTTCCGGGCAAAAAAATAGAAGATCCACATGTCAATGCCAAAAGCCATCTACACAACAAAAATTACACCCATTAGTTCCATTGTAAACAAAAATTGTAAACAAAAAGTTATAGCCATCTACAAAACACAAATTGCAAGGATGTCAATTTAATTGAAATTGTATTTAAATATAGTTTGAATTTAGGAATTTGAATATAGTTTCTTTACACTTTAAATCACTACAAGAAAAAACACTTTTGGCGACCACCTATTTTTTTTTGGTCGCAAATAGTCCACTTTCTGCGACTAAAATTTAACTTTTGGCGACCACAAGTTTTTGGTCGCAGAAAATACCATTTTGGCGACCAAAAAAAAAGTTGGTAGCAGAAAGTATACCTATTGGCGACCAAAGGCTTTTTTGGTCACGGAAGATCACCCTTTGGCGACCAAAAAAAAAAGGTGGTCGCGGAAAGTATACTAATGGCGACCAAAGGCTTTTTTGGTCGCGGAAAATCACCTTTTGGCGACCAAAAAAAAAAGTTTGTCACGGAAAGTATACTATTGGCGACCAAAGGCTTTTTTTGTCGCGGAAGATCACCTTTTGGCAACCAAAAAAAAAAGTTGGTCACGGAAAGTATACTATTGGCGACCAAAGGCTTTTTTGGTCGCGGAAGATCACCTTTTGGCGACCAAAAAAAAAAGTTAGTCACGGAAAGTATACTATTGGTGACCAAAGGCTTTTTTGCTCGCGGAAAATCACCCTTTCGCGACCAAAAAATAAAGTTGGTCGCGAAAAGTATACTATTGGCAACCAAAAAAAAAGTTGGTCACGGAAAGTTATGGCGGGATAAATTTTAAAAAAAAGGACACTATTGTAATTACATGCTATTTTTCTGTTTAGGCATTCAAAGTTTTATAAAATAATATATAACCCAATATTTATGGGTTATATATTTTTTTTGCCGAATATGAACAAGAAGCATGTTATTGGTAGAGTGGATTGGGTGCATGGTGAGTCCTTGGTTAGGAGTTCAAGTCCCAGGCAGCACAAAAGAATTATTTTTTTTGGGTCAAGGCGTTGACTTTTGGCGACCAACTTATCTTTGGTCGCTAAAAGTTTACTTTTGGCTAATATGAATTGGACTTTCCGTGACCAAAAAAGTTGGTCGCCAATGGTCACTTTTTTTGGTCGCTAAAAGTTTCCTTTTGGCTAATATGAACTGGACTTTTCGCGACCAAAAAAGTTGGTCGCGAATGGTCACTTTTAGTGACCAAAGGTTTTTTTGGTCGCAGAAAACTATCTGTGACGAGGCTTTAGCGACCAACATATTTTGGTCGCGAAAAGGTTTTAGCGACCAAATATGGTACTTTTCGCGACCAAAATGTTGGTCACGAAAAGTGTTTTTTCTTGTAGTGAATTGAATTTAAAGTGTAAATTTAAAGTGCAAAGAAATTTCCAAGTCAGCCCCAAGTCAAGTTTAGTCTAATGTGTAAACATATATATATTTTATTCATAAATGTACATATATAGAGATGCTTATAGAACATAAATATTTGTAAGTTTTAATATATAAGCTTTAATATATTTTTATAAGCTTTATGGTGTTTTTCATGCCAACTTCCAACGTACACGTGCTAATTATGTCCCGTCTGTCCCTACAAGTCCTATTTGACACAAGGAAACTACATGTGCCATCCCTACAGTGTTTCGGGGGCTGCTTTCAATTTTCGGCCCTTGAAGGCCTTTTTTCAGCTAAGTTTATGACGTTTTTCACGCCAACTCCCAATGTACACGTGCTAATTACGTCCCATCTATCCCCGCAGGTCTTATTTGACACGAGGAAGCTACCCATGCCATCCCCGTAGTGGTTCGGGGGCTGCTTTCAATTTTCGACCCTCGAATGTCTTTTTCGGCTAATTTTATGGCATTTGTCATGCCAACTCCCAACGTACACGTGCTAATTACGTCTCGTCTATCCCTATAGGTCCTATTTGACACGAGGAAGCTACTCATGCCAATGATACAGTGGTTCGGGGGCTACTTTCAATTTTCGGCCCTCGAAGGCCTTTTTTCGGCTAAGTTTATGACGTTTTTCACACCAACTCCCAATGTACACGTGTTAATTATGTCCCGTTTGTCCCCACAGATCCTATTTGACACGAGAAAGCTACCCGTGCCATCCCTACAGTGGTTCGGGGGCTGCTTTCAATTGTCGGCTAAGTTTATGGCGTTTTTCACTCCAACTCCCAATATACACGTTCTAATTACATCTCGTCTGTCCCCACAGGACCTATTTGACACAAGGAAGCTACCCGTGCCATCCCCGCAATGGTTTGGGGGCTGCTTTCAATTTTCGGCCCTCGAAGGCCTTTTTTCGGCTAAGTTTATGGTGTTTTTCATGCCAACTCCCAATGTACACGTGCTAATTACGTCCCGTCTATCCCCACAGGTCCTATTTGGCACAAGGAAGCTACCCATACCATCTCCGCATTGGTTCAGGGGCTGCTTTCAATTTTTGGCTCTCGAAGGTCTTTTTCGGCTAATTTTATGACGTTTTTCACGCCAACTCCCAACGTACACGTGCTAATTACGTCCCGTCTGTCCCTATAGGTCCTATTTGACACAAGGAAGCTACCCGTGCCAACCGTACAGTGGTTCGGTGGCTGCTTTCTATTTTTGGCCCTCAAAGGCCTTTTTTCAAATTCATAAGATATGCCACCATATTCAAATTCATAAGAGTCAAGAAATGATGATGCAAGTTTCAAATGTAAAGCTCCTGTGGTATATTATTTTCTCCCTATTTAATCCCTTTTAAATTACATAATCTTACAAATTTGTGCTACTACAGAACTTGGTGCCACCAATAGGCACCATTAAAATAAATAAATAAATAAATAAGTTATATGAAGCAGAAAACAAATAAGTGTTCACACAACTCTACAGTAACATTATGGATCAACCTATTTACAGAACATTAATGCCCCAAATAAGTATATGAGATAGTAGATTCAGAGCCATACCCTTTGTCTGAGTCTCTGTTTGGCTATTTCAGTGAATGCAGAATGCAACAAGCATGTTGTTCGGTCATGCTTGTGACAATAAACATAAAATATCATTGGAATAATCAGATCTAATTTGATAAATAAAATCAGTAGACAAAGGAAAGATCATATCTACCTTCATCAATTAAAAGGCATTATTATTATAAGGATGTGAAAATTTTGTGAAAACGCTCTATTCTTGTCTGATAATGGCACGACGATCTGCTAGCTAACAAATTCCTTCTCCTTTTCAAGCGAAATAAATAGTCTTCCGTATCTAAAACATAGGAGATCTGGCACATAAAGCTTTCATGATTAGTGATAGTAAAAAAATTGACCATTACTGACCAACACAACATGAATAACAACCAAACCGATTAACAACCAAACAGCAGCACACAAAACAACAAAACAAGGCCTCACCAGAGAAGCATGAATACATTTAAGCAACCAAGACAACATCCCAACTCAGCCAACTAACCATCCGACCATTAGCTAGCACCAAAGCATAGCAGTCAAGCATCAAGCAGCCAAAATGGACAAAAACAGCAGCGAACTGTCCAAGTCAGCAAACAGAGACAGAGCAGATGTGCAAATCTGCCACAGATTGTGGGAAAATCAGCCAAATCGTCTTTTTTCAACAAATTCTGAGTGAAAGGGCGACCATGTTCTTTAATCATCATATTGACCAAATTATCCTCTATTGTTTCTATGGAGTTCCAAAGGTTTACACTAGAAAGATATGAGAGTATTTAGGCTATTGATTAATCACACTTTCTAATCCTAATTTCTTATGTGTTGGCCACAGATTTCTCAACTGAGGCTGACTTTTAAAGAAATTATTTTAAACTATAGAAAACAACCACAGTGTAAACCTCAAATTTTTCGTAGTGTGTTTGTTGATTGGTCATCAGCACGCCGTCATGGGGTATGTGTTCATAATGTATATGTTTCTCCATTGCGGTCATCGAAGGTAGTTCTTTATTTTTTGAATTTATTTGTATGTAATCAAACTTATGCATTATATTTCCTTTGACCTTAATATTTCGTTGAACTTGGACACAAAAAGCTTGACAAAATTTGTAACCATTCTTTCAATCACGACTTTATACATATTAGAGTCTTATAATCACTTTTTAAAATCATTTCTTCTTTCATGGGGTTAATGTAGTACATGATTTTCCCATAGCTTTTAAATTCATTGGTCTTCTTTCATGGGGTTAATAGAGACAAATGTTGAGTGGCTTTTGATGATGACTTATATAATTGTATTAGACTCCTACTTGTTTTTATTTTTTTCTTATTTTTTTATATATATAAATAAATTTGTATATGGTTTTAATAGCTTGTTTGGGAAGGCATTGAACAAGATGCACAAATGGAGTCCCCTAGGGCTAAAGGTCAAAATTGCATTATCATATTTTTCACCGCTGATGACTTAGGAACAATCTTTGATTACTTATGGTGTCTAGGAATTCTTCAAGTTTTACATTTTCTCTGCTTCATTTTCATGTAAATGTCTTCCCAAAATAACATGCTGCAGTATTAACCAAAGGCAAAAATAGAGATAGAGATATGTTAGATGCCCAAACTGTCGAGCACTATAAGATAGCCCCAAAATCTAATTAAAAAAAATGCTCCAAATAAAAAATAATAATTTAGAAATTCTGTAAAGAGTTCAGAACTGGAGCATTAAAAGATACAACATGCACCAAATTGTTTGCTTATTATGCTGTTTAGCATAGGTAAGAAACAGAGGCACATTTGGTGATATAGTTCAACAATCCAAAATCGAGAATCCAAATCCACAATCCGAAATTTCAACCAAACCCATTCACGAAATTAGAAAAAGCCCTAAAAAATTGTGTTATGAAATAAATGGAAAATGAAAGAAAAAAAAAAAACATGTCAAAACCCTACTTGCATCATAAGAGAAAGGGATGGGAGAGACAGCGAGAAACAGATACAACCAGACAAACCCAGATCGTCAGAGAGGGAGAGAGACGACAGACACATACCTGTAATCAGTGGTGGGGCCGATTTGCAGTGGTCGTGGTGGCAAGCGCCGGTGGCCTGCTGTAGACGTCCCCGAACGCCCCGGGAGGGACGAGCTCCCGTTCTGTTCATTTGGGGTCACTACAGCTCAGAACTCTCAAATTGTCACGGTTCTAAATCTGAACCAAAGAGTCCAAATCCGGCAAATCGTTTTTGAGAAACAGATTTTTGAAAAGAAGTGCCAAACATGGACTGCTTTGCCAGATACAGAGTCGCCACCTAAATATTTTATTTTTGGGAAATTTATGAAACCCTGACTCGTTTGCCTAAGGCCACGTGTCCGTCATCACCAAAGTTGCCTCGGCTCGGGAACTTGGGTACGATTGGGGAAGGTCACTTCGTGAGCACCCCCGCTCGCCCGATCAAAGATCAGCCTCTACTAACCATGATATCAAGTTTTGAAAACATTGTGTGTTCTTATTCCGGTTATTAGCCTAGGTACTATGTGATGCGCACAGCATACAAGTATAGACTAGGTCGCCTGAATTGGAACAAAACATTTCATGTTTATTTTTGAAAGATGGTTTGCTACTCGCAAGTAGGCTTAAAATGCAGATTTTGCCACCCGCAGGTGGACTTAAGAAAAGATGGTTTTGCCACTATCTAGTGGGCTTAAAACAAACATTTGATGAATTGTCCCAATCCAACTGACCCAACCTTCACCCACAGGCATTCAAGCAGTTATATCACATAAGCATATAGCCTCATGGTAAGCATGCTATTCATGGCAGTCACTCACACGCATGCAAGGATGCTAAAGTATAAAAACTCACCGAGTACTCCAAGCCAAAACAGAAACTACATTAGAAATCATGCATGATCCTAAGTATACAGAAATGCCTAATGCAACACATGCAAAAATACAAACTATAGCAGGCTCGGCTATTCTAAACATGGCATATGGAATGCTACAGCTAACAAGTATTCAACTTGGAATTGAAAATACAATACAGTTAGTATGATGCGCCGAGCCCGGTGCATGCAAAACAGATGAATGATGCAAACATGCTGTCATACTGTATATGCTAATTGAAACATACCCTAATCTAACCATCATAAGCAGGTAAATAAAAGGGAAGAAAGACGTGAGGTTGGAAGACATACACCACACTCACGCACACTTATTACAACATTGCCCTCGCGCAGAGGGTCTGAATAAATAATACAGTCCCAAATGAAAGAATAATACAGTCTAAATGTTACAATCCAAATAATGTACAAATTCCTAATTAATTAACAAATTAACTAAGAAAATAAATAAACTGGCATGCAAGCCAGGGACTGCCTTGATTCCATTCCGGATGATGAATGATGCATGCCCGGGTTGCCTTTGCGCGGAAATCCATGACGATGCCCCAATTAGCCTCTGTTTGCGCCTATTCTTGAAATACGTGCCAAACTCCGAAAAGGTTATTGTTTCTTCATTTTTGCTGCAACAGAGAGCAGGAAAGAGGCATGGCAATGTATTTTCACAGATATATGCATGCCTCAATCCTCGTGCCACCAATCACACATATCGATGCATGATGGCCGAGGGGTCGAAATGTGCAACTCAATGTAGAATGAATGCACATGAAAGCAAAACTAAAACCTAACTCCATCATGGATAATCCGGAGTGTCGGTGACTTGGAATTGGGACACGTTCCGTCACTCGGAGTACAAAACATACCTCGTTTCCCGTGCCCAGGCTAACTCCTATCCCGAACACGATACAATATGCATGACATGCATGAAATGAAACTAAGATACAATCCTAACATACACAATGTTATGGAATGGCATACACGCTGCACGAGGTAATACACAACCGAGCATGCACAATGCTATGGATGAAATGGCATACACAATGCAATAATGGGCTTACACCAACATGAGAGAGCCTCAGCCACACTCACATAGGAGGCCATCAGATGAAAACAAGACAACTCGAAATGCGTGCACGCGTGCACGCAAACCGAGGACCGACCCTCAGGTACCGAAATGCCACTCTAATGAGACATGGCAAACACATGGAATATGATATGCAAACATGCAAAAATCAGTAGCAAAATGAGGGGCAAAACAGCCCCGAAACAAGGTGAAATGACACCCGATGCATGGAACGAGTCCCGAAACATGAATTTTGGCGCATGAAATGGCCTATAGCTATGCAATGCATGCATTATTTGATCATTACATGTGAAGAAAGATTCAAGGAAGCCCCAAAAAAAGTATGTTTTCAGTTCTAAGCGAGGCCAAAAAGCAAACACAAATAGGGCAAAACTAGCATGCAAAAATGGCCCTAAATGTGAGATAAAGAAGCAAATCACAGCTGCTGACCCCAAACAGATTAGGGCCCTTCAACAATGTTGAAGAGGGGCCCAAAATATGATCTTTTACAGTTCTGAAAAGAGCCCAAAAACAAACACAAGTATGGCTAAGCTCTCATGCAAGAAATGGGCCAAAAGATGGACAAAGAAGCAAGTGAAGGTTGCTGGCCTTAAACACAAAGGGACCCTTCAACAATGTTGAATAGGGGCCAAAAATAAGGCATTTTACAGTTGATGTCCGGACCCAAAACGGTATGAAAATATGTCCAAAATGCTATACAAGATGAGGCCAAAAAGAGAGATATAACACAAAGTATATAAAATATGCCTCAAACCATGAAAGACCATTAATGAAACATGAAGAATGGGTCAAAATAAGACTGTTTTCAGTTCTGAAAAGAGCCCAAAAATAGAAGCACAATAGGCTAACAAATCATGCAAAAATGGGGACCAAAGAGGGGTATAATGACAAGTGGCACATGGAGGTCCCAAACAATGATGAGACCTTCTTAAATGTTGAATAAGGGCTCAAAATAAGCTCACTTACAGTTTATGACATGCCCCAAAACAGATTACACATAGGCCAAAAATAACATGCAAGATTAGGGCCTAAAGGAGGGATAAAGAAGGAAGTGCAAGATGGGGACCTCAAATGACAAAATTCCCTTAATGAAACATGAAATAAAGCTCAAATAAAGGGTACTTTCAGTTTTGGTCGGAGCTCAAAACAGCAAGCAAAATAGCTAGAAAAATGTTGCAAAATTAAGCTCAAAAAGAGGGAATTGATATTTACCCTTGAAGACCAACCCTTGGTTGCCTCTTGGCTTGAGAAGTGATGCCTCCTAGCTTCTGGAAAGCTCCCCAAGCTTCTGGAAATGGAGTAGTGGAGGTGATGCTAGGTAGTGATGAAGAAAAAGGGGTAGAACTTGGTTGTTTGAGCTTGAAAGAGAGAGATGGAAGGAGATGTGTATACAAGGCTTTTAGGTAATTTTTCCAACCCTCAAGACCAATGCTGGAGGCCAGTTATATAGACCAAAGAGGGGGAGAAAAGGAGGGAAAAAGTGGGGGGAAACCAACCAAGTTTCCCTCCAAAATGGCAACGCCCTCCCGGATACCAAATTCGGGGAAAATGAATACATATTTGTAATGTACCAAACCTGAGGATCATGGCCAGCCAGTTTTCCAAGTTGCAGGTGGCCGGCCGGCCACCTCTTATGGCCGGCCGGCCAAGGGTCAAAAAGGTCAATGAGAATTAGTAGCCGACCATATGATATTGGTGGCCTCCCAGGTGTGCACAACACAACCATGTGGTCAAAAACTGGAGAAAGTGACCCAGGAGAGAGAACAACCCACTTTTAGGTGGGGTTCAAAAGGGTCAAGCAACATTAGTGGCCGGCCATATGATATTGGTGGCCTCCCAGGTGTGTACATCACAAATATGTGGTTTTGGGTGCAAGAAAGTGGTCCTAGGGTGGTCAACATTGGCTTGGAAGTGAGAAAAACAGGCGTCGGACGGCGCCGGAGGAATATAACTGGTTGCTAAAACAATTGCTGGCCTCCCACCCTTCTACGGCCTTCCTGGTGATGAAACAGAGGTACCTGCCAAAAATGAACGAAAACCGATGCAAAACGAATGTTCGGGGGCCAGAACGCGCAGTTCGGGGCCCCGAAAACTGCCTGTTAAGCACCGAAAGTGGCATTCGACCACGAACTGGGTCTCTCAGACCTCAGTGTCCCTCAAAAGGGAGAAAATAAAAAGTATGCCAAAAATCGAAGCAAATGGAGGTGGTTAAGCGGTCCCGAACCGAGGCACACGGCCAACGGCTCCGAAAAATCGGGAACCGGGCTCCGAAATGGGCAAAATGGCCTACAGCCACAAAAGATGGTCTACGGGACCTCTCCCTCCCCTCAGGAAAAGAAACAGAGAAAATCGAGTCTGGTTCGCAAACCGAGGCAAGACACAGAAGAGGGTTCGGAAATCCGGAGGCAGGGCTCACGGCTAAGACTCTGAAACTTCTGAACGAGCACATTATGCACTATCACCAAGCGCTCAACTGGTGACGTCTGAGTCTCAAGGTCGGTCAAAAATGGGGTGTCTACACCTGCGATGGTGATGATCAGCGGTGGTGAGCGACGGGTTTGGTATCGACTACTCTGTGTTGATGTTAGTGTGTTGAGACAAAAGGGAAGAAAAAAGTGTGTCTGTGTAATATATACACATGGGCGCCAATATTAATTAGTTTCCCTGTAAAAAAAATTCGAAGCTTTAGCGACTAAATGACTATTTGTCGCCAAATATCCATAACAGCGACTAAAAATTGGTCGCCAAAAGCTACTTCTTTGGCTACTTAATTCAATTTTTTTGTTGGCAATATTGAATATACAATGACTAACCCAGGTTTGGTCGTCAAAAATTCATCAAAAATATGCCCATTTTTGGGCGACAAAAATGTTTTGTCGCAAAATGAAATTATACAGCAACAAAATCAAATTTTAGTAACCTAAAATTGTAACAAACAACGACCAAAACTAAATTTGGTCGCCAATAATACTATATGGCGACTAAAATAATTTAGTAGCTAAAAGATTCAATCAATGCCGACTAAATCAGGTTTTTAGTCGCCTAATCTGATGTTTTTGGTGACTAAAATTGTCAAAACAATTTTAGTTGCCAAATATGCATTTTGTTGTAGTGATTTCTCATAATTTTATGATACTTACTGTGGGTGTTATTAAAATCAACAAATAAGATTTTTCTATAATAATCTTTTATGCAATAATCTGTCGTGGTGGCTAAAGAGTGATTTAAACCCTAAATTCTTATTAGCTAAAATTTTATGAGTGTGATAATATTAGCCAACTTTGTTGACGAAAAGTTATTTAATGCTTTATTCAGTAGTATTGCATATTTATGTCATTTTTTAGACCAATGTCCCTAAAATGTTGATATTTAATGTCCCTAAACCCTAAACTAAAAAAGCTCCATTTTCATCAAACTTATTAAAAATTTGATAATCTTATAAAATGGGCACATTTTCGGAAAGTTCTTTAATGGTTTCAACGCCCTGAGAATTCTCTCTCATCTGATGTAAACGTTCACAACACATTTCCGGAAAATTCTCTCTCATCTAATATAGTGATGTGAACGTTCACAACATATGAACATTCTTATTTTTAAACAGTGATAATATGTTATATTCTTCCCTTTTGTGATTGTGATTACTATTGGTGATTACTATTGATAATGACAATCAACGTTAAATATCAACATCATATAATTGACAACACATAATGTAACTGCCCCATTTTTATTATGAATATTCACATCATGTTTATATTCAAATGAAAGTTGAGGATTGTGGTTGTGTAATTTGATGCAATGCTGATGTGAATCTTAACATCACCTTTATCACAACGTTATCTAATGTGAACATTCACACATCATGTTTATATTCAAATGAAAGTTGAGGCTTGTGGTTATGTAATTTGATGCAATGCTGATATGAACCTTAACATCACCTTTATCACAACATTATCTAGTGTGAACATTCACATTCACATCATCTAATGTGAACATTCACATCATCACGTATAGTCATGTTTATATTCAAATGAAAGTTGAGGCTTGTGGTTGTGTAATTTGATGCAATATTGATGTGAACCTTAACATCACATTTTATCACTACGTCATCTGATGTGAACATTCACATTCACGTCATCTAATGTGATCAGGTTCTCTACCTACAGCTCAAATGCCACTACCTTCGCAGCCACCTTCCACAGTGCAACTCAAATGAAAATTGATTAATACATTTAATGTCACAACATTACAATTAACAACTGTCATGTTAAGATGTAATAATATGTCATAATATCATCTAATTTATTTCTATTCTAAAAATATTCTTTGTTTCTCGTCTTTTGTATTTGTTGTGACGGATGATATATTTTCTAAAAAAGAAAAGAGTAAAAAGATAGTTTTGTCTTTAAAAAAATTATTGTACTGTACATTAATTCACCTAAATTGATAGTTTGATATCTATCTTTGATCACTTTTTTATTTTCCTCTCTCTATCCTCAAATAATGTCATTTTTCTAAATATTTTTGATGTGAAAATGTTTTGTATAATAAATTATAAAAATATACCTAAAAATTAAAACTCAACACATTTTAAATTCTTAGTAATTTTTTAAATATTTTTTTTTTCTAAGCAGACCATCTCATAAGGATAACTATTGAGGTTCCCTCTTATTTTTTTTTTTTTTCATTTGAGTGCCTACAATATCATTGATTTGTAATAAATTGGTAATCCGACAAGTATAAAATAATATAACATAGGCACACAATTTAATTATATGCTTAAAATTATTTTCAATTGACTTTTTACCAAATCTATTTGTTAGTAGAATTATTTAAAATCGGTAAATCATTTAGAAAATTTTTCTCAAAGAATTGGTAGATTTTCAACCCAAAATTATTAAGTTTGACAAAATATTGCATAAAAATGAAAGTAGATATGGGGTGCCATGTTTTTCTCTTTCCTTTTCTCATTATTATTATTATAAGAAAAATATTTGAAAGCTCTAATTGAGCATTCCTAATCCACCCACAATGACATGGAATGACCATATGAAAAGGGACTCACACTCCTCATTCCTCTGCTCTCTATCTCTCTATATTCTCTCTCTTCCATCCCATTAGAGGTCAATATGGAGATGATATATTAGAGGATGTAACACCACTCTTATTATTGAGTCTCACGAATTAGAGGTCAACATGGGGTGATATATTGGGGGATGTAGCACCACTCTTATTATTGAGTCTCATGAATATAGGTTTGTTAAGGAAAAATAGCTTAAATAAATTAATATATATATATATATATGGGTGAGTTACCAATAAATCCTATATGTTCAAAATATGTTCCAAATAGTCCCATATTATTTTATGTGATCCATTTAGTCCCATTTGATGCGTAAAGACGAGACTGCCACTAGTTTAGGCGTGTTTGTTTGAGTGTAACGTTTACGCAAAGTTTACTAGTACCTTTTTTGGGGGTTTGTTTAGGTGTGACATTAGCAAGAGTTTAGTAACCTGTTAGTGGGGTATGTCATGTGTGACATTTGGATATCACGTGTTTGGGATTTGCATCAACACACGTGTGTTTGTGTTTTATGTGCCGTGTTGTTTAGTGAGAAAATTATTCTTCATTTTGCTTGGGCGTGTGGTGGGGTGTGTGACGGACGTGAATGGAAAAATGTGACATCACGCCACATGTGTGGGACGATTGGGTTGTGTTCTAGAAACTAGTAATTTGAAACTCAGATAAGTGTGATTGTTGGGATATTGTGTTGTCATATTATTTGGGGGAATTCTTGCCTAATTTGAAACCCTCTGGTAGTATTTTCAAATTCATGTTCGTCTGGGTTTGAGACATCTTATGCAACGTTGAAACCCTAAACAATCGTCTGTGACATTTGGGTAGGTGGCGGTGTTGTCGACGTGATCGAGTGGGAGTCCGGTGGTAAAGGTTTAAAGGCGTCAGAGTTCATCTGTGTATCGGCTGCATCCATGGGACCCAAACGTAAGTAACAATAACACTATTATTATAGCGATCCCGGGTTTACCCTTGTTGTACAGTGATCCGGACATGTGTCCGTGGATGTTGGTAGTTGTTTATTATCTTGTTTGCATCCTCTTTACTTTGTATATTGAGTTATAGGATGTGTTGGGCAGGTTTGTTACAGGTTGGTTGTGTTTGGGAGCCTAGTGCTGCTGCCCAGATTTTTAGACCTTCGCTCGAGCGAGGAGTTGGTCGCTCGAGCGAGAGTTGAGTTCGTGTCTGGTGGATCGAGCCAGAGTGGCTTCGCTCGAGCGAGCGATTGCGTCTGGTTCTGGACCTGAGAGTTGCATTTCTTGGCTCGAGCGAGCTTTCTTCGCTCGAGCGGTCTGGTTGTTCTTCGCTCGAGCGAGAAGTCTGTCGCTCGAGCGTGCTGGTGGCAGACCTGAGGGTTTGAGTTATTGGCTCGAGCAAGCATTCTTTCGCTCGAGCGCACTTCTGAGTTTTTGGCTCGAGCGAGAACTTCTTGGCTCGAGTGAGAGTTTTCTGTGTCTGGTCGCTCGAGCGACGAAGTCTTCGCTCGACTGAGCGTGTTTTATATCAGCGGATAGTAGCGATTTTGAACTTCAGTTTTTCACTTTCTTTTTTTGATCAAACCCTAGATCCGAGACTCTCTCTCTCTAAACTTACACTCTCTCTAAGATTTGATCTCCCTAGAGTGTGAATCTAGCCTAGAGCCTTTGTTAAAAAGATAGAGGGCGTTGAGAGCTTCGACTTAATCTGAAAAAGTTTGGATTTGGAACACGTTGATCTTCGAGTCTTCATCTCCTTTTTGGCTCAAACTTCGAGGTAGGGATATCCTACTCTTCTCTATGGATTTTGTCTTTAAATTTTAGTATTTTGAGATGTTGGGGTTGGTTTGGTAATTTTGTGAAAGTTTGGGGCTTTTGTGTTATTTTACAAAAGTTGGGGTTTTATTCATAATAAACCTAGATGCATGTTTGGCATAGAGAAATGGAATAAATGTTGAATCATTGATGAAAATGGGACCTAAGGGTTGAAATGGTAATTATGGATAACGACCTAATTACATTGTTTGATTAATTGGGATAATTAATTGTGAGAAATGAGGAAATGAAATGTTGATTGAATATCCATTGTGCATTTATTTTCTGTTTAGAAATAACTGCTTTGGGCTATCGGTGGAGGATAGTCGTGATTGTTGTAGACAATGCATGATGATTAGGCAAACGGAAACTAATCAATGGAATGTGTCATGGAACTTGACGGTTGATAGAATACATTAACTGTATGTATTGAGTGATTGTATATAGAACCATTGTGTTTGTATACGTTATGTGTAGAGGGGGAGATGGGGGATGTACTCCGCGATTTAGGGAAAGATGGGCGATGTACCTCTAAACCGGATAGTATTGGGAGAAGATAGGGGATGAACTCCGTAGATACAGCTCATATGCTTGTCTAGAGAAGTGAAGATTGAGCTTATATGCTTATCTTTGTGAAGTGTGGATATAGCTCATATGCTTATCTGTGAATATGGGATATTGTTGTTATACATATCTGTTGAGAATGTGGATATAACTTATATGCTTATCTGTGAATGTGGGATATAGTTTTTATACATATCTGTTGAGAATGTGGATAGAGCTTATAAGCCTATCTGTTGAAAAAGGGGAAAATGAAAAGTAACTTGGACTCATAAGTCGTATGACATAAATATGTGATTTATGTGAATGTATCAGTGTTGGCCATCTATCAATTGCTAATCTTTTAGTCATTGTTCATGGTTGGTTTAGTGTATTTCTACTGGGCTGTGGCTCACCCTATATGGGAATATCATTTTCAGGTACAGGTAGCATGCCACCTCCAAGGACATAGCTTGGGAGGCTAGAGGCGGACATACTTTTGTCGTTTACTTTTTGATGTATTACATGTAATTCAAGCCAAGGGCTTAATGTGTAATGAGTTAGTACTCTTTTGTTGTAACCAAGTGTTAACTTGGAAAGCTGTAAGCCCATAGGGCATTTGCTTTTGTTTTTAACATGTAATACTTATGTAATGAAATTCTGATATATGGAAAAATGTGGAACTTTTACATATCAATGCATGTCTTATTTGATAAGTTTAATGTTATTATTTTGAGGGCGTTACAATTATTTTGAATCATTTGTGTAGTGGGTTGTTAGGGTGTATGGGTCGTTATCGAACTGTGTTTTATGATTTGTTGATGTGTCATTTTTTTTTTTTTTTTGGGTTTGTTTGTTAGTTGTGTTGGTGTGTTCGTGATTGTGTGTCGTAATGGATTTGTATGTGGGACGCTGTATGTGTGGACACTGTATTGTGAATGGAACAGTTTGGAATCCCGTCGGCGTCGTTACTATGGTAATGTATGTGTGTGCATCGGATGTGTGTTTTACGAAGGGCATGTTAGTGTGACTTGTGGGCATAGGTTTGGGCTTGTTTTGAATCATTTGTGTAGTGGGTTGTTAGGGTTTATAGGTCGTTATCGAACTGTGTTTTATGATTTGTTGCGTGTGTGGTTTTTTTTTGTTTGTGAGTTGTGCTGGTGTGTTCGTGATTGTGTGTCGTAATGGATTTATATGTGGGACATTGTATGTGTTTGGACGCTGTAATGGGAATGGAACAGTTTGGAATCCTGTCGGCATCGTTACTATGGTAATGTATGTGTGTGCATCGGGTGTGTGTTTTACGAAGGGCAGGTTAGTGTGACATGTGGGCATAGGTTTGGGCTATCAGATTTAGGGGATATGGTTTTGAACAATGTGTCGATTGGTGTTTGTGCATGCGAGTTTGGTGGGTGTGTCGTGTAATGGTGTCATTTTGCTAATAATGTGTTTTCTTTGTCGATTGTAGCAATTGGCAGGAGCGTCTGCCCGTGGACGAGATCAAGCGAGCGGAAAGGGGGTGAAGAGGCATCGAGTTCGTCACAAAAAAAAATTGGGGTAGGACCAGTTGGGCGTGTATTTTTCAAACAAGAGACAAATGGAGGGCGTATGGATGAGGCGATGAAAAATGTCAAACAAAGATTAAATTTCAGGTCTAACATGGCTGGAGTAGTTAATATGGTGTCAACTATTGGGCTGCGTGACGTTTATTACCCACATTTATAATGGACACCATTCTGGCTTATGTTTGAAGCGATACTAATGAACAAGCCGGAACACGAGTTCAGAAAGTGTGATGAGCTTGTGATGAAAATTATTCGATCGTACAGTCACAGAGACAATGTGTTTGTCATTGGGGGTGTGCCTGTTAAGGTAAGAACAGGAGACTTAAGGTTGATTTTTGGCCTGCAATGTGGAGGCCAATTCCTTGACTTGACACTCGGACCGAAGCCAATATCTGATTTCATCCAACGCCGATGCGACAACCCTGGATGTGTGACTGCAAAGCTGGTTAAGATGTTGCTCTAGGGTGCTATGCAAGGGAATACGGAAAGGTATGCGGAGGACACAGCTAAACTGCTTAGTTTGTATGTTTGTGCGAAATTGTTTTTCTCTACTTCGGGGGAGACAATTAGTTGGGCATTTGTTCGATTTCTTGATAATTTGGAAACAGTGCGGACATATGATTGGACAGGAGCAGGGCTAAACACACCTATGGGGTCGATTAGGAAATTTTATCGTACGCCGCAAAGAGTGACTGGATGCATGGTGGCATTGTTGGTACGTAAAATTTTTTGTTAATGTATATGTGTACGTTGTTATGTTAGTTGTAATGTTTTATGATTTCAATGTGTTGTTGCTTTGCTGGTATGGGATGATACGTTTGTGTGTGTCTGATGTCGGAGTTTATTAATTTGGTATGTGATTGTGTTGCAGTATTGGCTGTGTGAGCATTCGACTATTATGGAACCTGAAACCGTAACAACATTTCCTAGATTCCTGAGGTGGAATGTTAGTGATCTGCATGCAAAAATGTGATCTGTTGTGTTTACAAGTAATGTCAAGTTCCAGGTATCCAGAGAAGGGGTTTGTGTGGTGTTGTTTGCGTAGTTTGTACATAATGTATTTTGTGTTGCGCGTTTAAAATATTATATAATTGTGAATCTGTAATGTATGACAGGTTTTGGCTGCGCGGTTGCACGTAGAGTCATACGAACGAGTGATTCTGAAGGGAAAAGATGTAGATGAAAGGAATGGGGCAAAGGGGGTACGTACTGAGAGAAATACGTCACATGTATCAGGTAGCGAGTCTGAAAATGAATTTGTTGGGAATGTCTTGGGCGGTTGTGGCAATGCGGAACGTAACGTGAAAAAAGGTTCTATTAAGGGACGTAAAGGTGGCGGTGATGTCGGACAGTGTTGTGATAATGCAAATGTTGTTGTGACAGTGGGTAGGACAAGTAGTGACTTTGAAACTCTAGGTGTTGAACATGAGGCACATATTGGAGTTGTTGGTGAAGGATGTTCGAAGGGTGGGAGTGACGTTAATGATGCAGAAGCATTACGTAATTTTGCAGTCCTTGAAACGGAGAACAAGAATAAGGACAAAATGATCGTGAAAATGTAGGAGGAGATTGACACATTGAGGAATGCAAATGAAACACAAGCTATGCACATTGTTGGTGGATTCACATTAGTCGTGAAGGCAAAGGATGATGAGATTAGCAGGCTGGAGAAGGAAAATTTGGAGTTGTTGAGAAAGGTGTCTGAACTTGAAGATCAACTTGCTGAACGGGAAGTACATGCTGTAACGCAAGCTTATGATTTTGTGGCGGGTAAAGGAGGATTCGATGGCGCAGCAGAGGGTGGTATGGAACCGGGTATGACCGACATGAAGGCTGCATTAGAGCCAGATGTGCACTGTGTTAGTTTGGAATGGGATTCGACTGGCGGGGGCACGTTGGTCGCACGGCCCAAAATATTGGACGTTGCGTTCAATCCTTGCGTTGTGGGTGTCAACGAAATGGATATCGTTCGAAAAACCAATTTGGACGGACCATTGACTGAATATGGGCAAAATTCACTTGTAAGGAACATTAAACAGAAAGTACGAAAGGAAGTGAAACTGCTAGAATTTGAGTATGGAGTTGGGCGAAGGTTTGGGGAAAGCGTGAATAATGTTCCAACTTTCAAGCTTGTGGGCGTCCCCGTGCCAGTAAAGGGGTGTGGTGGTGTAGAAAATGTTATTGACGTAGACGCGGCAGTCCCATCAAAGGGTAAGTGGTCTGGTTTTGATATTAACCACCGACTTGGTGTTTGGAAGATGATGTCGGAGAAGGAGAAGGGGAAGATCAATAAAGCATACACGTAACACGGCGACAGGTGCATTTTGGTTTGTGATTTTTAGTGGCTGTGGTTTTGTTGCTTGCATGCATTGTGTGTTGTGATTATGTTTGCACTTTGTAGGGCCATCATGTGGGCTGATGGGAAAACCGATTTACGGGTGTATTTCACTGACGTGAAGGCGCTCATAACGAAAGCTGCTGTGTGTGGAAATGTGAGTTGGGGTCAGTTGTTGTGCGTAAGTTTGTTAGTGTGACATAGTGGGGGTTTAACTGAGTTGTGTGTTTTTTGTCATGTACATGGTGGTGTGTGTTAGGTGATCGATGCTTACGCGAAGATATTGCTTACAGAACAAATGGCAATAACTGTAAACCAGGAGACATCGTACTTTTTTAGCAATATAAGTCTTGTAAGTGTTGCACTATTCTGTTTGTTTCCTTTATGTGTTTGGATTAATTTAATGAATGGTAATTGGACCTGTTGCACAATGCAGGAGATGTTTGGCAATAACAACGAGAGTTCATATGTGAGGTATATATTGGACAACATGACTGTTGCACAATGCAGCAGGTACATACATTTCCCTATATGCCACAAAGCGCACTAGACTCTCGTTGTGTATGATACTGAAGTTGGGACATGGAAGCATTACAATCCATTAAGGCCGCGTAAAGGGACTGAGGATGCACACTTCAAGAAGGCACAGTTTGTGGTAATGTGGAAGACTCTATGGTTTAATATTGGTAATTGGTGTTTCACATAATTTTAAAGTTATAGCCCGTTAATTCGTATATGTCGTGTTTGTTATGCTTGCAGAAAAATTGTGTGCTTGCAGCAGTTAGGCAGCGTATCAATGCACATGGCGGTGGCGATGTAACATCAACAGAGGATTTTGAGTAGCAGCTGGAAGAAAGCCTAGATTGCCCCCAGCAGAAAGCGGGCTCGTACGTATCGTGTCACCGATTAATTTAATTAGTCAAAACACCTTTAATATATATTTACTTAATTGTGAAGATATATGTTGTGACGTTGTGTTTATCAAATGTTCGGGTATGCAGGTTGGACTGTGCTGTTATTGTCTGTGCTATAATGCGACAGTATGTGCATCACGAAGAGGTGAGACGTTCGTTGCGAGGGGAAAATTGCATTGTTCTACGTGGCACCCTGGCTAAGGACTTCATGAATGACCCTGTGAGGGGATTAGTGGACGACATGTAGCTGAGTGTTGATTGACAGGCATTGGATCAACAATTGAACTACTTTTTTTGTTTGGTTTTGGTTTTGTCTTGCTTTGCGCCACATGGACTGGATGTTTAGATCGTTATGTTTAGCAGGTAGGTAGCGTGCATGGTTTGGTCGATTATGTTTGGTGTTTTTGGGATCATGTCAGGCATGGTAGTCTCACATTATTTAAATAAAAAATGTGGCTGTTTTCGTTTTGTAAGTTGCATGGAGGTAATGATTATGTGTTGTGTACTGGGTTTGAATTTGTAGTGTTAGAATTATTTGTTTGTGTGTGGTATGCTCCGCGGTATGTGTGATGGGTTGTTTGGGTGCATGGCGTGGCGAAGTATGCAGTTACAACTGTGATAGCAATGTAAGTCCCTGTAGGTGGTAATGTGAATGTTAATATGTACGTGTGCATGTTTATGACGCGAATTAGTGATTGATAAATAATTTGTAAGTGGGTGTGCATACATATTACGATGAACCCCAATTTGTTGTAGTCTTTTTGAAGAACTTAATATGATGTTGCTGATGGACATTGGAGTGTTGGCAAATATGTGAGCATTGTATGTTTGAAAAGTGTTGTTGGACATTTTGAAGACAAAAGGTCATTCGTGCACATGAACTTCTATGTTAGGCATGATTACACTGAAATTGTTTCATGTTTGTAAGGGTGTTAGTTGATGTGTCGATGGGTTAAAATGCAAACATAAGCGTAAAAAGTAATTTGAATAGGTACAGTTTCAGCATGCCAAACTATGTATTACCATACTCGGAACGTTCACATTAACACAAAAGAAAACGAAAACAAGCTTGGAAGGGAAAAATGATGGATCTTATGAATCCCACAATATTAAGCATAATAAGTGGTCCGGAAAATGGGCCATACAAATTGTAGTAGTTATTAATTTATTTCGAATGAGGTAAACTAATAAAGTTTGTAGTCTGAATGGTTGGTTGTGTGGCGGAGTAGTACGTGTCGTGTGGATCTAAATGGGTTCTTTACATGTCTTGCGGTTGTGATTCCCCATCCGCCCACACCTGCTGCAACGTATCTATTGCACTTCTTCACCGCGCGATGGAATCCTTTTTTTCTTGGGTCGCCCCTGTGGTCGTTTCACAGTGGGGAGTCTTATAACGTAGTCTTCCATGGTAAATAATGGTTGCGCGACAGTTGGGATTGGGAAAATGTTGTTGGCGTAAGACTGCTGGAGCCGGTAACATGGAAGAATAGTTCTATGAGGTTTGAAAGATTGTGGCCACTTTTGTGGATTGCAGTGACCGCGTGGGGGCATGGGAACCCATTGATTTGTCATTGGAAAAATGAACATGTCCGCCTGCCAATGTCAACAACTACTGACAGGTGTGAATGGACCTCATAAACGTCGACATTGGATTGGCTTACGACCCATGATCTGCCTTTATTATATGCGTCCTCAAGGCGAGACTCCATTTTCGGGCATATCTTCCCAGCCCATTTGTGCGATTTGGCAAGCCGTTTTGATCTTTGACGCATTATCTGGGTTCATATACTATCAACCAAACGTGCGATCGATAGGTGTCACACCACATTGATCCAATTGTTGAACGATTCCGCTGCGTTGGAGCACATCTTACCGTACCGGTTACCTCTGCGTTGGGGAAAACAGCGAACATCAGTTTGTGAAAACTTAATTCCGAGTGTGGACATGTTTCGATGTCGTGTACAAACCAGGTGTGCAAGAAACAAATGGACTCACCTGAAATACGCATTAGCCCAATGCCTCGGATCTAAGTCTTGCAAGAATGCCACAACCACCGTTTTCCTGGAATTTATGAAATTTTCCACCTTTTCGTTGAAAGTAGCTACAGTGGGCGCATATGCGCATTTGTGTAATTTACATACCAACCCAACCCGATGAAGATTATGCGCATACTTCAATCTGTCTTTCAGATTGCGTTGAAGATGTTGTAGACAAAAGGCATGGTGAGCCCTGGAGAAGATGTTAGGCATGGATTCAACAAGTCCCACATGGCGATCGGACACGAAAGTGAGCGTGCGGTCGTTGCCAACAACATTCCGTAAGTGTTGCAGAAACCAAGACCAGTTTGCCTCGTTTTCAGAGTTGACAATCGCAATGGCTAGAGGGAACAAGCCTACATGATAATAAGTTATTATTAAACTTCTTGTTACATATTCGAATAATTACAAATGTGAAGTATTTGTAATAAAACGATGCACACCTTTTGACAATTATAACGAATGCAGTGCATAGGAAATTCATTGTAAGTTTGTGAACCACGTACCTTGGTTACCATCCTTAGTAGTGGCAGCTAGCAAATTTCCTTTGAACCTCCCCTTCAAAAATGTCCCATCCAAAAATAGTAGTGGATGACAGTGTTTGAAACCGTCAATGCATGCCTTGAATGATATAAAATATCTTTGGAAGCGGTGGGTGTGTTCATCGTAATCAATATTGATATAACTCCCGGGGTTGTGTTCCATGGCGGCATTGCTATACCAATGTAGTTGGTCAAACGAAATGGAATGTGCACCAAATAGGTCGCCTCACGCCTTCTCAACACCCAACCACGCAACGCGGTAACTGATTTCCAGTCCATAATCTTTCTTCAAGTCAAATACAACATCCGCTGGCTGGGTGAGTGGCTTGTCACGGATACGGTCCGAGAATACAGAGGAAACCAAATCTGACCCAAGCCTCTGGTTATTCGCTGTTCGGACTGCCACCCCACATGTGTGTTCACTCACCCACTTGCGAAGGTAGAAGCATCCATTAACGTTTAAGGCCCGAGCATGCAATGACCATTGACATCTAGTCGTGTCCCACATCTTGCACACTGCGGTAACCCGAACTGTGTCATTCTTTAAATAGTTGAACTTGAACCCAGACTCTACCGCATACTTACAAAGGACAGATTGAAACTCGGATGCACTGCCTACAAAACTTTGCCCAACATGCGTTATACCATGAGCCCATGGGGCTGACAGAAACACCTTGTCATTGTGGGGGCAGAAGTTAGGTAACAAATCATCATCATCGTGTACATCGTTACTAATGACTGGCCGCTTTACTTCTCTAAAATAGACGTCGAAACTGTGTTCGTTGACAGAACTCGTACGGACTAGGCCCCCACCACTATGTAGTTCGACAGAAACGTCGACAACTTGCAATCGGAAAGAGCGAGCAAGACACATCATATTATGCATATCGGTATCATTCTGTAATGCCACGTTGTCATATCCTAGGAGTTTGAAAGACAAACAAACCTTCTCCGGTGTCATCCCTTCAAACTTACCACACAAATAACTGACCAAACAGTGAAACGAAAACGGAGATTGCAAGCTATATGCAACATTTGTTGCACGATAACAACACAATAACATCAAATCGGCCTCCATTCCTGAAATACAATTGAAACTACATTACAGAAAAACGACAATGTCAGTCAACCCTAAGAATCTGAATATGTGAGTGGATGAACTGACGACACATACACAGTGGATATGAACAACCCAAAATAACACAAACACAAACATATACATACAATAGCATGGAAGAACAAAACATATGTGGAAAACGAATTGACCTGTTGCAAACGGAAGAACGATGTCGCCAGAATCTGATGTGAATAAATGATTTTGTGCGACGTAACTACCCTGTCACACCACAAACCCAGTCCTCCCTTTCACGTCCATCTGCACCAATATTGGGATTCGCCTTCCAAAAACAATCACGCGGAAAGGGGATGCGATATTATGTGATCCCTATTATGTCGTTTACAAATTCAGAAAGGGCACATCCGTCAAGGAAACATACCAACCACTAAAATAGGACCCCCACGTAAATATTGTTCACCCGAATAGGACTTGCACGTGTATTGGAAAACCTCTAGGACCAAATAGAGTAACAAACCTTGGAATAGGATTTTCTGATCATTTTCCCTATATATATGTGTGTGTATGTGTGTGTGTATGTGTGTGTGTGTGCGTGTGAATATTGAAAAGTAAGAAAAAAATGTCTATTTAAATTCTACTATATGATTCTCAATATTCAACTTGCTAAAAACTACACCAAACAGACTAGTAATAGTCTTCAATTGGAAAAGACTTAGCTATTTGTTGTATTTAGTTTGGGGTATAAAGTCAAGTGATTAAACTATGGCCTATTTTGGGAAGTTGATTGGAAGTTAGTTTTTTTATTTTTTGGTTTTTTTAAATCGCATCACTTTTCTAATTTTTATATATGTTTTTTTTAAAAGAAGTCAAAAAAATTAAAAAATTAATTTTTAACTTACTTTCCAAAATAGACTTGTGTCGAGTCAATTCTAAATTCCAACTTCAGATATAAAAATGAGTCTTTGAATTGACAATTTTCTCATGCTCTATATTTAAGAAGACTATTGAGTCTCATGAGGGGATGTAATACAAAATTAATCGATTGAAAAAGGTTCAAATTAGTAGATTAAAAGACCTCAATACTCTCAAATTATGATCATTACACCATGTTATCTATAAGTCTCTTTGTTACATTTCTAGCAAGTTCAACTACTTTGTAATAATCAACTTCTTTTAAAAATTATTCAAGTTTATTTCTGTCTCATAAACTATAAAAGTTGCACTAATTACTTTGACGCAAATTTTTTAAATTATTATACATACATATATATAAACAATTTCATAAACTATACCAAACAATCTCAAGGGGTGTTTGTTTGGTGTGATTAATGTATGGGATTAGACTCCATGTCTAACAAAGTGGATAGTCCAAAGTTTGGTTAAAAAAGTGAAAGCCGAACTAATAGTCCGGTCGAACTAGTAATCCCTAATATATGGGATAACTCATGGAGGTGTGGGATAGAAATGGGAGGACATAGCCAACTTCTAAATTAGTTAGTTAAATGATGAAATTAACCCTTAAGTATATATACAAAATTTATTGGGTATGTTACACTTACCTCCCCTGAGGTTTCTGACAAATACAGAGATCTCCCCTGTAGTTTCAATAATTACAATAATCTCCCCTACTTTATCTGACAATGTCAAGATTTTCTCATTTTTTGACTGTCGTTTACACACTTCACAGAACCTGCTGATGTCATCAAAGCTAAACACTAAAATGCCTATAATGCTCTCAGGTGTCCTCAACCCATCTATATATACCAATACCAAATATTGGCTTGTCGTCTACCTGAACGTCTGGAACAGTGCTCTTTGTTTTCTTTTTTTTCTTTTTTTTTTTTACAATTGCAACCTTTTATTTAAAAACACAACAACAAGTAGGTTATCCACAACTATTAAAATTTATTCTTATCTATTTATTTTATAGCATTACTCTAATCAAAATTTTAGCTTATAGTGAGGTGAACACTAGAAGCATAAATAATTAATTAGACAAACAATAACAAAGAAACATACACTTTAAGTCAAATTTCAATTTAATCCCTCTATTCAAATTTGGTTAATGTTTTGTACGATTGATAAATGCAAAATCATTCATTTTAACTTCCAATTTAAGCAAAATAACCAAATTAAAATTAGATTTAAAGTATAAAAAAATCAAAGTAAAATTTGAATCAAACTACAGGGATCAAAAGTATAATTAACTTCTTTTTTTCATTTGAATGCCGGCTCAAATTAGTATTAAATCAATCATGTGACATAATAGTCCAACATAGACCTAATGTTTCTTTTATGCATAAGTTATTTTCAATTGACTTCACTACTGAATCCATTATAGGGTGAATTATATAAAATTGGTAAATCACTTAGAAAATATTTTTCAAAGCCATGGTAGATTTTCAACCAACTGAATGCATTTTAGAGTGAATCATATAAAATTGGTGAACCACTTAGAAAATATTTTTAAAAGCAATGGTAGATTTTCAACCCAAAATTATTCAATTTGACATGTAATTGCATAAAAAAACAAAGTAGATAGAGTGTGCCATGTCTCTCTTCCCTTTTTTTCAAAAATAAAAATTTGAGAATTATTAAAACATGAAGGTAGCTGCTAGAATCTATGAATTTATTGGAAAAAAAAAAAAACTAAACTTGATCAAGGACCCTATATTCATCCACAATTTTCATCCTAAAACATCCTCAATCATAAAGATTTACTAAACTCAAATGTTACAACAGCTAAACTTAACAGTAAAAAAGAAACATATGATAATATATGGTATGAACATCGAGTATTTTTCTCAATCTTTTATTTCCCATCTTCTCCACCTACTATTCCATTTCGTTCAATTCCATTCATTTGTCTGTAGCTCTACCTAAAATCAAGTTCTAATCCATACTTAACATATTCGCAACCTCCACTATTAGGTCATCCATCAACAATTTCTCAATTTCCATACCTATCGCGTCCATGCCATCCCCAGAATCGAGCCACTGCATCTTCCTATCCAACACCTTCTCTGTCACGTCCTCATGCATGCTCTTCTCTTCACTTGCTAACAACTTATGCAGCTCGTAACCAATCCCATGTTTCTGCCTTGTAAGGCCCACCTTCCCTATTGGCTGCTTGACCCACGGGAGTGGGTCGACAAACTGATAGAACATTTCAAAAGCAAGTAATTAATGCGGTCAAACAGGAGCTTCCTTTCAAACCTCAATGACGTTGTCTCATTGGAATACTTCTTCTCGACGATGTCAAATAAACAAGGGTCCAAAGGGCAATCAAGAGAGTACCATGTTGACACGAAAGTGTCGGGGTCAGTATCATCATATCTAGCGTAGATTAGCACATCAGCTAGATAGATAGATTCCCAACTCTCATCATTAAATACTTCATTATCCTTGGAGACCGAGACAAATCTTGGCCAATATCTTTGTCACATGGTGTAAGCATTAGTCCATCTGCATTTGCTCCAAACTCCATCTTGAGTAGCTTAAGCTGCATTGGAAGCCCTACCAGTAACAAAGAACAAAAAAAGAAATTAAAGCAGAGTAGTTAAACTATAGTTTATCATACAATGACTGATGTAGTATATGGAATTTATCGTACAATGACCGATGTAGTATATGGAATGGACTTGATCTATGCTTATTAAAAGCCAAAAAAATGTGAGATCAAAAATTGACTTAGCTTACAAAGATTCATGTACCCTAATCCAAGATAAATGGTATAAAGCTAGTGAATCATACCATTTTGGGCTAGATTCTAAGTTGCTCACACTATACTACTCATTAAAAGTCAGAAGGGTATTTCATTAACTGTATAAGATAAATGCTAACCCATTGCACCTATAGCATGTGTATAACTGTATGATGTCCCAATATTGCAATGAATTTTTTGTTATCATTTGTTAACATCATGGCTTTTGTATATGGGCCTAGCCAACACAACCTACAGAACAAATTAGATGCAATGACCACAATTCCAACAGTTCCAACACACTAGTAAATGAATAAAAAGTTTTTGTTTGGGTTACCATGAAGATCAACATTGACTCTCTCAAAGCATTCTGAACCGGGTGATATTACATTTACATCTTCCATAAATAGAGCTTCCAAAACTGAAACTCGACTCGGATGATCAGCCTTCTTTGAGCTTGTTGGAAATTATGGTTCAGGTACTGGACACGACAGCTAAATCGTCTCTTCTTCAGATGGCCCAATTTGAGGTACCTGGGACATCATAAATGAATAAGAAGAATATCTTCAAATGAAAAAAGAAACATCGTTAATTTAATTATATTCACAGGAAGTATTTTGCAAGAATTTAATGTATGTATAGTGCATTTATCGATGATAATGTAAAATAGAAAGAACTATCGAACAATTAAGAATCTCCAAATAAATATTTATATTATGCACCATCAACTGTCTACAAGTTTCTAGAAAATCAATCCATTTCTAGCAAAATCAAGCCTCCTAAAAAGAAGCAAGTGATGAATAGATGAAGATATAGAACAAACTGATTCTGGTTTAGGAGAGGGCAAGGAGCTAGAAAAAGTAAAAATACATAAAGTTGCGATTACACATTTGTATGTGCATACAAATGCGATTCCATACTTGTTCAGTCTGTGTGGGTCCTCGTATGTCAATATATATACAAAGACCAAACTAGGATTGACAGATATGTTAAAACACATTTTGGATATAATTGACAGAGTACCACAGAAACAATTACAAAAACCATAAGGAATGGAGAGTTTTGAATCAACTGAAAAAGAAAGAAAATAAAATAAAACAGAAGATAAACAGTTAGCAACAGGATAAAAATATTCTGAACTCTAAAGCTTTCTCAACACTACATTTTTTTTCCATCAAATTTTAAAATTAAAAATAAATGAACTCCTGCAATGTCCCATTTTCTGATAAATTCTATGGTGGATAAACAGTTACAAAAAGTCAAACCACCAATATCATGCAATCAACCCACTCTTGTAAGAAAGGAAACATTAGGTTTGGTTAAGATGTGGATTCAAAATGCTAATAAGGATCTACAATATAAAATACCAAGAGAAAGAAAAGATACAGTAGTCCGTTAATGTACAAATCACACTGATACTCATACTTCCAAACTCAAAATACTTCTCAAAATGTTTGTGACTCTGGATACTTTCTATATCATGTACTGTATCAATGCTTTTGATCTTATGATACACGTTAACGTCAAAATATATAAAAACAGAAACAAACATAAAAGTAAATCAAAATATATAAACATATGTGCAAAAAAAAAATTAATGATTAGATAGTGATATACAGAGCAAATGTGAATGTACAAATCACACTGAAACTGCTTTCCAAACTTAAAAATACTTCTCAAAATGTTTGCAACTATGTGGGACTTTCTATATCATGCACCGTATCAATGCTTTTGACCTTATGATACACATTAACCTCAAAATATATAAAAATACAAACAAACATAAAAGTAAATCAAAATATATAAACATATGTGCAAAAAATTTAATTATTAGATAGCGATATGCAGAGCAATAATGTGTTACACTCATGCATAATATATGAAGCCAGTATTGACTTATTCAATCTGATAATATAAGTTAACTACTTAGTCCATGCACAATAATTAGTGCGGGACAAAATTTGATAATTGTAGGAATTCAAAAACGATATTTGTGTTGTAGTAAACAGGCACGGAAATTAACAAAAATGAAGCTAGTATGTGCTTGCACTCAACAATTATACAGAATAATGTAAATGGTTGAAATGAATATATATATATATAAAAGAGCAATTATTAAATTCCAAGCAACATGAGAAAAATGTGGCGTTAAATTCCAAGAAATGTAGAGAGATATAGATGCAAAGGAGGGCAAGGAAAGCATCAACTGGCAGACCTGAACTGCCCTACCCTATTAAGATAGGAATGAGATAAGGTTAAGTGGGGTATGCTTGGGAATAAGAGAAGCTGAGTTAAATTGGATTTGGAGTGGGTACAGGTTTGGAATGCAAGCTTGCTAGAGAATATTTTAAACATTACTATTAACTTAGTGGCTTTGCATAGATAAGATATCAAGCAAGGACACACCCAATTCCACAAAAGAACTGGTGGTTTTCAATTTGGCCAAGTCAATGTGGATGAGTATTATAACATGACGCAAAATGACATGAGGCAACCTCGATTGAACATAACAATAACGACACAAATAACACAAGATAATTAGATGATTACATAACCATCCATCTTAGAGGAAAATGCACTCTAGTGTGTATTATAAAAGGAAATTTTATTATAATAGGAATCGGGAACTTTATATTTAAAATAAAATAAAAAATGTCAAAATCATTAAAAAAAATTAAATAAAATTAGGGGAAGAACCGTATAGGTTTATTCAGTTACATAAGGTTAGTCATAATGAGCTTGCATGTGACAAATTTACCAATCCAAAGCAATCCAAAAAAAATTCCTATTTATTTCCTGAATGTTTTTTTTACAAGGAAAAAATCAAATATAATGACTAAAATTTAGAATAGGGTTTTCGCCAAATAAAATGAAGAAAAAGATCCACAATACTCCTAGAAAGTTTTCTTCTAATAGTGTGATCTATCCAAGCCTACCCTAAACGTACCACATTTAAGAGCATGTGCAACATGTTCCAATCAACATTCCTTGTACTGAACCAATCTGCATTCCAAGCAACATAGTACTAACCATATTTTCAGTTTAGTTATTGTGTCTTCATCTGAGCATCAACCAAAGGCTTTAGTATGCTAAAACAATGGAGTGAAGAAGTAAATATATATATAAAAAAATATGAATATTTTAAAAAAATGGGGGGGGGAGAAAGAAAGAAAGCAATTTTAATAACGTCATGACGCACTACATTGCCGCCTTATGATAAAATCCTCCCACTAATCTTATTAGATTGTTGAGAAAATTGATTCCAAGCACATAGCCTCAAGATATAACGAAGTCTACTAATGTCTAACTGCATCTTACATCATCACATAAAAACCTGCCTAAAAACAGGCATGCCATTTGTTGTGATAAATAGAATGACTACAATACCTTGAAGGTGAGAGCTTTAATTGTTGCAAGAAAGAGAACTCTCCAATTCTAAATAGAAAAAAGAATTAAAAAGCCCAGCCTAGCCCACACCAAACCAAACCAAGTCTTAAGTCCCATCAAATGGGGTTGGCTACATGAATCCTTCTTCTCCACGTGGCCTTATCAAAGGCCATTTTGTTAGTCAAATTAAGTAGATCCATATCTCTATTTACAACACTAACTAACGTTAATCTAGGCCTACCCCGTTCCCTAACACTTCCATCTACCGTTACAACATCACATCTCTTCACTATTGCCTCTGTTGGTCTCTGTTGAATATGACCAAACCATCTTAATCGATTCTCTCTCAACTTATCTTCTATCGGTGCTACTCCTACCCATTCCCGAATACACTCATTCCTAATTCTATCTTGTCTAGTCTTGCCGCACATCCACCTTAGCATCAGTATCTCAGCCACACTCATCTTATCTATATATTGTTTCTTGGTTGCAGCCTAGCCCATACTTCTCCTTAAAACCCAGGTGTTAAAGAGAGAAACCGGAGCTTTATAACTAGTATAGATAGGGCAACTCTAGGCGATGTGGAACACATTCCAACACACCCTCCTGGACCACAACATACAGTAGCCGAACAAACGACACACCAATCACAGGCCCAATCAAGCTCTGATACCAAATTGAAAAGCTTAGCCCACACTTCTCTCTAAAACACGTGTCAAAGAGAGAGAAATTGGAGCCTTATAACCAGCATAGATGGGACAACTCTAGGTGATGTGGGACACATTCCAACAGAAGGCACTAAAGTTTAAATTGGAGTGGATGGAACCAATCACCAGGGAAAATGAGCAAAAGAAGCAAGAAACAATCGGGAGCACAACTATGATTTCTTTCTTCGCATGCAACTAGTGTTAGGAGCACAAATCTAAAATGTTTTAGCTCCTAACTAATTGTTGTGCAACCAATCGAGAGCAATGTTGACCGCAAAAACAATCGGGAGCACAACACAATTCTAAAATGTTGAGAGCACAAATTCCATTTCTAAAATGTTGACCACAAAAACAAACAAATTCCATTTATTATGAGGACGAAATGTTTCAGCTTGTCATTCATTTGACAACCCCTATGGGTTGGGGCTAGTGGGAGCAGCTTGGGGCCTGGGGGTATACTCCCTCCATGTCTCAGGTTCAACTCTTTCTAGGTGCTATCAACTCTTTGAGGCCATGCTCACAGGCTCTGCTGTAACGCCCTCAAAATAATAACATTAAACCCATCAAATAAGACATGCATTGATATGTAAAAGTTCCACATTCTTCCATATATCAGAATTTCATTACAAAAAGTATTACATGTTAACAACAAAAGCAAATGCCCTATGGGCTTACAGCTTTCCAAGTTAACACTTGGTTACAACAAAAGAGTACTAACTCATTACACATTAAGCCCTTGGCTTGAATTACATGTAATACATCAAAAAGTAAACGACAAAAGTATGTCCGCCTCTAGCCTCCCAAGCTATGTCCTTGGAGGTGGCATGCTACCTGTACCTGAAAATGATATTCCCATATAGGGTGAGCCACAGCCCAGCAGAAATACACTAAACCAACCATGAACAATGACTAAAAGATTAGTAATTGATAGATGGCCAACACTGATACATTCACATAAATCACATATTTATGTCATACGACTTATGAGTCCAAGTTTCTTTTCATTTTCCCGTTTTCAACAGATAGACATATAAGCTCTATCCACATTCCCAACAGATGTATATAAAAACTATATCCCACATTCACAGATAAGCATATAAGCTATATCCACATTCTCAACAGATATGTATAACAACAATATCCCATATTCACAGATAAGCATATGAGCTATATCCACACTTCACAAAGATAAGCATATAAGCTCTATCTTCACTTCTCTAGACAAGCATATGAGTTGTATCTACGGAGTTCATCCCCTATCTTCTCCCAATACTATTCGGTTTAGAGGTACATCCCCCATCTTCCCCTAAACCGCGGAGTACATCCCCCATCTCCTCCTCTACACATAACGTATACAAACACAATGGTTCTATATACAATCACTCAATACATACAGTTAATGTATTCTATCAACCATCAAATTCCATGACACATTCCATTGATTAGTTTCCGTTTGCCTAATCATCATGCATTGTCTACAACAATCACGATTATCCTCCACCGATAGCCCAAAGCAGTTATTTCTAAACAGAAAATAAATGCACAATGGATATTCAATCAACATTTCATTTCCTCATTTCTCACAATTACTTATCCCATTTAATCAAACAATGTAATTAGGTCGTTATCCATAATTACCATTTCAACCCTTGGGTCCCATTTTCATCAATGATTCAACATTTATTCCATTTCTCTATGCCAAACATGCATCTAGGTTTATTATGAATAAAACCCCAACTTCTGTAAATTAACACAAAAGCCCCAAACTTTCACAAAATTACCAAACCAACCCCAACATCTCAAAATACTAAAATTTAAAGACAAAATCCATAGAGAGGAGTAGGATATCCCTACCTCGAAGTTTGAGCCAAAAAGGAGATGAAGACTCGAAGATCAACGTGTTCCAAATCCCAACTTTTTCAGATTAAATCAAAGCTCTCAACGCCCTCTATCTTTTTAACAAAGGCCCTAGGCTAGATTCACACTCTAGGGAGATCAATTCTTAGAGAGAGTGTAAGTTTAGAGAGAGTGGGTCTCGGATCTAGGTTTTGATCAAAAGGAAAGTGAAAAAGTGATGTTCAAAAACGCTACTGTCCGCTGATATAAAACACGCTCGCTCGAGCGAAGACTTCGTCGCTCGAGCGACCAGACACAGAAAACTCTCGCTCGAGCCAAGAAGTTCTCGCTCGAGCCAAAAACTCAGAAGTGCGCTCGAGCGAAAGAATGCTCGCTCGAGCCAACAACTCAAACCCTCAGGTCTGCAACCAGAAGCACGCTCGAGCGACAGACCTCTCGCTCGAGCGAAGAACAAACCAGACCGCTTGAGCGAAGAAAGCTCGCTCGAGCCAAGAAATGCAACTCTCAGGTCCAGAACCAGACGCAAGCGCTCGCTCGAGCGAAGCCACTCTAGCTCGATCCACCAGACACAAACTCAACTCTCGCTCGAGCGACCAACTCCTCGCTCGAGCGAAGGTCCAAAAATCTGGGCAGCAACACTAGGCTTCCAAACACAACCAACCTGTAACAAACCTGCCCAACACATCCTATAACTCAATATACAAAGTAAAGAGGATGCAAACAAGATAATAAACAACTACCAACATCCACGGACACATGTCCGGATCACTATACAACAAGGGTAAACCCGGGATCGCTATATCTGCCCAAAATTTTTTTGCTATTCGATTAGAAATTTTTAGAGTAGGATATAATTTCCAAAACTACCACAAGCAATTAGTATTTTAAGCAAACTTCAAAAGGAGTATTTTTAATTTTCCCATCAAAATAGCAATAATTTTGAATTATTATTTAATATTAATATTTTTTTTAAATCAATAAAATAGCTTGAATTTTCTTTTAGCTAAAAATAATATTACTAAAATGATTCCAAAAATATCAAAACATCCATCACATGGCAACATAAAAAGGCAAGCTGAAAAGCACTTATGATAGTAGCAAAGGCTAAGAAACACGGATACAAACATGTGACACGACATTGACAGATTGACATAAAGTTTTCAAAAAATGTACACATGACTTGTGGGGCCACATGCAAAATATATAATTTTAGATATTTATTATATGTCATATATAAGGATACAGAATTATTATTAAGTAAAATATAATAATTTTTGAAGTCAAAAGAAGAAAATTAAATGCAAATTTATATTGTTTTATTTTATCATTGGATTCCAAATTATTTTATTTAAACTTGTAATGTGTTTCATGTGTATCTAAGAGTTAGGAAGCGTTCGACCACTATTGTGTCGTGTCGGTGACATGCTATCTTCTTAGAAATGCTTGTGCTTCTTAGAAAAAATGAATTGCCTTCAATTTTCATCTTCCAGACAAAAACAAATGTTTCACGTAACTTGGTTTGTCTCTCTCCCCCTTCATATTTCTCACTCATGGATGCATTTTTCTATGTAACAACCGGAATTGAGTCCTTCATGCACATGCTAATTGAGGTAAATTAAATTGAGGATACATATCCATACATATCTGACGCGTACAAACTATTTCAAGTATCCGTACTTTCAAGCCTCAAACTATGATGATGCACTAGGTCTTATAATGGATTGTGAAATTATCATCAAATTTATCCAATCCAAGTAAATGGGCCAATATGTAAGAATCGCAACATTTCAAATGGAACCACAAGAAGTTTGTTTTCCTTTTTTAACTAAAAATTGCAGTTCCAACATAAATAGTGGATCTTGCAGGCTAATAGACAGCCTTTATAGTCTCATGACTTTGACATGGAGAAATAAGATCACTATTAAGGACTATCATCTTGAACCAAGTTCTTTAAGCAACCCACTCAACTTGGAAAAAGCATTTGTAGGCCGACAAATTAGAAGCTTGATAACCAAATCAATACAACACTCTTAAACCAACATTTATGTGAACACACAATTATCATCTTCAAAATATTGCATTTTTTCACAAAGAGAAAACTCCCTCCATCAATATTGTTTAGTGAGAATCCATCAGAGCTACCTTTGCTGCAACTGATCTTTATAAGTCAACAAGCAAGCTAAGGGGCTATTTGAAGGGTGTCTACATGATTTGGACACAATGCAAATGATTCAATCATCTCCACACTACATATTATGGATTATCTTTAGTTTTGGCCTCATCAAAAACTCCAATTGATGAGACTACAAGAAATCATAGGGCATTCACCAATTTGGAAATTCAACACCAAATGAACTCTTTTATATGGATGACAATAACCCCCCTCCCCTCCCAAAAAAAAAAAAACAACAACAACAACAACAACTACTTTCCCCGCCCTCTTCATTTATAAGGGGTGGATTTTGTGGTAAAGGTTATTGGTTCAACTAGGAAGTAAGTAAAGAAAAGAAGACAACCATATTCGAATCCAATGGAACATGTCTAAATAGGTTTGCCAACCATGAAATTTACTTGTATAATAACACAACAATATTTGTCTTCCTCCCTCCTAAAATCACATACTTACTTTCGAGAATATCACTTAAAGAAAAAGAAAATCAATTAATGTCTAGCATAATAAGGCCTCGTTTAGAAACAGACTATTTTAGTGACTTTTTGATTTTTTACGAAAAGATGTGCATAAAAGTAGAGAGAGTGATGTGACAACTTATAGTGACTTTTTGACTTTTTAGCTAAAACATACAGTTCCCAAACAAGGCCTAAATAACAAATAAATTCATATACAAAATCTTGCTAGGTTCAACCATAATCATGAAATGTAGCCAATTGTTTGCAAGTGAGGGATTACCTCACCAAAGTGTTTCTCAAACTAGAAAACAATCACTAGAATGAGAGGAATGTTGGTAAGGATTGTTTCCCTCTATAAAGTTGTACAATAAACAACTTCATTTCAATAAATGATGACATAAACCTACAAGTATTCGTCCTAAATCCAAAAGAGTTAACACAACAAAGGATTACCTCCTATAAATCAATCATCAATTACCACCATTACTCTACATGTTCATCATAATGGCAGTCCACCATAACATTAGCTTGCGTGAGGTAAGAATTCACGTGTATGGAGTCAATAATTATATCATGTCCAATGATTTTCATATAATTATTATAGGGGAAAAAAAATCTCCCCCCAACCTGCCCAATAAAAGGAAAAAAATTGTTGACTTGTCCCCTAAACCCACACTAATGTGGTTTGTGTCAAATCTAAGTTGGATCCCCTCTTAATGGAGACAACCGGGAACATAATACTTAAGTTTATAAACAATGTAGAAAATATGCTTCTAATGCTCAAACATTGATTTGGCGTGTTGGATGATGCCGGAACCACTTGGGAACTAGAATAATTTAGTTTTGAGTCTTCTCTCTATTCATATCTATGTTTTATGTGAGCTTTGGTTCTGTTTTAGGGTTGGGTATTTTTTTAATTTGCAGAATTTTTGGAATTGGTCTCAAGAATGGATTGTTTTGCTGAGCCATGAGCCTCGGTATCGTTTTAATTTGTTTAATAGTTTTATTTAGTATTAGATAAGTTTTGGAAGTCAATTTTTTTATTAGTTTTCTTTCTTTTTTGGTAAATCCTAGTTATACTTGGTTAAAGAAGTCTCCTCTAATTCTATGTTATGTTATGCATTGCTTCTAATTCAATGATCAAATTATACTGAATTTTCTAGAGTTTTGAGTCCTCTTTTCGGTTGTGAATTGCAACTCTAGCCCTAGGTGTGATGCCTAAGGGATTCTAGGATTGATTCCTAGTTTTCTTCCTCTTTTTCCTTCTTTTATGTTTAATGTTCATGGATTACAGTTTACAGCCTTTAAACAGCTTTTATTATGCCACCAAAATTCCTTTCCCCTTAAGCCCAAACCTTTCACAACCAAACCCCACACATCCCTTAGCATTCTTTCATTAAACCTAAACCTATGACAAGATTCAGACTGCTTTATACTTGAATGTGCTGCATCACCTCTATTCCATGATAAGATTGAGGGAGGGATGATCAACCCAGAGCGTACCCTATTGCCATTCTCAAAGAGCAATAGAAAGTTTCTAATTAGTCTCTTTAATATTAATGTATATTTGAAGTTTGAAGCAATAGCATATGAACTTTTTAAAGGAAAAGTTGACCATTCTAAAAAATAAAAATAAATAAATAATCAACATAGTGCATAAATTATACATATCATGTATCTAACCGTATAGCAAGATATAATAAAATGCACCTATAACAAAATGTAATTATTTAACATGAGATATTGATGCTCTGTACACATTAAAAAAATCTGACAAACATGAAGGACAACAAGCAAGCAATGCACAAGTTCATCAAATACAACCATATTACAAATGATAATAAAATAAATGTTAAGCAAATTGAACTATTTTGCCTCACAAGGTATGGGTATAGAAAGGGGAAAAGACCACCACAGATATTAATAATGCATCTATGTTGTGTCAACAAGTATTGAAAGATTATTAGTCAAGTAAATCAAACCTGTGCTTTTGAATCCTCTGGACCAGGGGTAGAAGCAGTAGGATTTCCTAACAAACAAGATGATGGTTTTGAGGGCAACTCCTCATCAAGAGATTCAAAATACATATCCGCATGTCCACCATCTGCCTCAGCATCATTAATTGAACTTTTACAGTTGATGTTATGAGTCCGCATCTGAGAAACTAAAGACTTATGTTCTACAGGATCTTTCTTTCCAAGGTTGATCTCCACCTGAGATAGGTTAAATGGCTCTTCCTTAAAGGAATCGATACTATCACTATAGGTGCGGTGAGAGGATTGAGATTTCTTATTGTTGGATCTTATTTTTCTGGATGAAGAATCTTTTTTCTTATTGGAATTTCTCCTGATTACCTTATTTTTACCCTGATTCATGGTTTCTCCAGCCATCAAATAACTATCTTGGTCAAGAGTTTCACGTTGCATGTTTGTTTTAGGGCCACCAAAGCTAACAGATGAAGCAACAAAAGATCTTGATCTAGATGAAATTCTAATACTATCCTTCCAACCATCCCTACTACTAATACCCAAAGGACTATCCCACTCAGCAATTTCATCATTGCTAACAAATCTGTCATTGGATCCATCCAAACCAGTCATTGGATAAAAATTCTTTGGCCTCATTTCCGTATCACGAATAGAAAGCATTTGACCTAGAGTGCTGGCCTTACCAACTGCTCTAACATTCTGATACCTTTGGGGCATCTTCCACCTCCCTGAGAATCTCTTCTTGGCCTCTTGTAGACATCCCCGAACGTCCCGGGAGGGAAATCCCGTTCTGTTCATTTGGGCTCACTACAGTTCAGGACTCAAATGTCACAGTCCTGTATCTAATCTCGCAGAGTGCAATGTAAGACCGATAAATCATCAAAGAGTCCAAATCCGACAAATCATTTTTGAAAACAGATTTTTTTGAAAGAAGTGCCAAACATGGACTGCTTTGCCAGATATAGAGTCGCCACCTAAATATTTTATTTTTGGGGAATTTAGGAAACCCTGACTCGTGCCTAACGCCACGTGTCCGTCATCACCAAAGTTGCCTCGGCTAAGAACTTGGGTACGATTGGGGAAGGTCACTTCGTAAGCACCCAAGCTCGCCCGATCAAAGATCGGCCTCTACTAACCATGATATCTAGTTTTAAAAACATTATGCATTCTTATTCCGGTTATTAGCCTAGATTTACTATGTGATGCGCACAGCATACAAGCATAGACTGGATCGCCTAAATTGGAACAAAACATTTCATGTTTGTTTTTTAAAGCGGTTTGCTACTTGCAAGTAGACTAAAAATGCAGATTTTGCCACCCTCGGGTGGGCTTAGAAAAGATGGTTTTGCCACTAGCTAGTGGGCTTAAAACTCACAGTCAATGCATTATTCCAATTCAGATAATCCAACCTTCACCCACAGGCATTCAGGCAGATACATCACATAAGCAAATAGTCTCATGGTAAGCATGCTATCATGGCAGTCACTCACACGTATGCAAAGATGCTAAAGCATAAATACTTACCGAGTACTCCAAGCCAAAACAGAAGCTATGTTAGAAATTCATGCATGATCCTAATCTATACAGAAATGCCTAATGCAACACATGCAAAAATGCAACTACAATAGGCTCGGCTATTCTAAGACGGCATGTGATGATGCTACAGCTAACATGTATTCAACTTGGAATTGAAATACAATGCAGTTAATATGATGCACCGAGCCCGGTGCATGCAAGACAGATGAATGAATGCAAACATGCGAGCATAAGTATGCTAATTGAAACATGCCCTAATCTAACCATCATAAACTGATAAATAAAAGGGAAAAAAATGTGGGGTTGGAAGACATACATCACACACACGCACACTTATTACAACATTACCCCTCTCGAGGGGTCCGAATAAATAATACAGTCCGAATAAATAACAGCTACAGCTAATTATTACACAACATTAACTAATTAACAAACTAGCTAAGTAAGCATGTAAACTACATGAATGTGACTGCCTCGGCTCTGTTTTGGGTGACGATGGATGCATGCATGCTCGAGTCGCCTCGTCGGGAAATTCCATCGCGATGCCTCGTCTCGCCTTTGTTTGCAACTGATTTTAGAAATTTCCACAAGGCTCCAAGAGGCTAAAACTCCACCCTGGGAAGGCTGTCGACCAGATATTGGCTTGGGAAACACCTGCCGACCACCCTTTGTGGTGGAAACCAAAAAAGGTGGTTGGCCTGCCAGAAAACCTGGTCGGCCGACCACTTTCTGGCCCTGGATTCTGGTTCTTCTGCAACAAAGGCAAGAGGGAGAGAAAGCAAGATATTTTTAACACATGTGTGCAAGACCACTCTCCCCGTCCTTACACAAGCTCAAGGGAGTGTAGACCTCGATCCTCGTGCCACCAATCATGCATCTCGATGCATGATGGCCGAGGAGTCGAATTGCCCAACTCGATGTGAAATGAATGCACATGAAAACACAACAAGGCCTAGACTCCATCATGGATGATCCGAAGGGTCGGCGACCGGGAATTGAGACGCGTTTCGTCACTTTGAGTACGAAACGTTCCTTGTTTCCCATGTTTGGACTAACCCTATTCCAAACACAATGTGATGAGATGGCATACACAATGCGACTAACATGCAACCTAGCATACGCAATGCTAAAGACTAAAATGGCATACACAATGCACATAAGCTATATGGCATACACAATGCACACATACGAAGACGGCATACACAAAGGCATAATCAAAGCATACACAATGCAAGATGGACTTATACCAACATGAATGGACCTCAGTCACACTCACATCAGTGGCCATATGATGAAAATGAAACAACCGAAATACATGCAAACATGCACGAATGCGAAGGACCGATCCTAAGGCACAACATGCAACTCTAACTAAGCATGGCAAAGGATGAAGCATGGCATAGAATGGCACATGATTCAACTCTTAAGTGGCATAAAAGATGGTCCCAAATCATGCAAATATGTCAACCAATGCATGCTAGAGGGCCCGGGTACCGAAACTAGTGAAGTGCGTTACACTAGAGGTACCCAAAGCAATGCACCAATGGCAAAACCAACCCCAAACAGACCCTAGGAAGATCTGAAACAGTGGGGAAATGGCCTAAAATGATGGTTCGGAATGCAAAGAAATGGAGCTCATTCAATGGTCGGTAAATGAGGCATACAAGCCCGACTCTCAAACACATTTAAAGAGTACAAAACATGGCAATATGGCATTCAAACAAGCTCTGAAATATGATGTATAATGGGCCTAAAACATGAACACACCTCAGTATATGCATGGAATGGACCTCAAAACTCAAAGTTAAGCATGGGTATTGAACTACAAGCATGCAAAACAAACATCATTCAATCATGAGACCCAAAAACAGAGCTAGGGCAGTCCAAAATATGCACAATATCAGTTTAAGTCATGGCCAAAAAGTGCTAACATGAAGGGTCAACAAAGCATGCGAAGTAAACTAGTGGACCATGATTTACACTGCACGTATATGAAGCACATGAGGGCTCACCAAACCAACCAAAAATAGAAGTATGCCATGCCAAAATATGCCCAAATAACCACTGAAACTCAGTCAACACATGCAAGAATGAAGTGCTCCTTTGAAAGGCCATGCAAGAGGTTATTCTACACATGTATGATAGACATACAAAATAGCAAAACCACCTTTGGAAAGAGGTTATGAGGGTCCTAAAACCACTAAAAAGGCCCTGAAATTAGTCTAGGAAGCATGCAAGTGAAAGCCCCTTTGAAAGGCCTTGAATAGGATTGTTCTACACATGCATAATAGACATTCAAAATGGCCAAAAGGGCTCTGGACAGAGCATATGCAGACCTTAAAACTCACCAAATAGGGCCTGAAACATGACTTCAAAACATGCAAATAAGGGGTCCTTTGGAAGGCCAACAAAGCTAGTAAAGAGAACAAGGGGTGAGAGGGTCACCCCTCTATGATTTTGAAGCTCAAAGACACATGTTAGCCACTGAAAATCCACTGGATTTTAGTGGCTAAAAGGCCAAACCAAGGACAATGCAAATGCTCAAATGCATAGCTCAAAACATGAGGAAATGAAGCATGGAAGGGGGTAGATGACCCCCAACAGAAAAATGACCTTAAGCAAACATGTTTATAAGCTCAAAAGAAAACTTTTTTTCAGTTTATATCGAAACCCAAAAATGCTTGCAAATAGGGCTAAGATATGAAGCAAAATAATGCAAAAAAAAGGGAGAAATAGAGGCTTACCCTTGTAGAGCCGACCCTCAGCAACTTCTAGACCAAGGTAATGAGCCTTCAACCTCTGTAAATCAGTTCCAAGGTGCTGGGATGGATGGTGGAGGTGTTGTGCTAGGAGGTGTAATGTAATGGGTGCAAGAATAATGGGGTTTGGAGCTTGAAGAAGAAAGCTATGGAGGGAGAAGTGTATAAGCCTCAGCCAAAAATTTCTAACCTTTGCAAATGGAGAGGAAAGCCTTTCTTATAGAAGAAAAAGGGCCAAGGCTTCTCTAAGAAGCTTCAACAAAGGGTCAAAGCTTCTAAAAGAAGCTTAACCAAAAGGGTCAAGCTTCTTGAGGAAGCTAGACCAAAGGGGTCAAGAAGCTTGACAAAAGGGTCAAGTTTCTCCTAGAAGCTAAGAAAAAGGACCAAAGCTTCCTTAAGAAGACAAGTAAAGCGGCTAAATCCCGGAAGATGGGTCAAATGCTTCCCAGCTGGCACAGCTGTGTTGCACTCAAGAAGAGCAAAAAGCAGATGGCTGGCCGACTAGTTCAAGTGGTCTGACGACCACTTGCCCTGGTCGGCCGACCAGGGTTCAAAAAGGTCAAGAAGAAAAGCTGGTCGGCCTACCCAGAAAGGTGGCCTCCCAGGTGAATGCAACACAGTGGTATTGTAGAAGACCAGAAATTTTGGCCCAAGAGAGAGGAAAACCAGCTTTCTAGCAAGGTTCAAAAGGGTCAGAAAGAAAAGCTGGTCGGCCTACCCATATTGGTGGCCTCCCAGATGAGTACAACACAATGGTGGTATGGGAGACCAGAAATTATGGCCCAAAAGTGAGAGAGACCAGTTTCCCGACAAGAAAACTGGCTGAAGGAGAGAAAAAAATGGTCTCCAAGGAGAAACCTGGTTTCCAAGAAGAAAAGGTGGTCTCCCACCCTTGTTCCACCTTCCTAACAATGAAACTAGGATCCATGCTAAAAACGAACCCTATCCAATGCAAAACGAGGGTTCGGGGGCCAAAACGCGCAGTCGGGGGCCCCGAAAACTGACTGTTAAGCGCCGGAAGTGGCGTGCAACCCCGAAGGTGGTCTCCTGGGCCACAGTGTCCCTCTAAGGAGAGGAAACAAGGTGTGTGCCAAAAACCGGAGCAAACGGAGGTAGTTAAGCGGTCCCGAACCGAGCCACACGGCCGACGGCTCTGAAAATCAAAAACTGGTCTCCAAACGGGAAAAATGGCCTACGACCATGAAACGTAGCCTATGGCCACTGAGAGATGGTCTACGAGACCTCTCCCTCCCTTTAGGAAGAGAAAACAGAGAAAACAGGACTTGGTTCGCAAACCGAGGCAAAACACGAAAAGGTTCCGAAGCTCGGAGGCATGGCTCTCAGCCGAGACTTTGCAACCTCAGAACGAGCACAACATGCGTCATCACCGAGCACTCAATCGATGACGTCTGAGTCTTAAGGTCGGTCAAAAATGGGGTGTCTACAGTTGCCCCTCTTTGACAGAACTCAGAAGTCATAAGTGGCGGAAGTGAATGTCAAAGCCCAGAGACGACCCATTTTTGACAAGGCCGAAGACTTAGACAAACAGGCGGGATGAAAGAGATGTGCCTGCAGGCATGCCCGCAGGCGGGGGGCAAAATGCAAAGCGAAATGCACAAAGCCAGACGTAATTCATGATCATGCAAAGCAGCAAGCTGTAATGAAGCAAATATTCACAATAGATGCAACAATTTTAAGCGAGAATGCAAAGCAACAACTACATTTCATGTAGTTAGAATGTGGAGAATTATTCAATCCTCGCCACGTCTCACACAGAGAAGATACAATACCTGTGCGGCTCGTCTAGTCGCACCAATTTCAAATGAACCGTACATACAATATCGTGCCTGCAAAAGAGAGAAACTTAACAAGCACAACATAGTTAGCAACATATGTTCAACGCTATATCGAACGCAGACAAACATGGTGCCGATGGAAAAGTGCATCGCAATGCAAGGAGAAATGTGTGCGACAACGCAAGTTAAGCATGGAGGTATGACAATACCGTGGAAACGTGCACAATAACGTAAGTGATGTGCATAACAATACAAGTAACGTGCATAACAATGCAGGATAGGTACAACTTTGAATGCACATTTGACACAAAACAACGGGCAAAGAAATGCAAGTTTCCGCAGCCTTCGGTTTACCTCCTAGAAGGGTCACAACGTACTCAACAAGGATACATCTTGCTCTTGACGAGTAATACTGAAACACACATCGAAAGTTGGAGTTGAAGTTCCCGCGGAGGGATTTCACGACAAAAAGTGCACTTTTCTTGTACTTTCTCGGGTGCCGAGGACTCCGATCACTACCAAAATTTGCAGGGAGCTCAAAGAGGCATTGGGGACCACCTTGGGAACACCACCAACCAGGTTTGGAGGCCACCGACCAGGTTTGGTGCAGGGGCTGGTCGGCCTACCAGAAAAGGTAGTCGGCCGACCACCTAGCCAAAAACAGGGGCAGTTTTGTCCTTTCACCCTCGGATCTTTAAATATACACGGCCAAAACACTTTTCCTCACAACTTCAAGTCCGAAATTAGCTCCTCCTCCTTCCTAGACCATTTTTCCTCTCAGATCTACACTCTATACGCGTTTTCCAACGCCCCACGCAAAGTTATTTCGCGAAAACTTTCAGTTCTCTTCACTTTGAAGCGATTAAATTTTGATTTCGGTACTTCTTTCTCTATTTTCACCACTTGGGGTAAGTTTGTCTCAATATTTGGAACATTTTCTCAGGAGTTGACTTTTGTTGACTTTTTCCTTTCCCGAGAGTTGAATTTTGTTGACTTTTTTCAATTTTGGCTCATTTTGCTCATTTTTTCTCCTTTTTGGAGATTTCTTGAGATGGCGAGTCATTTTCCTTATGGCGGAGCTCCTCCAGGTGCCGGAGGTGAGCTAGACATTATGTCTTTGCCTCCGAGGGTTCAGCCATTCGACCCCGAGAGGTATCACCCTCGGGAGCATATCCTTCCTCGGGCCGTTTTCTACCATTTTACTAATTTTGATGATCGAGCACCTGTGGATCTGTTATTGCGGGAGCCGGAGTCCCACCTCTCTCATCAGGCACGGGAGGTATGTACTTCACTTTTACGTTTTCTGCAATGTATTATGCATTTTCTGTGCATTTCATGCTTTCGCTATGTTTATCTGCTCATTCTGGCACACAACTTGTTCTGAACACTTAGTCTATAACACAGTATTCCGTTTGCATCTTGAACGCACAACTCAATCACTTGAATTTCTGAACACACAGGGCACATATTGATTGTGAACACACAGTACACACTTGTTGAGAGTTGAACACACAGCCCAAACTGTTGAATTTCTGAACACGCAGCCCATTGTTGATTGTGAACACACAGCACACACTTGTTGAGAGTTGAACACACAGCCCAAACTTTGAATTTCTGAACACACAGCCCATTGTTGATTATGAACACGCAGCACACACTCGTTGAGAGTTGAACACGCAGCCCAAACTGTTGAGGTGAACACACAGCCCACTGTTTCCGAAGTCTGAACACGCAACCCAAACACTTGATGTTGAACACATAGCTCGAACTTTGAGATGAACACACAGCCCACTATTTCTGAAGTTTGAACACGCAGCCCAAACACTTGATGTTGAACACACAGCACAGCTCTTATACTTCATGTTGAACACATAGCTCACACACTTCAATTCTGAACACACAGCCCACACACTTTATGTTGAACACGCAACTCATGGCATTGTATCTGATTTAATTTGCACATAGCTCATATTTTCATGTTGAACTGAATACATGTGTTCATTCTGAATGCAGGTATCTTCCTGTATTACACGAGGATATGGTCCATCGTTGTGAGGGAGTGGTACACAGAGCTCCTGGAGGCCGTTCGTGATTGGGTTGACCAGGCAGGGTTCGGACCCTTTTGCACGGGGATATCTCGCTATCCCGCTAGCAGGACGTTGATGGGCGCCCTTGTAGAGAGATGGTGGGACACCACCAACTCCTTTTATTTCTCAGCTACCGGGGACATGACTATGACCCCGTTCGACTTTGTTGTGCTGACAGGCCTTGACGTGGGAGGCTGGTCGATCCCTTATGACGAAGACATGGGCGAGTGGGAGGCTGCCTGGATTTATTTGTTGGGAGCTCGCCCACCGGTTGACAGATCATCGGGCAGGGTCCGGTACACTTGGTTTTCCACACATTTCAGGGGGACTGAGCCTGAGACTCCCGAGGAGATAGCGCAGTACACTCGAGGGTTTTTGATGTTCCTCCTCGGGACCACTCTGTTCTCCGATAGGGGGAACATCGTCGGACTCTATCTGCTGAGTGCTCTGGTAGACCTATCACAGGTCAGTCAGTATGACTGGGGTGGCGCCGTCTTGGCTACCCTCTATTACTACATGAGTGCGACCTCCCGCGGACGGGGGAACATAGTCGGCGGCTATTGGAGAGCCTGGGAGGTACTTTTTTCCCTCTTAATTTACATTTCTGCTTTTCGTTATCTGTACATTGCACACACGGCACACTTTACATTCTGTACTTTGCATTACATTTTGTACTTTGCATTCCGCTCTCAGCATTCTGCATTCTCTGTACATTCTGCATTGACATTCTGCACTCAGTATTCTGTATTTTGATGGCTATTGCCCTGTTTTCCACAGCTATGGGTTTTCGCGTACTTTCCAACGGTGGCCCCGAGCTCGAGGTGGCAGTGCCTCTCACGATCCCTTACTCGCTTGTATTTGAGGGCCAATACCGGCCGAGGGCCTGAGAGACTTTGCCCTACCTGCGGCAGTTTTTTAACACAGTGCGGACGACCGAGGTAATTCAGAACTCTCAATTCTCCATGCTTTCATCTTTGATTCATCTTGCACATTTATGATTTCTAATTGGCTCATGCATTGGTTATCCGCAGATCACATGGTAGCCCTGGGCGCCCTTGGGTAGAAACATCCGATTTCAGTTTGCCGATGAATGGGCCGCTTCTCGGTACAGGATCTTATTTGAGGGGCCCGTTGGTAGGGCCTGGTTTCTGGGGGACCGCTTCATGCGCCATACTATGGGCTACCCCGAGCAGAGTGTCCCCGCAGCACCTCCGGTCGGTATGCGGTCTACTGAGGGGCTCACTCCCCAGGATGTCGATAGCGCCATGTTGGGTACCGACATACTTCTGTATGTGGAGGAGGGGGAGTACGCGACTTATCATCATACATACTTGATGCCTCCATTGACAGGTGTCCGTACTCCCACGAGGAGGCCTGCTGGCATGCCATCATCGAGCCAGGTCCGGGCTACAGATATTCTTTCGACCAGTAGGGCCGGCACATCGAGAGGTGGGGCTGGACTGGTCCCCCCGATTCCCCCGACGTATCATCAAGCCAGATGGCCAGATATCCCGACTGAGTTGACAGGATGGCGATACGGGACTTCTTACCCGATTCCGATAGAGCCTCCTATGCCTGATCACCGATACGTCAGTGATCCTGACTCACCACCGGTATGTTCCACTGCTTTTCGTTTACCACTCAAGTACTTAGGCATTTATTTACTCATTGATGGCTTGAGCTCGTATCTACAGCCTACCAGGGAGTATACGGAGGGGTTACTCGGGTTAGTAGCCTCACTCGAGGGCATGGTCCTGCGGAGAGAGACGCAGTTGTCCATCGCCGGTGTTCCTGTACTCTTTAGTTTTCTTGCATTTATCATACTTCTGATGACATGCTGAACTTGAATATTTCACTACATTGATTGACTATATGTGTAGAGCGCATCTGACACACACCACATTCATGTACTGTATCTGCATACACCCATCCTTCGTAGTTTTCTTACATCTGCATCTGATATACATACTTTGGCTGATGTATTCAAATTGCGTTCTTTCTTTTCAGATGCCTCGGCTACATACTGGGCCACAGGCCGGGCCATCCAGGCCTTCTCGGAGAGCTGAGAGAAGGGGTTCAACTCGCGGCCGAGGCAGACGCAGAGCACCTGTCGTAGAGGAGGAGTCCAGCGAGGAGGAGGAGCCTGCACATCCCCAGTCAGAGACATCTGCTGGCAGAGAGGATGACTCTGGTTCCGGTTCCGGTAGTGGAGATGATGCCGAGGAGGATTTCGAGGGCGGCGACTCCGATTCGGATGATGATGATGGTGCAGAGGTTGTTCCGCAGAAGAGGATGAAGAGGGCCTCTTACTCTTGTGCTTGATAGCTGTTCCTGCTTTATTTGCCTTTTTTATTAGTAGTTGTAGCACATTATACATTTACTAGGCAGTTTTATTTTCTGTAAAACTTGTACCCTTGTTGTAAAATGTTGTAACAAAGGAAGCATGATGGAATGAAACAGCTTTTTGAAAAAGTGTTGCATTTTATGTTCTTAGCATTGCATCGCATCATTTCGCACAAAAATGAGATTAAAAGGAATTGTGCACTGAAAATTGCCAAGTCAGGTAGTGAACCGACACAACAAACTAAACAACTTAACTTACTAAGAAACAACAAAACCTTAGCAAGTTTACAACTCGATAAGCAAGACATAACAATGTTGATTAAACAAAGAGTAGCAACTCAATACACGAAACTCGATGACTCGATAAACAAAACAACTCGATAAACAAAACAACAACTCGATAAGCAAGACTCAACAACAACTTGATAAATAAAATGCATTTCGGACGATCGGAGTGACGGAACGCATCCGAAACAGAGGAAAACTCGCACCTTCAACACTCCCGATGCATGGAAATGCTAGGAACTTTCTTCTAGAGGCTAGGACAAGACCAAAGCCCCACTTTCCTCCATGGCCGACCATCAGAGGGAGCTGGCCGACCAGCTTTTTTTATTAGAAACCAAAGGGGTGGTCGGCCTACCAGAAAAGGTGGTCGGCTAACCACCTAGCTTGGCAACCACCAAATTGTTGACACGTGTCCCCCGAAGAGTGCCTTATCCTCTATAAAAGTTTCAGCTTCGTGGTTCATCCATTTTATCTCAGTTTTGCACCAAAATGGAGGTGTTCCTTGTCCAAAATCTCACAGCTTGGATTGCTTCTCTAGATGGCTCGAAAAAGTTAAACTTCCGGGGCTTCGGCTTGAATGCACAATTCACACTGGGCCGTACTCCACTGCATCTTCCTTTCCTCCATGCCGCGGTAAGGTTTTGGAACCCGATAACACATGTCTTTAGCTTCGACGAGCAAGAGATATGTCCGACCTTTGAAGATTTTCAAGCTTTGATGGAATCCGAGCGCAATGAGGAAATCTTGTCTTAACTCCGATTTGGCCACGTCCAAACCCTAGGACGAATGTGCGGCCTCACTTTGCATGACGCTCGATCATTGGTTCACGACAGGGAGCTGGACATCCCAAGCTTGGTTCGCTGGTTTTCTGATGCTGGTGACCGCGGCGACCATCATTGGCAGGGCTATCGGCAACATGCGCTCTGCCTATGCTTGCTACCTCATTTCTTGCTTACCCCGGGCTCCGGTGAATTCAGTGTCCAATTGATCGAGGTTGCCCAAGGTTTGAAGGAGGGCAAGAGCTGCATTGCCATGACATTGGCTGAGACATTGATGGGCTTAGACACTTTTCATCGCCGGGAGACGGCTAGGCTTGCGGGGAGCCCACTACTATTGCAGGTAATGTTTCCTACCCAACCTCACATATGTATAGCTCACATCACTCGGCTCTCAGGCTCGATTTTTCTCTCAAAACCCTTTTCTTTCTTTTCTCTCATCGTACATCTCTATATTCTTTATTCTCTCATTTTTCATCCCTCCCCAGGTGTGGCTGATGGACAAGTTACAGATTGTGGAGTCTTGCCCAGCATACTCAGCTCGCGGCTACTTTTTTCGACAACGTCTGGTCGATGCCCTGGACGAGGGGTGGTGGTACAACTGGATGTGCAGTTTGTCTGCAAACCGCATCGCTTGGCGCTGCCCTTGGCTCAACCTGTCGGCAATGAGTTACAACATGACCCGTCAACCTAGGATTCAATTGATTGGCATGACACACTGTCTTCTATTTTCCGTTCTAGTTCCGGCGCCAGTTCGGACATGATCAGACTTGCCCGCCAGAGAGGATAGAGTACCCGGCCGCATTCCCGGTCCGAGGCGCACAGCTTGCCCGGTATGCCACAGCATGGAGGACTAGAGAGCTCCTGGCCCCCGCTCCCACTTTCAGTTGCACTTTGTCTGATGAGTGCCTGGATTGGCTCAATGAAGAAGCACAGGAAGGGCCCATTTTGGCATCAGAGGCTTCGACCAGCTCTGGGAGGGGACGCAGGAACACCTCACTTATTTATGCCCCGGATTTATTACTTTATTAGTACTTTCAAGTTTTCTTTATGAATGTAATAAAAAGCAACTTCAATTTGTATGCAAGAGCAGGAGAACTCTGTATTGAAATCAATGAAATTGAAGGTTGTGGGTACTGAAAATTTTCCGTTTTGGTCCAAAAATGGTCTAAGTTGTAAAAAGATTAATTTTGAACAAAGTCAACTTTTTTTAAAACTTTTCAAAACCATTTTCGATATGGATCAGAGCTGGACATGCCTGAAATCTGTCACTGAGATGCACAACCTCGGATCCTAGCAACTGGAAAGTTGCCCCTAGTTTGAATAGTACCGCGACACTGCACAGCAACGGAAAGTTGTCTCTAGTCTGAAAAGCACTGCACCAGAGATCATAACCGAACTCTTGAATGCTGAATAGACAAAGATGGCCGAGATGATCAAATGGACAAAGTTGATCGGGGAAAAGTTTATGGCTGATCTTCAGGATGAAGTTGCCTACGTATCCCAAAGATGGGAATCAAGCCTTACATAGTTCAGGTCCGGGTTCACTCAAGTATTTTCACTCTCCTTTTACGCTATAGCTTTTGTCAAGGCCGCCCTTTGCAGGTTTTCAACCTTGCAAGCTCAGTTTTTATAATTTCAAATTTTTTGTGCTCTGACTTTTGCCTAGGTCGCCCTCTCGGGTTTTCGGCCTAGCGAGCCTCTCAGGGGCAATATTTCTTCAACTTGTCCATGTTGATCGGTTGTCAGAACTCTAGGCCATCTAGGTCCATCAGAACCACCGCTTCACCTGACCAAATAGACTTGATGATGTAAGGACCAGTCCAATTGGGTCTGAACTTGCCCCTAGGGTCGTGGATGAGAGCTCGGTTGTCCTTAAGCACCAAATCTCTTTCTTTCAAATTCCTGGACTTAACTTTCTTGTTGAAAGACCTGGCAATTCTGTGCTGATAACCTTGAACATGGTACAGTGCTTTCAGTCTTCTTTCATCAAAGAGCATGAGTTCTTCAAATCTGCTCTACTGCCAATCTGCTTCGGCTATTTGACACTCAGCCAACACTCATAAAGACGGAACCTCAATCTCGATAGGTAGAACGGCCTCCATTCCATAAACCAACGAATACGGAGTCGCTCCAGTAGAAGTTCTAATTGAAGTCTGGTAGCCCCACAGAGCAAACGGCAACTTATCTGGCCAATCCCGGTAGGTTTCCACCATCTTCTACAGTATGTGTTTGATGTTCTTGTTGGCGGCCTCAACTGCTCCATTGGTTTGCGGCCGATATGTGGATGACTTATGAAAAGCCACGTTGTATTTCTCCAACAAGTCAATCACTTCCTTCTTGAAGTGGGAACCATTATCTGAAATAACCTCATTTGGGACTCCATAACGACAGATGATGTTGTTTCTGATAAACTTTGCAACGTACGACGCCTTCAACACAGCATAAGATTGGGCCTCAACCCACTTCGTGAAATAATCTATCGCGACTAAGATGAACTCATGTCCATTCGACCCCTTCGGAGTGACAACCCCGATCACATCGATTCCCCCAAACTGAAAATGGCCATGGCGAAGTGATATTGTACAGCTTTGACAGCGGAATGTTCATGCTGTTTGCATGGATCTGACATTTGCGGCATCGCCGAATAAAGCCGATACAATCCTCCTCCATGGTCGACCAATAATAACCTTGTCTGAGGATCTTCCGCGCTAGTATTACCCCGTTCATATGCGCACCGTATTCCCCTCCATGGAAGGCCTCCATCAGGTGTTTTGATTCTTCAGCTTCAACGTGCAGTTTATGCATTCCCAGATGACCTCTCTTATACAATTTACCTCCGCAGATGATAAACTGAACGGCCATTCTTCTGATTGCCCTTTTATCCTTGGCATTTACCCCTGGTGGATATGCTTCATTCTCCAAGAAATTCCAAATATCGTAATACCAGGGGTTCTCATCTTGAACCTCATCAATAGCAGCAATCGACTCGTAAGCCGGCACAAATTTCTGGTCAATAATGACTGGACGCATCCGGACTCCAAACGGGATGTCATCATGGAAGATAGAGTTACTAGTGAATCTGTGAACCTATTGTTTTCTCTTAGTAGATGAGTGAAATTTAGCTTCTCAAACTGAGGAATTAGCAGGTCCAAGGTTCGGTGGTACATTATCATCTTTTCCTTTTTGACCTTCCAATCCCCCTTAGCTTGGGATACAACAAGGTTCGAGTCCCCAATGACGTCCAACCGTCTTGCCCCTAGTTCCAGGGCCGCTTCTAGACCAGCAATGCATGTCTCATATTCTGCTTCGTTGTTCAAGACTTTGAACCAAAGTTTGAATGCTAGAGGGATATGGGAATTGTCGGGTGCTATCAGCAACACTCCTATCCCATACCCGTATTGGTTTGACATTCCGTCAAAGTACATTGTCCAAGTTTCATCTTCGATATACAAAATGGCCTCATCTGGGAATAAGTACTGAACTGCTTCACCTCCTTCAACTGGATGATCGGCTAAGAACTCTGCTACTGCTCTTTCCTTGACTGACTTGCGTGTTACATATTTCAGATCGAATTCGGAAAGCAAAAGCAACCAACGACCTAGCCTACCCATAAGTGCTGGTTTCTCGAAGAGATATTTGATGGGATCTAATCTTGAAACCAGCATTACAGAGTGAGCTAACAGGTAGTGCCGCAGCTTCCTGGTAGCCCATACCAAGGCTAAGCAAGCCTTTTCCAACGGTGTGTAGTGGGTTTCGTACTCCAACATCTTCTTGCTCATATAGTAGATAGCCCTCTCCACCTTGTCCTCAGACTCTTGCGCAAGCATGCAGCCCATTGTGGTCTCAGTCACTGAAAGATACAAAATCAACGGCTTCCCCGGCTCAGGTGGTGACAACACATGTGGGTTTTGTAAGTATTCCTTGATCTGTTCAAAAGCAGCTTGGCATCGGCCGTCCCATTGGAATTTCTTTCCTTTCTTCAGGAGGCCAAAAAGTAGTTCACAAGTCAAGGTTAATTTTGAGATAAATCGTCTTATGAATTGCACTTTACCCAGAAAGCCTCGCACCTCCTTTTCAGTGCTTAGTGGTGGCATTTCTAGGATGGCCTTGATTTTGGAAGGGTCGACTTCAATACCTCTCTGTGTAATCAAAAAACCCAGTATTTTCCCTGCTGTAACACCAAACGTACACTTTTGAGGATTCAGCCGCAACCGAAATTCTCTGATACTTTGAAAGAACTTTTGCAAGGCGGTGTAGTGGCCCTATCTTTCTTTGGACTTGACAATCATGCCGTCCACATACACCTCAACCTCTTTGTGGATCATGTCATGCAATATTGTGGTCGCGGCCTGTTGATATGTAGCTCCAGCGTTCTTCAGCCCAAATGGCATTACCCTATAGCAATAGGTCCCCCACGGGGTGGTGAATGCAGTCTTTTCTCGGTTTTCAGGTGCCATCACTATTTGGTTGTAGCCCGAAAAGCCATCCATGAACGAAAGCAAAGCATGCCCCGCTGTGAAGTCCACTAACTCATCAATATGCGGCAAGGGAAAGTCGTCCTTCGGACTGGCTCTGTTCAAATCCTTGAAATCCACGCACACTCGGATCCTGCCATCCTTCTTCGGCACCGAAACTATGTTAGCCAACCAAGTCGAGTATTCGGATACCAACAGGAAGCCTACGTCAATTTTCTTGGTGACCTCTTCCTTAATCTTGAGAGCCTAGTCTGGGCGGATCCTTCTGAGTTTTTGTTTAACGGGTCGAGCCTCAGGGTCAAAAGGGATCCGATGCTGTACAATATCAGGATCGATTCCAGGCATGTCTTCGTAGGACCACGCGAAAACATCTTTGAAATCTTTTAATGAAGTGACTAAGCGCTCGCGTTCCTCCAAAGACAACGTGGACCCGATCTGGACCAGCCGCGGGTCCTCCTCAGTACCAATATTCACAGTAGTGATTTCACCCATTAAGGGTTTAACAAATCTTTTCTGCTCTTGTTCAATTAAGCGTTGCAAAACCGGAGGAATTTCTTCCTCGTCATTTTCATCAAAATTTTGAAAGTCTGAGTTAATACAACAAATCAAGGGCACAGAAAAGTACTCAGAAACCACAGCCACATCATTCTCATTAAGCACATCCAAATCGTCCGATTCTTCGGTTACAACAGACTCAAAAAAGAAATAAAAAGACGACTTAGACAGGACTGTGGCATCCGAGTCGTCACTCCTAGGAATACCGGACTTAGACTCAGTCGAGCTGGAACCTGATTCCAACTCAACAGACTCGGTGGAATTAGATTCTGGCTCACTACCTGACCCAATGCTACTTGACAAAAATCCCTCTTTATACTGCCAAATGAGAGAGGGTGCGATAGATGCATCCAAAATGTTTGCTGATAGGCCCGCAACCGTTTCATTCTCAATCACGCACACCGAGAAGTTATCCCCCAAGCACTTCTGTTCGATCGGAGGATCTGAAAGTAGACATGCCAGTGCTACCCCCATTTCACTTTTGACGTCCTCAAACTCCACTTTCTTGCTCTGCTCAGCCTCAGCCAATGGGTTCGTCTGCTCTTCGGTAACGTCATCCCCCAATAACTGCAGGTCGAAGAAGATCTCAAACCCTGGCACATGCTTCCTCTTCGCGTTCAACCATGGTTCCGGGAAGCCACAAAATGGAAAGTCCTCCCCCTCCCGGACAAAGCGTCCGTTTAGGGTGCCCTAGATAGGTCGGTGCATTAACTCATATGGCTTCCCTACCTTCTTTGCTCTGGCTCTCCCAGCCATCTCCTTACCTTTTCTCATCCAATACTCTTTGGTGGGCAGATAACCCAAACCAAAGGTATGTGGGTTGTGTGGCACTTCGACCAACGCTGCAACGCCCTTTCGGCCGCTCTTTCCCAATCCCATCCCAGGGATGTGTTGAAGCTTGTTCATGAGGTATACTGATTGAGCACTGACATACACCCCCTCATTAACAGCCAAAATGTTCTGCACGACCCAGGCTTCAGCCAGAGTGAAACCGGATAAGAACACATCCTCCATACCGTGCTCAATTTCCAGATGGATCGATGAATTCCCAAAAACAATGGCTACTCCCTTCCCATGGGGGTATTTCACCATCTGATATAAGGTGGACGAAACTGCCTTTACTTGGTGCAACCACGGCTGCCCCAAAAGTAGATTGAAGGTTGCAGGAACTTCTAAGACGTGAAAGTCTACCTCATGTTGTCCCAGCCCAACCTTGGTCTGAATTCTCACCATCCCCATTACTTCTCTGCTTGTGTTATCATATGCCCGAATCACCTGGGCTGTCGGTACAAAGTCCGCGATCTTTAAACCGATTGCATATGCAGTCCTTGCCGGGCACACATTGATGGCGAACCCTGTGTCGACAAGCACCATGGGAATCCATTTGTTTCTGCACTCCACAGAGATGTAGAGTGGCTTGTTATGGTTCGCACCCTCAGGTGGCAATTCTTTGTCGGAGAAAGTCAACATCGGGGTAGTCCCTCCCGGAAAAACTAAGCCCACCAACTGTTCGGGCGTGGTGTCTATTGAGAGATTAGCCTTGTCCATGGCCAATAAGACAGCTTGTCGATGCACCCGCGATGCCATAAGCAGTTCCCAGATGAAGATGTCTGCTTGTATCTTTTTCAACTACTTCAGTACAACCTCTTCTTTGAGTTGCTTCTCCTTCTATTTCTCCGCCTCCTTATCTTTCCAGACGCCTCTGGCTGATCTAGATGTGGGAGCTTGAAATACCGCCCGCTTCTAGTCATATGATCGAATTCGCCGATGTATCAGGTATCGTCTGGTTGATTGCTCCCCCAATCCTCATCTGTGTGGCAAGACATAGATCATCGTCCTCCCACCACATTCCATCGGCAGCCAACAGACACTTGTCCAGCTCCGGTACAATTGTACTTACAGTACTTTTCGTCCACATGCTCGCAACATTCTCTATCCTCGTGCACACAGTACTTTCAGTCCCCACGGGGGCCTTGACTTTTCTGATTCTCTCAAACTCCTCGATTCCTTTTCGCTCCAACTGCGTCAGTACAACTGGCTGCTCTATAATTCCTGTATTCAAAATGCCCAGATCCTGAGCGAAATTCTTAGCACCGGTGCTCTCCGATGATGCACTCTGATCTCCGACCCTTCCGGCCACAATTGATATCCTCGCCCCTAATGGGCCTTGTTCTAACTGAGTTTTGTCGACAACATCTGGTAGGTCATCAAGCCACCTGGTGACCTCTGCTGACTCCTCAAAATCTGACCAGTTGACTACCATGCCCTCTGGATCTTGTTCATTGAAAAATTGGAGGTTAGCAAAGTCCCCTTCCACAACTGCCAAGTCATCTATTCTCTGACCAAATTCATCCCCCTGTATCACACAAAGCTCTGCCTCTACCAGCAATTTCACATTTGGCCCAACCTGGCCTACTGATAGAATGTAGTCACTCGGACTGTATACCTCCTCAACAAAACTCTCAGATTCCTCAAATTCTGACTCAACAATCCCATTCTCCCCTGAAATCTCCCATGTTTTGTCTTTGACAGTCACCACCATTGGTTCAGGTTGGGTTCTGGAGATGTCCAACATGCACAAGTCAATGCAGTCAGGAAAGAGGACCTCCAGCTTGGGTAGGTGGGACAGGGTAATATATATGCTAGGATCGTAAGACACGACCCCAGTCTGGATAAAGTTGATACGTTTGGAGGGTAGAGCTTAGTTGTACGGTGGGAGAGGGTTTGTTATGACATTGGGTTTTTCAAGAGGCACAATCACCTGCTTGTCAACGAGATCTTGAATCTCATGACGCAATCTAAAACATTGGTCAGTGTCGTGACCATGTTGTTGGTGATATGCGTAGTATTTTGCTGGGTTATGAGAGGGAGGGAGTGGATTTGGCAATGGCCTCGGCTCCAAGGGCTTTAAGTGCCCTTTCCTAATTAATACCCCCAGAGCCTTGGACAAGGGCATATATAATGGGGTGAAGTTTCTTTGGCCTGGAGGTTAGTATTTAGTGGTTTGTATGTTGCTTCCGAACGCGCCGGAGAAAGGTGTAGCTGCCATGGGTCTTGGAGGGGGAATGGTGGTGACCATGCGTACTTCTGAAGCTCTAGCATTTACGGCATTGCTGGTGCCTGTATTGTTGTTGCGGTTGAAGGTTATTCTAGGTTGCTCTCTGTCACTATCAATCAAGCCCTGCTTCAATGCATCCTCAATCTGTACTCCCATCTCATGCAAATCTAAAAAGGTAGGGAAGGGGAGCACGATCATTTTCGGCATCAGCTTAGGCTGGAGATTGCACACAATCATCCGGATTTGATCTTTATCAGTAGGCCTTAGGGTCATCATTGAGGCCTTCGCCCTCCACTTGGCTTCGAACTTCAAAAAGCTCTCCTTAGGCTCCTGCCTTGTTGTCTCAAGATCACGGGTTGTAATCTCGATTTGCGTATTATAAAAGTACTGTGCAATGAAAGCCTCAGCCATCTCATCCCAGTTCCGCTTAACATCGTCTTCTAATTTTGCGTACCAGATAGCGGCCACACCCGACAGGGTCCGGCTGAATAATGAAAGCTTTTGCGGTCTGGTGAGGCCCATCGGCCGTAGTATATCTGAGAACAACCGGAGATGCACCATGGGATCCCCAGATCTGTCAAAGCGGTCGATTTATGGCATTTTGAATTTATCTGGCAGCGTCACAGCCACGTCGGTATACCCATCCTCAATGTTCGGGATAGACTTCACCCCTTGGAATTTCTTGAACAACTTCTTAAGCTTGCTCAACTTCAATGCTGTAGGGTCCACTTCGAACTCGAAGGGAGAGTCCGGTTGATTGATAGGCGTAGGTGCCTTGGACAATTGAGGTAGAATCGGGGGCGGAGCCAGCCCTGTCGGAATGTCCGTCTCTCCCTGGACATTTGGTACCTCCCTGGGTGGCGGAACTCCTGGTGGGGGAGGAGCTTGGTGCGAAACAGATGCTCCGATTTGTTGTTGTAGCCGGGTAATTAGCTCTGCCTGTTGGGCCATGACAACAGCCTGCTGTTTGGCAAATTCTGCTTGATGGACAGCATCCTCCTGCATGGCTGTCATGCTCTCTTGGAGTTGACACATCATTGCCTCCATTCCTGACGCGTTCTGCTGATCCATTTGACTGACTGGTATATCTATCTCTATGGCAACAATTGAGACCTTAGCCCGACTATCCACTGATGGGGTAGACCACTGCTCTGGCAACCTCTGCTTAGATACACTACATTTTCTCGGCCTCCATCTGATAACCGGGAGTAGAGAGTGGAACACTAGTTGTCCGTCAACCAGATCCTCAGATCGATTGAGTCAGCGACCTCTAGTCCAAAGTGTTTGGGGAATATCTGCTTGGTCTGAAGCAATTGTGCTAAACTACCTAGCAAAAAGATAAATAAAGCAATAATAAAGAAATAAACAACCAGACAAACGGACAGCATAACGGCTTAAAATAAATACACAACACACAGTTGGGCATCACAACACACAGTTGATAAGCTGGAAATACTATTCTCAAACACTGATCATTATCCCCAAATCACTGTCCCCAAAAACTGAATCTGATACCCGCAGATAACAGATTCCCAAAATACTGAACTGGTGCCCGCAGGCCTGATGCCCAAACTTGTAAACTGATACATGCATTCCTGTAGAGACGCACTCTAAAAGCACATAACAAGCAAACGAGAACCAAAACACCCCTATGTTGGGGTAGGGTTTCCCTGTCCTATTTTGTCAGGAGCTAGGGTTTCACTACGCACACAGCGGTTTCAAACAACCTATGATCGGGTAAGTAACCTATCCTAGCTTGGAATGGTCACTATGGATTCCGAATATGCACTAGGTCAAATGGTCAAAAAGGGTGCCTCGGTAAAATCGGGGTTTGTGTTCCCGTCATGGCAAAGCCCGCAACCGGTCAGCCTTATGGCACGCTTCTCGAAGCGAGCCTCCGACAAACCGTTCAGGAATAGCATACAGCAAACACAATGTCCTAGGCGCACCAATGCAAATGCAATGTAAAGAAACACACAAGTGTAGTCAAAACCAGATATCACAAGTTCGAGTCAAGTTCTCTAACTCCCCAGCAGAGTCGCCAGAAACTGTAGACGTCCCCGAACGTCCCGGGAGGGAAATCCCGTTCTGTTCATTTGGGCTCACTACAGTTCAGGACTCAAATGTCACGGTCCTGTATCTAATCTCGCAGAGAGCAATGGAAGACCGATGAATCATCAAAGAGCCCAAATCCGGCAAATTGTTTTTGAAAACAGATTTTTTTGAAAGAAGTGTCATACATGGACTGCTTTGCTAGATATAGAGTCGCTACCTAAATATTTTATTTTTGGGGAATTTAGGAAACCTTGACTCGTGCCTAAGGCCACGTGTCCGTCATCACCAAAGTTGCCTCGGCTCAGGAACTTGGGTACGATTGGGGAAGGTCACTTCGTGAGCACCCCCTCTCGCCCGATCAAAGATCGGCCTCTACTAACCATGATATCTAGTTTTGAAAACATTATGCGTTCTTATTCCGGTTATTAGCCTAGATTTACTATGTGATGCGCACAGCATACAAGTATAGACTGGATCGCCTGAATTGGAACAAAACATTTCATGTTTGTTTTTGAAAGCGGTTTGCTACTCGTAAGTAGGCTAAAAATGCAGATTTTGCCACCCTCGGGTGGACTTAGAAAAGATGGTTTTGCCACTAGCTAGTGGGCTTAAAACTCACAGTCAATGCATTATTCCAATTCAGATAATCCAACCTTCACCCATAGGCATTCAGGCAGATATATCACATAAGCAAATAGCCTCATGCTATCATGGCAGTCACTCACACATATGCAAGGACGCTAAAGCATAAATACTTACCGAGTACTCCAAGCCAAAACAGAAGCTATGTTAGAAACCCATGCATGATCCTAATCTATACAGAAATGCCTAATGCAACATATGCAAAAATGCAACTACAATAGGCTCGACTATTCTAAGACGACATGTGATGATGCTACAGCTAACATGTATTCAACTTGGAATTGAAATACAATGCAATTAATATGATGCGCCGAGCCCGGTGCATGCAAGACAGATGAATGAATGCAAACATGCGAGCATAAGTATGCTAATTGAAACATGCCCTAATCTAACTATCATAAGCTAATAAATAAAAGGGAAAAAAACATGGGGTTGGAAGACATACATCACACACACACACACTTATTACAACATTGCCCCCCTCGAGGGGTCCGAATAAATAATACAGTCCAAATAAATAACAGCTACAGCTAATTATTACACAACATTAACTAATTAACAAACTAGCTAAGTAAGCATGTAAACTACATGAATGTGACTGCCTCGGCTCTGTTTTGGGTGACGATGGATGCATGTATGCTCGAGTCGCCTCGTCGGGAAATTCCATCGCGATGCCTCGTCTCGCCTTTGTTTGCAACTGATTTTAGAAATTTGCACAAGGCTCCAAGAGGCTGAAACTCCACCCTGGGAAGGCTGTCGACCAGATATTGGCTTGGGAAACACCTGCCGACCACCTTTTGTGGTGGAAACCAAAAAAGGTGGTCGACCTGCCAGAAAACCTGGTCGGCCGACCACTTTCTGCCCTGGATTCTGGTTCTTCTGCAACAAAGGCAAGAGGGAGAGAAAGCAAGGTATTTTCAACATATGTGTGTAAGACCACTCTCCCCGTCCATGCACAAGCTCAAGGGAGTGTAGACCTCGATCCTCGTGCCACCAATCACGCATCTCAATGCATGATGGCCGAGGAGTCGAATTGCACGACTCGATGTGAAATGAATGCACATGAAAATACAACAAGACCTAGACTCCATCATGGATGATCTGGAGGGTCGGCGACCGGGAATTGAGACGCGTTTCGTCACTTTGAGTATGAAACGTTCCTTGTTTCCCATGTTTAGACTAACCCTATTCCAAACACAATGCGATGAGATGGCATACACAATGCGACTAACATGCAACCTAGCATACGCAATGCTAAAGACTAAAATGGCATACACAATGCACATAAGCTATATGGCATACACAATGCACACATACGAAGACGGCATACACAAAGGCATAATCAAAGCATACACAATGCAAGATGGACTTATACCAACATGAGTGGACCGCAGCCACACTCACATCAGTGGCCATATGATGAAAATGATACAACCGAAATACACGCAAACATGCACGAATGCGAAGGACCGATCCTAAGGCACAACATGCAACCTTAACTAAGCATGGCAAAGGATGAAGCATGGCATAGAATGGCACATGATACAGCTCTGAAATGGCATAAAAGATGGTCCTAAATCATGCAAATATGTCAACCAATGCATGCTAGAGGGCTCGGGTACCGAAACTAGTGAAGTGCGTTACACTAGAGGTACCCAAAGCAATGCACCAATGGCAAAACCAACCCCAAACAGACCCTGGGAAGATCTGAAACAGTGGGGAAATGGCCTAAAATGATGGTTCGGAATGCAAAGAAATGGAGCTCATTCAATGGTCGGTAAATGAGGCATACAAGCCCGACTCTCGAACACATTTAAAGAGTACAAAACATGGCAATATGGCATTCAAACAAGCTCTAAAATATGATGTATAATGGGCCTAAAACATGAACACACCTCAGTATATGCATGGAATGGACCTCAAAACTCAAAGTTAAGCATGGGTATTGAACTACAAGCATGCAAAACAAACATCATTCAATCATGAGACCCAAAAACAAAGCTAGGGCAGTCCAAAATACACATAATATCAGTTTAAGTCATGGCCAAAAAGTGCTAACATGAAGGGTCAACAAAGCATGCGAAGTAAGTTAGTGAACCATGATTTACACCACACGTATATGAAGCACATGAGGGCTCACCAAACCAACCAAAAACAGAAGTATGCCATGCCAAAATATGCCCAAATAACCACTGAAACTCAGTCAACACATGCAAGAATGAAGTGCTCCTTTGAAAGGCCATGCAAGAGGTTATTCTACACATGTATGATGGACATACAAAATGGCAAAACCACCTCTGGAGAGAGGTTATGAGGGTCCTAAAATCCACCAAAAAGGCCCTGAAATTAGTCTAGGAAGCATGCAAGTGAAAGCCCCTTTGAAAGGCCTTGAATAGGATTGTTCTACACATGCATAATAGACATTCAAAATGGCCAAAAGGGCTCTGGACAGAGCTTATGCAGACCTTAAAACTCACCAAATAGGGCCTGAAACATGACTTCAAAACATGCAAATAAGGGGCCCTTTGGAAGGCCAACAAAGCTAGTAAAGAGAACAAGGGGTGAGAGGGTCACCCCTCTATGATTTTGAAACTCAATGACATATGTTAGCCACTAAAAATCCACTGGATTTCAATGGCTAAAAGGCCAAACCAAGGACAATGCAAATGCTCAAATGCATAGCTTAAAACATGAGGAAATGAAGAATGGAAGGGGGTAGATGACCCCCAACAGAAAAATGACCTTAAGCAAACATGTTTATAAGCTCAAAAGAAAACTTTTTTTCAGTTTATATCGAAACCCAAAAATGCTTGCAAATAGGGCTAAGATATGACGCAAAATAATGCAAAAAAAGGGGGACATAGAGGCTTACCCTTGTAGAGCCGACCCTCCGCAACTTCTGGACCAAGGTAATGAGCCTTCAACCTCTGTAAATCAGTTCCAAGGTGCTTGGATGGATGGTGGAGGTGTTGTGCTAGGAGGTGTAGTGTAATGGGTGCAAGAATAATGGGGTTTGGAGCTTGAAGAAGAAAGCTATGGAGGGAGAAGTGTATAAGCCTCAGCCAAAAATTTCTAACCTTTGCAAATGGAGAGGAAAGCCTCTCTTCTAGAATACAAAGGGCCAAGGCTTCTCTAAGAAGCTTCAACAAAGGGTCAAAGCTTTTAAAAGAAGCTTAACCAAAAGGGTCAAGCTTCTTAAGGAAGCTAGACCAAGGGGGTCAAGCTTCCTCAAGAAGCTTGACAAAAGGGTCAAGCTTCTCCTGGAAGCTAAGCAAAAGGACCAAAGCTTCCTTAAGAAGACAAGCAAAGGGGCTAAATCCCGGAGGATGGGTCAAATGCTTCCCAGCTGGCACAGCTGTGTTGCACTCAGGAAGGGCAAAAAGTAAATAGCTAGCCGACCAGCTCAAGTAGTCGGCCGACCACTTGCCCTGGTCGGCCGACCAGGGTTCAAAAAGGTCAAGAAAAAAAGCTGGTCGGCCTACCCAGAAAGGTGGCCTCCCAGGTGAATACAACACAGTGGTATGGTGGGAGACCAGAAATTTTGGCCCAAGAGAGAGGAAAACCAGCTTTCTAGCAAGGTTCAAAAGGGTCAGGAAGAAAAGCTGGTCGGTCTACCCATATTGGTGGCCTCCCAGATGAGTACAACACAATGGTGGTATGGGAGACCAGAAATTGTGGCCCAAAAGTGAAGGAGACCAGTTTCCCGACAAGAAAACTGGCTGGAGGAGAGAGAAAAGTGGTCTCCAAGGAGAAAGCTAGTTTCCAAGAAGAAAAGGTGGTCTCCCACCCTTGTACCACCTTCCTAACAATGAAACTAGAGTCCATGCCAAAAACGAACCCTATCCGATGCAAAACGAGGGTTCGGGGGCCAAAACGCGCAGCCAGGGGCCCCGAAAACTGACTGTTAAGCGTCGAAAGTGGCGTGCGACCCCGAAGGTGGTCTCCCAGGCCCCAGTGTCCCTCTAAGGAGAGGAAACAAGGTGTGTGCCAAAAATCGAAGCAAACGGAGGTAGTTAAGCGGTCCCGAACCGGGGCACACGGCTGACAGCTCCGAAAACCGAAAACTGGTCTCCAAACGGGAAAAATGGCCTACGACCACGAAACATAGCCTACGGCCACTGAGATATGGTCTAAAAGACCTCTCACTTCCTTCAGGAAGAGAAAACAGAGAAAACAGGACTTGGTTCGCAAACTGAGGCAAGGCACGAAAAGGTCCCGAAGCCCGGAGGCAAGGCTCTCAGCTGAGACTTTGCAACCTTAGAACGAGCACAACATACGTCATCACCGAGCGCTCAATCGATGACGTCTGAGTCTTAAGGTCAGTCAAAAATGGGGTGTCTACAGCTCCCTACTTACAGATGACTCAATCGAAAGCCATGATGAAGGTCTAGGTCTGTTACTCTAGTGAAAGGTCTTTCTAAGAGTCGATATTGTCAGTTCTGATTCACTTCCAAAATCACTTCCAGACACATTATATGAGCTCTCATCCCCAGCATATCCCTTAAATATGGAGGGAAAATCCATTGGCTCACCGCGTAAACTTTCTCTCATTTTCCTAGTAATCTCTCTAGCTTTTTCTTTGGGCTCTCTAGACTTGGGCCTCAAAACACTTGCATCATCATTAGATGAGTTTTTCTTAACCCAATGTCCTCCCTCACCAGTATCAATGGTCTGATATTTCCAATGCTTCCTACAATCTGACTGATTACCATAAAAAGAACTGGTTGATAAAACAGATTTAGTAGCATTATGTATCTTCTCAGGATTTGGCTTCAGAACAACAATTCGTGTTAGGAGGATGTTTGTCTCACTCTTATGATTCCCTTCTAATTGAATGTTTGGTGACTTAAGAGGTTTTTGAGCACCACGATGATTGTAGAAGTGGTAAAAAGACCATCATAATGTTTCCAACGAGAGCATTGTAAAATCCCTTTCTCTGACTTCCAACCAATGGTACTACTTTCATACTTATCCAATTTTGATGGGTCCACATCTACCATGTGACTGCATTTTGATCTAGAAGCAACACCTTGCAGATCAACAAGATGCTTTGTAAACAAGGAATCTGGCTGCTGAAGAAACTTAATCAATAAGTCTTTGTTGGCCTCTAGCATGTCAAGCATATCACAAAATTCTTTTGAATTATGAAGCTTGTCATTTGTGGAAAGACGTTTTACAGCCATGAACTTCTGTTGAATGAACGTCATCTCTGCCTCAGACAGCTTTGAGTTTATAGTCCTTTTTGTTGGGTAACTATTCCTCTTAGCCTTTGATGTTTCCAAAACTTCATACTCATCCTTGCATTCTTGCTGCGCCATTGAGTCTTTCCTATTTGATCGGTGTTCATATGGTTTTTCATCCCTTTGCAATGATACTGATGCAGTCCATTGTTGATAAGTTTCTGACAACCCTTTATGTTGTCTATGAAGAGGCTACTGAGGAGGCAGCCCATCAAGACCCATCAATCTGGCAATAACACTCGGTGGCCGTCTCTTGGACTCCGTTTCTTTTGACATTTCTTCTGCTAATAACTTCTTTATTGGGGTGCCAGTAACTCATCTAGAAGAGCTACTCCACAACTCACATGAAAACCGTATATGCAAAATGAAATTTAAACTCATAAATTTAGTATAACTAGATGAAAAAGAACCACTATTGAGTATTTGACACATCACAAAAGCAGCATTGCTTTGCTTTCGCAATGACTATTCAAAAGTCAATGTGAAAAATTAATAACTTCAAATCATAAAGCTCAAATATAGATACAAAACATGAAATCAACGTACCAAATCTTCCTCAGTGGTGCCACCGCTGTAAGAACTATGATCTGATGCCGATTTTGGTAGACTTCTTTGTCTTTGAATCTACCATCTTCCTGGATGATCATTCCAAGATGACATATACATATTACTATGCACAGAGATGTAAGCAAACTGTGTATGCCGGATTTCAAATCACCAAAACCAAATAAAACAATGAATTGAAACAATATGCAATAGGAAGAACAAAATTATGAATCTCATCTAAAATGCTAAATTTATTTTAAAATATTGTGCAGCCAAACTCCAAAAACTCAAAAAGATCAAAATTTAAAATAAATTTTTTTAAAAAAAAAAGAAGATAAATTATGATTTTTTGAAGAAAAATAGGGATATGCATTGTTACCAAATCCCATTAAGAAATTTATTTTTAAAAAAAATTGATATTTGCAAAATTTTTAAATCAAACCCCACACCTTCGTGCGTCCTGTTACAAACATACAAAATAAGACTACAAGCTTGGATGATGATGATACCTCGTGTTATTGTTTTCATTTTTTGAAAATAAACTCGTTTGTCAAATTGTTTTTTATTTTTTATTTTTTGAAACCTTTAGTTTTTTAGTAAAAAAATTTGATTTACATACAAAGATTTTATATAGAAAATTTATTCAGAATAATGTGACAGTTATATTTTTAAATTCAAAGGCACAATAATAAATGTTCTAATTTGAAATGAAAATGTCTCACAAGACATATCACTACTGTGAAATCTTATGTACAAAAATTTGTAGGTAAATTACATTGACCAACTTAAGGTTTTTTTAAAAAATATAATAAATTTTACAGATTTTATTTATCACATTGAACTAATATGGATAATTTTTTTTTCAATCCATCTGAATAACAAATTGTTGATGAAAAAAATTAATTACTGGTGAGTTAAAATTTTAAGGAACTTGATTTATTTTTCTAAATCCTAAATTTACTCCTATCTAATTGTGCTTGTGTAACTTTATAAGTACTTTTAATTTTTAAAAAAAAAATTTACACAAAAAAGAAAAAGAAAAAAAATACTTTACTCTAAAATTAGACTTAATTTTTTAAAAACTGAATGATGCGTTTTCATAGATTAGAGATGAAAACAACAATTGCATGAAGTTAGTCGGACTTGGCTATAATAGGACAATATTTTTTGGTAAAAATTGGAATGCAACAGTTTTTGTTTTCGAAAACATGAAAAACAAAAACGAAACAAATTAAAACACAGAAACTACCAAACAGAGTATAAAAAAAGTACATGGTCATTCCAAAAACAAACCTGACGTAGACTCATGATGAGGACTCAAACTGTGATGATGAAGATCAAGAACCGAAATAGGACTCGAATTCTCTGAAACACACACAGGTGTAGACACCCCATTTTTTACCGCCTTTAAGACTTGGACGCGACTGATAGTTTTGAAAGAAGTGCAGGGCAAAGGTTCAATTTCTTCGGCAAGGAGAGAGAGTCAAATCTCAACTTCATACCCCTTTTTGGACCAAAACAATCTTGATCAAAAGATTTCAGACCTTGAAACCCTCTCTTTCAAAAACGTTTTTGAAATAAAGTTTCTACGATGTCCCGACGCTCGCATTTTGTTAAATGTCGCGCTTTTCGGTAAACCGAGCGAGGACAAAGTGGAAATGAATGAAGGAGAGATGAACTCTTTTGAAAAATATTTCAAAACACCTTGTTTAGGGGTTTGAAGTTCAAGAAAAGAGGAGAGGAGAGAAGAAAACAAGGTTGGGAGAAGTTCGGCATGGATCCGGGTAGGACCAAATCTGCGCGGCTTCACGGAAACTAGTATAACTTTTTCCACAGGAGGAATTTTAATGCAAGGTTTGCTCCATTGGAAAGCTAACTTCCGGGGCTTTAATTTGGACACTTGAATGGCCACCATTGGACTTCCCAATCACCGGCCGGCCACCTTTCTTTCCGGTAGAACCATTTTTTGTTCTGAAAAGTAACAGGCCGGCCAGAAAATCTAGCAGGCCGGCCACCTATTTGGTGAATTGCCTTTTTTGCCCTTTTGAGCTGGCCGGCCATGATCCTTGTCCCAAGTGCATTCCAGCCATGTATTTTGTTTTGCACTTCACCCATGTCCAAGGGCTTGGCCTTTTGGGGGGGAAACTTGAATTTGAAATTCCTCCCCTTTTCTCCACTCCTTTGCCTATAAAACCAGCCCCTCCCCTTTAGTTTTAAGGGTTAGAAAAGTTTGTTTTAAGCTCCTACATTGTATCTCTCTCTCTCTCTACACTCCAACCCTCAAAACTTCTCAAATCCTACATCCATTCTACTCCATCTCCAAGCCAACCAATCCACACTCCATTCCAGCAGCTTCAAGGCCATTTCCAGAGGTCAAGGGATCCCAAACTTGGTCCAAGAGTTGTTAAAGCATTGGTCTTCAAGGGTAAGTCTTCTATCCCTCTCTTTGGCCCTATTTTTGCTCAATATATTAGCTCCTCTTTCTTGCATATTTGGGCTCCGACCCTAACTGAAAATAGCATTATTTTGAGCTCCTTTTCATGTTTGTTTAAGGGCCTCTCTCTGTTTGAGGCTTCCGTTTTACACTTGCTTCTTTACCTCTCTTGTATGCCTCTTTCTTGCATAGTATTTTAGGCCTATTTTTAAACTGTTTTGAGCTTGGTAATAAACTGTAAAGTGGCTTATTTTGAGCCCTTCTTCAACATTGTTGAAGGGTTCTTCACTGTTTGAGGCTTCCTTTTGTCACTTGCCTCTTTATCCCTCTTTTGGCCTTATTTTTGCATGTTTTGTTAGCCCCTTGTGCTTGTATTTTTGGGCTCCGACCCAAACTGAAAATAGTCATATTTTGACCCCATATTCATGTTTGATCAAGGGTATTTTACTGTTTGAGGCTCCATTTTTACACTTTGTGTTTAAACCTTCTTTTAGGCCTATTTCTTGCATAGTATTTTAAGCTTACTTGTGCACTGTTTTGGGCTCGGCCATAAACTGTAAAATACCATGTTTTGAGCCCCTCTTCAACTTTGTTAAAGGGTCCTCCTATGTTTGAGGCCAGAAACCATCACTTGCCTCTTTGTCTCCCTTTTGGCTCATTTCTTGCACAATGTTTTAGGACTATTTGTGTTTATATCCGTGGCTTGTTGTAAACTATAAAGTGCTTCATTTTGAGCCCCTCTTCAACTTTGTTGAAGGACTCTTGGCCATTTAGGGCCAGAAGCTGCTACTTGCTTCATTACCTCTCTTACGGGGCCATTTTTTACATGCTAGCTTAGTCCTATTTGTGTCCATTGTTTGGTCTTGCTTAAAACTGTAAATATTCTTTTTTTGGGACTGTCTTGATTCTGTCTTCACACTTCATGTTCAAATAAAGCATGCTTTGTATAGCTATAGGCCATTGCGTGTGCCTAGTTTTGCGTTTCGAGTCTCATTTCATGCATCGGGTACCATATTGCCATGTTTCGGGGCTGTTTTGCATCATATTTTGGTACTGAAATTTGCATTCTTGTATGCCATATTCCATGCCCTGCCATGTTTTGTTAGAGTGGCATTTGTGCCTTGGCATTTGTGCCTTAGGTTCAGTCCTCGGTTTGCGTGCACGTGTGCACGCATCTCGAGTGTCTCATTTTCATCCAATGGCTACTAATGTGAGTGTGGCTGAGGTCCACTCATGTTGGTGTAAGTTCATTGTACATTGAGTATGCCATTTCATTTTATAGCATTGCGTATGCTAGGTTGTATGTTACAGCATTGCGTATGCCTTGTTACATCGTACATTGTGTATGCCATCTCATAGCATTGTGCATGCTAGGTTGTATATTAGTTGCATTCATGCATGTCATGCATATTGCATTGTGCTTGGGATAGGAGTTAGCCCGAGCACGGGAAACGAGGGACGTTTCGTACTTTGAGTGACGGAACGTGTCTCAATTCCCAGTCACCGACACTCCGGATTATCCATGATGGAGTTCAGGTTTTGTTATGTTTATATGTGCATTCATTTCATATTGAGTCGTGCAATTCGACTCCTCGGCCATCATGCATCGATATGCGTGATTGGTGGCACGAGGACCGAGGACTACACTCCGTGAAGAGTAGTCATGCATACATATGTGAAAATACTTTGCCATGCCCCTTTGTTGCTCTCTGTCGCAGCAAATCAAGAATCAGCAGCCTTCCGGAGCTTGGCACGCATTCCAAGAACAATTACAAACAGAGGCAAACCGGGGCATCGCAAGGGATTCTCCGCACAAGGCAACCCGAGCATGCATCATTCATCATCCGGAGCAGATTTGAGGCAGTCCCTGGCTTGCATGCCAATTTATTGCTTTCCTAATTTAATTTGTTAATTAATTAGGGTTTTGTAATTATTTGGACTGTAATTATTTATTCGGGACTGTATTATTTATTCGGACCCTCCGAGCGAGGGCACAACTGTAATAAGTGTGCGTGTGTGTGATGTATGTCTTCCAACCCCACGTCTTTCTCCCTTTTATTTACCCACTTATGATGGTTAGATTAGGGCATGTTTCAATTAGCATACAGTATGATAGCATGTTTGCATTCATTCATCTGTCTTGCATGCACCGGGCTCGGCGCATCATACTAACTGCATTGTATTTTCAATTTCAAGTTGAATACATGTTAGCTGTAGCATTTCATATGCCATGTTTAGAATAGTCGAGCCTGCTATAGTTGCATTTTTGCATGTGTTGCATTAGGCACTTCTGTATAGTTAGGATCATGCATGGATTTCTAATCAGCTTCTGTTTTGGCTTGGAGTACTCGGTAAGTTTTATGCTTTAGCATCCTTGCATGCGTGTGAGTGACTGCCATGAATAGCATGGTTACCATGAGGCTATATGCTTATGTGATATAACTGCTTGAATGCCTGTGGGTGAAGGTTGGGTTATTTGAATTGGAACAATTCATCAAATGTGTGTTTTAAGCCCACTAGATAGTGGCAAAATCATGTTTTTCTAAGCCCACCCGAGGGTGGCAAATCCACGTCTTAGCCTACTTGCGGGTAGCACCATCAAACCATTTTAAAAAAAATAAACATGAAATGTTTTGTTCCAATTCAGACGATCCAATCTATACTTATATGCTGTGCGCATCACATAGTAAATCTAGGCTAATAACCGGAATAAGAACGTATAATATTTTCAAAAATAGATATCATGGTTAGTAGAGGCCGATCTTTGATCGGGCGAGCGGGGGTGCTCACGAAGTGACCTTCCCCAATCGTATCCAAGTTCCCGAGCCGAGGCAACTTTGGTGATGACGGACACGTGGCCTTAGGCAAGCAAGTCAGGGTTTCCTAAATTTCCCCAAAATAAAATATTTAGGTGGCGACTCTGTATCTGGCAAAGCAGTCCATGTTTGGCACTTCTTTCAAAATCTGTTTTCTCAAAACGATTTGTCGGATTTGGACTCTTTGGTTCAGGTTTATAACCGTGACAAATTGAGAGTCCGAACTGTAGTGAGCCCAATATCGAATGGAACGGGGGGACTCGTTCCTCCCGGGGGCGTTCGGGGACGTCTACAACAGGTTGTTCGACTTTCTTAGCTATGTTGTTTCGACTCTTTTTCTTGTTCCCAATCTTCGATTCACTCCCTGTTTCCTTCTAATTCACATTCTTAACTCCACTTTTTTTCGCTCTCAAACTTTCACGAGGTTGTCTCTGAACAACAACAACCTTATTCTTACTATCCAAATTAACATTGTCAACCTTCGAAGAACAATTTCCACAGACCCTGTTTGGCTGATCTTCCTTTCTCCTAAAAACCTTCCTCTTGTTTTCAAACTTTCTCTCTCTTAAATTCTCTCTGTTTCTCTCTATTTTCATCACTTTCTGCTTCAAATTTTTCGAACCCATGTCAGAACTCAAACCCATTTTGTTCCCTCCATTTCCACCAACTTTGTCGAAGCATTGTTGTTGGAGAAAGGTTGGAACTTCGCGAAACGATAGTGATGTTCTGACTAGACCCATGAGTCTTGCAACTACTCCTGGGGTCTTGACTTGGATTTTGAAATTTTTTTTGGGGTTTTCGAAGGTGGTAGTGGTTGGGATGGTGGTGGTGGAGTCGGTGATAAGATCGGATGGGTGGGTTGGGAGGCTGTCGAACCAGAGGAGGCGGCGGAGGATGCCAAAGTAACACTTAGAAGTGGAATTCTGTGACTCGATCATGTTTGAGAGAGAGAGAGAGAGAGAGGGGCAAAAACTTTTGAAAAAGAATTAGGTAAAAGGTGGTAGTGGTGTCGCCAAAAGGCAACGAAACTATAAAGTGGTACAATATGGAGGGAGGAGTGATCCGCGGAGTCTATCCTAATTTCTATAATTTGAATGGTTCTTTTTTTAAGACTTACTAGGTAAAATATTTATATAAAAAATTAAGATGGTTAGATATTAATTGTTATATATTCAACCAATTTTATTATTATATGGTAGAGCTGTGGCTCGCCTTTTTTCGCACCCCCTTTCGGAAGGTTTGAAATGAAGGCCTCACAATTCGGACTCTCGCGGTTCTAAATCTAGTCTCACAAGTGCAATGTGAAACTGATAAACACCAAAAAGTCCAAATCCAGCAAATCTTTTTGAAAAATTGATTTTAAATCAAATAATGCCAAAATTGGACTGTTTTTCCAGATACAGATTCGCCACCTAAATATTTTTTATTTTGGGAAAATTTAGGAAACCCTGACTTGTGCCAAAGGCCACGTTTCCGTCATCACCAAAGTTGTCTCGGCTTGGGAACTTGGGTACGAGAGGGGAAGGTCATGAATTGAGCACCCCCGCTCGCTTGATCAAAAGATCGACATCTACTAATCATGATATGATTTTTATAAACATTATGTGTTCTTATTTCAGTTTATTAAACTAGTTTTACTATGTGATGTGCACAATCAAATATAGACTTGTTTTCTCAATTTAGAACAATTCAACTCATTTTTGTTTGTGAAAATGGTTTGAATTTGCCACCTCATGTGGGATTAAAGTTTACGGATTTGCCACCAAACATAGTGGGCTTAAAACATGATTTGCCACTCAACAAAGTGGGTTTAAAACGCATATTCATTTAATCGTTCCAATTCAAACAGCAAGCCTTCATCCACAGGCATTCAAGTAGTTTAGCATTTAAGCAAATAGCCCCATGGCAAGCATGCTAATCATGGCAACATGGCAATCACACTCATGCAAGTATGTTAAAGCATAAAAACTCACTGAGTATTCCAACCCAAAATAGAAACTAGTTAGAAAGATACATGATCCTAACTATACAAGATATCTAATGCAACGCATGCGAAGAATGCAATTAATAGGCTCGGCTACTAATATGGCATGTGATTCAATTTAAACAACATGCGATTAAACACGTACTCAAATAAGTATATTGAAATGACAATGTAGTTTGAATGATTTGCCGAGCCTTGGTGCATGCAATACGAATGAATGGATGCAAGCATAAAATATGCTAATTGAAACATGTCCCTAATCTAACCATCAAAAGCGATTAAATAAAAGGAAAAAAGATGTGGGGTTGGAAGACATACACACACACACGCACACTTATTACAACATTATGCCATCGTGAAGGAGGGTCCGAATGAATAAGAGCTAAGCTAATCTAAGCTAAGCTAATCTAATTACTAATTATTTACAACACTTTAACTAACTAGCAAACTAATTAATTAAATTACAACACAAATGTACATGAACTAAGCAATTAAAACATTAAACTATGCTGTCACTACTCTACCTCAGGAAGTGGAAGATGCACATGCTCGGTTTTGGCCCGAAAAGACCTCCATTTTGCTCTTGAAAGTCTCTATTTGCAGGGTTGAGAATTTCCAGAACCTTTTTGCTCCACCGTACCAAAATCAACTGAGGTTCACATTAGTGACCTACCGGCCATGGATGGATGCTGCCGGCTATCTGCCAGCCAAGAAAGTGTACTACCGGCCATTTATGGTACACTGCCGGCCACTGATGCATTGGATCACCATGCTGCAACAAAGTACAAACAGAGCAAAAAAAGAGTTTTCCCGAGGATTGCCTGCATAATTCATCTCTCCTTTTCATGGACAAATCCAAGGAATTGTGAACTTAAACCACAAACCACCAATCAAAGTAATTTCATTGCATGATGGCTTGTGCTTCAAGGTGTGCAAGCTTAATAAATGCAAAACAAAACATTCAAGAACCATCACCCTATCATGCATGATCAAGGGCAATAGAGACCTAGGAAAGTGGCACATTTCATCACTTTCGAGTATGAAATGTCCCATTTTCCTTGTGTTCAAACTAACATCCGATTTGAACACATGCAATGCAACACAAATAAATGCTTATCTTGCCTTTCTTACTTATCAATTTTGTTTACACATTTTAGTTACCAACCATCATTTAATCACATTAAGTCCATTGGTGAATGTCCTCTAAATGGAAAAAAAGTCCAAACCAAAGGTTGTTTTAGGCATGCAAGAGACCTCATGCCGTTGGTAATAAACCCCTAAAGGGATTAAATCATTAAGCACAAAACCTCAATTTCATGTTTTAAACAAGCAAATGGTTTGAACCATTTTCAAAGCAAAAATAAAACCAAGAAAGGAGAAAGGTTGCAGAGATGGTTAAGTGCTGAAAATGAATGATAAAAGCATAAACAAATGTTATCAATTCAAACAAGAAGGTGTCTAGAGCCTAAAACACCAAGCTTATGAGGACTATTGCACTACAACTATGCAAAACAAGACTCAACTGACCCAAACAGCCCAAAACAGAGCTAAAGCAGGCTATTTCAGAGGCAAAAACATGCTGAAATTAAGCTAAGCTAAGCTAGAAAAACATGCTAATATATGAAGCTAACTAGGCATGCAAACGAGACACAAGGAGGAGAGGCCAACCCCTCCAAATTTGCACTTCAAAATGAGTTTTTTGCCATAGAAAAACCTCTAAAATTCATTGGTTAAAAGGCCCAAAAAAGTTGGTTTGAAAGTGGTGAACAAAGGTACAAAAAGCTTTACAAGCAAAGAAGTAAGAAGGGTGAACCACCCCCTAATCGAAAATGGCCTCAAACCACCACCTTTAGGCCATAAAAATAGAGTTTTTTATAGTTCAAAAACAGGCCAAAACAGTTGAAAAAGATGGCAAAGCAAGTACGCAAAGCAAGCTTAAAAGGAGAGTGTTATACCTCTTGAAAGGAAGACACAAATGAAGCAATAAATCAAGCCAAGACCACCTTCTAGAACTCAAAGAGGGTCCCAAGTAACCTCAGCCCAAAGATAAACAACTTTGGCTAAGGGTTGATAGGCAAACTTGAAGTGTATGTAGGCTAATTTGCACAAACTTGCAAGAGAGAGAAAGAAATGTAGGAATAAAGAGTTGTAGAGAGAGAGACTCCCAAAATTTTTCTAACCTTGAAAACCATAGAGAATGTCCTCTATATATAGAAATATATGGCTTCAGGTCGAAAATATCAACAAATGGACAGCTGGAGCTAAGGGTGTGCGCGGTGCGGTTCGGACGGTTTGAGAGTAAAATTAAAAATCGAATGGCGGGTTAGCAGATTAGCGGGTTGACAAATTGCGGTTTGGGCGGTTTGGGCGGTTTTTGACGGATTAGCGGATTGAAAATATTCTAACTAATTATCATATATTTGCATAATATATAACACTAATTTGTATTATATTTTTTAGATATATAACACAAAGTAATTTTACATAATATGTTTCATATATATAACCACTAATTTGTAAAAAAATTCATCTCTTAAATCTCTTTCACACTCATTTTTACATTAATATTTCATTGGAAGTTTAAAAATATATATGTATTAACTATAGCGGAGCAGAGCGGTTTGGTTGGCGAATTATAAATTTTAAAGTTTAAACCGCGGTTAGCGAATAGAGCGGTGTGAATTAATGAAAATCGGTGCGGTTTTAACGGATTGGGCGGTATTTTGCACAGCCCTAACTGGAGCAGTGTAGAGATAGCTAGAGGTAAATATCTGCAAAAAATCTAATTTTTGACACCAATGGCGGGCAAACCTCATCAATGACCGGCACATGGCCGGAAAACCTCCCCCATGGCCGGCACATGGCCGACAAACCTCATTCAGTAGCTAGCCAGAAAATCTGCTTTTTGGGACTGACTTCAAATAGGCATATGTCCTTCATCCGGACTCCTTTGTAGGTCATTCTTGAGTCTAAATTGAAGCTTCGGAAGTCTACTTTCCAATGGTGCAGCCTCACATAAAAATTCCAAGTGCGCAAAAAGATATGCAAATTTTAGTGAAGACTACTCAGTTTTGGTCCTAACCGGATTGATGCCTAACTTCTCCTCAACTAGTTTTCTTCCCTCCCTTCCTATTTTCTTCAATTCCAAACCTCTAAATAAGGTGTTTTGAAAGATTTTTTAAAGAGTTCACCTCTCTTTCATTTATTTTTATTTTGTCCTTGCTCAGTTTACCGAAAAGCGCAACATTTAACGAAATGCAAGCCTTGGAACATCGTACAGATATTTGGCAAAAAAAATTTGAAAGAGAGGGTTTTAAGGTCTAAAATAATTTTGGTCAAAAATAGCTTTGGTCCTAAAAATGGGGTGTAAGGTTGGGATTTGGAGCTCTTCTTGCCGAAGAAATCGAACTTTTACACAACATAGTCTTCATCCTCGAGCAATCAACCTGAGGCCCCCAAGTCTTAAAGGTGGTCAAAAATGGGGTGTCTACAGTAGAGCATTTAGAAATTTTATTTTTTACGATGATTATTTCTTATTCATTAAGTTTTTAAAATATATTTAATTATTTCCCTTTCAAAAATCAATATGACAAATTTTTAAAATTCATATATTTTTATTCTAAAATAGTGAAATATTATAACTATGTCATTTTTTTTTATAACAAATCATAATTTTAATTATTAATTGTCAATACAACAATTTTAATTTATCTATACTATATGTTATAGTAAAGGAATATTTGAAACAAAACACTTAAACTTATATATAAAATTTTATTTACAAGAGACAAAATATAAAAAATTTAAATATAATTATCGTATTTTTAATAAATTATATATTATTTTATCCGTTGCATAGCACGGGTGATATGGTAGTTCTATCACAACGCAATTCATGTTATCTCTATATGTAAATCATTTATTTTGTAAAATTTATTGAACAAATCATGCGTGTAAACAATTAAATTAATCGAGTATTGGTAGATGATAAAATCGTATTGTTATTATATAATATAAGTAAAAGTGTTGTAGCCTCTTTGAAGTTGAAAGGCTCACTCTAATTTTTTCAATTTTTCTAAATTTTATAACACTTAAAATACACATGTCATTTTATGATTAGCTGAAAATATAATTTATATAAATTAAGGTAATTTTTAAATCCTCTAAATCATTACCAAAATTTATTAGTATTGCTTCCTTAAATTTTGTGATTATTATTCCTAGAATTACCTTATTCTAATTGGAATCATAATCTATATGATTATACATACCAAACTTCAAAGACTTCTATAATTATATTTAAAAAGTTTAGGAAATATAACAATGAGAAGAGAGCTGCATATTAGGTCCTCAATTTTTGTTTTTTTTTTTTTTTTTCTTCTTTAATACACGATCACAACATAACTCTTTAAGTCTATGAGGAAAAAAATAGAAATACAAAAAGAATTATTCAGAGACTTTAGCATGAAAAACAAGCGAATTGTGCAAATTAAATTATGAATATGATCCACATATTTTAAATGACACATGGATATTCATATTCTCTATATAATATGAGTATGTGAACATTCACGTCATCACGTACAATCAACACTTGGATGCATGAGAACTACCAAAACACAATGACAATCAATAAATAACCGTATTTAATTTTTTGTGTGTAATATATATCAACATTAAATAGTGGTGTGTAGTTAATGCATTTTTTTAGAGTGAAGATATGGGGAATAAGAATAGTCATGGAAACTATCAAAACATAATAACAATCAACATTAATGGGGGCATGAGAGATTGAGGGTGTTTTGGTCTTCTTACCTCAAATAAGACAATGGAAGAGTTAAAAAAAAATATATAGATTGGATAGAATAAAACTCTTAGAAATGGGATTCATCATAAAAGCTCCTCTCTTTTTTTTTTGTCATCTTTTTTTTTTTTTTTTGTAAAAAATGCGATAAATTGAACTAGTTACAGTTATCGGATCAACCTAATTTTTTGTGTGAATGAAATACACAAAATACCTTACAAAATGAACGGTTTGGATTATCAAAACGGAACTCGTGGTGGGCCCCAAGAGCCAAAACAGCCCTATCCATTCCAAAACAGTGACTGAAGGGGATCCTCCTCCTTTTAATTATAAAACGTTAATCAAAATAAATTTTCACATATCTATTGTAAATATACTGAAATATGATATGTAATAATATTACAAAGTAATTCAAACTAGTTAAATTGCACAACAATTGTAAATAATATTACAAAGTAATTCAAACTAGCCAAATTTTCACATATCTATTGTAAATATACTGAAATATGATATGTAATAATATTACAAAGTAATTCAAACTAGTCAAATTGCACAACAATACTCAGGTATACTAATATACTATTTCTTCAATAAAATTAAAGACAATGAGATTACAATTTTCAATCAATCTAATACTAATATACTATTTCTTCAATAAAATTAAAGACAATGAGATTACAATTTTCAATCAATCTAATAGAGACCAGACAAAATGATTCTTCTTGAGAAACAAAAAATAAAAATATATATCTTTGTAAGGAATGAAAATTTTTGTGCTTTAAAAAAAAAAAGTTTGTTTTTCTTTTTTTCTTTCTTTCTTTTTTTATATATAAAATTTTTATACCAAAAAAAAAATAACAAAATTGATGTCGTAAATAAAAAACATCTTCATGGGTGTTTTATTTTAAAATAAAATGCCCATATTAAATTACAACATTTTATACAAAAATTATGTATGAGTTTTTATATCATTATTAAAAAAAATAATATCATGATATTTATTATGTTAACAAAGCTATTGGGTAGTTCGAACATTCCCTGGCCCGAATGGCTCGAGGTGCCAAAACGACGTCGTTTTGGCACTTCTTTTCCCCCCTCCCCCCTCGTCATTTTGGCACTTCTTTCCCCCCCTCCCCCTCTCTTCATCCTCCTCTTCTCTTTTTTCTTTATATTCTCTCTCTCTCTCTCTCTCTCTCTCTCTCTCTCTCTCTCTCTCTCTCTCTCTCTCTCTCTCTCTCTCTCCTCTATTCAAACCCAAAATCGAAACAGCTCCTCCCATCCCTCTCAAAGTAACTCAAGCTCGTGAAATCACTCATCCCTTTTATCCTATCGCTCCCTCTCATCCTCACACTTCCTCTCATCCCATTAACAGTTGCAAAGATAGAGAGAGACCCCTCAGATCCACTAGAAAAAACAAAACAAAACAAAAAAAAAAAAAAAAAGACTATTTTGCAGAACAAAGAAACAGTTGGGCTGGTTTGATTTGTTTGTTTAATGATAAAATGGTGTGATTAAAGAGAAAATGTGAGATCACAATTTAAAAAGAGATGTTATGTGCAGTTGTAATGGTTTGATTCTCTCTGTCCTTCTCTCTCTGTCTCTCTCCTCTATTTAAAACTCATTAACAATTGCAGAGATAGTTAAAAATAATACTTGAATAGTGATAACATAGCCAATCAGCCGGCCAAAAAACCATTCGGCCAACCAAGTTTTTTAATATTTATTTGATTGGAGAATTGGCAATTCATGGTCATAGACACCAAGCACTTAGCTTTTTAGGAAAATGAGATTCACTGATATATATATATATATATATATATGCAGTTCATAGGCATGGTTGTGGACACCAATACCAGTAGTGACCCACAATCACAGTCACAAATCAAAATCAAAATCCAAATCAGACAAAATCAAACAAAATCAAACACAAATCAGTTCAAAATCAAACCTAAATCTGTTGAATGAGAGTGTTTGAATGCTTTTTTGTTTCGAAGAATAGAGATAGAGAGGAAACAAATAGAGAGGAGAGAAAAAATTTCACTTTTCGAGCCACTCGAGCCTCAAGAATTTGAGCTACGGTGCATTTCTGTTATGCTAATAAGGTTACACTCCCCATATTTATACATAATATCTAATATGTGATATATACAATGATTATTGTAATGATATCCATAAATCTCATTCATATTCATATTCATATTTAATCATTAATAGTTATGTGTGCTAAACAAAAAAAATAGTATAAAACTATGATAAAACATAAAATTAATTATTTTTTAAACTCTTTTTTTTTTTTTTTGATATATATATTTTTTTGAACAATTTTAATAGTGTCAATTTATGACAACCTCCCAAAAATTTTATATAATACTACATAATTCTAAAAAAATAATTCAAAGTTGAGTGGTTTCAATTGAACCCACTATTCTATGCAAAGCTCCGCCCATGCCTATGACAATTCCAAAATTTAACAGTTCCCCTTGTGGAAAATATGGTGGGAACTCTAAACAGACGGTTCTCTCAATGCTGTGGGCAAGTCCAATTCAGGCTCAGATTCATCGAGGGGAGCGAAATAGTAGTCAACAATGTCCTTAGTCACTTCTCCTAAACTTGAAGGCTCCCACTGCAAATTTATAATTATAAACCGGTCAGCGACTTATTTTGAAAGAAATTGAACATTAAATTCGAAGTAGATGGTGCAATGAAGATAAAGATTACGAGGGTACCTTTGGAGCAAAATCCTTATCAACCAGTCGTGCACGAACGCCCTGTACAAGTTGATGGAAACAGACATGAATCTACTGCCTTGTTCGGGAAGAACTAAATAAGCAGTTTTTGGGCAAAAAAAAGTAAAAACAAGTTTGTTTGTTTGTGATGCCTTCTCCATATAAAAAGAAAAAAAGGTTATTTTTAGCAATTATCAAGCACATCACTTTTTTTAATTTTTAAATTCTAGAAAAGCAAAATAACTACTAAAAAAAGTAATTGGAAAACCACACCTAAGAAGGAAGTGTCCAAAGTGTAATCTAAATGAGACATCACAAAAACCCATACCTCACAGAAGTCATTAGAGACCTGTTTGGTGATCCAATTCAAGGACAAACGATACTCACGAACAAGACAACGGTCCAGAGATTGAAACCTACCTTCTCGTATCTAATTGCAGAAGAGAAACTGTAAGTAAAATATTAGGTAAAAAGAAGCAATCCAAGCAGAATCCATCGTAATGCAAGGATTAGGAACTCACAGATTGTAAAGTGACTTTTAAACTCAACGGGGATGCCTCTTTCAGTTTCTTAAGGGCTGTTGTACTCCATTCATCATAAGACTCTGCCGCCTCATTTTCCTACACAAATGAATCACAAATTACTGTCATCTTCCCAAAAATAATTCTAACAAAAAAAAAAAAAATTAAATGACTCTTAAAAATAACATCCATTACGTAGCCCTTTGCGTGTGTGCAGATGTGGATGTCTGTATGTAAGAAAAAGAGACTGCATCTCTTGTCCGAATATATCTAATCCTATTTTACACAGACTTTTCTAAATGTGTAAAAACAATACCCATATCGGACAGTTGACACATGGAGTATAAGATGTGTCTGACAAACATATCTGACACCTTATAAATACTATTTTATCCTATAAAATAAAATATGAATATTTGTCATATCTCGTGTCCTTGAACATAGGAATTACATGAATCTGACACTTGGACATATATAGTTGCACCTAACACCTGTACCCAAGTCCATGTAATATAGCATGGATTACAAGTCTTATATTTTCAATCAAACTAAAACGAAAAAAGAAAGTAATATAATATCAAGCTTACCAGCGCATCAATAATTTCTTCAACAGTATCTTGGCTGAAACATTTATCAACTGCTTCAATCCTGAGCCAAAAAAGGGGAGGGGAAAACGATAGAAACAAACTAAGCTGGGAGTATGGACCAAGATAAAAGATAAGCAAATAGAAACAAACGGAATTTTTTTTTGAAAGTTTGGGTTTCCCCAATATTTGTGAATTTTAAGAGACAAATTCAAAAGCAATATAGAGATAAAAATAGAAACAAAAGATGGAAGAACCAAGAAAATATAAGATCGAACATTACTTATGGAGAATACTCCTCTTATTGGGGTAGACAAGGTCACCATATTGTGCAAGAGAATCTTCAATGACAGAAGGATCATCTGTGATCAATTTACCGAGGCGTTCTTCAACCGAAGCAAGTCTCTGTTACGAAGAGTGAATTACTAAAAGCTACTTACACATTGAAATAAAGCATGAATACACTCACTGAAGAAAAAAGGAACTAAGAACAAAGAACAAACTGCATTCAGTGAATAATGTGTAGCAAGGCCACAGGCAATCATTTCCACTCCATTAAGTTTTTCCCCTGTTAGAGCCAAGTATTCCCCTGTAAAGGGAAAAAAATGAAAGGATTTTAAATTTTGCAAATAATTTTCTGCATTTATATAAGAAAGAATTTAACTCAACTTGGCAATCTATAATAAAAATTACCTACATATATATACAAGAGATATATACACATGTATAAAAAGATATTATAATATCAAGGAAAAGAAATCTGTATAATAAAAAGCTGGAAATAGTTCTCAGAATCATGATTTAAGAGTATTTTTATAAATAGCAAAAGTAACAGTTTTTCAAGCCTAATCCTTAAAAATGTTCATATATAGGATTCACATACAAATCATAACACTAAGGTATTGCTAGAAATAAGAGGGTGCATCTTTCCAACACAAGACAATTTCACAAGACATAGCTGCAACCAAATATTGGGTATAATAACCAATTTAAACCTAAGTGACAAGGAAGCATTCTATTATTTTATATTATGAGGTGAAGCATGTAAGAAAGAATCACAAAGGTGCAACGTGTCAAAGAACTTGTCTGTTCATGATGTTACCTAAATAACCAGGTAGACGGGAGAGATAGTAGGAGGCCCCTGCATCAGGATGGAAACCCATTTGGGCTTCTGGAGTAGCAAAGACCTGCAATTCAATTAGACAATGTTAAGAATAACAAAACCATTAACAAGTGTGGTGGAAATGTGGACATTGAGATGCACGTGTAAAAATGTAAAAAATAAACATTAGACAATGAAAGTGGCAATAATTTGAGAAGAAAGAAAGAACACTATCCAAAGCAAAGAACTTTACTAGTAAAGAATAGTGAAGATAATAGTCCAAATTGAGGAATATGTTACAGGTGAGAGAAACACCAAAACTAAAGTGGAGTTACGAAAGACATGGCAGCATGTTGCCTACACAAAGCAAAATCAGGAAATAGGATTCATTTGAACAATCCAAAATGTTACAATAAGGCACTGTTGAGTTGAGTCGAGTTTATTGTAATGACTAAATCCTCAACAAAATTCTATTATTCCATATAATTATAAGACACAATTTTTTAATTAAACTATTGCTAGCCATGATAAGTGCATAGCAAGGTTATCTGATAGAATGCAAGTTATAATGCATAATGACAAAATTATTTTCATTTGAATTTTTTGATATTCAATGCTTATGTCATTAAAATTTCAACTTCAGCTAAAGATCACATCAGCAATATTTAATAAAATCAATTGCATCTAGTAGTTTATGTTAATGGACATACAGTTTTATCAGTCACCACACGGAACATTCCAGGAAGAGAAATACCCGCCCCACCTCCCATTGTGATACCATCCAAGATAGCCACCTGTAGAAATGACAAAAAACTTAGAAATAAATTAGAAAATAGTCCATATTAATCCATAACAAAGACCTCAAATGAAGAAACTTATACAATATTAATCTCACATGGGGCTTCAGATATGTTCCTAAAAGGTACACGAACTTATACAATGTCTGGAAAAAAAATTTACATTCTTCAACCTTCCCTGCACATAATTAGAAGTTGGGAGCACTATCAGAGCCAACACCATCGAATGCTTGATTTTACAGATAATAACAATTCTATTATAAACCATAATAATTATATGTTATGGAGAACCCACATGCTTGCCCTCATTGAAAGCCAAGATATGCAAGCTGTGCTATCATTGTGTGATTAAAAAGGCTGTCCCTGTAGGACGAAGGGAAGTTGAAAATCCAACTTTTATAGCATGGACATGGTCTGGTGGTTTCCATCATAACTGGATCACCGAAACCTCATCAGATGAGGTTACTTAGCTGGTAGTCGGACTTGCCACTTCTCGTGAAGATTGGAGAGGCTAAAAAGATGTGTATGGACAAAGCTGTGAAAGAGAGAATTCCAATTAATGCAGCAAACATCCCTTCTTCATAACGGTACAAACGTTACAAACGAATACATTAGGAAGTTCAAGGCCATGCCCATAATATGACAATTTTGTAACCACAATGCTCAAACCTTCTATTCTTATCATGATATTATTCCTCTTCTCTAGAGACATAAAGCTTGTACTAAACTTCATGGTCCAAGTCTACCTCAAACAGTTTTATGGATCAAAAAGGCCTAATTGTGGTCAAAATCACAGAAAGAATAACACACAAAATGGATTTGATTCTAAATGAAAAGGCTTTATTCAAAATGGAAATATTAGTAGGCACAGAACTAGTAGTGACAGTACTGACAGATATAGAACTAGGGGCACGTGGCTTTCAGTCTACTGGAGGAAATCATCTAAAAGCCCTAGCAAACCAAGGAGGTAACTCGAGCCAATCTAATAATTGTCAATCATGGTAGAAAAGATGCCTTAGTATGTCAGATTTTTCATAAGAGTAATCATACAGCATTAAAGGTGTCTTAGCCACTTCAACCATTCTAACCAAGTTGAAGAAATTCCTTAAGCCTTTGGTGCCATGATAATTGATGACAACAAAAATCAGCTTGGGTGTTCAAAACATGAAAACAAGAATCAGCTTGGATCCCTTAAATCTTTAATTTTATATTAAAATCTACCTTTTGTAAGTTTTTTTAATAAACAAACCACTAGAAGGGGGCAAACCTATACAGAGCACCTAAAAGTGTGAACCCTGTACAGTCAAAATTCTTTACAAGGCATCAGAAAGAGCAAAACCCTATACACCGAAAACCCTGGATCCTATCAGTTACACATGATAAGCCAATGCATTTCTCCTTTGAACTAAACAAAGACAAAACAAAATGAACAATCCTCTCCCAACCAAACAAGAGCGAAGATCCTTTCAAAACAATGGATGGGTAATTCAACAATCTCAAAAGCCCTTCAATTTTGTTCCCTCCATACTGTCCACAAAACACCCAATGCTGCAGCCTTACCCTCCTTCCTCTCTTCTTTCTTCAATTCAAACCTAGGAAACATAGATACGGATACGACACAATACGGATACGGTGATACGACAAAACTTTAAAAAATTGGATACCGGTACGGGTAGGACACGTTTGTGAAAAATATATTTTTTAAAATTATTAATAGTGAATTACACATAAGCTAAAGAACGTTGAAAAATCACAATGTAATTTTATAATGCAAAATATTAACCTTTAAGAATTTTGTATTAATTTAAACTAGTAGCTTGTTTACTTCTTAAATTTTTAATAGGTCTTGCAAATAACTCATTTCAATATCAAGTTTAATATATTTATATTACAATAATAGAACAATCCACAACTTGTCTTTATACTTTTTCCTTTGACACTAGTGAAAAATATTGTATTCAAAGTTTACTTGCTTATTTATTTATTAATTGATAATTAATTTTACCATTATTATATTCTCTTGTCAATTCTTACTTTCTATATAGTTATAGGAGACATGCATGAAATAATCAGGATACATCAATTTGATAAATTCTACTATTTAACTCACTATACTCTTCTTATCGAAAAACTTAACAAAGTATTAGAAAAATATTCTTATATTTATACTTGTAATTATATTATATTATATTACTATGTAAGAAATGTTACAATTTTAATTTCATAAAACAAGTAAACATGACTTGGAGTATCCGATACTCCAAAATTAATGAAAAAATAATTAAGAAGTATTCGATACTTTTAATAAGTATCCGATATCTATCCGTGAGTATCGAAGGAGTATCTGTATTCGATACGGATATAATACGGATAAGTCACCATATTTGAAGTATCCGTGCTTCAAAGATTCAAACAATCTACCATGAAATCTATAACTAAAAGAGTACCTAAATTAATCATTCTCAGCTTGATACCTTAAAACCAAAAGTCTTCAATGCTGAATCCAGAACAAAGAATGAAAAAAATGAAAAGGGTACCCACCTTCATTAAGCAACTGATAAAGGGTAACAACATCTGCGCCGGAACAGAAAGCCCTCCCATTACCCTTCAAAATTAAAGATTGTAGATTAGAATCCAAACACAATTATACTTGAATTAGATCAAAAGAGTTAGACAAACAAGGTTTTACCTTCATTATCACAGAACCAATATCTGGGTTTTCTTCCCATGACTCATATAGTCTTTTTAACCGACCCGCCTACATTCATACATTTTCATACAAGGGTATGAAGCATAAACTAATAAAATTTATCAGAAGAAACCCCCCCAAAAGAGAAAAAAAACAAACCATAGAAGTAGTGAGAGAATTGAGTGAAGATGGTCTATTGAGAATAGCAGCTCTTGAATTAGCTCTTCCTTCAACTAAAACCTAAAAGTACAGATACAAGAAATGAAATTTTATCCAAAGACTATATGGGTTTCCTCCAAGATCAAATTTTTATGAGTGAGAGAGAGCGAGAGAGAGAGAGAGATTTTATGAGGAACTGGCCTGGTTTTGAATATCATCGTATTGGGCATAGCTGGGTTGAGCGGAAAAGCCATGTCTGTGATGGCAGAGAAAGCTATGTCTCTGCAACGAACGCCTCACTGGTAATAGGACTTTTAACTTCTGCATCGTCAATCTCTCTCTCTCTCTCTCTCTCTCTCTCTCTCTCTCTCCCTCACTCTCTCTCTCTAAAACCCACTGTGTTGCGGCTCTTGCATTTGTTTGCAGTGGGAAATTTCTTGATTTACAAGTCACCCCCTGAGTTTCTCAAAATAGCACTTTTTAGAATTTAAAAATTTTCACGTATAGATTTTGTACTTTTTTATTTATTTATTTTTTATAACAAATCCACTCTGTAATACAGTAATCACTCATAAATTATGTGTAAATTGCCAGTATTTTTGCACCTTGTGAGAGTCCAACATTAAACATTTGAAAATTATTATATAATAATATTAGAGCTTTGATTTTTCAACACTGAACTATTGATTTTATTTATTTTGGCCAATACATCAATTTATATTTAACCTTTCAAAAATCGTTCGTAATTACCATAGCAAACATTAAAACAAAAAGAAATTGCGACTGTAATTAGTTGACAATGGAGACCAATGATGTTTTTAAATAAAAAAGATGGGGTAATAATGCTATTTTAGAAAAATCTAAGAAGTGTGGGTGTCATGTATCCTTGTGTGTACTGTAAAACAAATGAAGTACTCAAGTTCAAACAATTGCATTCGATTGCTAAAAATTTGCTTGACATTTCACTCATTTTGCAGATAAATCAAGCTTGAACACCATCTAAAGCTTGTTAATATTCAAACACTCTCAATAATCATATATGCACTATAGAACTATAAAACAAAAACGACCCTACTCTAACTCAGTAAAAGAAAACTTGAAAACATCTTTTAAAATTGTTAAATTTCAAAACAATCAACTGATCGGCTCAACTAAAATCATTTATTGTCCCATACATATAAATAGTGAGACCAGATAGAGTGTTATGAATTGTTGAAATTGCTTCATTTTCCTCTTGATAAATTACAGAGTGAAAGTTGTTTTTCTGTGACGAGCTCAGATATGGTTGACTTCTGTGGTAAAAAAAAACAGCCACAGAGCACATAAAATCAGAATAAAAAACTTAAATCCTTCCCAGAGAAGAAATTCAAATCCTCATCAGCTTGAATAAGCATGGCCTTCCTCTAACGGCTCAACTGGAACAGTGTAGGGAGAATTCCAATCAGCATCAAAAATTTCTTGAAGTTGCAAAACAATGCCGGGATGAAAAGTCCCAAAGCTGACACCAGATGTCGTATAGAAGTAATCCCATATAAGATTGCTAGTCCCGATATGGGCTCGCACATTACTTACTACATATTTTCCATGGTTGACCCTGGAATAACCCGGGTATGCATTTCCTGTTCTTGTCCCATTCTGAATGGCAGGTCCAGTCAAGTTAAATCCAGGCACGACATAGTACCTGATCTCAATTTGGCCGGAACATTTGTTGTACTTTGAAGAAGAGCATAGGGCATTGGAGTAGAGAAGAGACTTCAAGTACTGATCTGTGCCGTTGATGTAGTGTGTCCAGTATGCTACTAGGATCTTGACCTTTGCATGCTTGGAGAAGAGAACCTAGTATTCAAAAACATGAATATAAAACAATCTTCTAGGTTTCAAATGGATGCATAAAAGGTGAAGATAGAGGCACAAAGAGAGTCCAGAGTCATTTTTCTCGCCTGGGACAAATTGATAAAATCATTTAAGTTGTGTTCTGTGAATTATTTGAAATGAGTCAAATTAGGTTATCAAAGAGGTTGATGTAAGCATATTCTTTGCATGTGTAAGAACATTTCGAGACTTCGCGAAATGCCTATTTCTGAATTTCACATCTGATGGCACCATTTGACTATTGCTGAAGGCTTGCTGTTCGCATTCTGATGGCACAGGGTAGAGTCATGGAAACCACCTCTCCAAAAATAGAGGTAAGACTCTGTACATCATGCCCTCTCCAGGCCTCGCTTTAGTGGGAGCCTCGTGCATTGGGTCACCTTTTTTTCTATTCATTCACTTTTATAGTTTTGTTTGATCTCAAAATAAAAGGCTATGACTTGGGATGACAAATGCCCAAGTGCCCCAACATTGTGGCCGGGGTTGAAGTCATGAGAATCCCCCTCTTCACCAAAAAAATGGGGTAAAGCTGCCAAATCTTTTAGACGCTAAAAGGGGAGATTTGTGTACGAGCTTGTGGCAGTTTTCTTCATCGACTACTATGTATACTAACTAATTTTTTGTATTTTATTTTTTATAGTTTGCACAGTAACATTATAAATCATGCTTCATTTAACAATAAACGTAGTCAACAAAAATGGGAAAATGACAAGAAAGTTCGGATTATATGATGTGTTTGTGCATAACTACTTATGAATGCGAGTAGCACACATTCCATAAAGAAAGCACACTGGTTATGGGAAAGAACTTGGCAATCATTATTCAGAATATTGATATGAGTTACAAAAGGATCCAGAATTATGTTCACTTAATTGCACCAAATAATTTCAAGGTAAATAACACTCCAAACAAACTTTATAAACAATAGACAATGAGCTCATAAGAAATGAAAAAGACATGTCAAGATCTATAATAATAATAATAATAAATCCAAGTAGAATAAACATATCAGCTACATGCATAATGTGCAAGGTGTGAGCAAGAGACAGAATAAACAATTTGAGGACAAACTTTTTTCAACTCACCTCTGATATTGCTGAGGAAAGGGATGACCAATAAACTGTTTGTGTCAAGTATTGGGATTGGCCAAGCCAATCCATAGTGTTTATTCTAACAGTTTCTCCAACTCCTGCAGATTTAATTGTGTCAACCCATGCCTGTTCATCTGCCTGGTACTTGCCGAATAACAGCTGCAGTTCAGAAACTACATCAAAAACAATGAAGTATATAGACCACATTACACAAGCTGAGCATACAAGCCATCATTTATCAAAAATCAGAAGTACTATTATTGAAAGAAAAAAAATGATTTTTCCTTTGACAGAAAGAGGGTACTTCAAGCTCTAAACCCTAAAATTTTTATTGTTAAGTTTAGTTAGAACTTTGAAGATAGCTAAAAATTTGTTGACAACAAAATTATTCTGTTTTCTTCTGCCACAAAATTTGAAAATGACTTCAATTTTTTTCCCTGACATATTTAAGACAAGTTTACAGGGTATGCAAAGAATCATAATACAGATCGAAGGAAGCCACTGTAATTTCATATCAACAAATGATAATAATAAATCTATTCTAAAGATGAGTTAATGACAAAAAAATGAACTAGTCGTTTCTGAAAGTCCCTTTATTTGTTGCAAAAAAAAAAAAAAAAAACAAAAAAAAAACAAAATCAAAATTTATACACAAACCAAACAAAATACATGGCATTGAAAACTGACCTCTGGTGGAGCAAACGAGAGATAGTTGGATTGAGGCTGCAAAGTTGAATAGTTGAGTCCGGGAGTTTGAATTGGCATTTGAAACATATAAGGGTCTGACAGTACTGGATAGCCCGCTACATGGGGAACCTCCACAAAATAAGGGAGAGGTGATCTGCCATGGCATAACTCGATACCGTTAACAATGTAGACAAAGCTGCAAGTTCATTCTTTATTTGCTCCCAAGAAGACAAAAGAAAGAAAAGGTTTCAGAGATCTTAAAAACCATATGAATGCTAAGGTTGTAGTACGCGTGATAATGTTTGTGAGATATTCCTGATAACTGATATGCAAGACTGTTTTGAGATATAATTTCCATTATAATTGAAGCATTTCAACAGTTAATCCAATTGATAACTTACAAACTAACAGTAACTTCAGTAAGTTAACAGACACCATTAACTTGATTCCCAAAAAACAATAGTTTGTTGTAGAGAGATCCAACACAAAAAAACATGCCGAATTGCCGGGTATAAAAAAAAGATTTAACACCATTTCAGGCAATATAAAAGATTCCTAACAATCATGTAAGTTGTTCACAAACAGACTACCATAAGTTGCATGAATTAGATGTAAAAAATAGTAAATACTTTTTAGCTAATATCATCTCTTGGAAAGGAAAATCTTATTCATACGAAGTTTCCAACAAAATTCATATCAATTTGTTATGTTACTACAGTTGGCACGTCAGCTGTTAAATGGAGAAGTTCTGCTATTTTAATAGTTACAAGTCATATTCTGCACCCCAAAACAAAAACACAAAAAACTCGCCAATCCAACAAGTTAACTCAAAGATTTTCTCTATCCAAACATGACAAAATAATTCAATCAGCGTGAGCACTATTTGCATAATGATACAAATTGAGCATGTTCCATGTGCCATACCTGCATCTTTCTTTGGAAGGGATAAAATGAGACCAACACGGAACTTTTCTGGTGACCTGCCACTGCTGATCCCATATTGTTTTTGTGTAAGCTGAAACATTTAGAGATGCAAGTTTCCACAAGTTGTCATAGTAGACCTCAACCTTATTAGCTACTGTTGGACAACCAACAAGATATATTCCAACTTCCTTAACCTATAAACATTGGACAATCAGGAACCTTTAATCAATTAACAAACAAGTATCTATATTTTCCATGTTAAAGCCTTCCGAACAAAAAGAATGCATAACTGCATACAGGAGTAGATGTCTGACAATTCTTTTGGAAATTGGAATTATAAAGGCAAGGGAAAATATTATTCAGTTAAATGTGGTTCTTTTCTTTATGCTGGATTGCATCTGAATAGGGACTGACAGTAGGAACAGATCCTGCTTCCAGCCCCAATCCATGGCGCCTAGTTGGAATATCTTTATTCCTGCTAAGTTTCAGGCATTCCTATGCAGGATGGAGACAGCTGAGCATTTGTCTTCACACTGCCATACATAGCCACAGGTATGTGGTTTGTTTGGTTCATCTGTCTCTTAAAGTGCCAGACTATTCTATTGCTGCACAAAAAAAGAAAAAAAAATGTACACCCTGTTTAGTCCCCCATTGTATAGAGGTTTGAGAGGGGTGGGTTGGGTACAGATCTAACCTTTGGCTTTATTTCCACAGAGTGGCTGTCTTAGGTTCGAACCCCCATCCTCAAGGTTAATAATCTAAATTCTAACCGCTGAACCAGTTGCCCACAGTTACTCCCATTTATCTCTACTCTACTCTACTCTGTCTATGAAGGCTATGAAGGAATTCGTTCATAGAATGCTTTTTGATTGCACTACTTTTTGAAAACACTGCAGGTGGGGGTAGACTATTGTCGTATGCTTGTGAAATACAATTGGAGGAACCACCTCTAACATGTTGATGCAGGTGTTGGATTCAGAAGAAAAACATGATTGTGCCTTCTCTTGTAGGATTAAACTGCATGTGTCATGTTACCTGAGTGAGAGATTTCCAGTCATTATTCGCAGATCCTATATAAACATCTCGATGATCTGATATCCAGACTTTTGCATGGACTATGCCTGATCCCCACCATTCACTAAGCAGTAATGTGACATTCTTTACATTTGGCCTCCCCGAAGCAAGGTTTGATGGTTCTTCAGTATAATCAGGATATACACCAGAGTGCTGTAAAAACCTGAAATAAATTCATTTTTTCAAGAAATGGAAAACGGTTAGCTTAGGCTTGCAAGGCAGGAAATATTATTACTCTTTTATGGCCAAATTCAGAAGCAATGAACAAACTTGGCTACAATTGATTTTATAAAAAAGGATAACATGCAAACAAATAAGTTATTTACACAACCTGTTAAACTTCAACTGTGATGTCATCCCCAATTTTTTGGGAATAATTTTGCAGGGAACTCCCAATTTTAAGGTTTCATGCATATTGGTATCAAAATAACACCAGTAATTTCAATAATAGAAAGGGGCTAACACCTTTATATTGTTAATAGAAGATAGTGTTATAACAATGTAAAACATACATTCAAGCTACCATACGTGTACCTGATACTAACATTGCGATCGGCAGCATTTTCTATTGCTTTATAGACACCAAAGCCTTCATTAGCACCAAACCTTAGCATATCAGTTTTCGAGTATCCATAATCCCCGGAACGAGGATCATCAGAACCTGCTACTAACTGCCAATATTGTGCTAATATGTCCAGCCTCTTGGAAGAATTTCCAGCCAACCAACGAAAAACATCCGCTAATAATCATCACGAGAAAATAAGTCCCCAATTTTTTATTTTTGGCATTAGTTAGGCTGTGTTTGGTTATAGTTTCACACCTTTTCCCTTCCCCCACCCCCCCCCCCAAAATCCCCCAACCAAACACAGCCTTAGTAGAATTGGAAGAAAGTAATATGATAATCCATTTGGTTGCCCACAAAAAAATAAAAATAAAAATACAAATACATAAAAGGGTTATAACGAAGAGAAATGAAATTTGGGATTCTTGTTTTTATGTTGTTTCGACTTTTAGAAACTCACTCAACAAAAACAATTAAATTTATTATGTCAGTTGAGTAGGGAATCTTCCATTATCAGGTCTCCCTTAATAGAATGAATGAAAAGAATGACTATAAGATCAATTCATCTGGCTTTCAGTTTAGCTATAAAAAAAATTAAAATTAAAATTAAAAAAATTAAAATAAAAAAAAAAAGAGAAGAAGGGAGAAAAAAAAAAGATTAATAGCGAAAATACAAAAACAAACAAAAAAACCTATGTAGCAGTTTCAACAATATACTGCCAAACATGCCTATGCATCATTTCCAATTATTTGAGTATTGAAGAACTTTAAAGTTTTTGAGAGTATAGCAATTAGCAAATGTCTCCTAAATCTAGAATCATCTGTTTGGTATTGTCTTTGAAAATTATTTTGTATTCTTAAAAACAAAGAAAATGAAAGCAACATAGTACATGTTTGACCAACTGCTTTCAAATACTCTGTCTGATATTCTTAATAATAACCCATTTCAGAAAACCATACTGTATGATAACTTCCAAACATTTAGGTTCATAAAAGATTAATCATGATTTTAAAATTACTGCAATCAGAATATGAAAACCAAGAAGAAAATGAAAAAATAAATAAATAAATACATGTTTGACCAAACTGTTTTTAACGTAAAGGGTTCAGTTTGAAGTCCTCTACATTTTCTCAGTAACCAATCAAAGCCAAAACTAAAATGTCTAGCACAAACCATGCCTTAACAACTGGAATGCAAGGGGAAAAGCGCGCGCACACAAAAAAAAAAAAAAAAAAAGGGTAAATTATATGTTTGGCTGCTAAAAAACTGTAGAAGAAACGAAAAGGAAAAAGCAAATTTTTGAATCATGAATGTTATTTGTCAACCTATTTTGAATCCCATTAAATAAAAAATCAAAAAAAAAAATTTCTTTCCCAATCTTTTTAATTTCCCAGTGCTTCCAACAAACCAAACAGTAAAAAAATAGATAAATACCAGTGGAAAGAACGCCGGGGACTCGAGTGAGGTGAGGCATGTCGGTGGGGATTGATTGGACGAGCCATGCTTTGCACTCTGAATTTGAATCTGGGGAGGAGTGAGAGAGAGGTATTAGAGAGAGAGTATTGATTATGAGGAGAAGAGAGAGAGTGACTCTAATTAGTTTCATCTTTTCAAATTTTGCACTCTCACTCTTCTTCTGTATGAATACAAACATATATATATCTATTGGGCAGCTTGTCTCCAGACTCCGGTCGATATTGTTGAATTCGTGGAATTCATGAACAGTGTTATTTTGATAATTTAAATTATTTAATATATTATTTTTGTAAAAAATTATATTGATTGTATATTAATAATTATTTGATCAGATTAAATTTTTGTCAATAATTTATTTTAAAAATTATATTTACCGTTTACAAAAATATGATCCGATCAAGTAGTTATCGATATCTAATCAACGTGATTTTTTACGGGGATTTGGTGATAGCCCCCTCACTATCTAATTTGTCTTTCAAAAGGACAAGAATTATATAAGTACTTTCAAAACCCCCTGATATTTTAAAACTTGTTTCTTTTACTATATTACCCTCATATCTATCAGCTCTTCTATTAAGCCATCTTCACTATGTATTTCAGAGTAAAATTTTACTTTGATACAGAGTAAAATTTTACTTTAGTTTCAGAGTAAAATTTTACTTTCATACAGAGTAAAATTTTACTTTAGTTTTAGAGTGTAAAATTTTACTTTCATACAGAGTAAAATTTTACTTTCATACAGAGTAAAATTTTACTTTAGTTTCAGAGTGTAAAATTTTACTTTCATACAGAGTAAAATTTTACTCTGGTTCTGTCAAGTGAAAAAAACAGAGCAAAATGAAATTAGATCAAAAACAACAAAAATAAATCAAAAAAAACAAACAAACAAACAAAAACAAAATAAATTAATCAACAAATCAACATATCTAATTGAGAAGAAACACTTCTAAAACTCCATCAACAATCACAAATCTCAATGAAAATAATACATATGTTCAACAACACTCATACACACAAATATATATATATATATATATACATATATTCTACTGTTCCTCATCCACATCCTTCCCAACCTTCTGTTCAACTTCTTTCAATCTCGAAGCTTCAGCCTTCGCATTCAACATCGCAAGCATCTCATCAACAACCTCATCATGTTTCTTCTCCGCTTCCAATTGAGCCATCTCCACCACACTCCGAATCTCCCCCATCTGCTCCGAAACCCTAGCTTTCAAATCTCCAAAGAGCTTATTCAGATCTTGAGACAAAGAGCTTATTCCTTAGGTGCAAACAACAAAGCCATTGATTGCGGATGAACTTTTGCTATTTTGATCTTCTTATTGTTTCTATGGAGGCATTTGCTACCAGATCTGGTCACTCCGACCAGATCTCCTTTGAAACCCTAGCCATGGAGTCATCATCTATGTATATGCAATAGTTGTATCAGACGAAGCTTGAGAGATTGAGATTGTGATTAGGGAAGATTTAATTGAGGGTATAATAGTCTGATAAAATATTTAAATAATAAATTTTGTCCTTTATATAAGACTTTATAATTATGAGGAGGTTTTAAAAGTATAATTTTTTTCTTAGTCTTTTTAACAATAAAAGGAAGATAAGGGGGGTTTATAGCCAAATTTCCCATTTTTTACAGGGATAAAGTACTCAACGAGTTCTACATATTAAACGATTCAAATTATCAAAACATGACTCTATGGTGGGTCTCCACAAGCCCAACAACACCCTTCAGTTCGATCACAAATTGGAGATAAATCTAGTCCTATTTATATAAGAATCGTTTAGTTGCTTTAGTTGCTTGTGGTTCTTCTTTTCTTTCTGATTTTATCCTTTCATTTTGAATAATTTACTACTGGTGGTCTATATGTTGAGTGTAGGTTTTTTAGTAATTATGCAAACATTGTTGGTCAGTTATGCAATAGGTTTTTTTGTAATTACACGAACATTCTTAATCAATCATGAAACAGGTTTCACAAACATTCTTCGTCAATTAGAATCAGTGTTACTATTAGCACCCCATCAATTATTTTAAACCCCCATTATTTTGCTTTTTTTTATTACAATAATAACTTCAGATGAAATTACTACATAGGGCATCAATAATTTTGGGACACCCTATCTCACAATTAAACTCACACACCTACTACATCATGAGTTAAGGTTTATGAGAGCACACACATCTATCTCCACCCATCAATCTTTTCCAAATCTCACCTTCAAAACCTACCGCTCTCAAAATCTTGAAAATCTTTTGGTGACAATATTCTAAGGTAACGGTGACAACCATTTGATTACCCATACTTCTCCGGCAATGACAATGAGTGAGACGAGAGAATTACAACAATAAAAATTCAGAGGGAGTTCATAACCTTGATATAGTATTCTTAACTCAAATGAGATTAGTCTTATAAGAGTAAATTTCTTGAAAAAAATTATAAAAATAATAAAAATTATTCGTTATTTTTTCGAGACTGAACTCCCAAATATGTGATCGAAATTCGAAAACACAAGTCCGAACATTATTTATTTGTTCGAAAATAAGTAACCGAACATTTATTTTCTCAAGTCACAAACAAGAATGTGGAGATGAAATAATAATCACTTTCGTGAATTTTATTAAGGTTTTTGGGGGAGAGCTTTTTGACGTATGGGGATATAATTGAATGGATTAAATATTTTCGTAAGAATAATTTTGATATTATTTAAGAGGAGAAAATAAATTTTAAGAATTTTAGAATTTTAAGAGTTTTGAATTAAAAAACTTATTTTGTCTTTCGCGACTAAAATAATCACAAAAATCTAGCATTCCAAAGGAAGGCATAATAAGTTTAGAGTCATCCTAAGTAATCACTGAAAAGTTACTTTAGAATTTCAAAATTCGTCGAAGTGCACCCCAAAACTCAGCTAACAAACTTGAACAAGAATTTTAACCTGGTTGAAATGCCAGAATTTGATTTAACCTGCATCATTCTTGAGGACAGTTCAATCATCAATGGACAAGAATGGGAAAAAAATAAGCTCAATGAACCACAATTATTATTTATTAGTTTCTAATAAACTAACTAAAATTGATACTAAGGCCTCGTTTGGCAAGAGGCTATTTTAGCCAATTAGTCAAAAAGTTACTAAATTAGCCAAAAAGCCAACAACCCATACCAAAAAGTCAAAGATTCTCTTTTCTCTCTACTTTTTGCACATCTTTTCGTAATTAGCCAAAAAGTTATTCCAAACATACAAGTTTTTTTTACCTACCTTTTTAGCCAAATAGCCAAAAAGTTACTAAATTAGCCTGTTCCCAAACGAGGCCTAATATATATGGATAGTGATAATAATGTTACAATTGAGACCAACAGATGCAAGAAAGCTAAAACCAGAAACTGGACCACAATTATCTGCATCAAAACTAAAATTGCCTACAACTTTTTACACTTGAATCTACTTTTTCTTGTTCAGTTTAAACAGACCAGATTACCCGTTTTATGAGACAGAATACCTCCTGTTTCTTGACGATGAACCGGAGGACTTGATCGCCCCTTGAATCATTGAAGTCGGGCTCTGAGAACTACCAGATGTCTCAGAGCTCTGATTCTCTCCATGTCCATGCCCATGCCCATGCCCATGCCCTTTCCCAACTACCCACAGCTTATCAAAGATCCTCCGTGACCGAGACGGCCTCAAGTGCACTCCACTTCCTCCATTTTTGCTACCCATCTTCATCGACTTCCCCTTTTTGGGTAAATCCGCGTCTGTCATCTTCATTTGACTCATCAGTTTCCTAGTCGATTTTCCCTCATCTGGCAAAGTCTTCTCCCAATCTTCTTCTTCAGTGTTGGTGGTAACAGAAGATCGAGCCCCAGCAGCTGCTCTAACCTGCTCGAAAAACAGAACTTGCACCACGACTCGGAGGGGGAGGAGCTCATTCTGTGCTGCCTGCATGGATGCATCCATTGTCAATTTCTTAACGTCCATCAGCCCGCATATCTTCTTCCTTTCAGCTTTTGTCAAGTTTGTGTGCTCCTGAACACATAATAATCGATCATTAGCGTATATCTTAACTTGTATTCAAAGCAATCAGATTCATTCATCATTTTATATATGTCTTCATAGGAATTACACCTGTAGATGAATTTAGCAAGGTTATTTTACTCATTAAAAGTTATAGTTTCAATTAAAAAGGCACACCTTCAGATAGATGGCTATAGCTCTGTACAACCCATCATGAATTGGTCTGGCTGACTCGGGAATTGACTGTGACAAGAGAACGAAACTTGAGAGAGTAAGATTTGGATCCCGAGCAATTTCTGTAAGATACCCATCAATCAGTTTACCAACATTCAACGAGGACCCCTGCCCTAAAACAAAATCACCAGCAATTTTGTCATTCTTCTCAGCAATCATAAATTGATTTACAAGGGACTGCACAAGTTCAACATCATATTTGGTCACTTGGGGAGTCTTTGCTGGAATCAATAGATCGTTAACAGAAGCCTCGTCCAACCTCAAACTGATCCTCTTTACCAAATCTTCCCTCGGCGAATCATCTGCTCCAACCAGAATGGCAAATTTCAATAATTTGAGCAAAAAACTACATGAACAACCCCCGCCTATATCAGAAGGCAATAAGCAAACTATTGTTTCAACCAAAGATTTGTTTCTCGTATTATTAACTTCAGAAGCCAAAGTATCAACAGAAGGCAACCACCTCATTACATAAGTCTTTAGCGCCTCCCCAATCACATTCCCATCCATTCTTCCCTTTGATCTCACGGCAATCATAATGCGCTTGTAAAGGTCAACATCAAGTTCGCATATATCTTCAACCCACCAATCCTTCGGAAAATATTCAACTCTTTCCGTGAATTTCATCCCATTCTCAACTATCCTATCCGGCACCAATAACTTCCGGTTATAAGTATAAGACCAGGTGATATTAGATGGGTCCACTGAAGTTTTAGACGCAATGGAATCTATACATCTCCCAACCACCTTCAGATCTTCGGACCATGGAAGAAGAGGTTTGGTGGTTTTCAGAACAATAATGGAGTCTTTCCAGCTACGGAAAACACTGGAGTTGAGAAATACGTCGATTTTGAAAATCAGGTTTCCTCGGTCAACATTCTCAGTCATTTCAAGGTACTCTGCTGCACAACGGGCAGCCACAACATTGTATGCATTGAGAGTGACAGTCATTCCATAGCAAAATTTAGCGCAAATTTCAAAAGCTTTTGGCCCACTGGGAAAGTTGGCTAAATGAATTTCATCAGAACTTTCCTCATTGGCTTTTTGCATGAGTTTTTGTAAGCGATTGCTCTTGGACAAGAGAGGGAACTGCAAACATAGATAAAGAATCATGAGTTTATTTTTGTACTAATCAAGATGTATACTACCCGAACAGTTTATTTCTAGGTGGATGTAAATCCACACATTCTTAGGAATATTTCTGAGTGAAAAGTTCCACCAATTTGGATGAGTTCATAATTAGATACAGCATAAAACATACAAACAAAATCAAACAGCTTAATTCATCTCATGAAAAATTCTAAGGGCATACCTTGTGAAGGTAAAACTTCACTTCACCAACATTTATGATAATATCTGTTGCCAGTTCAGATGACACATACCTGAAAGGATAGATGTATTAGCATACGTAATCACAATGACTGAAAAATTAACTTGTGAGTGGGAAGCACTCATCAAACACAAGACAGTGCAGCGATTGGAGTGAAATGTACTGTGATATAATGCTGTTGAAAATGTAGCCAACAGGCACATTTGATGAAGGGGCAAATGTATTCTAGATTTTTCTTTCAGATTGGCTTTGAGTACCACTAATGAATAAATATTATGTTGCAATACAATGTTATATTATATATACAAGCAGACATAAAGAAGAAACCTTAGACAATTCAGCAAGAAAATTAGCTTCCAATGTCCGCAGATGCAATGTGATCATTAGATAAATGCGGACAAAACTGCCCACATGCAAACTAAGTCCATGAGACATTATAGTCAACAAGTCAATCAAATATTTGTTCACTATTTGTCTCTTAGCTACTTTCTCTGTGTACAAAAAAATGAGTGAGTTTTGCAATTGCTGAATGATACAACTACCATGATAATTCTTTAACAAAGCAATGCCACTAAGAACAACATTTTAAGACATATATTACTATAATTCAAAATTGCGGTAGCTAAGATCCCTACCCCCCAAAGAACAAATAGTGTAGATTAGGCATTTTATCTAACATGTTGACAACAAATGCACTAGCTATCAAATAACTATGAGTTCTCTAGCATCAAGAAGTTCATTTTTAAAATGGCCAAATTTATTGGTGCAACTAAAAACAAAGGTCAAAATTCATTTAAAAATAAATTGACAGAAGATATCAATGCTAACAAGCAACAACTAAAAGGCAGGCCCAAAGCCTCATACTTTTGGACTTCGAGACTCTAAATTTCCTAGTGTCTTTTAGCCTAGTTCATCTACATGAGCACTATCATTGCAAGGCCATTCAAAAATCCCCATCAATGCACCCAACCAGACAAGGTAACCTACAGTGACAGGCATTCTCTCTTCAATAAGCGAACTAACCACCAACCTAATTTTGTTTTAGCTCATCATTTAAGCACAAACACTAAACATAGCATAAATGGGAGAGGGGATGATTAAAAAAAGATATGGACCACCTGAGATATATATTATGGTAGTAATTAACTCAAGCAATTCATCATCAAAACCATATGCGCTACAAGATTTCTGACAGGCATTCTCTCTTCAATAAGCAAACTAACCACCAACCTAATTTTATTTTAGCTCATCATTTAAGCACAAACACCAAGCATAAATGGGAGAGGATGACACAAAAAAGATAGGGACCACCTGAGATCTATATTATGGTAGTAATTAACTCAAGCAATTCATCATCAAAACCATATGCACTACAAGATTTCTATAGGGATTTAACAACCCAATATAATGTTATATACTGAAATTTGTGCTTATGTTTAACCCTTGCTTGGCAATAACATAGTACAATGGTAGGTGCCAGAATGAACGTTATCCATTACAGGAAGAATAGTAATATACTCTGGTAATTAAAGGTCTAGGCCATCAGGCCCATCTCATATGACTTTACCACAACTGGACCAGCAACTTATCAAAATCAGTACAGTTCAACTCCTGGACCACCTCATACTATACACAACCCCACCAAGAGAAGATATAAACACATACAAAAATGGTAATATAAGCTCTTATTTTCAACCCATTCTTGACTTGTATTCACAGCTAACAACATAAAAGCACTTTCCAGTTACAAATTCATCTTCCTATATATATTCAGTTAAAACAAAGAAGAAGAAAAAAAAACTCAATTTCTGAAAAATTATGGAAGGAAGAAAAAAAAAATGAATGGTATATAATTCTTACAAAGAACACATATGAAGAAGGATCCAAATTTATATATATACATATATATATATATATATATATATAGAGAGAGAGAGAGAGAGAGAGAGAGAGAGAGAGAGAGAGAGAGAGAGAGCATAAGAACTCGATAGAAGGTGAAAGGAAGCACAAAAACCAGAAAGGAAGACAGCAAAGAAGAGTTGAGATGTAAATTGTGTTTGTTTATATGAAACAGAACAATATAATAAAAACCCACATTCCAAATAAAATCAAGGTATCAAATAAAGCAAAACAGAGTCAAGTACAGAGGTAAATTTTTGTTTGTTTGTTTGTTTGCATGAAACAGAACAATAATGATATAACTGGAAACCAACTTACCTGATAGAATTGCCTTCAGCTCGGAACGCATCTGGCTTCGACCCCAACTTCATAAACTTCATTTTCTCCCCAAAACACCCTCTACAATCCCACGAAAATACCACAACAAATTCTCTCTCACCCAATGAACTACTTCACAAAACCTCAAAAAGACCTTCAAGCCTTAAACCCAACACTACCCACAACTTTCAGACTCTTTTCTCTGAAGAATTCGCAGGAACAGAGACAAGGCCATTACCAAACTCTCTCTCTCTCTCTCTATAAAACAAAAACACATTCTTCAAACAAACAAAGACGGGACAAGCACAGAGTCCAGATCCCCTCCTTGAGCCCCCTCCTTCATTCCCTCCTTGCAGGGGCTTTCGGGTCCACTTTGAGGCCTACTTTTAATAATCCGAACCGTTCATATTTTTAGATTTATTCAGTATATTATACCTGTAAAAAATCAAGTTGATCGGATATCAGAAAGTATGCGTTCAGAAAATTGGGACTACAAACTATTTTTTAATAAATAATTTTCCGAACACATACTTTATGATATTCGATCAACTTGATTTTTTACAGGTATGATATACTAAATAAATCTAAAAATATGAACGGTTTGGATTATCAAAACTGGGCCTCAAAGTGGACCCGAAGGCCCTTACAAGGAGGGAATGAAGGAGGGGCCTCAAGGGGAGGATCCCAATTCACAAGGACAAGGCATCATCAAAGATGAGACAGCCTCTCTCTGCAATCCACATCAGGCACAGTAGCCTCGAGACTGGAGCCAAAATTCAATGCCCATATTGAAATTTCCAAAGAAGTGGCCTTTCCTTTTATGATGATGATGATGATGATGACATTGATGATGCCATATTACAATTATACACAACAACAACAACAACAACCCAATTTGTATTTATTAGTATTAGCTGGATTAAACACACACAAACCCAAGTCTTGAATCTCGCCGCCTTTGCTTTTAATTGACCCCCCTGATCCGCCAAGATCTCATAGAGTTCCAAATCTCGAGATCTCTCTCTCTCTATCTCTATATATATATATATATTTCTTTTTCTCTCTCTACATGTAATAGGTGATGAATGTTGATGATTTTGCCTTCTCCTTCTGTAGTTGTCTCTCAAGTATATCTCTGAATTTTGCAGCAAGAGGAGAGAGAGAGTGTATTGTAGTGTAGTATAGTGTACAGAGTGGTCTCACATTGGCAGACTTTTTAAGGAGTTTTTAAAGCACGCCATACTATTAAATGACTATTTTGGCACTTAATAATGATTCAGCTCATTAAAAATATCATCACTAATAATATTAATGTATTAAAAAAAAATAAAAAAATATAATTTCAAGACTAAAACATCACATCATTAATGACAGAATCCACTATCACCTAATTAGTGGAACACTAATTAGTGCTCCCAAAAGCATTTTTCTTTTGGCACTCGTGATTCTCTTTATATTCTGTGATGCCCCGTCACGGGAGGGTTGAGCGGGTAGAGATTACGCGCGGGGCCCTTTTGTCTTTTTGACTTGTTTTGAAAAGTGATTTAAAAAAAAAAAAAAAAAAAGAGTAAAAAATGACTATCTTAGGCACCGTTTGGGAAGTAAGTTTATAGACTTTTTTTGGCTATTTTAGCCACAAAAAATAAAATAAGCTATTTTAGCCATAACAAACAAAATATCACATCCAACCTATAATCATTACACTCTTCTCTCACAAAAAAAATCAAAAAAGTCAAAAAAGTCAAAAAGCTAAAAAGTCCTTCCCAAACCAAGTTTTTTAGCCCAAGCTAAAATAGTCAAAAAAGTCAAAAAGCCAAAAAGCCAACCCACTTCCCAAACGGAGGCTAAAGTGATATTATTTTATTTAAGTTATATCACTTTTTGAATACATTACTTTAAATTTAACTCAAACTTAACTTATATTTCATAAAAAATTAAAAAATACACTTATTTAGATCATCTCAAATAATTTTTAAAAATCTACTTTTTAATTTTTCTAAAAAAAATATTATGCGTTGCAAATTTTCTATTAAATAAACGATTGAATGTCTTATATAGGTGAAAAGTTTATAAAATTACGAATTCTACACATATGTGAGATATTTTATTATTTATTTAATAAAAAATTTGATACTATCTTTAATTTTTTTTTGAACTTTTTAATAAATATATAAAAAAAATAAAGAGACGATGTGATGAATAATTATCAAACACCTATGGATCTACTCGAAAAAAAATTGATTAAAGCCACTTTTGTCATCTAAATTTAAAAAAAAAAAATTAATTAATTTTTTTTAAATCATACCATTTTTTTATTTTTTTTTTTAAAAACAAAAAAAACTTAACTTTTAGGCTTCGTTTGGATACATGCTTTTTAGTACTCTCCTCCATTCCAAAATAATGGTCCCTTTTGAGGAATTTAATTTTTTTTGATAGTACAATTATTGTACTTTAAAAAAATAATTTTCTAAAATTACTCTGATAATACATTTTTTTGAAGAATATCAATGTCATAATTGTAGTTTTTGTATTGTTTATGAATTTAAAAGAATGGCAAAATAAAAAATTTATATTATTTTTTTACTTACTTTTTGAAGAGGAACTAATATTTTTGGATAATAAAAATTGGAATAAATGACTAATATTTTGGGAAGGATGGAATAACTTTTTGACTTTTTAATTAAAATATGATATTAAAAAATTAGTACGTTTAGAATGACTTTTTAATTTTTGATGAAAAGATGTGTAAAAAATAAAAAAAAAAAAATTGACTTTTTAATATAGATGGTTGACTCTTTAATTTTTTTTTATAACTTTTTAACTTTTTAATATAAATTTTTAATTTTTAAATTTTTTTAATCACTTTTTAACTTAAAAAAAAGGTCATTTGCCAAACTATAGGCCTAAATTCTACACCTGTTCTTGTTTCTACCACCCATCAAATGTCAAATCTCCAACTTGTCCTCTCATGACTTAACGTAACGTTTCTATTCCTTCCACTCATTATAACATTTGGTCTGATATTCTTTTTTTTATATTTATATTTAATTTGGATTTATTTTTTAAATTTAAGAAGTGGTTTAGAAAAAAAAAAAAAAAAAAAAAGTGAAATTTTATTTATATTTTACACACTTACCTTTTCTCTCTTTAAATTTTCTGCGGGCTAGTTTGGCATGTACTAAATAAGTCAAAAAGTCAAAAAGTCACTATCTTATTTAAGTCACATCATCTTATTTAAATCACATCACCTCTCTAACACATCACATCAAACCCAACCCAAACCCACCAATAAGTCAAAAAGTGCACTTTTTTAGGACATCCCAAACCAACCCTAAATACGAAGAAAAATAAAGAAATATAGGCACTGTTTGAGAAGAAGGTTTGTAGTTTTTTTGACTATTTTAGTTACAAAAGATAAAATAGGCTATTTTAGTCACAATCAACAAAACATCACATCCAATCCATAATCATTATACTCTTCTTTCACAAAAGTCAAAAAAGTTAAAAAGTCAAAAAGCCATTCCCAAAAGCTTTTTAACCCAAGTTAAAATAGTCAAAAAAATCAAAAAGTCAAAAAGTCAATCCACTTTCCAAACCAACCCATAGCATGAGTAAAAAAAATTTAAAAAGTACATTGAAGCCAAGTTTGGCATCTCCCTACAAAATCAAAAAATCACTCAAAAAAACTAAAAAGTTATCATTGTTCATAAAAAAAATAATAATAATTTTTCAAGCCAAAGTACAACTAAGCAATCACAGCAATCACTGCTCTGTGCTGCGTGGGGATGAACAAATCTGAATAGATTGGGTGCAATTGGACACACTGCTGTTTGATCCATTGGGGCCCATCACGAGTCTCGTTTTGATAATCTGAACCGTTCAATATGTAGAACTCGTCGAGTACTGTTTGTCTATAAAAAATTACATTGATCGGATATCGATAATTATATGATCAAATCAGTTTTGTATAAAAAAAAGGATGGCATTATATTAACGATTGAAAAAAAAAGTCTGATCAGATAGCTATCGATATCCGATGAGCATGATTTTTTATGGGCACATAGTACTCGACGAGTTTTACACATTGAACGGCCCAGATTATCAAAATAGGATCCGTGATGACCCCCACGGACTGAACAAAACCGTCAAGTGCAATGTCCAAAAAGTAGCCAATAATTTCTTACCACCAATTTGGCTCCACAGATTGTACTGCTGTTGACTTTTTATTTCTAATCTTCTTTTACACATTTCTTTATATAATTTTTTGATACACATTTTTTCATAAAAAGTCAAAAAATTAACCTAAATATTCATATTTTTTTTCTCAACTTTTTAATCTAAAAAAATAAAAATTACATTTATTTAAGGCATCCCAAACAAATCCGGAATAGAATTCATCTATTATTTATCAAAAAGGTTGCAGTTCAAAAAGTCGTTAATAAAAAAATACATGGCTTAAAATATTTTTACATTTTTTAATGAAAAATGCTTGGGAGCCACTAATTAGTGCTCCCACTAATTAGGTGGCAGTGGGTCCTGCCATTAATGATGTGATGTTTTAGTCTTGGAGTTGTATTTTTTTTTATTTTTTTTTACTTTTTTAATGCATTAGTGCTATTAGTGGTGATGTTTTTAGTGGGATGAATCATTGTTGTTTTTTAATACATTTGTTTATAATTTTTTTAACATGAACAATCACCTTAGGCGATGTTTGACATATTATATAAGACAAAGTTAGTTATTTTAATTAAATAGGATAAAATGTCATATTCAAATTATAATTATTTTATTTTTTCTCTCATAAAAGTTAAAAAAATCAAAAAAATTATTCTAAATAAGATTTTTTAATTTCAAATTAAAATAATTAAAAAATCAAAAATTCAACCCAAAATCTAAAGGAAGGAAAATTTTAACCACCACTGCCACCAGCCTCTTCTCTGCCTTTTCTCCTTTCCATTGCAATTCTTATCCGGGGCGGTGATTGAGGGCCCGAAAGCCGTGCCCCGAATTGCCCGAAATTTCCATTTCAGGTAAAAAAAAAAAAAAAAAAAAGGAAAAAAAGAAAGAAAAAAAGAGAACAGTTTCCAAAACTGGAAATTAGGGGTATTAGGGCCAATTTTTTTAGGGCCACCAATCATTTTCCTTCTTATCCGTCACTCCCCCACCATTCCCTTTCTCGACCATCATGAGTCAGCATTTTAACTTTTTAATTTTTTAATTATTTTAATTTGACATTAAAAAGTTTTCTTTGTGATTGATTTTTAATTTTTTAAATTTTTATAAGAGAAAAAAATATAAAGATTATAAGTTAGATCATATGAAATGTTTTGTCTTATTGAATTAAAAAATTTATTTTATTTTTTTGTGACTGTTTCAACCTAAAAAAATCCCAAACCTATCTTTTCAAACATAAACAGTATGCCACTCTCCCACCATCTTCTTTCTCGGCCATATGATTTCCCTTCTTATCATTCTCCAACACTATCACCCACCTAATTCCTTCCACTACCAATAAAATTTTTTAAATTTATGTAGTGTACTATACGTAATTTATAAATCAGGATTGTAAATCACATTATATAGAATGTAGCGGATAAAATATTTAGATCATACCTTTAGATGATAGAATTTCGTGGGTAAATCACGTGCTTCCAGAGTCTGATAAACATATTTAGATCATACCTTTAGATGATAAAACCTCGTGGGTAAATCACGTGCTTCCAGAGTCTGATAAACCAAACCAGCAGTGAAGTGATATTACAGAATGAATATCACCTACACAAATCACAGTGCAAATGACTTGATCGTTGTTCTTTGGGAGAGAGTCAGTATATGGATAAAAACAGATCATACGTTGTTTTTCTTATTATCACTCATAACCCATATATCAAATATATATTATTTTATTATTATCTATCCATATTAGTTAATAGAGATAATATCTGTATCCAGAGTGGTTATCCTAAATAGGTTTGAATTTAATTTCAAAACCTATTTGGATAAGATTCAAATTCAAATTCAAATTCAAATAGTCATGCCACATGGGCGCCCATTACTAACATCTCCCACTCGCACATGAGTTGGCATGACACTGCCACATCTCTATCTCAATCTCCCAAAAACAAACAATCTCATACTAGCCACTGCACCGTGCGACTGCTGAGAACACCTGCATGTGGGAGCTCTATACTAGAAACTCAAAATGAGCCAACATAAAGACATCAACCCAAAAAGAACAGAAATAGTGTCTCATATACCCCAGATCCATCTAATTACACCGATCCAAAAAACATCTCTATCCCTCAAAAGAGCATGTTTGACCCTCTCAATTCTTGCAATATATTCACACTCAATTCGCCTCTCATACAGAGCGATGTGAGTTGCCGGCAGTGAATATACAACAGTGGTGTAATACTAGATGATCTTCCCTTTGCACTCATGCCATTTAGTTTAGGATTGACCGCTTTCCCAGTGATGTCCCTTAAGGCCGAATCATACATGACCGCAGGCAACATACCAAAGTAGCAGAACATCAATCCCTTACCTTATGACATAGTCAAAAGTCACAAAAGGGTACATAGTGAAGTCATATCAATAATGACACGTAAGACTCACACGGTGAGGAAGTAGGGATCCATTCTCTCACCTCATTACTCGGTCGCTAAGAACATATAGTATGAATACATGCTACGGTGGAGTAACTTTTCCATAAAGAGTGACGTCATACTCGATACACCGTACAGATATTAGTCTAGTTGCTTTCTAGCGCCTAACCCGAATTCTCTATTTGCTCGCCTTCTAGGCGCCAAATGAGATCTCGCATCTGGCTAATCATAACAGGCACAACATGGAAAGTGGGTACTAACATCCATGTTTGGTCCTTAACACGACCTCATCTTAGTTATAACCAAGGCGACATACATAGTGGATGATTTAAGCCTCTCTTGGCTCCAAATAAAAATAAACCACCAGTCTCATCCTTGCTCGCTCCCAAGCGCCAAGGGCGATTGCTCGTGTGAGTGAGCCAATCTTGCCTGCTGACATCATCATCTGCTAATCATTATGACACAAACCATAATAATGTCAACATCCCATCATCTCAAAATAAGTGATCGATTTAAACAAAATTTGACCACAGCTTGCGCAATTATAGATTCCAAACATAAGCCTTATCAGCACCTCTTGCGATAAGTATATACAACGGAATCCACCATGTGTGCCTCACATGAAATGATTTAAGATCACTACCTCTTGTGCACTAACCTCTCTAAAGATATTTTTTTGGTGACCAATTTGCGTTCATTCTTAATGCGCCCAACTAGCGCAGATGCGCCCAACTAGCGCGTTGAATTTTACAAGGAGCAAATTAATATGCTTCTAATAAAGCATTTTATCCACAGTCTAATGAACAAGGTCAATGTCTAAACAACTCAATTAACCATTTGCCAAAGATAACACTTATCATGCCGAACACGCCCACATAGCGTACTTTAGGCTCCCACAACAAAGAAAATCAAGGAATATAGGTCCTCCCAAAGACAATCCGAGGATTCACTCAATAGCTAAGGCTCTGGCTTTTACCGATAAGTAAGTCAATGGATTTGCAATTTTGCATCTAGAATCATTCTAGGATATTCTCTATGTAAGTTATCGAAGACAAACCGAGAATTTTCCTAAAACAATCCCTAAGGATCGTACATCCGAGCATATAAATTACATCACCTATGTCCATCATATCTAAAATAGAAGACTGCCCACCCTAGGTGGCGACAACCTTATAAATTCCTGGCTCATAATGACTAAGTAAGGAAAAACTTCTGTTGGACCATTGATCATGCCTCAGTGGTCTTCATCGATCATCATTGGCCTATCATGGCTTGACGAAATCTAAGAACCACTGTTTGGATAACTGCTTTAGGCTGTAAAAGATTTATTGGAACTAACAACCTTTTTGCGCTCCTAACTTTTCATCATAAAAGCAGAAGGTAAATCCCTACGGATATACTTATCCAATTCTCTAATGAGAAATCGGGTCACAATGTCCACAAAACAATGTTCCGAACTTATGTCAATCATAGCCTAAGTCAAAATAACCTCACTCCCCAGGAGGAAGTCTTCTCATGGTCTACACTTTCCTCAATGGTGTGACTTTTCGGTATCTAGCGAGCCTTATGCCTCAACAATGACTATCCAAATTACGCATAACTTTATAACAGTTTTGCGTCATAATGGAAAGTCAACCAAATTATAAAAAATGGTTAATCCTCAAAAACTTTGTCTTAAACTGCGCAACATTGATCCACTTTCTAAAAATAGGGGACTAGGCTCTTTATCATCTTGCGGAGCAATCATGAATGTTTCCCTCTCAATCACCCAGCGATGACGTGGAAAATTTTCACATTTGCTACACGCAACTAAGAATGTAGAGTATTCTTCTCTAATGGAGTAATCCATTAGTAGGCACATCGCTCCCACTGTCCCTAGGATATTGGAAATTTCTTTCCATTCTCAACTAGGCTACATAGAGCGCTATGCTTGGAATTCTCCATCTTATAGAGTTCCGAAAACTCTATTCACGTCACCTTTACTAATAAAACTTTATGTGACTTAGTTACACTACCACAAAGCTGCTTACCTATATGCACATGACCCGAAAGGTTTGCATGACCGCATACAATAATGCGCCACACGACCCTTTGTGTTTACAAGACAGCATTCAATAATGCGCTATAGAACCCTAGGTCTTAACTTCACAATCTTATAAGAAGTAACATAAAGATAAGCTGCTTAACGGTTACAGATCGCCCATAGATGGCTCTCCACTAACCTATTACTCAAAATTGGAGTGTAAAATTTGATATGGAGGGCTCTTAGTTAGGGATATAGGCAACAAACTAGTGCAATTTCCAATTGGAAAACATTTTGCGCCATTATCCACCTAACATTAACAATATTTAATTCCTTATTCTCTACTACACCATTGTGTTGTTGAATACTATGAATAATCAATTTTCTAAGCATCCATCTCTCTTCACAGAGTTTTCTAAAAATAACTCAAATAGATACTCGTCATCTTGGTCAAAACTAAAAGCACAAAAGCTCTTATCTAATTGATCTCAACCTCATATGTGCAATGTCAAAAATCATCTCAAAACTTTTGACTTATGGGAGATCAAATAGTCTTGACTCAGATACATATCGTGATTTATAAATGTGTCGAGATTGAGGCTTAGCTATCATACCCTTACACATATCTTAGTCACAAATATCATAGTGGACTAAATGCGCCAAAACAAATGACCTTCTACGGCTTTCCTACTTACTTGTGCGCACCCATTGTGAACAAAGTTACACATTCACATGAGAGCAGGATGTCATAAGCGAGTGGGCCCGAGAAGGCCTACTCAAACCATCGTGTCATCATCTCATTAATGTGATTAAGTATAATAAGCCATTGGTTCATGACCAATGTCATAAACTAATTCCAATCATCTTAATGTGTGAGTTCTCGAAGACAAGTTTTAAAAGTTTAGGCCTAACTAGGTAATGACTCACGACAAAGTCATATTCACTAGATCATAAAAAGGATGTCATGGAGATATCAACTGCGCCTAAGTCGCAAATTTAACTAGTAAGTGCTAATCCCCTGCACCTTCAAGTCAATTTTATTCTCTATACACTTTAATACATCTAGTTGAAAGATGACGATACTCCTCTTGCCATATCTATTTCTCGCTTCATAGTTACTTGCAATTAATTCTACTATCCACAAGAAGGAGAGAATAAGCTATCAACTATGACAGCTCCTGAAGTAACTTAAGCGCGAATTAGGCTAAATAGTCTAATTCAACACAATGCTCTTTCTCTCATGAGCCATGCGTCAAATTCTTAGAGTCATAACAACCTTGTCAGCCTTGACCTTTTCATTACTATGCTGCAACGTTTGCGCTTAGTGGTAAATGTTATTCAAAACGTTAGCCTAGTAAAGGAATCACACAAAGAAGCACCTCATCCATGTTTCACACTCAAGTGTGGAAACAGTAAGTGTCTAGACTTAGACAAGTTGGCAATGCTAATAGATTTTGCAGCCACTAAGCGCTAATATTTTCACTCAGTGTTAATAGATTTTGCAGCTTCTAAGCGCTAATCTTTTAACTTCACGTGATATTTCAACGCACATTATTATAGTGCATGAAATTTCGCTCAATCCACTCCCAATAATTGGGTAGAGAGCAAAACACTGCTCGTACTGGCTACTCGTCTTACACTTAATGACTAATTTATTTAAGCTCGCATTTCTTGGATGACGTGACTCTTGAATGTTACTTCATCCAATGATGTAACATTATTTACAAGTCAAATTACAAAGTCAATCCGCACAGCTCATTAGTCAAGATCATATACAGATCTATTGAGGGCTTACTAATTTCATAACTCCAAAACTCGCCAACCAAAACTATGTAGCGTGCCGCTAACCATAGCGCACACATTAGTTTTTATTGTGTCAAACAAGGCAACAAAACCACGGCGACTTTGAGTCATGTTTCCTTACTTTGGCTCAATTAAGGTTTGACCTAAAGTCTCCAAGACTTTTGCTCATCTAAAGAATGAGATTAGTTTGTTCACATTTGAACATCTCTACTAAGTCTAGGTCAACCAAATTAACTTCCATAAGCTAAATCAATTTAGAGAGAAATTCGCATTGGGATTAATTTGATTAGCATAATATAATTTTGCCGCAAAAATCTAAATTAAATAGTGACAATATTACACAAGTCGCAAGATCGAAAATCCGCTATGCTCGTAATCATCTCTTGCGCCACATGTGACAATTATCCAAAATTTAATTTAATTTATGCGCAAAATATTAGTTTTCGGGAGTTAATCTACAAAGATTTCTTTCAACCGAATAACCTCCCACTGACTATGGCATATACAAAGCATGACAAATTCCATACAATAGCATCTTAATGTAAATTTACAAATAACTCATGCTATATTCATTTAATAATGGAATTCAAATAAATAAATAAATAAATGATCATGCTTTTCTAATTACAACATATTAGAAACTCTAAAAAAAATAATATGCTGTATTAAATATTCAGATTATGCCATAACAGAAAGTACATCATCCTGAAATTTTCTGAAATTTTTCTGAATTTTTCTGGAATTTTAAATAACTAATTAACACACATAAAATTATAAATAAATATTCCAGAATCTGATAAAATGCTACAATTATACCAGTAAACAGTAAACCATAACAGTAGTGTACAATAAAAAATTCAGCTCCAGAAACTTAATCATGCAACCCCAGATGCATTTTAAAACAAAAATAATGCATTATTATTTCAGGAAAAATATATATTTTTTTATTTTCATAAAATTTTCAAAATTTTACAGAAGATATAAAATTTAATTCTGAGTCTAACGGTACCAACCATGCTTAAAACAAAGTTATAACGAATAAATTATGGCCAATTAACGCAATTCAGAATTAAAAACAAACAAACAGAGCCTTAGAGCCAAGCTAGCGCTGAAAAAACGGCTCGGCTCGGCTCGCCGCTGCTCAGCGCAACTCGGCGCGAGTCAGCTCAAGGAGCGGCTCGGCGCGCGGCTTAGCCCGTGGCTCGGTGCGGCTCGACGCACGGCTCAAACGCGGCTCGGCTCCAGCACGCGGCGAGCGTGCGAGGTGCGGACGGCGTGCGCGTGGACAGCGCCGCTGACGCGCGCGTGATGGCGCGTGCAGGCGCGTCTGTAGGGCGTCTGGCGCGTGTGGGGCGCGTGGCAGCGCGTGGGCGCGCGTGGCTGCGGCTCACAGCGTCAGGTGGCGCGTGGTCTGCACGCGCCGCCTTCCAGGGTGTTTTCTGGTCCGATTTTTGTACTGCCGGACTCCTTTTTTCAAAATAAAAATATTTATGGCATTAAAAATGACATTTAAACAACATAAAATTGAGGTATATCACTCTCTCAATCTAATGGAGTTAAAATGCAAAAAAAAAAATCGTGCACTTCATCTTCCTCCTCCATTAATATTCATGCATATACATGTATATATATTTATATAAAAAATATACACATATTTTAATGCATAAAATAAGCACGAAAATACCCATACATGGCTCTGATACCAATGTAAATCACATTATATAGAATGCAGCGGATAAAATATTTAGATCATACCTTTAGATGATAGAACCTCGTGGGTAAATCACGTGCTTCCAGAGTCTGATAAACCAACCCAGCAGTAAAGTGATATTACAGAATGAATATCACCTACACAAATCACAGTGCAAATGACTTGATCGTTGTTCTTTGGGAGAGAGTCAGTATATGGGTAAAAACAGATCATACGTTGTTTTTCTCATTATCACCCATAACTCATATATCAGATATATATTATTTTATTATTATCTATCCATATTAGTTAATGGAGATAATATCTGTATCCAGAATGGTTATCCTAAATAGGTTTGAATTCAATTTCAAAACTTATTTGGATAAGATTCAAATTCAAATTCAAATTCAAATGGTCATGTCACATGGGCGCCCATTACTAACAATGATTCATATGAAACTTATCAACAAATGACTTAAAGATAATCATTAACAAAATCTTATAATTAAGAAACGTAAGGGAATGTCTGAGATACGTGGTCATTTTGTAGTCTATTTAAAAGAATGTATTATCATGTTAAGTTTTAATATCAAGTGGCTTAAAAATAATTAATAACAAAATCTTATGAGGCCAGGGAATGTTAGCTCAAACGTGATCATTTTGTAGCCTTTGATGCCTATTGATTAAAATATATTAACCACACGATAATTATATTGCGCAGAAATGATATATCTTTTTAATTTAGGAAGCATTAATGATGTGAAAATTAAAAAAAAAAAAAAGGAAAAGAAAAGCTAAAACATCACTTTATATGAGACCCACACACCAATAAAAACTATTCAGTTTGTTTGGTTTCTTTTTTTTTGAAAACAATTTTCAGAAAATTATACTTTCTTGTTTTCCGTATTTTTTTGTTTTTATTATTTTTTTAAAAATATTTTAAGCAAATTTTTTAATTTTTAGACACACTTAACATAAATACACATAAAAAGTATAATTTTTGTGAAAAAAATCTTTTAAAAATTCAATAAATATCAAAAATATAAAAACAAATTAGTATATTTTTCATATTTTTATGTATTTGTTAATTTTTTTAAATATATTTTCACAAATTTTTTACTTTTTAGATACATCTAAGTAAGGTGTATCTAAAAAAGTAAAGAAAATGCTTAAAATTTAAAAAATATTCACTAAAAACAAAAAAAAACACGAAAAATAAAAAAATTCAATTTTCAAAAAATTTAATTCAAAAAAATCAAACTAAACACACTAATTAAAACTCTTTCAATCTAAAACTCACAATAATTTTTTCTTATATTGGGCTTAGGTTTAGAGTACGAATCTTGACCTGATCTATTAGCCGGTGAGAAACGACTTAGCCGACGAGCCTGACAACATGAAAAATAGAGGGGAAAAAATAAAAATAAAAATAAAAAACAACTAAAAAAAAAAAAGGCTTAAACCTTGACTTATCGGCCAGTGATAGACAACTCGTTCACCCGACCCATTAATCCATCATATTAGCTAATACTCGAGCTTAAAGGTTTTAGCATGTGGGCCAACTAACCCTACCCAGCAGGGGAAAAAATCATTAGGTCTTGTTTGGAATAAATTAAAAAAAATTAAGAAGTCGAAAGATTATTTATAAAATTAAAAAGTCTATACTATTTAAGGGTAGCTTGTGGGGGAAGTCATTATGATATAATTTAAAAGTTAAAAGTCAAAAAATTAAAAGGATAAGATTGTCACTTTGATTTTATTATAATATTTTATTACACATCTTTTCATAAAAAGTCAAAAAATTATTCCAAACATACATATTTTTTTTCTACTTTTTTAACTAAAAAATTAAAAAAATCTATATAATAGGGGAAGAAGATTTTTGAATTTATCCTAAAGACAATTGTCCTACTAGGACATTTTATTAATCATGATTCATTTGTATATTTAGATGAACGACTGAGATGACCTCTTAAGTATATATCCATCCTAAGTATATATAGTTTTCGCCCAACTATTTCACATTGGAAAGAGTCCCATCTATCCACGTCTCCTCTCCCTTCCAACGTCTGAACCCCTCACATTCCCTCTGTATCTCTCTCACTCCCACTCTGTTCTCCTTTCCACGTCTGCATCTGTGACAACCCTCACCACTGTTTACTGATAAACCACTAATTACTGTTAAACTGAGACTGATTATGATAATTGACTGAATTGACTGAAATCCTGAACTGATTGATTGTCTGTATCTGTTTAAGTGCATTTCTATCTGTTCACGTTTTATGTTTAAACTGCAAATTGAAGGCCTTATCGGCGGCCGAACCAGGAATGGATTAGTGTTATGTGATGATTAGAATTTACAGGATTTTATGGTATAATTACTTGAATTTGGATTTGGTATGATTAAATTAGATTAAAATAAGTTAAATTACACAAGTTGCCTTATTTACCATATTGCCATGTTAGTGGACCATTTAGGCAATACATGTTGAGCCTTATTACATGCAAACACAACATTTCTTCAGCCCATTCTTGTAATCATAGCCGACTAGAGAGAGAGAGATAGGAGAGAGCTTGTTTCCATCTCAAATTGGCTTAGAGACTTGGAAAATTGGTAGAAGATTTGCAAAATTGAGCTTCTAGGCTTAGAATTAGAGACCTAAGGTAGAGAATTCAACCTCTCTTTGATGTATTTGTGTGTTGTCTTGCATGATCCACGAGAAATTAGAGATTCTAGCTAAGAATTGGTTCATAATGTTGAATTGTAGCATATATCATGCATGCATGTCTACATTGTTGCATTTTAAGGTTGATTACATGGAATTTGGTACATACATGTTCATATTATTGTTATAGTCCATGTCTTCATCTTGTTTTTGGAAGTTGAGGCTCATTTGAGCAAGTAATTGAAGCTTTGAATTGGTTTAAACTCATGTATGTCATGTTTGAGTTATGTTCATAAAAATTGGTTTGAAATTGGATTTAATTGAACTACCTTTGGGCTTTGATTTCTCAAATTGATCTTTGAAACATGTTATATTATGAGTTTTGAAGTGTTTTTCAGAAAATTAGCCCAAAAGGATTAAATTTGGTATATTGAAACTTGTTTTTGAGCTTGAGGTTCAAATCTGGAAATTTCAGATTTTGGACTTACGCTCGAGCAGAGTGACTAGCACTCGAGCGTGAAATTCGTACATCCAGCACTTTACACTGTTTTACAGTTCGCTCGAGCGGGGTATTGGACGTTCGAGCGAGGACTTGTGTCACACGCTCGAGCGGGTATCGAGCGCCCAATCGAGCGTGATTTTCACACATCCAGTACTTTTGGCATGTTTGACAGTCCGCTCGAGCGGGGTAACTCGCGCTCGAGCGGAGTATTTTATTTGCCTGTACGCTCGAGCGGGGAATCCTACGCTCAAGCAGGACCCCTGTTTTTTGAAAATATTTTTAAAGTGCATCTTTGCATCCTCATTCCATCCTAGGCATTCTTTGGCCTAGTTTCAGACATCTTAATGAGGATATTGATGTAGAACCACACCGAGGCAAATTAGGGATTAAGTTATTATTTTCCTAACTGTATAGCTTAGTGTGTGTTCATATTGTAACTGTGTAGGGTTAGCTTTCGGAGACGCGCTCTAGCTGCTTATAGCCCAGAACTCTGTGAGTAACAATGTTGTAAAGATATGTTCGAAAATGAATATTTTCTAAATGAACAACTGAACTGTTTTCTGAATTGTTTACTGTTGACTGAATGAATGTTTGTCCTCTATTCTGAACTGTATTGTGGCATCCTTAATAACTACTGTTACTGTTACTGCTACTGTTACAGAGATCTCTGTCAGTTCTTATCTTGGAACTTCTGTTTACTGTTATGATGGCCATCATTGACTGTTCAGTCTTTTAAGACCTACTGCTTACTATACTATTCTGCTAATGGATGTACCACATATGACTGTTATGACTGAATGACTGATATACTAATTTAATGAACTGTTTTCGTTACTGTAATGACATTCATTCTTAACCTCTTTACACATTATGTTATTCACTGGGCTTTAGCTCACTGTTTATATATATATATATAGGTGTTCAGGCACCAGACCAGAGCTAGGAGCGTGGGTTAGACTCCCTCACTGCTCAATTCTCTCCATCGGACTGTGAAACGTCTGCATCTCCCCACCTTCCCTCTCTACCTCTCTCACTCTCGGTTCTTCTTCTTCTTCAACAAAACGAAAAAACCCACATTGGGTCTCTGTTGGGCTGTTCTGAATCAAAAATGTTCCCCTCCTCTCGCTGCTCAATTCTCTCTATCGGGCTGTGAACAGGTTATAGGGTTGTTTGCCTATGCTATTTTTTTCATTTTTTTTAAAAAAATTTGTATTCGAAGTTTGATTTTCTGTCTGGTTTTATTAATTTTTTTTTGGGTTTTAGATTCTAAGAATTTTCTGTCGGGCTGTATTCTAAGAATTTTTGCAAAGTCTGCTCTCTACTCTCGGCTCACCAAGGTAAGATGCTCGCTCCCCTTCTCTTTACTTTTGGTATGCAATTTTCCCTGATTTGTTTTTCCCTGATTCATTTTTCCCTGATATGCAATTTTCTGTCGGGCTGTATTCGTTTTTTTTTAAAAATGAGTTTGTATCTCTCCATCTAGGTTAACATTCTAAGAATTTTTTAAACTCCTAATCATTGGGTGTTTGTTCCATTGGGTTGTGTTGCATTTTTTTGTAATGGAAAGTATTTGATTCTAATGAAACTTAAAATCTGTTGCAATACATTTGATAGTAATGGAACAATACATTTGCATTACAAAACATGTATACATTATTTGATTCTAATGAAACTTTAGAAACTGTTGGGCTCAAAACACCGGGCTGTATTCTAAGAACTTTTTAACTCCCAATCGTTGGGTGTTTGTTCCATTGGGTTGTGTTAGATTTTTTTCTAATGGAAAAGTATTTGATTCTAATGAAACTTAGAATTTGTTGCAATACATTTGACAGGAATGGAATAATACATTTGCATTATAAAACATGTATACATTATTTGATTATAATGAAACTTAGAATCTGTTGGGTTCAAAACACCGGGCTGTATTCTAAGAATGTTTGCAAAGTCTGCTCTCCACTCTCGGCTCGCCAAGGTAAGATGCTTGCTTCCCTTCTCTTTATGTTCTCCTTCTCTCGCTGCTCAATTCTCTTCATCGAGTTGTGATGTTTTTAAAGTTTAATTTTGGTTCATTATGGTGATTTGCTTGGGAAAAGAAATTGATATGCAATTCATTTTTCCCTAATTAATTTTCTTATATTATATGCATTGTAAATGAGCTTGTATCTGTCCATCTAGGTTAAGATTCTAAGAATTTTTTGAACTCCTAATCTCTGGGTGTTTGTTCCATTTGGTTGTTTTTTTTAACCATTTTCATGCTCTGTTTTTTTTTTTATTTAAAATTTGTATTCAGAGTTAGATTTTTTAGTAATGGAAAAGTATTTGATTCTAATGAAACTTAGAATCTATTGCAATACATTTGACAGTAATGGAACAATACATTTGCATTACAAAACATGTATACATTATTTTTTTTTTAAAGTTGTATTCAAAGTTACAAAACATGTATGCATTTGACAATAATGGAACAAACATGTATACATTATACATTTGATAGTAATGGAACAAACATGTATACATTATTTTCTATAATGGAAAAGTTCCATTTTCTTGCTATCTATTTACAATACATCATGGTTTGTGTTCCATTGATAAACCTGCGTGTTTTTTCACTGGTTTATTCCAGAAAAAACACTTAATCGACTGTTAACTTAAATTTTTTTTAACTGCTAATCAAACAGTTTTTGGCTTGCTAATTGACTGTCAACTGTTAATTTTTTAGAACCTGTTTTTGAGGTTTGAGATCCTTACTGTGATCAAGCCCTCTATCAACTGGATATGCTCCATTTTAGTAGTCATCTTGGACATGTAATTGATCGTATATATGTATATATGCATATGCATATCTTAGCTTGGTGGCAGGTTGTTAATTTTGCTAAGATAAGAAGCTTTCTTTCCATAATTTTAGCTTGCTAGATTTGTATCAAGGTTCTGTCTCACTAGATTTATTAGCCTAGAGAAAACCAAAAATTGTCATGGTGTGTCGAGGTTAAGGCCTCACCTGTTGGGCTTGTTTTTTTTTTTTTTAATTCGTAATTTAGATTGAACTTTCATATGGTGGTTTTTATAAATAAATTTGTCATAATGTATATATGTTTTATTTTTTATTTTTTTAATTTAGATTGAACTTTTATATGGTTGAAAACATTTTTAAAAAAAAAAAGAAATTTAGAAATAATTGGAAGAAGAAAAAAAAGCTTTATAATACTCAATCGGTATTTTACATACCAATAACATAAAAATAAATTGTATGAAAAAACATATCTAATAATGCTTATTTTTATATTTTTACTTGAGGAACAATCGCTTTCAAAATTAGTTTGATTAAACATAAAAACAACAATGGTTTGATTAAGAAAATTATAGTGAGCAACTTTAGTAAGAAAAAGACAACAGAAATGTGCAAACCTGTCAATGGAAAGAAAATTTTTGACAACTTTGTGGAACAGTGAAACAATAAAATGAAAGTAAGGTAATAGAATGTGTATGTAGGTGTAGGGATGAAGTATTTTTTTTTAAATATATATATATATATATATAATTGGGCAGTTAAATGAGAAAAGTTGTAGGTGTGGAGCAATAAAAGGTGAGGGTACAAAACGTGGACAGTTAAACAGTAGCGATCTCTGTTGTATGTGCTTGCTTCAACTGCTTTCTCTGGGTTAAGGGTTCCCAGAATGATTTCTTAATGGTTTTGAAATACTGTCTTTGGAAATATTTTTGTATTCTATTGCTGCCAAGAAAAAAGGCATTCAATTCTATTGCTGTAAATTTGGGAGTATTGAGCAAGTCAATTTTCCATAATAAATCTCCGTTGTATTTCAAAATATTGTCTTTGGAAATATTTTTGTATTCTACTACTGCCAAGAAAAAAAAGCAATTAACTCTTGCTATGCTCACTGCCAAACTGAAATGCAAAAGACATAGATGAGGGCTGACTCTCTAATACTCGGTGGAATTGTAAGAGACTGCTTTTATCATACTTATTATTCCCTTTTATTTTTTCTATTTTTATTCTTTTAATGGAAATTAAAATTATTTTTTGAACTAATTTCTTTTTCTTTTCTATTCTTTTCTTCTGCCTCTTCCCCCCTAGTTAAAACAACTAATGTTTGTTTTAACTTGCTTTTACCTTTTGGTAGAATAGTTTAACAGTTGACCAGAATGAAGATCTGGTAGAACAGTTTCTTTCAAAAAATGCTTCTGTTGGTAAGGGTCTTTGTGCATCTAAATTTAGCAGATAGCCTTTTTGTTGGATTGACCTTTGTTGTTGTTGTTGAAATATTCCACGATTTTTTTCCTAACAACAATGCCTGTTCTAGAAACCTTAATGTTGTTTGACCAATGGTGGAAGGTTGGATGGAATTGTGTGAAAGGGACTTGGAATTTTGGATGGGAAGCAGTACATGTATAAAATTATGACAAAACTAAAGGAACTTCTAAAATGCCTTTTTATTTTTATTGGTAATTCATTAGCCTTAAGACTATAGGTATGAACAAGGGCTTAAATGGCTTTGCTACAATCTAATAGATACGTTTCAAAGTTAAGCATGTTTGTTTATGTAGGGTTGATTGATTTTTTTTTTCCTTCAATTTCTTTATGGATAACTGAAAGAGGAGTGCAAAGAAGTTGGACATAATTGTTTGTGTTTTTTTTATGGTTTTGATTCTGATTTTATGGTTTTGATTTCATTTATATGAATAGGTTGGCTGCTTCCCATGAGCAAATTAAATGGATTTAAAAGGATGGTTTCATGTTTTGCTTATGGGTGGATTTGAAAGTTTGAGCTATTTGATTGTTTTATTTATTTATTTATTTATATTTTTTTTGCCGCTGTTGTTCTTAGCATTTCGGTGCATCATGTTAACCCATTAATGGTATCCTAATTTAATATTGTTATTTCTAAGTTACTATACTCATTTCTTATAGCATGTTTGTTTATGTAGTGTTGATTGAATTTTTTTTTTCTTTCAATTTCTTTATGGAAAATTGAAAGAGTATTAAGAAGTTGGGCATAATTGTTTGTGTTTCTTTATGGTTTTGATTTCATTTATATGAATATGAAATAGGTTACTATGAGATGACATAAGTCTTTTTCAATGAAATGAGATTCTATGAATAGGTGACTTCTATTTGTTTTTCTGCTCTAAAATTCTCGCTCAGTATGGAAGGTTAGATTTAAATGTGTTTCTGAATGATTTTGATTCCAAAAAGATTAAAATGATAAATGAACTACCACAATTATTAAAATGGATTTCTGAATGGGTTTCTAAAATCAATTTTCATGTATTAATTTTTGAAAACTTATCTTTATTTTAAGGCATTGAAACCTAATAAAGCGAAAGGGTTACCAGTTATGATACTAATTCAATAACATTCTTTTTATTGAAGGTTATCCCATTTTAGGTTGCTATAGTGTATAGATGTGTCATTTTGATGTGGATAAAAATTTAAAATTTGCTATTAGGACTTTAAATTTAGCAAATATTTATAGATTCTTTGGTTATGCTACATTCAAATATATAATTCATTTTTTGGACTTTAATTTTGAAATTTGCTATTTGAAATTCATAAATACTTTCGCTAATTCAATATGTAGAAATAATTTCAGTTTCTTATATGTAAAGTTTTAAATCGGAGTGATATTACTATTTGAAATTGATTTATTAACACTGAGTTTCATAGCACGTGATACAAAATTAATGGTTGGCAGTGCCTTTAGGCACGAGTTATTCCTAGTACACTTATATAACACAACCTAAACAACTACTAAACCTAACTTATGAGCAAAGAGACTTAGGTCTCGTTTGGGAACCAGCCCGTTTAGTTCAAAAGTCAAAAAGTTACTAAAAAAATCAAAAAGCCAACAACTCATACCAAAAAGTCAAAGATTTTCTTTTTTCTCTACTTTTTACATATCTATTCGTAAAAAATCAAAATATCATTCCAAATAAATTAATTTTTTTAATTCATATTTTAATCAAATAATCAAAAAAATTATTAAATTAACCTATTGCCTTAAATACCATTTTCATAGTCTGCCCCAATGTGAACCCTTTGCTAGCATGTTGGCCGAAAACTTCATGGTCCCCCAAAGCTACACATGAAAGCACATGTAGGTGACCCTAGTTTGAATTAGCGAGTAGACACACCTTTTAAGGGAGAACTTTGTAAGGTGGTACAAGTGTCACAGCTGGCTAAATTTCAATTGTCAATTATATACTCTAATTAAACAGAAAAATTCAGCCTTCGGTGAGGGTGACCTCACCACCTTCACTATTTTTTGATTGGTAGAATTTTTTCTTTTTTAAGATTTGCTCTCATAATCCTCTACGTGGAGGTAAGCGTGTTGGGAATCTCTAGCAAAACTTTTAATTAAAACATTATTATAAGTTATTATATTATTTTTTTATTTTTTTACATATCTTTTATAAAAAATTAAAAAATTAATAAAATAACTTAGTTATAAAGGAAGCCTTAGTGTTCCGTCAACATTTGATTGTTAGATGAACAATAATACCTCCACACGGGTTCACCAGCAGAAGATTTACCTAATAAAAATGAAGTGAATCATGTGATGTTGCATTGGACCAAAATATAATTTCTCCCTTTTAAGGCTGTTTAATAAGTCGTAAGTCCTGTTTGGTAGAGCGGTGGGAAAATGCTTATAGCTTATGCCTAAACAGCTTATAACTTATAACTTTCAGCTTAAGCTGATTTTCAGCTTATTCTTAAAGCATCTCCTGCCCCACTCAAAGAATAAGCTGTTTTCTGACTTCCACAAAACTATAAGCTATAAGCTATAAGGTATAAACTAAACCAAACACATCAAAATAGCTTAAATTAAACTGAAAGCTGAAATAAACTGAAATTAAACTGTACCAAACAGGGCCGTACTAATGCCGGTTTTCAAGCCAGCAAGTTCCTTATCTTCCTCTCTGGCCAGCCTCATTCTTCCAACTTCTTGCTATGCCATGTTTGACGACAACTTTAAGGTGGCTTTTAAGTTTTTTTTTTTTTGACTTATCTACATTTTTTTTAGAGAACATCAATTTTTTTTCCCTTCTTTTTATGGACAGCCTCATTTTTTTTCCCCTTATCTTCCCTCATTTTTTTCCCTCATTTTTTTTTGGCTTTTAAGCAAGTTCCTTATCTTCCTCATCTTCCTCTCTGGCCAGCCTCATTTTTTTTTTCCCTTCTTTTAAGCCGCAGATAAAGATATTAAAAAAAACAAAAAGGAATGGTGACCAAAAAGTCCAAAAAAAAAACTGTTGCCAAACGAGGGATAAAACTCATCCATCCAATTCACATGTTAAGCAATTTGAGCCCATATTATGTTTGGTTTTGTACATCTAGGGGAAGTTTTATATTTCTATTACAGTCATAATCATGTAAAATAGACTTTAATTAGCTTGAAAGATTCTCTCTTTCTCATACAATTATTATTTTTTTCTTTTCATTTTTATACCTTTCTTTTAATTTCTTATAGATCTAGTTGTAAAGGCTTCTATCCTCCAATGAAAAAATTGTTGGTACAGAGTAGAGACTTCCTTGATTTTGAAGTTCAAGCTTGAAACTTGTAACAAGATTTGAACAAATTTCTTTATTTTTTATTTTTTATAATTCGGTATTTGGGCCAGCTTATACTGCAATATGACTAATCCCGGGGTCTTAAAATTAACAACTATACAAATCTCTAATAGCCGAAAGGTCTGAAATGTATGAGATTCGACCCGTCAAATTTTTTGTTACGCTATTAATTTGAACAATTACATAGACAATGTCATATAGTGCTTTAAAATTTCCTAATAATTATCCTATGGCACATGAATAATATCTTAAATAACTATTTTATGATATTTTATAATTAGATGTATATGCAATATGCATGAGATTAGTTATTTAAATAGGAAATTTCATCTTGGTTTGGAGGATGAATTACAAAAGGATATAGGCCACATCATTACATTTGTGAAACTATATAGAAATTATGTTTGTATACTCAAATTTTCAAAAATATCATATCATTTTCAACAAATTTATTTCTATAACCATTTTATTTTTAAATCATTGTCATGAATAAATGATCATGGGAGATTATGGGTCCCCAATTTTATGATGGTTGGAAGAGGGATTGGTATGATAGGGCTTTTCCATGTGGTAATGTGGGGTGGGGGACCATATAGGTCACCTTTATACGCCCTAACCAAACCTAACCTCCCTTTTGCCTTAAGAGTGCAAAAGTGTAAGATTTCAGTGATTGGTAGTGTTTGGGGTTACAAACCACAGATTCTCCTCCAGGTTTTACGTTCTTAAAAGCTTTGACATGATTGTATATTGTTCCTACTACTTGCCTTTGTTTATGATCCACCTTTGCCCCCAAAGTCACATATATATATATATATACCTCTTAAAATCCCAATCTCTCTATCACTCTCTTGAAGAGGAGAAGTTATTTGATGGTATTGCGGCATGGTCAGATGATGCTTTAGGTGATTAATTGAAGAAGTAAGGACATGTTTGTTTAGACGGACTGGATTAGCATTCCTATGACTAATAGTCCTGGGATTACGAATCCGTTGGATTATGTATCCTATCTTAACTAAAAGTCAAGTTTAAAATAATTAGTCCGTATTTCAATTGTTTAACCAAATATCGGATTAATAATTTTATTGGACTATTAGTCCAATCCCAAGCTCATGTCCACCCAAACAAACATGGCATAAAAGTTACGTGATTAATAGAAGAAATAGGATATGAGATAACAATAACACAAGACTTAACATTTGGTAATTGGTGAAAGATAGAAATACGTTATGCCTTTGAATCGCGTAATAATTTTTTCGTATAGGAGGGATGGTACATTTTATAAAGAATAAAATTACATTTGACCATGCTTGGATAACAACCTCTTGTTGTTACACTTACCTTATTTTGAAAAAAAAATCTAAAAATACATAATCAAACATATGATGAGAGAGAATTGTGTTTAATTCTATAATTGATTTTTATGTGAATAGAATAATTGCTATACTTTTTTTTTACAAATATTTATTTTACTTATTCAAAAACATACTCAGAAATATTGTATAATTTAAATTCTTTTTAAATGTAATACAAAATTGAATCCAAACCGCACATCAATATTCTTGGGCTATAAGTCAGCCCAAATAATATAGACCAAAAGTTTGTCAAATGCATTACTTAGTTTTGATTTGGGCCCAAAGTTATTATTGGGCTCAGCACAGCTCGCTGCTTTGCCTGTAACCCAATTTGATGTTGTAGAGAATCACGTACATATGTTTATATTTTAAAATATATAAAGCAATGAGAAATAAATAAATAAGGAAAAAAAATATATAGAGTCTAAAAAAATAATCTGAAAAGTTTTCATAAAAATTATATAGAAAATTACTAACTGGTCTTATCAGTTGGAGTTATTATCCAATAAGTTTTGAGTGAGATTTTTATTAATTGGAGCTATTAATCCTGAAAATCGTACTTTTTTCTGTTAAGAATTGTTAGAAAAATGTTGAGTTTGTTGTGAAAACCAATGTGAGTTGAGAATTGAAATGACAAAATAAAAAATTTAAACCCCTATTAATTTAGAGTAGGACTTGTTGGGTATTAAATTCGATCCATAAGACCGGCCCATAAATCTTCCAAAAATAAAATGTGTGATGTAAATATAAATTTACAATTATTTGGGCCACACTCATAATAAAAGAATCTAATCCACAATTTTTATTTTTATTTATAGAGACAAATTTTAAGTAATTTTCAGGGAATAATCCAAACCAATCTCCAGCTAATTTGGGCTTCTGTTGGGCTATAGTAAGCAGCAGAGGCCGCGCGGCCCATTATAAATAGTCACACTTTTTTTTTTTTTGAAAAATAAAAAATAAAGGATAAATTATAAATACACCTTAAAGTACAGATTGCTTTTTGTGGTTTAGAAAATTATAATTACTCTATTGTTTAAATTTTTTATTTAACAAAATTAATTAAAAAATAAAATTTATAATTACTCTCTTATACAATAATAAAATTACTTAAATTATTAATTAAAATATATTTATAACATTATTAGAAATATTTAATCAAATTGATAATTTATTAATAAAAATGATAATTTATTATGTAATTAAAAACTTTAATTAAAATATAATATCAAAAACTCTAAAAATATATATTTTACCCAAAAAAATAAAAAAACGTCGACCGACGCTGGGGACTAGATGTTGACTAAAGTGGAACCCACTTATATGTGTTTCCAAAATCTTTCCGCAAAAGCTGACGTGGCAGCAAGTGGAATATGTTTGGTTTTGGCTTTCTAAAGTGATTTTGACAAAAAAAAAAAAAAATTAAAAATTTGTTTGGTTTATAATTTTTTCAAAATTATTTTTTCTCTGTTACACATTAATCAATTGTTTTTTCTTTCTCATCTCTCTTTCTCGATCATTTGTTTTATACATATCTACTCAATTATAACAAAATATCAAATTATTCTAAACTCTCAAACTTCAAAACTACTTTCAAAATATACAACCAAACAAACTAAAAAAAAATCTAAACTCTCTCCCAAAACAATTTTTAAAAACTACTCTCTCAAAACCAAACCAAACCAAACAAAACATATTTTCAAAATATCACATTCGCACATCTTAATTACTTAGGCCAAGTTTGGCATGATTGAAAAAAGACAAAAAGTCAAAAAGTCACTATCCTATTTAAGTCACATCATCTTATTTAAGTCACATCACCTCTCTAACACATCACTTCAAACCCAACCCAAACCCAACCCATATTTCATAAAAAGTCAAAAAGTGCACTTATTTAGTCTTCCCAAACTAGGCTTTATTATTCATCATATATTTTTATATTTCTAAATTACTTAATATAATATTTTATCTACTTACATTCTTCATCAATAATAATATTATAAAATATCACATATTCATGCTTTGGAGAACGGGATTACTGTTGTGCTTGACTAAGCAACCCTGCTCTGAGAGCTTGTGAGAGTTTATCCTAATCTATTTTGATTGTTCATATTATAAGATTCGTCGAGTATATCATTATTAAAAAAAAATTAAATTAATTAAATATTCATAATCTTACGATCAAGATTTAATTATTTTTTAAAAAATTATTAAAATCATATTAACGGTTTATTTTTTAAAACTAAATCTGCTTTTATTGTATGGCTGCATATACCAAATTAATCTAATTCTTTATAAGTTAATCTAATTCTTTAGAGAGAATTTATCTGACAAACTTTTATAATAAGAATAGTTTAAATTATCACCCGAGATAACTCCCATAGGCCCTCATAGCAGGCTGCAGCATCCCTCTGTCCCATACTCGGAGTAGTGAATAATCATCCCTGCGTAATACTCAAACCACAAAGCTAACCCTGTGCTCCCCATTCTGGTGCACCTTCGCTTTCCTGGCTCTCTCTTCTTCTCCTTCTCCTTCCCCTTCCCCTTCCCCACCACCTCCTGCTTCATTCATATACTCTCTCTCTGGATCTGTAATCCCCTCTCTCTCTAGAACGCCATGGGATTTTGTAGATCCCTCGCACTCCGTTCATTGATCTCGGCGATCGTTCTTCTGCTTTTCACTCACCATGTTCACTCCTTCTACCTTCCCGGCGTCGCTCCCCAGGATTTTCAGAAGGTCATCTCTCTCTCTCTCTCTCTCTCTCAATGATTTAATTCTGTTGTATTCGCTTTACCAATTCGATCTAGGATTCCTTATTGCGCTGCATTTAGTTTTCAGATCTCCAATTTTCGATTGTTGCTTTTAGGTTTTGATTTATGTTAATTGGATTATGCACTCGTTTTGAATTAATTGCTAATTGGTAGTTCATGGGGTGCGAAAAGTGTCGGTGGAGGTTTTTTTTTTTTTTTTTTTTTTTTTTAAAGCAGGGTTGGCTTGTGTATCGTTTGTTTTTAAACTTGTAAATACTATTCAATTAATGGCATTGAGGTTGGCTTACCAAGTGGTTTACTTGTTTGCTTTGTCAAATTTCAATTTTTATGTCATGGGCACACTCAAAAGAAAACAAGAGTGTAGACAGAGAGATAAGAATGAGAGACCATTCTTTTAAGTTCTTGAGGAGTGACTTTTTCCTTTCCTTTACTTGTCTTTTCTCTCTAATTCACCCAATTCAAACTGGTTGTAAGGCAAATATGAAATATGGTAGCTCACATGGTTTTGGGAAAATGTAATGAGGTTATGAAATTTTCCCACAACTTTTCAAATTGAGGTTGAATTTAGCTCGATTTTACCAATTATTGCTCCTTTGTTATGGGTATTCTTGATTGTTGTTCTCTATGTTTATTTCGTAGATTTATTTTTCCTAATTACAGTCAGAAATAGAGAGACATTGATGTGTGGAGCTTTGCACATTCATTCTTGAAAATGCCTGTGGTTCTTGTCCCTATCTGACTGATCCATAACTGGTGATCACGGGAGGGAGGGACTTCTTTATTTGAAAATGCCTGGATCACTGATCAACTGAACCTTGGACCCTACTTGAAGTGACTTTGCTGGGTGTATGAAGATATGTTAAATGTATCAAGCTAGATATTTATTAGGAGCTGTTGAAACAACATTCTTTGCTTACTTATAGCTGTGGATCCAAGTTTATAAAGCACTTCCCTTTGGCTTTGTGCCGTACAATGACCAAAAAAGAAAAACACTTCAACATTGGTCAACAACCAACCCCTTTGTAATCTAGACAACAGCATGACCCCAGAAAGCTCAAGTGGGAATGTGATTTTCATGTTTCAATTTTTCCCTCATTGGATTGTTGTCTACAAAATTTCTTACTATTGCTAGTAGTTGGGGTTGGGGTTGGGGTTGGGGGGGGAGGGGTCTGACCATTTGTCATCATTTACGAAAAAGTTTGAAATTTGGCAGTGAAACATGTTATATGCAATTATGTTAACTCATTACAAAGTTGGGTGAGGAAATTATAATCCGTAAGATATTTCAGTCAAACTGAGGGATTTACTATTTATGATTGTGCATTATATTTTCTACATTTGTACTTTCTTCTGACATGGTTGGTTTGGTGTAGATTTTTTTGATTTTTTTGATTTTGTCTGATATGTTGGTTCTATTCTGGACTGAAGCCTATCTCACGCTGCCGGCCTGTATTTTCCTTTTATGCATCAAAATGTTTGGGGCTTTATTAGGGATGTTTGCTAAAATTATGTTTGTTTGACTTGGACGCAGGGTGATCCGTTGAGTGTGAAAGTGAATAAATTGACCTCTACGAAGACTCAGCTTCCTTACTCATATTATTCTCTTCCTTATTGTCGTCCAAACACTATAGTTGACAGCAGAGAGAATCTTGGGGAAGTATTGCGTGGTGATCGTATTGAGAACTCCCCTTATGTGGTCAGTTTAATGTATTTATTAGTTGAGGTCTTCTGATAAATTATTTTCCTGTTATTGACACTTTTTTAGCTGAATGGGTTTGTTGCAGTTTACTATGCGCGAACCACAGATGTGCAAAATTGTCTGTCGGCAAACACTTGATGCCAAAACTGCAAAGGAATTCAAAGAGAAGATTGAAGATGAGTATCGTGTCAACATGTAGGAGACTCATATATGGACTTTTACCTCTTATCAACTAATTTCTATGAACTTTGCTTTCAAGATACATTGTGTATTCTTAACAAATCTACTATGTTTGTGACAGGATACTGGATAACCTTCCTCTGGTGGTTCCCATACAAAGGCTAGATCAGGAATCTCCACCGGTATATCAGCTGGGCTTTTATGTTGGGCTCAAAGGGCAATACGCCGGAGTAAGTAAATCAGTTATCAGCACACAGGCTCAAGGTGTTGTGAATGCACTGATTTCTTCTTTTGCTTACTTTTTATTTATATGCAGAAAAAGGATGAGAAATTTTTCATACACAATCATTTGACATTTACTGTCAAGTATCATAAAGACATGCAGACCGATTCAGCAAGGATCGTGGCCTTTGAGGTGAAGCCATTCAGGTTGATTCCTTAGAGGCTCTTTGTTTCTTATTAATTTACTCATTCCTCTTTGTTGTAGTAACTTGAGGTGATCTGATATCTGATAATTTGATGCATGCAGTGTTAAACATGAATATGAAGGAAAGTGGACTGTGAATACTCGTTTAAGCACTTGTGATCCACACACAAAACGCATGGTTTCTAACTCCAACACTCCCCAAGAAGTTGAAGCGAACAAAGAAATTGTATTCACATACGATGTTGAGTTCCAGGTGATTTGCCCATCCGAGAAATAGAATGTTTTACCATCGACTTTCAGAATTTAAGGGCCATTTCTATTAGAGGCATTTTCTTTTACCCTCGTTTGCAAACGTGTTTGTTTGTTTTTTTATTTGTTGTTGGTTTCAAATTCTGTGTTATCTCCTACAAATTGTGGTTACGATTCTGATGTCTACATTTACAGGAGAGTGAGGTGAAGTGGGCATCAAGATGGGACACATATCTTCTAATGAGCGATGACCAAATCCACTGGTTCTCAATTGTCAACTCCTTGATGATTGTTCTCTTTCTGTCCGGCATGGTGGCTATGATAATGCTGCGGACACTCTACCGTGACATCTCTAGGTACAATGAACTTGAGACTCAAGAGGAGGCCCAAGAAGAAACAGGATGGAAACTAGTCCACGGCGACGTTTTCAGGCCACCAAATAACTCTGATTTGTTATGCGTCTATGCTGGAACAGGCGTTCAGTTCTTCGGAATGATGCTTGTTACTATGATCTTTGCCATCCTAGGGTTCCTCTCGCCTTCAAACCGTGGCGGACTAATGACAGCAATGCTCTTGCTCTGGGTTTTCATGGGACTCTTCGCTGGTTACGCCTCTGCACGTTTGTACAAGATGTTCAAAGGAACAGAATGGAAGAGAATCACTCTCAGGACTGCTTTTATGTTCCCAGGCAGTGTCTTTGCCCTCTTCTTCATCTTAAACACACTCATCTGGGGTCAGAGATCTTCAGGAGCCGTGCCATTTGGGACAATGTTCGCTCTGGTCTTTTTGTGGTTCGGGATTTCAGTCCCACTCGTGTTCGTGGGTGGCTATGTCGGGTTCAAGAAACCAACAATTGAAGATCCGGTGAAGACGAACAAAATCCCTAGACAGATTCCCGAGCAGGCATGGTACATGAACCCGCTCTTTTCAATTCTCATCGGAGGCATTCTTCCATTTGGAGCTGTGTTCATCGAGCTCTTCTTCATCCTCACCTCGATCTGGCTCAACCAGTTCTATTACATCTTTGGGTTCCTCTTTATAGTCTTCATCATCCTGATCATCACTTGCGCCGAAATAACTATCGTGCTCTGTTACTTCCAGTTGTGCAGCGAAGATTACCTGTGGTGGTGGAGATCATACTTGACATCAGGCTCATCGGCTCTTTACCTGTTCCTCTATGCTACTTTCTACTTCTTCACAAAGCTTGATATCACAAAGCCGGTTTCAGGGGTACTGTATTTTGGGTACATGTTGATTGGTTCATATGCGTTCTTCGTGTTGACCGGTACCATTGGTTTCTATGCATGTTTTTGGTTCACAAGGCTGATTTACTCGTCAGTGAAGATCGATTGATGAAGTGCGTGGATTTTGATGGCAGGCTATACCATCTTCTGTTTTATAAATGGTAGTTGAGGTTGAAGATTAATGTATTGAGTGGTATTGATTTGAATGTGACCATATTTGTGTTCATTTTTGAACGGTGACAAGGTCAGTAAGCCATTGTTATAGTAATAGTATTCTCTTCTCTTCTCTTCTCTTCTCTTCTCTTCTCCTCTTCTATATTTGCTTGACAAATGCAGGAATTCATAAAGTTGTGTGATTTCTTCCTTAGATTCTTTCATGATGAATGCATTGATATAGTCCATGAAATTAATATGGGGTTCATTTATATAATGAAATTTCAGGTACTAAACTAATAGTTAGAGATTGACTCAACTATTAGCCCACTTAATAGCAATAGATATATAGACGATGAATGATTGAAGCAACTTCATGGGAGATGTATCCTTCAGAGATTGACATCATATTTGTACATTGTTTAACGACCAAACAAAACCAGAAGCAACCATAAAAAGAACTGTTTCAGATTCTAAATCAAGTTCATAATCTTATTTACTAATTAAAAAACAGTGAAAATCAAAATACTTTTTAAGACAACCAATTACACCAACCAAACCACCATTCCATAACCCCCAAGGATACATGTATATATATATACACCCTATTTGCGAGGATGGGTATCCTCGGGCTTGGCGGTGCCGGTGGCAACTTTGGCAACATCGCGGGCGCTGGCTTCGGGCTTCTTCTTAGCATATAAGGTGAAGTAACCGAGGGTGGCGACGATGAGGAAGCCGCCGAGGGCCATGGTGTAGGGGCTGAATGGTAATTTACGGCGCTGGTGGAGGACCTCACCAGGGTTGTGACCCGGTGGCCTCTTGGAGGAGTCGACTCCAGCTTTCTTGACTTCCTCTGAACTCATCTTGTGTGTGTCTGCGTTCTTCTTCCACTCTTCATTTCCACCACTACTCATTTTACTCTCTCTTCTCTCTCTCTCTCCAAAACTCAGAACGCAGAGAGAGTATGGAGGAGGAGTTTGTCTGAAGATGGTGATGGATTGCCACGTGTTAATTAATGAAAATGGACATGTGGCAGTTTGGCTGTTCTACATGCATGGTGACATGTGTCTTTTATTTTATAATAGGTGAATGCTAGAGACACCAAATTTTCTACCAAACAAATGACCAAATGTCTCACATGAGTGTGGGTCCGCAATTTTGTGGGCCCCACACTCATGTGAAAAACAAAAATCCACAAATTACCGTACATGAACACTAACAAAATTTTCTTTTTTACATTTTTTTTTTATCTCCAATATTTACATTCTTACCCACAATTTATAGAGATTTGGCTGCAAGTCCCTAGCAATTGGGATAAAAAATAAATGATGCCTCAATTTGATTTTTATTTGTTGAAATGAGACTCATCACTTTCAAAATAATTTTTTGGAAGCTACTGAACTAGATGATGACTGGATGAATAAATCTGAATTCCAAAATTTTGGATAGAAAAAAAAAAAATGTCCCCAGACCATCTGAAATTTAGACAATTCTGCTCCCAAAATAAAATAAAATAAAATAAAATTTAGACAATGAAGGTTTTATGGCATCCTATGCCATGGAAGACTTGTACCATAGTTAGAACTCAACAATGCAATAGTCAGATATTGATTTCTGACAGGAGAGAGAGACTAATGAAAAACAAGTATGAATTGCTGCTGTTTTTGCTTTCTATATAGCCAGAAATTACTACAAGAAACAGAGGGAGCCTTGAAATGTCGCCAGAAATAAATAAAGAAAAAGGAAATGTAATTTGAAAATTTAAATAAAGAAAAAGGAAATGTAATTTGAAAATTTAACCATTAGGTTGACAAAGGTCACCACATAAATAGCCATTACAACAAAAAGCTCATATACAAAAATTGAAGCTCAACTCCGTCAATGGGTCAGCGTCACTTCAATCCCTCACCAAGTCCCTGCGGCATTCCCAGGCTCTGGGCAAGATTACTCATCCTTTCTTTCATGGCCTGTCAACATCAGAAAGTGTAATCTTCAGGGACAGACAGATGGACTCCAATAGAGAGGAAAGGGAAAAAGAGAGAAATTTCACAGTTCACAAGATGAGATGATTTTCACCTGAACACTCTTCTGGTGCGCATCCTTGTATGCTTCAGTGACCAAAAGGGAGAGTTTCTGCATGAGAGAAAAAATTCCTATTACATCTACACATTTCACGTTGAACATGGTAGGAACACATCATAGGCACACACGTCCTGCCTCTAGACGCTCCCGATAAATGAAGTGATTTTTCATGTTAAATTAGTTAGTTTTTTCATTATTATTCACTATGCTTGGTTATCATTTTTCAAAAACACTTTTCAAAAAATTCTACTTTCTTATTTTTCGTATTTTTTTGTTTTTACTGAATTTTTTTAATATTTTGAGCAATTTTTTTAATTTTTAGACATACCTAACATAAATATACCTAAAAAGCAAAAAAAAAAACCTTTTAAAAATTCACTAAATACCAAAAATACAAAAAAAAAAAAAAACGAGAATTCAATACATTTTTTATATTTTTATGTATTTATTAATTTTTAAAAATATTTTTTTACAAATTTTTTACTTTTTAGATACATCTAAATAAGGTGCATCTAAAAAAGTAAAAAAAATGTTTAAAATTTTAAAAATATTCACTACAAACAAAAAAACACGAAAACCAAAAAACTCAGTTTTCAAAAAACTTAATTAAAAAAACTCAAACCAAACACACTGATTATTTTTTTTTTATTTTTCAGTGTAATATTTATATTCATCAACAAATAAAATATATTTGACATATCTCCTCCCTCCCATGTTCATGTCCTTATTTTTTAGAAATTGGCATGTCACATGTCCGTGTCCACATTCTTGCTTCTTAAGTTAAAACTATTTCTCTATATGGATTTACTAGTCATACCCAGGAATTGTTGTTAAGTGGAGGGGTGCATCTAATTAGTATAGAGTTGTTGAACTCGGGACTCATAAACAATGAACTTAATATGTAATGAAGGCATTGCACCAATATAGTTGTGAAGAGGTGTGGATGTTCAAGTAATCTCTTTGAAAGTGTCATCATGAGCCATTATATACGAGATATAACTCTAGCCCTGCTAATGCGAAGCACAATAGTGAGGACTCGAGTAAGAATAGTTATCTACAATAAGCTATAATTTTTTTACCACATTTGATTTACCATGTGATTGTCACCATTGCATTAGTTGGTGGGTCCCACCACTCATATATGTTACAACGCAGTAGTGACAAATCACATGGTAACCCAAATATGGTAAGAAAATGTAACCATGTTCACTTACTTCAGCTCCCAACTCCATTGCAGCCTCAGTTATCTCAGTGCGCACAGGCTGCTGGTTACCAGAAAGTGTTACCTACAGAAAAGCCCAAAGAGATGTCAAATTGAATCCTTCGTGAACATTAAAACAAAGCCTGCACTACTACCAAGGAAAAACCTGAGAATAATTATTAGCTACAGGAACAAGACTTCCGTTATTGCGATGGAGGTAGCTCAAACTCCTACTATAATAATTTAGCTGCATATTGTTTTTAAAAAGAATTTGGACAAACATAACCACAAGCCAGAATCGAGCCAATAAGAAAAAGAAAGGCAACCAATGAAGACGGGGAGGAGTCACTGTCCAAAATGCATGATGAATAATATGCAAAAAATGATGCTCTTTAAATCCAAAAATAAACAAATACAAAAGCGAAACACATCTGTTTTTAAAATTAAATTTAAGGGAGAAAAACAACAAATAGATCACTCCAATGCCATTCAGAATATCGCGACTAATTTTACGTGCTATGCTAAATGTATCCAATGCTTCTTGTGCCATGAAAATAAAAATAAAAAAATCAGAAAGATAAAGCTGATAAATCTGCTTAAATTTTGTGATGTTGGCCTTTGGAGAGAGCTTAATGATTTGGAGATGATAAGAGTTGTTGGATCTCCTTGGTAGCTCTATTCATCCCCTATTGATGATGTTGGTGATTCGGTAATGTGAAGTCCTTTTATGCTACGCTTATGGGGAGCAGTGAGTCTTCTTTCCCGTCGAGAGGGGTTTGGCGCACTAAAGAGGCCTTCTTCATTTGGTGTGCTTCGCATGGGAAGATTCCCATCATTGACAACTTAATTAAAAGGAGACAAATGCACACATCAATTGGTATTGCATGTGTAAACATGATGGACAATCCATGAATCACCTCCTAATCCATTGCAAGGTGGCGCAGGAACTGTGGACGTTGATTCTTGGTTTCCACATTGTGATAAGAAGTCTTACACATTTGACACAGCTTCTAAAAGCTCGAAAGCTAAGCTAAGTCACAGAAGCATCTAACCAATCCAATTTTTTGGCCTTTTTTTAAGCTAAAATATTGTTTCAGAAAGTAGCCTTTTTGTCTCAAATCATACCTTTATTAGCTCACCTTCACAATAGCCATCAAACTCTGCTCTGCAAAACAGAATATAATAGCAAGCATAAATATGGAAAATGACCATAATAAATCCATGCACACATCATAATAGTGAAAAGGGAATTGTAGAATAAAGAAAAAATAGATCTGCTGAGTAACACATACGCAGCAAGTTCTTTCTGCACACGTACTGCCTCAACTTGGACTACCATCTGGGCTTTTTTTACAGTCTCATATAAATTGTGCATGTTACCGAATATTCCAGCCTACACACCCAAGTAGCAGAAAATAAGATCAGCTTTACCAAGTATATTTGACAATTAAACAGAAATAAAAAGAGAGAAGCACAAATAGTACACACCAAGACCAAACTTATCAGGAATAAAATTGGCTTTGATACACAATAAGTTAAAAGTGACAAATCACTATCAATATCCACAAATGCTTAAGTTGAAAACAATGTCTCTCAGATTAAGTAAAAATTTATCCAATCATCTCCCTGAACAGAGAGTATATAGTTTATAAAAAAATATTTTTTTATAAAAGCATAAGTTCTTTTGAGATGCTTACTAATAATAAAGATTTTCAGTATTTAGAATACTGCAGAAATGAAATTTTGTATATCAATTTCAGGCACTTAGAACATAGCCAGTTAAGTCAGAACTAAAATTATTATATTTTTGGACCACATTATATATGTTAAGCTGTAAAATTGCTATACTTGAGACAAAGGTCACATTAGGTAACTGATATCAAGCACAAAACCTTAAGACCCCAAGTGAACATTAACCTGGGGATTATCCTAGCTGGCTTGCAAAGTTGCATGTACATTGATCAAGCATTCATCTAGAAGGCGGATTCTTTTAAAGGAGTAAAAATAAAGGATGGTTGTGCTACATCAGCTACATCAGCATTAACAAGGTGGGCCTATATATCCCACAAAATATTTACCTATACATAAATTTTAATTAAAAGATCATTTATAGAACCTTTGAGGGCGCGTCATCACCATTGTCATTATTTTCCTTTTTGCCTCCAAATAAACCATGTATACGAAGAGATCTTCGGGTCTTGCCAATCGTACTACCAGGCCATGATGCAATAGGAGGACCAACTGGATTGGAATATGGATTCAATTTACCTAAAAAAGCAACAGCAGAATATAAGTTATTTCATATCGTCATATATTAAAAACATGCAATAGTATTATCTTATACTGTTTGAATTGCATAATGCTTGTGTAAGAGCTTAACACTCTTGAGTCTTGCCAAACCTTAGAAAAAATGGGACAATAAAAGAATAATTAATTTGTAGGTATAAAATATTAAGGAAGTCAAAGCTAAAAAAGATGAAAAAAAACAACTTATAGCTCCTCAAGAGTTCAACCCCTTTCTGAACAAAGAAATCTGCTTTGCATTGGTTGACATATGACTCTAAGAAAACTACAGACCCAAAACTGGCAGAACTAGCACATGAAATGCTAGTATTTTGACAGCCATGAGAGATATTTGTTATCTATCTAACAACAATAGAAGAATCTATAATACTGCGACATCCCTGGACTGTTTTTCTCCAAGGCACCACCAAGAATCTGTAACCACTAGGCCCTACTTGACAAGCCTAAACTATAATTCCTTTTGCATCAAACCATACCACATAAAAATCATCCAAGGCAACCTTACTGTTATTCATGGATACTACTCAAAATCCTAGAATCGTACCCCAAAATTTTGTCTTCCTTTGTCCATTGGAACCCCCAACCACTTGCCCCATAATTACACCCATACAAACTCTCAAAATCAGCCTTTTGGTCAAAATAACTTAATCTTCTGCATATAAACACCAGCAAGAAAGGTTGTAAGAGAGTGTGGTCCGCTCTCATCCTACATCACAACTCAACACAACCACACGACCCCTTCAAATACTCATATCTCTTGAATGAGATCTTGGATCTCACAAGTGAGTTGCAATCTCCATCTCTCCCTCTCTCCCAAAGGCACACAGCATCTGCACGCATGCACACATGAGGCAACTAAGGTCAATGATTTGGCTAAAAGAGAATCCACAATGTATAAATTCCTTCTATAAAACTACTATTGCAATAAACCTTAGGTTGGTTGGTTGCTTTTGGCCCTTACCAATGTGAGGGCTTTCAAGGGACTTTATGTAGTGTACCTCATTCGTAACTCTTCCAAATAAGCATTTCTACTCTGGGATCAACAATGGTTTTATACACCCACCCTCACACCCAACACTGCCTAATTTGTTACACACCTGATTACTGAGGTACGGCAAATTTTATTTTATTTTATTTTTTAAGTCGTAGTAATATACTAACAAGAACTGTGTCATCTAAATTCATTCAAAAACGAAACTCATTGTTACATCCAGAGACCAAGACAAACAAAGACCTCAACATACAATTCCACTACACTAATAAATCCATTATAAAGAAACATAGTAAAGGAGCCCAAATCATATAAAGGTTCTACCAAATAAAACCCAACAAATTTAGTTCCAATAATATTTAACAACAATGTAGTAATGTACCCATTAAAGGACCTCATCTGCAAATCCCAATTTCCAGATGCAAAAAGTTTCGAAATTGATTGATATTATTTACATATCTAGAAACATAAGAACTGTGGGAATTAATTCCTAAAATCAAAATACCCCAAACAAAACTATTTGTGTGCGTGTGAAAAAGAAGATTACAAATAGCAATCTTAACCAAAAAAAAAGATTGTATAATAAACATATGTACAAAAACAAAGATCATGGATGAAAGAGAGAAAGCTTACAGAATGAAAACGAAGAGGAATTAGGGTTTCTGGGTTCAACTAGTCCGTGGCGGTTAGAAAATTGTGGAGCTAGGGCACTGGTAGACGCCGCCATTGATATGAAGACAAACTAGAGAGAGAGAGAGAGAGAGAGAGAGAGGGGAGCTTGGTGGATGAACTTCAGAGTTGGGGGAGGATAATACCACCGTCAATTTTGGTAGTCGATAATTAGATTTCTGTTTTTGTTTTTGTTTTTATTTTATTTGTTTCTGTTTAATTTTTTTATTTGTATTTTTTTATTATTGGAAATTCTCAATAACCCCTGTGTATATATTTATTAATACTTTTTTTTATTGAAAATTATCAATAATCATTATCTGTCTATCGCTCTCTATCTCTGTTATTTGTCATATTTGTATATATTATTTATCTGATTACATCTCATTTATTTTCACACGTCGTTTTTTATTTGTTTACATTACTTATAAAATTTATTTATCCATCTAATTTATTTATATGTTTATATTACCACCACTATTACTACTTCTAATTACTATGGCAACAATGGATTAAAAATATAAACAATCATTAATGACGTTCTTATCACACCAAAAAAAAAAAAAAAAAAATCAATTCTTAGACTTGTTTTGTGCTTTTATAAAAATAGACTTATCACCAATAAAAAGTTTAATAGAAAAAAAAAATATAAATAGAAACATTTCTAAAATAATTTTATATAAATATTTAATTTGGATTGCATCGTCCATTTAAAAATTATTAGGACTGCACACAAGATATGGTTCCGAACGAATGATAGTTGAGATAGTTTCGAACGCTCTCACTACTCCTCACTGTGACAGTTTCGGAAACTCAACTCTGTCTACGCCAAACGAAGTTCTCATTCAACTGATAATCCATCATCCAATTTTCTTTGGTAAGTGAACGCCTATCTTGATATCTCTGCAATTTCCTTTCTCATAGACAATTCAACGAATACCCATCATGCAAAACACAACATACCTCTAATTTATGCTCTTCCCGAATTGAATTCTTTCTGATAATATCATCAATGGCTGTTTTGGTACTTTGCAACTCAAGTATTTACTGTAGTAATGTCAATTACACTGCCCTAACTGGTAATAATAGACAATACCACTCAAAGTGCAATGGGTCTATGGTGAATTGGAAGAAACATAGGAGAAAAATGGTGGGTCTTTGTGGGTTTGTGATGAAAAGCTCACATGGGTTAATGGCAGTAAGTGGGAAGCCAAATGGTGGTATGTCTTCTGAGGAAGCAATTGGGGTTTTAAAGTCAATTTCTTCAGACCCAGAGGAAGCTTTTTCATTCTTTAAGTCTGTTGCTCAGCTTCGTAATGTTGTTCACACTGCCGAAACCTGTAATTACATGCTTGAGCTCTTGATGGTTCATAAGAGGGTTGGTGATATGGCTGTTGTGTTTGATTTGATGCAAAAGCAAATTATCTATAGGAATTTGAATACTTATTTGATCATATTTAAGGCTCTTCGTGTAAAAGGAGGGATTCGGTAAGCACCATTTGCACTCGAGCGGATGAGAAAAGAAGGGTTCGTTTTGAATGGGTATTCGTACAATGGGCTGATCCATTTGCTTCTTCAGTCTGGATGTTGTAAACAGGCTTCGGAGGTTTATAGAAGAGTCGTTTCAGAAGGGATTAAGCCTAGTCTCAAGACCTACTCTGCGCTTATGGTAGCATCTGGGAAGAGAAGGGATATTGAAACTGTCATGGGCTTACTTGAAGAGATGGAGAGTTTGGGGTTGAGGCCGAATGTGTACACTTTCACCATATGCATTAGGGTTCTTGGGAGGGCAGGAAAAATTGACGAGGCTTATGGTCTTCTGAAGAGAATGGATGACGAGGGCTGTGGACCTGATGTAATTACTTATACAGTTCTCATCGATGCTCTTTGTCATGTGGGGAAACTTGACAAGGCAAAAGAAGTGTTTCTAAAGATGAAATCCAGCAGCCATAAACCTGATTGAGTGATTTACATCACCTTGTTGGATAAGTTCAGTGACCGTGGAGATTTGGACACTGTAAGAGAATTTTGGAGCGAGATGGAAGCAAATGGTTATGTTCCAGATGTCGTTACTTTCACAATACTTGTTGATGCTTTATGCAAAGCAGGGAAGCTTGATGAAGCATTTGGTACCCTTGATAACATGAGAAAGATAGGGATCTTGCCAAATCTACATACTTATAATACATTAATAGGTGGACTTTTGAGAGTTGATGGATTGAATGAAGCGTTAGAACTTTTTGATGGTATGGAATCGTTTGGCGTGAAACCTACTGCTTACACGTATATCCTTTTCATTGACTACTACGGCAAGTCAGGTGAACCTGAAAAAGCTATTGAAACTTTTGAGAAGATGAAACTCTGTGGAATTGTTCCTAATATTGTTGCTTGTAATGCATCTTTGTATAGTCTAGCGGAAATGGGTAGACTTGGGGAGGCAAAAGGTATATTCTATGGACTTAAAAAGAATGGACTTGCTCCAGATTCTATAACCTACAACATGATGATGAAATGCTACAGTAAGGCAGGGAAAATAGATGAAGCCATCCAATTATTCTCTGAGATGATAGAAAATGGATGTGATCCTGACGTGGTTAATATCAATTCTTTGATTGACACTCTTTACAAGGCTGATCGGGTAGATGAGGCATGGGCAATGTTTTGCAGAATGAAGGAGATGAAGCTTCCTCCTACTGTTGTGACCTTCAACACATTATTGGCTGGTTTAGGGAGAGAATGGAAGGTTCAAGAGGCCATGGAATTATTTGAGAGTATAACTGCACAAGGGTGCTATCCAAACACAATTACCTTCAATACACTTCTCGATTGCCTTTGTAAGAATGATGAGATTGATATGGCCTTGAAGTTTCTCTTTGAGATGACAACAAGAAATTGCTTTCCCGATGTTTTTACTTACAACACTGTCATTTACGGTTTAGTTAAAGAGAACAGGGTTAATGATGCATTCTTGTTCTTCCATCAGATGAGAAAGATGCTCTATCCTGATGATATAACTTTGTGCACCCTTCTACCAGGTGTTGTGAAGGACGGACGGATTGAGGATGCTTTTAAGATCGCAAAGAGCTTTATTCACCAGGTTAGGAATCAGACAGACATCTCTTTTTGGAGAGATTTAATTGAAGGAATTCTGTGTGATGCTGAAATTGATCAGTCCATTTCATTTGTTGAAATATTGATAGTTGATGAGCTTTGCAGAAATGACTCAGTATTGATTCCTCTAATTAAGGTTATGTGCAAGCATAAGAAAGCCCTCAACGCTCACGAACTTTTTGTGAAGTTTACCAGCAGTTTTGGAATTCAACCTACACTAGAAGCATATTATGTTCTGATTGAGGGGTTTCTTGATGTTCATCTCACTGAAATGGCTTGGGGTCTTTTTAAGGAGATGAAAACTGTTGGTTGTGCTCCTGATGTTTTCACCTACAACTTGTTGCTTGATGATCTTGGGAAGTCTGGGAGGGTCGATGAAATTTTTGAACTCTATGAAGAGATGCTCAGCAGGGGATGTAAGCCTAACACCATAACTCACAATATAGTTATTGTTGGTCTTGTCAAGTCTAATAGAATAGAGAAAGCCATAGATTTGTACTATGATCTCATCAGCGCAGATTTCAATCCCACTCCTTGTACATATGGTCTTCTCATAGATGGTCTCTTAAAGCTGGGAAATTTGGATGAAGTGAAGAGTTTCTTTAATGAGATGGTGGATTATGGATGTAAACCAAACTGTGCTATCTACAATATTCTTATAAATGGATTTGGCAAAGGAGGGGATGTGGAAACTGCTTGTGAGTTGTTTAATAGAATGGTTAAAGAGGGAATAAGACCAGATCTGAAGTCCTACACCATTCTTGTAGATTGCCTTTGCATGTTGGGGAAAGTGGATGATGCTGTGCACTACTTTAAGGAATTAAAGTCGACTGGCATTGATCCTGATTTAATTTCTTACAACCTTATGATTAATGGCCTTGGGAGATCAAGAAGAATAGAAGAAGCTCTCTCTCTTTTCAATGAGATGCAAAGTAGAGGGATTATTCCTAACCTTTATACCTACAATTCCTTGATTCTCAATCTTGGGATTGCTGGAATGATCGAGGAAGCTGGGAAAATGTATGAAGAACTCCTACTTAAGGGCCTTGAACCTAATGTTTTCACATATAATGCTCTCATTCGAGGATATAGCATGTCTGGGAATCTGGATCGTGCATATGCGGTCTATGAGAAGATGATGGCCGGGGGCTGCAGCCCCAACACTGGGACATTTGCACAGCTTCCTAATTAATTTTGAATTTTTTGGGGTTACTCCTCGGCTTTTAATTGTCCTAATTTCTGATGCCAGTACTCGAGGCACACAAGGTATCAATCCTTTGGATTTCTTTCTGGCATATCCCCAATATTCATCGCTGGCTTTTCTATTACCTTTTTGAATTTTAGATTTCTGACATTGTTTGTGTATTAATTTTAACTTGGCAACCTTTCACTTAATTTTGCTTACACTTGTTTTCTTTCCAGGAATGTTTGGCTTAATTGTACTTGATCATTTTGGTTGTGATAGTGTGGGCCTAGTCGTGCTTGCAATGTTGGTGGTGAGATTGCTACTACTGTAGACGTCCCCGAACGCCCCGGGAGGGTTAGTTCCCGTTCTGATCATTTTGGGTTACTACAGCTCAGACTCTTAAAATGTCACGGTTCCTAATCTGAACCAAAGAGTCCAAATCCGGCACATTGTTTTGAGCAACTGATTTTTTGAAAAAGTATTGCCAAACATGGACTGCTTTGCCAGATACAGAGTCGCCACCTAAATATTTTATTTTGAGAAATTTAGGAAACCCTGACTCGGTGCCAAAAGGCCACGTGTTCGTCATCACCAAAGTTGCCTCGGCTCGGGAACTTGGGTACGATTGGGGAAGGTCACTTCGTGAGCACCCCCGCTCGCCCGGTCATAGACCGGCCTCTACTAACCATGATATCAATTTTTGAAAATATTGTGTGTCCTTATTCCGGTTATTAGCCTAGGTTACTATGTGATGCACACATCATATAAGTATAGACTGGGTCGTTCGAATTGGAACAAAACATTTCATGCTTGTTTATTTGAAAATGGTTTGATGATGCTACTCGCAAGTAGGCTAAGACGTGGATTTGCCACCCTCAGGTGGGCTTAGAAAACATGATTTTGCCACTATCTAGTGGGCTTAAAACACACATTTAATGAATTATTCCAATTCAAATAACCCAACCTTCACCCACAGGCATTCAGGCAGTTATATCACATAAGCATATAGCCTCATGGTAAGCATGTTATTCATGGCAGTCACTCACACGCATGCAAGGATGCTAAAGCATAAAACTTACCGAGTACTCCAAGCCAAAATGGAAATTACATTAGAAATCATGCATGATCCTAAGTATACAAAAATGCCTAATGCAACACATGCAAAATGCAACTATAGCAGGCTCGGCTATTCTAAACATGGCATATGAAATGCTACAGCTAACATGTATTCAATTTGGAATTGAAAGTACAATGCAGTTAGTATGATGCGCCGAGCCCGGTGCATGCAATACATATGAATGATGCAGACATGCTGTCATACTGTATGCTAATTTAAATATGCCCTAATCTAACCATCAAAAGCGGATAAATAAAAAGGAGAAAGACGTGGGGTTGGAAGACATACAACACACTCACGCACACTTATTACAACATTGCCCTCGCGCAGAGGGTCCGAATAAATATACAGTCCAAATATTACAGTCCCGAATAAAGAATATTACAGTCCAAAATATTACAAAATCCTAATTAATTAACAAATTAACTAAGAAAGCAAATAAAACTGGCGTGCAAGCCAGGGACTGCCTTGCTTCTGGTGGATGATGCATGTCCGGACTGTCTTGCGCGGAAATCCACCGGAATGCCCCAATTAGCCTCTGTTTACACCTGTTCTTGGAATGCGTGCCAAGCCCCCCCCAAAGGTTGCTGATTCTTCATTTTGCTGCAACAGAGAGCAGGAAAGGGGCATAGCAATGTATTTGCACAGATATATGCATGTCTCGATCCTCGTACCACCAATCACGCATACCGAGGCATGATGGCCGAGGAATCGAAATGCACAACTCAATATAGGATGAATGCACATGAAACTACAGCTAAAACCTAACTCCATCATGGATAATCTGGAGTGTCGGTGACTGGGGAATTGAGACACATTCCGTCACTCGGAGTACGAAATGTACCTCGTTTCTCGTGCCCGGGCTAACTCCTATCCCGGATACGATGCGATATGCATGACATGCAATAAATGCAACTAAGATACAATCCTAACATACACAATGCTATGGAAATGACATGCCTCGAAATACGTGCACACGGGCGCGCAAACCGAGAAAATGACAGAATGCGATCTAAGATACAACCTAGTATGCACTATGCTATGAAAATGAGATGCCTCGAAATGCGTGCACACGGGCACGCAAACCGAGAAAATGCAGAATATGATGAAAATGAGATGCCTCGAAATGCGTGCACACGGGCACGCAAACCGAGAAAATGACATGTTCGAAATACGTGCACGCGGGCACGCAAACCGAGGCGATGATATGTGTCTCGAAATACGTGCACGCGGGCACACAAACCGAGGCTATGATATGATATGATGAAATGACATGGAAATGACAAATGGGCTTATACCAACATGAGTGAGCCTCAGCCACACTCACATAGGATGCCTGCGGATAAAAATGGAGTGCCTCGAAATGCGTGCACACGGGCACGCAAACCGAGGTGGTGACAGAATGCAATGAAATGACATGAAAATGACAAATGGGCTTACACCAACATGAGTGAGCCTCAGCCACACTCACATAGGATGCCTGCGGATAAAAATGGAGTGCCTCGAAATGCGTGCACACGGGCACGCAAACCGAGGCGGTGACAGAATGCAATGAAATGACATACAGAATGCAATATGGACTTATACTAACATGAGAGAGCCTCAGCCGCACTCACATAAGATGCCGATGGCAGAAAATGAGGTGCCTCGAAATGCGTGCACACGGGCACGCAAACCGAGGCGATGCATACGCAATGCAAATGACATACAGAATGCAATATGGACTTATACTAACATGAGAGAGACTCAGCCGCACTCACATAAGATGCCGATGGCAGAAAATGAGGTGCCTCGAAATGCGTGCACACTGGCACGCAAACCGAGGCGATGCATACGCAATGCAAATGACATACAGAATGCAATATGGACTTATACTAACATGAGAGAGCCTCAGCCGCACTCACATAAGATGCCGATGGCAGAAAATGAGGTGCCTCGAAATGCGTACACACGGGCACGCAAATCGAGGCGATGCATACGCAATGCAAATGACATACAGAATGCAATATGGACTTATACTAACATGAGAGAGCCTCAGCCGCACTCACATAAGATGCCGATGGCAGAAAATGAGGCGCCTCGAAATGCGTGCACACGGGCACGCAAACCGAGGCGATGCATAAATGCGATGAAATGGCATGAAAATGATAGCAATCATTCTAATGGAATTTCAGCAGTAAAATATGAGGGAAAACAGCTCCGAAATGAGGCAAAATGACATGAAATGCATGGAATTGTCCCGAAATGCGAATCTAGGCACCCGAAATGGCCCATAGCTATGCCAAACATGCACAATATGGACGTGCAATGCAAAGACAGAAGCTAGACAGTCCCAAAAGATGCACTTTCACAGTTATAAACATGGCCAAACAGCAAGCATAGGTATGGCAAAAATGGCATGCAAGAATAGGGGCCAAAAGAGGGGTAATGAAGCAAGTGGTATAAGAAAAACCCAAACTGAAAAATTTCCTTCTACAACATTGAAGAGGGACCAAAAATATGAATATTTACAGTATATGGCAGCCTCAAAATCAGTATACAAACATGATAGAAATGTGATGCAAAATAAGGCTCAACAATGGCTATAACATGAAGTATACAAAATATTCACCAAACAGAAAAAAAGTGTTAATGAAACATGAAGTATAGGCCAAAATAAGACCACTTTCAGTTCGGACCAAGGTCCAAAAACAGAAGCAAAGAGGGTTGCCAATTTATGCAAAAATGGGGCCAAATAGGGGATATAACTACAAGTGACACATGGAAGCACCAAACAATGTTGAGCCCTTCTCCAATGTTGAAGAGGGGCTCAAAATAAACCTTATATCAGTTTACCACATGCTCGAAAATAAATTGCTCATGGGTCAAAAACAGCATGCAAAACTATGACATACAAGATGATCAATGAAGCAAGTGTATTACGGAGGGCTCAAACAGGGTTGAGCCCTTAATGAGAAGTTAAGATGAGCTCAAAATATGGCCCTTTTCAGTTAGGGCCGGAGCTTGAAACCAAAAAGAAGTGGGGCTTAGAAATGGATCAAGAAAAAGGTTCAAAAGGGTAAAAGTATTACTTACCCTTGAAGAATCGAACTTTTGTTGCTTTTTGGATGGATTTGCAGCTTCTTTAGCCTTCAAGAATCCTTCCTTGTTGCTGGAAATGAGATGGTGGTGGTAGAGCTTGGTGGTGTAGAAGGAATAATGGTTAGGGACTTAGGGTTTTTTCAAAAGGGTCAAGTTGACTTACTGGCCGGCCACGAACTTTTAGGGGCCTCTCATGTGTGTACATCACAGATATGTGGTTCAAAGTTCAAGAAAAAAGGTCCAAGGGGTTCAACATTAGCCCGGAAGGAAGGGGTCAAAAGGGTCAGGTGACCTTAATGGCCGGCCATGAACTTTTAGGGGCCTCTCAGATGTGTAGATCACAGATATGTGGTTGAAAGTTGGCAACACTAGCTCCAAGGTATTCAACATTAGCCCGGAAGTGCGAAAAACGGGCGCCGGGAGGCTCCGGAAGAGAGATAACTGGTTGCTGCAACAATTGCTGGCCTCCCACCCTTCAGTGACCTTCCTTGTGATAAAACAGAGGTACCTGCCAAAAATGAACGAAAACCGTTGTAAAACGAACGTTCCGGGGCCAAAACACGCAGTTCGGGGTCCCGAAAATGGGCTGTTAAGCACCGAAAATGGTATTCGACCTCGAAGTGGGTTTCTTAGCCCCCAGTGTCCCTCAAAAGGGATGAAATAAGATGTATGCCAAAAGTCAGAGCAAACGGAGATGGTTAGGCGGTCCCGAACCGAGGCACACGGCCTGACGGCTCCGAAAACCGGAAACCGGGCTCTGAAATGGGAAAAATGGCCTACGGCCACCAAATGTAGCCTACGGACATTTGAGAGACGGTCTACGGGACCTCTCCCTTCCCTCAGGAAAAGAAACAGAGAAAACCGAGTCTGGTTCGCAAACCGAGATAAGGCACAGAAGAGGGTTCGGAAGTCCGAAGGTAGGGCTCACGGCCGTGACTCTGAAATTTCTGAACAAGCACATTATGCAATATCACCAAGTGCTCAACTGGTGACATCTGAGTCTCAAGGTCGGTCAAAAATGGGGTGTCTACAACTACCATGCTTCAAAAGGTTCCAAGGTCTGTGGTCCGAATATTTGAGGTGCTTTTTAAGTTCTCCTGACTGTTGTCCACAAGGATTGTGAATAATCACATATTGTATATGTCCTTCAGGTTCTGTAGTGTAATGGAAAAATAGTATTAGTGTAAATGATATCTTGTCCCTTGTTCAATCCATATGGATAAATTTCAGTCAATGTGCAATAAAATTTCAATTTGGGAGAATTTGCTTGTTGAATTTGAACCTTGTTCTCTACTGTCTGATGTCTATATCGCTCCATTATGTTCTTGCATAGACCATTATTTGTGGTCATGTACCATTGGTTTTGATCATATATAGGAATTTGTATAAAAAATTAGAAAATTGTAGACTGCAAAGTAAAAGTGAGATATCCTTTTGGTAGAAGCCTGGTATGAATACTCATAATCTTAGTTTAAATAGGCTGGAATTTTTGTCAGAATTGGCATTGTGGGATTGATAACTGGGGTTTTTGCTCATTTTCAAATGAATTACAGTTTTTTGAGGCGGAGCTGTAGATATCTATTGAAAATCCAATCTCCAAAACTTAAAGAAGATCTTGTTCAACCACAGAATTCAGGTATGACAAGAAAAATTCATGAAAAGAAAAGGAACTGTAGTGCTAATGTAGCTCCATTGGGAAGCCCATATTTAGTTTTGGTTTCAAATCCAGATACGGCAAGTATTTTTAATGAGAAAGAGAACTTAGGCTTTGTCAATATTTGTTATTTTGCCTTAATGAGATTGTTATTTGTATTGATTACTCGTTATGTTACAGAGAGCTGAAGATGAGGAAGGAGAAGAAAGGTACAAATTGGTTGGGAGCAATTGAGAGTAGAGAAGAAGTCAAGAAGCTAGATTGGATGCCTTCGAAGGTTGAAATTTTATACATTTTATCTGTGAAGAAATACTCTTTTATTTTAGGGTGATTTGGGATAATCTAAATAAGTGTATTTTTTTACTTTTTATGAAATATGGGTTAGATATTGAGTTTAAAGTGATGTGTTAGAGAGATGATGTGACTTAAATAAGATGATGTGACTTAAATAGAATAGTAATTTTTTGACTTTTTGACTTTTTTAGATCATGCCAAACAAGGCCTTTCTTGTGAAGGGCTTTTTGCTGGCATTATAATAGTTCATGTTTGATCTTTTTATATAAACTTTCTTTTGTATGGAGAGAAATGTAACAGTACTTGCTCACTCAAATAAGAGGAATATAGCAGTAGGGGTCTGTTGTAGTGTGCAACCCTTAAAGGGTTGCACACCATATGCAACTTCATTATTGACCATTAGATTACATAAGTTGATCTTGACGGTTGAATTATTTAATTTTGAAAAATTTGACACCGGAGCAACCGGTTGACAGATCTATATTCTCTCTTCTTGCATAGTATTCTCTCTACTTTCACTTTCGTCTCTCTCTTTCGCCCCCTCTCTCTCTCTCTCTCTGTTGCCCCTTCCTTCCATCTCTTCCCCTCGCTCCTCTCGCTCTCTTCTCTCTCTATTGCGCTCATTCCTCTCTCTTTCTCTGGCTCGATTGAATGCAAGCCGAAGTGGTTGTTCTGTTTAAAACCCTAATCTAACCAAGTGAGCCTCTGTTTGGTTTCTAAGAAAATAAAGAATTTTTTTTAGAAGAGCAATCAACAAGGTATGCCTCCCTCTGATTATTTCTGAAACCCTCCCTCTTCTAAAACTCTGTTCTTTCCCATTTTTTACTCTGTTTTCTCTCTCTAAATTTGTATTCCAATCTCTCCTGTTTCACACTCATTCGAAATTTGTACGAATGAGTGTCTGTGTCTGTGTAACTTGATTTTGATTTTCATTCAGTTGGTAAATAGGAGAAATTATTTAATGCTCGTGGAGCAATGGTAAATAGGCAATTCAAGTTGTTCTGAATCAAGTTCCTTCAAGTTGTTCTCAATTGACAGTCGACGATCTTATGGAGGTGCGAATTGCAAATCTCTCTCTCTCTCTCTCTCTCTCTCTCTCTCATAACGAACAGAGCTTTGTTCCCAATCCCTGTTATTGTACATTTTTGATGTCATCGAAGATGCTTTCAAGATCACACTGATTATCTGTGCATGAGATGAGTTCTCGTTGATTCATTCAAATTTGTTCGATTTTTATCATTTTGATTGCTGTTAAGAGTTTAATTTTAATTTATATTTTGGTCGATTGATGCTTATTTATTAATCTATAAATCTGGAGTGTTCTTGTTCTGTTTCTTTAGGTTTTGTAAGTTGATTTTGTGTGTATGTTTTTTCAAGTGTTTGGTATAGAACACAAAAGTTTCTAGGGATTTGATTTTGGTTTTTTAATTTTGTATAATTTTGAGTTTTGAAAGCTGTTAATTGATGAAGCTAGGGTTTATGAGGTTAATTTGATGAAGCTAGGATTGGGTGGATGTTAATAGGGAAGGTGCATTGATACTTACACAACTATGGCTTTAGTTTTCGAGTTTGAATAAGACTTTTTGACTGGAAAAATAAAGCCCTAAGCAAGTGCATGTGGGTTTTCACACTTTATTGGGTTGCTTTGACTTCATCCACTAGCATTTTATAATCTCCACCTCTACTTTTATTTTTGGGAAGCCATTCCAAAATGAAAGATAAAATTGAATTCATAAATTAAACTGTATCTAGGACAACTTGATAGTTTCTGACATTGATTGTGCCCTATGATGAGGTTGAGGTTGTTCACTTCGTAAGATGACACTGCCTTAATGAAATTCAATTTTTTATTTTTTATTTTTTGATAAGGACATCTATTAGGATAGATAAACAAGTGCTATAGTGGCTATGTTTCCTTGGTGGAGGCCCGACCTGCATGCTCCTTGTTTTCCAAACTAAACCTTGGGGAATTGAGCTGGATAGCAGCCTGAGTTTAGTGTTGCATGATATACTGTCCTATGTCTCTATTCTCTTCTTGCTTCATTTTTTTCTTTTTTATTTTTATTTTTTCTTTTTATAAAATGTTTTGATTGTATTTTCTTTTCCTTTGTCATGTTTTTGTTAGGTAAGGAAGAGAGACTCAAACTTTTAGTCTGTTTATTAAGATAATGCAACCTGCGTAGCTGCGGTATCATTTTTCACTCATTATTAGATTTTTTTTAGTGTTTTTCTTTTTTGCGTTGGCAACTTAGTCCAAGTGTTTGTTAACTAGATTATTATTTAACAAATCCATTTATATGTGCATGTGGTGCAATTGATGAATGTATTGTACAACCTAGATGGTGTAGGACATTTTCAATTCCCACATTAAGTATATATGTCAACTGATGAATGTACTATAACTTTTAAGATTTTTGTTTGTTTTTTCCCTAATCAAAGATACTAGAAGTTTATTCTTCTTGTCTTTCTTCACAAGGAATTCTGATTGAAGCCTGATGGATTAGTTACATGTGGTATAATCTATTTCTAACCATTTGCAATTTATCTCTATGCCTCAGTTACATGGATGTAGTTAGTTATTTTTAACCATGTGAGGAACTATGCTTTTAATCTTTGGAAGAACAAGGGATTGAGGGAGGTACTGTCTACTACCACCAGTTTTATATTTTTCTTATTTGATTGTGTGGAAAGTAGTACTAATGTTGTTAAGGATGGACCCTGGTTTTTTGGGGGGCACTTTCTTGTACTGAAAAAGTGGCACAATATGTTGAAATTATCTAAGGAGAGGCTTGATAGAATTTTGATTTGGATTAAGTTGTTTAACATTCCTTTAGAATTTTGGGATGATGATGGGCTTAGTAGGATTTCTAGTGCTAGAATTTCATTTGCTAAAATATGTGTGGAAATAGGATTGGATTCTCTTCCTACTGGTTTTCTAATCAAATGTGAAGATCAGAGTGTTGAGATTGGGGTTGAATACCTGTGGACTCCATCCAAGTGCTCAAAATGTAAAGTCTTGGGGCATATGGAAGATAAATACATCAAAACTCGAGTGGAGAATTTGTCCAAAGAAAGTATTTCACAGAAGGTGTAAACTTTTGGTGACTAAAAAAATTTAGTCGTTTTATGTTCAATTTTTGCCGACGGCAAAAAAAATTAGTAGCGAAATTATGTTTTTGACTACAAAAGATTAGTCATTATTGATTAATATTTGTTGACAAATAATAATTTAGTTGCTAAAGGGTGAGAAATTTTATTACCGCATGCCCCTCTTCTCTGTTTCACACAAACACTTTCTTCTCTGTTCTCTCTTACACACATAGAACAGTCACCACCAAACCTCACCTCAAGCCGCTGTGCTCGATTATCCACTTTTACAAAGTAGAAGTCACATAGCGCAATGTCCTCAACTTGCTATCTCAAAAACTCTTTCTTCCATGTAGCCAGAATGCCTCTTGGCAACACCACCAGTGGTCTAGCATGGGGATACTTGGCCAAAAAACTCTACATAAAACTAATTGTCATGAAAGCTTTTCCAGAGCCTGGAGCGTGGGCCATGATGTAGCCACCTGGATTCTCTGCAACCAAGTTACTCAGTAGAAAATTGAAGCCCTCAACTTGATGGGGTTTCATCTGCTTTTTGTGCCTGGGATGAGTAGCAATTTTAGTGACATCAAAATCATGTCCACATAATTGAACCCCATCATGAAATATTTCAGTTGCTTCCTTATCCTTATAGTCCAGCCTCCATAAAAGTATGTACGTGTAGACCTTGTGCCCTAAATCAAAAAGAAAATGAAGCAAATTAGTCAAAGAAAATCCAATAGAGAGAAAATCAGTAGCTTCATACCTACAAAAAAAAAAAAAGTTACGAAGAAAATTAAGAAACTGGTAAATTAGCAACATTGTAAAGCTACTGAACATATAAAGAAAATCGGTAGCTCCATACCTGCTTTACTTATTCTGTCCTATGCACTACAAGTTTCTTTTTCAGTTGTATGATTTATTTTCTTGGAGCTGTTTGCTTAATCAAGAGTTCTTGTTTGCATGGTAGGATTTACAGCTACGCTAGGGCTTATGTTGTATTTGTTGTCACTGTATAGGTCCAAACTTACTCAGAATGGGTAATAGATGGAGAGTATGATTGGCCTCCTAAATGCTGCCTATGTGATCCTGCGATTGAAGAGGGGACCAATCCTCAAACTATTTGATTGGGTTCCTTGCGTATGTGATCCTGCACATTGTTAAACCTCATGCATGCAATTTTTATCTTGAATGAGAGCTGAATGAATTATACCAAATTACTTACATTTTTTTGGGTTCATATTAGATATTATAAATACAAGCTGCTTGGGTTCACATATTAAAGTTTTTCCTCCACACACTACTCCAGCTGGATATACTTGTCCTGCCTGTCCCAACCCGGCATGACTTTTTCTTTTTATTTTTATGGAAGCTGACCAAAGTTTTATTTATTTCCATTCATTTCTTTTGTTTTTTAATGAACTTATCATGGTTGCATTCCTTTATTACTCTCTTGTCATGTACCTTCAAACAGTTAGGTTCATTACTACTTTTTGTTGAAATTTCCTAAGACAAGTATGCATGTATCGTATTTGTGTTTTGTTTTTATTGTACCAGAAGCTTCAGATAAGAAGGGATTCATGCTAGTAGTGAACTAGTGATACTTGTTGATTTACGTGTAAGAAAATATAATCACTGTGAATCTTGAAAAATTGACAATCATATCTGAAAGTAATCACGAGGGAGTATACAATTGTAGATTAACTATGTTCCAGAATCTAAAAAGCCTTGTCTGAGGCAACCCAAGGTATCAACCCCAAGCCTCATTTTGAGGCTGAATTTAAACCACTCACTGCAATAAATAGTAGCAGATAATCAGATCAATTGTGATGGCTCCATTGCTGTCAATTATTTTTTCATTTAGTACGAAGTTTTGAGTTTTTTTTGATATGTATGACTCAAAATACTTCTTTTTGATGTCTATTTTTTCCCTTTTATTGCTTTAGATTCATACAATTGATGAAAATCACTTTTCATCGTAGATTTCCTTCTTAAATTTATCATATAGCTTTAATTGAGTTGTGAATATTTTTTTAAGCTTATTACAAAATTTCAGAAAAGTAAAAGATGAGGAATGCCAATTTTCTGTTGACCAAAGTTGATCTGTTGAATAGAAGATGATGCCTTTATTTATGTTTTGGGCAAAAACTTTAAAGCCAGCTCCACCACCCCCTAGTTTTATGTAACAGTCTATATTAGAGAATGTGTACAACACTCAACTAATGGTTTTTACACTTAATTGACATATTTCACTCTGATTAATATCTCAAATATGTAGTAGATATCTGAATGAGACAGTTTTGTGTGTCTTTGATGGTTATTTCTTGAGCTCAACAGGTGCAAGAGAAGAAAGTGAAGAAAATTTCTGACATGAACATTGACTGGTGTGTATGTGACATGGTTATGACATGGTTATGCCTCTTACAAGGGCTTTGAATCTGGGGGTAAATGTTAAAATGATCACTAGTGTGTATATTCTTTTTCTTTTTCATCCTTTTTAATAAATATTTCTTTCTGTTTTGCTGTTGAATACTCCCGGTCAGTGCTTTTAATCGGATCTGTTTAATCATTACCAAAAAAAAAAATTATGAGATGAAAAGATAGATATTTACTTCTACCTGATATTTGTGGCTGCAGAGTTCAAGTTATTGTCAGTGTGGGCGCTTACTATTTTAGTTCATGGCATTATGCCATGAAAAAAGTCTTGTTGCATCTTTTTTCTTTTTTTTCCAGAATTCTGTTTCTTAAAAATTTCATCTCTTTCTCACTATCTCCAATTATGGGAAATTGGCCTTTTTCATTTATTTTGTTTTTCCCCATTGGCATTGACCTTTTCAATCTCCACTAGGTGATCAACTGGCAATAGCAAAGGAAACAGGACGGCGATTGGGAATGGGAACCAATATGTATCCTTCATCTGCCTTGTTAGGACAACACAAAGATGAGTCAATTGCAGCTTTGCCAGTTGACGAGCTGATTGAAAAAGCTGATGGTTTTGCTGGAGTTTTCCCTAGTAATGTTTATTTAATTTTTTTATCTTTCATTCCTCCTGTAAGTCGAAGATATTTTTTCTACTTTTTGGTTAACTATATCTAAACCTAGACCCTAGGCATAGCTTCCAAGTGAGAAAGGTTTGATACCTTACACTCCTTTAAGGAGGAAGCTAGACCACTTGGCCTAAAGACCAATCTGTTGGTATTTTTTTTTTTATGTAATACGTTTCAATTGTTGCATACACAACAGAATACTGAATTACCAGCACTGAATGTTCACCGAGATCTTCTTCTGTGATTCTTGTTTGATTGGCCATGTTTTATTTGTTGGTACAGAGCACAAATATGAGATTGTAAAACGTCTGCAAGCTAGAAAACATATATGCGGAATGACCAGTGATGGAGTTAATGATGCTCCTGCCCTTAAAAAGGCTGACATTGGCATAGTTGTTGCTGATGCAACTGATGCTGCTCGCAGTGCTTCTGACATAGTCTTGACTGAACCTGGACTTAGTGTTATCATCAGCGCCGTACTAACTAGTCGAGCTATCTTCCAGAGGATGAAAAATTACACGGTAAGTAGAGCTGGCTCTAGGCCTAGACAAGTAGGCAGCCATTTGAGAGTCCTGTACATTTTCAAATGGTGAAATGGTACAGCTTTTATTATCTAGGAGATGTGTGTCTTATTTGTTAACTTTATTTTCTTTTGAAAAAAAAGGAAAAGAAGGGAAATGTTATTCCTACTCCACTTCTTTATAAACACACTCTAAAATTTGTCTTTTAGTGTGCATTGAGCCATAGGTATCAAACATATCTTTGTTAGCCAACTGTTGCTAGGACTATTCAAGTTACTAATTTTATTTATATCTTGGGTGCTATTGGTACAAATATATGCTGTTTCTATTACAATCCGTATTGTGGTAAGTATTTTAATTTGGGATGACCATTGAAAAACCTCTTTTAAATTTTAATTTTCACTTTTAATATTATTATTATGAAGTATTTGATGGATCCTCTTGTTCATGGCTTGTAGTTTTCCTTTTACTTACTTCCCTTTTATCTCTGCTTTGACAGCTTGGTTTTATGTTACTCGCCCTCATATGGAAGTTCGATTTCCCACCCTTTATGGTGCTGATCATTGCCATCCTTAATGATGGTTGTATTTTGTTACACTAAATACTCATTCCCTTTTCCAGTTACCACATGCATGCATATTTCTTCTCATTTTCTTCATTATCTTGAAATACTGCTTTTGTGTGTGGTTCTCAATACTTAACTCCCTTTATGGCATGCCAGGTACCATTATGGCAATATCAAAAGATAGGGTGAAGCCGTCTCCTCAGCCAGACAGCTGGAAGCTGTCAGAGATTTTTGCTACTGGAATCATTCTTGGTAGTTACTTGGCCATGATGACTGCCATTTTCTTTTGGGCAGCATACGATACAGACATTTTTCCTGTAAGATAAACTTATAACTAGATTAGATATCAAATGAATTTCACATTTTTTCTTCCTTCTAATTCATAATAAGTAAGCCCATTTCTAGTTCCTTTGTTTTTTGTCATCATCATACAATTGGTTTTGTGATCTGCCATTGTGGGATCATCTGCATTGGTTTGCCCTGAGGTGTTTTCTCCACAATTCACTATTAAGTTTGCTGTTTCTTTATGTTAGAAGCCCATATCATGTTTACCTAGGCAGATGATGTTGATTGATATAATCCTTTCCTGGTTGGAGAAAAAACTCCCTAGGAATTTATCTAGTTTAGTTGATTTAAGGTGATTTTACCTTTTTGGTTGATTGATAAAGAAGTTGGTTGAACTCTTTAATTTGCGCGGTAAGACAGTATCTTCAAAGACCAGGGGAATACCATCTATGTTCTCGAAGACAACAATAGTCAAGCAAGCTGCTTTATAAAGATAACACAGGTTGAGTTGTGATGGTTGTACTAGATGATGTGTGATGTCTCACAGGGAGCTGTAGATGGGTCAGTGTTCCGGACATTCTGGTGGCCTGTAATGGACAGTAGATGCATCATTTGCCGAAGCCTTGTCAGTAATGTTAGGGAAATATTTCGAAGTGGCCATTTATTGAGAAAGGGAGGTAGAGTTTGCTTAAGAATCCAGAGATGTAGGTGGAGGTGGTTGGCTTGTGGTGGGGGAAATGCTCAAGGAGTTCAGTGGAGAGGTTAGAAGCTGAAGGATGGGCTGCCAAAAATCTTTTTGGGAGGGTGAAGAAAGGGCAGCAGAGGACAGAATATGAGTGAAGGTGGATGAGGGATCTTGTAGGTGTACAATGTCTTTCATATGGAATGGTCAAGTGGGTAGGTTTGGCAGAATGGGTTTGTCGTTGCTGAAGAAGGTAGAGCTTTAAAAATGGGTAAACAATGTATGGAGGGTACCATAAGGAGCTAGGGCAACAATGCTCAGTACTGCATGCTTTTTTTTTTGAGTTACCATCACTGTTAGCTAAGAAGCATGAGCATGAACATGGACATGGGCCATATTATAATATTTAATGAGTTTTTTGGTTTGGGTTGCACTGCCCCTACCAGCCCCTTTGTCGGTCTATCTCTGCCCACCACCAAGGTGAGAGGTCTTTTGTCCTCTATGATGCTTGCTTGGTACTATTTGGCCTCCAATTTCCCTAGCCATAGAAGGCAAGTCTCCATGCCTCATAGTTTCATGCAGACTTGACACATAGAACGATTGAACAAAACTATTCTCCAAGGTAAATTGAGCTTGTCATGCTGAGGGTGATAGGAGTACTTGCCAAGTGCTGGTAATAAATCAATGGCGTTGGTGGCTGGGGAGAGAAGTGCCATCTGTCTATGATGTGCATGAGATACTGCAGGATTGGTAGGAAACCGTTGTCGGAGTTGTAGTATGCTTGTGGGGAACTGTCTGGGTAGTATTTTTTTTGATCGGCAAAAAGAAGACTTTATTGATGGAATATGGAAAATTACATCAATAAAGAGGAGCTTGGAGCTAAATCAAGCTCCAACCTCCTAGTTGGTCAAAAACCAACGAGCAAACAAAACAGAGAGAAAAGAAAACCAGGAAAAGCAGATATGTTAGGCAAGAGAGCACGAAAACCAGAACAAACAACACAGCACACCTTTAGGCACCCATCAGATCAGACCCTGCACCAACCCTTCGAAACACCAAAGCAGAACAGCAGCCCTTGAAGCACCAAAACAGAACAGATAGAGCAGAATTTGCCTTGAGCTACATTGCCACACCTTGCCTTGAACAGCAGCAGCCCTTCAGCACCAATCAGATCACACTCCTTTAGGCACCAAACAGAGCAACCTGATCACCAAGTTGAGCTGCAAGAACAAGGGCTGGCCTCCACAATTGACCTTCTTGTGCACATTGTAAAGCCTCTCTTATTCTACCAGAAACCAGAAGCTTCTGGACCTGAAAGGAAGTAGTAGTAGCCTGAATCTCTCCTTCAGGTGGCAAGTTCTGCAAGCAACAACTAAAAGCACCATATTCACTAGCATTCCTCTTCTCTTGGCAGATGCAAAGAGCTTAGCTACAGCAGATTCTAGACAATCACTTTCCAGATATGTTAGGCACTATAGCACCAAAACCAGAACAAACAACACAGCACTCCTTTAGGCATCAATCAGATCAGACCCTGCACCAACCCTTCGAAACACCAAAGCAGAACAGCAGCCCTTGAAGCACCTAAACAGAACAGATAGAGCAGAATTTGCCTTGAGCTACATTGCCACACCTTGCCTTGAACAGCAGCAGCCCTTCATCCAAACCACACACCAAGATTTTAAACCCGCACAACTGTCTGGGTAGTATGATACCAGTATGGTACTGCTCTTATAATACATGCTCTTTGCTTGGTACTTTATAAACCCTATTTACTTGGTACTTATTCTGGATCTTATTATATACTTGTTTGGCCATGTGAGATGCAGGGTCTTGGAGGTTCATAGATTTCACAAATAGCTCCTCTAGGTTTCCAGATTTCAGGAAATCCAATGGAAATTCCATCTTTGAGTTAGTTACTACACCAACAAAAATTAATGGTGTACATTATCTCCAGGTGAGTCATTCCACTGGTTGTTTATGGCCATGTAAGCCTTTTTTTTTTAATTATTATTTTTATAATAGTATTTGTCACATGAATAATATTTTAAGTGAAGAAAATATCTTAATATTACCACAACTAGAAAAAGGAGCTTTAGACACGGAATTTTTTGCAACGGCTTAAAAATTGTCGTAAAAACCAAGTATAACTTTTTGCGACGCCTTGATTTTCGTCGCAAAAGCTACACATTTTAGATGGATAAAATAATTCATCGCTAATAGCATTTGTTGGGACAGAAAATGACTGTTGCTGATAAATGAGCAAAAAGGCGTTATCATTAGCAACAGAAACAAATTATCTGTCGCAAAAGGATTCATCAGTTGTAACAAATACTAAACCGTGGCCAAAAATTGCCTTAAACTTAACTGAAAAATTGCATTTCGGGAGGGAAAAACTTGGCAGAAACTTGTTTGGACATGCAACATATGATTACGGCTATAATTATACAATTTTGAAAATATAATATACATTCGAGTTTTATATAATTTTCTTTTATAATTTGAAATGATGATGTTATTCAATCAATACTAATGGTTAATTTTATTTTTACAAATGGTTTTTGGCGTGAAAAAGTGGATATTCTTTATTTTTGTACGGAGGACATTGTTTTTTTTATAATCCGTTATTATGTTGCCCTTCGTTTTTTTTTTTGGATTACTATTATTCATACAGATAACTATTGGCATGGTACAAATTGCTTTTGGCATAGAACATATTACTTTTGGCATGGTATAGATTATCATTTGACATGGTATTGTGGATATTATTTTTGTTTTGTGTACGGTAGACATGATTTTTGTATAATCCTCAGTTTTGTATAAAATTATTATTTTAGGTTGGATTATGCTTGATTCGTATGGAATTTCTATTATATTTCGAATTTGATGCTAAAAGTTAAATTTTCTTGGATTGTTATTATTTTCTTTATATACAAGGTACAGGTTGCACAGAATAAATACAGGTTGTGGCGAAATAAATATATATATATATATATATGTGTGTGTGTGTATAAAGATAAAATTAAAAATAAAAAAAGTAAAGAAAGTTTTTGATGAATAAACATTTAGTAGCTAAAAAGAAGTGAAGTTGTTGGCAACTAACCAATTCGTAGCCAAAAAGAAATAAAGGCTTTTGCGCGATTAAATATTTGGTAGCCAAAATAAAGAAAATATTTTTGGTGTCTAAATAATTTGTAGTAAAAAATAAAAATAAGATGAAAAATAAATTTTTTTGGGTGACTAAATATTTAGTAGCCCAAAAAATTTGAAGTTTTTGCCTACTAAAAATTTAATCGCCAAAAAAATTGTCGATATTTTTTATGACTAAACATTCTAAGTCACCAAAAAAGCTACAATTTTGTTGCCTACAAAAAAGCTTAGTTGCTAGCTAAAGGAGTCAATTAGATGTTTGGCTACAAAATTAATTTGTCGCTGATAATGGAAAAAAGAATTGGCGACTATATTTTAATCACTAAATAAAACATAGTAGTCATAAAATTTATCTACGACTAAAAATTTAGTTGATTAAAGTTCAAATTAAATTTATAAACAAAATTATGGCGACTAAATTATTAGTCGACGAATGGTATTCTTTGGCTACTAAAATAATTTTAGTCCCCAATACTTTTCCCGACAATTAGTCAATGACCAATTGGGTGATAATTTAATTGGGAATTACATTCGTCGACTAAAAATGATTTTTAACAATTAAAAATTTAGTTTTCAAATGTGCAATTTCTTATAGTGCGTAACTAGATTGAAGATAATTCATAGTGTCAATAAAATTCTAAATGATAATTTTTATATTTTTTTGCAAAGTATATATTATTTAAAATTTATTATCATAATTTTGTGGTGTTGGTGTAAGAGGCGGTACCCTTTGTCCAATCCATTTGAATCCAATTATAATTGAGTTTGTAGGATAAAAGTCATTTAAATTATGATGAATTTCTCACATAAAATTACATAATTATTTAATGCTAATTGAATTTGTAATCCTCGTCATCGTTATCATAAAACATACCATCATTTTAAGTAGTGAAATTTCATTATCTTTAAATAGTGAAATTTAACCTTATTGTTTAGGTGAAATTATTGAAAAAGTGAAATTTCTACTAAAGAAATAAAAATTACAAACTTAAAGGTAAAGATGAAGTAGCGAGTAAATGGAAAACTTATGAGTTAAAGAGAGATGTCATCAATGGATTCGTTGGAAAACAAGTGATTGTCACTATCATTTAAGTTAGCTAATGATAATTTAATTTTCTTAATTAATTTATTGTCTAATTAATCCTATAATGTGTGTAATTACCAAAATTTTACTTTAATTTGAAATTTCCTCTCAAAATTTAGGACTCTCCAAGTTTTGCCCCTAAGCCCTCATACATTTCGAAGAGTATTTTGTGTTGGTACTTCATATTTATGTTTGTTTGATCAATTGCAAATATATATTCGTTTGTTCGCCTTGCTCACTTTCTTCCTCCCTTCTTTAAGGTTTTTACCAAGCTCCCTCTAGACTTATCGATCCAATACAAGAAAATGCACTTTTAGCGACCACTTTGTCTCTCTCGCTTATCACTCTGTCTCTGTTTATCTTCTCTATCTGTCTCTCACTCATCTCTCTCTCACCACACATCTCGTCTACCACCTTCACCACTACTGCAAATGTCATTCCACTACCACCACTACTACCACTGTTGCCACTCCACCTCTACGACTATCATCACTACCACCATTAGCACCACTCCACTACCACCACCACCACTACTGCCACTACTACTACCATTACCTCTCCTCCATCTCCTCTACCACTACCACAACTTCTGTTTACACATCACAAATTTCTCTGGACACATCATAGAGAAATTTTATTGGGCATCTTGATCTCGCACGTCTCTAAACATCGAAAGAAATTAGTTGAACCCTTCAGATGCAGCCTCGTCGAAGATCCACAGTAGCAAGTTACTAAACGAATTCATATTTGTCGACGGAGGAATCTTCATTGGAGGACTAGTGATCGGAGGAATAACAATGAGGACTAGTGCTCTACTTCATGTAAATCTTGCTGTATAAAGCACTATCAGGAATCTTCATATAAATCGATGATCTTCATTTGCAAAGCTTTATAAATGTTGTTTATGCAAATTCCTCCATCGTAGTCAATGCTAATGAAGCTCTGAACAATGTTGCGAATGAAGAGCAAAGAGAGAGGAGTTGTTTGGTGCAAGAAAAAAAAGGAGAGAGAATGAGAGAATGTGTTATATATATGGGTGTGAGTGAGGGACCTTAGACTACAAAAAAAAAAAAATTATTGTGGACCTCTCCCATTACTAAAAGTTAGAGAGGGAAAAATATCTATGAATACAAAAAATAAAAAAATAAATGTTTTTTTTTATATTTGGTGTAATTTTATTTTTTTAATGAGATTTATACTTTTAAATGTATCTAAATTTTATAATTTTAAATATATCTAGATTTATACTTTTACCCCTATTTTACCAAATAAAAAAAGAATAATTTTTTTTCAATAAAATAAAAATGAAACAAATAAATTTTTAACTTTAGTAACCTAAAAAAAATAAAAATAAAAATCATTAACTACAAAAAAAAAAAAAAATTATTTATTCTTTTTTCCCGCGCATGAATTCTCCCCCCCCTCTTGTTTGTCACCATCTCAAATCCCCAATACCTAACCTAACACTCCCTCTCACTCTCCTCTCTCTTTTATCTCTTCCGCCTCTTACGTCGTCGCCTCTGGTACCGCCACCGGCGACCACCGCCGCCGCCGCCACACCTCCTCCCTCACCGCCCTCTCTCTCTTCTCCTATTCTCTTCGCCGGTCGTCTACATCGTCTTCTCCACTCTCGTCGTCGGATCCAAAACCCTAACCCTACCTTCGATCTTCTCCAATCCCTCCACAAGCCATATGTTCAAATCCAGACCCTACACTCCCCTCAACTGTTTTGGAACCTTTGTCTACAAAGGACTATCGTTGGACTCGTCAGAACGGCGATCTCAAACGGGCTGATTGTGATGAGAAAGACCAGGTGGCGAGGCGCATTAACGCGTCAGAAACGAAATCAGAAGATGGACAGTTCATCTTTGCCCTAAATTTTCTCTTCATTTCTGCTCAAATGTGAGTATGATATAGTCGTCCTCAATGTGGGTTTCTTGGGTTACTGGTACTAGTCTTAACTGTGCACTTTATGTGTTTGTCTTAAATGTATTATAATATATATTTAGCAAGAAATGCCTGCTTAAAATTAATTATCCAATGCATTGCATGAGTCCAACACTAGTTTTTAAGGCTCTGCAAATTGTTTTGTTGATAAAATATTTTGGCGTGTTCCATAGATTTGTGATCAAATTAGGGGAAAAAGAACATCTTTACACGTTTGTTTTGCATTTCTTAGTGGACCACCATGTGCAGCAGCACAATAATATTTGAGCATAGTCGAAGATACTATAACCTCTCCATATGCAGCAGCATAATAATTTTCAGCATAGTACAATGAATTTGAGAAGCATATACTACAGGCCACATTATCTGCCGACCTACCTTCCTAAAAAAAAAATTGTTCATTTTAATTGTTGTTAAAATTATTATAATTTTATTTGGTAAGGTGATTGTTTTGTTGGAAACAACATGCCTATGAGGTCTGCTCACATGGAACCCAACTTGCCTTTTTTCTCTAGTTTTTGAGGCCTACAGGATTTCATACTAATTATGTGATACAAAGAATGCTCCAAGCTTTTGCAATATGAATACAAAAAGAAAAAAAAAAGTCCTTTGCATGGAATTTAAAAACTATAGAAAAGTAATAAATAATAATAATCATAGAAAACACAAACAGAGAAAAAAAAAACTTGGGTTTTGGTTAAAGGCAAGAGAGGCTTTTGGAACATATTATCGAATTTAACTTGAATTGAATTGGATGCACATGGCTGATATTAGATAATGATATCCCTAACATTTCCACCCCAGTAATTACGAGGCCCCTTTTTCGCTCCTCCTCTATTCCTTTTGTAATTTTCATTATCTATATAATTTTGAGTTCAAAATGGAACAGTTTGTTAACATCATTTGGTCGTAATCGTTCCCATCTGCTAGCCATTCAGATATTAATTTCAATTTCTTCATTCGTGTATGAACAATTTCTTCAAGTACTTGTAGTTGTCAATATATATGCATGACACATAAACCTCAAACAATTGAAAGTTATATGCTTTACATTCACCCACAAATTCATAGTTAACTGACAAACTGATTGAAACTTCTCTGTGAATTACCTGTTGTACAGTGGCAGTTATGAGGACAATATGGTAGTACTGAAGCAGGAGTCTCAATTTGCAAAGGCAAATGATTGTAGTTTCAGTCGAGTAATATATCTTTAATTACCAAACTAAAACTAAATATTGTTATTGCCAATGTGGTTCAAAAACTTAAAAGTGCTATATTTTTTACTTCAAATTTGTTTTATATGCAGTTTAGTCTTCAAATAGAACAAGGAATTCCCATTCTATCCAGGTGGCTGATCTTCAACCGATTCAAATTTACTGCATCAAAGGGAGTTAAACTTGGGCCAGCATTTGTCTTCACAAGGTGAGCATAATAAGAAGAATCATGCAGGAAGTAAGGAAGCATAAAAAACACTCTTTAGAATTCTTTTGATTAAACTTTATAATCGACGTATAGTAGCTACTAGCTACTAGCTAGGGACTTGGAAGTTAAGAAGTAAAAGAAAAGAAAGGATTATGCCATGAGAAACACAACTAAAGTGGAAGATATTGTTATTCTCAAAATAGAATTCAATATCAAACTAAACAATTTTCTTTTGCAATACATAAATTTGCTGTTAACCGCTGGGTATGCTTTTGAAGGGTGATTCCTGACCCTTTTTCAAACTTCACAAAGCCCGTTATGAAACATAGTGCTTTACTTGCATTTGCAATATGTTTCCTGTAATTAGTAAATGATCTGAAAAGTGTTTTTTTTTGGGTGCAAAATTTATATCTTTTTCTTTGATAGCTTGACAGGTGGCTTAATGATGAAGCAAACAAAATCTCCACCTTTCCCTTCTATTTACTTTACTGTTTTGGGTGATCTAAGAAGCACAAATACATCTAAAAAAGTGTTGTGCCTGTGTTGAATACATGTTGGACACGTGTCCAAACATGTTATATTATTATTATTATTTAAATTTTTTTAGATACAGATAGTTGGACACGCTTTGGACACTTGGGGAACACACTCATCCATCACTATGAAACACCTTACAAGTTTGATGAAAGTAACTTGGGATTTAATGATAGAGAAAAACAAGAGAGATTTACACATATTAATCCTTACTCCTTTAGATTTTTCCTAGAGTTATGTAGGTCAAAATCTGAGCTACATTTTTTTTTTGTATGTCTCTTCCGAATTTTCTCCAACCTAGAAGGTTAAGTTTCTCATATTCGATCGGAATTTTAGGTGAAGTAGCTGTGTATCAGTTAGTTATCATGAGCATACCACTAACTTTTGGTGTACCATTCTGGATTTATAATTTATAAACATTAATTTGTCAATTGTTGTGGATTTATATATAGGAGTCTTTAATACAATTTAAAAAAAAAAAAATAGTTAAACATTTTATCAATTTTTCCTAGAGTTATGTAGGTCAAAATCTGAGCTACATTTTTTTTTTTGTATGTCTCTTCCGAATTTTCTCCAACCTAGAAGGTTAAGTTTCTCATATTCGATCGGAATTTTAGGTGAAGTAGCTGTGTATCAGTTAGTTATCATGAGCATACCACTAACTTTTGGTGTCCCATTCTGGATTTATAATTTATAAACATTAATTTGTCAATTGTTGTGGATTTATATATAGGAGTCTTTAATACAATTTAAAAAAAAAAATAGTTAAACATTTTATCAATTTATACAATATATTCTTTAAGAAAATTATAAAAAAAAAAATCAATGTTAAATAGTTTCTTTTAGAATATATGCTAAATTTCGTTTCTTCTTGTTTGTGATGTGTAATTTTAAATTTTTGAATGAGGCAAGTTGAAGTGAATGTTTGTGGATGCATGTGGCTGTTATTACCAAAAATATAATTAGAAAATAGTTAGGAACACTTTTATAAAATTTCACATCACTCATACATAGCAAATTGGTGAGGTTCTTCAAAATCTTGACTATATATGCATTTGTGTGGGCTTTGATGAACTGATATATATATATATATATATAGATTTGTGTGTATTTTATGGATGTATTTTATGAATTTATATATATATAGGACTAAGATGATGTTGAATTGCATGCTAACATTTCAATTATTTTTCTTTATTCAGGTCCTATATTAAATTGGGCCTGAACATTTAGTTGGACCTTTTTACTGGTTGTAAATTTCCATTTTCCCCTGTCGTTTTCATCTAGGTTTGGGATGAGTTTTATCATATTTTGAAACTATTTCTTAGTTTTATTTTTCTCTTTTTCCTTCCAACTTACTACATGCCAAGAAGGGTATAATTTATTTTCCGAGCAGCAAAATATCCTCATTGCAACCAATGGTCGTACCAGGTCATTATCAATTGCTGTAATTTGACTATGAAAAATTATAGATATGATGCCAATAATATGATTTGTGGTACCCTGTAATATTTTAACCAACAATAATGTTATACTTAAGCACTTCGATTATTCAATATGTGGCATTCCATCAGAGTTTTTTTTGAAGATTGAGAGTTTTGATTACGAAGATGAAGAGGGCTAGAGATGACATGTACATGGCTTCTCAACTCAAACGCCCCATCGTCTCCTCTCGCGCCGAACCGTGAGTCCTTTCTCTATCTCTCTCTTAGTTTGTTTTTTTTTAACTCTCATTTTTCTAATATTGTGATATTGTAAGCTGTAATTATGAGTGCTTCTTTATTTAATAAGAAATTGTAAGCAAGTAAAATTTCTGAAAATTTGGTGAATCATGTTTGAAATTGTTGAGTGCGAGTCTGTTAGTTATTTACTGATTAGGTATTTTGTTTGGCTTCGGATTTTAAACTTCAGTATTTTTGTTTTTCATTCTTTTACTCAGTATGTTGTTCCTTCAAGGAGAACAAAGATCTGATTTTTGTTGAATTTTTCTTTATAAAATCTGTCTGAAGTTTGATTATATATCTAGGGTTGAAGATAAAAATAGGAATTAAGACCCATCTTTGTTGAAAGAATATATTTTGACCTAAGTTTAATGTTTAATGAAATCTCTCACCTGATTAAATTAGTATATTGATTTTTTTTTAATTTTTTTATTTGGTGTGGGTAATGAAGCTCTGGGCAATCCCAGATGATGGGTGGAGCGAGCACACAGAAACTAACTACCAATGATGCATTGGCATATCTCAAGGCAGTTAAGGACATATTTCAAGATAAAAGGGATAAATATGATGAGTTTCTTGAAGTTATGAAAGGGTTCAAGGCTCAAAGGTTTGGTCATTTATTCCTTCTTTTACTTCCAGAATCTAAATAAAGTTCTCATTTAAACAATGTTAATAAAGTTCATATATCCTCTTTCTCAAAACAAAAGTTCATTTAAACAATGCTGTAGTCCAAACTCCAATGACATGTTATAAATTCTTAAGCGCCATTTTATTATGCTCTTTATATAACATGTCACTATATTAGGCTTTGATAGGAGACCCGAGAAGAACAATCCAAGTTGATCTTTTGGAGTTCCAAAAATTTTTGAAGTGCAGTTGCTGCAGCAAAAGTGGCAATATTATCCGTTATAGTTTCACCCATGTGTTATAAATTAAATGTTAGGTATTGAGATATTATTAAACATTTAATCAATGTAGTATATCATAACATTTAATCAATTAAAACTAAATGTTGTCTGCTATGATACCATGTGAAGTTATTTGGGACCAATTCATTTAAAGGCTTAATTGTTTTAGAGAGAGGTAATTTTATTTAGCCTTTCTGCACATCCCCCTTTATTTTTAGTGATTTGTTGTGCCTTTGGGTTGAATACCTGCGTTGTGTTGACAATATTACTCATTTATTTATCAAGATTTCTTGGGTGCGTGACATGATATGGATTCTTCTTTGTTTAGTCGCTAATGGGTTGAGATTAATTTTATGGGTTTTAGAGTCCTTAGCTGTAGTATCGTCGCTCTGATGATGCAGTGTCAATGTATCATTTGAAGAAGATGAACTGGTCACTTGGGGTTGTAAATTAAATTATAACTTGACAGAGCAGGATGGAAAAAACGAAATCGATTCACGTAGCCAATCCCAATTGATTGTAACATAAGGCTTAGTTTGGTTTGATTAGGTTTCTGGGTAGATGATTAATTTGTCTAAGCGAAGATAATTATTGCTCATGTTTATCTGCTTTACTCTTGACTTTTAGTCTAAAATTCTATACTTTTTTTTTAATCAATGTTAATTTTTTTTTTTTTTGGGGAGGGGGGGAATGGTGCCAAATCAAATGGTGGATTTTGCCAGGTGCATTAGGCTGTTGTACCTTGCTTTGCGTCAGAAAAAGCAAGCATTGCCTGTCCGCAGGAGTTGTGAAAATATCCTAATTGGAGATGGAGGGTCAAAATAATATGACTGTGAGTTCACTGAATGCTCTTCAGCAGAGAAGTATGCACTCTTATTTCCTTAATATGTCGGAAGCATGCAATTAATTACATTGGCCTATGAAATTGGTTAAACTATGATTCCCTTTAGGCAATAGAGTCCAATCAAGTTATGAGGAGCAACTTTTAATTATTCGAATATATTTTTGGTTAAACTATAAAATATATTTGGTTAAACTATCAAATATATTTTTATAATTGCATTTTAATCTTAAATTTAAATAGTGTTGCGATTACAATTATATTATAATCCTAATATTATTTACACCGTGCCTTTAGGCACGGGCATACGCTAGTAACAGTATAACTTAGTGGTCTGATTTAGGATTTGTAATATAGAAATTAATTAGGGTTTGTATATATAACAGTATAACTTATATGTAATTTAGAAATTGATTTAGGGTTTGTGTGTATATATGACTTAGAGATTGATTTAGGGATTCTATTTAATTTTCTTTTGAAGCAAAAAATAAAATAAAATAAAATAATAATAATAATATGTTGTTGTTGTTGTTGTTGTTGTTGTTGATATATACTGAAAAGGGTATGAGCATTCAGAAAACCTTCTTCTTGTTGTTGAGGTTGAGGTCCAGTCTAAGCATTATTAATAGTACAAATGAAAATCAGTTTCGGATCAAACTGTAGTTAGGTTATATAAGCTACTTCATTAAAGATGGAAACAAAATGTTACTTTTTTGAACTCCTGAGCCCACCTGATCCATAACATAGATGTGCTGAAAAAGAACTGTAATCCACCTGATCCATAATATATGCCATTGCAAGAGACCGAGAAATGTTTATAGCATTTAATCTCTGCTCAGCAGTGAACCTGTACATTTCCAATTGGTTATCCTTGAATGCTTGAACTTCCCATGATTTCATATCCATATATGGAGGCAAAGCATAAGATTCCTCAGGCAAAGGGCAGTGTTTTATATCATGCTCTTCCCTTTCAAATTCCATCTTAGGAAGTTCAGCAACCAAAAAACCACCACAAATGGATGTTTCACCATAGGAAAAACCACGGCTCTGCACTCGGGAATAAATTCTGCCTACAATTCAAATCAACATCGTCCCTAAATTTAAATTAATGAAGAGTGATCAGGAACAACAAAGAATGGAGGTTCAACTTATATAGGCACAGAGTCAGAAAAATATCATGCTTGTTGATTTGAAATGGCAGCTTCTGCCACTCTTAACCCTGTTGGAACACTAAAATTACTGATTAATATCACAATATCAGCTGCATTAACTCTTTCCGTAGACAATCTTTGGCCTCCCATGAGAATTGAACTTAGAGTCCATTTCATATATTTCCTTCTCTTAGTATTGTTCCAATTCCAAGCTGGTAGTTCTACTAATTTATTTATTAGAGCTCAGTAATTGCTTAGATATTTGTAAACAAAAGTCTACGTGTCTGTATGTATATTAGATACAGAAAGAACTTCACCATGGTGAAACCTTAGACAATTGAGTGTCCCCATGCTGTAGGTGCCTTTTCCTGGACTAGAGTTGTATACTGTTTTTTTTTTTTTTTGATAGAATTAGATGGCCCTGCTTTTCAGACTGGGTATGCTTGTTCAAACTTCATTAGTCAGGCTGCTAGTTATCATGATGGTATAATATCAGATGTTCAATATTCTGCTATTTCAACTGAGTTATTTTGCTTTTGTTGATGTTGGTATAATATCATAAACCATTTGTTGTTCATGTTGGGATGGTATAATACCAAAGTATAGCTCTTGTTTGCTTCCATTTAATTCAAACCTTTCCTACTTTTTAAACAGTTCTCAGACTAATACATTAACTGATTGAGATTTGGCTTCATATTTTTGTAGATGTCAACTTCAAATGCTAGCGGTAGTACCTCAGATCATTTGAAGAACAAAGTGTAAATGGACAACATACCAACCGTCACCAAACAACTTCGAAGTATGGGTGAACACTTGCAATTTCAAAGCGAACAACTTCAAATTCAAAGCACGCAGATGCAAAAATTGCAAACAGACTTAAATCGAAGTTGGTGTTGCATTTATGAGATCTTTTGCTTCCTTGTAATTATTGTTGTATTAGTTACGAATATGTAATAATTTAAATAACAGTTAGAAGTTGAAATAGATGATATGTATGAAAATTTATGATATATGACAGTTATTTTGGAGGAGTATAAACATGTAATCTGTTATCTGTTTGTTTGTTTGTTTGAAGAATGTTTGAACACAGGTTGTTAAAATTATGTTTGTTTGTTGGAGGAATGCTTGAACACGGGTTGTTATATGTTTGTTTGTTTGAGGAATGTTTCAACACAGGTTGTTACATGTTTAACGAATGCTTGTTTGTTTGAAGAATATTTTGACACAGGTTGTTATATGTGTTTGTTTGAAGAATGATTGCATAGGTTTTTTGTTTGAAGAATGATTGCACTGGTTTTCTGACACAGTTTTCTGCACAGATATTTTAAACACAGAATTTGAACACTAGTTTTTTAACACAGATTTTGAAGAGATATTTTGAACATAGCTTGTTCAAGACAGATTTTTTCACACAGGTTTTTGAAGACAGATTTTTTCACTCAGGTTTTTTAGCACAGTTTTGAGGACAGATTTTTTTACACAGGTTTTTAGAGACAGATTTGCAGACTGATTTTTTTAACACAATTTTGAAGACAGATTTTTTCACACAGGTTTTTGAAGACATTTTTTTTCACAGGTTTTTTAGCACAATTTTGAAGACAGATTTTATGACACAGGTTTTTGCAGACAGATTTGAAGACAGATTTTTTCAACACAGTTTTGAAGTTAGATTTTTTGACAGGTTTTTTAACACAGTTTTTTGCAACAGGTGTTTTGACACAGGTTTTTGAAGACTGATTTTTTTGCACAGGTTTTGAACACAGTTTTGAAGACAGATTTTATCAGAGGTTTTTGCAGACAGATTTGAAAACAGATTTTTTCACACAGGTTTTTGAACAGAGCTTTGAAGACATATTTTTTCACACGGTTGCACTCCATAAAATTGAGGACAGATTTTTTTACACAGGTTTTTTAGCACAATTTTGAAGACAGATTTTATGACACAGGTTTTTGCAGACAGATTTTTTCAACACAGTTTTGAAGTTAGATTTTTTGACGGGTTTTTTAACACAGTTTTTTGCAACAGGTGTTTTGACACAGGTTTTTGAAGACTGATTTTTTTGCACAGGTTTTGAACACAGTTTTGAAGACAGATTTTATCAGAGGTTTTTGCAGACAGATTTGAAGACAGATTTTTTCACACAGGTTTTTGAACAGAGCTTTGAAGACAGATTTTTTCACACGGTTGCACTCCATAAATTTGATTCAAACCAATCTCCATTTCTGCTCATTCAAAAAGAAGTCACCACTGTTCGAACCAATCTCCATTTCTGCTTATTCAAAAATACCATATGAAATCAATGATTTAATAGATTAATAGAATAACCTGTTTCATTACAATAGAATAACCTGTTTAATAGAATAATAGAATAAAAGAATAACCTATTTCATTACCACTTACCCTTTCAATAACAAATTATACCAGTCACCCTTTCAATGATGCAAGCTCTTGTATGTTTCATTACAATAGATTATTCAAAAATTAACAATAGATTATAACATATTACCCTTTCAAAAATTAACAGACTATAACAATTTATGTATGTTTTATACCCTGTATAAACAATATAATCCATCAATACTGAACCACTTGTATCCATTATTAGTGCAATTATTAATGCAATCTATACCCTGTATAAACAATATAATCCATCAATACTGAATATATTATCAACCATTCAACAACGTGCACACATTTCACTTCCAACCATCCAAAAAATTTATATTCAACGTCCAATTCTAAATGTAATACAAATTCCATACGAACCAAGTATAATTCAACCCCAATAATTTAATTCCATACATAATAGGGGATTAACCAAATTTAATATCAAAAGGAAATCTATACCACACCAAAAATTTATTCTGTCCTCTCATTAGTGCCAAAACTATCACTATGACTTTCCCGAAAAATCTGGGAAGTAGTTTCTCGAGCAAATCTAGTCACACGAGAGAATTTCTCCAATACTTGCATTGAAAGATCTCGAGCAGGATCCTAAACCTTTTGCATCCGCCTCCCATTGTTTTGTATATGACTGCCACTTCCATCAAAGGCACCTCCATCAGTCCTCTCTGAATTATCAATTGAGGTGCACTCATCAGGTGAGACTGATGAGGATAGCCCGTTACCAACAACAGCCCTAGGCAACTCCAAAGAGGACAGAGTTCTCTGTCCAAGAAAATAAAACAAAAACAAAAGAGAAAGAAGAAGAAGAAAAAAACACATATTTCAAATACAAATAGGGCAGACATGAAATATCAGGGTAAATGTATTTATTGTGAAGTGTTGCAGCAGTTAAATAAAGAAAATTAGATAATTGTTGGCGTAAACTTCACCTGCCCTCCTATTTCCATAAACCAAAAATCAATGTAGAATACATGCCAAAAACTAAAAGAAATACTCTATTTTTTGTAACTTCTAACAGAAGCAAGAAATGTTGGAAGGAACATAAAAGCTCTGACCACGTGACAGGAATGACCATCTGGTAATTACAAATCTGATTTAGTGTTTGGTTAGTCAAACCATTTATAAACATGCTACAGCCCCAAAGCCCTATTCAATCACCCCCAAATCAACCCTAATCCCTTCTCCTACTTATAAGCCTCTAATTTAACCATTAAAATCATAAATTACTCACTGTTTAGGCCATCAAATAACCTCTATTACGAAAATCCAACAAGCTGTCCTACATCAGCATCCCAACTAAACTGCTAAAACAATGAATTGTGTTAAACCAATAGCTGAGAATCCTATCTCGTAACCCTAATTCCAACCATGATAACAAAATTCTCTAGTCTTTTTAGAATCTCTCAAACAAGTGAATCCTGGAACACTCCTGTATATTCCATTAACTGGTATTTTTTCCCAAATAACCTGAATAATACAAATAATTCCTGTATTTTTCCGAGTTTCTTGAAATATTCAGAATATTTATGGAAGGAGAACTCATGTTTTTAAAATTTCTAAGCATACCTTGCATTGTTATTAAAAAGATTTCTCAAACTTTTCGCAACTACTTGCGATATAGAATTATCTTATAATTGAATAATTGAAGAATCTCAAATTTATTACGATGATCCCAACTTAGAAATAAAAAACAAGGTGGACAAACCCATGAAGGAATAATTTCGTTATCCAAAGCTGAATACGAGTATACAGACTATCTTTTGCCAAAGAGGTGATATCACTAAATATAAAAAATTAAGTTGAAACCAACTTTAAAACGATGTAAAACTGAATATGTATTGGAGACAAACATGAAAATTTTAAAATGGCCTAAAACCAAGAAATTACCTTCTGGAATATACATTTATAAGGGAGCCTTTACCATCGACAATTGGAATTGAACTTATTTGAGCTGGAAAATAGAAAAGGAAGATGGGTGAATCGGTAATATAAAACTGTATATGCACCCCACATAGTTGACCAAAATTTAGATAAATTACTCGCCCAAGCAACAACTTAACTAAAAATTTCAGATAAGAGATTTGTAGAATAAAAAAAACAGACAAAAACATAAAAATCAAAGTTTGGCTTTTACAACCCATCTAGATATAATGTTTGACTAATTAGCAATCAAACTAATAGATGGTAACACCAATTCAACTGAAGAATGATGATATTGGATCATTAAATGTTTTTAAAATATGGCAATGCATAAAGTAGCGGCCTAAAAGGAACATTTTGCAGAACCAGCAATTTCATGTAAAAAAAATAAATTGAGTGAAAAAATGTGTTCGTTCAATAACAGAAATCGATTATACTGCAATGTCACACTAAGAGAGAGAGAGAGGCAAGGTGATAGGCTCCTCCTCTAAGGACCTTAAAAACCTCAAATGGTCTTTCCCAATTTGGGGACCACTTTCCAAATTTTGGATCCTTACTGCCTATAGGTAAGATAGTCTTCCAAACCAAATCCCCCTCTGAAAGTATCTTAACTTTTATCCTCATATTGTAGACTCTCTCCACTCTTCTTTTTTGGGCAACAAGATAGCTATAAGCCATAACTCTTTTTCCTCTAAATCTTGTAACTCAACCATCATGGCCTCAGTATATTCATCAATTGGAATATCATAGTGTAAGGCCACTCAACTAGATTGGACAATCACCTCTCAAGGCAACATTGCATCATGGCCATATACCAATTCATAAGGTGTAGTACCAGTACTGTTTCTCTTGGAATTTCAATAGGCCCACAATACATTAGACAATAAATTGTGCCAATATCTAGGGTTCTCCTCAATCACCCTTTCCAAATTATTCTTTATTATTCTATTACTCAGCTTGCCCATTAGGCTGAGCATAATAAGGTGATGAATTGAGGATTGAAATGTCATATTCCTTGGCAGATTCACTATTCCTTGGCAGATTCACCAAGTCAATTACATGCCCTTGGGTTGCTACCATCAATGGCACTGCTTCCACCTACTTGGTGAAGTAATTAGCTACCACCAAAAGGTAAGAATGCTGTTTTGAAGAAGGAGAAAAAATTTGCCCAATCAAGTCCATTGTCCATCCTTTGAAAGGCTATGGCTTTATCACTGAATGCAAACCAATTGCAAGGACTCTTTGAAGGCTATCATGCTTTTGGCATGCCTGACATCTCTTAGCATAGGCCATACAACCCTTCCTTACTGTAGGCCAAAATAAACCGTACCTGTTGATCATTCACCTCATTTTTTCTCTAGCTTGATAGGCACCACATATGCTTTCATACACTTCATCCATTACTTTCATCTGTTCATTTTGGCTAATGTATAATAAGGTCATACCATCATGGGCTCTATTGAATAAGTCATATCCCATGATGACATAATTCAAGGTTTGATACTTAATCTGCCTACTAACCTTCTCATTGGCATTTATAAAATATTTGATCAAAGGATGTCTCCAATCCTCTTTTGCCACTTCCAAATTCATTACTGTCACGAAATTTCTCTTTTGGATCCTATTGGAATCCTTTAGGAATCTTTAAACAAGAAGCCACTTGAGCCATTTCATTAGCCTCATTATTCTCCAATCGAAACATGTGCTAAAATGTCACATGGCTGAAGAAACTCACCAACCATTTAACCTCAACTAAATACTCTTCTAAGGCCTTGTTAGTGCACTTGTATTCACCTTTAACTTGCTTGATAACCAAATGTGAATCACCAAAAACTTGCAAACTAGTGATTATGAATTCTATAGCCAATTCTAAACCTATAATCAAGGCCTCATACCTAGCTTGATTATTTGATAAGACATATCGTTCATCTAACTAGTAAGAAAATTGATGTACTTGCTCATTAGGGGCAACAAACACAACACCAGCTCCAACCCCTTCCTTAGTTCTAGAGTAGTCAAACATTAGTCTACAAGGGGTGTTTTCTATACAATTAATTTCAAATAAGTCCTCATTAATAGATGAACAAGGGTGTTTAGCTAAGAAATCAACCAAAGTTTGGCCTTTTACGACTTTTTGAGGGACATACTTGAAACAATACTCTATTAGAGCCAACAACCATTTGTCTTGTCTTCCCCTCATTATGGGTTTAGACAACATGTACTTGATCACATTAGTTTGTGCCACCACAAATACTTCTGAGGGGAACATGTAATGCCTTAACTTAATGGCAGCAAAGTATAATGCCAAGCATAATTTCTCCATTGACTTGCTAATTCAAATGATAGAGCAAGCAACAACGAGGTGGAAAAAAGGCATGTTTCCAATCATATGCAAAGAAAAATACTGCAAATGGCTACCAGTTATGCTTTTGTCTCTTAGAAACATCAACAAATTATAGAGAAGGAAACAAGGAAAGTAAAAAAGAAAAAATGTTAGTGGTAAATTGTACTTACAATTTTTTTTTTTTTCTTTTCAAACTTGTTCCAGTTTTTCTTTTTAAATTTTCAGGATGTAGACCTAGAAAGCAAACTATTTTTACTCAAAATTGGAAAAAATTTAAAATAAAATAACGTATTTAGGGTTGGTTTGAGTAAAGTGCAGAAAATTCATATTTGAGAAAACAAAAAGAGAACAAGAGCATAGCTGTGAAGCAAAGAACAAGAGAGAATGAAATTGATTTATGTCCGACTGTCTCTGTATCAATAGAATTTGGGTAAAGTAGATAGAGAGATAGAGAGAGATACCCAGCGAGAACATCGAAGTTGTTAGCAACGACCTTGAGGAAGCTTCCAGCTCCAGATCCCATCTCCACCACTCCACGATCTCACTCTTTCTGAATTAGAAGAAGAAGATAGAAACTGTTAAGAGTGAGTGAGGGTTTCGATCGTCGGTTTGTGAAAGTGGTTCTTTTCTGATTAATTATGAGAAAGGAAAATGATTTTCCAGGAATTTTAGCATTTGGATTGGCGAAATGTTAGTGGTAAATTGCTATAAGATTTTAGGGGTTTGTAATGGCAGTAAGACAGCCTTGGATTAACCAATCCAAGTCAAAATCCAACCAAGTATCTCAAGGTAAAAGAGAACCTGTTTTTAATATAGAGGAAGGGAGAGAGAGAGAGACCGAGATCGACAGAGACGGAGAGACCGAGATAGACGGATCGACAGAGAGATCGGCAGAGAGAGAGACCGAAATCGACGGAGATCGACAGAGAGAGACCGAGATCGACGGAGATCGACAGAGAAGAGACAGATCGACAGAGATAGACCGAGATTGATGGAGATCGACAGAGAAGAGACACAGATCGACAGAGAGAGACCAAGATCGACAGAAACAGAGAAAAAAACCTGCAACAGCGGCAGTGGTGATTTGCGGCGGTGGGGATGTGCGACGGTGGCGTGCGACGGTGGCCAGCGATGGTTGGGTGGTGAGCGGGGGTGAGGTTTGGTGGTAACTGTTCTGTGTGTGTGGGTGAGAGACAGAACAGAGAAACCGTTGGTGGTAACTGTTAAGTGGATGTGCCAAAATGTTTACTCTTTTTGTGTTCATGAACCTTGAAATGAAGACTTACTCCTTTTATGGTTAGTGAAACTTATACGTTTTGTGAAAACGAAACTTACACATTTTGTGAAACTACTTATATTTTTTTTGAAATAACTTGCACTATTTTTGAAAAGTTATTCTTTTTGTGTAAGAATTTTTGGCATAACATTTATCCTTTTTCTTCGAACTTACACCTTTTGTGGAAACCCAACTTAAAGCTTTTTCGGAAGTCACTTATACCTTTTGTGAAAAAATAAATTCATCAAATTTACACCTTTTGCTTAAGCTTATACCTTTTCGTGGAAGTGCTTATATTTTTTTTGAAAAGTTACTCCTTTTGTGTAAGAATTTTTGGCATAACATTTATACTTTTTCTTCGAACTTACACCTTTTGTGGAAGCCCAACTTAAAACTTTTTCGGAAGTCACTTATACCTTTTGTGAAAAAATAAATTCATCAAATTTACACCTTTTGCTTAAACTTATACCTTTTCGTGAAAGTGCTTATATTTTTTTTGAAAAGTTATTCATTTTGTGTAAGAATTTTTGGCATAGCATTTATACTTTTTTTTCGAACTTACACCTTTTGTGGAAGCCCAACTTAAAGTTTTTTCGGAAGTTACTTATACTTTTTGTGAAAAAATAAATTCATCAAATTTACACTTTTTGCTTAAGCTTATACCTTTTCGTGGAAGTGCTTATATTTTTTTTGAAAAGTTACTCCTTTTGTGTAAGAATTTTTTGCATAACATTTATACTTTTTCTTCGAACTTATACCTTTTGTGGAAGCCCAACTTAAAACTTTTTCGGAAGTCACTTATACCTTTTGTGAAAAAATAAATTCATCAAATTTACACCTTTTGCTTAAGCTTATACCTTTTTGTGGAAGTGCTTATATTTTTTTTGAAAAGTTACTCCTTTTGTGTAAGAATTTTTGGCATAGCATTTATACTTTTTCTTCGAATTTACACCTTTTGTGGAAGCCCAACTTAAAGCTTTTTCCGACGTCACTTATACCTTTTGTGAAAAAATAAATTCACAAAAGGTATAAGTGACTTCCAAAAAAGCTTTAAGTTGGGCTTCCACAAAAGGTATAAGTTTGAAGAAAAAGTATAAATGTTATGCAAAAAATTCTTACACAAAATGAGTAACTTTTCAAAAAAAATATAAGCACTTCCACGAAAAAGTATAAGCTTAAGCAAAAGGTGTAAATTTGATGAATTTATTTTTTCACAAAAGGTATAAGTGACTTCCGAAAAAACTTTAAGTTGAGCTTCCACAAAAGGTGTAAGTTCAAAGAAAAAGTATAAATGTTATGCCAAAAATTCTTACACAAAAGGAGTAACTTTTCAAAAAAAATATAAGCACTTCCACGAAAATGTATAAGCTTAAGCAAAAGGTGTAAATTTGATGAATTTATTTTTTCACAAAAGGTATAAGTGACTTCTGAAAAAGTTTTAAGTTGGGCTTCCACAAAAGGTGTAAGTTCGAAGAAAAAGTATAAATGTTATGCCAAAAATTCTTACACAAAAGAAGTAACGTTTCAAAAAAAATATAAGCACTTCTACGAAAAGGTATAAGCTTAAGCAAAAGGTGTAAATTTGATGAATTTATTTTTTCACAAAAGGTATAAGTGACTTCCGAAAAAGCTTTAAGCTGGGCTTTCACAAAAGGTGTAAGTTCGAAGAAAAAGTATAAATGTTATGCCAAAAATTCTTACACAAAAGGAGTAACTTTTCAAAAATGGTGTAAGTATTTTCACGAAAAAGTGTAAGCTTAAGCAAAATGTGTAAGTTTTCGTTTGTTTACACCTTTGGTAAGTCAACTCACAAAAGGAGTAAGTGTTCATAAAAGGTGTAAATAATTTCACAGAAGGCGTAAATTTTTAGAAAAAGGTGTAAGTTTTCAGAAAAGGTATAAGTTTTTACAAAAGGCGTAAGTTTTCACAAAAAGCGTAAGTTTTCACAAATCAGTTACGCCTTTTTCTGAAATTGCTTACGCCTTTCGTGAAAATATATGCCTTTTGTGAAAACTTATACATTTTTTGTGACCATTTACACCTTTAGTCATATAATATATTATTTTATTAATTTACCTGGAAAGTGACCTGCTTAGCAGGTCACCAATATGTAAGTTTTCAAATATTTTGATATAACCCAATACATATAAATGTATAAATGTAAAATAGAAAGGTGTAAATACCTTGCATACCATATGCAAGGCACACTTAAGAAAAGTCCATAGGGGTAGTATCAAGACAATTGAGAGAATGATGTAAGAGCTAGAGTTCACTCTTGGTCATTGGCAAATTTTCTTAACACCCCTGATCTCACAAAATTAAAAATAAAATAAAATAAAGTCTAAAAATCCAGCTTCAATCTAACATGTGTAGTTAATTAACATAACTAAAAAAAAAACAACTAATTTGAAAAAAGAAAAAAAAAAAAAACTTGCAATAGTATAGGGTTTCCTTTTTGTATAATAAGAGAACAGGTGTTTCCTATTGAATCAGAGATTCTGCAAATGAGTCCATGGCTACATATTGCAACTTTGCAAGGCTCTCTCTGTATTGAATGAATACGACTCATATGTATATAGTATGACTGAATCTTTTTTCAATTAATTCCTTTTAGGAAAGGTTATTAAGTAATGTTTGGTTTGCTGAAATGATTTTAGGCAAGAATAGAATGACTATTTATTGATCTCTTAATCGAGGGAGGGAGGGGCGGTCTTAGCCTCTTCAATTTGTTTGCACAATTTTATTTTTATATGCATGTATTTACCAAAAATAATAATAATAATAATGAATCATTTGAAATGGCCCCCAAACTCAATTCCATGTTTTCAAAATTTTAGATATCTCATTTTATATAAGGGGTTATCCTTAAAAATGTCTCACATAATGACGCTCAAAAAAATTAATACAAAAATATAGTCTATTTAATTGATAGGAAATCATATTAAAAAAAAAAAGAAAGAATATTTTGCTTAATTTTTGCTAGACAAAGTAAATTGGTTTCTTGTCTGGTTTTTTATTGCTTTTTTTTAATTAAACCACTTTTAAAGCTTTATATCAGTTCATTGAATAATATTCAAATAATTATATAGAGCTTATTGGGTTTAACTTTTTATTATAACTTCTTAATATTCAAAAGCTTAAAACATTTATTTCCCAACTTTTCAATAAATTTTTTTTAAAAAAAAGGGGGGGGGGGAAATGACTACCCAGTGGTGGTTTCGTAAAATTGTTACAAATTCATGAAAAAACTAATGATTTTAATTATGATTAATATTTTATAAATTTTATCATTAATTTATAATCAATTTTTGAATTACCCAATGACTTGTAATCTTTTTTTTTTTTTTGGTCTAAAAACAAGTAAGCAAAAGTTATACCAAATATTTCAGTAGGGGTGAGCATGGTCCGGATTGGATCGGATTGGAGTAAAACCAGGATTAATCCGTTATCTACGGATCCTGAAAAATTAGAACCAATCCAATCCATTTAAATCATGGAACCAATCCGAACCAATTCATTTAAACACGGATTGGATCGGTTTAGGACCACGGATTTGCATAATTAAATTACAAAAAAATATATGACTTTAATTTCATAAAAATATAAATATAGTACCATATTAGTTTTACAATAGCAACATGTCTTTTCATAATAGCGACAAACTGTTTTAGAATTTAAACAATCATAAGAAAATTAGTTTCACCATAAGTATTTAGACCATTACAAATTAACACTAAAAACTAGCAAACAAAAATAATAAAAGAAAATACTATGCAAGTTTAGGCTTGGATTTAAGTTTTATATGAAATAAGAGAAGATACTATGCAGGAGGGTGTATAATAAAAATATAAACTATTTGTATACGGTCCGGATCGGTTCCAATCCGAAACCGTGGGGTTCAATCCGGAACCAATCCATGAACTACAAATTTTTAATTTTTCAATCCGGAACCAAACCACGGATTCAAAAAACCAATCCAAACCTACTGGATTGGACTGGACTGGATCGGATTACGGATTTCACAGATTCCTTACTCAGCCCTGTATTTCAGTATATATTCTCAATATTTAAAAAAAAAAAAATTACGCAATCTCAATAAATTGTACCAAACATGACTATAGGTTTATAAAAAGTGGATTAGGTGTGTAAATTTAGACTAATACCCTATAATTTTTTTATTAGCTAGTTGTATCATATTGATTTATGTCTTAATAATTATTTAATTATTTTAAACTCGCCCAATCCACAATATGACTATGCAAAATCTACCCATGCCTTTCCTTCGATTCCTCGATGGAGGATTCTTGGATCCGCCCTTAGTCCTAATGGAATCCTAAATCGGTGAATGTAGGGCTTTATTCAGCAGGATTAAACACTACATTAGGATTAAAATTAAAAGGCTTTCTTGATATTACTTGAAGAGCAAGCGAAGAAGTTTGTTAGGACTTGGGACAAGTTTTCGCGGGAGGGTGTTAGAGTTTGGACCCCCCTCAAAACTAGGGTAAAAAAACAAGAAAACCTACAATTACAGTTCTATACATACAGTGAGTACAATTTGCCAATCATTCAATGTCATGTGTTGAATTACAATTATAATTCTACTTCCCCTCATCTTTTCACTCGATCCACCCCCAAATAGACCACACAAATTCAGTGTCCAAAGTATACTAAAACAGCAATTTGGCGAACTAAAAACAGAGCATTATTAAAATCTCCAAAATCCGATTTTGGAAGCTTCAGTTCAAGCCAGTTGGGAGACTTCAGTCCCATGTAGTCTTGTCCATTCAATTTAGGAATTCTATATATATATATATACATTCATAAGCAGAGGTATCCCACAAATTTCATCTCTCATTCTCCAAGTCACAAGTTGTTCTATCAATCATAATCCATCGAGTTGTCTAAATTTATTCACATGTTGATGTTGGATGTTGGTAGCCCCTCTGATTAGGCTAAATACCATCAGAAGTTAGAGCTTTCAAGAAAAAGTCTTCTCAAACTCGACGACGACATGAAATTGAAGCTGTTAAAGCAATTCATCCAGAACAGTCATGTTGATTTATATGGGCTCACTATATCTGAGTTACACAACTCAACCTGTAAGCCACTTTCTGATGATGATGACGATGATCATAGTCACTCTGTCTCTGTCGACAGAGAGGGCTCGAAGAATAATGGTGTTATTTCTTCATGTTCTGTTGTTATTGATGCTGATGATGATAGAGAAAGATCACCATTTGGAAAATCTGTTATAATCCCAAAGGGGAAAAGATCAATGAGAGAGCACATCAAGCGCTGCAAGAATATAAGTTCTATTGTAGTCCCAGTTGATCAGATATCTGAGGTTGAGGCAACAATGACAAAGAAGCCTACGAAAATTCGAAGCAAATTGAAGCCGCCTGACCAGTCCTTTGTATCGAAGCCAACAAGATTCTCAGTTGATAGAGATTATGGTGATGAAATCAAGAAGATGGTTCAGAAATCTGAAAAAGTTTGTTCAAAACAGCCACGCCATGAAGGAGATTACAGTGATGATGAAGAAAAGGGCACAATAAAGAAGAGGAGGATGATTGAAAAGGTGTACGTAGTTCCACCAGAATTGCCTGTTGAATTCAAGAATATCATCGAAAGACTGAATGGTATTGAATTGAATTTTGTGATTGAAAAGCAACTATACAAGACAGACTTTAGCCATACATATGAGCGTCTATCTTTGCCGTTAAGTCAAATCGATGATGAATTCCTCACGCAAGAAGGGAAAGACTTGCTCAACACTAGAATTAGAAATCATAAGACACCTATTGAAGCTCAATTAATTGAACTGTCGGGACAGGAATATGATATATGTCTTAAGAAGTGGGGCATGCCTAAAAAATCAAGCAAAGTGAGTACAACTTACAATCTTACAAGTTAGAATCGTGTTGTGAAGAACAATAGGCTGCGCGAAGAAATGATTGTACAACTTTGGTCATTTCGAGTGGGTTCAAAATTGTGGTTCGCTCTTGTTAAAGTGAAAAGGATTTAAGCCAAAACACATCAAAGGTGTATTTCCTCAAGTGAATATGGAAGTTATTAATCAATCGAGATTATTTGTTATTTTTTGTAATTTTTATATATAAAAGATATTCTAATATAGTTAGTCAACTAAGTATATTCTTCTCATTTTATATGTAGTTGCTGAATGTTGTTATATAGGTAATTTGTCAACATGTTAACTGCCAAAATTGTTGATTCTCATCTGATGTTGCTATTAATCAATTGAGATTATTTGTTATTCTTTTAAATGTACAAGTCAATTACTTCAATTATTGTCCAAAGCCATCAGCTTAAACTTCATGTTGTTTGATAATTGCTAAATTACAAACATGATTAACAGCAAGCATGATCCCCAAAACTGCAATGCATAAGGAGGACCATTGTTCGAATTCTTCAATTTTTCTTTAGCTTTCCCTTTAGAAGCATGTAGCAGCATAGAAATCCCAAATTGAATCAAAAGCGTGATAATTTCCTCAGGAAATCCCAAATTCAGACAAACAAATGCATTATAATTTAGTACTATCGGCCGTCAATTTATGCTAGCTTGATATCTTTTTATCAAAACTAAATCAGCAACCATTTACTTAAAAAGAACAGAGACCATATCAGTATAACTAGCTTGTAATCTTCTAATTTTTTAATAAATTAACTTGTCAGCTCCTGATTACTTTCTGTCATATGTGGTTCCTCTGAGCTAGCAATGGTCTTAGGGTTGTTTCAGATTGTAGACTCTGAATGGGTCTTAAGGTCTTAGGGTCTTAGTGTTGGTTCCTCGGCCAATGCCTCGGAATTGTTGGCATTAGTGTTCACTTTTCTATTGCTTTCCCTTAAAGCCCTCTCCTTTGCCTTGTGCTTCCTTCCGTTCAGATGTTCCTGCAAATTCCGTTCACTTGTGGCAGTGACATGACAGAGAACACAGCTCCACTCTTTTTGTATTTCTTTGCCCACATTCACAGAGGGAGTACCATCGCCACATTCAGCTACTGATGCTTCAAATTTGCGCTTTATCCCAACAAGGCTTGAGTTTTTAGGCTTAACCTGCATCAAAATAATAACAATAACAAAAACAATAATGAGACGAAACAACAACGATGACGATGAAGAAACTATAATGATAAGAATAATGATGTCAGGGGCATGGAGGAATGGAAGATAACTGAGGGCAAGACATGAGAAAAATAAATCCTACCACAGTTGTTACTTGCCACAACTAAAAAAGGCCAAAAGTCCAAGCACAGATTTTTAACTAACCAAGTCAGCTACAAATCAACATAAATCCAACTACATAAGCATCAAACATAGATGAGCTTGCACACACTGGTTTTTCCAATCTGGTAAATCTAGTAAGCAAAAATATAAAAAAATAAAATGATTTCAATATGAAAGTATTATTAAGTGCAACCATAATAATTGAAACTCATTTAAGATTCTAGAAATGAAGAAATTCTAGAAATGAAGAAGTGACGGACATTTTTCATTCCAAAAAATTAAAAGAAAAATGATACAACGGTTTTCCTTACTAGATAATCAAGAGAGTTTAATGCAAAAGGAGAAACAGAGTTCCTTCTCACATAATTGTGAAATGTACAATCAACCAAATCCAGGCATATGTTTTTTAGTTGAATAAAAAATCAACTTGACTTAAAAATTGATAATTGTATTTGATTGATTCAAAAATGGAGAAGAACTGCAAAATTCTCCTAAATGATGAATTTTCCTATTTTAGTCAAATATTCAGATAGAAGGTCTCAAAAACAGTTAAGTTAAAAGAAAATAAATCTTTTTTAGAAAACAAATTTATTGAGAGTAAATGTAAGTACAACATAGAAACATGGTAGACTCTGATGCTATCAGCACAAAACAAATAAAACCCCAGCTAGCAGAGTGATTATCAGGTTGTCGGTAAAAAAATCAACTCCCAAACCCCTGAAATATAAAGCAAATACATATAAAAATAAAAACATTCAAACAAACTCAGCTAGCTCAAACAAATTCTTTTTAACACCTCTGATACCCTTCAACCTGACTCCATGTTCCACCTTCTCAAATTCAACATGAGCTCAATGAGCTGAAAAATACAAGATGTCAGCCTATTGCCCCTTTTTCAACTTTCAAATCTTCACCTTCCTTACTGCATCAATGCTCCTCACGAATCATTAACCGAGTACTCTGTGATTGGAACATATACTGTTACCTAATATGCCTCCCTTACTTTAACAAGGGCGACTTTTAAAAGAACCCAATTGATGTAAGCAAGCATAAATAAATTTGACGGAGACAAAGATATCACAATTGATTACATAATACAACATTACTATAAGATTTTTTTTTTTTTTGGTGAAGAAAAAAAATTTAATATGGGAAAGAAATATCTGAAAAGGGCATTTCAGGGGCTAACTAGAAAAGTAATTTTATGTAGCTCGAAAATTACATCCTTTGATGGAACTATGCTACTACACAGCCATTGGCCTTCCCATTTCGTGCTGCAGTTACCAAAATTTTCAAGTCTCTATATCAGAGTTATTTAGATGGCCTCTAATAATCAATCATCAGAACCTAGGCCAAAAATTGTTACATTGTCCTAAAAGGCACTAAATTGTTTAGGCGATGTTTGGATCAAAATCCCCCCTCAAATCCTCGATTTAAACACAGCCTTTGACAACAAAGCAACTTAAATATGTAACAAATGCAATAAAAATCAAGAATAAACGATAAGCCTAAACCCATGAGAAATGTTTGGTCACTCACCATTGGGAGCACTTGTCCCTTACTAAGATCGTAGATGGGCTTAATTGCAATCCCATGTGTGGCCATGGCCGCTTCCGGCTGACACTGAAACAGAGAACCATCAAGAGCACCGCCCCCTTCCTGCCTCACCATTGACAATGTCCCATCACTCCGGCCCTCTTGCCAACTCAACCCCGTCACCGACCTTTCCCCAATCCCAAACCCATGTCGTCCTCCCAACGACAGAACCCCCTGCCCCTCCGGCCTCCTCAACAAAGAACCCGCCGCCAAAGGCAACCCTAGGCTGCCCTGCTGCATAAAAATCTCTCTTTCCATCATGATTTCCCTAACAACTTCCGCTTCCAGCTCTCGCCGCCGCAACAGCTGCTCCGCCGTGAGAATCTCCTCCCTTATCCTCCTCTTCTCCATTTCTCTGGCAATCATCATCTCAGTCATATCTAATGGGTTCCCCATAATGTCACTCCTCCGATGAATGTTTGGACGATTACCCAACAGAGCAGCTAATAAAACCACAAAATCAAAACACACAAACACATACATCAAATACCCACATACATTTATATATATGCATAGTGTAAAAACACAAGAACAAGCAAAATACAGTGATCAATAGAAAGAAACAGAAAGAGGGTTAAAAGGGTTTTGGTATATATATATACATAATTTAAAAACACAAGAAGAAGCAAAATACAGAGATCAATAGAAAGAAACAGAGAGGGGGTTTAAAGGGTTTTTCATTGCATATATGTGTACAATCTAAAAACAAAGAAAGAAGCAAAATAAAGTGATCAATCGAAAGAAACAGAGTGAGGGTTTTAAAGGTTTTTTTTTTTTGTTTTTTGGGCGAACCATGCATTTCTTGATCGATGAAGAGGGGGTTGACTGAAGAGGCCGCCGGAATGTAAGTTGAATTTCCATCTCCATCGGTTCGAACCTTAATCTCCATCTTCTATTATATGAAACAGAGAGTGCTTTGATGATCGGTTTGATTGTGTGTTCAAATGGTTATATCATCTATACATATACATTTATAGTTATAGAAAAGAAAAGGTAGGAGATCCTGACATGTTAAAAGCATTTGATACCGCAGTGTACTCTGAGCTGGGTACATACGTACATATAATTGGAAAATTATTAAATAGTATCCGTGTCTGTATTTTTTAATTAAGAGATAGTTTGGAATTATTTAAATAAGTGTATTTTTTGACTTTTTATAAAATATGGGTTGAGTTTGAAGTGATGTGGTACAGAGGTGATGTAACGACGTGGCTTAAATAAGGTAGTGACTTTTTGATTTTTTTAAATTATGACAAACAAAGCCAAATTATCATCCACTCATAATCCTGAACCACTTAGGCATGGTTTGGGAAGTAGGTTGGCTTTTTGGCTTTTTGGCTATTTTGGCTATTTTAGCCTGGGCTAAAAAGCTTGGTTTGGGAATGGCTTTTTGGCTTTTTGGTTTTTTTGACTTTTTTTTGTGAGAGAAGAATGTAATGATTATAGGTTGGATGTGATGTTTTGTTTGTTATGGCTAAAATAGCCTATTTTGTTTTTTGTGGCTAAAATAGCCAAAAAAGCCTGAAAACCATCTAGCCAAACAGAGGCTTAGGCCTCCGTTTGGGAAGTGGGTTGGCTTTTTGACTTTTTGGCTTTTTTGACTATTTTAGCCTGGGCTTAAAAACTTGGTTTGGGAAGGGCTTTTTGGCTTTTTGGCTTTTTTGAGTTTTTTTGTGAGAGAAGAATGTAATGATTATGGGTTGGATGTGATGTTTTGTTTGTTATGGCTAAAATAGCCAAAAAAATCTGCAAACCCACTTGCCAAACACAGGCCTAGGTTTCGTTTGTTTGGAGAGTCAGAGGGGGATTGAGATTGGTAATGAAGTGGAACTCACTAATATTTTAGTTTGTTTTGAGAGATGAGGAGGGGATTGATAGTGAGTTCCGGATTTCGATGGACCTCTAGGACTTCGTATTAGAAAAATAGTCTGGCGGACTAAAATTTTTTATTTTATTTTTTACATGTCAGGTATTTTGTTTGGAACATTAATGTTTAATTTTTTATATTTTTTGTTAAGTAAAAATCTTTATTTTACTTGTTTTATTTTTTTTTGGAATTTTTTTTTATATGTTGGGCATTTTTTTAAAACATTAATGTTTAATGTTTTTGTGTTTTTTTTATTAGTTTTATTATTTTATATTTATTTTGTATAAAAATAATTTAACAATCCCTACACTAACAACTATCATCAAAACAAACACAATTTTATTTAATCCCCTCACTAACAATTCCCTCACTATTAATCTCTGCACTATCAATCCCCTCCATTCTATCTCTGAAAATAAACGGGAGCTTAATATAATACTTCATCTCTCCATCATATCCACCAATTATAATAGTATGGAACTAGCATATTATAAATAAATGATCAAAAATTAGTTTTTAAATTAAAATAATAATATAAAATTTATTTAAAATATGTTGCAAAAGTGATTTATGGTCAATTAAATTTTATTAATTTTTATTAGAGTTACATTAATAGAAGATTTTTATTTTAATGTCATTAATTGTATTTTCTAAGTTCTTAATAAAAACATGCATGTCATAATTTAATTGGTAAAATTTAAATAATAAATTAAAAAAATTTATTTACAATAAAATATAAATACATTTCATTTTATAAGTTTCATAATTTTAATTTACCATGTGATAGTAATAAATTATATTTTTTAATATACTAACTTTTTCTTATTTTGTAAAACCTAAAAATTTGTTTACTTAAAATTATTGTCATAACTCTTATGTGAAAACGGATTAAAATTAACTTGTAGTGTTGGACTAAAAATTAGAAGTGACCTGAAAACTAGTTGACTAAATATTTATGCCAATGTGACATTTACCTAGTCATTAAAAATTGTCTTGATTATTTAAAATTATCTTTATCGGTTTGTAACCGGTATGAGTTAGTTTGAGAGTTCTAATATGAGATTAAATATTAAAAATGAGTCTAGAAAATTTAGTTCGAGTCGATTTTTTTTTCAACATTTCTTGGTTTAAGCCTATAAGACGTCTTATTTTAATAACTCAATATGATAATAATAAAAAATAAAAAATAAAAACAATAATCTTAATGTTTAGGTGCTTTTTGTTAATCAATAAAAATATTTAAGGTTCGTTTGGAAAGTGGATTGGCTTTTTGACTTTTTTGACTATTTTAGTCTAGGGCTAAAAAATCTCAATTGGGAAGGAGTTTTGGCTTTTTTGACTTTTTTGTGAGAGAAAGAATGTAATGATTATGAATTGGATGTGATATTTTATTTTTTGTGGCTATTTTAGCCAAAAAAACCCAAGGTTTGGCTTCCCAAACGAAGCTTTATAAATATTAAGAGAATTACATATGAACAAATTCTAACATAAATTTTTTACTTTAAAACTCTAAGACCTACACATTTTGTTTGATTTTATCTACGTCACTAATCTTTGGAGGTTTCATATATATATATATATATATATATTTTAATGCAATGCTTGTTTGCTATAATAAAGATATATAGATTGGAATATCGATGCATATAAAATTATTAAACATCAAGAAAAAAAATCTATGAAAGATGTAGATTAGTTTCTATATTTCAGTAGTATAAAAATTCAAATTTAAATTTATATCTTAGTTAACTTTCCTTTTCAATTTCTAAATTTAAATTTTTAAATAAATTAATTGACCTTTTTTTTGAAATGTGTAAATCAAGGCATAAAAGTTATTTAAATTTTTAAATAGATTAACTAACTTTCTTTTAAAATTTAAATTTTTAAATGAATTAATTAACTTTCCTTTCAAATTTAAATTTTTAAATGAATTAATTAACTTTCTTTTCAAATTTAAATTTATAAATGAATTAATTAACTTTCTTTTTGAAATATGTAAATCAAGGCATAAAAGTTATTTAAATTTTTAAATAGATTAACTAACTTTCCTTTTAAATGGATTCATTACTATTTTTAAAAATGATTCAATAAAAGTTAACCAATAGATTTTTTTTAATTATTTAAAAAATAAGAATTCTAGAAAAATAATATGAGGGTTTTGAACTTCACCGGTGTCTTTTCATTAAAAACTTTATTTTACTTATATAATACTAACCTATCACCCGTGCTATGCACGGGATAATTTTAGATATTTATATTTGTTTTAGATTTTTTTAAATATATAAATTATGTTTTTTAAGATTTTTTATAAAAATAATTTAACAATCTTATTACTAATCATAGTGTATGGGAGAAGTTGAGAAGGATACTGCAGTAACTATACACGGATTGTATCTATAATTATTTGTATGAGGGGATTTTAAATGCTGATCAGGGGATTTTGACCAAATCAATAAATATTGAGTTTTTTTTTTTTAAATAAAAAATTTAGAAAATTCATATTGGGATATTGAAGCTCCTACTGGCCTTGGGGTTTAAAAACCCCCTTTTGCTTAATATATAGTATAGACTAGTGTTTCGCCCGTGCATAGTTGTATTTATAATTATTTGTATATATATATTGATAATAATGAGAGAATTTTGACCAAATCTCTCAAAAGGCATGTCGATTGGCAAAATTTAATAAATGCTGACGAGGAAATTTTGACCAAATCTCTCAAAAGGCATGTGGATTGAAAAAAATTAATAAATATTGAGGCTTTTTAAAAAAAAAATCAAAAATTTAGAAAATTAATATTGGGATATTGGAGTTCCCACAAAACTTGTGTGTTAGAAACTCTCTTTTCCTTATATAATGTACTAGTAGTAACCCGTGCTATGCACGGAACTTTATAAATTTAAAAAAAGATTATTTTGAAGTAATTTAATATAGCGATCCCGGTTTTCCCCTTTCTTTTTTTTTTTTTATTCCGGACTCGGTTCTGTGGTTGATGGTTGTTGTCTGTGTTGCATTTCCATCCTTTAAATCTTAGTAAGTGAGTTTAGAAATGTTTTGGGCGTGTTTGGAATAGGTTGGTTGAGATTTGGTCTCAAGTGTTGTTGCCCAGGTTTTAGGTGATCCGCTCGAGCGGGTCCCTTTGCGCTCGAGCGGAGTCCGCATCCTTGCAGTATCTTGTGCGTCTGCAAAACTTCTGCAGATGTGTTTTTCACGCTCCAGCGGATTTTCTTACGCTCGAGCGGGTCGCGCTCGAGCGGGCCTCTTGGCGCTCGAGCGGGTGTTCGAACTCTGTAAAAGTACTGGATGAGTGAAATCTACACTCGAGCGGGTGTGTTTTGTTTTTGTGTCTTGGTGCTCGAGCGGGTTCAATTTTTGTGTTTGACGCTCGAGCATCCTATTCTCCGCTCGAGCGGGTCATACATATATCAGTTCGCAGCAGCAGCTTCTTCTTCACTTTTTGATTTCCCCTTTTGTCTAAAACCTTATATTCGACTCCCTCTCGCTCTACACTCACCTTCTCTCTAGGGATTGATCTAGTTCTTGGGTGTTCCTACCCTAATCTCTTTGTAAGAATGGTAAAGGGTTTGCGTGGGCTTCGTTTTGATCCGAAAAACTTTGGGTTTGGAGCACTTCCGAGTTTGGCTCTTCTTCCCCTTGGGTTCTCCATTTGAGGTAGGGATTTCCTTATTCTTTTATAATGCTTCGTCTATAGATAGACATGTGGTAGTTTTGTATTGCATGAAAATTATATCCATGTTGAGTTTGTTTGAAAATCATGGGGGTGAATCTAGGGTTGGTTGTTTGAAAATGGGTTTGTTATCATTGATGGTGATTTGGACTAATTAGGGTGTAAATTAGTATATTAATATTGATAGAAGAAAAAGACCTAATTTATATTTGATTTGATAAATTAAAAGAGGGGTTTTGTTATTTGGGCCAATACATTTGTATTTTGGGTCTCAAATGAGATTATTGTTAATTGTTGTTGGTATTTGAGTCCCTTTTGGGTCAATGTTAAGAAAGAGGGAGAAAGCCCTAATTTACTATTATGAATTAATTTGCATAATTGATTTGGAAAATTATGAGAAGAACGGTATTGGTTTTATGAAATGAAAATGGGGTTTGGGAATTGGAAAATCCTGAAAGTCGATCTTGGAAATGGGAAATGAAGTGTTAACTCTATGTGAGTTTTAGAAACTGAATATGAGAATTGAGTTGTTGTATCTTGAGTGTTGAATACGCACATTTGGGAAAATTGTTGTTGGATTTAAGATCTCATGAGAGTTGAGTCTTTATAATAGATGCACTAAAATCATGCATCTAGAGGTTTTGTCCTTGGTCATCGATAGAGGATGACATGGTTGTGTTGAATTGTCGTGTATGCATTACACCTGTGTTAATTGAACATTGTATGTAATGAAGTGCTATTGTACATTATATATGTATAAATTGTTAGGGAGAAGAAAGGGGATGTACTCCAGTGTGTGGAAGGAGATAGGGGATGTACTCCACACATACTTATGTGTTCATATACTTTAACACATTGCTTATGTATTTTGATAGTTTATGTGTACGTATTACACCTGTTGGTTGTACTCTGTTGTATGATGATTCTTGGTGTTATACCCTGCGTTTATAATCAGAGGTACCGTTACCTTCCAGCTAGCGCCTGGTAAAATGGCATATTGTTATGAGAGTTGTATCCTTGGCTTACTGTGCATATAGCCGGTAGAGCAGAGTTTTTATTGTTTTGTCTCAATGTATCTGAGTATATCATGGATTGTGATGGTTATAGTTTTGGAGGGCCTAGTTGCCTCAATTGTTAATTTTATACATGTTGATGATTTGTTATCTCCCTTTTATTGAAGGCATGCATGTATAGTTATCGATGCGTTGAAAACAAACCAAAATGCCATTGTGAGATTTTGAAAAGTGTGAAGGAAAAATTGGGTATTTGAAAGTATATTTTGAAAAAGGGAATATCTGTTATAAGTATGGAAAATGTAAGAAAGATAATGGGCTTAGAGAAATTGATTTCCTAAGAAGTTATTATTGTTGTGAAAGTTTGGGAACAAGGGTTAATGAAATGAAATGAAAAATGAATCACTTATAGCGCTGAATGGATTGATTGTTTTGAGAAAAGTTTATACTTATATATACTTTTGTATAAATTGCCACATTATTATTCTAGTACGAGATTGGGCATTCATGATCATAGCTGTCTGTAAGCTGTTATTGTTGAGGATCATGTAGAGATCCCTACTGGATTATATGTTCATCCCACGTTGTTGAATCTTTTTCAGGTGTTAAGTAGGATGTGTTACAAGATGTGGATCTTCTTACTTGTTGACCACGGGGCCTCTTTTGTGTTGGCGGAATGCCATATATGTAAAAGGGTTACACCCTTCTTTGAATTCTTTAATGATGTAAGCCTTCGGGTATTTTATTCAGTATGCTCATGTTGTATTTAATTTGCATTCGGATGAGAGAATTGTTATTTACTTCTATTCATCGAACTGAAGAGTTTATTTCCGCATGTTATCTCTGAACTTGAATTAAGCTAATGAATTTGGTAATGACTTCGAGTAATAAAAAGTGAGGCGTTACAACTTGGTGTCAGAGCGAGCCGGGTTTGAATACTTTGGGCTCGTGGGAAGTGGTTTTTACCACAGTGGGTGTACTACGAATGATGAGGACGTTGTATATAGTTAACATGAATGTTAGGACTTATGTGTTGCATTTATGTGAACATGGGATCGAGTTTCCTGGATAGTATTCATAGCCGGTGAACTTGCTTTGAGGTCCTCTTGGAAACACGCCTGATCAACGTAGTTTCTGATAAGAATTCCTTGAGAGTTCCGGGATGAGTGGCTATCCTTGTGGACTTAATTCGGTTATGTGTTTAAATGTTTAGATGTTTATATGCAATCGTAACATATGTTTTGAGACTAAGTGTGTCTTGTGACTTAAGAGTGGTAAGTGTGTGCCTCGGAAAGACTATTGTGTTGAGCACTAAGTGTAGTTTTGTTTTGGGTTTTATAGAATGTCTACACGACGGAGTAGAGGACGGTTGAGTAGTAGGAGTGTCAATAGAGGCACAACAGTTCCTTTAGCACCCGCTGTTGCAGCATCGGTTGTCGGCGAGGACGTTGCACGCGAGATTGTGAGAGCAGTGCAGGACGCTTTAGCTCGCACTGAGGGTGACAACGGGCGTACCCTCAAGCTTACTAAAGAATTTTTTCGCTCCAATCCACTAGTGTTTGTGGGAGAGGCTAAACTGTTGGAGGCAGAGTTGGTTAGAACAGATTACCAAGACTCTTAATATGCTCAAAGTCGAAGATAAGGAGTTGAGGGTTTCTTTGGCGACTTTTCAATTGAAAGAAGATGCGAGTTATTGGTGGAAGTATGCTAAGAATACTGTAGGTAGCACGTGGGTTGCTTTTACCGAGGCCTTTTGGGCTAAGTATTTCCTTCCTTCTGCTCGGGAAAGGTTGAGGGAACAGTTTATTGAGTTGCGTCAGGATGCTACTCCTATGGCACAGTTTGAGATGCGATTTACCAGTTTGTCGAGATTTGCTCTAGAGTTTGTGGCAACAGAGGAGCGTCGTTGTTATGAGTTTGAAAGTCGGTTGTGTTTCGATATTCGGGAGAGGATAGCTGGATCCTTTGGGAAGGATTATTATAGTCCAGTCGAGGCAGCGGCCCATGTGGAGGCCATGGCTGTGAGTGCTGGTCAGGTTAGGGAGGAGGCCATCTCGGTAACTCCTACGGTTCATAAGCACTTTAGGCTTAGTAAGGGATGGAGGCGAAAACATGCTCAATCCCAGGCTGAATCTTTTTCTTCGCCAGGGGTTTCGGACTCTTCTGTTGGGAGGTCTAGGGAGGTTCAGATTTCAGACCAGTCCCAGAGTAGGGAGTCTGTTGGTTGTTTTGTTTGTGGGCTGCCGGGCCATGGTAGACGTTTTTGCCCATTGCGTGTAAATTCTGCTAGTGTTTCAAAGCCTAGTTAGACTCAGTCGTACCCGTCCTGTCACACCCCAAACTCGCCCCTAAAAGTTTGGGCATGACCTACTTATAAACGGACACTTAACCTGAAATACATTACATACGGGGCCTGAACAAAAGTATTTAACAATGTACAATAACATAAAACTACATCCATCGAGCGATTACTATCATGCCAGGATCACAAACTTTGCATCAGATAGATAGACGCATAGTAACATGCATCTAAGAAATTAGTTATGCATATATGTATAATTATAGACCCAGCCTCATAATTGGGCATATAACAAAACATTGGGGGAAGGAAGGAGTTATACGCATTACAACTTTAGACAGACAATTAAAACACAAAGTTGAAAGCTTAGCAAAGCTTCATAAAAATGCACGGCTTCGTTTAAGTGCCTGGTCCCCCTGAGGCTGACAAAAGAGAGACAAGCATCCAGGTTAAAACTGACCTCCAGATAGATCACCTACAGAATCAGAAAAAACACAGTGTGAGCCAGGCTCAATGAATAATAATACTTAAACAATTCGATGCTCAACTTAAAACATGATACATATCAAGGCGCGTATAAATGCAGAGATCATATGGTTAATTTGATTTTGTACTAGTTTCTGAACGGCCTTAGGCCCAACCTTTAAGCATGATGGCTTTAAGCTCTTGAACGGATTAGCATTGAGCCCTTAAACAGAACGTCATTAAGCCCTTATCAGAATGACATACAACCTTTATCAGAATGGCATACAGCCCTTATCAGAATGTATGAACTCAAGAGGTGTCTCGCACGGATTCTAGAGGTGACTCACATTGTAGCACTTAGTTCCGTACAGCACTTTGTTTCATACTAGAAAATACAGATTGGCCATAGGCCCAGATATCATCAGAGCAGGTTAGTGCCAAAATCTTACAGAGTTCCAGAGTCATATAAAAGTATCCACATCCTTTCCATCATTTACTTACATTCTTTGAATCATTCACTTAGTTACATAATTAACATGCGATAACAGAATGCCAATGGCAATCATTAGCTGTAAGTAAAGCGTATGTTACAGATTAACATAGTTGTCTTACGTATAACAGAGCATTAATAATAATTGTTTACTGAAGTACATGTGTCATTACAGTACTATTCATGAGAACAAACCAATTCACACCATAACATGGGTCATATAACAATGTCGTTGATATTCAATTCTTTGACGTATAAGGCAACCCATGGTTCTATCCGATTATTCATTTCGATAATCCCTTCTAGGCAGATATCTATGTCATAAAACATGCGTCGAATCAACCAGATTATAGGAGTCCATAATAGGACATTCAAAATATCATGTTTTCGTAAACGGGGTTTACATTCACAATTCCTTCTCGTCAATCAATTGCACAGTAGTAATAATTCGTATGTAATTCTTATACAGAGTCATAAGTAACTTACAGGTTGTAGCACATTAATGCTATCTATTAACCGTAACCAGAATGCAAAGTAGTTCCAGAGTCATGCCGATGTACACAAAGTCTTTTAACGTTCTCACCGATTTCCAAACAACATAAACATTAACGCAATTACTTGTAAAGAGCAGAGCATTAATAATAAGAATCATTAACGGTACTAAACGTACGATTACAGTACTACTACTCACAGTGTTGTGGCGGAGTAATAGTCCCTCCCGGAGTGTGTCCTGCACACATACATTAAGCTTTTGTTTTCAATTAATTGAATTATAATTAACAAACTAACAAATATCAGCAATGGTATAATGGGATAGAAAGATGATAAAAATAAAGAACACAATGATATTTAAAAGTTTTAAACCTACCTAATTATACAAAAATCTAAGGTTATAATGAAATCTTAAATTCTCAATAAATTTTCGCATTTTCTATAAAATAAAATGACAGTAAAAAATAAAAAATTTGATACCCATTTTTTTCTTCAATTTTATGGTCTTTATTGAAGAAAACAAAATCCAATCAAAATCCTTGGCACAGAACAGATATAGATACTTTGATTGCAACCATAATCACCAATTGAAAAATCAACACTTTTAGAATGAGAATTTAATATTATCTATTTTTTGGGGGAAGAGAAAAGGAAGGAAAATTTTAATATTTTTTTTTTAGAAAAAGGTGAGAGAAATTAGGATGGAGAGGTTATGAAATATTTTTGTTATCTTTCCATTCGAAATGCATAATTAAGGGATAATTATTATTTCTAAAATAATTAAATAAATAAATCAGTCAATAGTTTTTTTTAATCTATTTTATAAATTGAAAAATCAACAGTTTTAGAATAAGAGTTTAATATTATCTAATTTTTTGGGGAAGAGAAAAGGAAGGAAAATTTTAACTAAATAAATAAAAATCAAATTTATTAATTTTATCTGTTTGTATATTTGATTTTTATTTTTATTTTTATTTTGTTATGTTATAATATAATATATAAGATATAAATAGATACCCACAACTTTCATGAAAAAGATTATCTATTTTTGGATAATGCAAGTTTTAATATATTTTTAAAAAAATTGGTGAGAGAGATTATGATGGAGAGATTATAAAATATTTTTGCTATCTTCCCATTTGAAATCCATAAATTAATGAATAATTTTTATTTCTAAAATATTTAAATAAATAAATCTGCCAATAGATTTTTATAATCTATTTTATAAATTGAAAAATCAACAATTTTAGAATGCGAGTTTAATATTATCTAATTTTTTGGAGAACAGAAAAAGAATGCAAATTTTAATTTTTTTTTTTTGAAATCGGTGAAAGAGATTAGGATGGTGAGGTTATGAAATATTTTTGTTATCGTTCCATTTGAAATCCATAATTTAGTAGATAATTATTATTTCTAGAATAATTAAATAAATAAATCAGTCAATAGTTTTTAAATTTATTTTATAAATTAAAAAATCAATAATTTTAGAAAATTAAGTAATTTGCCCCATATAGTGATTTAAAATTTTGATAGATATACATAAAAAAAAATTATATTACTAAATCATAATTCAAATTTAGATATTGTTATATCTTTTTGAGATCCATATCTAAATTATTATCTTCTTTATTTTTGTATGGTTTCTATTTTTTTTTCAATTTATTTTGGATGGAGTTGTGGGTTTCTATTTTTTTTTTAAATTTAATTTGTCTGTGTTTTCTTTTTTTTTAATTATTATTATTTATGTAAGTAACGATGGGAGTTAAATATGTGATAAATATGTGAGTTTTATTTATTTATAGTATGAGAGATATTTTGAAATCAAATTTGTTTAGATAGACTTTATAGATTTTTAAAATTTAAAATTAGATATTGAGAGACAAAAGAAATATTTTAACTGAATAAATAAAAATTTAATTTATTAATTTTATCTATTTGTATATTTGATTTTTTTTATAGTTATTTTATAATATAATATATAAGATATAGATAGATACCCACAACTTTCATGAAAAATATTATCTGATTTTTTGGAGAGAAAACGAATGCAAGTTTTAATATTTTTTTTGGAAATTGGTGAGAGAGATTACAAAATATTTTTGTTATCTTCCTATTGGAAATCCATAAATTAATGAATAATTATTATTTCTAAAATAATTAAATAAATAAATCAACCAATAGATTTTTATAATCTATTTTATAAATTAAAAATCAAATATTTTAGAATGAGAGTTGGAGCTCTTAGGAGGTTTCTCACTAAAAATCTCATTTTCCTTATATATATGGATATAGATATTTATATTTATATTTGTTTTAGATATTTTTTTAATATACAAATTATTTTTTTAAAGATTTTTAATAAAAATAATTTAACAATCTCATCGCTAACCATAGTGTATGGGAAATCACTAACCATAGTGTATGAGAAAAGTTGAAAAGGGTGCTGCAATAACTATGAGCGAAGTTGAGAAGTCAATAAATGCTGATGTTATTTTTTTAATTTAAAAAATTAAAAAATTAAGATTGGGATATTAGAGCTCTCACAAATCATTAACCATAGTGTATGAAAAAGTTAAAAATGATGTTGCAATAACTATGAGAGAAGTCAAAAAGGCTAGTGGGTTAGGAGAAGTCAATAAATGCTGATGTTATTTTTTTTAATTAAAAAATTAAGATTGGGATAGTAGAGCTCTCACGAGGCTTGTGGGTTAGGGACCCATTTTTCCTTATATAATACTAGCCTATCACCCGTGCTACGCACGGAATAATTATAAATATTTATATTTGTTTTAGATTTTTTTAATATATAAATTATGTTTTTTAAGATTTTTTATAAAAATAATTTAACAATCTTATCACTAACCATAGTGTATAAGAGAAGTTGAAAAGGGTACTGCAGTAACTATACACAGATTGTATCTATAATTATTTGTATGAGGGGATTTTAAATGCTAATCAAGAGATTTTGACCAAATCAATAAATGCAGACATGTGGAAAGAAAAAAGTTAATAAATGCTGATAAGGGGATTTTGATCAAATCAATAAATGTTGAGTTTTTTTTTTAATAAAAAATTAAAAAAATTCAGATTGTGATATTGAAGCTCCCACAGGCCTTGAGATTAAAAATCTTTTTTTTGCTTAATATATAGTATAGATAGATAATATATATATATATATATATATATGATGAGAGAAATAAAATGCTATCTTATTATAATGGAAGAGATCTTATAAAAAAACGTGTAGACACGAATGTCCTATTTTATTGTGTTTACAATTATCTATATATGTGAATTGTGATTTTAAATTTTTTTTAAATGTTTTCTTTTTTCCTTTTTTATATTATATTAAAATTTAATATTTTGATAATAATCAAATGTGTTGGATTTTACAAGGAATTAAATATCTTTTTTATTATTATTATATTATATTAAAGTTTAATATTTTGATAATAATCATATGTGTTGGATTTTTCAAGAAATTTTTTTTATACTTGTTCTTAATGCATTAAAGTGTTATTATGAAGGGTAATAATCATATATGTTGAGACTTTTCAAGGAATTCATATGTGTTGGATTTCAAAGAATTTTTTTTATGCTTGTTCTTAATGCATTAAAGTGTTATTATGAGGGTAAGACTTGGGAGTTAGGAGAAGTTAATAAATGTTAAGATTTTTTTTTAAATCAAAAAATTAAGAAATTTAAATTGAGAGATTGGACCTCCCAGAAGGCTTGGGGTTAAAAATCCCCTTTTGCTTAATATATAGTATAGACTAGTGGTAATCCGTGCTATGCACCGGATTTTATAAATTAAAAAAATATTATTATAATTATCTTGAAATAATTTAATATTTTATCTTGTGGTATACATAAAATTTATAAGTTAACTTTTATATTTATAACTTTTTAAATTATTAGTTTAAAAAAATTTATATATATATATAAGTCTAATTAGTGCAATTTTGATAATTTGTATTAAAAAAAAAGTTAAATCTGATTAAATGAGATTAAATGAGTCATAACTAAGACAAATATACAATTTTATTATTAAATGTAAAGTGAAGTGATATTTAACAATAATTAGTATGATGTTTCTATTATTTATCCAATAATTTAAGTTACATTTCTTTTGACTTCTATTTCATAACTAAAAATACAATATGAATATAATACACACATGGATTTCTAGTCTTTAAAAATAAGAAAGTTTCAAAATATTTTCAAACTTTTGTCATTTTTTTTTATCTAATTTGATTTTAAATTTGAATAAATTTTTTGATTTTATATGAATCACTTTAACTTTTTCATTAAATTTTTATCACTTTTTAAAAGAATTTCATTCTTATCCCAATTTTTTGTTTTCTTTTCACCAATTTTGATGGAAAAAAATAATAATTTTCAACATTTTATCTTTTAAAATTTTTATCAAATTATAATTTGATTAAAAAATTATTAAGGGTTGAAGATTCTCTTAATTGGAATTATAATAAAATAACATATTGAAATAGTCCTAGTTTGAATATGTGGTTGGTTGAAATGTATAATTTAATTAATTGTCTTCTCATATTTGTATAAAAATCAACACTTATGACTATATCAGTATAAGTCAGATTATGGAAAAAAATTTGAGGTGTCAAACATTTTCCATTTGTAAATATATTACATATTAAAAATAAATAAATAAAAATATGTAACTTTTGGATATGTATTTATCAGTTTTGTTTTATGGACATAAACAATTGATGTTTCAATTTAAAAATTAAGCAGTAAAAAATAAAAATAGATTGGGTTTTTTAGAGATAAAAGAAGCCATCTAACTCTTCTATATACTATTTAAGATGGACTATTTAATTACATAAAAAAATAAAAATTATATTTAGAGATTATCCCTATATATTATGCTATTATATACGATTATTGGTATAAAAAATTAACTATAACTTTAAGAAAAGTTATATTAAGTTTTCATTTTCAATTAATTGAATTATAATGAACAAACTAACAAATAGTTGTAATTGTATAATGGGATTGAAAGAGAATAAAAATAAATCATATAATGATATTTAAAAGTTTTAAATTTACTTAATGTTATAGTAAAATCTTTATTTCTCATTAAATTTTCACATTTTCTATAAAATAAAAGGGCAAATTACCTATACCTCCCTCGAGATTTAGCTAAATTACAGATACCCCCATGAGGTTTCGGAAATTACAGATACCCCCTGAGGTTTATATTTTCATAACAAATTGCCCCTTAAGGTTTATATTTTTATAACAATTTGCCCCCTAATTTGTTATGCAAATAGTACCTTCAGGGGATATCTATAATTTCTCAAATCTCAGGGGGGTATTTGTAATATGTAATTTGCCCAAAATAAAATGACAATAAAAAATAAATTATGATACCCATTTTTTTTACTTCAATTTTATGGTCTTCATTGAAGAAAACAAAATCCGATCAAAATCCTTGGCACAGAACGAACATAGATACTTTGATTGTAACCATAACTACCAATAATTCTTCTTCACCATGCAAACCTATAAACAAACAAATAAACCTCACTAAAATAGAAATCAAATCAAAACCATAACCAAACCAACAGCAGAGAAAGAGAATCACACATGAAAAAAAATAAAATTAAAAAACAAATAAATTTATAGAATGAAAAAATGTTGCCTCCAGCAACTTAGATCTCACCTAACCCAATCCGTTAGCTCATCCGCCAGTGCCCGCGAAGTCTAAGAGTTGGGATGATTAATCAGATTATTCTTTAAATAAGACTTAAAAATTGATTAATTTGTCCCATTAAGTGATTTAAAATTTTGATAGATATATATAAGAAAAATAGATAATTATATTACTAAATCATAATTCAAATTTAGATATTGTCATATTTTTTTGAGATTCGTATCTAAATTCTTATCTTTTTTTTTTATTATTTTTGCGTGGCTTCTATTTGGTTTTTTTTTTCTTTTCCAATTCATTTAAGATGGAGTTGTGGGTTTCTATTTCCCCCCCCCCAATTTGATTTATCTATGGTTTCTATTTGTTTTTAATTATTATTATTTAGGTAAGTTATGATGTGAGTTAGATATATAATAGACATATGGGTTTTATTGATTTAAAGTATGATGGTGGGAGATATTTTCAAATTAGATCTGTTTAGATGAATTTTAAAGATTTTTAAAATTTAAAATTGGATATTGAGATACAAACGAAAGATTTAAACTGAATAAATAAAAATCAAATTTATTAGTTAATCTGTTTATATATCTGATTTTTAGTTTTTTTTTATGATATAATATAATAGATAAGATATGGATTGATATTCATAACTTTTATGAAAAATATTATCGGATTTTTTGGGAAAGAGAGAAGGCAGACAAGTTTTAATATTTTTTTTGGAAATCGGTATAAGAGATTAGGATGGGAAAATTATGAAATATTTTTGTTATCTTTCCATTTGAAATTCATAAATTAAAGGATAATTATTACTTCTAAAATAATTAAATAAACAAATCAGTCAATAGTCTTTTTTTGAAATCAATTTTATAAATCGAAAAATCAATAATTTTAGAAAATTGATTAATTTGTTCTATTAAGTGATTTAAAATTTTGATAGATATACATTAAAAAAAATAGATAATTATATTATTAAATCATAATTCAAATTTAGATATTGATATATCTTTTTGAGATCCATATCTAAATTCCTATCTTCTTTATTTTTGCGTGGTTTCTATTTTTTTTTTCATTTATTTTAGATGGAGTTGTGGGTTTTTTATTTTTTTAAAAATTTAATCTATCTGTATTTTTATTTTTTTTAATTATTATTATTTAGGTAAGTTATGATGCGAGTTAAATATGTGTTAGATATATGAGTTTTATTGATTTAAATTATGATAGTGAGAGATATTTTCAAATCAAATTTGTTTAGATAGACTTTATAGATTTTTAAATTTTAGAATTGGATATTGAGAGGCAAAAGAAATATTTTAATTGAATAAATAAAAATCTAATTTATTAGTTTTATCTTTTTGTATATCTGATTTTTATTTTTATGTTGTTGTGTTATAATATAATATATAAGATATAGATAGATATCCACAAATTTCATAAAAAATATTATCTAATTTTTTGGAAGAGAGAAAGGAATGCAAGTTTTAATATTTTATTTCTTTTGAAAATTAGTGAGAGAGATTATGATGGAGAGATTATGAAATATTTTTGTTATCTTCCCATTATTATTTCTAAAATAATTAAATAAATAAATCAGCCAATAGGTTTTTTTAATCTATTTTATAAATTGAAAAATTAATAATTTTAGAATGAGAGTTTGGAACTCTTAGGAGGCTTCTCATTAGAAACCCTCTTATAGCGATTCCGGTTTTTCCTTCCTTATTTATTGTATTCCGGACTTGGTTCCGTGGATGTATTGTTGTCTTATTCTTGTTCCCATACGTTACTCTTGTATTCAAGTTTTGGGTTGTGTTGGGCAGGTTTGAAACAAGTTGGTTGTGTTTAAAAACAAAGAGTTGATGCCCAGATTTTGGCAGTCACGCTCGAGCGGGACTTTTGCTTTTGCTCCTCCGCTCGAGCGGGCATTCCAACGCTCGAGCGGGATTTTTCAACCTTCAGTATTTTTCCCTGCAAGACGTCGAACGCTTGAGCGTCCATTTTCACGCTCGAGCGGGGGCCTTCGCCTGCAGAACTTCTGGAAGTATACATTCGACGCTCGAGCGGCGCTTTTCACGCTCGAGCGTGAGTCTATGTCTAACGCTCGAGCGGGGCGTTCCACGCTCGAGCGGACTGTGTATTATATCAGTCCGAATTTTAGCATTTTGAATCATTTTTTCGGGCCATTCTCTCTCTCTAGCTTTTCAAAACCCTAATTTGAGAGCTCCTTTCTCTAGAACTCTCTCTCTCTCTCTCTACATTTTGATCTTGGTATAGTGAGATCCAATCCTTGTGCCTTCATTAAAGTGGTAGAGCTTTGCAAGACCTCCATTTTGATCCGAAAATCTTGAGGTTTGGAGTACTTCCGAGTTTGTTCATCATCTCCTTTGGGTTCTGAAATTTGAGGTAGGGATAACTACTTATATTTATGATCTTTGACATAAACTTGTGGTCATTTTGATTTAATGTTGAAGTTGGGAAATTTTGGGTGTTAGGGTTTCAAAATGTATAAAGAGGGGTTTTGTTCTTTTGACAAATACATGTGTATTTTGGGTCTTAAAATAAGGTTATTAATGTTTATTGATGATATTTGGACCTTTGGGTCAATGTTGAGAAAAGGGAGAGAAAGCCCTAATTTATTGTGATGAATTAATTTGTATAATTAATTTGGGAAAGTTATGGAAATATGAAATTGAGTTAGAAATAATGAAATTGGGTAATTATGAGATTTAATGGTGGAGTTAGATTGGTTAATCACTCACCTTTGAAATTGTGGATAATTTATCTGTTTGATAATTTATTATCTGTTTAGAAATAATTGTTTTGGGCTATCGGTGGAGAATAGTCTTGGTTGTTGTAGACACTGCATGATGATTAGGTGAATTAAAACTAATCAACTGAATATGTCATAGAATATGACGGATGGAATAACACATTGAATATGTGCTTGGCTTGATCATTGTATATGATAAGTGTTTAAATCCATTGTATATGTATGTTGTTTGGGAAAAGATAGGAGATGTACTCTACGGTTTGAGAAGAGATAGGGGATGGACTCCTAAATCGGATTTGGGAGGAGATAGGGGATGGACTCCAGTGATAACTAAGTTGGCCGGAGTGTCCAAGGTGAAAGTCCCGAAATCCTAATTGCGTTTGCATAACGTAGATGAATTGAAGTATTGTTAATATGAGCTGTAGTCTCATTTGAAATTGAATCGTTGAAGTATTGTTTATATGAGTTGTAGGCTCATTATGAACTGTTTGACTGAACAGGGAACCATATCTATGAATTGGTTTGGATAATGAAATGGAAAAAGATGTTTGTTCGTTTATATGAGTTAAACATTTATCAAATGTCAATGTTTTAGTCATTGCTCATATTATGTTTAGCATATCTCTACTGGGCGTTGGCTCACCCAATATGGGACATCATTTTCAGGTTCAAGTGTTATGCTGCCACCAAGGCCTTAGCTTGGATGGTTTCGGGAGTTGAAGACTCTTTTGATTATTTTATTATTTTGGTGATACATGTAAATTAAAACCAAGAGTTTATTTGTGTAGAGAGTTAGAACTCTTCTTTTGTTGTAACCAAGTGTTGACTTGGAAAGTTGTAAGCCTACAGGGTATTTACTTTTGTTGTCAACATGTATTACTTTTGTAAGAATACTCCGATGAATGAAAATATGTTTTATTCTCTTGTCTATGAATATCATGAATGTTGGGTTTATATGTATTATTTTGAGGGCGTTACAGATATAGATATTTATATTTGTTTCAAATATTTTTTTAATAATTTTTAGATTTTTTATAAAAATAATTTAACAATGCCATCACTAATCATATTGTATGGGGAAAGTTGAAAAATGTATTGCAATAATTATGAGAGAAGTCAAAAAAGTTTGTGGGTTGGGAGAAGTCATTAATGCTAAGGTTATTTATTTTTTTAAATCAAAAAATTAGAAAATTAGGATTGAGATATTGGAGATCCTACAAAACTTGTGGGTTAGAAACATTTTTTTCCTTATATAATATATAGATAGATAGATATCACGTGTTCATATTCAGAAATTACTGGATAATTACCTTATATAATGGATTTGGATTTCAAATTTCTATGGAATACCACATATCCATATTTTAGAATTACTGAATAATTACCCTATCTAATAGGTTTGGGTTTCAATTTTTTATAGCTTTGGAAAGTTGATTGGTTGTTTTGAGGGTGATTTTGTGAATATTAAAAAGTTATTGGACTCGTTTGTAATTAAAGTAGAGACTGCCGTTACGGAAGGTTTTGAAATTCCGTTGGTACGGTTGGTGTTGGTTTTGGTTTGGTCCGTTTGTTGGGTTTGTAGTCAAAATTTTTTCCTCTAGAAGACGTGTTGTTCCTTGTTTGTTATAATTGTTTTTGAAAACTGTTGTAAGAAGTTATTTATTTTTTAAAAAATGTCCCATTTCAAGAAAAAGTTTGACCAATTTTCAGAGTTCTCAAAAAAGCTGATTTCATTGTATTCTAAAATTTTTATTAATCACAATGATAGGAAAATGATACTCAAAACCAAAAAAATTAAATAAAAAATAAAAACAATACCAAACAGACTTTTCTCTTTTTTTTTTTCGGTAGGTTTAAGAAAATAAATATAAATTTGTCAATTTTTTGTTAGTTTAGTTTCTTATAAAAAATAATAATAATATTTTTTTAAATAATATATATCAGTAATTTCATTTTTCTTTCCTTTTTCATCAATGAATTTTGGAGGATTTGGTAATAGACCCCTCAATATCTAACTTATCCTTAAAAATGACATAAATTATATAGATCCTTTCAAAATCTCTTAATATTTTAAAACTTATTTCTTTTATTATAATACCCTCATATATATATGCGTATATCAGACTGCAATCACTCTCTTTAATCTCAATCTCTCTTCTCTCTGTCTCGTTCTAATCACTGTTGCTTTTCATCGATGCCACCGCCGCTCTCCATTGGCGCCACTACCACTTACCATGAAACTCTTTTTTTACCATCTTCATCACCACTGTCGCTCATCGCATCCACAACCTTAGATCTGATATCATTTACAATCATTATTGCCGAAAAATGACGATCCGTGACAATTTGCAAAACCTCAGATTTGAGATCCTTTACTCTCTCTCTCTCTGTCTCTCTCGTTTTGATGGTTCGTGCTATCTCTATATGTTTGTATGTGTTACTCATCATTTATGCTCTCTCTCTCTCTCTCTCTCTATCTTCTTCTCATGATGTTCTTTTCTTCGAACAATAAAATTTTTACTTTGGTTCATGACACAGCACTCTCCTATAAAGCCATTATCGTAGCTTGTTTCAGAATAAAATTTTATTTTGAATCATAGTACACTTCACTTAGATTTAGAGTAAAATTTTACTTTGTAATAAATATAATTAAAAAAAAAGACTAAAATTTTAAAATAAAATTTTGCTATCATTAATCAAATCAGCATGTTGTTAACTAGAATAAAATTTTACTATTGCAAAAAATAAAATACGTACTAAATCAATGAATTAGAGTAAAATTTTACTTTTAGATCTATAAACAAACAAAAAACTATTGATTTTTCATTGCAATATCTCGATTTCTCTTTTTTTCTATCAAATCTAAGTTCTTTTTATTTTAGATCTGAAGTTATTTATCTCAACTATGAGTTCATAAATATCAAATATGAGATAATAGTGGTTTGACGGTAAAAACGGTGATTGTTGACCGACAGTGAAAATGAGCGACGCCGGTAGACGATAAAGATGGTAGAGGAGATGAACAACCATCAAGTTGGTGAAGATAGAGAAAATGCCATAAAAGAAATAGAGAATATAATGATTAGGGGTGAGCATGGTCCGGATTGGACCGGATTGAGGTAAAACCAGGACCAATCCGTTATCTACGGTCCTTAAAAAATTGGAACAAATCCAATCCGTTTCAATCATGGAACCAATCAATTTAAACATGGATTGGATCGGTTTAGGACCACGGATTCACATAATTAAATAACAAATATATATATATATATATAACACTTTAATTTCATAAAAATATAAATATAGCGCTATATTAGTTTCACAATAGCAACATGTTTTTCTATAATAGCGGCATACTGTTCTAAAATTTAAACAACCATAAGAAAACTAGTTTCACTATAAGTATTTAGACCATTACAAATTAAAACTAAAAACTAACAAATAAAAGAAGATATTATACGGGTTTAGGTTTTATATAGAATAAGAAAAGATATTATGGGGGATGATGTATAATAAAAATATAGATTATTTGTATACGGTCCGGATCGGTTCCAATCCGGAGCCGTGGAGTTCAATCCGGAACCAATCTGTGAACTACAGATTTTTAATTCTTCAATCCGGGACCGAACCACGAATTCAAAAAATAATCCAAACCTATCGGATTTGACTGGACTGGATCGGATTACGGATTTCACGGATTCCTTGCTCAGCCCTAATAATGATTAAATAATAAATTTTGTCTTTTATACAAGACTTTATAATGATAAAAAAGTTTTAAAAGTACTATTAATTTATTTATTTATTTGTCCTTTTAACAAGAAAATGAAGCTAAGAGGGATTTAGGGTCAAATTTATCAATTTTGAATGGAAGATTTGGTAAAAACTCCATATAAAACTTAAATGCATTAAGGATAAACACAAAAAAATTTTCTTAAAAAGTCCAATACATACCACTATTACCAAAATATTAAACTTTAACATAATATAAATTTTATCTAGATGTCAATTTTTAAAATTAATATGTTTAGAATCATCTAATCAAGATTTATCAAATAAAATCCATATTGATTATGAAATTCTTTAAAAAATAATTCTTATCATTGAAGTTAATGTAAACAATAATATGTTACTCCGGCAATATTGTTTAACAAGAAAATTGAATATTTTTATTCTTGCTCAATTTTGCGCACTTCCTCCTTAGGAAATTTACGAAGCAAAATAAATTAAATTATCTTTTTCCCCAGACAAATGTTAAATGGAGAAATTTTGACTAAATTTCCGATTTTGAATCCAAACACAACATTATAATTTCTAGTTAATTTTCTTTACATGTCTTTTTTCTTTCCTTTTAATTTTCCTTCACAAATCCAAATTCAAATACAACTTGTTTACCATTTTCATTTTCTGTCACTTGCAATTTTTCATGAGTTTGGAAACATAAACAAAGAAAATTTAAAAAACATCCACATCTTCAGCAGAAAAGAACCAATTATGATTTTGAAGAAAAAACAAGCAGGGTATATCAAAACCATTATCAAGCTAATATAGACTGCTAAACTAGATGACGGTTCAACAACTTTGATCCAGATCTATTCTGTACAAGCTACTTGCAATTATAATATCGTATAGAAAAAGGAAAAAAAAACACGACACATGGCGAATCTCATTCGTAAATTTGTAACCGGCCCATCTTTACCGGCCAAACTATCTTCAGTTACAGAGACAACCAAGGATTCTTGAATATCCTTGGAACTACAGCTCACACCAACGCAATCTGACGACACATTGATAAACTTGTCACGGGCTTGACTCAGTTTCTGCTGGTTTCAATTCAGTATCGGCTTGGTTAGAAGTTGAGGATTTCTCGTCTGCAGTAGCAGACTGATTTCCATGATCAGAAGTCGAGGATTTCTCATCTGCATCAGCAGCAGCAGCAGACTCGTGGGGTTTCTTGAACTGCACCAAGATCATGGTCATGTTGTCACATCCCTCACCGCCAGCAGTAGATGGTGCCAAACACCTATCAAGTACTCTTTCACATACCACAGAAAGTTTGCTTTCCTGCATAATTAGGAATAAAAAAACAAACAAATTTCTATATTTGATTGAGGTACCCAAAAATTTGTATTGCCAAATTCTACTTCTGCAAGAATTCTAAGATTGTCAAAAGCTCAAAAAACTGGTCACCAAGGTCAGCAACTCTTTCAACAACAGGTGGGTAATGTATTATAACAAACAATTTATGATGTCGACAGTGAAAACTCAAATATCAGGATTGAAAAAATGAAAACCATGCATATGGTAAATGTACCACCATTGCTACACATGGCCAGTGGGGGTTGCCAAAGCTTTGCCCAAGAGTTGATGTGTGGTGAGAAATTTATGTATTACCAACAATACTTGTGTACCCAGAGAGACAACCACAATCCCAATCAATATAACACATGCTTTCTCTATCTTTTCTTGCAAGGAAAATCTTATTCCAATTTCAGTATCAATCACTAAGCATGCATTTTTGCTTTTGGTCCGTGCCAAAAAAAATGCATGTACTTGCTTAAGTAGCCTCTTCAAAGTATACTATTGATAAGAATTACCACACTTTATTATATACACCTTATTCCACCAATACAAATGCACATAACAAAGAGAGATCTCACACACTTACTGTGTTCAACTGCTCCCGTAGAAAATCTACTAGCTGCTGGCTTGACATGCAATCCCTGAAAAGAATTCAAAATCCAAGTGATTATTAGATATTTGAAATATGATCGACAATTCTACTGGCAAAAACACTAATTCTATTGGTTTATAGGAAGAATTTAAGCCAGCTTGAGAGCTTTACAACAAACTACTTATACATAAACAAAGTCGAGCAGCATATAAACCCCAAAAATCCTCCCAATGTATCATTATAACATATACAGTTTTTAATTTTTTAGTGTTGGGCAGGGGCGGGGGCAAGAAGCTTTGTTGCCAATCTTTAAATGCATCAAAATGAATAATTTTTTTCATTATTAAGTGAAAAATAATATATATCACACAGTTCAGGTTTCTCAGAGTGTAATTCTTAACCGCTGGATTTGCTCAAAACTATTTTTTCTCCAAATAATTAGGATGCAATTATAATCCAAATAGAGCACAAGTAAAAACCTGCAATTCTAGCTATTGTAGGATACAGATCTAATGTAGGACTATTCTTGTATTACAACAATCTGAAGAGAAAAAGAAAAAATAAAAAAATTAGAATGGAGAGGATAAGATGCTGCTTACCAGATACCATCGCAAGCCAGCACGATAAATTCGTCATCATCACAAAGCTCAACCTGTTTGGAAAAATAAACCATATCAAAACTAGGTGAACAATATTTTCTGTTCAATCTTCAAGGTTTCTTACTAAACATCACAGGTAACTTTATTTATCTATTTACTTTCTTTTGTGAGTGGGAATGGGGGCGGGGGAGAAGAAGAAACAAGAAAAACACACGAGTAACTTGAGATAATATCAATAAGTACCAAAACAAACAATCTGTACATGGATACATGCTCCGAAAATAAGAGTTAATGGTAACTGAAACATCCAACATAAATGAATCATCAGTGGGACCAAAATGATAATGAAATCAGTTGAGTAATATATACTTAGCAGCAAACAATTCACCAAAGGAATTCATTTTGGTCCCACTGATGATTCATTTATATTGAGTAATACATACTTAGCAGCAAACAATTCACCAAAAATTACATATTGTTTTGTGCCCCTGAATAGAGTAGAATGGAAAAACAAGTTTCATGCAGGTGAGGACAAGCAAAATAGTTAAGTTATTTACACACAAAAAAAAAAAGGGTTCATGGAGTTCTGTTATATGTTACTGCTTTTTTTTTTTTCTTTTTTCTTTTTTCTTGTTTGGATCCTCAGAGATAATGAACATCCATTGATTTTAGAAAAACAACACGACAAATAATTATTGAAAAGGAATAAGACACATACAGTATTTATGTCTGGGTTGGCAGTCACAATTTGCTTTTCAGCAGGCAAAAACTTGTTCTGCTTGAACTCCATGTCACCTACAATAAAGAGGAAAACCAGATTAACAACTCACTACTCAGACCATCACGTGTGTGTGTGTGTGTGCGTGTGTGCACGTTCACACGTGCATACCTTACTAGATGAAGCGAGAGTAATCCTATAGGCTAAGTTTCAGATTAGACTGCTGATTGAAAAAATGGAAACCAAATAAAAGTTCACAATTAGTGTAGTGTATTACCTATGGCTCTTGCAAGATTTAAACTGCCATTGACACGTCCTGCATGGATAAAACCACCAGCTTTCAAGATCCTCTCTCTTTCAGCCTCAAGATCGGGTTTGTGATCTCTGGAAAGATTGTATGCCTGCATAAGTGGAGCCACATTGACAAAGATAAACATCCATATATTTCATCATGAATCTAAAGTATATATGACATTATCCATAACAAACATGCATGTCCTATATGAAGAAGTTTTTTAATACAATGAGCTGTCTATCCAACTATTAGTCAAAATGAGGTAACATCTTGCACTGCCCATGATGTTCAAGTCAAAAGTGCAGCTATGGCCAACATCTGTTTAAGAGCATACAACATTTCCTTTGAACCATGCAAAAAACCAACAAAAATTTTTTTTTGACAAAAATCCTCTTTGATTGCTCATTACCTGGCCCTTCCTAGATATTACACAACGAGAATCACCAGCATTAGCAACGACAAGTTGGCTGTTTTTAATAACTGCAACACAGGCTGTGCACCCCGATGTTGGTCCAGAGAAGTCAGAGTGAGGCCCCTGATACCAAAGAGTGGAGTAAATCAATCACAAGTACAAGTGCATGAAGAAAAAGAGGGTAAAAGAAAGGAAAACTCATCAAGCACATGTTCACAAAACATATCCAACTTCACAAGGACAAAGTTTGAAACATCTAAAAGCAAATATAATATAGCATTTCCTAGCAAGAAACTCTATTTGTTAACATAACTGTACTGCACTATTAACAGACATTATGGTTGCCAATTGGAGCTATCTAGATAAAGGTTTTTTGAGTCTAATTCAAAATATTAAAAAAAAAAACATCCAGTTAGTCATCATAAGGGAAATATGTACATTACAAAAAAAAAAAATTCCATAATTTTACATGAACTGATTCTGTTTCCAGGTTCACCAAACATGACTAGGAATTGATGTATAACACCACAATACTATGGTTAGTGAGTTGCTCTGAACTTTTCATACACCAGACATGAGTTATGTCCAACTTAAGTTCCTATGTATTAATTTTAATAAACAGGATACTCATACCAAACATACAAAAAGTAAACGTTGTATTTGCACAAATCAGCATGGATCCTGTATAAGAATGATAACTTCTAGTGTCGACATTTGGTGTAAACAAGTACCTCCTCAAAAGCCCAATCATCCACCTGGTCATGCCCCTCACCACTTCTTGGAGACCATATCAAACCCTCAATCATACCAGTAAACTTGTTTATTTTATCTCCCAGAACAGCTAACTCCCTCCACCCTCTTTGTCCACGCATCATTTCATCCATTCTGCATCACCAAATTACAACTTTACTTCTTACAGAAACACAGAAATGCCAGTGAGAAACAACATCAATGTAAGTGCCACGGCAAAGAACTCAAATTTCAACAAATAACCTGAAGAAAGCTTTATGAACTGAAGTTCCTATATCTCCAGCAGAATATGCTTCATGCTTAAGCACTTGCTGATGAAGATACTTGGCACAAAACTTAGCAACAACCTTACCTGCAATTTAAACGGTTTAGGAGAGTATCAATAATTAAATGTGCCAAATTATTATCACCATATTTGTATGTACATGCAGGGTTGAATAAGCAAAAATAGTTCATTCATGGAAGAATTTTTCAAAGTTCACAAAGCAACTTATAAATCTGCAGGATAGAAAAATGTGGAGATAAAGGAACAACCTAAATATATAATAGAAGATTAAGACTGTAACAGAAGTTCGGTCACACAACTGAATAACATATTATGGGTTGTTCAAACAATAAATTTCCTTATACTTGACGGCTTGAACTACCATTGCTCCCTGGTGTATGAGGAATATTTTTCAACTAGAAACTCATCAACTACAAACCCTGAGATGCGGATCATCAAAGGCACATTCTGTTCAAAATGGGAAAGGAGAGGGGAGAAAAGAATATTCTAAAATATACAATTCATCAATTTAAATTACCAAGCCTCCCATTTCAAATCACACTGAACTTCCCATTAGAGAACTTGAATCTATTTGAAGAAATATTGCAGAACCAAAAATTGCATTTCCTCCAATAAGGTTCTCAATCAGAGAAAGCATCATCAATTAAAATTTTAAATAATTTCTAAATTAAGCTTTGTGAAATGGTAATAGTGCCATCCATAAGGAACCAATCTACATACCTACCAAAAACATAAATAAATAAAGAACAAGCATGAAATGCAGCAAAGGACTACCTAAATCACCTACTGCCTAATCAGTTACTTAAATATTGAACTACCAGAACATATGAGTGATAAAGCATAACAAATCCAAATTGCAAGCAAAACCTATTCATAAAATATGAAATCAAATAAGATCACCTTTCTCTGTGTTAATAAATAATGATCCCCATAATAACAACAATTGTAGAATTGAACATTAGATTCTTACCTCCATGACCATCGTAAACACCAAAGAACGATGTGGAAGCATCTAGATCAGGATATGCAGCATGCTAAAAAAATGGAGGGGCAAAAAAAAAAAAAAACAGTAAGAAACCAATTATGAAAATAAATAAAATACAAATTTGTAGTATTAAACCCAAATGATGGAGATAGTATCACACAACTTCCACAAGTAGGAATTTACCAATAATGACCACAAAAACATTAATTTGCAATAACATGGCAACTAGAATGAAGCCTCTACAACTATCATGACACTTCAAGGAAAGACCAAGACAAAATTATTGATTAGTTTAAGATACCCATCTTTTCATTATATCAACAAGACTTGAGCCCTTCTTCCAAAAAATCAATGCATCAAAATTTTAACAAAATATAGCCTATAGCGACTTATAATTTTGTACTAAAACTAGTTTTCAAACCCAATGGGTTTTTTCCCTAAGTTTCATAAATTTAACTTCTCTGACATTTCTAGATTGTTCTGTTGTTGCCTATTATAGATGTCAACTCCTAACACATTTAAGTGATTACTTCTCTTGATATTTTGCACAATGATTTGCGACTAACAATCACAAGATTAAGACATTCAACATCATGCACTACAAAATAATGATGCTCATCCAACAGAAAATACAATCTAACTATTTTCAGAACCCTCTCACTTTCTCCTGAAAATCAACTTCGTCCAGTTTCAAAACAAAAAAATAAAAATAAAAAAAAGAAATGAAATTCAACTTGGTCCATTACATATTTTAGATAAACAAGTAGACAGATAATTAAATCTGCTGCTTTCACACAACAAAGTGAACATAGTTGATTAATAGAGATTGAGATTTCATTTAGAACTCACAGCATCTTCCATGGTCGCACGCCAACCTTGCATGGAGGATAAACCATATCTGATCCTACCATTCTCACCATCTTCAGAGAACTTTTCAGTTTTAGGAGTACTGAGGTATATACCCATCTTTAGCTGGAGCCAAAAACACTCTCAATCAGAAACCAATTATACTAAAGAAACTCTTGGTTCTTGATCACAAGAACAGCATTTTCTTGCAGCAAAACTTCATGAATTTTATCACTGCATCAGTGTAAACTATAGTGCTCTGCAGAAAAAAGTAGAGTAATCCAACTCTTATGTCAAATATTTGCTAATGTCTATGTACCCATGAAAAATTAAAAAAACCCAAATTCCTAACGTCAAGAAGAATTGATGCCCACAAGAGAAATCAAAACAAACATGATGAAATGCGCAAACCTTAATCCCCATTTAATTAATGAGAAAATGTAGGAAAACGAAAGATAATAGGAAAACAAAGGATAATCAATAATAATAGGAAAATCTACTAAGCCAAATCAGATCAAAATCAGAATTTTAGTTTTCATCTGTAATTTCAAATCAAGTTAAAATCAACAAAACCCTAGATTTGACATTAAATTGACAACAAAAAGCCTCAATCAACACCGATCTATAAAACCAAACTTTCATAAATATATCAAACAAGAAATAAATCAACTAACATTCAATGTTCCAAGTACCAAGATAAAAAAATTCAATAAAGCAAAAAACTTAACAAAGACCCAGATGATCGATTGACCGGTAATGATCAAGAAAGATAATACTTGATGAAAATAAAACTGAAAGTGAAAATGGTATGTTACTTACATGCCCAATTGGGCGTACTAGCACTCAATGTTCTAATTAGGAACCAAGTAAAAAGAAACAAAAAGAAGCACGTAGAGGATCTCAAATCTTTACCAGAATTAACAAAAACAAAAATCACTTTTTGTTCAGATAAAGAACAAGAAAGCAACACGTAAATGGATGAGAGAGAGAAACAAGTGTAAAAAAGAATTGCAGATATAGAGAGAGAAAGACGAACAGAAAGTGAGGAGTAGTAAGCGACAAAAGGAGAGAGAGAGAGAGAGAGAGAGAGAGAGAGATTATGCTACTATGTATAATGTATGTATGTATATCTATCATTCATTCATTCATTCATTCTGTTATGATCTTTTCTTGACTCCGTGAAAAGATTATTGATGACGGGTTCGATTCGATAATAAACCAACTTTCTCTTTTATTTTGTATTTCGTATTAAAGTTGTGGGATTTAATGATAAATAATTTGATTTTATTAGGTTTTTTTTTGTAAAAATTGCCCATTGAAATATGAAGAATGAAAAATAAAATCTCACTCATATTCAGGAATGGCAATGAGAGGAGTTTGTAATTTCCGTCCCTGCCTCCTATATATCAGGACAGAACAAATCAGGTTAGTGTCAAAAATGATTAATTTATGAATAATGATTTATAATTAATAAAGATTAAAAAATATAAAATGAGAAATAAATAAATAAAAATTAATGTTAATTGTTACACTTCAGTATATTAATCTTATTGGCCCCTTTTAGAAAGTGGGTTATAATCCACTTCCTAGATTATAACTCAATTCCTCTCCCACAAAAAAACTGTTTATAAACAGTTTATAAGCAGCTTTTAATCAAAAAGTTTAATATAACCATCTTTCCAAAATAGCTCATTATATAGAAAAAAAATAAAAGATATATAAATATATATATATATATATATATATATTATAAAAGTAGGGATATTTACATACAAGTACTAATTTATGAATTTATATTCTATTAAGTCCTAATTAAGATTTTTTAGACAAGTCTTATTAAATTTTTAATAATCGCAATTGCTCTTCAAATAATAATTGCTCATCATTTATGATTATTTATAAAGTAACATGATGATTTGACATTTATTTTTATTTTCAAAACTTTAAAACATCAATTTTCAAATTGAAAAAATTAAAAAAAATAATGTTTTTTTTTTAAAAAAAATTGAATTATTTTTTGTGAAAATTTAAAATTTTATGTCTACAAAAGAGCATGATGATGGAACATTGATATGTAAAATTGAAAAAAAATAAAAAATAAAAAAAATGATAATGTTTTAAGTTTTATTGGATAGTTAAATCAAACCAATAAGTAGAATGACAAAAACGTTTAATCTCATGTTCTATTTTTTTTTATCAGTTAGTGAAACAATTATATGAAACATTACCATTTAAAAATGATAATGTTCTTAGTTTTTAAAATTGAAAAAAACTGATAATATTCTCAGTTTTACTCAATATGACTTATTGATTCAAAAAATCTTAGATAAGACCTAAACTACTATAACATTTGTAAATAAGACTTTTAGATAATTAACTCATAAAAATATATTTAATAAATATAATTAAGCAAGAATGGGTTAAAATTATTTTTTAAAAAGATGATGTGATGTATGCAGTGTAAGAAAATAATCCCAATTTTATTGCTTTAAAAATATAAATTATATATATATACATGTGATATTAAATAGTAAAGTGAACAATCACTTTGATAATTGAGATAATCATTAGATTAGAAAAAAAAATAATAACTTAAATTAAATAATTTTTATTTATTTTGCACTTAAATGTATTTAGAAAGTGAAATTATAAATTAAAAAACAGGTAATGGTTTGTTTTATTCTAAATATGAAATTGAATGTGACCCATATTTCAGATTTATAATTTTATAGAATTAAATGAGTTTGTTGGACATTCAATGTGTTTTGCCCCCCACTCTAATCATGCGATTAGTAGGTCTATCATTGTCTTCATTCTAATTATTATACTCACTTTATTCCAAAATAGTCTTATATTTTATTTTTTATTATTCTAAAATATTAGTCTATTTTCAAAAATTAAGGACTAAAATAATACGAATTTTTTATTTTGCCTTTCTTTTAAATTCACTAACCTTACAAAAAATATAATTTTGACAATTGATATTTCTCAAAGAATGTACTATTAAAAGGATAATTTTGAAAAATCAATTTTTTTTAAAGTGCAATAATTGTACTACCAAAAGAGTTAATTAGTTTTTTGAAAATTAAGGCCTGGTTTGGGGTGTATCAAAAAAGTCAAAAAAGTTACAAAAAAAAAGTAAAAAAGTTATCACTATTCACAAATTAAAAATATTAAAAAATTAATATACATAATATTTTTATCAAACAAAATTTACACAATTTTCGGGGCTGAATTGACCCCGTGTAGTGAGGGAAAAAAAAAAAGAATTACATATATAAAATCACTAAGTTTGATGGAAATATTGGGCCCGTGGGGGCCCACCACGGGCCCCGTTTTGATAATCCGAACCACTAATATGTACAACTCGTCCAGAACTATATGTCATTAAAAATCACGTTGATCGAAAATCGGTAACTACATGATCAAATCAGTTTTGTATAAAAAATGGATGGTGTTATAGTTAACAATTGACAAAAAAAACTCACACGATCAGATAGTTATTGATATCCAATCAACGTAATTTTTTACAAATATATAGTACTCAACGAGTTCTACACATTGAACGGTTCCAATTAGTAAAACGGGACCCGTGGTGGGCCCCCATGGGCCAAACAGCACCGTCTAATTTATGCCCGAAAAGGAGAGAATCAATCTCCTACACTATATCCTCTGCCGCGCTGCCCATGCGTGTACTACTGTACGGGCTATTCCATCTATAACTTTCCTTATACACTTATTTATACAATTTTTTAATACATATTTTTTCATAAAAAATCAAAATGTTAACCCAAACATCCATATTTTTTCCCTCAACTTTTTAGTCTAAAAAGACAAAAAGTGCACTTATTTAGGACACCCCAAACAACCCCAGTTTTTTGTTTTTCCTATTTTTTTTTGTTTTAAGTGAATATTTTTAAAATTTTAAGTAATTTTTTTTACTTTTTTAAATGCATCTTATTTAGATGTATCTAAATAGTAAAATATTGAAATTTTTTTTTTAAAGGTTTTTGGTATTAAGAGTTTATAGCATAAACGATATCTAATATTTTCATAATGTCTAAGATCCCTTAGCATCAATCTAAAGAAAATTCGATTCAGAAAATTTCTGAAAATTTCTTTGGACTTCCCACTCTCCAAAGAAATTCACTCTCCAGATAAATTCTAAACTTTTCAGAGAAATTTCTAACTTAAGCCTTCATCATCTTCTTTGTCCAGAGAAATTCTGGACTTCTTGAAGAAATTTCTAAAGTCTTCATCATCTTCTTTGTCTAGAGAAATTCTTAGAAGCCTAGAGAAATTTCTTTCCAGAGAAATTCCTAAAGTCTTTATTTTTATCTTCTTCCTCCAGAGAAATTCTAGGAATCCAGAGAAATTCTAAAATAAAATCACATCCCAAAAAATGCCTTGGAATGAACAATTCCCAAATGAGTAAAGAAGAACAATTTGACAAGAAAACAAACTTAGCAAAAGTTTAGACATAAACAAACATAATTCAGATTCAATATGACCAAATCTGAGAGGAAAATTTCACATAAACAAAACAGAACAAGAACCAATCCCCATTCAATCGCATAAATTATAGTGAATATGAGCTAAACATAGGTTGTAGAAAAACATACAATTCACAGACGAAAAAATTGAAAACCAAGTTAAATTAGAGAGACACCCCTGCACTTGGCTCAACCTGTATCTTTGTTTCTTCCTTCCCACTATCAACCTTTGGTGAAGCTGTAATAGCTCTTGAACTCTGATTCTTCCTTGTTTTCTCGTTAACCTTTGCACTATCAACACCTACAGCATTAGCTCCACCAAACCATATCTTTTTTGACAATTCATACCCTTTTTGCTGATGAGCCTTCGGAAAAGTCCGATCCTCGCCCATTTTACTTTTGCTAGCATTGTTCTCATACCTCTTCTTTAACCTCCCCACTTTTCTAGATAATTGGGTCTTGCTAACATCAATGTGCAACTATTTCTTGATGAAATCATAAAAAGCATTCATATTAGTGAGTGGATCAGACCCTTTTTTCGAAGTACATTAAATCATACCTTTCAAAATCACAATCTCAACGAGTGGTCGACCGTTGTTTGCCATTTTTGTAGAGAGAGAAGAAGAAGATCGATGAGAGCTAGGGTTTAAACAGTATCATAGTAGAGAGAGAGATAAATGAAGTTTGATTTGAGATAATCAAATTTCTCTGTGATATATAGGTGTGGGGTTGATGGACTTTAGACATCATAAAATAATATTATGAATGTCTTTCATTACTAAAAATTGGAAATGAACCTTAGACTAATTTTCACTAAAATATTTGTGAAAAAATTAATAAATACATAAAAATACAAAAAAATGTATTGAATTTTCATTTTTTTTTTTGTATTTTATGGTATTTAGTGTGTTTTTTTAAATTTTTTTTTACAAATATTATACTTTTTAAGTATATTTATGTTAGGTGTGTCTAAAAATTAAAAAAATATTGCTTAAAATATTTAAAAAATCATTGAAAACATTAAAATACGAAAAATAAAAAAATAAAATTTTCTAAAAACTATTTTTTAAAAATCAGAACCAAACAAAGTGATTATTATTTTGGAACGTAATGAATAGTTAGTTCCCTTATTGTGTTTCAATTGATTAGTATCCTTTTAGTGTGTTTTACAATTTTGGTTATTAGAATTGAGCGGAATAAAATGATTATTTTATCAAAAATTTTATTTTTACATTTGATTGAGTTAAAAAAATAAAAATTATATTGCTTATAAAATCATTATTCATTAATTATTAAAAAAAAATGATAATTCTATAAGAAAGTCTAAAGAAGAATTGTTTCATCCTATCTTATTTCAATGAATTACAAAATGGAGAGTCTGGTTTGTTTGTATTTATTCTTAATTCTTTCTTCCCTTAAATTTATATGGTGAAATTAAAAAAAAAAGGATTAAATGTAATGAAATGATTAGGCACACCATACCAAGTGGGGTGGGAGAACATAGAAATTATTGAGTGGTGTAAGATCAGGATCAGCTAACACCCTAACAGTTTATTGATTGATGAATGATCTGATGAATGGACAATAATATCCTAATACGATGAATGGACAATAATATCTTAATACGATCCCACTAGCATAAAGTCTAACCCATGAAAATGAGGAGGGAGCACCCCGTGGTGCTATCATAGACCAAATTATATATTGTGGTATAGATTCCACATCTATATAAATATTATGCAGAGAATTTTATAATTAAATGACCGTTTAAAAATCAGTCGATATCTGGCAGTGGTTGAGTTCAAAATCAGTCATTTAATTTTCTTCCCGAACCAGTTGAATAACAAAATCCTGAACCGATAAAAACCTAAACCTTTAGAATCTTACATACCAAGTTGAACAAGTTGAATTGAATAAAAAGCAAGTAGAAAGAAAAAAAATGTTTGCATCAATATTTTGAATGGTATATTTGAGGGAACATTTATATAAACCTCTTTTCATATTCTCTTTAGAATTTACACATCCAAGGCATAATAGCTATTGGCCATGCATGTGACAAAATAAAATACATCATTCACAACTACCTCCGCACAAATAGTGTGAATTTTCACTAATCAGGCAAAATACATTTAAAAAACTAGATGCTGAATGCATGACCAATCCTACTTTGGGCAAGAAACCACGCTCAAACATGCCAAATATCCTTTATTCTCAAAATTCATACCCTCCTATAATCAAAGCACCCTCGGCCGGATCAAAACACAGAATTTCAAGATATGATACATCCTCGTCAAAATATTGAACCATACAATTTTCATGGAAGTCATCTTTCAATTCTACAAGCCACATCAAATTCACTTCAGCAATCAGTGAAGCAATCTGAACAGGTAAGTGTGGAGTGAGGTAAAGTGATCCAAACAACGGAAACCTACTACTATGATTAACATGAGATTAAGTAAAGTTAACAGCAGACAAACCTACCTCGTGCACGACCGATAAGATGACTTCTATGATTAAGTTACCAGCAGACAAGCCAATCTTTATGGTTCTCTCACATTCCCATCATCACTTTCTTCTTCATTATCTTGGTCCAACTCTGAAGGTCAAGTAATGACAAAACAGAGCAGCAAGTCCCAAGTCTGCGGCCCAACACCATGTTGTGCCTTTGCCTTTAGATTTCCCTGAAGGATATGGTAAACCATCAATAGAACAAGAAGACATGATAATGTAAGACATCATCAAAATTGGGACCATATATTAGCCTAGTAGCAAAATCCAATATTATACGGTACATTTGAATTCAAAATTTAATGCAACAACTGGATCATGTAAAAGCCTGTACCTCTTGAAGACATTTTTTTTAGAACTTCATTTAATAAACTACCAAAAAAAAAAACTCAAAGAAAACAGATCATGGGTTGATATCAGGTCAGCTGATCACAAATTGTAACTTGATGAAAATATGGCGAGTGTAGAGAAAAAGTGATGAGGGCAACTGTCTGGATTCCACTGTATGAGAACACTTGAAAAACAGCTCCCCAATATGACTCAGAAACAGTTATTTCGAATCAAGAGAGTAAACTTTTACAAGCCTCAACACCAGTTCCTTGCATTGCCAAGACTTCTTGCCCCGAAGGGCTAGAATTAATGCACCTAACAACAGCATCAAAAATGGCTATTTGGAACCTGTCATCTTCCACCTTCTTCAGAACTTCCTCAACCATCTTAAAGTCTGAGCCCCCAGCCAATACCAATTTTCCCATAACCTCCCCAAAATCATTTGGTGCTTTGGGCAAATCAATGCCAATATCATCCATACTCGAGCCATAGAGAAGACACCCAGTTCCAATATCTCTAGTGGTCAAAACTTTTTTTATTTAATAAGAACTCTAGAAGCTTTATTACTGGTGCTACACAAGGAGGGCTCTTTTCCAATGCAAGAGCAATCGCTTCTTTAACGACCTCATGGTGATATGATGGAGATTTCAGTTCTTCCACGCACTGCAATGCTTCGTCCAGAAGCTGAATGCTGAAATATTCCTCCAAAAGGGAAACAGTTTTTCTTTGAAGATCTGCATGATTCAATTTTGCAGCTGAAGCCAGTGGCTTCTCAGGAGAAAGATTTGCCGAGGGTGCCAGAGTGACAGGCTTAGGGGCTTGAGTTATAGGTTCAACTACTGAAGCAAAGCTGGAAGGCTGGCTTGGTGGTGCACTATTTCCTTGCAACAGAGCACTGGTCATACCAGTAATGAAACCACCACTGCCCTGAGGTAACAATCTTGAATTGAAGAGTGCTGGTTTGCCAATCGAAGGTGGGTGAAGGCGTCCAGTAGACTGAGTACGACTGAATCCATCACCCCTTGGCATCGATCGATTTCTAGGAATCTCCCAGTTGTCACTATCAATCCCTGGCATCCCCGGCATCTTGTGGGCCCCAGGCATGCCAGGCATCATACCCCCAGAGCCAGGTCGGTTAATGGGAAAGCCTCCAGGCCCTGTAGGCCCAACTGCCCCGGCGTTACGACTATTTCTCATGTTTGCAGTCGCTCCAGGATGCAGCCCTAGGTTCTTCTCTGCCTCTGAATGGATTTCAGTGATAGTCTTTGCTTTGACCTGCCAAAACAGAGATCATATAAGATGGTTAGAAAAAAAGATGGCTAATATAGCATTCCATGTAGTACCCCAAATCCACCACTACCCCCCCCCCAAAAAAAAAAAAAAGAAAAAAAGAAACATGACAAAGAAATTGGGATCTGTGAACTAAACCTCTTCACGTCTAGGAACCCAGTTGTTGACCCGCAGATCAAGAACATCGCGGACCATGAACCTTGTAAAATTTGATGTATAGAGAAATAGAGAGAATTGTATTATTAATTGATTGATGTATTGATTTCTATTACAATGATTCATGATTCCTATATATAGAAGAGGGTGAGTGTGAGTAGGTGAGGAGTAGGTGAGGAGTAGGTGGAGAGTAGGTGAGTGTGTAGTAGGTGGTAGTGGTAGGTGTGTAGTAGGTGAATTTTAACAGCCCCCCGCAAACTCAAGGGGGATAGGAACTAACCAACTTGAGTTCGGAGAGAGTAACAAAACAAGAAAATACATAAAAATAAAAGAGGATAGGAGACACTGTATGGTCGTGTCAGACCATTGGTGAAGACACTGGATGGTGGTGTCATAACGTTGTAGAGGACACTGTATGGTGGTGTCATAACGGTGTAGAGGACACTGGATGGCGGTGTCAGACCGATGTAGAAGACAGTTTATGGGGTCATGTCAGACCGTTGTAGCAGACAATGTTGTGACAGTTTACAGAGTCTTGCTGGACCCTTGTAGAAACTAACCGGAATCAATGTCGGGACAGTTTACAGAGTCTTGTCGGACCCATGAAGGAGCTAACCGGAATCAATGTCGGGACAGTTTACAGAGTCTTGTCGGACCCATGAAGGAGCTAACCGGAATCAATGTCGGGACAGTTTACAGAGTTTTGTCGGACCCATGAAGGAGCTAACCGGAATCAATGTCGGGACAGTTTACAGAGTCTTGTCGGACCCTTGAAAAGTCGCACCCTCAAAAGGTGTGCCCAATCTTTCAAAAGGCGTGCCATCAAAAGGCGTGCCCAATCCATAAAAAAACGTGCCATCAAAAGGCGTGCCCAATCCATAAAAAGGCGTGCCATCAAAAGTTGCGCCCTCAAAAGGCGCGCCCACTTCATCAAAAGTCGTGCCCGACAGAAAGCGTCGAGCCATCAAAAGGTGAGCCGGAGACGCGGCGAGGCACGTGAGCGACAGAGAGGCGTGTCGGCCGCGTCGTTAGTGTCAATATAAACCAATGCGGAGGCGGAGGAAACCAAACCAGACTGAAACCTCTGAACTGGTTATTCTGAAACAATCTGTAAATACTCTGTATCCAACCCTTCTCGGAAACACTCAGCAACCCAAAAAACATGGCCTCTTCTTCCCGTTCAGCTATCCAGAACATGGCCTCATCTTCCCGTGGTCTGCTCACTCTCTTTCCCGACCTCAACGAGTCAACAAGAGAGATAACAGGTGCGGTGGCCCGTGAACCTCAACCAAACACCTCTGGTTTTGCTCCGTTGAACTTTCCGATGCGGTCGGTGGAGCAAAAAATTGCAGTGCAAACGGATATTGAGGCCAATCAGTATACATTGAAGTCATGTGTGGAAACCATGACTGCGGTCACAAACTTGTCGCACCGGCTGCAAAGTAGAACAAATGAGGTGCAGCAGCTAAACGCCCAACTGGCTCTGCTCCAACGCATGTATAAGGATGTGCGAGCAGAGATAAGTGTGCTAAAGGCAGAAAACAAGGAGCTGAAGCGGAAGGCCACCGTGATGTTCCGATTTGGAGGTCCGCCATATGCTGTAGTGGAGGAGCAGGGTGGAGTGATCGTGCCCAATGGAGTGGGAAACACGGAGGCAACACCGTCAAGGGCCGCCCAGGACGGAGGCAAGAAGAAAAGACCGGCGGCAGAGTAGAGAAGAAAAATCCCGCCTGTGGATGTGGTTTTGTTGTTTTGGTTTTTTTTTTTTTTTTTTTTGAAATATAAAATGGTGATCGGGGTGAGCCCCGACATGAAGAACTGACAAGTTTGTGAAATGAAAACGAGTTGGTGGTGAATGGATTTTTTTTTTTTTTTTTTTTTTTTTTTTGGGTATTGGAATAAAAAAAAAAATAATAAGAGAATGGAAAAAAGATGATACTCACCAACTGTGTTGTAGAATATTGAAGTATTGATGAAAAAGAAAGATAGAAAAAATAAAAAGAAAATAAAATAAAGTTTTGTGAAAAATCAGTATATATATATTGATGAACAGTGGATATAGGGTGAGTGAAGGATAAAAGTGTGGGAAATATATTATAATAATAAAAGATAGTGGGGTTGATTAAAGTGGACAACGGGACCAGAGAGAGAGATAGTGGGTTGATTAAAAAAAAAGATTGTGGGGAAAGAATAAAAAAGAAAAGTATAGGTTGGAGTTTTTTTTTTTTTTTTTAAATAATAATAAGAATAAAATAAAATAGAGAAAGAAAACAGAGAATATTTTTTCTTTTTTGGGGGGAGGATGTGCAGGCGGTGGAATATAAAACACTTAATTAAAAGGAAGAGAGAGAGAGACAATGCATGTGCAAGGCTCTGGAAGCTGTACCAGCAGATTCATGATTAGCCCCACTTAGAACATCCATTCCTTGTTCCTGGTTGTTTGAATATTAAGATCAATTATTTTATTGTCCATCATGCCACTGTCATCAATATTCGTGTCTGGCACTGGAACAGAAGACACCCTGTGATGTTGCTGGTTCTCTCCCATTGTAGGCCTAGGTGGCTGATTTTGTTCCCTCTTTATTTCACCAGGTTGCATACCTAGCTCATTAATATGGCCAGGTGTATCCCCTGGAAACTCAACTCCTGCGGAGAGTACGGCTTTGAGGTCAGGAGGGAATGCGAAGCCGAACTCAACTTCGGCTCGGGCAAACTCGGCGTAGGACAAGCCGGGGTGGACGAGTAAACCGGCGGAGAGAACCGCTGGAGTTATCAGAGTGCCTTTGGAACTTCGTGTTGTGGGATGAGCTGTTTTGCCCTTGCCTGTTCTTTCTTCTCGGATGCGACGACTGTGGGATGAACACACCAGTTCCTTTGCTTTCTCTTCTGCAAGTTTGCTGGTAGGAAAAATGGTGGTGATGGGTTGACTGGGTGAGTCAAGGACAGCGACTCGAAGGAGTTGGGCGTGAAGGTGGTGGACTCGAAGAAATTTCAAGGTATGTGTAGAAAATTCTAGCGGATTAGGTTGAGGTCCGGCGGGCGGCTAAGGTGAGGTTGCCGCCCGCTGGGGAAGCGAAAATACTAGGTTCTAAACTTGCTCTGATACCATGTAAAATTTGATGTATAGAGAAATAGAGAGAATTGTATTATTAATTGATTGATGTATTGATTTCTATTACAATGATTCATGATTCCTATATATAGAAGAGGGTGAGTGTGAGTAGGTGAGGAGTAGGTGAGGAGTAGGTGGAGAGTAGGTGAGTGTGTAGTAGGTGGTAGTGGTAGGTGTGTAGTAGGTGAATTTTAACAAACCTCATCCGTGGTGCAAGTTGGGTGTTTTTTGTCAGCCTGTTGAAGTAGATATCATTGACTCGCCGAGATTTTGGGCTCTCATCCAGCTGCTTACCAATAGTATTAAAGAACCGACATATTGCCTCCACATTTTCCTCATCAGGGCAATCTTTGGGATCAAGTCCTAAAAGCTCCTATATCAGACAATCAGTGCATTAGAACTCTTCAGAAATCTAATCATAAGATACCATAAGTAATGATGATGGCCAAAAAAAATCTAACCTGAACAATGTGGTGGACAATTTTTTCAGGAACCATCTTCTGTTTCAGAAGCTCCCCAATAAGGCGGATGTTATCGAGAGTTCTCAATTTAACCATTCTTTCTTTATCCCTACGTTCCATTTCTTGCTCAGGTGCAGTCATCTGCCCTCAGGTTGTCAGCACCTTCAAATGCCTCCTGGCAATTATTCAAGAGGATTCGCTTAAATGTAATCTCCTTCCCACCAAGTTCATCAGATGGAAAAGGCGCAAGCTTCTCATTGAGATCAAAGCAAAGAAGAGCATACATAGGACAAAATGTTGGTTCCAGCACAGCCTTCTCGAATATCAATGAGATAACATCCTGCACTTGAAAATAGAGTCCTCCATTTTATTAACAACTACTTAACACCACAAACTTTGAAGATAGAATCTTTTAAAATCTGTGAGATAACCTTCAAAATATCAGGCGTTGTTATCCCAGAATCAATCAACTGGCCCTTGAGAACATCAAACTTCTCTGGGGTCAATTTGTTCAATATACTGCACAAAAATAAGAACAATTGTTAAACGTCCAGCATCCATTTAAAAAATACTCCAAATAAACCACCTTGACTTTGGATGGAGATTTTAAAATGTAGAGATTTTCATAATGAAGGGATCAAACTCTATAATTCCAAATCACCAGGTTTGCAAAAGCTGTTATTTAAAACAAAATTCATACAACTTGGTTTTTTGTATCCATGTTCATTTAAAACAATAGTCTTCACAATTTTATAATCCACTTCAAATATAAGTAGTCCTGCATCCATGCTTATTGAAACAAAAACAAAACAAGGAGAAAGGGAGAGCATCAATACTTTACCATTCACGATCATCTTGACTAATAAAAATGGAAGCATAAACGTAATTGTTAGGATATTATCGACTCCAAAAATTTTACTTGAGATCAGTTACATAGTGGTATCTTTTCCAGTCAACTCTATGCTAATTATCAAGGAATTGGTTGCCAAAAACTAATAATAACCTAACGGAAAGACCCCCACCCCTCAATTGGGCAACTGTGATTTTCATTTATCCAGGTAGGAGAAAATAACAAAGGTAAAGGAATTCCTTACAAGTTGTCCGCACATGAGAGAGAGAAAGAAAGGGAGGGAGCTGGATTTAATACATCTGGTATTCCTCAAAACCAGTTTCAAATGAATTTCAACCATCTATTTGAGGCCCATATCCCTCATCAAAAATTCCAAGTAGCATTTCAGAACCCCTTACCCAAATAAAAGACTTTAAAATTAGGGATTGACAAATATTTAGTGGCCCCAAATCTCCCACACAAAAACAGCCTTAGTTACATTTTTTACAATTTTGTGAAGTGTTCCACAAGCTTTTTTCACATTCAAGATCATGCATAGCTTTTGCAAGCAGATGACAATGTTTCTTTGCTAAAACATGTGATGCAAATTTCATGAAACAAGTAACAAAGAATTCAGACTTGATAAATTACCCTTTCACTGTCTTTAAGACACGATCTTTGTCAAACAGATTCCCTCTCTGTGCTGACCGTGGGACTTCAGCCTTTATCAGAGCCGGCCCCACCTGATTTACATACAATGTTATGTTACAATGATGCCAAATGTAAGCCAAGCACACATTACATTGAGATAAAAAGATCATACTTCAAATGTGCAAAAAAGAAGATTCAGGTGTCGGTTTGGGTTTCTAGTAACCAATTATTTCCCTCGTATAAACCCGATTGACCAATGGATTTTGTTATATGAATTAGTTGTCCATGTGGCGTGCTGTCATTGGCTTAAGAGATCACACATTATCATTTAAGACAGTTGTATCACACATTCTTACTTATCAATCACTTTCTATCTATTTACACATCGACCAAGACTTATCACCTCACATTAACTCTCCTCTCTGCATCTCTCTTTCACCCTAATGTCCTCTCACCCTGTATATCATCCTCTCACTCAAATCCACTGGAGGCAGTGAGATGGTGGCTGTGAGATTGTGGTGCCAAGACCGTGGCGATGGTAGATCGTTACAGTGGCATTAAGATCGTGGTGATGGCACTGAGATCATCGCTGTAGTTGTGAGATGGTGGTGGTAGAACAGATCTGTCTTGTCTCTCCCTAAAAGCTCTTTTTCCTTTCCCTCTCCCTCTCTCCCCCAAAACCCCTCTGATCTTCTTCCTCCAAAAACTTCTCTTCGTCGAGATCTTTTATGTTGATGTTGAGAATGGAGGTTTGTTACTCGACCAACTGAAGCCCAACTGGTTTTTTATCACCGGAAATGATCAGTTTTGAACCATCATTCAGTCAAGATCAGTTGAGATTTTCTTCAATCCAAAGTTGTTGGTTTGGGTGACATATGGCCAGCAAAACTGAACCGATCTGACCAGTGAACAGCCCTAGTGATTAGAGCAAGAACCTGATGTTTTAAACAATTATCTCTTTAAATCTAGCAAACAAAATGAAAAGTCAATCATTCCTTAAGATTCTACAACTTAAGAAGCAGCTCTAAAAAAATAAATTGAAAAAAGATTCAGTCATACTATATACATATGAGTCGTATTCATTCAATACAGAGAGAGCCTTGCAAAGTTGCAATATGTAGCCATGGACTCATTTGCAGAATCTCTGATTCAATAGGAAACACCTGTTCTCTTATTATACAAAAAGGAAACCCTATACTATTGCAAGTTTGTTTTTTTTTTTTTTCTTTTTTCAAATTAGTTGTTTTTTTTTTTAGTTATGTTAATTAACTACACATGTTAGATTGAAGCTGGATTTTTAGACTTTATTTTATTTTATTTTTAATTTTGTGAGATCAGGGGTGCTAAGAAAATTTGTCAATGAATATGATTATTTTCAACTTGCCTCCAAGAGTGAACTCCAGCTCTTACATCATTCTCTCAATTGTCTTGATAATACTGCTATATCCCTCTTATTTGAGTGAGCAAGTACTATTACATTTCTCTCCATACAAAAGAACGTTTATATAAAAAGATAAAAAATGAACTATTGCAATGCCAACAAAAAGCCCTTCACAAGAAAGGCCTTGTTTGGCATAATCTAAAAAAGTCAAAAAGTCAAAAAATCACTATTCTATTTAAGTCACATCATCTTATTTAAGTCGCATCACCTCTCTAACACATCACTTTAAACCCAACCCATATCTAACTCATATTTCATAAAAAGTAAAAAAGTGCACTTATTTAGATCATTCCAAATCACTCCAAAATAAAAGAATATTTCTTCACAGATAAAATGTATAAAATTTCAACCTTCGAAGGCATCCAATCTAGCTTCTTGACTTCTTCTCTACTCTCAATTGCTCCCGACCAATTTGTACCTTTCTTCTCCTTCCTCATCTTCAGCTCTCTGTAACATAACGAGTAATCAATACAAATAACATTCTCATTAAGGCAAAATAACATATATTGACAAAGCCTAAGTTCTCTTTCTCATTAAAAATACTTGCCGTATCTGGATTTGAAACCAAAACTAAATATGGGCTTCCCAATGGAGCTACATTAGCACTACAGTTCCTTTTCTTTTCATGAATTTTTCTTGTCATACCTGAATTCTGTGGTTGAACAAGATCTTCTTCAAGTTTTGGAGATTGGATTTTCAATAGATATCTACACCTCCGCCTCAAAAAAACTGCAATTCATTTGAAAATGAGCAAAAACCCCAGTTATCAATCCCACAATGCCAATTCTGACAAAAATTCCAGCCTATTTAAACTAAGATTATGAGTATTCATACCAGGCTTCTGCCAAAAGAATATCTCACTTTTGCTTTGCAGTCTGCAATTTTCTAATTTTTTATACAAATTCCTATATATGATCAAAACCAATGGTACATGACCACAAATAATGGTCTATGCAAGAACATAATGGAGCGATATAGACATCAGACAGTAGAGAACAAGGTTCAAATTCAATAAGCAAATTCTCCCAAATTGAAATTTTATTGCACATTGACTGAAATTTATCCATATGGATTGAACAAGGGACAAGATATCATTTACACTAATACTATTTTTCCATTACACTACAGAACCTGAAGGACATATACAATATGTGATTATTCACAATCCTTGTGGACAACAGTCAGGAGAACTTAAAAAGCACCTCAAATATTCGGACCACAGACCTTGGAACCTTTTGAAGCATGGTAGTAGCAATCTCACCACCAACATTGCAAGCACGACTAGGCCCACACTATCACAACCAAAATGATCAAGTACAATTAAGCCAAACATTCTTGGAAAGAAAACAAGTGTAAGCAAAATTAAGTGAAAGGTTGCCAAGTTAAAATTAATACACAAACAATGTCAGAAATCTAAAATTCAAAAAGGTAATAGAAAAGCCAGTGATGAATATTGGGGATATGCCAGAAAGAAATCCAAAGGGTTGATACCTTGCGTGCCTCGAGTACTGGCATCAGAAATTAGGACAATGAAAAGCCGAGGAGTAACCCCAAAAAATTCAAAATTAATTAGGAAGCTGTGCAAATGTCCCAGTGTTGGGGCTGCAGCCCCCAGCTATCATCTTCTCATAGACCGCATATGCACGATCAGGATTCCCAGACATGCTATATCCTCGAATGAGAGCATTATATGTGAAAACATTAGGTTCAAGGCCCTTAAGTAGGAGTTCTTCATACATTTTCCCAGCTTCCTCGATCATTCCAGCAATCCCAAGATTGAGAATCAAGGAATTGTAGGTATAAAGGTTAGGAATAATCCCTCTACTCTGCATCTCATTGAAAAGAGAGAGAGCTTCTTCTATTCTTCTTGATCTCCCAAGGCCATTAATCATAAGGTTGTAAGAAATTAAATCAGGATCAATGCCAGTCGACTTTAATTCCTTAAAGTAGTGCACAGCATCATCCACTTTCCCCAACACGCAGAGGCAATCTACAAGAATGGTGTAGGACTTCAGATCTGGTCTTATTCCCTCTTTAACCATTCTATTAAACAACTCACAAGCAGTTTCCACATCCCCTCCTTTGCCAAATCCATTTATAAGAATATTGTAGATAGCACAGTTCGGTTTACATCCATAATCCACCATCTCATTAAAGAAACTCTTCGCTTCATCCAAATTTCCCAGCTTTAAGAGACCATCTATGAGAGGACCATATGTACAAGGAGTGGGATTGAAATCTCCGCTGATGAGATCATAGTACAAATCTATGGCTTTCTCTATTCTATTAGACTTGACAAGACCAGCAATAACTATATTGTGAGTTATGGTGTTAGGCTTACATCCCCTGCTGAGCATCTCTTCATAGAGTTCAAAAATTTCATCGACCCTCCCAGACTTCCCAAGATCATCAAGCAACAAGTTGTAGGTGAAAACATCAGGAGCACAACCAACAGTTTTCATCTCCTTAAAAAGACCCCAAGCCATTTCAGTGAGATGAACATCAAGAAACCCCTCAATCAGAACATAATATGCTTCTAGTGTAGGTTGAATTCCAAAACTGCTGGTAAACTTCACAAAAAGTTCGTGAGCGTCGAGGGCTTTCTTACGCTTGCACATAACCTTAATTAGAGGAATCAATACTGAGTCATTTCTGCAAAGCTCATCAACTATCAATATTTCAACAAATGAAATGGACTGATCAATTTCAGCATCACACAGAATTCCTTCAATTAAATCTCTCCAAAAAGAGATGTCTGTCTGATTCCTAACCTGGTGAATAAAGCTCTTTGCGATCTTAAAAGCATCCTCAATCCGTCCGTCCTTCACAACACCTGGTAGAAGGGTGCACAAAGTTATATCATCAGGATAGAGCATCTTTCTCATCTGATGGAAGAACAAGAATGCATCATTAACCCTGTTCTCTTTAACTAAACCGTAAATGACAGTGTTGTAAGTAAAAACATCGGGAAAGCAATTTCTTGCTGTCATCTCAAAGAGAAACTTCAAGGCCATATCAATCTCATCATTCTTACAAAGGCAATCGAGAAGTGTATTGAAGGTAATTGTGTTTGGATAGCACCCTTGTGCAGTTATGCTCTCAAATAATTCCATGGCCTCTTGAACCTTCCCTTCTCTCCCTAAACCAGCCAATAATGTGTTGAAGGTCACAACAGTAGGAGGAAGCTTCATCTCCTTCATTCTGCAAAACATTGCCCATGCCTCATCTACCCGATCAGCCTTGTAAAGAGTGTCAATCAAAGAATTGATATTAACCACGTCAGGATCACATCCCTTTTCTATCATCTCAGAGAATAATTGGATGGCTTCATCTATTTTCCCTGCCTTACTGTAGCATTTCATCATCATGTTGTAGGTTATAGAATCTGGAGCAAGTCCACTCTTTTTAAGTCCATAGAATATACCTTTTGCCTCCCCAAGTCTACCCATTTCCGCTAGACTATACAAAGATGCATTACAAGCAACAATATTAGGAACAATTCCACAGAGTTTCATCTTCTCAAAAGTTTCAATAGCTTTGTCAGGTTCACCTGACTTGCCGTAGTAGTCAATGAAAAGGATATACGTGTAAGCAGTAGGTTTCACGCCAAACGATTCCATACCATCAAAAAGTTCTAACGCTTCATTCAATCCATCAACTCTCAAAAGTCCACCTATTAATGTATTATAAGTATGTAGATTTGGCAAGATCCCTATCTTTCTCATGTTATCAAGGGTACCAAATGCTTCATCAAGCTTCCCTGCTTTGCATAAAGCATCAACAAGTATTGTGAAAGTAACGACATCTGGAACATAACCATTTGCTTCCATCTCGCTCCAAAATTCTCTTACAGTGTCCAAATCTCCACGGTCACTGAACTTATCCAACAAGGTGATGTAAGTCACTCGATCAGGTTTATGGCTGCTGGATTTCATCTTTAGAAACACTTCTTTTGCCCTGTCAAGTTTCCCCGCATGACAAAGAGCATCGATGAGAACTGTATAAGTAATTACATCAGGTCCACAGCCCTCGTCATCCATTCTCTTCAGAAGACCATAAGCCTCGTCAATTTTTCCTGCCCTCCCAAGAACCCTAATGCATATGGTGAAAGTGTACACATTCGGCCTCAACCCCAAACTCTCCATCTCTTCAAGTAAGCCCATGACAGTTTCAATATCCCTTCTCTTCCCAGATGCTACCATAAGCGCAGAGTAGGTCTTGAGACTAGGCTTAATCCCTTCTGAAACGACTCTTCTATAAACCTCCAGAGCCTGTTTACAACATCCAGACTGAAGAAGCAAATGGATCAGACCATTGTACGAATACCCATTCAAAACGAACCCTTCTTTTCTCATCCGCTCGAGTGCAAATGGGGCTTGCCGAATCCCTCCTTTTACACGAAGAGCCTTAAATATGATCAAATAAGTATTCAAATTCCTATAGATAATTTGCTTTTGCATCAAATCAAACACAACAGCCATATCACCAACCCTCCTATGAACCATCAAGAGCTCAAGCATGTAATTACAGGTTTCGGTAGTGTGAACAACATTAGGAAGCTGAGCAACAGACTTAAAGAATGAAAAAGCTTCCTCTGGGTCACTTACTTCAGCTCCCAACTCCATTGCAGCCTCAGTTATCTCAGTGCGCACAGGCTGCTGGTTACCAGAAAGTGTTACCTACAGAAAAGCCCAAAGAGATGTCAAATTGAATCCTTCGTGAACATTAAAACAAAGCCTGCACTACTACCAAGGAAAAACCTGAGAACAATTATTAGCTACAGGAACAAGACTTCCGTTATTGCGATGGAGGTAGCTCAAACTCCTACTATAATAATTTAGTTGCATATTGTTTTTAAAAAGAATTTGGACAAACATAACCACAAGCCAGAATCGAGCCAATAAGCAAAAGAAAGGCAACCAATGAAGACGGGGAGGAGTCACTGTCCAAAATGCATGATGAATAATATGCAAAAAATGATGCTCTTTAAATCCAAAAATAAACAAATACAAAAGCGAAACACATCTGTTTTTAAAATTAAATTTAAGGGAGAAAAACAACAAATAGATCACTCCAATGCCATTCAGAATATCGTGACTAATTTTACGTGCTATGCTAAATGTATCCAATGCTTCTTGTGCCATGAAAATAAATAAAAAAAAATCAGAAAGATAAAGCTGATAAATCTGCTTAAATTTTGTGATGTTGGCCTTTGGAGAGAGCTTAATGATTTGGAGATGATAAGAGTTGTTGGATCTCCTTGGTAGCTCTATTCATCCCCTATTGATGATGTTGGTGATTCGGTAATGTGAAGTCCTTTTATGCTACGCTTATGGGGAGCAGTGAGTCTTCTTTCCCGTCGAGAGGGGTTTGGCGCACTAAAGAGGCCTTCTTCATTTGGTGTGCTTCGCATGGGAAGATTCCCATCATTGATAACTTAATTAAAAGGAGACAAATGCACACATCAATTGGTATTGCATGTGTAAACATGATGGACAATCCATGAATCACCTCCTAATCCATTGCAAGGTGGCGCAGGAACTGTGGACGTTGATTCTTGGTTTCCACATTGTGATAAGAAGTCTTACACATTTGACACAGCTTCTAAAAGCTCGAAAGCTAAGCTAAGTCACAGAAGCATCTAACCAATCCAGTTTTTTGGCCTTTTTTTAAGCTAAAATGTTGTTTCAGAAAGTAGCCTTTTTGTCTCAAATCATACCTTTATTAGCTCACCTTCACAATAGCCATCAAACTCTGCTCTGCAAAACAGAATATAATAGCAAGCATAAATATGGAAAATGACCATAATAAATCCATGCACACATCATAATAGTGAAAAGGGAATTGTAGAATAAAGAAAAAATAGATCTGCTGAGTAACACATACGCAGCAAGTTCTTTCTGCACACGTACTGCCTCAACTTGGACTACCATCTGGGCTTTTTTTACAGTCTCATATAAATTGTGCATGTTACCGAATATTCCAGCCTACACACCCAAGTAACAGAAAATAAGATCAGCTTTACCAAGTATATTTGACAATTAAACAGAAATAAAAAGAGAGAAGCACAAACAGTACACACCAAGACCAAACTTATCAGGAATAAAATTGGCTTTGATACACAATAAGTTAAAAGTGACAAATCACTATCAATATCCACAAATGCTTAAGTTGAAAACAATGTCTCTCAGATTAAGTAAAAATTTATCCAATCATCTCCCTGAACAGGCAGTATATAGTTTATAAAAAAAATATTTTTTTATAAAAGCATAAGTTCTTTTGAGATGCTTACTAATAATAAAGATTTTCAGTATTTAGAATACTGCAGAAATGAAATTTTGTATATCAATTTCAGGCACTTAGAACATAGCCAGTTAAGTCAGAACTAAAATTATTATATTTTTGGACCACATTATATATGTTAAGCTGTAAAATTGCTATACTTGAGACAAATGTCACATTAGGTAACTGATATCAAGCACAAAACCTTAAGACCCCAAGTGAACATTAACATGGGGATTATCCTAGCTGGCTTGCAAAGTTGCATGTACATTGATCAAGCATTCATCTAGAAGGCGGATTCTTTTAAAGGAGTAAAAATAAAGGATGGTTGTGCTACATCAGCTACATCAGCATTAACAAGGTGGGCCTATATATCCCACAAAATATTTACCTATACATAAATTTTAATTAAAAGATCATTTATAGAACCTTTGAGGGCGCGTCATCACCATTGTCATTATTTTCCTTTTTGCCTCCAAATAAACCATGTATACGAAGAGATCTTCGGGTCTTGCCAATCGTACTACCAGGCCATGATGCAATAGGAGGACCAACTGGATTGGAATATGGATTCAATTTACCTAAAAAAGCAACAGCAGAATATAAGTTATTTCATATCGTCATATATTAAAAACATGCAATAGTATTATCTTATACTGTTTGAATTGCATAATGCTTGTGTAAGAGCTTAACACTCTTGAGTCTTGCCAAACCTTAGAAAAAATGGGACAATAAAAGAATAATTAATTTGTAGGTATAAAATATTAAGGAAGTCAAAGCTAAAAAAGATGAAAAAAAACAACTTATAGCTCCTCAAGAGTTCAACCCCTTTCTGAACAAAGAAATCTGCTTTGCATTGGTTGACATATGACTCTAAGAAAACTACAGACCCAAAACTGGCAGAACTAGCACATGAAATGCTAGTATTTTGACAGCCATGAGGGATATTTGTTATCTATCTAACAACAATAGAAGAATCTATAATACTGCGACATCCCTGGACTGTTTTTCTCCAAGGCACCACCAAGAATCTGTAACCACTAGGCCCTACTCGACAAGCCTAAACTATAATTCCTTTTGCATCAAACCATACCACATAAAAATCATCCAAGGCAACCTTACTGTTATTCATGGATACTACTCAAAATCCTAGAATCGTACCCCAAAATTTTGTCTTCCTTTGTCCATTGGAACCCCCAACCACTTGCCCCATAATTACACCCATACAAACTCTCAAAATCAGCCTTTTGGTCAAAATAACTTAATCTTCTGCATATAAACACCAGCAAGAAAGGTTGTAAGAGAGTGTGGTCCGCTCTCATCTTACATCACAACTCAACACAACGACATGACCCCTTCAAATACTCATATCTCTTGAATGAGATCTTGGATCTCACAAGTGAGTTGCAATCTCCATCTCTCCCTCTCTCCCAAAGGCACACAGCATCTGCACGCATGCACACATAAGGCAACTAAGGTCAATGATTTGGCTAAAAGAGAATCCACAATGTATAAATTCCTTCTATAAAACTACTATTGCAATAAACCTTAGGTTGGTTGGTTGCTTTTGGCCCTTACCAATGTGAGGGCTTTCGAGGGACTTTATGTATTGTACCTCATTCGTAACTCTTCCAAATAAGCATTTCTACTCTGGGATCAACAATGGTTTTATACACCCACCCTCACACCCAACACTGCCTAATTTGTTACACACCTGATTACTGAGGTACGGCAAATTTTATTTTATTTTATTTTTTAAGTCGTAGTAATATACTAACAAGAACTGTGTCATCTAAATTCATTCAAAAACGAAACTCATTGTTACATCCAGAGACCAAGACAAACAAAGACCTCAACATACAATTCCACTACACTAATAAATCCATTATAAAGAAACATAGTAAAGGAGCCCAAATCATATAAAGGTTCTACCAAATAAAACCCAACAAATTTAGTTCCAATAATATTTAACAACAATGTAGTAATGTACCCATTAAAGGACCTCATCTGCAAATCCCAATTTCCAGATGCAAAAAGTTTCGAAATTGATTGATATTATTTACATATCTAGAAACATAAGAACTGTGGGAATTAATTCCTAAAATCAAAATACCCCAAACAAAACTATTTGTGTGCGTGTGAAAAAGAAGACTACAAATAGCAATCTTAACCAAAAAAAAAGATTGTATAATAAACATATGTACAAAAACAAAGATCATGGATGAAAGAGAGAAAGCTTACAGAATGAAAACGAAGAGGAATTAGGGTTTCTGGGTTCAACTAGTCCGTGGCGGTTAGAAAATTGTGGAGCTAGGGCACTGGTAGACGCCGCCATTGATATGAAGACAAACTAGAGAGAGAGAGAGAGAGAGAGAGAGAGAGGGGAGCTTGGTGGATGAACTTCAGAGTTGGGGGAGGATAATACCACCGTCAATTTTGGTAGTCGATAATTAGATTTCTGTTTTTGTTTTTGTTTTTGTTTTTATTTTATTTGTTTCTGTTTAATTTTTTTATTTGTATTTTTTTATTATTGGAAATTCTCAATAACCCCTGTGTATATATTTATTAATACTTTTTTTTATTGAAAATTATCAATAATCATTATCTGTCTATCGCTCTCTATCTCTGTTATTTGTCATATTTGTATATATTATTTATCTGATTATATCTCATTTATTTTCGCACGTCATTTTTTATTTGTTTACATTACTTATAAAATTTATTTATCCATCTAATTTATTTATATGTTTATATTACCACCACTATTATTACTTCTAATTACTATGGCAACAATGGAATAAAAATATAAACAATCATTAATGACGTTCTTATCACACCAAAAAAAAAAAAATCAATTCTTAGACTTGTTTCGTCCTTTTATAAAAATAGACTTATCACCAATAAAAAGTTTAATAGAAAAAAAAAATTATAAATAGAAATATTTCTAAAATAATTTTATATAAATATTTTATTTAGATTGCATCGTCCATTTAAAAATTATTTGGACTGCACACAAGATATGGTTCCGAACGAATGATGGTTGAGATAGTTTCGAACGCTCTCACGACTCCTCACTGTGACAGATTCGAAAACTCAACTCTGTCTACGCCAAACGAAGTTCTCATTCAACTGATAATCCATCATCCAATTTTCTTTGGTAAGTGAACGCCTATCTTGATATCTCTGCAATTTCCTTTCTCATAGACAATTCAAAGAATACCCATCATGCAAAACACAACATACCTCTAATTTATGCTCTTCCCGAATTGAATTCTTTCTGATAATATCATCAATGGCTGTTTTGGTACTTTGCAACTCAAGTATTTGCTGTAGTAATGTCAATTACACTGCCCTAACTGGTAATAATAGACAATACCACTCAAAGTGCAATGGGTCTATGGTGAATTGGAAGAAACATAGGAGAAAAATGGTGGGTCTTTGTGGGTTTGTGATGAGAAGCTCACGTGGGTTAATGGCAGTAAGTGGGAAGCCAAATGGTGGTATGTCTTCTGAGGAAGCAATTGGGGTTTTGAAGTCAATTTCTTCAGACCCAGAGGTTACATTTTCTTACCATATTTGGGTTACCATGTGATTTGTCACTACTGCGTTGTAACATATATGAGTGGTGGGACCCACCAACTAATGCAATGGTGACAATCACATAGTAAATCAAATGTGGTAAAAAAATTATAGCTTATTGTGGATAACTATTCTTACTCGAATCCTCACTATTGTGCTTCGCATTAGCAGGGCTAGAGTTATATCTCATATATAATGGCTCATGATGACACTTTCAAAGAGATTACTTGAACATCCACACCTCTTCACAACTATATTGGTGCAATGCCTTCATTACATATTAAGTTCATTGTTTATGAGTCCCGAGTTCAACAACTCTATACTAATTAGATGCACCCCTCCACTTAACAACAATTCCTGGGTATGACTAGTAAATCCATATAGAGAAATAGTTTTAACTTAAGAAGCAAGAATGTGGACACGGACATGTGACATGTCAATTTCTAAAAAATAAGGATATGAACATGGGAGGGAGGAGATATGTCAAATATATTTTATTTGTTGATGAATATAAATATTACACTGAAAAATAAAAAATAATAATCAGTGTGTTTGGTTTTGAGTTTTTTGAATTAAGTTTTTTGAAAACTGAGTTTTTTGATTTTTCGTGTTTTTTTGTTTGTAGTGAATATTTTTAAAATTTTAAACATTTTTTTTACTTTTTTAGATGCACCTTATTTAGATGTATCTAAAAAGTAAAAAATTTGTGAAAAAATATTTTTAAAAATTAATAAATACATAAAAATATAAAAAAATGTATTGAATTCTTGTTTTTTTTTTTTTTGTATTTTTGGTATTTAGTGAATTTTTAAAAGGTTTTTTTTTTTTTGCTTTTTAGGTATATTTATGTTAGGTATGTCTAAAAATTAAAAAAATTGCTCAAAATATTAAAAAAATTCAGTAAAAACAAAAAAATACGAAAAATAAGAAAGTAGAATTTTCTGAAAAGTGTTTTTGAAAAATGATAACCAAGCATAGTGAATAATAATGAAAGAACTAACTAATTTAACATGAAAAATCACTTCATTTATCGGGAGCGTCTAGAGGCAGGACGTGTGTGCCTATGATGTGTTCCTACCATGTTCAACGTGAAATGTGTAGATGTAATAGGAATTTTTTCTCTCATGCAGAAACTCTCCCTTTTGGTCACTGAAGCATACAAGGATGCGCACCAGAAGAGTGTTCAGGTGAAAATCATCTCATCTTGTGAACTGTGAAATTTCTCTCTTTTTCCCTTTCCTCTCTATTAGAGTCCATCTGTCTGTCCCTGAAGATTACACTTTCTGATGTTGACAGGCCATGAAAGAAAGGATGAGTAATCTTGCCCAGAGCCTGGGAATGCCGCAGGGACTTGGTGAGGGATTGAAGTGAAGCTGACCCATTGACGGAGTTGAGCTTCAATTTTTGTATATGAGCTTTTTGTTGTAATGGCTATTTATGTGGTGACCTTTGTCAACCTAATGGTTAAATTTTCAAATTACATTTCCTTTTTCTTTATTTATTTCTGGCGACATTTCAAGGCTCCCTCTGTTTCTTGTAGTAATTTCTGGCTATATAGAAAGCAAAAACAACAGCAATTCATACTTGTTTTTCATTAGTCTCTCTCTCCTGTCAGAAATCAATATCTGACTATTGCATTGTTGAGTTCTAACTATGGTACAAGTCTTCCATGGTATAGGATGCCATAAAACCTTCATTGTCTAAATTTTATTTTATTTTATTTTATTTTATTTTGGGAGCAGAATTGTCTAAATTTCTGATGGCCAGGGGACATTTTTTTTTTTTTTTTTCTATCCAAAATTTTGGAATTCAGATTTATTCATCCAGTTATCATCTAGTTCAGTAGCTTCCAAAAAATTAATTTTAAAGTGATGAGTCTCATTTCAACAAATAAAAATCAAATTGAGGCATCATTTATTTTTTATCCCAATTGCTAGGGACTTGCAGCCAAATCTCTATAAATTGTGGGTAGTAAGAATGTAAATATTGGAGATTAAAAAAAAATGTAAAAAAGAAAATTTTGTTAGTGTTCATGTACGGCAATTTGTGGATTTTTGTTTTTGATTTATATAACATAAGAAAAATGCTAGAGGCCCCAAATTTTCTACCAAATAAATGACCAAATGTCTCACATGGGTGTGGGGCCCACAAAATTACGAACCCCATACCCATGTGAGACATTTGGTCATTTATTTGGTAGAAAATTTGGTATCTCTAGCATTACCCTTAAAAAACAGGTAATGGTTTGTTTTATTCTAAATATGAAATTGAGTGTGACCCATATTTCAGATTTATAATTTTATAGAATTAAATGAGTTTGTTGGACATTCAATGTGTTTTGTCCCCCACTCTAATTAGGAATGGCAACGGGGCGGGGCGGGGCCGGGGATCACCCTCCCCGTCCCCGATTCCCGATGGCAGAGCTTCCCCCCGTCCCCGTCCCCATCCCCGACCGGGAACCAACTACCACCCCCACCCCCGCCCCCGAACGGGGATCGGGTTTCCCCGATCCCGAAAATCCCCGGCCAAAAAAACAACATCAACAGAATATCAGGGCTCAAATACATCAACAACATTAAAAAAAAAAAAAAAAAAATTAACATCTCAACATCAAAAAGCAGCATCTGTGGCTTGGAGGAGCTCCGTATGAGAGAGAGGAGATCTGAAGAACAAAAGCACAAAAGCCGACTGCGTAAGAGAAGGAGATCCGTGTGAGAGAGAGAGGAGATCTGTGAGAGAGTGTAAGAGAAGCTCAGCCGACTGCGTCTGTGGCCTGGAGGAGCTCAGCCGACTACGTTTGTATTGTGCGGAGAGAAGAGAGAGTGAGAGAAGAGAAGAGAGAGAGTGTAAGAGACCACCTAATTTAGGTGACCTAAACAATAAACATATATATAATATTCAAAGACTCTTTACAGCTGTAACATATATATATATAATATATATTCAAACATATATATATATATATATAATATATATAATATTCAAAGACTCTTTGACAAAGAGAGGAGCTTATAGCTGTAACCAAACCAAACATATATATATATATATAATATGTAAATCGGGGATAACCGGGGCGGGGCCGGGGCCGGGCCGGGGTCGGGGATGAAATATATATCACCGTCCCCGGCCCGAATATCACCGGGGATTTGTTTTTAAATACCATCCCCGGCCCGTTGGGGGTATTTTTCGGAGAAAAACCACTCTTATCGGGGACGGGGGGTCGGGTCCCCGTCAGGCCAGGTTGAAATTGTCATCCCTAACTCTAATCATGCGATTAGTGGGTCTATCATTGTCTTCATTCTAATTATTATACTCACTTTATCCCAAAATAGTCTTATATTTTATTTTTTATTATTCTAAAATATTAGTCCCTTTTCAAAATTAAGGACTAAAATAATACGAATTTTTTATTTTGCCTTTCTTTTAAATTCATTAACCTTACAAAAAATATAATTTTGACAATTGATATTTCTCAAAGAATGTACTATTAAAAGGATAATTTTGAAAAATCAATTTTTTTTAAAGTGCAATAATTGTACTACCAAAAGAGTTAATTAGTTTTTTGAAAATTAAGGCCTGGTTTGAGGTGTATCAAAAAAGTCCAAAAAGTTACAAAAAAAAGTAAAAAAGTTATCACTATTCACAAATTAAAAATATTAAAAAATTAATATACATAATATTTTTATCAAACAAAATTTACACAATTTTCGGGGCTGAATTGACCCCGTGTAGTGAGGGGAAAAAAAAAAAGAATTACATATATAAAATCACTAAGTTTGATGGAAATATTGGGCCCGTAGGGGCCCACCACGGGCCCCGTTTTGATAATCCGAACCACTGAATATGTACAACTCGTCCAGAACTATATGTCATTAAAAATCACGTTGATCGAAAATCGGTAACTACATGATCAAATCAGTTTTGTATAAAAAATGGATGGTGTTATAGTTAACAATTGACAAAAAAACTCACACGATCAGATAGTTATTGATATCCAATCAACGTAATTTTTTACAAATATATAGTACTCGACGAGTTCTACACATTGAACGGTTCCGATTAGTAAAACGGGACCCGTGGTGGGCCCCCATGGGCCAAACAGCACCGTCTAATTTATACCCGAAAAGGAGAGAATCAATCTCCTACACTATATCCTCTGCCGCGCTGCCCACGCGTGTACTACTGTACGGGCTATTCCATCTATAACTTTCCTTATACACTTATTTATACAATTTTTTAATACACATTTTTTCATAAAAATCAAAATGTTAACTCAAGCATCCATATTTTTTCCCTCAACTTTTTAGTTTAAAAAGACAAAAAGTGCACTTATTTAGGACACCCCAAACAACCCCAGTTTTTTGTTTTTCCTATTTTTTTTGTTTCTAGTGAATGTTTTTAAAATTTTAAGTAATTTTTTTTACTTTTTTAAATGCATCTTATTTAGATGTATCTAAATAGTAAAATATTGAATTTTTTTTTTAAAGGTTTTTGGTATTAAGAGTTTATAGCATAAACGATATCTAATATTTTCATAATGTCTAAGATCCCTTAGCATCAATCTAAAGAAAATTCGATTCAGAAAATTTCTGAAAATTTCTTTGGACTTCCCACTCTCCAAAGAAATTCACTCTCCAGAGAAATTCTAGACTTTTCAGAGAAATTTCTAACTTAAGCCTTCATCATCTTCTTTGTCCAGAGAAATTCTGGACTTCTTGAAGAAATTCCTAAAGTCTTCATCATCTTCTTTGTCTAGAGAAATTCTGAGAAGCCCAGAGAAATTTCTCTCCAGAGAAATTATAAACTTCCCAGAGAAATTCCTAAAGTCTTTATCTTTATCTTCTTCCTCCAGAGAAATTCTAGGAATCCGAGAAATTCTAAAATAAAATCACTTCCCAAAATATGCCTTGGAATGAACAATTCCCAAATGAGTAAAGAAGAACAATTTGACAAGAAAACAAACTTAGCAAAAGTTTAGACATAAACAAACATAATTCAGATTCAATATGACCAAATCTGAGAGGAAAATTTCATATAAACAAAACAGAACAAGAACCAATCCCCATTCAATCGCATAAATTATAGTGAATATGAGCTAAACATAGGTTGTAGAAAAACATACAATTCACAGATGAAAAAATTGAAAACCAAGTTAAATTAGAGAGACACCCCTGCACTTGGCTCAACCTGTATCTTTGTTTCTTCCTTCCCACTATCAACCTCTGGTGAAGCTGTAATAGCTCTTTAACTCTGATTCTTCCTTGTTTTCTTGTTAACCTTTGCACTATCAACACCTACAACATTAGCTCCACCAAACCATATCTTTTTTGACAATTCATACCCTTTTTGCTGATGAGCCTTCGGAAAAGTCCGATCCTCGCCCATTTTACTTTTGCTAGCATTGTTCTCATACCTCTTCTTTAACCTCCCCACTTTTCTAGATAATTGGGTCTTGCTAACATCAATGTGCAACTATTTCTTGATGAAATCATAAAAAGCATTCATATTAGTGAGTGGATCAGACCCTTTTTTCAAAGTACATTAAATCATACCTTTCAAAATTACAATCTCAACGAGTGGTTGACCGTTGTTTGCCATTTTTGTAGAGAGAGAAGAAGAAGATCGATGAGAGCTAGGGTTTAAACAGTATCATAGTAGAGAGAGAGATAAATGAAGTTTGATTTGAGATAATCAAATTTCTCTGTGATATATAGGTGTGGGGTTGATGGACTTTAGACATCATAAAATAATATTATGAATATCTTTCATTACTAAAAATTGGAAATGAACCTTAGACTAATTTTCACTAAAATATTTGTGAAAAAATTAATAAATACATAAAAATACAAAAAAATGTATTGAATTTTCATTTTTTTTTTTTGTATTTTATGGTATTTAGTGTGTTTTTTTAAATTTTTTTTTACAAATATTATACTTTTTAAGTATATTTATGTTAGGTGTGTCTAAAAATTAAAAAAATATTGCTTAAAATATTTAAAAAATCATTGAAAACATTAAAATACAAAAAATAAAAAAAATAAAATTTTCTAAAAACTATTTTTTAAAAATCAGAACCAAACAAAGTGATTATTATTTTGGAACGTAATGAATAGTTAGTTCCCTTATTGTGTTTCAATTGATTAGTACCCTTTTAGTGTGTTTTACAATTTTGGTTATTAAAATTGAGCGGAATAAAATGATTATTTTATCAAAAATTTTATTTTTACATTTGATTGAGTTAAAAAAATAAAAATTATATTGCTTATAAAATCATTATTCATTAATTATTAAAAAAAATGATAATTCTATAAGAAAACCTAAAGAAGAATTGTTTCATCCTATCTTATTTCAATGAATTACAAAAAGGAGAGTCTGGTTTGTTTGTATTTATTCTTAATTCTTTCTTCCCTTAAATTTATATAATGAAATTAAAAAAAAAAAAGGATTAAATGTAATGAAATGATTAGGCACACCATACCAAGTGGGGTGGGAGAACATAGAAATTATTGAGTGGTGTAAGATCAGGATCAGCTAACACCCTAACAGTTTATTGATTGATGAATGATCTGATGAATGGACAATAATATCCTAATACGATGAATGGACAATAATATCTTAATACGATCCCACTAGCATAAAGTCTAACCCATGAAAATGAGGAGGGAGCACCCCGTGGTGCTATCATAGACCAAATTATATATTGTGGTATAGATTCCACATCTATATAAATATTATGCAGAGAATTTTATAATTAAATGACCGTTTAAAAATCAGTCGATATCTGGCAGTGGTTGAGTTCAAAATCAGTCATTTAATTTTCTTCCCGAACCAGTTGAATAACAAAATCCTGAACCGATAAAAACCTAAACCTTTAGAATCTTACATACCAAGTTGAACAAGTTGAATTGAATAAAAAGCAAGTAGAAAGAAAAAAAATGTTTGCATCAATATTTTGAATGGTATATTTGAGGGAACATTTATATAAACCTCTTTTCATATTCTCTTTAGAATTTACACATCCAAGGCATAATAGCTATTGGCCATGCATGTGACAAAATAAAATACATCATTCACAACTACCTCCGCACAAATAGTGTGAATTTTCACTAATCAGGCAAAATACATTTAAAAAACTAGATGCTGAATGCATGACCAATCCTACTTTGGGCAAGAAACCACGCTCAAACATGCCAAATATCCTTTATTCTCAAAATTCATACCCTCCTATAATCAAAGCACCCTCGGCCGGATCAAAACACAGAATTTCAAGATATGATACATCCTCGTCAAAATATTGAACCATACAATTTTCATGGAAGTCATCTTTCAATTCTACAAGCCACATCAAATTCACTTCAGCAATCAGTGAAGCAATCTGAACAGGTAAGTGTGGAGTGAGGTAAAGTGATCCAAACAACGGAAACCTACTACTATGATTAACATGAGATTAAGTAAAGTTAACAGCAGACAAACCTACCTCGTGCACGACCGATAAGATGACTTCTATGATTAAGTTACCAGCAGACAAGCCAATCTTTATGGTTCTCTCACATTCCCATCATCACTTTCTTCTTCATTATCTTGGTCCAACTCTGAAGGTCAAGTAATGACAAAACAGAGCAGCAAGTCCCAAGTCTGCGGCCCAACACCATGTTGTGCCTTTGCCTTTAGATTTCCCTGAAGGATATGGTAAACCATCAATAGAACAAGAAGACATGATAATGTAAGACATCATCAAAATTGGGACCATATATTAGCCTAGTAGCAAAATCCAATATTATACGGTACATTTGAATTCAAAATTTAATGCAACAACTGGATCATGTAAAAGCCTGTACCTCTTGAAGACATTTTTTTTAGAACTTCATTTAATAAACTACCAAAAAAAAAAACTCAAAGAAAACAGATCATGGGTTGATATCAGGTCAGCTGATCACAAATTGTAACTTGATGAAAATATGGCGAGTGTAGAGAAAAAGTGATGAGGGCAACTGTCTGGATTCCACTGTATGAGAACACTTGAAAAACAGCTCCCCAATATGACTCAGAAACAGTTATTTCGAATCAAGAGAGTAAACTTTTACAAGCCTCAACACCAGTTCCTTGCATTGCCAAGACTTCTTGCCCCGAAGGGCTAGAATTAATGCACCTAACAACAGCATCAAAAATGGCTATTTGGAACCTGTCATCTTCCACCTTCTTCAGAACTTCCTCAACCATCTTAAAGTCTGAGCCCCCAGCCAATACCAATTTTCCCATAACCTCCCCAAAATCATTTGGTGCTTTGGGCAAATCAATGCCAATATCATCCATACTCGAGCCATAGAGAAGACACCCAGTTCCAATATCTCTAGTGGTCAAAACTTTTTTTATTTAATAAGAACTCTAGAAGCTTTATTACTGGTGCTACACAAGGAGGGCTCTTTTCCAATGCAAGAGCAATCGCTTCTTTAACGACCTCATGGTGATATGATGGAGATTTCAGTTCTTCCACGCACTGCAATGCTTCGTCCAGAAGCTGAATGCTGAAATATTCCTCCAAAAGGGAAACAGTTTTTCTTTGAAGATCTGCATGATTCAATTTTGCAGCTGAAGCCAGTGGCTTCTCAGGAGAAAGATTTGCCGAGGGTGCCAGAGTGACAGGCTTAGGGGCTTGAGTTATAGGTTCAACTACTGAAGCAAAGCTGGAAGGCTGGCTTGGTGGTGCACTATTTCCTTGCAACAGAGCACTGGTCATACCAGTAATGAAACCACCACTGCCCTGAGGTAACAATCTTGAATTGAAGAGTGCTGGTTTGCCAATCGAAGGTGGGTGAAGGCGTCCAGTAGACTGAGTACGACTGAATCCATCACCCCTTGGCATCGATCGATTTCTAGGAATCTCCCAGTTGTCACTATCAATCCCTGGCATCCCCGGCATCTTGTGGGCCCCAGGCATGCCAGGCATCATACCCCCAGAGCCAGGTCGGTTAATGGGAAAGCCTCCAGGCCCTGTAGGCCCAACTGCCCCGGCGTTACGACTATTTCTCATGTTTGCAGTCGCTCCAGGATGCAGCCCTAGGTTCTTCTCTGCCTCTGAATGGATTTCAGTGATAGTCTTTGCTTTGACCTGCCAAAACAGAGATCATATAAGATGGTTAGAAAAAAAGATGGCTAATATAGCATTCCATGTAGTACCCCAAATCCACCACTACCCCCCCCCCAAAAAAAAGAAAAAGAAAAAAAGAAACATGACAAAGAAATTGGGATCTGTGAACTAAACCTCTTCACGTCTAGGAACCCAGTTGTTGACCCGCAGATCAAGAACATCGCGGACCATGAACCTTGTAAAATTTGATGTATAGAGAAATAGAGAGAATTGTATTATTAATTGATTGATGTATTGATTTCTATTACAATGATTCATGATTCCTATATATAGAAGAGGGTGAGTGTGAGTAGGTGAGGAGTAGGTGAGGAGTAGGTGGAGAGTAGGTGAGTGTGTAGTAGGTGGTAGTGGTAGGTGTGTAGTAGGTGAATTTTAACAGCCCCCCGCAAACTCAAGGGGGATAGGAACTAACCAACTTGAGTTCGGAGAGAGTAACAAAACAAGAAAATACATAAAAATAAAAGAGGATAGGAGACACTGTATGGTCGTGTCAGACCATTGGTGAAGACACTGGATGGTGGTGTCATAACGTTGTAGAGGACACTGTATGGTGGTGTCATAACGGTGTAGAGGACACTGGATGGCGGTGTCAGACCGATGTAGAAGACAGTTTATGGGGTCATGTCAGACCGTTGTAGCAGACAATGTTGTGACAGTTTACAGAGTCTTGCTGGACCCTTGTAGAAACTAACCGGAATCAATGTCGGGACAGTTTACAGAGTCTTGTCGGACCCATGAAGGAGCTAACCGGAATCAATGTCGGGACAGTTTACAGAGTCTTGTCGGACCCATGAAGGAGCTAACCGGAATCAATGTCGGGACAGTTTACAGAGTTTTGTCGGACCCATGAAGGAGCTAACCGGAATCAATGTCGGGACAGTTTACAGAGTCTTGTCGGACCCTTGAAAAGTCGCACCCTCAAAAGGTGTGCCCAATCTTTCAAAAGGCGTGCCATCAAAAGGCGTGCCCAATCCATAAAAAAACGTGCCATCAAAAGGCGTGCCCAATCCATAAAAAGGCGTGCCATCAAAAGTTGCGCCCTCAAAAGGCGCGCCCACTTCATCAAAAGTCGTGCCCGACAGAAAGCGTCGAGCCATCAAAAGGTGAGCCGGAGACGCGGCGAGGCACGTGAGCGACAGAGAGGCGTGTCGGCCGCGTCGTTAGTGTCAATATAAACCAATGCGGAGGCGGAGGAAACCAAACCAGACTGAAACCTCTGAACTGGTTATTCTGAAACAATCTGTAAATACTCTGTATCCAACCCTTCTCGGAAACACTCAGCAACCCAAAAAACATGGCCTCTTCTTCCCGTTCAGCTATCCAGAACATGGCCTCATCTTCCCGTGGTCTGCTCACTCTCTTTCCCGACCTCAACGAGTCAACAAGAGAGATAACAGGTGCGGTGGCCCGTGAACCTCAACCAAACACCTCTGGTTTTGCTCCGTTGAACTTTCCGATGCGGTCGGTGGAGCAAAAAATTGCAGTGCAAACGGATATTGAGGCCAATCAGTATACATTGAAGTCATGTGTGGAAACCATGACTGCGGTCACAAACTTGTCGCACCGGCTGCAAAGTAGAACAAATGAGGTGCAGCAGCTAAACGCCCAACTGGCTCTGCTCCAACGCATGTATAAGGATGTGCGAGCAGAGATAAGTGTGCTAAAGGCAGAAAACAAGGAGCTGAAGCGGAAGGCCACCGTGATGTTCCGATTTGGAGGTCCGCCATATGCTGTAGTGGAGGAGCAGGGTGGAGTGATCGTGCCCAATGGAGTGGGAAACACGGAGGCAACACCGTCAAGGGCCGCCCAGGACGGAGGCAAGAAGAAAAGACCGGCGGCAGAGTAGAGAAGAAAAATCCCGCCTGTGGATGTGGTTTTGTTGTTTTGGTTTTTTTTTTTTTTTTTTTTGAAATATAAAATGGTGATCGGGGTGAGCCCCGACATGAAGAACTGACAAGTTTGTGAAATGAAAACGAGTTGGTGGTGAATGGATTTTTTTTTTTTTTTTTTTTTTTTTTTGGGTATTGGAATAAAAAAAAAAATAATAAGAGAATGGAAAAAAGATGATACTCACCAACTGTGTTGTAGAATATTGAAGTATTGATGAAAAAGAAAGATAGAAAAAATAAAAAGAAAATAAAATAAAGTTTTGTGAAAAATCAGTATATATATATTGATGAACAGTGGATATAGGGTGAGTGAAGGATAAAAGTGTGGGAAATATATTATAATAATAAAAGATAGTGGGGTTGATTAAAGTGGACAACGGGACCAGAGAGAGAGATAGTGGGTTGATTAAAAAAAAAGATTGTGGGGAAAGAATAAAAAAGAAAAGTATAGGTTGGAGTTTTTTTTTTTTTTTTTAAATAATAATAAGAATAAAATAAAATAGAGAAAGAAAACAGAGAATATTTTTTCTTTTTTGGGGGGAGGATGTGCAGGCGGTGGAATATAAAACACTTAATTAAAAGGAAGAGAGAGAGAGACAATGCATGTGCAAGGCTCTGGAAGCTGTACCAGCAGATTCATGATTAGCCCCACTTAGAACATCCATTCCTTGTTCCTGGTTGTTTGAATATTAAGATCAATTATTTTATTGTCCATCATGCCACTGTCATCAATATTCGTGTCTGGCACTGGAACAGAAGACACCCTGTGATGTTGCTGGTTCTCTCCCATTGTAGGCCTAGGTGGCTGATTTTGTTCCCTCTTTATTTCACCAGGTTGCATACCTAGCTCATTAATATGGCCAGGTGTATCCCCTGGAAACTCAACTCCTGCGGAGAGTACGGCTTTGAGGTCAGGAGGGAATGCGAAGCCGAACTCAACTTCGGCTCGGGCAAACTCGGCGTAGGACAAGCCGGGGTGGACGAGTAAACCGGCGGAGAGAACCGCTGGAGTTATCAGAGTGCCTTTGGAACTTCGTGTTGTGGGATGAGCTGTTTTGCCCTTGCCTGTTCTTTCTTCTCGGATGCGACGACTGTGGGATGAACACACCAGTTCCTTTGCTTTCTCTTCTGCAAGTTTGCTGGTAGGAAAAATGGTGGTGATGGGTTGACTGGGTGAGTCAAGGACAGCGACTCGAAGGAGTTGGGCGTGAAGGTGGTGGACTCGAAGAAATTTCAAGGTATGTGTAGAAAATTCTAGCGGATTAGGTTGAGGTCCGGCGGGCGGCTAAGGTGAGGTTGCCGCCCGCTGGGGAAGCGAAAATACTAGGTTCTAAACTTGCTCTGATACCATGTAAAATTTGATGTATAGAGAAATAGAGAGAATTGTATTATTAATTGATTGATGTATTGATTTCTATTACAATGATTCATGATTCCTATATATAGAAGAGGGTGAGTGTGAGTAGGTGAGGAGTAGGTGAGGAGTAGGTGGAGAGTAGGTGAGTGTGTAGTAGGTGGTAGTGGTAGGTGTGTAGTAGGTGAATTTTAACAAACCTCATCCGTGGTGCAAGTTGGGTGTTTTTTGTCAGCCTGTTGAAGTAGATATCATTGACTCGCCGAGATTTTGGGCTCTCATCCAGCTGCTTACCAATAGTATTAAAGAACCGACATATTGCCTCCACATTTTCCTCATCAGGGCAATCTTTGGGATCAAGTCCTAAAAGCTCCTATATCAGACAATCAGTGCATTAGAACTCTTCAGAAATCTAATCATAAGATACCATAAGTAATGATGATGGCCAAAAAAAATCTAACCTGAACAATGTGGTGGACAATTTTTTCAGGAACCATCTTCTGTTTCAGAAGCTCCCCAATAAGGCGGATGTTATCGAGAGTTCTCAATTTAACCATTCTTTCTTTATCCCTACGTTCCATTTCTTGCTCAGGTGCAGTCATCTGCCCTCAGGTTGTCAGCACCTTCAAATGCCTCCTGGCAATTATTCAAGAGGATTCGCTTAAATGTAATCTCCTTCCCACCAAGTTCATCAGATGGAAAAGGCGCAAGCTTCTCATTGAGATCAAAGCAAAGAAGAGCATACATAGGACAAAATGTTGGTTCCAGCACAGCCTTCTCGAATATCAATGAGATAACATCCTGCACTTGAAAATAGAGTCCTCCATTTTATTAACAACTACTTAACACCACAAACTTTGAAGATAGAATCTTTTAAAATCTGTGAGATAACCTTCAAAATATCAGGCGTTGTTATCCCAGAATCAATCAACTGGCCCTTGAGAACATCAAACTTCTCTGGGGTCAATTTGTTCAATATACTGCACAAAAATAAGAACAATTGTTAAACGTCCAGCATCCATTTAAAAAATACTCCAAATAAACCACCTTGACTTTGGATGGAGATTTTAAAATGTAGAGATTTTCATAATGAAGGGATCAAACTCTATAATTCCAAATCACCAGGTTTGCAAAAGCTGTTATTTAAAACAAAATTCATACAACTTGGTTTTTTGTATCCATGTTCATTTAAAACAATAGTCTTCACAATTTTATAATCCACTTCAAATATAAGTAGTCCTGCATCCATGCTTATTGAAACAAAAACAAAACAAGGAGAAAGGGAGAGCATCAATACTTTACCATTCACGATCATCTTGACTAATAAAAATGGAAGCATAAACGTAATTGTTAGGATATTATCGACTCCAAAAATTTTACTTGAGATCAGTTACATAGTGGTATCTTTTCCAGTCAACTCTATGCTAATTATCAAGGAATTGGTTGCCAAAAACTAATAATAACCTAACGGAAAGACCCCCACCCCTCAATTGGGCAACTGTGATTTTCATTTATCCAGGTAGGAGAAAATAACAAAGGTAAAGGAATTCCTTACAAGTTGTCCGCACATGAGAGAGAGAAAGAAAGGGAGGGAGCTGGATTTAATACATCTGGTATTCCTCAAAACCAGTTTCAAATGAATTTCAACCATCTATTTGAGGCCCATATCCCTCATCAAAAATTCCAAGTAGCATTTCAGAACCCCTTACCCAAATAAAAGACTTTAAAATTAGGGATTGACAAATATTTAGTGGCCCCAAATCTCCCACACAAAAACAGCCTTAGTTACATTTTTTACAATTTTGTGAAGTGTTCCACAAGCTTTTTTCACATTCAAGATCATGCATAGCTTTTGCAAGCAGATGACAATGTTTCTTTGCTAAAACATGTGATGCAAATTTCATGAAACAAGTAACAAAGAATTCAGACTTGATAAATTACCCTTTCACTGTCTTTAAGACACGATCTTTGTCAAACAGATTCCCTCTCTGTGCTGACCGTGGGACTTCAGCCTTTATCAGAGCCGGCCCCACCTGATTTACATACAATGTTATGTTACAATGATGCCAAATGTAAGCCAAGCACACATTACATTGAGATAAAAAGATCATACTTCAAATGTGCAAAAAAGAAGATTCAGGTGTCGGTTTGGGTTTCTAGTAACCAATTATTTCCCTCGTATAAACCCGATTGACCAATGGATTTTGTTATATGAATTAGTTGTCCATGTGGCGTGCTGTCATTGGCTTAAGAGATCACACATTATCATTTAAGACAGTTGTATCACACATTCTTACTTATCAATCACTTTCTATCTATTTACACATCGACCAAGACTTATCACCTCACATTAACTCTCCTCTCTGCATCTCTCTTTCACCCTAATGTCCTCTCACCCTGTATATCATCCTCTCACTCAAATCCACTGGAGGCAGTGAGATGGTGGCTGTGAGATTGTGGTGCCAAGACCGTGGCGATGGTAGATCGTTACAGTGGCATTAAGATCGTGGTGATGGCACTGAGATCATCGCTGTAGTTGTGAGATGGTGGTGGTAGAACAGATCTGTCTTGTCTCTCCCTAAAAGCTCTTTTTCCTTTCCCTCTCCCTCTCTCCCCCAAAACCCCTCTGATCTTCTTCCTCCAAAAACTTCTCTTCGTCGAGATCTTTTATGTTGATGTTGAGAATGGAGGTTTGTTACTCGACCAACTGAAGCCCAACTGGTTTTTTATCACCGGAAATGATCAGTTTTGAACCATCATTCAGTCAAGATCAGTTGAGATTTTCTTCAATCCAAAGTTGTTGGTTTGGGTGACATATGGCCAGCAAAACTGAACCGATCTGACCAGTGAACAGCCCTAGTGATTAGAGCAAGAACCTGATGTTTTAAACAATTATCTCTTTAAATCTAGCAAACAAAATGAAAAGTCAATCATTCCTTAAGATTCTACAACTTAAGAAGCAGCTCTAAAAAAATAAATTGAAAAAAGATTCAGTCATACTATATACATATGAGTCGTATTCATTCAATACAGAGAGAGCCTTGCAAAGTTGCAATATGTAGCCATGGACTCATTTGCAGAATCTCTGATTCAATAGGAAACACCTGTTCTCTTATTATACAAAAAGGAAACCCTATACTATTGCAAGTTTGTTTTTTTTTTTTTTCTTTTTTCAAATTAGTTGTTTTTTTTTTTAGTTATGTTAATTAACTACACATGTTAGATTGAAGCTGGATTTTTAGACTTTATTTTATTTTATTTTTAATTTTGTGAGATCAGGGGTGCTAAGAAAATTTGTCAATGAATATGATTATTTTCAACTTGCCTCCAAGAGTGAACTCCAGCTCTTACATCATTCTCTCAATTGTCTTGATAATACTGCTATATCCCTCTTATTTGAGTGAGCAAGTACTATTACATTTCTCTCCATACAAAAGAACGTTTATATAAAAAGATAAAAAATGAACTATTGCAATGCCAACAAAAAGCCCTTCACAAGAAAGGCCTTGTTTGGCATAATCTAAAAAAGTCAAAAAGTCAAAAAATCACTATTCTATTTAAGTCACATCATCTTATTTAAGTCGCATCACCTCTCTAACACATCACTTTAAACCCAACCCATATCTAACTCATATTTCATAAAAAGTAAAAAAGTGCACTTATTTAGATCATTCCAAATCACTCCAAAATAAAAGAATATTTCTTCACAGATAAAATGTATAAAATTTCAACCTTCGAAGGCATCCAATCTAGCTTCTTGACTTCTTCTCTACTCTCAATTGCTCCCGACCAATTTGTACCTTTCTTCTCCTTCCTCATCTTCAGCTCTCTGTAACATAACGAGTAATCAATACAAATAACATTCTCATTAAGGCAAAATAACATATATTGACAAAGCCTAAGTTCTCTTTCTCATTAAAAATACTTGCCGTATCTGGATTTGAAACCAAAACTAAATATGGGCTTCCCAATGGAGCTACATTAGCACTACAGTTCCTTTTCTTTTCATGAATTTTTCTTGTCATACCTGAATTCTGTGGTTGAACAAGATCTTCTTCAAGTTTTGGAGATTGGATTTTCAATAGATATCTACACCTCCGCCTCAAAAAAACTGCAATTCATTTGAAAATGAGCAAAAACCCCAGTTATCAATCCCACAATGCCAATTCTGACAAAAATTCCAGCCTATTTAAACTAAGATTATGAGTATTCATACCAGGCTTCTGCCAAAAGAATATCTCACTTTTGCTTTGCAGTCTGCAATTTTCTAATTTTTTATACAAATTCCTATATATGATCAAAACCAATGGTACATGACCACAAATAATGGTCTATGCAAGAACATAATGGAGCGATATAGACATCAGACAGTAGAGAACAAGGTTCAAATTCAATAAGCAAATTCTCCCAAATTGAAATTTTATTGCACATTGACTGAAATTTATCCATATGGATTGAACAAGGGACAAGATATCATTTACACTAATACTATTTTTCCATTACACTACAGAACCTGAAGGACATATACAATATGTGATTATTCACAATCCTTGTGGACAACAGTCAGGAGAACTTAAAAAGCACCTCAAATATTCGGACCACAGACCTTGGAACCTTTTGAAGCATGGTAGTAGCAATCTCACCACCAACATTGCAAGCACGACTAGGCCCACACTATCACAACCAAAATGATCAAGTACAATTAAGCCAAACATTCTTGGAAAGAAAACAAGTGTAAGCAAAATTAAGTGAAAGGTTGCCAAGTTAAAATTAATACACAAACAATGTCAGAAATCTAAAATTCAAAAAGGTAATAGAAAAGCCAGTGATGAATATTGGGGATATGCCAGAAAGAAATCCAAAGGGTTGATACCTTGCGTGCCTCGAGTACTGGCATCAGAAATTAGGACAATGAAAAGCCGAGGAGTAACCCCAAAAAATTCAAAATTAATTAGGAAGCTGTGCAAATGTCCCAGTGTTGGGGCTGCAGCCCCCAGCTATCATCTTCTCATAGACCGCATATGCACGATCAGGATTCCCAGACATGCTATATCCTCGAATGAGAGCATTATATGTGAAAACATTAGGTTCAAGGCCCTTAAGTAGGAGTTCTTCATACATTTTCCCAGCTTCCTCGATCATTCCAGCAATCCCAAGATTGAGAATCAAGGAATTGTAGGTATAAAGGTTAGGAATAATCCCTCTACTCTGCATCTCATTGAAAAGAGAGAGAGCTTCTTCTATTCTTCTTGATCTCCCAAGGCCATTAATCATAAGGTTGTAAGAAATTAAATCAGGATCAATGCCAGTCGACTTTAATTCCTTAAAGTAGTGCACAGCATCATCCACTTTCCCCAACACGCAGAGGAAATCTACAAGAATGGTGTAGGACTTCAGATCTGGTCTTATTCCCTCTTTAACCATTCTATTAAACAACTCACAAGCAGTTTCCACATCCCCTCCTTTGCCAAATCCATTTATAAGAATATTGTAGATAGCACAGTTCGGTTTACATCCATAATCCACCATCTCATTAAAGAAACTCTTCGCTTCATCCAAATTTCCCAGCTTTAAGAGACCATCTATGAGAGGACCATATGTACAAGGAGTGGGATTGAAATCTCCGCTGATGAGATCATAGTACAAATCTATGGCTTTCTCTATTCTATTAGACTTGACAAGACCAGCAATAACTATATTGTGAGTTATGGTGTTAGGCTTACATCCCCTGCTGAGCATCTCTTCATAGAGTTCAAAAATTTCATCGACCCTCCCAGACTTCCCAAGATCATCAAGCAACAAGTTGTAGGTGAAAACATCAGGAGCACAACCAACAGTTTTCATCTCCTTAAAAAGACCCCAAGCCATTTCAGTGAGATGAACATCAAGAAACCCCTCAATCAGAACATAATATGCTTCTAGTGTAGGTTGAATTCCAAAACTGCTGGTAAACTTCACAAAAAGTTCGTGAGCGTCGAGGGCTTTCTTACGCTTGCACATAACCTTAATTAGAGGAATCAATACTGAGTCATTTCTGCAAAGCTCATCAACTATCAATATTTCAACAAATGAAATGGACTGATCAATTTCAGCATCACACAGAATTCCTTCAATTAAATCTCTCCAAAAAGAGATGTCTGTCTGATTCCTAACCTGGTGAATAAAGCTCTTTGCGATCTTAAAAGCATCCTCAATCCGTCCGTCCTTCACAACACCTGGTAGAAGGGTGCACAAAGTTATATCATCAGGATAGAGCATCTTTCTCATCTGATGGAAGAACAAGAATGCATCATTAACCCTGTTCTCTTTAACTAAACCGTAAATGACAGTGTTGTAAGTAAAAACATCGGGAAAGCAATTTCTTGCTGTCATCTCAAAGAGAAACTTCAAGGCCATATCAATCTCATCATTCTTACAAAGGCAATCGAGAAGTGTATTGAAGGTAATTGTGTTTGGATAGCACCCTTGTGCAGTTATGCTCTCAAATAATTCCATGGCCTCTTGAACCTTCCCTTCTCTCCCTAAACCAGCCAATAATGTGTTGAAGGTCACAACAGTAGGAGGAAGCTTCATCTCCTTCATTCTGCAAAACATTGCCCATGCCTCATCTACCCGATCAGCCTTGTAAAGAGTGTCAATCAAAGAATTGATATTAACCACGTCAGGATCACATCCCTTTTCTATCATCTCAGAGAATAATTGGATGGCTTCATCTATTTTCCCTGCCTTACTGTAGCATTTCATCATCATGTTGTAGGTTATAGAATCTGGAGCAAGTCCACTCTTTTTAAGTCCATAGAATATACCTTTTGCCTCCCCAAGTCTACCCATTTCCGCTAGACTATACAAAGATGCATTACAAGCAACAATATTAGGAACAATTCCACAGAGTTTCATCTTCTCAAAAGTTTCAATAGCTTTGTCAGGTTCACCTGACTTGCCGTAGTAGTCAATGAAAAGGATATACGTGTAAGCAGTAGGTTTCACGCCAAACGATTCCATACCATCAAAAAGTTCTAACGCTTCATTCAATCCATCAACTCTCAAAAGTCCACCTATTAATGTATTATAAGTATGTAGATTTGGCAAGATCCCTATCTTTCTCATGTTATCAAGGGTACCAAATGCTTCATCAAGCTTCCCTGCTTTGCATAAAGCATCAACAAGTATTGTGAAAGTAACGACATCTGGAACATAACCATTTGCTTCCATCTCGCTCCAAAATTCTCTTACAGTGTCCAAATCTCCACGGTCACTGAACTTATCCAACAAGGTGATGTAAGTCACTCGATCAGGTTTATGGCTGCTGGATTTCATCTTTAGAAACACTTCTTTTGCCCTGTCAAGTTTCCCCGCATGACAAAGAGCATCGATGAGAACTGTATAAGTAATTACATCAGGTCCACAGCCCTCGTCATCCATTCTCTTCAGAAGACCATAAGCCTCGTCAATTTTTCCTGCCCTCCCAAGAACCCTAATGCATATGGTGAAAGTGTACACATTCGGCCTCAACCCCAAACTCTCCATCTCTTCAAGTAAGCCCATGACAGTTTCAATATCCCTTCTCTTCCCAGATGCTACCATAAGCGCAGAGTAGGTCTTGAGACTAGGCTTAATCCCTTCTGAAACGACTCTTCTATAAACCTCCAGAGCCTGTTTACAACATCCAGACTGAAGAAGCAAATGGATCAGACCATTGTACGAATACCCATTCAAAACGAACCCTTCTTTTCTCATCCGCTCGAGTGCAAATGGGGCTTGCCGAATCCCTCCTTTTACACGAAGAGCCTTAAATATGATCAAATAAGTATTCAAATTCCTATAGATAATTTGCTTTTGCATCAAATCAAACACAACAGCCATATCACCAACCCTCCTATGAACCATCAAGAGCTCAAGCATGTAATTACAGGTTTCGGTAGTGTGAACAACATTAGGAAGCTGAGCAACAGACTTAAAGAATGAAAAAGCTTCCTCTGGGTCACTTACTTCAGCTCCCAACTCCATTGCAGCCTCAGTTATCTCAGTGCGCACAGGCTGCTGGTTACCAGAAAGTGTTACCTACAGAAAAGCCCAAAGAGATGTCAAATTGAATCCTTCGTGAACATTAAAACAAAGCCTGCACTACTACCAAGGAAAAACCTGAGAACAATTATTAGCTACAGGAACAAGACTTCCGTTATTGCGATGGAGGTAGCTCAAACTCCTACTATAATAATTTAGTTGCATATTGTTTTTAAAAAGAATTTGGACAAACATAACCACAAGCCAGAATCGAGCCAATAAGCAAAAGAAAGGCAACCAATGAAGACGGGGAGGAGTCACTGTCCAAAATGCATGATGAATAATATGCAAAAAATGATGCTCTTTAAATCCAAAAATAAACAAATACAAAAGCGAAACACATCTGTTTTTAAAATTAAATTTAAGGGAGAAAAACAACAAATAGATCACTCCAATGCCATTCAGAATATCGTGACTAATTTTACGTGCTATGCTAAATGTATCCAATGCTTCTTGTGCCATGAAAATAAATAAAAAAAAATCAGAAAGATAAAGCTGATAAATCTGCTTAAATTTTGTGATGTTGGCCTTTGGAGAGAGCTTAATGATTTGGAGATGATAAGAGTTGTTGGATCTCCTTGGTAGCTCTATTCATCCCCTATTGATGATGTTGGTGATTCGGTAATGTGAAGTCCTTTTATGCTACGCTTATGGGGAGCAGTGAGTCTTCTTTCCCGTCGAGAGGGGTTTGGCGCACTAAAGAGGCCTTCTTCATTTGGTGTGCTTCGCATGGGAAGATTCCCATCATTGATAACTTAATTAAAAGGAGACAAATGCACACATCAATTGGTATTGCATGTGTAAACATGATGGACAATCCATGAATCACCTCCTAATCCATTGCAAGGTGGCGCAGGAACTGTGGACGTTGATTCTTGGTTTCCACATTGTGATAAGAAGTCTTACACATTTGACACAGCTTCTAAAAGCTCGAAAGCTAAGCTAAGTCACAGAAGCATCTAACCAATCCAGTTTTTTGGCCTTTTTTTAAGCTAAAATGTTGTTTCAGAAAGTAGCCTTTTTGTCTCAAATCATACCTTTATTAGCTCACCTTCACAATAGCCATCAAACTCTGCTCTGCAAAACAGAATATAATAGCAAGCATAAATATGGAAAATGACCATAATAAATCCATGCACACATCATAATAGTGAAAAGGGAATTGTAGAATAAAGAAAAAATAGATCTGCTGAGTAACACATACGCAGCAAGTTCTTTCTGCACACGTACTGCCTCAACTTGGACTACCATCTGGGCTTTTTTTACAGTCTCATATAAATTGTGCATGTTACCGAATATTCCAGCCTACACACCCAAGTAACAGAAAATAAGATCAGCTTTACCAAGTATATTTGACAATTAAACAGAAATAAAAAGAGAGAAGCACAAACAGTACACACCAAGACCAAACTTATCAGGAATAAAATTGGCTTTGATACACAATAAGTTAAAAGTGACAAATCACTATCAATATCCACAAATGCTTAAGTTGAAAACAATGTCTCTCAGATTAAGTAAAAATTTATCCAATCATCTCCCTGAACAGGCAGTATATAGTTTATAAAAAAAATATTTTTTTATAAAAGCATAAGTTCTTTTGAGATGCTTACTAATAATAAAGATTTTCAGTATTTAGAATACTGCAGAAATGAAATTTTGTATATCAATTTCAGGCACTTAGAACATAGCCAGTTAAGTCAGAACTAAAATTATTATATTTTTGGACCACATTATATATGTTAAGCTGTAAAATTGCTATACTTGAGACAAATGTCACATTAGGTAACTGATATCAAGCACAAAACCTTAAGACCCCAAGTGAACATTAACATGGGGATTATCCTAGCTGGCTTGCAAAGTTGCATGTACATTGATCAAGCATTCATCTAGAAGGCGGATTCTTTTAAAGGAGTAAAAATAAAGGATGGTTGTGCTACATCAGCTACATCAGCATTAACAAGGTGGGCCTATATATCCCACAAAATATTTACCTATACATAAATTTTAATTAAAAGATCATTTATAGAACCTTTGAGGGCGCGTCATCACCATTGTCATTATTTTCCTTTTTGCCTCCAAATAAACCATGTATACGAAGAGATCTTCGGGTCTTGCCAATCGTACTACCAGGCCATGATGCAATAGGAGGACCAACTGGATTGGAATATGGATTCAATTTACCTAAAAAAGCAACAGCAGAATATAAGTTATTTCATATCGTCATATATTAAAAACATGCAATAGTATTATCTTATACTGTTTGAATTGCATAATGCTTGTGTAAGAGCTTAACACTCTTGAGTCTTGCCAAACCTTAGAAAAAATGGGACAATAAAAGAATAATTAATTTGTAGGTATAAAATATTAAGGAAGTCAAAGCTAAAAAAGATGAAAAAAAACAACTTATAGCTCCTCAAGAGTTCAACCCCTTTCTGAACAAAGAAATCTGCTTTGCATTGGTTGACATATGACTCTAAGAAAACTACAGACCCAAAACTGGCAGAACTAGCACATGAAATGCTAGTATTTTGACAGCCATGAGGGATATTTGTTATCTATCTAACAACAATAGAAGAATCTATAATACTGCGACATCCCTGGACTGTTTTTCTCCAAGGCACCACCAAGAATCTGTAACCACTAGGCCCTACTCGACAAGCCTAAACTATAATTCCTTTTGCATCAAACCATACCACATAAAAATCATCCAAGGCAACCTTACTGTTATTCATGGATACTACTCAAAATCCTAGAATCGTACCCCAAAATTTTGTCTTCCTTTGTCCATTGGAACCCCCAACCACTTGCCCCATAATTACACCCATACAAACTCTCAAAATCAGCCTTTTGGTCAAAATAACTTAATCTTCTGCATATAAACACCAGCAAGAAAGGTTGTAAGAGAGTGTGGTCCGCTCTCATCTTACATCACAACTCAACACAACGACATGACCCCTTCAAATACTCATATCTCTTGAATGAGATCTTGGATCTCACAAGTGAGTTGCAATCTCCATCTCTCCCTCTCTCCCAAAGGCACACAGCATCTGCACGCATGCACACATAAGGCAACTAAGGTCAATGATTTGGCTAAAAGAGAATCCACAATGTATAAATTCCTTCTATAAAACTACTATTGCAATAAACCTTAGGTTGGTTGGTTGCTTTTGGCCCTTACCAATGTGAGGGCTTTCGAGGGACTTTATGTATTGTACCTCATTCGTAACTCTTCCAAATAAGCATTTCTACTCTGGGATCAACAATGGTTTTATACACCCACCCTCACACCCAACACTGCCTAATTTGTTACACACCTGATTACTGAGGTACGGCAAATTTTATTTTATTTTATTTTTTAAGTCGTAGTAATATACTAACAAGAACTGTGTCATCTAAATTCATTCAAAAACGAAACTCATTGTTACATCCAGAGACCAAGACAAACAAAGACCTCAACATACAATTCCACTACACTAATAAATCCATTATAAAGAAACATAGTAAAGGAGCCCAAATCATATAAAGGTTCTACCAAATAAAACCCAACAAATTTAGTTCCAATAATATTTAACAACAATGTAGTAATGTACCCATTAAAGGACCTCATCTGCAAATCCCAATTTCCAGATGCAAAAAGTTTCGAAATTGATTGATATTATTTACATATCTAGAAACATAAGAACTGTGGGAATTAATTCCTAAAATCAAAATACCCCAAACAAAACTATTTGTGTGCGTGTGAAAAAGAAGACTACAAATAGCAATCTTAACCAAAAAAAAAGATTGTATAATAAACATATGTACAAAAACAAAGATCATGGATGAAAGAGAGAAAGCTTACAGAATGAAAACGAAGAGGAATTAGGGTTTCTGGGTTCAACTAGTCCGTGGCGGTTAGAAAATTGTGGAGCTAGGGCACTGGTAGACGCCGCCATTGATATGAAGACAAACTAGAGAGAGAGAGAGAGAGAGAGAGAGAGAGGGGAGCTTGGTGGATGAACTTCAGAGTTGGGGGAGGATAATACCACCGTCAATTTTGGTAGTCGATAATTAGATTTCTGTTTTTGTTTTTGTTTTTGTTTTTATTTTATTTGTTTCTGTTTAATTTTTTTATTTGTATTTTTTTATTATTGGAAATTCTCAATAACCCCTGTGTATATATTTATTAATACTTTTTTTTATTGAAAATTATCAATAATCATTATCTGTCTATCGCTCTCTATCTCTGTTATTTGTCATATTTGTATATATTATTTATCTGATTATATCTCATTTATTTTCGCACGTCATTTTTTATTTGTTTACATTACTTATAAAATTTATTTATCCATCTAATTTATTTATATGTTTATATTACCACCACTATTATTACTTCTAATTACTATGGCAACAATGGAATAAAAATATAAACAATCATTAATGACGTTCTTATCACACCAAAAAAAAAAAAATCAATTCTTAGACTTGTTTCGTCCTTTTATAAAAATAGACTTATCACCAATAAAAAGTTTAATAGAAAAAAAAAATTATAAATAGAAATATTTCTAAAATAATTTTATATAAATATTTTATTTAGATTGCATCGTCCATTTAAAAATTATTTGGACTGCACACAAGATATGGTTCCGAACGAATGATGGTTGAGATAGTTTCGAACGCTCTCACGACTCCTCACTGTGACAGATTCGAAAACTCAACTCTGTCTACGCCAAACGAAGTTCTCATTCAACTGATAATCCATCATCCAATTTTCTTTGGTAAGTGAACGCCTATCTTGATATCTCTGCAATTTCCTTTCTCATAGACAATTCAAAGAATACCCATCATGCAAAACACAACATACCTCTAATTTATGCTCTTCCCGAATTGAATTCTTTCTGATAATATCATCAATGGCTGTTTTGGTACTTTGCAACTCAAGTATTTGCTGTAGTAATGTCAATTACACTGCCCTAACTGGTAATAATAGACAATACCACTCAAAGTGCAATGGGTCTATGGTGAATTGGAAGAAACATAGGAGAAAAATGGTGGGTCTTTGTGGGTTTGTGATGAGAAGCTCACGTGGGTTAATGGCAGTAAGTGGGAAGCCAAATGGTGGTATGTCTTCTGAGGAAGCAATTGGGGTTTTGAAGTCAATTTCTTCAGACCCAGAGGTTACATTTTCTTACCATATTTGGGTTACCATGTGATTTGTCACTACTGCGTTGTAACATATATGAGTGGTGGGACCCACCAACTAATGCAATGGTGACAATCACATAGTAAATCAAATGTGGTAAAAAAATTATAGCTTATTGTGGATAACTATTCTTACTCGAATCCTCACTATTGTGCTTCGCATTAGCAGGGCTAGAGTTATATCTCATATATAATGGCTCATGATGACACTTTCAAAGAGATTACTTGAACATCCACACCTCTTCACAACTATATTGGTGCAATGCCTTCATTACATATTAAGTTCATTGTTTATGAGTCCCGAGTTCAACAACTCTATACTAATTAGATGCACCCCTCCACTTAACAACAATTCCTGGGTATGACTAGTAAATCCATATAGAGAAATAGTTTTAACTTAAGAAGCAAGAATGTGGACACGGACATGTGACATGTCAATTTCTAAAAAATAAGGATATGAACATGGGAGGGAGGAGATATGTCAAATATATTTTATTTGTTGATGAATATAAATATTACACTGAAAAATAAAAAATAATAATCAGTGTGTTTGGTTTTGAGTTTTTTGAATTAAGTTTTTTGAAAACTGAGTTTTTTGATTTTCGTGTTTTTTTGTTTGTAGTGAATATTTTTAAAATTTTAAACATTTTTTTTACTTTTTTAGATGCACCTTATTTAGATGTATCTAAAAAGTAAAAAATTTGTGAAAAAATATTTTTAAAAATTAATAAATACATAAAAATATAAAAAAATGTATTGAATTCTTGTTTTTTTTTTTTTTGTATTTTTGGTATTTAGTGAATTTTTAAAAGGTTTTTTTTTTTTTGCTTTTTAGGTATATTTATGTTAGGTATGTCTAAAAATTAAAAAAATTGCTCAAAATATTAAAAAAATTCAGTAAAAACAAAAAAATACGAAAAATAAGAAAGTAGAATTTTCTGAAAAGTGTTTTTGAAAAATGATAACCAAGCATAGTGAATAATAATGAAAGAACTAACTAATTTAACATGAAAAATCACTTCATTTATCGGGAGCGTCTAGAGGCAGGACGTGTGTGCCTATGATGTGTTCCTACCATGTTCAACGTGAAATGTGTAGATGTAATAGGAATTTTTTCTCTCATGCAGAAACTCTCCCTTTTGGTCACTGAAGCATACAAGGATGCGCACCAGAAGAGTGTTCAGGTGAAAATCATCTCATCTTGTGAACTGTGAAATTTCTCTCTTTTTCCCTTTCCTCTCTATTAGAGTCCATCTGTCTGTCCCTGAAGATTACACTTTCTGATGTTGACAGGCCATGAAAGAAAGGATGAGTAATCTTGCCCAGAGCCTGGGAATGCCGCAGGGACTTGGTGAGGGATTGAAGTGAAGCTGACCCATTGACGGAGTTGAGCTTCAATTTTTGTATATGAGCTTTTTGTTGTAATGGCTATTTATGTGGTGACCTTTGTCAACCTAATGGTTAAATTTTCAAATTACATTTCCTTTTTCTTTATTTATTTCTGGCGACATTTCAAGGCTCCCTCTGTTTCTTGTAGTAATTTCTGGCTATATAGAAAGCAAAAACAACAGCAATTCATACTTGTTTTTCATTAGTCTCTCTCTCCTGTCAGAAATCAATATCTGACTATTGCATTGTTGAGTTCTAACTATGGTACAAGTCTTCCATGGTATAGGATGCCATAAAACCTTCATTGTCTAAATTTTATTTTATTTTATTTTATTTTATTTTGGGAGCAGAATTGTCTAAATTTCTGATGGCCAGGGGACATTTTTTTTTTTTTTTTTCTATCCAAAATTTTGGAATTCAGATTTATTCATCCAGTTATCATCTAGTTCAGTAGCTTCCAAAAAATTAATTTTAAAGTGATGAGTCTCATTTCAACAAATAAAAATCAAATTGAGGCATCATTTATTTTTTATCCCAATTGCTAGGGACTTGCAGCCAAATCTCTATAAATTGTGGGTAGTAAGAATGTAAATATTGGAGATTAAAAAAAAATGTAAAAAAGAAAATTTTGTTAGTGTTCATGTACGGCAATTTGTGGATTTTTGTTTTTGATTTATATAACATAAGAAAAATGCTAGAGGCCCCAAATTTTCTACCAAATAAATGACCAAATGTCTCACATGGGTGTGGGGCCCACAAAATTACGAACCCCATACCCATGTGAGACATTTGGTCATTTATTTGGTAGAAAATTTGGTATCTCTAGCATTACCCTTAAAAAACAGGTAATGGTTTGTTTTATTCTAAATATGAAATTGAGTGTGACCCATATTTCAGATTTATAATTTTATAGAATTAAATGAGTTTGTTGGACATTCAATGTGTTTTGTCCCCCACTCTAATTAGGAATGGCAACGGGGCGGGGCGGGGCCGGGGATCACCCTCCCCGTCCCCGATTCCCGATGGCAGAGCTTCCCCCCGTCCCCGTCCCCATCCCCGACCGGGAACCAACTACCACCCCCACCCCCGCCCCCGAACGGGGATCGGGTTTCCCCGATCCCGAAAATCCCCGGCCAAAAAAACAACATCAACAGAATATCAGGGCTCAAATACATCAACAACATTAAAAAAAAAAAAAAAAAAAATTAACATCTCAACATCAAAAAGCAGCATCTGTGGCTTGGAGGAGCTCCGTATGAGAGAGAGGAGATCTGAAGAACAAAAGCACAAAAGCCGACTGCGTAAGAGAAGGAGATCCGTGTGAGAGAGAGAGGAGATCTGTGAGAGAGTGTAAGAGAAGCTCAGCCGACTGCGTCTGTGGCCTGGAGGAGCTCAGCCGACTACGTTTGTATTGTGCGGAGAGAAGAGAGAGTGAGAGAAGAGAAGAGAGAGAGTGTAAGAGACCACCTAATTTAGGTGACCTAAACAATAAACATATATATAATATTCAAAGACTCTTTACAGCTGTAACATATATATATATAATATATATTCAAACATATATATATATATATATAATATATATAATATTCAAAGACTCTTTGACAAAGAGAGGAGCTTATAGCTGTAACCAAACCAAACATATATATATATATATAATATGTAAATCGAGGATAACCGGGGCGGGGCCGGGGCCGGGCCGGGGTCGGGGATGAAATATATATCACCGTCCCCGGCCCGAATATCACCGGGGATTTGTTTTTAAATACCATCCCCGGCCCGTTGGGGGTATTTTTCGGAGAAAAACCACTCTTATCGGGGACGGGGGGTCGGGTCCCCGTCAGGCCAGGTTGAAATTGTCATCCCTAACTCTAATCATGCGATTAGTGGGTCTATCATTGTCTTCATTCTAATTATTATACTCACTTTATCCCAAAATAGTCTTATATTTTATTTTTTATTATTCTAAAATATTAGTCCCTTTTCAAAATTAAGGACTAAAATAATACGAATTTTTTATTTTGCCTTTCTTTTAAATTCATTAACCTTACAAAAAATATAATTTTGACAATTGATATTTCTCAAAGAATGTACTATTAAAAGGATAATTTTGAAAAATCAATTTTTTTTAAAGTGCAATAATTGTACTACCAAAAGAGTTAATTAGTTTTTTGAAAATTAAGGCCTGGTTTGAGGTGTATCAAAAAAGTCCAAAAAGTTACAAAAAAAAGTAAAAAAGTTATCACTATTCACAAATTAAAAATATTAAAAAATTAATATACATAATATTTTTATCAAACAAAATTTACACAATTTTCGGGGCTGAATTGACCCCGTGTAGTGAGGGGAAAAAAAAAAAGAATTACATATATAAAATCACTAAGTTTGATGGAAATATTGGGCCCGTAGGGGCCCACCACGGGCCCCGTTTTGATAATCCGAACCACTGAATATGTACAACTCGTCCAGAACTATATGTCATTAAAAATCACGTTGATCGAAAATCGGTAACTACATGATCAAATCAGTTTTGTATAAAAAATGGATGGTGTTATAGTTAACAATTGACAAAAAAACTCACACGATCAGATAGTTATTGATATCCAATCAACGTAATTTTTTACAAATATATAGTACTCGACGAGTTCTACACATTGAACGGTTCCGATTAGTAAAACGGGACCCGTGGTGGGCCCCCATGGGCCAAACAGCACCGTCTAATTTATACCCGAAAAGGAGAGAATCAATCTCCTACACTATATCCTCTGCCGCGCTGCCCACGCGTGTACTACTGTACGGGCTATTCCATCTATAACTTTCCTTATACACTTATTTATACAATTTTTTAATACACATTTTTTCATAAAAATCAAAATGTTAACTCAAGCATCCATATTTTTTCCCTCAACTTTTTAGTTTAAAAAGACAAAAAGTGCACTTATTTAGGACACCCCAAACAACCCCAGTTTTTTGTTTTTCCTATTTTTTTTGTTTCTAGTGAATGTTTTTAAAATTTTAAGTAATTTTTTTTACTTTTTTAAATGCATCTTATTTAGATGTATCTAAATAGTAAAATATTGAATTTTTTTTTTAAAGGTTTTTGGTATTAAGAGTTTATAGCATAAACGATATCTAATATTTTCATAATGTCTAAGATCCCTTAGCATCAATCTAAAGAAAATTCGATTCAGAAAATTTCTGAAAATTTCTTTGGACTTCCCACTCTCCAAAGAAATTCACTCTCCAGAGAAATTCTAGACTTTTCAGAGAAATTTCTAACTTAAGCCTTCATCATCTTCTTTGTCCAGAGAAATTCTGGACTTCTTGAAGAAATTCCTAAAGTCTTCATCATCTTCTTTGTCTAGAGAAATTCTGAGAAGCCCAGAGAAATTTCTCTCCAGAGAAATTATAAACTTCCCAGAGAAATTCCTAAAGTCTTTATCTTTATCTTCTTCCTCCAGAGAAATTCTAGGAATCCGAGAAATTCTAAAATAAAATCACTTCCCAAAATATGCCTTGGAATGAACAATTCCCAAATGAGTAAAGAAGAACAATTTGACAAGAAAACAAACTTAGCAAAAGTTTAGACATAAACAAACATAATTCAGATTCAATATGACCAAATCTGAGAGGAAAATTTCACATAAACAAAACAGAACAAGAACCAATCCCCATTCAATCGCATAAATTATAGTGAATATGAGCTAAACATAGGTTGTAGAAAAACATACAATTCACAGATGAAAAAATTGAAAACCAAGTTAAATTAGAGAGACACCCCTGCACTTGGCTCAACCTGTATCTTTGTTTCTTCCTTCCCACTATCAACCTCTGGTGAAGCTGTAATAGCTCTTTAACTCTGATTCTTCCTTGTTTTCTTGTTAACCTTTGCACTATCAACACCTACAACATTAGCTCCACCAAACCATATCTTTTTTGACAATTCATACCCTTTTTGCTGATGAGCCTTCGGAAAAGTCCGATCCTCGCCCATTTTACTTTTGCTAGCATTGTTCTCATACCTCTTCTTTAACCTCCCCACTTTTCTAGATAATTGGGTCTTGCTAACATCAATGTGCAACTATTTCTTGATGAAATCATAAAAAGCATTCATATTAGTGAGTGGATCAGACCCTTTTTTCAAAGTACATTAAATCATACCTTTCAAAATTACAATCTCAACGAGTGGTTGACCGTTGTTTGCCATTTTTGTAGAGAGAGAAGAAGAAGATCGATGAGAGCTAGGGTTTAAACAGTATCATAGTAGAGAGAGAGATAAATGAAGTTTGATTTGAGATAATCAAATTTCTCTGTGATATATAGGTGTGGGGTTGATGGACTTTAGACATCATAAAATAATATTATGAATATCTTTCATTACTAAAAATTGGAAATGAACCTTAGACTAATTTTCACTAAAATATTTGTGAAAAAATTAATAAATACATAAAAATACAAAAAAATGTATTGAATTTTCATTTTTTTTTTTGTATTTTATGGTATTTAGTGTGTTTTTTTAAATTTTTTTTTACAAATATTATACTTTTTAAGTATATTTATGTTAGGTGTGTCTAAAAATTAAAAAAATATTGCTTAAAATATTTAAAAAATCATTGAAAACATTAAAATACAAAAAATAAAAAAAATAAAATTTTCTAAAAACTATTTTTTAAAAATCAGAACCAAACAAAGTGATTATTATTTTGGAACGTAATGAATAGTTAGTTCCCTTATTGTGTTTCAATTGATTAGTACCCTTTTAGTGTGTTTTACAATTTTGGTTATTAAAATTGAGCGGAATAAAATGATTATTTTATCAAAAATTTTATTTTTACATTTGATTGAGTTAAAAAAATAAAAATTATATTGCTTATAAAATCATTATTCATTAATTATTAAAAAAAATGATAATTCTATAAGAAAACCTAAAGAAGAATTGTTTCATCCTATCTTATTTCAATGAATTACAAAAAGGAGAGTCTGGTTTGTTTGTATTTATTCTTAATTCTTTCTTCCCTTAAATTTATATAATGAAATTAAAAAAAAAAAAGGATTAAATGTAATGAAATGATTAGGCACACCATACCAAGTGGGGTGGGAGAACATAGAAATTATTGAGTGGTGTAAGATCAGGATCAGCTAACACCCTAACAGTTTATTGATTGATGAATGATCTGATGAATGGACAATAATATCCTAATACGATGAATGGACAATAATATCTTAATACGATCCCACTAGCATAAAGTCTAACCCATGAAAATGAGGAGGGAGCACCCCGTGGTGCTATCATAGACCAAATTATATATTGTGGTATAGATTCCACATCTATATAAATATTATGCAGAGAATTTTATAATTAAATGACCGTTTAAAAATCAGTCGATATCTGGCAGTGGTTGAGTTCAAAATCAGTCATTTAATTTTCTTCCCGAACCAGTTGAATAACAAAATCCTGAACCGATAAAAACCTAAACCTTTAGAATCTTACATACCAAGTTGAACAAGTTGAATTGAATAAAAAGCAAGTAGAAAGAAAAAAAATGTTTGCATCAATATTTTGAATGGTATATTTGAGGGAACATTTATATAAACCTCTTTTCATATTCTCTTTAGAATTTACACATCCAAGGCATAATAGCTATTGGCCATGCATGTGACAAAATAAAATACATCATTCACAACTACCTCCGCACAAATAGTGTGAATTTTCACTAATCAGGCAAAATACATTTAAAAAACTAGATGCTGAATGCATGACCAATCCTACTTTGGGCAAGAAACCACGCTCAAACATGCCAAATATCCTTTATTCTCAAAATTCATACCCTCCTATAATCAAAGCACCCTCGGCCGGATCAAAACACAGAATTTCAAGATATGATACATCCTCGTCAAAATATTGAACCATACAATTTTCATGGAAGTCATCTTTCAATTCTACAAGCCACATCAAATTCACTTCAGCAATCAGTGAAGCAATCCGAACAGGTAAGTGTGGAGTGAGGTAACGTGATCCAAACAACGGAAACCTACTACTATGATTAACATGAGATTAAGTAAAGTTAACAGCAGACAAACCTACCTCGTGCACGACCGATAAAATGACTTCTATGATCAAGTTACCAGCAGACAAGCCAATCTTTATGGTTCTCTCACATTCCCATCATCACTTTCTTCTTCATTATCTTGGTCCAACTCTGAAGGTCAAGTCATGACAAAACAGAGCAGCAAGTCCCAAGGTCTGCGGCCCAACACCATGTTGTGCCTTTGCCTTTAGATTTCCCTGAAGGATATGGTAGACCATCAATAGAACAAGAAGACATAATAATGTAAGACATCATCAAAATTGGGACCATATATTAGCCTAGTAGCAAAATCCAATATTATACGGTACATTTGAATTCAAAATTTAATGCAACAACTGGATCATGTAAAAGCCTGTACCTCTTGAAGACATTTTTTTTAGAACTTCATTTAATAAACTACCAAAAAAAAAAACTCAAAGAAAACAGATCATGGGTTGATATCAGGTCAGCTGATCACAAATTGTAACTTGATGAAAATTTGGGAAAATATGGCGAGTGTAGAGAAAAAGTGATGAGGGCAACTGTCTGGATTCCACTGTATGAGAACACTTGAAAAACAACTCCCCAATATGACTCGGAAACAGTTGGTTCGAATCAAGAGAGTAAACTTTTACAAGCCTCAACACCAGTTCCTTGCATTGCCAAGACTTCTTGCCCCGAAGGGCTAGAATTAATGCACCTAACAACAGCATAAAAAATGGCTATTTGGAACCTGTCATCTTCCACCTTCTTCAGAACTTCCTCAACCATCTTAAAGTCTGAGCCCCCGGCCAATACCAATTTTCCCATAACCTCCCCAAAATCATTTGGTGCTTTGGGCAAATCAATGCCAATATCATCCATACTCGAGCCATAGAGAAGACACCCAGTTCCAATATCTCTAGTGGTCAAAACTTTTTTATTTAATAAGAACCCCAGAAGCTTTATTACTGGTGCTACACAAGGAGGGCTCTTTTCCAATGCAAGAGCAATCGCTTCTTTAACGACCTCATGGTGATATGATGGAGATTTCAGTTCTTCCACGCACTGCAATGCTTCGTCCAGAAGCTGAATGCTGAAATATTCCTCCAAAAGGGAAACAGTTTTTCTTTGAAGATCTGCATGATTCAATTTTGCAGCTGAAGCCAGTGGCTTCTCAGGAGAAAGATTTGCCGAGGGTGCCAGAGTGACAGGCTTAGGGGCTTGAGTTATAGGTTCAACTACTGAAGCAAAGCTGGAAGGCTGGCTTGGTGGTGCACTATTTCCTTGCAACAGAGCACTGGTCATACCAGTAATGAAACCACCACTGCCCTGAGGTAACAATCTTGAATTGAAGAGTGTTGGTTTGCCAATCGAAGGTGGCTGAAGGCGTCCAGTAGACTGAGTACGACTGAATCCATCACCCCTTGGCATTGATCGATTTCTAGGAATCTCCCAGTTGTCACTATCAATCCCTGGCATCCCCGGCATCTTGTGGGCCCCAGGCATGCCAGGCATCATACCCCCAGAGCCAGGTCGGTTAATGGGAAAGCCTCCAGGCCCTGTAGGCCCAACTGCCCCGGCGTTACGACTATTTCTCATGTTTGCAGTCGCTCCAGGACGCAGCCCTAGGTTCTTCTCTGCCTCTGAATGGATTTCAGTGATAGTCTTTGCTTTGACCTGCCAAAACAGAGATCATATAAGATGGTTAGAAAAAAAGATGGCTAATATAGCATTCCATGTAGTACCCCAAATCCACCACTACCCCCCCCCCCCCCCAAAAAAAAAAAAAAAAAAAACAAACAAACAAACATGACAAAGAAATTGGGATCTGTGAACTAAACCTCTTCACGTCTAGGAACCCAGTTGTTGACCCGCAGATCAAGAACATCGCGGACCATGAACCTCATCCGTGGTGCAAGTTGGGTGTTTTTTGTCAGCTCCTTCAGCCTGTTGAAGTAGATATCATTGACTCGCCGAGATTTTGGGCTCTCATCCAGCTGCTTACCAATAGTATTAAAGAACCGACATATTGCCTCCACATTTTCCTCATCAGGGCAATCTTTGGGATCAAGTCCTAAAAGCTCCTATATCAGACAATCAGTGCATTAGAACTCTTCAGAAATCTAATCATAAGATACCATAAGTAATGATGATGGCCAAAAAAAATCTAACCTGAACAATGTGGTGGACAATTTTTTCAGGAACCATCTTTTGTTTCAGAAGCTCCCCAATAAGGCGGATGTTACCGAGAGTTCTCAATTTAACCATTCTTTCTTTATCCCTACGTTCCATTTCTTGCTCAGGTGCAGTCATCTGCCTAATTTCTGCCCTTAGGTTGTCAGCACCTTCAAATGCCTCCTGGCAATTATTCAAGAGGATTCGCTTAAATGTAATCTCCTTCCCACCAAGTTCATCAGATGGAAAAGGCGGAAGCTTCTCATTGAGATCAAAGCAAAGAAGAGCATACATAGGACAAAATGTTGGTTCCAGCACAGCCTTCTCGAATATCAATGAGATAACATCCTGCACTTGAAAATAGAGTCCTCCATTTTATTAACAACTACTTAACACCACAAACTTTGAAGATAGAATCTTTTAAAATCTGTGAGATAACCTTCAAAATATCAGGCGTTGTTATCCCAGAATCAATCAACTGGCCCTTGAGAACATCAAACTTCTCTGGGGTCAATTTGTTCAATATACTGCACAAAAACAAGAACAATTGTTAAAAGTCCAGCATCCATTTAAAAAATACTCCAAATAAACCACCTTGACTTTGGATGGAGATTTTAAAATGTAGAGATTTTCATAATGAAGGGATCAAACTCTATAATTCCAAATCACCAGGTTTGCAAAAGCTGTTATTTAAAACAAAATTCATACAACTTGGTTTTTTGTATCCATGTTCATTTAAAATAATAGTCTTCACAATTTTATAATCCACTTCAAATATAAGTAGTCCTGCATCCATGCTTATTGAAACAAAAACAAAACAAGGAGAAAGGGGGAGCATCAATACTTTACCATTCACGATCATCTTGACTAATAAAAATGGAAGCATAAACGTAATTGTTAGGACATTATCGACTCCAAAAATTTTACTTGAGATCAGTTACATAGTGGTATCTTTTCCAGTCAACTCTATGCTAATTATCAAGGAATTGGTTGCCAAAAAATAATAATAACCTAACGGAAAGACCCCCACCCCTCAATTGGGCAACTGTGATTTTCATTTATTCAGGGGATCAACCCCGATCACAATTTTACACCAAAAAAAAAAAAAAAAAAAAAAAAACACACAAAACACAAAACACAAAAACAAAAAACAACCACATCCACAGGCAAGATTTTTCTTCTCTACTCTGCCGCCGGTCTTTTCTTTTTGCCTCCGTCCTGGACAGTCCTTGACGGTGCTGCCTCCGTGTTTCCCACGCCGCCGAGCACGTTCACACCTCCCTGCTCCTCCACTGCAGCGTATGGCGGACCTCCAAATCGGAACATCACGGTGGCCTTCCGCTTCAGCTCCTTATTTTCCGCCTTTAGCACACTTATCTCTGCTCGCGCATCCTTATACATACGTTGGAGCAGAGTCAGTTGGGCGTTTAACTGTTGCACCTCATTTGTCCTACTCTGCAGCCGGTGCGATTGGTTTGTGACCACCGTCATGGTCTCCACACATGACTTCAAAGTATACTGATTGGCCTCAATATCAGTTTGCACCGCCATTTTTTGCTCCACCGACCGCATCGGAAAGTTCAACGGAGCAAAACCAGAGGCGCTTGGTTGAGGTTCACTGGCCACCGCACCAGTTATCTCTCTTGTTGACTCGTTGAGGTCGGGAAAGAGAGTGAGCAGACCACGGGACGAAAATGCCATATTCTGGGTAGCTGAACGGGAAGACGAGGCCATTTTCTGGGCAACAGAGTGTTCCAGAATCTCTTTCTCAGAAACGGAAGAGGTTTTTCAAAGGATTTTCGCAGGTTTTTTGTCTCAGCCTCCGCTTCGGTTTATAAAGACCATGATGAAGAGGCAGACACGCGCATCATGCGCCTCTCGGTGCTCGCCGACAACTTGGGCGCGCCTTTTGATGGCACGTCTTTTGATGGCACGTCTTTTTATGGATTGGGCACGCCTTTTGATGGCACGCCTTTTGAAAAATTGGGCACACCTTTTGAGGATGCGACTTTTTAGGGGTCCGACAAGACTCTGTAAACTGTCCCGACATTGATTCCGGTTAGCTTCTTCATGGGTCCGACAAGACTCTGTAAACTGTCCCGACATTGATTCCGGTTAGTTTCTACAAGGGTCCAGCAAGACTCCATAAACTGTCACAACAACGTCACAACACCTTTTGAGGGTGCGACTTTTTAGGGGTCCGACAAGACTCTGTAAACTGTCCCGACATTTGATTCCGGTTAGATTTTTCAAGGGTCCGACAAGACTCTGTAAACTGTCCCGACATTGATTCCGGTTAGTTTCTACAAGGGTCCAGCAAGACTCCGTAAACTGTCACAACAACTGTCACAACATTGTCTGCTACAACGGTCCGACATGACCCCATAAACTGTCTTCTACATCGGTCTGCCATAACCATACAGTCTTCTACAACGGTTTGACACGACCATACAATGTCTCCTATCCATTTTTTATTTTTCAGATTATTTTCTTGTTTTGTTACTCTCTCCAAACTCAAGTTGGTTAGTTCCTATCCCCCTTGAGTTTGCGGGGGGCTGTTAAAACCTACCATCACCTACTCCACCTACTACACCTACCACCACCTACTACCACCTACTACATACCTACCACTACCACCTACTACCACCTACTCCACTACATCTCCTATATAAGGAGCCCCTCACCATTTGTAAAAAATAACAACATTCAACAATCAATAATACAATCATTTCTCTTTATACATTAAATTTCTACAGAAAATAACAAAGGTAAAGGAATTCCTTACAAGTTGTCCGCACATGAGAGAGAGAAAGAAAGGGAGAGAGCTGAATTTAATACATCTGGTATTCCTCAAAACCTGTTTCAAATGAATTTCAACCATCTATTTGAGGCCCATATCCCTCCTCAAAAATTCCAAGTAGCGTTTCAGAACCCCTTACCCAAATAAAAGACTTTAAAATTAGGGATTGACAAATATTTAGTGGCCCCAAATCTCCCACACAAAAACAGCCTTAGTTACATTTTTTACAATTTTGCGAAGTGTTCCACAAGCTTTTTTCACATTCAAGATCATGCATAGCTTTTGCAAGCAGATGACAATGTTTCTTTGCTAAAGCATGTGATGCAAATTTCATGAAACAAGTAACAAAGAATTCAGACTTGATAAATTACCCTTTCACTGTCTTTAAGACACGATCTTTGTCAGACAGATTCCCTCTCCGTGCTGACCATGGGACTTCAGCCTTTATCAGAGCCGGCCCCACCTGATTTACATACAATGCTATGTTACAATGATGCCAAATGTAAACCAAGCACACATTACATTAAGATAAAAAGATCATACTTCAAATGTGCAAAAAAGAAGATTCAGGTGTCGGTTTGGGTTTCTAGTAACCAATTATTTCCCTCATATAAACCCGATTGACCAATGGATTTTGTTATATGAGTTAGTTGTCCATGTGGCGTGCTGTCATTGGCTTGAGAGATCACACATTATCATTTAAGACAGTTGTATCACACATTCTTACTTATCAATCACTTTCTATCTATTTACACATCGACCAAGACTTATCACCTCACATTAACTCTCCTCTCTGCATCTCTCTTTCACCCTAATGTCCTCTCACCCTGTATATCATCCTCTCACTCAAATCCACTGGAGGCAGTGAGATGGTGGCTGTGAGATTGTGGTGCCAAGACCATGGCGATGGTAGATCGTTACAGTGGCATTAAGATCGTGGTGATGGCACTGAGATCATCGCTGTAGCTGTGAGATGGTGGTGGTAGAACAGATCTGTCTTGTCTCTCCCTAAAAGCTCTTTTTCCTCTCCCTCTCCCTCTCTCCCCCAAAACCCCTCTGATCTTCTTCCTCCAAAAACTTCTCTACGTCGAGATCTTTTATGTTGATGTTGAGAATGGAGGTTTGTTACTCGACCAACTGAAGCCCAACTGGTTTTTTATCACCGGAAATGATCAGTTTTGAACCATCATTCAGTCAAGATCAGTTGAGATTTTCTTCAATCCAAAGTTGTTGGTTTGGGTGACATATGGCCAGCAAAACTGAACCGATCTGACCAGTGAACAGCCCTAGTGATTAGAGCAAGAACCTGATGTTTTAAACAATCATCTCTTTAAATCTAGCAAACAAAATGAAAAGTCAATCATTCCTTAAGATTCTACAACTTAAGAAGCAGCTCTAAAAAATAAAAGAGAAAAATAAGAAAATAAGAAAAATAAAAGATACACACAATATCATATCAAACGAATGAATATACACATAATCTCATAATAATATAATGAGAAAACGTTACCCCCTGATTGGAAGAAATTTGATCCCTAGAAAACTGGGAGTTCAGTTGATCTTGACGGAGATTTGCTTCATGAGTTCTACCAGGAAATTCCTTACCATCTTGAAGTGTTTCCCAGGATCTCTCCTCTCCAGGGGCAGGTGACTGTGCAGTTCTGCCGCGCCAGTCACGATTGTCTGGCTCAGAATACCGATTTTGGGATTGAGGCTGCAGCTAAATTTAGAAAGAAAATGTTACAACTTCATAAGAATTATGAACACAAAATATGTCAGGATAATGTATTTAAATGATAAAGACATATGCCCAACCAACTGTAACCAGTGAAAGCAAAATATATTGATAACCACTAACAGATCATTTTTGTAGTACGACACTACATAAGTCAAGAGGTAAGTTATCAACTTACAATGCTATCTCCATGACTCCAACTTTGATCTCCAACAGCAAACTCAGCCTCAATTTCTTGTTTAATTAGTAATATATCCTCAGGAACATCGCCAACCTAACAGAAAAGGTGAAGGCCAAGGAAAAGCAAAAGAGGTTAATCGCTACAAATTGTGAACAAATGAAACAGACATCATTAAAGAATGTTAAGCAAATAACTTGGCAACTAGCACCCACTTACAACAACTTAAAAAATAACCAAGAAAGAACTCCTACCATATTTTCCCTCAAACTATCAATATACCAAACTTAAGGATGTAATAATAGAGTAAAAGGAGTATCAATTATGACAAGTACCTCCCTAAGTTGCAACAGTTGGTCTCGAGTGTACTGCACACGCTCACCACCTCCAAATCGCAGGTCCCCAGTCTATTTCAGCATGACAGTAGAAATAGTCAACAAACATACTATTTTCTGTCAGAATAGCTTTACTACGCACTACAAAATTGCACAAAAAATAACTAATGGAATACAGACAAGGAGAAAAGATGGCATAAATGATAACTCAAACCCTGTCACGATGAATTCCATAACTCAAAAGAAGTAAAGGACAAGAAGAAGAAAAAATCACGATGTTTGCATATCATGTATGATACTTTAAAACATCAGAAAATTAAATAAATCGAACAGAAAGCATGCCTACAGAAGCCCATAAGCCTACACCGAAGGATAATAACTTAATTTCCACTATTTAAACAGCAAAAATATCCATAATCTACACAAAACACGTGAACAAAAACAACTTTGAACAATGTAGAACTTGTAACAAAATACTAGAAAGTCAAAGAAGCAAACAAAGAATGAAAAACTGCTTAACAAGGAAATACTGACTGAAGCTAGCATGCCAAATCTGTGAAGACATCCCAGAAGCAGATTTGCGAGATTAGGATCAAGGTTGTAAATCAATATCTTATATCTTCAAATTGAAACAAAAACTGCATGGTAAAAAAGGTAGGAGAGATTAATGCAGTTATTAATTTTGATCATGTAACCAAGTAAGTAATTCACTTGCCATATTCGCCTGTCCTCTATGATTCTTTTTTGTACTACTCTAAAATGTTACATTAATATTTTCAACTTTTATATACCAAGAAAGTTGCATTTGGGGGCCTAGGGCTCAGTTCTTAAAACACAAGAATGGGAAGAAAGAGGAAGAGATTCAAATTCAAGAAAAAATGTCTTTATGATAGAAAGCAAGTTTTGATCCTTTGCCATCAAAAAGCATACTTAGATGGGGGTGACCATGCCCCCACCCTACCCTAACATTTTGGAACTCACTTTTTCTCATACTCCCTCCGCCCCATTTTGTTAGTCCCTTTTGGAAATTCTAATTTTTTAGGAGACACGTAATTATTACATTTGAATTCAAATTTTAAAGCATTTATTCTAGGAATGCCCTTTTGTTTTCAGCTTTTAAAATAGTTATGGCCACTTTATGAGGGATAGTTTTGGAAAACTAACACTTTTTCCTTTGACTTTTCAAAAAGGACTAACATTTTGGGACATCCCAAATGAAAAGGACTAACAAAATAGGACGGAGGGACTAAAATATAAAACAATTTCTCCAAATTCAAATGAAATCCATCCAATTTCAAATAGATATATTTTTCTTTTCTTTTCTTTTTTAAACCCACAAAATATATAAAACTTATTTTATTTGATTGATCAAGTAAAACAATTGAAGTATATGTATTTATGTTATATAGCAATAAAAAAGGAACAAGGTGACATGGAAGGAAGAAAATCCATGTAACTAATGCCAAGTAATCGGGACAAAGGCTTTGTTGAGTTGAATATATGTGTATTACATATATATTGGTTAATTCATATATGGTAATACGGGTATTATATATTGGTTAATTCATATATGGGTAATACGGGTATTATATATTGGTTAAGTGCACCAATAAATACCCATATATTGGTTAATCCTATAAAGTAGATGTTTATTATGATTGGTACATGCTTCTATGATTCTTTTATGTTTATAAACTTGTTTTAATGAAACAGTTAGAGATTTTACAGTATATAATTTTTAATAAAGAGACCTTTTAAAATTTAATTGATTTTCTAAAATATTTCATTTATTATCACAATTTCACTAAAAGATAAAAGTCATTTTATAGCTAATTCAGAATTACATGCATATAGGTGCTGGGCCCCCCTTCATAACAATTTTCAAGATCTGCAAGTGTTTTGCGTATTCAACAAATGATTCCATTATATTAGCAATAAATCGCTTTTAATCAAATTAAAAGATTAGGTTTAGTAGTGGATTGATATATAATTTTTGTTAAGTTGCAGTAGCTTAATTTATAATTATCCTCAACCAATGCTTTCAAATTCTTAACAAGCAAATATTGAGGGTAGCGCTTCAAAATTTCTTCAAATCAACAATGACAACTTAGAGGCATAGTTGTATAAACATGATACATGTTGTGTGTTGATATCTTATTATCTCTGAATCATGGTTGTTAAAATCACGATCCGGATCGTAGGATCAGATCGTTGTAGGATCGATGTTATAACAGGATCGCAAGTAGGATCGTGTAGGATCGCATGGGATCATGTAGGATCGTAGGTAGGATCGCAAGAAGGATCGTAGATTTTATACTTTTTCACCTTATTTTTAATATGTATCATTTTAATTTTAATTTTTATCCTTTTTTTTTAAAGAAAGTAGGATCTTACGATCCTCGATCCGATCCTATGATCCGATCCACCAAACCCTCTCACCGATCCTACTTAGGATCCCGATTTTAACAACCTTGCTCTGAATCTCAAACGGTATCATGTTGCAATCGTCAGATACGCAACAATTCAGTAAGTATATAGAAATTAAAAGGTACAGTACTTATAACTTACTTGGTGACTCTGATCTCATAGCCAAAGTAGGTCGTTCACTTTCCATATTCAGCTACACTATTCCTTTTATTTATTTATCTACATTTTGAGTACTCCTCTAAAAGTAACATTGTTATTATCAACTTTTTCTAGCAATAAATGACTGTTGTCCTTATGATAAAAATAAAGTTTCAATAAATCGGCATATTCAGCAAGTGATCAGTATATTCACCAAGTAATTCATTGTAACATTAATGGATTTCATTGTGTTGTATTGGTATATATAAATATGGCTTTTAACTTTTCTATTTTTTTGATAAATAAATTTGTTAACCAAAAAAGCCACCTTAATGGGGGCAACAAACACATCTAAATAAAATCATACTACATGAAAGTGACCCCATGAATGCATCCAAATTTTCAGACTCAATGAACCGTTTCTCTATCATTTCACTACAGGGAAAAAAATCCCTATTCTAAAAGCTCCTTCTAATAATATTCAAAACTTTAAATGTATGTAGGTTCTTTATGGGCATCCCATGCTCACTAGATACCCACCTAAAGCCCACATATTGGTTTCTGTCCATATTTACAGCAAGTGCACATATTTTAAGTGACCCACCAAGAATTAGGACAATCTCAATTCTCATACAATTTGTATACATGCACGCATGCAAGGGCGGACAAAATCTAATTAAGTGTGGTGGAGTCAAAACATGCATGGAAGTGTTCTAAATGTAACCCTGGAAACAAGATATATAAATATATATATATATATATATAGAGAGAGAGAGAGAGAGAGAGAAATTACCCTTTAAAGCCACACACCTAAGGGCCTATTTTGCAGCAATTCATGTTATTTTCCCCCCATCCATATAAACTTATTTCCCAGTTTGATTTGTGTAGCTACTTGTTTTGGTTAATTTGTTACATTTCACACAACAAAAAAATAAATCAAACACCAAATGCAGTCTCTCTTAAAGTTATCTCTTTTTATGTCCAATTTTTGCAAAACAGAAAAATAATAATGCTCAATTTTGCATCCATAAAGTCCCCAATTAAAATTACTAGACAGAGAAAATCAAAAGAAGCCTTCGTGCATCAATTCAATGTTCAAGTTTGCAATTTTACATATAATTTTATAGATATCTAGCTACCCTAACTATCCACAGCCAATCTAATTGAATAAATAAGCCATAAAAAACAAAATAAAAAACATGCAACCAAAGTTTCAAATACATACAGAAAGACATAGATGTACATAAAAATAAAAACCAGATACATAATTTGCATTAGCATGTGAAATTCAACATGGATTACAACCTAGAAAATCAAATGCCAACTAAAGTAACAATTTTTAATACTTTTTGCATATTTTTTATACACTTTTGTATGTTTTTATACATTGTACAGAATTTCCAGCCTTAACCTAGGCCACTGTCTCTAGCATTTCCCAAAAAAATCAACAAAAATTATGAAAGATTAAAAATCCGTGTTAATTACATTTCAATATAAATTTTTTTGAAATAATTCAAAACAGAAGACAGTGAAAAACCCATATGGAATTGAACCCACAAAAACAAAAAAATTGAATTTTGAAAACCCCAATGATCTAGAAAAAAGGGGGAAAGCATAGGGTTTTGGTTCGGGACCTTGAAACCGCCATGAGAGCGCAGAGGGAGGGAATCAGAGGATGCAGAAGAAGTGAAACTGAGTCCGAGCGCGAACCTGCTGCCTCGGGTACCAGCACCGCCACCTGGTCTCAAGCTTATCACCGTTTGATCTGCCTGCATAACTCAGAACCGATCGACTGCAATTAAAATTTTGAGAGATTTTTGGGAGGAAGAAGAAGAAGAAGAGAGAGAGAGGGAGAGGGGGATAAGATTTGGGATCCTGGTTTTTGGATGAGAGAGAGTAGTGTTTCTCTCTCTATCTCTATCTCCGCAGAAGCGAGAGGTGCAAAAGGAGAGGGAAACCCTGCCTATTGAGCTTTGGCTGTCGGAGAATTTAATATTTTAGTTGGATATTTTAATTTTTGATTATTTTAATAGATTGAAAATTTTATGTTTAAAATGGTGAATTGATTATTTTATAATTAAATAAGAAAAAGTAAATTAATTATAAATTTATTGTAATATTTTAACTTATTAATTATTATGATTTTTTTTTAAAGGTTACATAAAAAGGTTGCCCTGTCTATCAATTTAAATTTTGAATTTTTGATTTATTGAGGTACAGTAACATAGGTCAGTGTGGAATCCATTCCATCAAATGTACCTATGTAAAAACAAATAAATTAGCTACTATTTTTAAAATAAAATTTGATAAAAAAAACACTTGGGTTTCTTCCAATTTTGTCAACATGGGGCACTTTGAGAATTTGCTAAAAAAGTTAATTTTTTTTGACTTTTTAATGTTTTTTAGTTAAAAAAGTCAATTTTTTTATTCAAAAATCTATTTTTTTACTAAAAAAGTTAAAAAGTCAAAAAATTAATTTTTTATTAACTTTTCAAAACACCACATCCTATACAACATGTTGATTAAGATTTTTCATTATATTTACTTTCTTGTTAATTATTCAATTTATAATAAAGTTTTATGTACAAAAATAATAATGTGGTCACAATTGACAGCTTTGTTTGAGATAAATTAAAAAAGTTAAAAAGTTAAAAAATTACTAAAAAAAGTTAAAAATCTATATTATTCAAGGGTAGCTTGTAGGGAAAGCTACTAGGGTAAAATTATTATTTTACCCTTTGAATTCAACTATTTAAAAAGTCAAAAAGTCAAAAGGGTAAAATTGTCATTTTAATTTTATTATAATATTTTATTACACGTCTTTTCATAAAAATTTAAAAAATTATCCCAAACACATATTTTTTTCTCTATTTTTTTAATCAAAAAATTAAAAAATACACTTATATAGCACATTCAAAATAACTACTTAGTTGGGCTAGGTTCATATACAATGGTTATCTCAGCCTAGGCCTTAAGTGAATTTGACCCGGTTGGGCTAGACCCAATGAGAATGGTCCCATCAGCTTGTGGTTAGAGATGCCCAATAGATGGGGGACCCTACCAATGAGTTGCCCACAAGAATGTGCAAGAACATAGTTTGAGATAAACAAAGGCCCTGTTTAGCAAGTGGGCTTTGGGTTATTTTTTTAGTAAAATTCACAAAAATATAAAACAGCAAGATTAAATGTTACATCAAATTTATAATCATTACGTTTTTTCTCTCACAAATATCATATCTAATTATAAAAAAATTCAATTATCTTCAAAAACACAAAAATTTTAACCTACTAAAATAGCCAAAAATTAAAACAACCTATTAAAATAGTCAAATTCCCAAATGAGGCCAAAGTTATGGGCTTCCTTTGGTTTGGATTTCTAAATTAGTTTTAAGAGGTCAAAATTCAAAATTTAATCCCGTTTGGTTTAGTTTTGAGAACCAATCTTGAAATATAATTTTTTAAAAGAGTTTGCAAATTTTAAAAACTTATTTTGTTGTATATTTTGAAAATAGTTTTGAGATGTTTTGTATTTATTTATTTATTAATTGAATAAATAGATGTGAGAGAAAAAATGATTTATTGACATGTAGGATGTGAGAGCAAAATGGAGGAATGAAAAATCAATTGGTTGATGCGTAAGATGTTGGAGAAAATGAGATAAATTTTGAAAATGATTTTTTCAAAAATTGTAAACCAAACAAGTTTTTTTTGTAGGTTTTTCAAATCAAAATTTGATTGGAAAATGTAACCATGTTTTACAATTTTTTCAAAATTGTTTTCAATCACTTTTTATATCTTATCTCTTCTTCTCTCATATCATATACATAAATTAATCACTCTTTCTCACACCTATTTGTTCAACTAAAAAATAATGACAAATTGTGGGTATTGATTTCCGACCACACTGCCAAACAGATACCTAGCTGGAGAGCACAAGCAGAACAGATTATGCCCAAACAACCTGTCACAGAAAGAAAAGACTCCGACGGTGGTTCGTCCACCCGGGGTACTCCGACGATCAAGTCAGTACTCAGTTATCTCTCAAAGATAGTAAATAGTGCTTAACTCACTAGTTAGAATACAAAAAACGTACCTTAAACCCACGAGGGTGCCTTACTTTTATAGCCAGCACTAACCTGATCCCTGTAGAAGCCTAACTTCAATGGACTCCGGCTCAATGCTCACCTTGGACTCCCAGCTAGATAGAGATAAACTCCTTAAGATCTTTATCTTTATCTAGACTGAGGTCCTCCCCTATTTTAGGACTCTTGTCCTTTATCCATTCGTCTCAGATTCTGGTATCTCTGCAGATAACCTCGGCTTATCCGAGATCACCTCAGGCATATGACCAAGACACGTGGCACCTCGGCTGACACTCTAGTGCCAACTTGGCCACGTGTTGTCATTCACAAAAAATGTCCCCACAACTGCCCCTTAGGTTCTATTACCTCGACATCCTGAGGTGATGAAACCTATACTGTTTGTCCATATAGCACGCTGGCTAAGACCTACTCCATCCTTCATGACCAAGATCATCATACGTCGGCTTGACATAACCAAGACTCTGCAGTCCACTTTATCAATGGCCAAGAACCAAGTTCTTCAAGTTCCTTAACCAGAACCATTCCTCTAGCCAAGGTTCTCGCTCCATTAAATCAAGAACTCCAAGAGTTTTATCTGCGCATAAGCTGTCACACACGGTTTTATCAACCGTTTCCGCCACACATCCTTTTCTCATTAATTCGTACCTGACACGCGCTATTAGGTCGCGTCGCTTCTGCGCGCGCCGCCTGATAGACACGTCGTCCAAGGCACATTCATTGTGGTTTTGCTGTCTTTTCGTGTTTTAACAAAACATCTCACTCTCTCTCCGTCTCTTTACTTTACATTCTTGCTTTCCCTTTCCCTTTCCCTTTGCGTTTAAGTTTTTCTTTTTCTAACAAATCCCCATCCTCCATTGCTGTTTCTTTAAGCTTTCTGCAACCACTTCAATCACCTCCTCCGGCGAACTTTTCATCGTTCGTTTGCGACCACTCTCGTCATCTGACTTCGGCGATATTCATTCGGCGTCATTCTTCTTTGGTAAGCCATTATTTTCCCCTTTTTCAGTCTTTGGTTTATTTCAAACTCTGTCGCATGCTTATATTTTGTTCGCTGCCATTGTGAATCTATTCACATTCTTGAATCTTTGCTTGTGTTTTGAATTTTATCATTTGGGTGCCAAACGTGCCTGTTTGCGACTTAGTTCTTTTTCAATTTGTTGTTGGGTTTGTACATACGAATTGTTCATACACTTGAGACTTTAAGAACTTTACCATTGTTCTGAGTTTTTGCACATCTGCACACACTCACTCAGTATTCTTGAATTTCTTGAGTCTGAATCATGTTTTCTTTTCTGTTTCTCTATGTCTTGTTTTCAGATTCTTGCCATTGATTCTCTATTTCCATATAAATTTAGGCTTTGGGTTTTGACAGTGATCACATACAACTGGCCATTAACTCGTATAGGGTTATCAACAATATAATTGCTTTAGCTAGCCAAGAAAATGTTAGGATAACACTAGCCGACATCCAATATTGCTGCACCATGTGTGGCCTGAAATCTGAAAAAGGCTACATTTATTACCTGAAGTCGAGATCCACAGTCTATAAACTCATAACCGACCTCCCAGACTCCAACAAAGGTGCTGGAGATATTACTTCATCGTCTCTGGCAACTGGGAATTTGTTCCTGACGAAGACCTTTATCTCTATCCTCTGCGTCGATCGGTGTTTAAAGATGATGAGGGTAAGAACCAAGTGTCAATTTTTCTGTTTAAGACTTAACACTCTATTCCTTCTATATGTTCTAATGTATGATTTTCATTCTTACAACTCTCCCCCAACCCTCAAAAGATTTTCGCCAGTCTTTATTTCCCAACAAGGACTTAAGAAGGCTGTTGGGTTTGCCGATTGATCAGCGCAAGGCCCCTTTGCTGCTCAACTACATTCCAACCTACAAATCCATATTGTCCGACGTTTCTAAGAGGAGCAGGACTCCTCCCTCTGCTACAACTCTAATAGTTGCTTCCTCACCAAGGCCTGATCAAGCCTTATCTTCTGATCTAGCCGAGGTTGCATCAACGTCTGCTCTTCAACTAATTCCTCCAGCTCAACGCCAACGCCAACACTAACGCTGAGCTTCGCTCTTTGCTCCTGCAGGCAGAACTCGTAGACGCAAACACCAAAGCACTGAGGCATCGGCTTACGATCCAGCAAATCCACCTACTGCACTTCCAACGATTCGCTTCGATACCAAAGTCACTGTAGTCGCTACTGCCGAAGAGATGGGCCGTAACAAGGCTGTCGTTGAAGACCTTTTGGCTAACCTGCCTAGGATCGTAACAGTTCAATCGTCCCCCTCTCAATCCCAACCCAAGTCCAAGCCAAAGAGGGTGAAGAAAGCCAAAGCTAAGGCAACAGTGACTCAGATCGACTCTGAGGACACTGTTCTAATCCCTAAATTGGCCGAGGTTGAAAAGAGTACTCCCTCGGTCAACAAGAGGCTAGCTGAGGCTAAAGCATCTGACCCTCCATAATCCAAAAGGCCAAGGTCGAGCGGCTCCTCTGATCTTTCTGGTTTTTCCGCCGACGCTCTCTGGAATCCAACCGTCACAGTCGGAGACCGACCTCTTCTTGCGAGAGATAGTGCTCTGGACAGTTTGGAGGTCGATGCCATCATTTCCACCGCCGTTCTACTCCCAACCGACATCAACCGGTTGGTTGAGCTTTCGGAGTACGAAAACTATGTAATGATGATGCAGCATTATGTCTTAGTAAGTCTTAATACTTGTAACTTTCTTTCTAACTTCAACTCTGGTTTCCATACTTAACCAATTTCCTTTGCACTCTTGCAGGCTATCCAGCAGGGTCGCTCCCTGGCAGTCAAGACCGATGTGTTAAAAAAAGAGCTTACCCAAAAGACCAAGGAGGCAGCCAAGCTACTGTCATTTTTTAACAAAGCCGAGGCCCGTATCCGAGGCCTTCTTGACTAGGCCAAGGTTACTGAGATGGCCCTAAAGAATGCCGAGGATAAGGCCGAGGCCGCGGAATATGTTGCCGAGGTCGCCAAGGCCGAGGTCAAAAACTCTGATTGAGCCAAGTCTCAAACTCTGGTTGAGCAACCGTTGACTTGACTCAGGATGATGAGGATGAGGTTTCCAAGAACGCGCCTAAAGCCGAGGTCAAAAACGCCGAGGACTCTCCAAGAGATCGATGCTGAGATCAAGGCCAAGAAAGCTACCGAGAAACTCTCCCAACTGTCTACTGAGGCCGAAACACAGCCATTCACTGATGCAAAGCAGTCTGTTTAACATATTCTTTCTGAGCTTTTGTAATTTTTCTTTGTAACAGTCTTCTACTTTTAGTTGGGCCGAAGTGCCCCTTCTATAATTGAACAAGTAATCCTTTTGCAGGCCGAAGTGTTTTTTCGCCTATAGACAAGTTTTTTTTTTTGAATGCAAGTCTGATTTCTTTTTTCAAGTGTTGTATGTTTGTATGCTTTACTGTTTTTCTTCATGCCTTTCTTGCTTCCATACTTAGAATATTTTTGCATTTCTTCAAAGTATAACTTAGTTGTATTATGACTCCGGGATACAATACATCGGATATGAACCTTAAATGTTTTCCTCGACTAACACTTAAAAATACCAAAATAGTGTTATTCAATATTGCTCTTTTACTTTCACATGCTATTTTCTATCAAGACTTATTCCTTCTACCCTCTCTAAGCCTGGCAACCTGGTTGGCCATCTCGGCAAGTATGCATGTCAGGTACTTTTTTCAATATTACCTCAGCTTAACTGCAACTTGTAAATTTTTTTGAAATTTTAACAAGTGTTAAGCCAATTCTTAACCTATAAATATTCCAAAAAATTTCAACAAGCCCAAAGCACTTCAAATTTTTAAGCTCATTCATGATTTTCCAACTCTCTGCCCTCTAATGTGAACCTAAGTTTCACTTATGTTCACATTAAGCACGTATAATCTTTCCCTGAAGTCAGATTCAAACAAAGACTAGCTGAGGTCCTCAACTTTGGTTTCTCTGTTAATCTAACTGAAATGCCCTTAGTTTCATTCCACGTTTAATTCTACCAACATAGCAAGTCTAATTTCAATTCAACTTAGTTCAACTTTATTATATGCAAGTATAATTTAACTCTGTCATATAATAAGTTTAAGTTATTTATCATGTTTCAATCAGAAATATCGTTAACTTAGTTCAACTCTGTTATATGCAAGTATAATTCAACTCTGTCATAAAGTCTAAGTTATTCGTCATGTTTCAATCATAAACATCGCCAACTTAGTTCAACTCTATTATATACAAGTATAATATAATAAGTCTAAATTATTGTCATGTTTCGATCAGAAATATCGCCAAAAGGACTGGTCAGTCCTCTCACACAAATTTCATATTCTTTAAAAAAAATTAGGCTAAATTTTTTTATTATTATTACTTCGGTTAATGACATAATTTTAAAAAATAAAAAATCTAATGATAGAAAAATTTTAAGTTACAAGTGTTTCAGGGTCTTGGCAACTCTTTGCCTTCACTGTCCTCAAGCCGTTATGCCCCATTGCCGGCGACCGATATAATTCTGTAAGGCCCCTCCCAGTTTGGGCCTAGCTTGCCCTCCCAAGGGTCCTTTTTGTTGCTGACCACTTTCCTTAGTACCAGGTCCCCAACTTTGAACTCTTTTGGGTTGACCTTTTTATTATAAGCCCTAGCAAGTTATTGCTGGTATGCCCCCAGTCGAATTGCTGCTTTCTCCCTTTTCTCCTCAAGTAGGTCTAGATCTCGGGCCAAAAATGCCTCGTTAGTTCCATTCTTTACTCCTTGGGTTTTGATCCCTGGGATGCCGACTTCCAGTGGGATAACTACTTCTATGCCATAAGCCATGGCAAATAGAGATTCTCCAGTTGATCTTCTAAGCGTAGTCTAATATGCCCAGAGTATATTGGGTAACTCTTCTACCCATTTTTCCTTTGCTGTTTCCAGCCTCTTCTGGATCCCATCCAAGATAGTCTTGTTGGATGCGTGATGTTGGCTGAAAGGTACCACATTGAGGCCACTTAAGTTACAGTTTTAGTCTTTCAATTTTATTTATTTGGTAGAGATGATGTGTTTTGTGCACTTGTACAGATTTGGCAGGAAATATGAAACTTCAATAAAAAAGGGCGCGAAAGCAGATTCTCCGTGCGAGAAGTGAAGAATCCGAGCCAGCTAGACTACCGCACGTACGGCCAAGCTTCACCGCACGTGCGGCCCACTAGCGCTCGAGCGGCCCACATGGGCGCACGAGCGGCCCACCTAGGGACGCGTGCACAAAATTTTTGCTCTGTTTTGTTGCAAATAAAAAACAGAAAAATAGCCAAACCTAGGGTTCGAAAAATTAATTCAGAGAAAGGGAGGCTACGGTTCTAAAGAGTGATATTCTACCAAGGCTTGAGGAACACTTCCATAGGGGTTTCTTCTTCATCTTCTTCCTCTTCTCACTCCTCCATGAGTGGCTAGTCGTCTTTTCTAGGGTTTTGATGAAACCCTAGCCATGTAATAGGATTTCTCATTAGCTTTAATTGTGAATTGGTTTGAATGGATGTATGCATGATTTAAAAGTTTTTAATATTTGTTTCTTTCATATCTTCAAGTATTTTACTCTCTGTGATTGTTTAATGCTTTTCATACATTAGTTTTCTTTGTGTTTGTATTCAAAGTATGAGACGAGTCATGCTACGAGAGACGGGTCGTATTGCTACCATAGTTTAGAGCAAACGACTCGTACTACTCGAGATGATTCGTGCCTGTACGTTGAATGCAACAACCCTCTTGATCAATATTTCAAACTTGTAGTTGTGAAATATTGGGCAGTTCAAACTGAATCGCAATTATTGGCCAATGTTAAGTCTCATTCATGTGGTTAGTGGTGAATTCTCTGCCCTAGGATTTTTTTCGAAAATTAATATCTCAAACCCTAATTTAAATTGTCAGTATAATTCCTCAATTTCATTTAATTGTTGTTTAGTTATAAAATCAATCTTATCTTTTTAATCAAAATTAATTTAGGAGTTTTGCGATTGAATTGATCTAATTTCACATTTGTCCCTGTGGATCGACACTTGGACTTGCCATTATTCTAATAGAATTTGGTATAGTTTAGTGATTTATATTTGGTGTGTGTAACGACCCATCAAATTTTGGCGTCGTTGCCGGGGACTTTTGGCGAAATTAGTTAATTTAAAGTTGCATTCCTATTTTAATTTTTAGTTTAGGATTTTATGCTTCTGTGTTGCTAGGTGTGCAGAGCATTTGAAATTGGAGCTATCACCGAAGTGCAAGTGGAGCGCAGCCGAGCTATAAAAATATAAAAAAAACCGCAGCACTAAAGTGCGTGAACAGAAGCAAACACTCGCAAGCAAAGCACCAAAGTGCTAAAACGACAGTCAAAGCTCATATAGAGGTTGGAGACAACGTCTACACATCAAGCATCCGCAAGACGAGTAAAGCGTTTTTGTTGAACCGCTGTGAGTATTTCTCCTTTGGCATTCTGCTTTCGTAACTTAGTGCACAGAGTCGAACTTTTTGTGTGTGTGTGGGTAGTGTATGCACGGGCGCCGTTCTTGTCGCCCTGAATTATGGAGTTTGGACCTTGAACTAGAAAGGACTCTTAGAAGACTTAGGGCCTCTGCCCGTGTTCCTACGCTTGAGTATTCATTTTCATACATTGAGCCATTAGAGATGGCAGATCCTGATGTCCTGAATGTGCCTAACCGGACCCTTAAGGATTATTTCACACCCACTGTATATACATCACCATCATGTATCCAATTACCCAACATCACTGCTGCTCATTATGAGATTAAGTCCAGCACCATACAAATGCTCTCATCATTCCATGGACTAACTCACGATGATCCTTATAAGCATTTGAATGAATTCTGGAAATTTGCTTGACAGTGAGGATCCAGAATTTCACAAATGAGGCCTTAATGTTGCGATTGTTTCCATTCTCATTAAAGGATAAAGCCAAACACTGGCTAAATTCTTTACCTGCTAATTCAATCACAACTTAGGACCAATCACTACAACGGTTCTTGGAGAAGTACTTTCCCATAGGTAAAACCAACCAACTTAGGCAAGCCATCATAAACTTTGCTCAAATGGACGACGAGCAATTCCATGAGACGTGGGAAAGACTTCGAGACCTTTTCCAACAGTGTCCCCACTACCAAGTGCCTGATTGGCAACTTGTTCAAACATTTTATTATGGCTTAACTGAGCTGCACCACCAAATGGTGGATTCGTCCTGTGGTGGGACATTCATGTCTAAAAATGATGTTGAGGCATGGCAATTGTTTGAGAACCTAAGTGATAATTCCCTTCACCATGCCTCCGCAGCCCGGCAAGTCCCCCCGAAAAGAGGGGGCATTTATGAGGTCGAGCAAAACCTAGAGTTAGCCCAACAAGTAGAGGCACTGTCCCACAAAATGGACCAATTATTAGCTGCGGGACATGCCCCTACCCAGCAAGATCAGCCTCAATTCCGTGAGGCATGTGTTATATGTGTGAGCCCTACTCATGACTTGAGTGAGTGCCCTTCGGCATCACAATTTTCGGAGTTAGTCCAAGAGCATGTGAATGCGGCTCAAGGATTCTCCAACCCGGGTAATGATCCATACTCCAACACATACAATCCGAGATGGAGAAATCACCCTAATTTTTCATGGAGACCCTCTTCACAAGGCACTTCTTACAATCCTCCACCACCAAGGTAGAATTTCAATAATTTTTCCAACCAATTATCCTACCGACCACCGCAACCTTATCGACCCTCACAACCGTATCGGAAACCACAACCCCCGCCTGTTCCTCAGGGCAACTCTGCCTTTGAGACTCAGGTGTTGGAAGTTCTCTCAGAACTTAAGGGGTTAGCACTGGTAGTTCACTCCCACACTCACTCTATTGCCAAGCTAGTGGCCCAATTGGGTCAAATGGCTAACAACATGAATCGAAGAGATGAGGGAAAATTACCAAGTCAAACTGTGGCCAACCCTAAGGGACAATACGGGGTAGAGAGTTCGGGTGGGAATGGAAAGCACCATGAGTAGGTGCAAGCAATGATTAGTTTGAGAAGTGGAAGAGAGTTAGAGCCTCAGTCAGTTGCGTCTGATGCAACTAGAGCTAAGAAGGGTGACCACGGTGGTACACCCAATGAGAGCAAGGGTGATGGGGAAACACTTAAGAGGGATGACTTAGTCCCTAACACTTCACATGAGCCCAAGGCACCATATGTGCCTAAGGCACCCTTTCCTCAATGCCTTGATACACCGTCCCTGTTTAATAAAAAGGCGGCATCTATGGAGGCAATGATGGAGGTCTTTAAACAGGTAAAAATCAACCTCCTCCTGTTGGAGGCAATTAAGCAAGTACCCTCATATGCCAAATTTCTGAAGGACCTTTGTACGCAAAAGTGTAAATCTAGGACACACGTGTCCCAAAAGATCCTACTCACGGAGCAAGTAAGCTCCATCTTGTAGAATGACACACCTCCTAAGCTTAAGGACCCCGGTGCCACAACCATTGTATGTATTATAAGGACCATTTCATTGATAGGGCCTTATTAGATTTAGGGGCTAGTGTCAATTTGTTGCCGTACTCTGTGTACGAGGAATTTGGGCTTGGCTAGTTGAAGCCCACTGCTGTTGCTCTTCAGTTGGCTGACCGGTCCCTTAAAGTGCCACGTGGCATGATTGAGGATGTACTAGTTAAGGTTGATAGGTTCTACTTCCCTGTTGACTTTTTGGTGTTAGATATGGAATCGGTAGCCAGTTCTAGGAAACAAATCCCGGTGATCTTAGGTCGACCTTTCTTGGCTACGGCCAATGCATGCATTAATTGTCATACCGGGGTGATGGAAGTTTCATTTGGTAACATGCAAGTGAAACTTAATGTTTTCCAAGCATCCCAACAACCCCATGAGAGAGAGGAGTGCTTATTTGTGAATGTTGTAGATGAGGTTGTGGAGCAAGTTTTGCCCTCAATTCTTGTAGAAGACCCTTTAGAGGCTTGTCCAGCTCATTTTGGGTTTAAAAATTTTGATATTGATGGGTCAGTTGAGGAGATGAATGTCTTGCTTAATACTTCTTCTACACCGGATTTTTCTCCGTGGAAAGCCCGGTTTGAGTCACTTCCTCCTCTATCGAGAGAGCTTGCCATACCATCTTTGGTCACACCACCTACACTTGAGTTGAAGTCACTCCCGGCCACACTCAAGTATGCATTTTTAGGGCCTCAGGAGACTTTACTAGTTATCATTGCATCTGACTTGACTGCAGAGCAGGAGAGTCAGTTAATGAGTGTTCTCGTGGCACATCGGAGTGTTATAAGGTGGTTAGTGGCTAATTTGAAAGGGATAGATCCCTCCGTGTGCATGCATTATATACACCTAGAGGAGGACACCAAACCTTCTTGCGAAATGTAATGGAGACTGAATCCTAATATGAAAGAGGTGGTGAAAAATAAGGTATTGAAATTGTTGGATGCGGGTATTATATACCCCATCTCAGATAGCAAGTGGGTGAGTCCCACACAAGTGGTGCCCAAGAAATCGGGCATCACCGTTGTTGAGAATGAGAGAGGAGAGTTAGTCCCCACACGAACTACTATTGGGTGGCGAGTGTGCATTGATTATAGGAGACTGAATTTCTCGACTAGGAATGATCATTTTCCCTTACCTTTCATTGACCAGATCCTAGAGCGGTTAGCAGGGTAGGGTTTCTATTGTTTTCTTGATGGTTATTCGGGATATAATCAAGTCCTGGTGTACCCTGCTGACCAGGGAAAGACCACATTCACATGCCCTTTTGGCACTTTTGCTTACAGGCGCATGCCCTTTGGGCTATGTAATGCACCGACGAATTTTCAACAGTGTATGATGGCCATTTTCTTCGATATGGTGGAGAAATTCTTAGAGGTTTTTATAGATGACTTTTCGGTGTTTGGACTGTCTTTTGAGGAATGCCTTAGGAACTTCACTAGAGTGTTAGAACGATGTACTGAGGCAAACCTAATCTTGAGTTGGGAAAAGAGCCATTTTATGGTTCGTGAGGGTATAATGTTGGGACACATTGTGTCCCCTCGAGGTATAAAGGTAGACAAGGCTAAGGTTGACCTCATTACAGGCCTTCCTCCACCCAATTCCGTGCGTCAAATTAGGTCTTTCTTAGGGCATGCAGGTTTTTACCATAGGTTCATCAAAGACTTTAGTAAGATATCACGTCCATTGTGTAGTTTACTGGTTAAGGACGCGCCTTTTATCTTTGATGAGGCATGCTTAAAGGCATTTGAAACACTGAGAATGGCCTTGACCATCGCCCCAATCATGAAATCACCAGATTGGTCGCTTCCCTTTGAAATCATGTGTGATGCCTCCGATTATGCTGTCGGGGCTGTGTTGGGTCAAAGGGTCAATAAGGCACCATTTGCTATATACTATGCTAGTCGCACTCTCTCAGATGCACAATTGAATTACACTACCACCGAGAAAGAGTTGCTAGCTGTGGTCTTTGCCTTAGACAAATTCTGGTCTTATCTCGTAGGTTCCAAGGTCATAGTCTTCATTGATCTTGCTGCTTTGCGGTATTTACTATCAAAGAAAGAGACTAAACCTAGGTTAATTAGATGGATTTTGTTACTCCAGGAATTTGACCTAGAGATCTGAGATAAGAAGGGATCTGAGAATGTTGTGGCGGATCACCTCTCCCAAATCCTTGTTGAGTATACTAGTGACCCTCTTATTTTGCATGATTCGTTTCCAAACGAACAACTCTTTCAGCTATCACGAGCGAGCCCTCCGTGGTTTGCACATATTGTGAATTACTTGGCCATTGGGAAAATTCCGCATAATTGGTCTAAGCAAGACAAAGACTGATTCTTTTCGCAGGTCAAGTATTATTTTTGGGAGGATCCGAAGTTGTTTAAATATTGCTCCGACCAAGTGATCCGACGTTGTGTGCCGAAGAGTGAGGTGCATAACATTCTTACGTTTTGTCATTCTTCTGTATGTGGCGGTCATTTTAGTGGGCATAAAACAGTCGCCAAGATTTTACAGATTGGGTTTTATTGGCCCACAATTTTTAAAGATGCCCATCAATTTTGTAGAACTTGTTTGCGCTGTCAGCAAATGGGTTCGATGTCTCGGCGTGACATGATGCCAATGTCCCCTATTCTTGTGGTAGAAATATTTGATGTTTGGGGGATTGATTTTATGGGACCTTTCCGTTGTCGTTCGGGTTTGAGTATATTCTCTTGGCAGTAGATTATGTGTCTAAGTGGGTGGAGGCGATAGCTACCCAAACAAACGATCATAGAGTTGTAATCAAATTCTTGCATGAAAACATCTTTAGTCATTTTGGGTTTCCTAGAGCCATAATAAGTGATCAGGGTACGCATTTTTGTAACCGGTTCTTTGAGTCGGTAGTCAAGAAATACTCTATCACTCATAAAGTTGGCACTCCATACCACCCTCAAACTAGTGGCCAAGTAGAAGTCTCAAACAAGGAGGTAAAACACATAATAAAAAAAATGGTGAGGTCAGATAGGAAAGATTGGTCACAACGATTGATTGATGCATTATGGGCCTACCGCACTGCTTATAAGACACCCATTGGGATGTCACCATATAGAGCGGTGTTTGGCAAAGCTTGCCATCTCCCGGTTGAACTTGAGCACCGAGCATTGTGGGCCATAAAGAAGTTTAACTTTGATATGGCCGCGGCTAGGCTCAACCAAAAATTGCAACTCAATGAGCTGGAGGAAATCTGGAATGATGCATATGAGAGTTTGAGAGTTTTTAAAGCACGGACTAAAGAATTCCATAACAAGCACATTAATAGAAAATCCTTTGAACCCGGCCAAAAAGTGTGGCTTTTTAATTCAAAATTGAGACTCTTTCCGGGTAAGCTAAGATCTAGATGGGATGGACCCTTTGTGGTTGTTGAGGCATTTATTCATGGCGTCGTTGAGGTGCAAGATCCAAAGAATGGACACACTTTCAAAGTGAATGGCCAAAGACTGAAGCTATATATAGAGGGGATTGGGAATAGGGAAATGATTGAGTCAATTACTTTGATAGACCCTTTTTACTATGATTGATAGATCGATTTCTTGTTCTCTTTTCTTTCCCTTCTATTCTATTCTGACTTCCTTTGTTCTTGTTGTGCTTTATCTACGTCTAGGAGACTTTAAATCCTTTAAAGGTGTAATTCCTTTGGTGTTAGCTGTGCCCGAACGACATCTGACGATCTGGCATAGCCACCTAACTGTGTTTGTAGTGAGTTCCTAGGAGACCAACTGAGACGGTGGAAACTAGAGTTCGAATGGCAGAGCCTAGAACACAAAGGTTTGGAATTTCCGAGACTAGAGTTTGGTTTAAATACCCAAGGGTGTGGAGATTTGTCACACCCTACACCTGCCCCTAAAGGTTTGGGCATGACCTAAGCAAGACCTGTCATAAAAACTGGTGTACACACCGTACGGGGCCTTATCGGAAGCATAAAATATTAATATACAAAAAAAATACAAGCATACTCCATTGAGCTATTTCTAATATGCCAGGATCTCATGCATTACATACATCAAAAGCGGATAAAGTTTAAAATTTTATCCTTGGGTATCGTGTATAACATATACATTTACAGTCCTAGCCCGATAATTGGGCATAACAAAAGAAATATAAAAGTTAAGTACAACACCCATAGGTGGCTCTCAAAAGCAGACCCATATCTTAGCAGCTTCACAAAAATAAATGGCCTGGTATGGTGCCTGAACATGTAAAGGTTGACAAAAGGGACAGCGTCAAAGTTAGGACTGACCCCCTGACTGATAACCTACAGAACAGACATAATAGAGAGTGAGCCGAGCTCAATGAGTAGTAATACATAATGAAAGACGTCTGACTTGAAGCTTAAATACATCAATACATAAAAAGATGTAGCATGCACATGATTTGTTTGATTCTGCATTTAGCTCATAATGGCCCTAGGCCTATTCCCGTGACATAAGCTTGTGGCTATAAGCCCTTGAAACATGATGGCACGAAGCCCTTGAACATATGGCACGAGGCCCTTGAACATATGGCACGAGGCCCTTGTATTACACTTGAAACTTGTGGCACATGGCCCTTGAAAATGTACTTGAAACTTGTGGCACACGGCCCTTGAAAATGGCATATAGCCCTTGTAAATGCTTTTCTTTACATATAACATTAACATATCTTAAACATGCATAAGAGCATTACATGCTTGAGACATTAACATGATTGCATAACATAACATAAGTACTCCTACTCACAGCGTTGAGATGGCGTGTTGCTTTCTTCTGGAATGTGCCCTGCACACAAGTAATACATTAGTCTCTCCTTTTTATAAAGCATTTCCTGAGTCTTACACCTTGCATGCTTACAACCACTTTAAAATCATCTGTAAAACATTCTAAAAAATACCAGAGAAACAAGCACTCAAAGCTGAACAAACATTTAATTTTTTCTTGAAAATGAGTCCTCCGCTCGAGCGTAACTTTGGCCGCTCGAGCGGACTGTAAATTGCACAAAACTGATGAGAGGTGGTTTTTCTCGCTCGAGCGGGATTTCCTACGCTCGAGCGGACCAAGCGAATTTTCTGAAATTCTGGACCTTCATTCGAGTCCCAACCAGGTATTCATTCCATTTTTACATGCAACCCAAGGTTAGGTTAATGCAATATACTCACCTAACTTCACTATAACATGAATTCTACCTTGAGTATCATAAATTAAGCAAGATTAGGAGCTTTAAAAAGTCATCTCCCTCTCTAATTCCACTCTTGAATTCAAGTTCTTTCATATCTTTGAAACATAACACATGATATATACATAATTCCATGAAGTGATGATAGAAAACCATAGATTGAAGTATACTTTCATACCACACCCAAATCTAGATGCCTAAGCAACCAAGTAAGAGAAACCCTCATCATTCATGCATGAATTAGACATGAATCAAACATACACATCAATACCAACTCTAAGTGGCCATAGCAAGAAGGATTTGAGCTTACCTTGAATTCAATCCTACACCTCTAACAATTTTGCCAAGCTTCCTTGTGGAATCCCTTCTCCCCCGATTTCTCCTCTTTTCCCCCAAAAATGGTATTCACGTTTGTTTGTTTTTTGATCAAGGCTCCTAAAGGCTTAGAGATATATATATATAAGTAAGGCATAAGTAAGGCATATAAGACAAAAATGGATCGTTTAATCATTCCAAAATTAAAATTTCACGAACATGCTTAATATTATCTAAAAATTATGCTGATTACGGATATATAATCAATTTCAGCTAATTAAGCTGTTAAGGCTTCCAATTTCTAATTCAAACACGTTGATGGTGACAAATAGTTTCCTTGTGAGACAGATAGACATTCATAGACATGGATTTCACTTCCTTAATCATAATTTTTCACGGAACTACACAGTAAGCATTTAAGAAATCATGTACGAGGGTCGGGTTATTACAAGATTGCTTCAAAACTACCCCGGCTTGAACTCTGTATGGCAGCCCCATAGGTTGAGGTAGCTTTATGCGCCTCGATTCTGGATACCGAATCAACCTAGTTTGTCACCCTGTTGGAGAATAGGGAAAGTTATAAACACAGTTAGGGAGAAAAGTAGCACTCGTGGTTTTCGCGTGAAGATTGTATCTTTAGTAGGCATTCCAATATTTTCTAAAATGCTATATTTATTTAGGATGTCAATTGAAGGTAGAAATGGTTAAGTATACTTTGGGCTGTACTTGGTTTTTATTTTCTTTTCTTTAATCTTTTGTATATATATATATATAGGTATACTAAAAAATAAAAAAAATAAAAAAAATGTTGTATTTGTTAATTGTTGTTTTTGGTCAGTAGCCCGAAGGCTATAAACTACGCTGGGTTTTATTACCTGGGGGACTCTGAAGTGGCAACTTTATGCCATAACTCTGGTGCCTTTTGTTAGGTGCTGAGAGTTAGTTTTCCATTTTCTTGAAGCATGTACGCTTGCAAGTGCTTCTTGTTTTTGTTAAACTATGTTGTTGCAATGTAGCAGAAAAAGGTCATTGCATGCGTGTGGGTGGAAGGGACCCTCCGTAGCCTGCGTAAGGCATTGATGTGTGCTTTTTAGTTTGTGGCACATCTCTTATTAACTAATTTCTGAGATGCTCAGCTCTTTGTGGTCTTAGTTTTATTTAAGGCTAAGTTGTTTTTCATTTACTTTGTCTTTTCTTGTGTTTTTTTTTGCTTTGGTTGTTTTCCAAGGTGCAGCTACCGGATTGATATGGTTTGAAGATCAACCATAGCCTTTTCTTTTGGGTTTCCGTGAGGCAACCTTGTGTTTTTCTTTTTCTTTCTAGTGAGTTTTCTTTGAAAAAATAAAAATAAAAAAATTCGTTATACTTGTTCAATTAAAAAAATATATATATATAAAAAAATAATAATAATAATATGTGTTGTACTTGTTGTGAAAAAAAAGGGGGGGCAGCCCAGACCGCTTGAGCGGATGGGCTGGGCGCACGAGCGGCCCAAGCCAAAGGCCTACTGGTTTTGCGCCGCAGGAGCGGCCCAAATTAGGCGCTCGAGCCGCCCTATGTGGGAGCACGACCGGCCTAGCACCAAAAAAAAATAAAATAAATAAAAAAGAAGCCTGTACGAGCGGCTGTAGACACCCCATTTTTGACCGTCCTCAAGACCTGGACGTCACCATTGGAACACTTGGTGATTACCCTTGCTTGTGTTCGTCTTGAGTTCCTCGAGGTCTCGGTTGTGCGCCTTGCCTCAGGACCTCTCGACTCGACCGTGTTGTGTCTGGTTTTACACCAAACACTTGTGTTTTGCCTTGGAGGGGCAGGGAATGCCTTGTGAGGCATCCCCACACATCACCGGCCATGGCTTGAGGCCACCGGCCAGTGATTTTATGCCATCGGCAATTTATATTGCCGGTCGGCACTGTTTGTTGCCGGTCGGCCATTTATTTTGCCAAAATGGCAATTTTGAATGGCCGATCACTGTTCATCTACGTTTAGTAGATATTTTGTGCCAGCTGTGATAGCTGGCACCCACTCTGTTCCCCTCCATACACGTGTATGGAGGGATTTCCCTCTAAGCAAGCTTGTTTGGTAAGCTTTGCAAGGGGGAACTTCTATAAGAGGAGAGCTCTCCTCCTTCTTCTAGGTTGGTGATTTTGGAAAGAAAAACCAGAGCTTATACATATACATACACACTCTCTCTCTATATTTCCCTCTCTCTCCTCCCTTGTGTTTGTTTTGTGGCCCAAAAGTGCATTTTTACCTTAGTTTTGCACTAACACACACACACACTACCACACCTTACTTCAACTTTGAGGGACTTTGAGGGTTGTTTGTTGAGGTTTTGGACTGGTTTTGGTCAATAGAGGGTGGCTGGACCAACTGTTCTTCAAAGGTTCTTCAAGGGTAATCACTTTACTTTATTTTCCCCAATCTTGCATTGGCTTTTGACCTATCTTGCTTTCTGTTTTAGGCTTTGTGTATAACTGAAAAAAGCTTTGTATTTTCATGCTTAAGACATCTCATTGAGGTCGTTTTGGCATTGGGGGTCGAACTCCCCCTCTTAGGCCTCTTTTGGCCTCTTTTGGTGTCTTTTCTTTAAGCCTTGTTGGCCTTTGGTGTATTTCTCTTTTCACCACTGAAATCCAATGGATTTTCAGTGGTGAAGAAGATGGTTTGAGGTCTTGCATAGGGGAGGGACACCCCTCTCCCCTTTTGTCTTTCTTTTATCCTTGTTTTGGCTTAAAGGGCAACATGCATGCTTGACTGATTTTGGCCCTATTTCAGAGGTTTTTAGGTGTCTTTTGATCATAATATATCTCTATCTTTGGTCGGGTTTGTGGTCTTTTGCATGCTTAACATACTTGCTTTGTATTCCCTTGTTTGTGCCTAGAAATGCATCATGACTTTTGATCAATATGCTCTCATATTTTGACTTTACTTTGTGAAGTTCTTGGCCATATTTTGTCATGCATGAGGTCTGTTGGCCACTGATTTGGACTTGTTTAGCATGCTCGATATAGTTGCTTTGCATTTTGGATCATGAACCTTGAGTATATGGATCATTAACATGCCTAGCTTAGCCCATTATCATCATTTGGCATTAGTTGAGATCATATTTCAATCCATATAATGTGGCCTTACATTGTCCTTTGTGTCTCTTTCAATGCCTCGAAGTGTTGTGTTTTCATGCCTTGAAATGCGCATTGTGTATGCCTATGTGTTTGGGTCACTTTGGGGCTGCCATACCAGTGGATTTTGGAGCTCATTTTGCATGCTAAAATTCTGTTTTGGTTGTATAGTTCATGCCATGCTTGTTTGGGTTAGTAGCAGTGGAATGCCCTTTGTTATGCCTTAGCCTCGGGCCCCTTTCGACTTGCATGTTTGTAGTGCATTTCGTCCATTGTTTGAGGCACTTTTAGCCACTGTTTTTGGAGGTGTTTGAGGCCTCCCATTTTAGTCTAAGTCCCTCGGTTGTATGCTTGACTTGTTGCCCCTAATTGCATGCTTGCATTGTACCATATTAGCATTACATGATGAGTTGCATTGTGGCATTGCATGTTAGGAACATTGTATGCTAGCCATGATATGTTGCATTACATTTGGCATGCCTTGTATTTTAGTGTCATGTTGCATTTTTGAGCCATGTTTGCATAACATGCATTGCATTGCTTGGTTTGGGGCGTCAAACCGGGCATGGGGATTGAGGAGTGTTTGTACTTCAAGTGACAAAACACGCTTCAACCCTCGGTCGCCAATCCCCTTGACTCCAACATGATAGGGTGTAGGTATTCATGTGTTTTGTTTGCATACATTTTACATTGAATTGCAACCTTGGCCTTTTAGGCCATCATACATCAAAATGTATGATTGATGGCCTGAGGGTCGAGGGTCATGCTCCCTTGAGTCCCTTGCATGATAGGGAGTGTGCCCGCGCATACATTTGCTTGAAATTCCATGCCATACACTGTCTGTACTTGTTGCTGTCAAAAACCAGCTTCTGCAGGAAGTTTTTGCCGACCGGCACTGTAGAATGCCGACCGGCCGTGGATTTGGGGCCGATAGTGTCACGACCCGCTCCCCGTACCCAAGGGTTAGGCATCGTGATGGCCAGTAACCGAGGTTACCTCCGGCCAAATCTTTAAACAATTTAATAAACGCAAGCGGAAGAAATATTTAAATAAGGGTACTAAAATAATCATTGGAGCTTCTATTTTTATTACAAAAGGTATTGACCAAAAAGGCCAATTTTTACATTAAAAAAATACATCAATAAAAGTGCTTTGTGCCTACTCCACACGCTAGTCCCGACATGCCACCTGAAAGTGGTAAAAAACTATAAGCTCATGGCAGAGTGAGAAATATTATACTAAGAGTATAAGGCATAAAATTCACCATGGATAATTAGTTAAGCCAAAAAGAACTTGATACATATAATACAAAAATCATTTGATATATACTTCAGATCATTTAATATGTAATACGAAAATCACTATACAACCATAACCACGGTACATCACTAAGTGCCAAGCACTACACTGGTCAATGGATCCACGACAAACACTGGACCACAAAGTGGTCAATCACTAAGCCAATGGTTATTTAAGTCCCCCAAGGCATGGGACTCACTAAGCCAATGGTTATTTAAGTCCCCCAAGGCATATGACTCACTAAGCCAATGGTTATTTAAGTCCCCCAATGCATGAGACTCCCGTGGTGGTACTCACAACACATATTTTCATATAAGGTCATAGCCAAATATTCTTTAAGAGTAAAACAAACACATCCATGGGTTTCCTTTTAAGCAAATAGGGTTCAGAAATAAAACCACGTAACTGAAACCTTTATAAAATATAACTTTTATAAAATAGATTTTGGTAAGTCAAAACATACATAAAATATATTTTGGAGACTCAAGGTATAATATAACTCACCTTAACTTTAATACCTTACTCTTTCTTTCCATCATCAAAGACCCTTTCACCTCCCACTATTCTTTCCTTTCTTTCCTCTCTTTCCTTTCTCTCATTTCCTTCTCTCTTTCTTCTTTCTTTCTTTTCCTTTTCTTTTTCTTTTCTTCCTGCCGTTTCCTCTCCAGGCGCCTCCGTATTTATAGGGGGGAAAAGGCGCTAACTGGCAGATTCAGTAATAATTATATAGATTCGTTCTTATCTTTAATAGATATTTAAGATAATTATTTTTTAACCCTATATTTTAATATAATTATATAAATTAATTAATTCTTAATTAAATTACACATTATCACATACTAACAGAAAATTAATTATTTATTTTATTATTATGTCCATCATTATTATTATTATTTATATTTTGACCCCTAAATTTTTAATAATTATATTATTTTACAAAATTACACATAATAATATATAATAAATTATATATTTTCCGAGTTCGGATTAAATAATATTAGTATAAATTCTACAGAATAATTAAAAAATCTGGGTCGTCACAATTTTCTAATTATTTTGTAGAATTTATACTAATATTATTTAATCTCAGTTAAGAAAATATATAATTTATTATATATTATTATGGGTAATTTTGTAAAATAATATAATTATTAAAAGTTTAGGGGTCAAAATATAAATAATAATAATAATGGGTGTGGTACTAAAATAAATAACTTATTTTCTGTTAGTATAAGATATAGTGTAATTTAACTAAGAATTAAATTATTTATATAATTATATTAAAATATTGAGTCAAAAAGTAATTATCTTAAATATCTATTAAGAATAAGAACGAATTAATGATAAGCGAATGGGGAGGTGACACGTGGCAAGCCGTGGCTTGGTGCCCACGGCTGCCTTTGCATATAAGGGGCGAAGTGCCCAGAAAGAAAAGAAAGGAAGAGAGAAAGAAAAGAAAAGAAAGCAAAGGAAAGGAAAGGAAAGAATAGTGGAAGTTAAAAGGGTCATTGATGGTGAAAAGAAAGAGTAAGGTATTAAAGTTAAGGTGAGTTATATTATACCTTGAGTCACCAAAATATATTTTACATATGTTTTGACTTACCAAAATCTATTTTATAAAAGTTATGTTTTATAAAGGTTTCATGCACGTGGTTTTATTTCTGAACCCTATTTGCTTAAAAGGAAACCTATGGATGTGTCTGTTTTACTTTTAAAGAATATTTGGTTATGACCTTATATGAAAATATGTTTTGTGAGTACCACCACGGGAGTCCCATGCCTTGGGGGACTTAAATAACCATTGGCTTAGTGATTGACCACTTTGTGGTCCAGTGTTTGTCGTGGATCCATTGACTAGTGTAGTGCTTGGCACTTAGTGATGTACCGTGGTTATGGTTGTATAGTGATTTCCGTATTACATGTATATTTCAAATGATTTCTGTATTATATATGCTATGTATCAAGCTCTTTTGGCCTAACCAATTATCCATGGTGAATTTTATGCCTTATACTCTTAGTATAATATTTCTCACTCTGCCATGAGCTTATAGTTTTTTACCACTTTCAGGTGACATGTCGGGACCAGCGTGTGGGATAGGCACAAAGCACCTTTGTTGATGTATTTTTTTATGTAAAAATCGGCCTTTTTGGTCAATACCTTTTGTAATAAAAATAGAAGCTCCAATGATTATTTTAGTACCCTTATTTAAATATTTCTTCCGTTTGCGTTTATTAAATTGTTTAAAGATTTGGCCGGAGGTAACCTCAGTTACTGGCCATCACGATGCCTAACCCTTGGGTACGGGGAGCGGGTCGTGACAAAATTGTAACAACCCAAATTTTTAATTATTATGTAAAATTTATACTAATCTCAGTTAAGAAAATATATAATTTATTATATATTATTATGGGTAATTTTGTAAAATAATATAGTTATTAAAAGTTTAAGGGTCAAAATATAAATAATAATAATAATATAGATAATATAAATAATAATAATAATGGGTGTGGTACTAAAATAAATAATTTATTTTCTGTTAGTATAAGATTTAGTGTAATTTAATTAAGAATTAAATTATTTATATAATTATATTAAAATATTGGGTCAAAGAATAATTATTTTAAATATTTATTTTGGATAAGATTAAATCTATGGAATTATTATTCAAATCAGTGGGATGAATTGGGGACTGGCCACGTGTGGACTTTAAGCTTGCTGGGCAAGCATTTGCCTAGTATAAAAGGAGATGATCAGGAAAAAGAAAGGAAAAAAGAAAATAAGAAAGAAAGGAAAGAAAAGAGAGGAGAGAAAAGAAGGAAAGAATAGTGGAAGGTGAAAGGGCATTTGATAGTAGAAAGAAAGAGTAGGGTATTAAAATTAAGGTGAGTTATATTATATCTTGAGTCACCAAAATGTATTTTACTTATATTTTGACTTACCAAAATCTATTTTATACAAATTATATTTTATTAGTATATTAATAAAAGTTATGTCTTATAAAGGTTTTAGTTACGTAGATTATTTTATGAGCCCTATTTGCTTAAAAGGAAACCCATGGATGTGTCTGTTTTACTCTTAAAGAATATTTGGCTATGACCTTATATGAAAATATGTTTTGTAAGTACCACCACGGGAGTCCCATGCCTTGGGGGACTTAAATAACCATTGGCTTAGTGAGTCCCATGCCTTGGGGGACTTAAATAACCATGGGCTTAGTGATTGACCACTTTGTGGTCCAGTGTTTGTCGTGGATCCATTGACCAGTGTAGTGCTTGGCACTTAGTGATGTACCGTGGTTATGGTTGTATAGTGATTTTCATATTATATGATCTGAAGTATATATCAAATGATTTTCGTATTATATGTATCAAGCTCTTTTGGCCTAACTAATTATCCATGGTGAATTTTATGCCTTATACTCTTAGTATAATATTTCTTACTCTGCCATGAGCTTATAGTTTTTTACCACTTTCAGGTGACATGTCAGGACCAGCGTGTGGGATAGGCACCAAGCACTTTTATTAATGTATTTTTTTAATATAAATATCGGCCTTTTTGGTCAATACATTTTGTAATAAAAATAGACGCTCCAATGATTATTTTAGTACCCTTATTTAAATATTTCTTCCGCTTGCGTTTATTGATCTGTTTAAAGATTTGGCCGTAGGTAACCTCGGTTACTGGCCATCACGATGCCTAACCCTTGGGTACGGGGAGCGGGTCGTGACAGATAGACTTGAAAACAGCCGATGGAAATTTCCCATGGCCGGTGGTTATTTCTCTCAGCCGATGGTGTTCTACAGTGTGCAGAGAACATATCCCAACACTTTGGCAATTTTTCAGAGGAGCTGGGCAGCATTAATAGAGGCAGCAGTGGCATGGTACGGGTTTCCGGGCAAGATGGATCGGGCATACATCATTCGCGTATCCCGAGGCACGGCTGCGGCCACCTTCTTTCTGCATTTATTTTGTTAATTAATTAAGGGTCTGTAATAATCAATTAGTTAGGATAGTTGATTTGTTATTTGGACTGTATTATTCTTTTGGACCCTCCGAGCGAGGGCAATTGTGTAATAAGTGTGCGTGAGTGTGTGTATGTCTTCCAACCCCACGTCTTTCTTCCCTTTTATTTACCCGCTTATGATGGTAGACTAGTGCATATTTAAATCAGCATACCTTATGCTATGCATGCGTGCATTCATACATTTGTCTTGCATACACCAGGCTCGGCACATCATGCTAACTGCATTGTGTTTCAATTCCAAATTGAATACGTGTCAATTGTAGCATTTCACATGCCATGTTTAGAATAGCCGAGCCCATTTCTAGTTGCATTTCGCATGTGTTGCATTAGCCATCTTAAACTAGGATCATGCATATGATTACTAACTAGTTTCTGTTTTGGCTTGGAGTACTCGGTAAGCATTTATGCTTTAGCATACCGCATGCGTGTGAGTGTTGCCATAACAGCATGATTACCATGAGGCTAGCTGCTTATGTGATATAACTGCTTGAATGCCTGTGGGTAAAGGTTGGATTGTCTGAGTTGGAATAGCTCATTGAAATCCGTGTTTTAGCCTACTTGCGAGTAGCAAATTCTAAAATATTTTTCCAAAACAAACGGATATGCAATGCTTATTCCCAAATTAGGCAATCTAGTCTATACTTTTGTGCTGTGCGCATAACATAGTAATTTTAGGCTAATAATCGGGATAAGAACACATAACGTTTTCAAAAACGGATATCACGTTTTCAAAAACGGATATCAAGGTAAAACACATAATGTTTTACCTTGGAGGGGCAGGGAATGCCTTGTGAGGCATCCCCACACATCACCGGCCATGGCTTGAGGCCACCGGCCAGTGATTTTATGCCATCGGCAATTTATATTGCCGGTCGGCACTGTTTGTTGCCGGTCGGCCATTTATTTTGCCAAAATGGCAATTTTGAATGGCCGATCACTGTTTATCTACCTTTAGTAGATATTTTGTGCCAGCTGTGATAGCTGGCACCCACTTTGTTTCCCTCTAAGCAAGCTTGTTTGGTAAGCTTTGCAAGGGGGAACTTCTATAAGAGGAGAGCTCTCCTCCTTCTTCTAGGTTGGTGATTTTGGAAAGAAAAACCAGAGCTTATATATATACATACACACTCTCTCTCTATATTTCCCTCTCTCTCCTCCCTTGTGTTTGTTTTGTGGCCCAAAAGTGCATTTTTACCTTAGTTTTGCACTAACACACACACTACCACACCTTACTTCAACTTTGAGGGACTTTGAGGGTTGTTTGTTGAGGTTTTGGACTGGTTTTGGTCAATAGAGGGTGGCTGGACCAACTGTTCTTCAAAGGTTATTCAAGGGTAATCACTTTACTTTATTTTTCCCAATCTTGCATTGGCTTTTGACCTATCTTGCTTTCTGTTTTAGGCTTTGTGTATAACTGAAAAAAGCTTTGTATTTTCATGCTTAAGACATCTCATTGAGGTCGTTTTAGCATTGGGGGTCGAACTCCCCCTCTTAGGCCTCTTTTGGCCTCTTTTGGTGTCTTTTCTTTAAGCCTTGTTGGCCTTTGGTGTATTGCTCTTTTCACCATTGAAATCCAGTGGATTTTTCAGTGGTGAAGAAGATGGTTTGAGGTCTTGCATAGGGGAGGGACACCCCTCTCCCCTTTTGTCTTTCTTTTATCCTTGTTTTGGCTTAAAGGGCAACATGCATGTTTGACTGATTTTGGCCCTATTTCAGAGGTTTTTAGGTGTCTTTTGATCATAATATATCTCTATCTTTGGTCGGGTTTGTGGTCTTTTGCATGCTTAACATACTTGCTTTGTATTCCCTTGTTTGTGCCTAGAAATGCGTCATGACTTTTGATCAATATGCTCTCATATTTTGACTTTACTTTGTGAAGTTCTTGGCCATATTTTGTCATGCATGAGGTCTGTTGGCCACTGATTTGGACTTGTTTAGCATGCTCGATATAGTTGCTTTGCATTTTGGATCATGAACCTTGAGTATATGGATCATTAACATGCCTAGCTTAGCCCATTATCATTATTTGGCATTAGTTGAGATCATATTTCAATCCATATAATGTGGCCTTACATTGTCCTTTGTGTCTCTTTCAATGCCTCGAAGTGTTTTGTTTTCATACCTTGAAATGCGCATTGTGTATGCCTATGTGTTTGGGTCACTTTGGGGCTGCCATACCAGTGGATTTTGGAGCTCATTTTGCATGCTAAAATTCTGTTTTGGTTGTATAGTTCATGCCATGCTTGTTTGGGTTAGTAGCAGTGGAATGCCCTTTGTTATGCCTTAGCCTCGGGCCCCTTTCGACTTGCATATTTGTAGTGCATTTCGTCCATTGTTTGAGGCACTTTTAGCCACTGTTTTTGGAGGTGTTTGAGGCCTCCCATTTTAGTCTAAGTCCCTCGGTTGTATGCTTGACTTGTTGCCCCTAATTGCATGCTTGCATTGTACCATATTAGCATTACATGATGAGTTGCATTGTGGCATTGCATGTTAGGAACATTGTATGCTAGCCATGATATGTTGCATTACATTCGGCATGCCTTGTATTTTAGTGTCATGTTGCATTTTTGAGCCATGTTTGCATAACATGCATTGCATTGCTTGGTTTGGGGCGTCAAACCGGGCATGGGGATTGAGGAGTGTTTGTACTTCAAGTGACAAAACACGCTTCAACCCTCGGTCGCCAATCCCCTTGACTCCAACATGATAGGGTGTTGGTATTCATGTGTTTTGTTTGCATACATTTTACATTGAATTGCAACCTCGGCCTTTTAGGCCATCATACATCAAAATGTATGATTGATGGCCCGAGGGTCGAAGGTCATGCTCCCTTGAGTCCCTTGCATGATAGGGAGTGTGCCCGCGCATACATTTGCTTGAAATTCCATGCCATACACTGTCTGTCCTTGTTGCTGTCAAAAACCAGCTTCTGCAGGAAGTTTTTGCCGACCGGCACTGTAGAATGCCGACCAGCCGTGGATTTGGGACCGATAGACTTGAAAGCAGCCGATGGAAATTTCCCATGGCCGGTGGTTATTTCTCTCAGCCGATGGTGTTCTACAGTGTGCAGAGAACATATCCCAACACTTTGGCAATTTTTCAGAGGAGCAGGGCAGCATTAACAGAGGCAGTAGTGGCATGGTACGGGTTTCTGGGCAAGATGGATCGGGCATACATCATTCGCGTATCCCGAGGCACGGCTGCGGCCACCTTCTTTCTGCATTTATTTTGTTAATTAATTAAGGGTCTGTAATAATCAATTAGTTAGGATAGTTGATTTGTTATTCGGACTGTATTATTCTTTTGGACCCTCTGAGCGAGGGCAATTGTGTAATAAGTGTGCGTGAGTGTGTGTATGTCTTCCAACCCCACGTCTTTCTTCCCTTTTATTTACCCGCTTATGATGGTAGACTAGGACATATTTAAATCAGCATACCTTATGCTATGCATGCGTGCATTCATACATTTGTCTTGCATACACCAAGCTCGGCACATCATGCTAACTGCATTGTGTTTCAATTCCAAATTGAATACGTGTTAATTGTAGCATTTCACATGCCATGTTTAGAATAGCCGAGCCCATTTCTAGTTGCATTTCGCATGTGTTGCATTAGCCATCTTAAACTAGGATCATGCATATGATTACTAACTAGTTTCTGTTTTGGCTTGGAGTACTCGGTAAGCATTTATGCTTTAGCATACCGCATGCGTGTGAGTGTTGCCATAACAACATGATTACCATGAGGCTAGCTGCTTATGTGATATAACAGCTTGAATGCCTGTGGGTGAAGGTTGGATTGTCTGAGTTGGAATAGCTCATTGAAATCCGTGTTTTAGCCTACTTGCGAGTAGCAAATTCCAAAACATTTTTCCAAAACAAACGGATATGCAATGCTTATTCCCAAATTAGACAATCTAGTCTATACTTTTGTGCTGTGCGCATAACATAGTAATTCTAGGCTAATAATCGGGATAAGAACACATAACGTTTTCAAAAACGGATATCACGGTTAGTAGAGGCCGATCTTCGGATCGGACGAGAGGGGGTGCTCATAGCTGACCTTCCCCAATCGTACCCTAGCTCCTGAGCCGAGGCAACTTTGGTGATGACAGACACGTGGCCTTTGGCACCGAGTCAGGGTTTCCTAAATTCCCCCTTTAAAAAATATTTAGGTGGCGACTCTGTATCTGGCAAAGCAGTCCAGGTTTGGCACTTCTTTTCAAAAATCTGTTTCTCAAAACGATTTGCCGGATTCGGACTCTTTGGTTCAGATTAAGAACCGTGACACAAATCGAGTCCGAATTATAGCGAGGGCCTCACGCGGGCGCGTCTACAGTGGCCCAACCCAAAATGGCTACTACTTCACGCCGCAGGAGCAGCCCAAACAAGCCGCTAGAGCGGCCATAAATAGGCGCTCATGCGACCCAAATGGGCGCACGAGCGGTCCCAAAAAAAAAAAAAACCTGCTGCAGATTTATTTTAATTATTTATTTTATCTGATTTTATTTTATTTTTATTTTTATTTCTTCTTCTTCTTCTTAAAAAAATAAAAATAAAAAATCATGTATATATATGTATATATAGTTTTCTTTATTTTGTTAAAAAATAATAATAATAATAATAATAATAATAATAAATAAATAAATAAATAAATAAAAATAAAAATAAAAAATAAAAAAAAACAAACAAAAACAAAACCTACCACAAACGTATCACTTTCCCAACCATCTCTCTCACTCTACCTCTCTCATCTTTTTCTTCTTCTTCAACTTCTTCTTCTCTCTCTCAACCCCACACACTCATAAACTCCATCAAACCCCACCATCACCAACCTTCACCCTCTTTCCTCCTCACCACCATCTCACCGCCGGTGCCCTATTTCCTCTCCGTCTGTCGAATCTCCGGCGACCACCATTTTTTCTGGCGAATCATTTTTTTTTCTTCCTTTCTCTTTCTTCACTACTTCAAGGTAAATCTTTCCTTTTTATTTCAAACTTTTCATTTATTCTGTCAATCTTGCATTGTAGTTAGATAATAGGGTTAGTGTACCATAGATTCACTTTTTATCTTTAAAATAATAATAATAATAATAAATAATAATAATAATAATAATTATGGGCAAGAAGATGAACGCCGCACGTGTGGCCCTCTCCGGCGCACGTGCGGCCCAAGCCAAAAAAATAAAAAAAAATAAAAAATAAAAAAAAATAAAAACCTCATAAATAAAAGGGCTAATACTAATAATAATTTAGTTTATTTTTATTTCCTATATTTGCTTAGTTTAAATTGTTTCGTTAGTGATTCTGGTTAGTTTAATTAGTTAGTGGATTGTTTTTTTTTTATTTTTTATTTTGCTTGTTTAGTTAGTGATTTTACTTTTATTTTTATTTATTTTTAATTGTTAAGGGTCTATTTGGTAACGTTTACGTTTTCAGTTTATATTTACAAAAATTTTATAAACTGGTTTTTGTTTATTTTTTATTTATTTTTAGAAAAACATAAACTACAAACGCGTTTGGTAATTGACAAAATGTTTAAAAAAATTTAAAAATATAAAAAAGAGTGAGAAATGACAAGTGGTGGCAAGTGGCGGCGGCGGAAGACGGTGGTAGAAAGTGGTGACGGTGGGTGGTGGGTAGCGGGTGGTGGCGGGTGGGTGGTGGTGGGTGGTGGGTGGGTGGTGGGTGGGTAACGGTGGCCGGTGGTAGCGAATGGGTGGTGGTGGTGGTGGTGGTGGCAAGCGGCGGGTGGTGGTGGCAAGTGGGTGGCGGATGGCGGATGGCGGGTGGTGGCGGGTGGTGGTGGGTGGTGGCGGGTGGTGGTGGTGGTGGGTGGGTGGGTGACGATGGCGGGTGGTGGGTAGTAGCGAGTGGGTGGTGGTGGTGGGTGGTGGCGGGTGGGTGGGTGACGATGACGGGTGGTGGTGGCAGATGGGTGGCGGGTGGCGATGGGTGGTAGCAGATGAGTGGTGGTGGCGGGTAGGTGGCGGGTGGTGATGGTGGGCGGGTGGGTGACGGTGGCGGGTGGTAGGTGGTAGTGGGTGGTGGTGGTGGTGGTGGTGGTGGTGGTGGCGAGGGGCGGGTGGTGGTGGCGAGTGGGTGACAGGTGGGTGGTGGGTGGCAAGCGGGTGGTAGTGGCGGGTGATGGGTGGTGAGTGGTGGTGGCAGGTGGTGGTGGGGGGTGGGTGGTGGGTGGTGGTGGCGGAAGACGGTGGTGGAAAATGGCAGCGGAAAATGGTGGCGGGTGGTGGCTAATGTTGGGTGGTTAAAAAAAAAAAAACTGAAAACTCAAAACGAAAACACATTTTTTGAGTTTACATTTTTTGGCCAAATTTATAAACTGAGACCACTGATTTATAAATCAAAAATTTACCAAACAAGTTTTTATTTGAGTTTTTTTAAATTTTTGTAAATATAAACAGAAAACTGAAAACGTGAGTGCTACCAAACGGCACCTAAGCAGTTTAGTTTTTATTTTATTTTATTTAATTTTCTGAATTTTTACTTTAGTTTATTTTATTTTCTTCTCTTTTATGTAGATTGTTTAATTTAATTTAATTTTTTTTTATTTATTTCATATTTGTAGTTCGACTGTGAGTTTGTAAATAAATAAATACCAATTGAGAGGGTAATTTATGATCTGGAGTTGGGCCGAGGTAACGGCCGAGCGGGTTGAGGGCCCAACGGTGCATGGGGCCGAGCTGATCAGCTATCCGCCTGGAAAGGGGCTGCCAGAACTTGGGCCGGGCAGAGTTTGGACTGTGTGCCACCCCGGACCGTACAGAAACTGCTCGGCCAGGAAGTGACCGATCGGACCAGGCTGCTCGGTCCGAGGATGGTCGAAGCCAGATAGACCGAGTGACCGGCGCCCGGAAAGGCGTGGTCAGCCGAGGTAGTTGTATGACCGGCAGGAAGGCCGATCAAAGTAAGTATCCGGGCTAGGCTCGGCCGGGATGCCGCTTAGTCCGGTCCTCCGTGTGTTTATCCGGTTAGGCGCTTGAAGTATGAAGCATGGTACGACCGAGGTAGGGCAGCTCGGCTGCCGAGCTCCAGCTGTGATGACAGGCAGTTGAGATTAGGTGATGAATGGCATGGTTTATGCTGACAGATGGGATAGCAGAGCCACGTGTCAGGAGATGGCAGGGAGTGGATATGGGGCTCAGTAGGTATATAAGCATGTCTGCGCCCCCCATACGCGACACACGAACATCTCTGTAAGAAATTCCGACACCCAAACACTCTCTCCCTACTCTCTAGCTATCCTCTGTGTGTGTGTTCTAACTTGATCGTCGGAGGTTTTTTCCGGCCACACACCGCCGGGTAGCTCACCCTTATTGGCTCGCAGGTGATCGGACAGAGACGGAGCTCGGAAGAAAGGAGTACGGGCTCGCCGGAATATTTGCTCCCCGTACACCAATCAATTTGGTGGTGTGAAGATGATGCGGTTTTGAGTGATGTATGCATACATGCTATATTTGATGAGTGTTAATATAATGGTTCCACATTTTTGGTTGTGTTGGTTGAACTATTGTGTGCAGGTATGGCTTCATCATCCCGCCGAGCACCCAAACGGCCTTGTAATGCCAACATTGCATTTAGGGATGTGCCAACCGATGCTTGGGCCACCAAACCAGTTGCATGTGATACATCCTTTGATGTAGACTTCTTTCGTCGCCATCAAACCACTACATGGAGTATTCAACAACTTGAAGACCGGGGGCCTCCTAGGCATCTGCACCGTCACTGAACCAACATACCCGCGCATTGCGCGACTCTTCTATCAGCATATGTACGTCAGCGACGAGGCCCCGGGAGCTCTTTGCTCCCTTGTTGACGGAGTGGAGTTAGTAGTCACTCCAGCTTCAATTGCCGAGGTCCTCCACTGTTTCATGAACCCTATCACTACAGAACAGTTCCCGGTATTCACTCGGGAACTCACTATCCCGGCACTGGTCACTGAGTTTTATGAGGGGCATCAGGATGATGACAACTGTACTAGCATCTGGTAGGCTAATCTACCACGCTGCCTTCTCTTCCTCGATGTGGTATTGAAAAAGAATGTTATTCCTCTTGGCCACAAGGAAGAGCGGCGAGGAGACTTCCTTCGTGCCTTACATCGTTTTGACTTCGGATTTTAGGTTGACATTCGTACTTTGATCTATAACCAGATGCACTGAGTCTATAATGAAGTCAAAATATGCAATACCCGGGGCAGTGCTACATGGGCCCTCCTTTTTGCCAACCTCATTACAGCACTCATAAAAGCCCAAGAGACATACCCACTTCAGGCCAATGAGGTTCAGCTTCCGCCATCCACATTTTATGGTAAAACCCACTGGCGTCAAACCACTGCTCGCCTGCTGCCTCCACTAATTCTTCCCGAGGCCCCGGCCAATCCTAATGATGCCCCAGTCGAACCCGCCGCCACACCAGCGCCAGCACCAGCGCCATTCCGTATGACGAGGGCGCAATATCAGGTTCTTTTGGATAATCAAGCGCCTTTCAGCAATCTATGGTTGATCTCCAGACCGACTACCAGGCTTACCAGGATTATTCACAGGCGGCATTTGATGGGTATCAGCAGTTAGTTGCCTCTCTACAAACTGACTTCTTTGCATACCGAGATTCGAGTGGGCAGCGATTTGATCAGTTTGATCAGCGATTTGATCAGTTTGATCGGCAGTTCGATCAGCATGGCACTAGGGTTCATGATGAGGCGTTCAAGACTCGGACACTGATGCATGCCCTATTTGGGCAGTATTTCTCATCACCACCGCCAGATCCACATCAGTGATTTCTGTATATTTTCTTTATTTTCTTTCCCTATTCATTTTGTTTTGTTTTATTTTCTTTTCCTTTCTTTTTTATAATGTACCCAAAAAAAAAAAAATTTCTAAGAGTGTGTTTGGGTGTCCTTGCCTCGATGGATGTGCGCCCATGCTATCTGGTAAGATCCTCTCTCTCATTTTACTATCTAATGTTTACTTGCTTACATTGAGGGCAATGTTATATTCCAGTTGGGGGGTGAGGGTATTTGTAATAACTATTCATGTTTGTACTTGCTGCACTTGATTACACCACTTCACTTAATGTTTACTTTGTGCCAGTATGTTAATGATATGAGCATATGTTAATTGGGGAACATAGTGGGCTTGTATGAAAAGGGTTTATTGGGTAAATACTCACATGTGATGTTTGCACTAGAATAGTTGTTTGTGTTTGTGGTATTAGTACACTTGTCATGAGTATACCTTAATTCACATGAACTCACTATCATAGCAGTGACCTCTTTATTTTAATCCCTGGTGTACATCAATGATAATGGTTGAGGTTCCAGAAAAGAATAAATAAGTAGCCAAGATTCTTGTTAAAAAAAAAAAAACTTGACTTGTTTGGGTTCGTAATCTCTTTAACTCGAGTTACTAAGCCCGTAGGGGTGTCTCTACACCTAGTGCCCTAAAACCGTCTAGTTTGGGAGTCATTGGCCCAATACTTGCTACATGGGTTAATTAGAAAGCTTAAGGGACCTAGACATTGCACAGTTAAGGAAAAATAAGAATGACTTGTTCGGATTCGTAGCCTTTTCAGCTTGAGTTATTAAGCCCGTAGGGGTGTCTCTACACCTACTACCCTAAAACCGTCTGGTTTAGGAGTCATTAGCCCAATGCTTGTTACAAGGGTTGACTAGAAAGCTTAATAGATCAGGACTTTGCACAGTTTTTCAGTTAAAAAAAAAATTGAGAATCGTAGTTGCAACAATTTAGTTTTTCTGTATATGTTGAGTGTTATTATGAGTTACACTGGGCTATTATAGTGGACAGTTAACTAATATGGAGATTGCACTTTACACCGAGGGTACTAATGATGTGTCTACTAGCATTCACAAGTACAGAGGACTTTACTTTTGTATAAACTGAAATATGGTTTTGGCTCAATAAATTCCTTCATACTTGTCCACCGTGTCTCCAACGACTCATCATGTCTTAATATCATACTATAGTGACACATAAGTTGATTGTTGTGTGGAGTCATGTGGTTAATTGTTGTTGAGCGAATATGAATATGTTGATGTTTGTGGGTATCATATCTGAAAACCCTCACGAGACTATACTCGTCCACTTGGGGTAACCTTGTGGTTTAAAGGCTTGTTGCATATGCTAAATGCAATCGTGATCCCTACGAAAGTGGTTGAGAGTATAGTACTTTTCTTATTTCTTTTGTTTTGCTTGAGGACTAGCAAAATGTAAGTTGAGGGGTGTGATATTGGCCGAAAGGTACCACATTGAGGCCACTTAAGTTACAGTTTTAGTCTTTCAATTTTATTTATTTGGTGGAGATGATGTGTTTCGTGCACTTGTACAGATTTGGCAGGAAATATGAAACTTCAATAAAAAAGGGCGCGAAAGCAGATTCTCCCTGCGAGAAGTGAAGAATCCGAGTCAGCCAGACTACCGCACGTGCGGCCAAGCTTCACCGCACGTGCAGCCTACCACCGCTCGAGCAGCCCACCTAGGGATGCGTGCACAGAATTTTTGCTCTGTTTTGCTGCGAATAAAAGACAGAAAAATAACCAAACTTAGGGTTCGAAAAATTAATTCAGAGAATGAGAGGCTAAGGTTCTAAAGAGGGATATTCTACCAAGGCTTGGAAACACTTCCATGGGGGTTTCTTCTTCATCTTCTTCCTCTTCCCACTCCTCCATGAGTGGCTAGTCGTCTTTTCTAGGGTTTTGATGAAACTCTAGCCATGTAATAGGATTTCTCATTAGCTTTAATTGTGAATTGGTTTGAATAGATGTATGGATGATTTAGAAGTTTTTAATATTCGTTTCTTTCATCTCTTCAAGCATTTTACTCTCTGTGATTGTTTAATGCTTTCCATACATTAGTTTTCTTTGTGTTTGTATTCAAAGTATGAGACGAGTCATGCTATGAGAGACGGGTCGTATTGCTACCATAGTTTAAAGCAAACGACTCGTACTACTCGGGATGATTCGTGCCTGTATGTTAAATGCAACAACCCTCTTGATCAATATTTCAAACTTGTAGTTGTGAAATATTGGGCAGTTCAAACCGAATCGCAATTGTTGGCCAATGTTAAGTCTCATTCATGTGGTTAGTGGTGAATTCTCTGCTCTAGGATTTTTTCCGAAAATTAATATCTCAAACCCTAATTTAAATTGTCAGTATAATTCCTCAATTTCATTTAATTGTTGTGTAGTTATAAAATCAATCTTATCTTTTTAATCAAAATTAATTTAGAAATTTTGCGATTGAATTAATCTAATTTCACATTTGTCCCTGTGGATCGATACTCGGACTTGCCATTATTCTAATAGAATTTGGTATAGTTTAATGATTTATATTTGGTGTTTGTAACGACCCATCAATGCTTCTGCCTGGCTATTACTCTGAGAGAGACTTGGAGTGGAGTAATAGTTTTTGATTTTATACTTTGCACAGAAGCTTTTGATTAGCTTGCTATCAAATTGTGTACCATTATCTACTATTATTGCCCTTGGGATCCCAAACCTGGTGATGATGTTCTTCCATATGAAGTTCTTTACATCAGTGTCCCGAATCTTCGTAAAGGGTTCAGCTTCTACCCACTTTGTGAAATAGTCAGTTGCTACCAGTAGTAACTTCCTTTGTCCAGTTGCTTGTGGTAGTTATCCAACGAGATCCATACCTTACTGGGCAAATGGCCAAGAGTTGGTGTAGACACCCTATTTTTGACCGTCCTCAAGACTTGGACGTCACCGTTTGAACACCCGGTGATCATCCATGTTTGTGTTCGTTTGGAGTTCCCGAAGGTCTCGGCTACGCGCCTTGCCTCAGGATCTCCGAACTCGACTGTTTAGTGTCTGGTTTTGCGCTAAACACTTGTGTTTCCCCTCCATACACGTGTATGGAGGGATGGCCTTCTTGTTAGCTTACCTTGTAAGCTTTACAAGATTGGCTCCTCTATAAGAGGAGCTCCCCTCTCCCTTGCTTAGGGTGAGACATTTTTAGAGAGGAAAGACATTGTTAGAAGCTCTGGTTCTAGGGTTAGGACTTATACATATTCTATCTCTATATCTCTCTCTCTTGAGTGTTCTATGTGTATTTGTTTATAGTATTGCACACAAACACCTACCATTACACCTTCCCTTGGCTATTGAGGTTCTAAGGGATTGTTTTCAGAGTTTTGGAGCTAGTTTGGAGCTTAAGAAGCTGTTGGAGCTTCATTTGTGAAGAGGGTCTTCAAGGGTAACAATCTTACTCCTTTATTCCCCATTTTTGCATACTATTTTTGCCTATCTTAGAACTGTTTTTGAGCTTAGCGTATAATATAAAAAAGTTCTGTTTTTAATCCCTCTAAATAGTTTGTTTAGAGTGTTTTGTGGTTTGGAGGTGTTTGACCCCTCTTAGGCCTTGAGAGGCCCCATTTTGTGCTATTTTGAGTAAGCTCCGGGACCTTGGTGTTTGGGCCTCCTCACCACTGAAATCTTGAGGGATTTCAGAGGTGAGGATGGTGCCTTGAGGTCCTAGGGAGGAGAGGGCCACCCCCTCTCCTTGTTGTCCTTGAAAAGGACCATTTTTGGCCTCTTGAGGGAGCACCTAGCTAAGCTTCATGTTGACCATGCCTTAGCTGATTTTTGTGCTTATTATGTCATAATATGCCTCTGTTTTTAGTTGGTTTTGGTACACCATGCATGCTTAGCATACCTACCTTGTAATGCCATGTTTAGGCCTTAACATGCCTTAGGTTGTAAACCATTGTTCAAGCATGTTTTAAGTCGAGCTTTGTGAAGCTTTTGTGCTTATTTTGCCATGCTAAAGGTCTGTCCTTAGTCATTTTGGTCGGCCATGATGTGTTTGGCATAGCCCCTTTGCATTCCGGCTTGTTGGCCTTAAGTGTGCGAGTGTGTAACATGCATTACTTGCTTTGTTTTAATGATTCGGCACCGTTTATAGCATCATTTCAGTCCCCTTAGCATGCTTGTATGCTTGCCTTGGATGCCTCTTTGATGACTTATGAGCTTGTGTGGTATGCTCCTTGAAAGTGCATTTGTGCATACTTTTGAATTCAAGCCATTTAGATGCCATCTAAGTGGTCTTTTGGGCTTTGTTTTATGTGCTAAAACTCTATTTTTGGTCATTAAATTCATGCCATGTTTGGTCTTGCTAAGTATAGTTCAATACTTCATTAGCTTGCCTTGAATGCTTGGGCCATTTGTTGCATGTTTAGCCTATCTTGTTTGCTTGGTTTGACACCATGTTCTTGCATGATTTTCAGAGCTTAATGCATGCCCCATGTCCATGATTATTCCCTTTTAAGTGTGCTTGAAAGATGCCTGTAGACACCCCATTTTTGACCCACCTTAAGACTCAGACATCACCGATTGAGCGCTCGGTGACGTTGCATAATGTGCTCGTTCAGAAGTTTCAGAGTCGCGGCCGTGAGCCCTGCCTCCGGACTTCCGAACCCTCTTCTGTGCCTTGCCTCGATTTACGAACTAGACTCGGTTTTCTTTGTTTCTTTTCCTGAGGGGAGGGAGAGGTCCTGTAGACCATCTCTCAGTGGCCGTGGGATACATTTGGTGGCCGTAGGCCATTTTGCCCATTTCGGAGTCCGGTTTTCGGTTTTTCGGGACCGTTGGCCGTGTGCCTCGGTTCGGGACCGCTTAACCATCTCCGTTTGCTCTAAATTTTGGCATACATCTTATTTGCTCCCTTTTGAGGGACACTGGGGTCTGAGAAACCCACTTCGTGGCCGAACGCCACTTTCGGTGCTTGGCAGCCCATTTTCGGGAACCCGAACTGCGTGTTTTGGCCCCCGAGCATTCGTTTTGCATCGATTTTCGTTCATTTTTGGCAGGTGCCTCTGTTTCATCACCAGGAAGGTCACTGGAGGGTGGGAGGCCAGCAATTATCTTGGCAACCAGTTATATTCCATTTTCGCCCTCCGACACCCGTTTTTCTCACTTCCGAGCCAATGTTGAACACCTTGGGGCCACTTTCTTCAACCCCAAACCACATATTTGTGTTGTACACACATGGGAGGACCCTAAAAGTTTATGGCCGGCCAGAAAATCCAATTGAACCTTTTGAACCCCTCCTAAAAATGGCTTGTTCTCTCTCCTGTTTTAGAGTTTTCAAATTCGAACCACAGGGTTGTGAAGAGGAGACCTAGGAGGCCACCTTTTTGTGGTGGCCGGCCACTAATTGAAGTTGACCCTTTTGACCCCTAGCCGGCCGGCTAGGGGGGGCTGGCCGGCCACCTGCAAGCCCAAAAGGTGGCCGGCCATGTTCCTTGCAACACACACTTTACAGCTGTATAGCTGTGTCCCCCAGAAAATATCTCAATCCGGGGGATATTTTTTGGGGGAAAACTTACCTCCTTTTCCCCCACCTTTGCCCCTCCTTTTCTCCCTCTTGTTTTGTCCATATAACCAGCAGGCAACATTGAGTTTAGAGGTGAGAAAAATTTGCTTCAAGCATAGGCATCCAAACCTCCCTCTATCTCTCTCATTTTTCTCAAAAGCTCCTAAGTTCTACCCCATTCCTTCATCACCACCAAGCACTACCACCACCACTCCATTTCCAGCAACAAGGAGAGCTTCTCAGAGGCTAAAGGTGCTGCAACTTGGTCCAAGAAGCAACCAAAGATTGGTCTACAAGGGTGAGTTGCCATTTCCCCCTTTTTGAGCTTATTTTTGCAACATTTCTTAACCATATATGCTTTTTGCTTTGAGCTCCGGCCATAACTGAAAGTGGCCTTATTTTGAGCTCTTTTTCACTTTTTCTTAAGGGCTCAACCCTGTTTGAGCCCCCCATCTTGCACTTGCTTCAATATCTCCCTTGAATGCCATTTTCTTGCATGCTTTGGTAGCCCATTACGCTTCCATTTTTGGGCATTTTACAGAACTAAAAATAGGCTTATTTTGAGCCCCTCTTCAACATTGAAGAAGGGCTCAACACTTTTTGGGACCTCCATGCTATACTTGCCTTTATATCCCTCTTTGGTCCCCATTTCTTGCATGTTTTGGTAGCCTATTATGCTTCGGTTTTTGGCCTTTTTACAGTACTAAAAGTAGTCTTATTTTGGCCCATTCTTCATGTTTCATTAAGGGTCTTTTGCCTTTTGATGAATATTTTGTATACTTTGTGTTATAGCCACTTTTGAGCCTCATTTTGCATTGCATTTCTAGCATGTTTGTATACTGTTTTTGAGTTTTTACAGTTCTGTAAATATGCATATTTTTGGTCCCTATTCAATGTTGTAGAAGGGAATTTTTCAGTTTCGGCTTTGCATATATCACTTGCCTCTTTGGCCACCTTTTGGCCCTTTTTCTTGCATAAGAGCTTAGCCATATCTATGTTTGTTTTTAGGGTTTTTACAGTTCTGTAAAATGGCTTATTTTTGGCCCCTCTTCAATATTGTTGAAGGGCCCTAACCTATTTGGAGTTAGCAACTGTGAGTTACTTCATAACCTCATGTTTAGGGCCATTTTTGCATGCCATTGTTGCCCTATCCTTGCTTGCTGTTTGGCCATGATTTGTACTGTAAAAATGCGTAGTTTGAGGCTTCCCTGCTTCTATCTTTTCATCTCATGTACCAATTATGCATGCTTTGTATAGCTGTAGTTCATTCTATGCGCCTAATTTGCATTTCGAGAGAGATTCCATGCATCAGGTGTGTTTTCGCCTCATTTCGGGGCTGTTTTCCCCCACATTTCAGTGCTGAAATTCCGTTAGCATGTTTGCATATCATTTTCCATGCTATTGCATTGCGTATGCCATTGCCTCAGTTTGCGTGCCCGTGTGCACGCATTTCGAGGCACTTCATTTTCATCCACCGGCCTCTTATGTGAGTGTGGCTGAGACTCTCTCATGTTAGTATAAGTCCATGTTGCATTTTATATGCCATTTTAGCCATATTGCATTGCGTATGCCATTGCCTCGGTTTGCGTGCCCGTGTGCACGCATTTCGAGGCACTTCATTTTCATCCATCGGCCTCTTATGTGAGTGTGGCTGAGGCTCTCTCATGTTCGTATAAGTCCATGTTGCATTTTATATGTCATTTTAGCCATATTGCATTGCGTATGCCATTGCCTCGGTTTGCGTGCCCGTGTGCACGCATTTCGAGGCACTTCATTTTCATCCATCGGCCTCTTATGTGAGTGTGGCTGAGGCTCTCTCATGTTAGTATAAGTCCATGTTGCATTCTATATGCCATTTTAGCCCTATTGCATTGCGTATGCCATTGCCTCGGTTTGCGTGCCCGTGTGCACGCATTTCGAGGCACTTCATTTTCATCCACCGGCCTCTTATGTGAGTGTGGCTGAGGCTCTCTCATGTTAGTGTAAGTCCATGTTGCATTTTATATGCCATTTTAGCCATATTGCATTGCGTATGCCATTGCCTCGGTTTGCGTGCCCGTGTGCACGCATTTCGAGGCACTTCATTTTCATCCACCGGCCTCTTATGTGAGTGTGGCTGAGGCTCTCTCATGTTAGTATAAGTCCATGTTGCATTCTATATGCCATTTTAGCCCTATTGCATTGCGTATGCCATTGCCTCGGTTTGCGTGCCCGTGTGCACGCATTTCGAGGCACTTCATTTTCATCCACCGGCCTCTTATGTGAGTGTGGCTGAGGCTCTCTCATGTTAGTGTAAGTCCATGTTGCATTCTATATGCCATTTTAGCCATATTGCATTGCGTATGCCATTGCCTCGGTTTGCGTGCCCGTGTGCATGCATTTCGAGGCACTTCATTTTCATTCACCGGCATCCTATGTGAGTGTGGCTGAGGCTCTCTCATGTTGGTATAAGCCCATATCATAGTTTCATGTCATTTGCATTGCGTATGCCATTGCCTCGGTTTGCATGCCCGTGTGCACGCATTTCGAGGCATCTCATTTTCACAACATTGTGCATACTAGGTTGTATCTTAGATCGCATTCATGCATTTCCTCAGTTTGCGTGCCTGTGTGCACGCATTTCGAGGCATCTCATTTTTTTATAGCATTGTGTATGTTAGGATTGTATCTGAGTCGCATTTCATGCATGTCATGCATATTGCATCGTGTTCGGGATAGGAGTTAGCCCGGGCACAGGAAACGAGGTGCATTTCGTACTCCGAGTGACGGAATGTATCTCAATTCCCCAGTCACCGACACTCCGGATCATCCATGATGGAGTTAGGTCTTGTTGTGTTTTCATGTGCATTCATTCTATATTAAATTGTGCAATTCGACTCTTCGGCCATCATGCCTCGATATGCGTGATTGGTGGCACGAGGATCGAGGCATGCATATATCTGTGAAAATACATTGCTATGCCCCTTTCCTGCTCTCTGTTGCAGCAAAATGAAGAATCAGCAACTTTTTGGGACTTGGCACGCGTTTCAAGAATAACTGCTAAACAGAGGCTAATTGGGGCATCCCGGTGGATTTCCGTGCAAGACAACCCGGACATGCATCATCCATCAGAAGCAAGGCAGTCCCTGGCTTGCATGCCAGTTTTATTTATTTTCTTAGTTGATTTGTTAATTAATTAGGAATTTGTACATTATTTGGACTGTAATATCTGGACTGTAATATTCTTTTATTTGGGACTATATATTTATTCGGACCCTCTGTGCGAGGGCACAACTGTAATAAGTGTGCGTGTGTGTGTTGTATGTCTTCCAACCCCACGTCTTTCTCCCTTTTATTTATCCGCTTTTGATGGTTAGATTAGGGCATGTTTAAATTAGCATACAGTATGACAGCATGTTTGCATCATTCATCTGTATTGCATGCATCGGGCTCGGCGCATCATACTAACTGCATTGTATTTTTCAATTCTAAATTGAATACATGATTGTTGTAGCATCTCATATGCCATGTTTAGAATAGCCGAGCCTGCTATAGTTGCATTTTGCATGTGTTGCATTAGGCATTTCTGTATACTTAGGATTCATGCATGATTTCTAATGAGTTTCTGTTTTGGCTTGGAGTACTCGGTAAGCTTTATGCATTAGCATCCTTGCATGCGTGTGAGTGACTGCCATGATAGCATGCTTACCATGAGGCTATATGCTTATGTGATATAACTGCCTGAATGCCTGTGGGTGAAGGTTGGGTTGTTTAAATTGGAACAAATCATTGACTGTGAGTTTTAAGCCCACTAGATAGTGGCAAAACCATCTTTTCTAAGCCCACCTGAGGGTGGCAAAATCTGCATTTTAAGCCTACTTGCGAGTAGCAAACCATCTTTCAAAAATAAACATGAAATGTTTTGTTCCAATTCGGGCGACCCAGTCTATACTTATATGCTGTGTGCATCACATAGTAACCTAGGCTAATAACCGGAATAAGGACACACAAAGTTTTCAAAAATTGATATCATGGTTAGTAGAGGCCGATCTTTGATCGGGCGAGCGGGGGTGCTCACGAAGTGACCTTCCCCAATCGTACCCAAGTTCCCGAGCCGAGGCAACTTTGGTGATGACGGACACGTGGCCTTTGGCACCGAGTCAGGGTTTCCTAAATTTCCCATTAAAAAAAACATTTAGGTGGCGACTCTGTATTTGGCAAAGCAGTCCATGTTTGGCACTTCTTTCAAAAATTTGTTTTTCTCAAAATGATTTGCCGGATTTGGACTCTTTGGTTCAGACTTAGAACCGTGACAAATTTGAGAGTCCTGAGCTGTAGTGACCCCAATATGAACGGAACGGGAGCTCGTTCCTCCCGGGGCGTTCGGGGACGTCTACAATGCCCCTTGATGCTTGCATGTTTAGGCCTTAACATGCGCGTGTGTGTTTGTGTGTTTGGTCCCATCTTCTTAAACTTTGGCCACTGTTTTGGACCTAACTTAGAGCCGTCCAATTAGTGTAAGTCCATCCCTTGTATGCCATTCAAGTGTTGTTACATTATCCCATGTTTGCATGCTTTGGTTGCATGTATTGCATGCTTGAAATCATTTGCATTTGGCATGCATTCCCTTGGTCAAATTACTAGCATGTTGCATGATTAGATCACATCTTACATGCTCTAAGTAGTTTGCATAGTTGTGGCATGCTTGTATGCTTGTTTGCTTAGTTTATGTACCTAGTGTGCATCACTTGCTTGTATGCTCATGTCGCATGCTAGCTCACATGATTAGGGTTGCATTGCATTGGCATGCATGCTCTACCTCTTGACCAAGTCATGATGGAGGTAGAAGCCTCTTGGTTTGATTGCGTGCATTGCATTTCATTTGACATCAAAATGTGCACACTTGGTCCCTTGGGCCATCACGCATGAAAATGCGTGATTGATGGTCCGAGAACCAAGGAGCATATCCCTTCGAGTCACTAACATGATAAGGGACATGATTGGTGCATTCATTGCTTGAATTGCATTGCCATGCTATGCCTTGCCCTCTGCTGCTGTCAATTGCAGATTCTGTAGGAACTTTTTGCCGATCGGCGGTGTCCAGTGCCGACCGACAATCCTTCCTGGGCCGATAGCTTCACCAACAGCCGGTGATCACATACCACTACCGGTGGCCATTCTACTCAGCCGGTGGTGTCTCCCAATGTCCAGGGAAGCAATTCTGAGACTTTGGCAGTCTTCAAGGAGGCAGAGCAGGGAAAACAGAGGCAGCCTATGCATGGCAGTGCACTTTCGAGCAAGACCCGAGCACGCGCGCATCGAACCCTCTTCCGAGGCCCCTTTTATTGCTTTTCTTATGCTTAGTTAATTTGTTAATTAATTAGGTGATTTGTAATAATTAATTAGCTTGCGAGGTAGTTAATTTGTATTATTCTTTCGGTCCCTCCGAGCGAGGGCGAATTTGTAATAAGTGTGGGTGGGTGAGTGTGTGCATGTCTTCCAACCCCCACTTCTTTCTCCCTTTTACTTACTTGCTTTGATGGTTAGTAATAGGTTATGTTTAAATCAGCATACCTTATGCTATGCATGCGAGCATCCATGCATTTGTCTCGCACGCACCAGGCTCGGTACATCATGCTAACTGCATTTGTACTTCAATTCCAAATTGAATACGTGCATCAATTGACTGCATTTCACATGTCATGCTTAGGTTAGCCGAGCCTACTCTAATTGTATCCTGTATGTGTTGCATTAGTCAATTTGACATGAACTAGGACCATGCATGTTGGCTAACTAGTTTATTGTTTTGGCTCGGAGTACTCGGTAAGTATTTATGCTTTAGCATCCTCGCATGTGTGTGAATGCTATCATGACAGCATGTTTACCATGTGGCTAGATGCTTATGTGATAAACTGTTTGGATGCCTGTGAGTGAAGGTCGGATTGTTTGAGTTGAAAAAACTCGTTGAAATCCGTATTTTAGCATACTTGCGAGTAGCAAATTCCAAAGTGTTTTTCAAGACAAACGGATATGCAATGCTTATTTCCAAATTAGGCAATCTAGTCTATACTTGTGTGCTGTGCGCATAACATAGTAATTCTAGGATAATAAACAGAATAAGAACACATAACGTTTTCAAAAGCGGATATCACGGTTAGTAGAGGCCGATCTTCGGATCGGGCGAGAGGGGGTGCTCATAGCTGACCTTCCCCGATCGTGCCCAAGTTCCCGAGCCAAGGCAACTTTGGTGATGACGGACACGTGGCCTTTGGCACCGAGTCGGGGTTTCCTAAATTCCCCAAAAAATAAAATATTTAGGTGGCGACTCTATATCTGGCAAAGCAGTCCATGTTTGGCACTTCTTTTCAAAAATCTGTTTCTCAAAACGATTTGCCGGATTTGGACTCTTTGGTTCAGATTAAGAACCGTGACACAAATCGAGTCCGAACTGTAGCGAGGGCCCCCCACGCGGGCGCGTCTACAGTTTCTGGCGACTCTGCTGGGGATTTTAGAGAGCTTGACTCGAACTCGTGATATCCTGTTTTGATTTCATTTATGTGTCTCTTTACATTGCATGTGCATTAGTGCGCGTAGGACACCGTGTTTGCCATCTGCCATTCCTGAACGGTTTGCCAGAGGCTTGTCTTGTCAAGGCATGACCATAAGGCTGACCGGCTATGGGCTCTGATAGCATGGGAACACAAACCCCGGTTTTACCGGGGCACCCTTTTCGACCATTCGACCTAGTGCACATTCGGATCCATAGTGACCATTCCAAGATTAGGACAGGCTGCTTACCCGATTATTGGTTGTTTGAAACTGCTGCGTGCATAGTGGAACCCTAGCTCCTGACAAAATAGGACAGGGAAACCCTACCCTAACATAGGGGTGTTTTGGCTCTCTTTACTTGCTATGTGCTTGTAGAGTGTATCTCTACAGGAACGTACATATTAGTTTGCAAGATTGAGTATTAGGCCCGAGGACACCAGTATCAGTGTTGCCGAGAAATCAATTATCTGCGGGTATCAAGCTCAGTTTTGGGGACAGTGATTCTAGGGAACAGTGATCGGCAATAGAGTGCAGTTGTTCGGCTACACCTGTGGTTGATCTGTTTGGGCTGAAATACTGTTTGTTTTTCCTTTCAGTTCAGAGTATCCAAAGAATTGGAACAGAATAGCTAGTGTTCCCCTTTGATTGAGGCAAGACTTATGACGACGCAGAATTCAGAAGAGATCATGGTTATGACAGCTGCATTAAATCAAGGGATCACTCTGCAAAGTGAGACCAACATTGATATGTCACATCCACCCAGGTCGCCTGTTGCGCACCCGGTCTGGGCCCCCCAGCGATACCAGGCTCGCGAGCCTACTACACTTGAACTAATGGGGATGATAGGTGATCTCTAGAGGTCTGTGGCGGATCTTGCCTACGGAATGTCAGCTTCACCTCCAGTCGCACCATATGCCGGGAGCTTTGTACCCCAGGAGCCCCCGTTGTTGGGGTGAATTGTGATTGAACTTAGCCAACCGGAGATGGCCTCCAGCTATGGTAATGACATATCAACATCAACCCAAACCCTCGATCAGGCTGAGGCCAGAGGAAAAGACAAAGCGAAGGTGGATGCCGATCCCATTGAACAATTGCTGCGGGCAATCGAGGCTTTGAAAGCCGGGGGGATGAACAAGCAACAGATATCCGCAGTTGTGGCAAAAACTATGGAGGATGCTTTCCCCACTCCACCTGAGGGTAGTTCAAGTCAGTCAGAAAATCGGGATATGCCTCGTCATGCCAGAACAGTTCCTCCTATTCCCAGCCCTGCACCCGGGAAAGATCAGAAAGCCAAGGGGGCGCCTGCCAACCCTTTTGCTAGTGCGTCTAGTAAGAATGCTCAGACTTCAAAGTACCTGCCCCGAGGGCGCAAGATCTTTCATGCTCTCTACATGCCTCTGTCTAAGGCACTTCAGATTCTTGCCGAAAGGGGGCACCTCAAACCCCTTGAACCTCGGCCTCTCCCGAAGAATCTCCCTCCCACACATGATATTGCTTTGTACTACGCGTACCACCAACAGACCGGTCACGCCACCGATAACTGTTTCCGCCTTCGCCATGAAGTGCAGGATCTAATCGATAATGAAGTCATTCTTTCACCTACCTTAGCGAAGTCTGTTACCACCGAGCTGTTGGACTTTGAGGATACTGCGAGTATGTGATCAGGGGTTGGACCACCTGCGGGCGGCACTCGGTGTATTTTAGATGTGGCGTCTGGCACGCACTTTTTGAGCATTTGTAAATGCAGTTTTGTAGCTTCTGGCTTGGGTTTTGAGTCAGTTCTCTGTTTTGTTTTTGAGTCTGCCTCTTTGCTTTGAGTCAGTCTTTTTGTTTTTGGGTCTGTCTTGTGGTACCGAGTCAGTCTCGTTGTATAGGATGTCAAGTGATTCCGGGGTTGTTGCCTCGAACACCGTTTCTGTAGTTAACTTTTTTGCTTTCTTTTTGAGTCTGTCTCTGCTGTGGAGCCAGTTACATCCGAGAAACCTGAATGAAACAGCTGCGGCTATCATGTTTCCGTGCTTATTGTTTGTTTTGGGCTAGTTGTGCCAGAGGATTTGAATTAAACGGCCGTGCATTCCACCTGTTTTCTTGTGCCCTGAAAATCATTGCATTGACCTATGTTTTTCAAAACCTCTTTAACACTGCGGTGAAAACAAAGAGGAAGGGATTCCTCGAGTTTTGCAAAACTTTGATCAATTTGAGAAAATGATAGGCATGCTAAGCCTTTAATGAATGAAACCATGCTTGTTAGCATGAGTACTGAGAAGGACCCTGGCTTGATCCAGATTGGTTCCACACTATCTTCGGCGCGAGCGATTTGTCGCTTTCTTAAAAACTTTCAAAAACAAATGTCTTTGCGCGGCCTTGTGAAGACCTGTGTGGAATCGCTCTTGAGATTGTGTAGCCTAGGATCGCTCTCAGCCTCAAGATTCGACCTGTTTGTTTTGAACCTCGAACTCATTCGGAACATTCAACGGTCAACTGTCAGAGAAGGCCCGTGTGGCCAGTTTTGAAGCAGCCCTCGAACAAGAGGCACCAAAACCGAATCAAAAAGATTAGATCTCACCAGAAGAAGCTCGTGGAGCAACCATGATGGATTCTTCTGCAAATCATTGCAACAGTCGTTCTCCTAGATACAGAGAGGCTTAAATTTCAAAAACCATTTGGCATGGACTTGTTACACTTTTACCCTTTGAGAGGCTCGCTGGGTCGAAAACCCGGAAGGGTGACCCAAGCAAAAGTTAGAGCAAGAGAAAAATACAAAAAAAAGAGAAGAAATAAAATCATGAAAAAAAAAATCGAAAAAAAAGAGAATGAAAAGATACAAAAAATCAAGAAAAAAAAATCGAAAAAAAAAGAAAATGAAAAGAAGCTCGCAAGGTCAAAAACCCGCATTGGGCACCTTGGCAAAAGTTAGAGCCTGAAAAGTGAAGGGTAAAATACTCGAGTGTACCTTAACCGGAACTACGTAAGGCTTGATTCCCATGTTTGGGATACGTAGGCAACTTCATTCTGAAGTCCAGTCCCCAACGCTTTCATAACGTCTAGGTCCATACAATGGTTTCGATTTCATCCCAAAGTCCAGTCGCCAACACTTCCAAAGTGACTATGTCCATATATTGGTTTTGACCATCTTCGTCTTCTGTGTATCCGAGAAAGTTCGGTTGTGATCATCACTGATAAGGACTGTTTACAATATGCTGCGACACCATCCAGACAAGGGGCAACTTTCCGTTGCCATGAGTCGCCGTTCGAACCAGGGGCAACTTTTCGTTGCCGTGCAGCGTCCTTCAAACAAGGGGCAATTTTCCATTGCCTCCGATCCGAGGTTGCGCATCTCAAAGAGTTAGTTCCATGCTCGTTGAGCATTGACTGTTTGCAATATAGTTTTTAAGAATTTTTACTGAGGTTGACCATTTTCTCGAACATTATTTCATTTTCCAAAACTGGACCATTTTCTTGGACCCAAAAAGGAAAATTTTCAGTGCTTATAGTCTGACTTGCGTGGTTTTCAAATAAAAAATCGAACAAGTACGTTAATCCGACTCTCATCTTAATCAAAACTGTTTTAGTAGAAAACCAAAACAAAAAAAGGGTCAAAATGATGAACTAGGGACACAGTTGAGTCAGGCGTTCTGTCTTTCCCCCGTCGTCAACATACTCGCCAGGAGGGCACTCTACCCGCCAGAAGAAGTAGCTGTGAGCTAACTGTGTTGGGCATGAACCCGCAACTTCCTATTCATTTATCAATCACCTTGGGGAGGGACGAAAAATGAGAGAATAAAGAATAGAGAGGTGTAAGTTGAAAGAAAAGTAAGAAAAAGGGTTTTAAGAGGAAAAAACCGAGCCTGAGGGCCGAGTGATGTGAGAATCACAAATTAGAAAGGGTGGGAAATATACCAGGAGGAACTGGCTCCTCGAAATTTGAGGTCTTTCGTTGAACATGTCCGCGCGTCGTGTCTTTCGTTTTGATCACCTCAACTTTTGTTGTAGGTCTTTTCCGAGCGTGTCTCGTTGTGTTTAAGTCGTGTACCCCTTTGTTTGAGTCCTTCCCGCTATGTTCAGTTGTAGGCTCGATACCCCGGTTGAAAATCCTTTTTTATTCTGAAAATCGTTTATGCTCAGAGTGCTGTGCCATTCTCTACATCTGTGCGAAGCAAAAGAAGAAGAAAAAAAATTCGAGGCATCTGAGCGTGCTTCAACTTCAACTGGTCCTGTCTTTGTGTTCCGTCTTGTCAGATTGGGCCGTTTGTTCAGGATTTGCTGTGTGCAGAATGAACCGAGTGTGGTGTTAGGGGCTGTATGCAGACTAATCCCCAACAGAGTATGGGCTGTGCGTTCAGTTTGAGCAGTGTGTTGCCTGGGCTGTTTTGCCATGAGGCCGTTTGGTTATCTAATCATTACAGTACAAATGCTCGATTTTTCAGACAACAGGTCAATTCCATTTACATTGAGGTGTAACATGATGCAATGCAATACATGAGATATGTAAATGTAACACTTTTTAAGCAAAAAGGTTTGTTCATTTCATTATCTTTTTCAAGTACATAGCTTTGAAAACAAAAATCTGCCTGTGGCAGTACAGGGTAATCTAACTACCAGCAAAGAAAAAGAAAAAAGTACAAGAAGAAGAAAAACAACAATCTGGGTCATCATCAGTAGTCTCGGGCCCGGGGATCTGCCCTCGCCCTCTTCCTGGACGAAGGTCCAGGGGCATCGTCATCAGCATCGTTGTCTGAGCCTGAGTCTGAGTCATCTCCAGCCTCCTCAGATGACCTGGCCTCTGCCTCTGCCTCGGACTCATCATCGTCATCATCAACATCAGGGGTCGGCGCCCGAGAACTACTCCCGACATGAGTACGGCCTCCCCTGGTACGGGGACGTGCAGTGTCTCCACGCCCTCCTCGAGCAGGAAAAGAAGGCCCAGCTGGAGCACCGCCCACCGGAGAAATCTGGAAGGGAGGCTGAAAAGCATAAAAAGGTAAACACATCAGAATACCGTAAGCAGTTTATCAGTGCAGAATGCAGTATATGGTGTGTGAATGCCGTGGGCAGTTTGTCAGTGCAGAATGCAATGTATAAATGCAGTGTATGCAGTGTATCAGATGCTGTGAGATCAGTGCGTCAGGTGTGGTGTCGTGCATCAGATTACGCGAATCAGCTTATGAATGGTTTGAGGCCATTGTCAGAAGAACATACCGGAATACTATAGAGGGCCAGGAGGTCAAAGGTCCGCTGTAGCATCCCCATCATGGAGGCATTCAACTCCACGGACTGCCGGGTGTACTCGGAGGACGCCTGCAAGAGTATAAGATACATCAGTCTTCCGCGGAATATCAAATAAACTGAAATGAAATGCCAATGCAAGATGCAAAATGAAGTAAAACATACCGGAGGCAAGTCGGGGATACCGGCTAACTCATGACCAGCCGGGGGAGGAGCAAAGGGGATCTGGTAGGTCGCCCCATCCTGCCCCCTATATGACAGTACAGTGGGCAGGGCGGGCCAGCCAGTCCCCCGTCCCCCCCGAGCTCCGCTCCTGCCATGCACTCGAGCCCTTCTCAATGTACCTGCTCCAGCCCCAGCTCCCGTTCCAGCTGCCGGTGCCGCTGGCCTCTCTCCCTCAGCTCGGCGACCACCGCTCAAGGGTCGCATAATGTAGGTCCGGACGTACTCTGCGTAGTCGCCCTCGCCTCTGTGATGCTCTGCTCCCCAGTCGACGGTGTAGTTCCTCATCTCCTAGGCAGCGAACCTCTCTGTATCTCTCATGTGGGCAAGAGGCTGACCCGACACTATCTACTCCGGTAAACCCAGGGTCTGACGCAAGAAACGCTCGCCCAGGTACCAAGCCCGACAGACCGGGCCCTCCAACAAGATCCGACAACGGGCAGTCTCCCCTGCGCCCTCATAGTGATCCCTCACCACGGCCGGTAACGGAGCCCAGGGCTGCCAGGTGATCTGAAAATGAAATGCAGTTTGTTATCTATCTGTTATTGAAAACATACGGTGCGAAGCAAAGCCAAAAAAATAAACTCTAAAGTTGAACATACCTCCGCGGCGGTGATGGTGTCGAAGTATCGGCGGAAGAAGATAAGAGACTCCCGTGGTCTCTGTACGCATCGCACATCGAAGCGATGAGAGAAGGGGACGTCGAGTGGGATCTCCTCGTCAGGAACTGGAGCAAGCCTAGGAAAGTAGGCATACACCCACAACTGCAGAACAAATATCAGTATGACTATCAGATAAGGCAGAATACAGAATAAAGCAGAAATAGCAGAACCGTGTGTTGTGCAGTGTATTGTGCAGAGTGTACAGTGTGTGCGGTGTGCCGTCAGTGTAAAGCAGAGTATATGTGTGCCGGGTGTGCAGTGTACAGTCAGTGTGGGGCAGTGTACAATATATGTACAGTGTGTAGAATACAGAAAGCAGGAAGCAGAAATGTAAAAAGGGAAGAGGACGTACCTCCCATACAATGTGGCTAGACCTGCGCCACCCCAGTCATAATGGCGGATCTGCATGACGTCCACCAGTGCGCTCAACAAGCATAAGGGCACGGTGTTCTCCCGATCGGCGAAGAGAGTCATCCCGAAGAGGAACATAATGAAGCCCGCGCATACTGGTCCACCTCCTCTGGGGACATCTGCGCCTCCTCTGCCAAGGCCGGCTGGACTCGAAAGTGGTTCTCGAACCAGGAATACCTGACGAACCCCGCTCGAGCGAGGGGAGGCTGAGTGTCGAGCAGGTACAGCTGGGCAGCGTCTCACTCATCCATATCTGTGTCAAAGGGGATCGGATCACCCCCTACCCCAATGCCAGTAAGCATCGAGAAGTCGTAAGGGGTCATCGTCATGTCCCCTGCGATGGAGAAGTGAAACGAGTTGGTGGTATCCCATCACCTCTCCGCTAGAGCAGCAAGCAAGGGCCTGCAGGTAGTCAGTCGAGAGAACCCCCTGCAGAAGATGCCAAAGCCGGCCTCGTCGACGATGTCACGAACCGTATCTGGCAGCTTGAGGTACCAGTCCCGAGCAACGGTGTTCCCATACCCGCGGATGGTATGGGAATCCCCCTGTAATCAAAAACAACAATCGCGAGGCAATATTCAAAATGCAGTTCTAAGAAGCTTACAGTGAACTACAACGTGTGATGTGTCAGCGTGTTTGAGTGGTTCAGGGCAGATGTAGCATGCGTGCAAGTTTTAACAAATTCAAACAAATACCGGGTGCCGGTGTGCTTACAGTGAACTACAACGTGTGATGTGTCAGCGTGTTTGAGTGGTTCAGGGCAGATGTAGCATGCGTGCAAGTTTTAACAGATTCAAACAAATACCGGGTACCAGTGTGTATGCGTTGAAATACAGTGCGCGCCGTGTGTTTGGGTGATTCAAAGCCAGTGCAGTGTGTGTGCATGTGTCAGTCTCAAACAGATATCAGTTGCACGTATGTTTACAATCAACTACAGTATACAACATATCAGAATTAAGCAGTTAAAGAGCATAACCAGCTACGGTAGTTTTGCATCTTACATTGCAGAAAGTAAAGCAGAGAAGGAAAGTTACCTCGGAAGCACCGAAGGACAGGTGGGAGGTAGGCTCACGCAGTAGTAGCTCGGGAGGCACGTGCTTATCAAAGCTCCTGAACTGGCATAGTCCGTCAGGAAGCATCACGTGAACCGCGGGCCTGTAGGTCTCCGGATCGAACGGCCGGACGCGGAGTGGCAGGGGCTCGGCCTCAGGGTCCATCTCGTGCTCTGGAGGGATCCCGCCCTGTGAAAGGTCGTCCGCCATCTCAAAGAGAATGTGAAAATGGCCGGAAGGCGAAAAACCGAGCAAGAAGGCGAAAAGTCAACAAAAAGTCAAACCTCGAAAGGGTCAGAAAAGGCCGAAAAAGCCAGAGTACGAAAAAGGTACGGGTATCGAGGAAAACTCGAGGGAAACAAGCCCCGAGTGGTGGAAATCAAAAAAAAAACACCGAAACGAAGTTTCGTTCGGTTGAAAATGTCCGAAACGCGAAGGAGATCGCGAATCGAACAACGAAATGGGAGCTAGAACGCAAGAAAATGGGAGAATCGAAGGAGGAGAACACTCTAGAGAGAGAGGGAGAGGATTTTTGACCAAAAGGAAGTGAACAAAATAGGGCTAGAAGCCCTATTTTAAAAGACCCGTAGCGAAATGACAGAACTGCCCCGATACAGGGAGTTTTTGTCCGTCAGCCACACTCTTTGCCGATCGGCAAAATATTGTGCCGATAGAATTTTATGAAGGCCGATGGACAGTCGGTGATGCATTTTGATGGCCGGTGGACATCCGGTGGTCTCCTACAGTGGTTTTGGAGCCTCCTACACCCTTGTTTGAGTTATGTGTGCGGGTCCAGGGCCTTTAGTGCTCAAAACAGTGCAAAACAGTGCATTTCCGACACTCAACCGGCCTCCGTTGTGATCTCGGGTCGTGTCTTCTGTGCATGGCACTCGAATTCGTGCAAGGTGTATCCTTTTCGTATCCTTTTGGCTTTTACAAAACTCAAAAGTTGCCCCATGCGTATCGCATATCAATCGCACTGTCTTGTGCACTCGCGTTGTCTGAAACGCATCGCACGGTTTTGCGCATCTCATTGCATTTTTGCATATTTGCACTCTTTTGTTCAATTTCATTACTTGCGTAGACCACATGTTTTGCTTGCGTAGACCGCATGTTTGTTCAAATTCATTACTTGCGTAGACCGTATGTTTTGCTTGCGTAGACCGCATGTTTGTTCAAATTCATTACTTGCGTAGACCGCATGTTTTGCTTGCGTAGACCGCATGTTTGTTCAAATTCATTACTTGCGTAGACCGCATGTTTTGCTTGCGTAGACCGCATGTTTGCAATCAACTTCATTACCTGCGTAGACCGCATGTTTTGCTTGCGTAGACCGCATATTTGTAATCAATTCCATGACTTGTGTAGACCGCATGTTCTGCTTGCGTAGACCGCATGCTTATGCTCAATTTCATTGCTTGCGTAGACTGCATGTTTGTAATCAATTTCATTACTTGCGTAGACCACATGTTTTCCTTGCGTAGACCGCATGTTTCACTTGCGTAGACCGCATGTTTTCCTTGCGTAGACCGCATGTTTTCTTTGCGTAGACCGCATGTTTTGCTTGCGTAGACTGCATGTTTGTAATCAATTTCATTACTTGCGTAGACCGCATGTTTTCCTCGCGTAGACCGCATGTTTCACTTGCGTAGACCGCATGTTTCGCTTGCGTAGACCGCATGATTTGTTCAAATTCATTACTTGCGTAGACCGCATGTTTTGCTTGCGTGGACCGCATGTTCGTAATCAACTTCATTACTTGCGTAGACCGCATGTTTGTTCAAATTTATTACTTGCGTAGACCGCATGTTTTGCCTGCGTAGACCGCATGTTTGTTCAATTTCATTATTTGTGTAGACCGCATGTTTTGCTTGCGTAGACCGCATGTTTATAATCAATTCATTACTTGCGTAGACCGCACGTTTATGATTAATTACGTTACTTGCGTAGACCGCATGTTTGCAACCAACTTCATTACTTGCGTAGACCGCATGTTTTGCTTGCGTAGACCGCATATTTGTAATCAATTCCATGACTTGCGTAGACCGCATGCTTATGCTCAATTTTATTGCTTGCGTAGACCGCATGCTTATGCTCAATTTTATTGCTTGCGTAGACCGTATGCTTATGAACAATTTCGTTGCCTGCGTAGACCGCGTGCTCCACTTACATGTCTGTGCCTTCATAGCATTGTTATGCTTCCCACTTGCTTTGCATTGTCACGCATTTTCAAGTACATTAATATGCATGTTGTTAATCATATTGTACCTGTTAAGTTTGTTTTCTTTGAAGGCACGATATTGTATGTACGGTTCATTTAAGGCTGGTGCAACTAGACGAACCGGACAGGTATGGTATACTCCGAGTGAGACATATCGAGAATTTTGTTCAGTCTAGGAGACCTTAAATCCTCGGAAGGTGCAAGACCTTTAGTGCATTGATGTGCACAGTCCATTTACATTGTCATGTGTCTAAAGCCACGTGTTGCCGCGCATTCCATGCATCATGCATCATCATGCATTTGCATTTCAAAAATAAAAAAAAACAAAAAAACATGCATTGTCATGCATCATCGTAAATAGTTGCATTGTCATGCATCATTAGAATATAGTATATATTGCATTATAGCTTGCATGCATTTACTGCATCACCTCCGCCTATGGCTCGCGCCTTTCCATGATTGAGCTTGGTCTGGTATGTGCCCATACTTTTCATGTCGAAACATAGTTCAGTAGACCGTTCTATGTTAGACACGGCTTGTACATGTACATGCCCTTCCTAGGCAAGATTTGGTTTGGCCCGCAGGCCATATCCATTGTATCCATTTCCATTGCATGTTAGATTGCATGTATTCATTGCATCACCTTCCATCTATGGCTTGCGCCTTTCTATGTTGAGCTTGGTCTAGTATGTGCCCATACTTCTCGTGTCGAAGCATAGTTCAGTAGACCGTTCTATGTTAAACATGGCTTGTATGCGTACATGCTTTACCTAGGCAAGATTTGGTTTGGCCCGCGTGCCATATCCATTGCCATTTCCCCAGCATTTTCATCATACATTACATTGTAGTGTAATTTTTGCATCCAGTATTAGGATCATTGTCCTTTCCCCAGCGGGTCGTTTCCCCACTTGTGTCAATCCCCCCCAATACTTGTTCTTGTGTCCGTCTACATTACTCATAGTTCAGTGGACCGTTCTATGGTAGACGGACTTGTTACCTCCATCAATCTATTTGACATAGGTGTGGTTTCGAACCGCTCATGATTGGATCATGATTCAATTGCTTTGCATATAGTTTGCATTGTTTCAATTACATTGCATTTTCATTTGCATTTCCTATACATTGTTTTGTATATATTGCATATCCTTTTGCATCCATTTTTGCATTGTCATGCATGTTGCTAATAACATCGTACCTGTTAAGTTTGTTTTCTTTGCAGGCACGATATTGTATGTACGGTTCATTTGAGGTTGGTGCAACCAGACGAGCCGCACAGGTATTGTATCCCCCGAGTGAGACGTATCGAGAATTGCATAATTCTCTTACATCCTTTCTGCATTGTAATGTAGTTTGGTGTATGCTAGCTTAAAATTGTCGCATGTATGCTTCATTACAGCTTTCTTTGCATGATCATAAGTTATGTCCGGCTCTGTGCATTGTCTTGAATTTTGCCCCTGCCTTCGGGCGCATATCTTGTTTGTCTTGCAGGTTTGTCTGAGTCTTCGGCCTTGTCAAAAATGGGTCGTCTCTGGACTTTGACATTCACTCCCGTCATTGTTATGACTTTCGAGTTCTGTCAAAGAGGGGCAACTGTAGACACCCCATTTTTGACCGTCCTCAAGACTTGGACGTCACCGTTTGAACACCCGGTGATCATCCATGTTTGTGTTCGTTTGGAGTTCCCGGAGGTCTCGGCTACGCGCCTTGCCTCAGGATCTCCGAACTCGACTGTTTAGTGTCTGGTTTTGCGCCAAACACTTGTGTTTTGCCTTGGAGGGGCAGGGAATGCCTTGTGAGGCATCCCCACACATCACCGGCCATGGCCAGAGGCCACCGGCTGGTGTTTTGTTGCCATCGGCAATGTTTATTGCCGGTCGGCATTCTTTGTTGCCGGTCGACAGTCCATTTTGTCAAAATGGCATTTTTGAGGAGCTGACTACTGTTCATCTGCTTTTGCAGATATTTTAATACAGCTGTATGGCATTTTGTTCCCCTCCATACACGTGTATGAAGGGATGGCCTTCTTGTTAGCTTACCTTGTAAGCTTTACAAGATTGGCTCCTCTATAAGAGGAGCTCCCATCTCCCTTGCTTAGGGTGAGACATTTTTAGAGAGGAAAGACATTGTTAGAAGCTCTGGTTCTAGGGTTAGGACTTATACATATTCTATCTCTATATCTCTCTCTCTTGAGTGTTCTAGGTGTATTTGTTCATAGTATTGCACACAAACACCTACCATTACACCTTGCCTTGGCTATTGAGGTTCTAAGGGATTGTTTTCAGAGTTTTGGAGCTGGTTTGGAGCTTAAGAAGCTGCTGGAGCTTCATTTGTGACGAGGGTCTTCAAGGGTAGCAATCTTACTCCTTTATTCCCCATTTTTGCATACTATTTTTTCCTATCTTAGAACTATTTTTGAGCTTAGTGTATAATATAAAAAGTTCTTTTTTTAAGCCCTCTAAATAGTTTGTTTAGAGTGTTTTGTGGTTTGGTGGTGTTTGACCCCTCTTAGGCCTTGAGAGGCCCCATTTTGTGCTATTTTGAGTGAGCTCCGGGACCTTGGTGTTTGGGCCTCCTCACCACTGAAATCTTGAGGGATTTTAGAGGTGAGGATGGTGCCTTGAGGTCCTAGGGAAGAGAGGGCCACCCCCTCTCCTTGTTGTCCTTGAAAAGGATCATTTGTGGCCTCTTGAGGGAGCACCTAGCTAAGCTTCATGTTGACCATGCCTTAGCTGATTTTTGTGCTTATTATGTCATAATATGCCTCTGTTTTTAGTTGGTTTTGGTACACTATGCATGCTTAGCATACCTACCTTGTAATGCCATGTTTAGGCCTTAACATGCCTTAGGTTGTAAACCATTGTTCAAGCATGTTTTAGGTCTAGCTTTGTGAAGCTTTTGTGCTTATTTTGCCATGCTAAAGGTCTGTCCTTAGTCATTTTGGTCGGCCATGATGTGTTTGGCATAGCCCCTTTGCATTCCGGCTTGTTGGCCTTAAGTGTGCGAGTGTGTAACATGCATTACTTGCTTTGTTTTAATGATTCGCCACCGTTTATAGCATCATTTCAGTCCCCTTAGCATGCTTATATGCTTGCCTTGGATGCCTCTTTGATGACTTATGAGCTTGTGTGGTATGCTCCTTGAAAGTGCATTTGTACATACTTTTGAATTCAAGCCATTTAGATGCCATCTAAGTGGTCTTTTGGGCTTTGTTTTATGTGCTAAAACTCTGTTTTTGGTCATTAAATTCATGCCATGTTTGGTCTTGCTAAGTGTAGTTCAATACTTCATTAGCTTGCCTTGAATGCTTGGGCCATTTGTTGCATGTTTAGCCTATCTTGTTTGCTTGGTTTGACACCATGTTCTTGCATGATTTTCAGAGCTTAATGCATGCCCCATGTCCATGATTATTCCCTTTTAAGTGTGCTTGAAAGATGCCCCTTGATGCTTGCATGTTTAGGCCTTAACATGCGCATGTGTGTTTGTGTGTTTGGTCCCATCTTCTTAAACTTTGGCCACTGTTTTGGACCTAACTTAGAGCCGTCCAATTAGTGTAAGTCCATCCCTTGTATGCCATTCAAGTGTTGTTACATTATCCCATGTTTGCATGCTTTGGTTGCATGTGTTGCATGCTTGAAATCATTTGCATTTGGCATGCATTCCCTTGGTCAAATTACTAGCATGTTGCATGATTAGATCACATCTTGCATGCTCTAAGTAGTTTGCATAGTTGTGGCATGCTTGTATGCTTGTTTGCTTAGTTTATGTACCTAGTGTGCATCACTTGCTTGTATGCTCATGTCGCATGCTAGCTCACATGATTAGGGTTGCATTGCATTGGCATGCATGCTCTACCTCTGGACCAAGTCATGATGGAGGTAGAAGCCTCTTGGTTTGATTGCGTGCATTGCATTTCATTTGACATCAAAATGTGCACACTTGGTCCCTTGGGCCATCACGCATGAAAATGCGCGATTGATGGTCCGAGAACCAAGGAGCATATCCCTTCGAGTCACTAACATGATAAGGGACATGATTGGTGCATACATTGCTTGAATTGCATTGCCATGCTATGCCTTGCCCTCTGCTGCTGTCAATTGCAGATTCTGCAGGAACTTTCTGCCGACCGGCGGTGTCCAGTGCCGACCGGCAATCCTTCCTGGGCCGATAGCTTCACCAACAGCCGGTGATCACATACCACTGCCGGTGGCCATTCTACTCAGCCGGTGGTGTCTCCCAATGTCCAGGGAAGCAATTCTGAGACTTTGGAAGTCTTCAAGGAGGCAGAGCAGGGAAAACAGAGGCAGCCTATGCATGGTAGTGCACTTCCGAGCAAGACCCGAGCACGCGCGCATCGAACCCTCTTCCCGAGGCCCCTTTTATTGCTTTTCTTATGCTTAGTTAATTTGTTAATTAATTAGGTGATTTGTAATAATTAATTAGCTTGCGAGGTAGTTAATTTGTATTATTCTTTCGGTCCCTCCGAGCGAGGGCGAATTTGTAATAAGTGTGGGTGAGTGTGTGCATGTCTTCCAACCCCCACTTCTTTCTCCCTTTTACTTACCTGCTTTGATGGTTAGTAATAGGTCATGTTTAAATCAGCATACCTTATGCTATGCATGCGAGCATCCATGCATTTGTCTCGCACGCACCGGGCTCGGTACATCATGCTAACTGCATTTGTACTTCAATTCCAAATTGGATATGTGCATCAATTGACTGCATTTCACATGCCATGCTTAGGTTAGCCGAGCCTACTCTAATTGCATCCTGTATGTGTTGCATTAGTCAATTTGACATGAACTAGGACCATGCATGTTGGCTAACTAGTTTATTGTTTTGGCTCGGAGTACTCGGTAAGTATTTATGCTTTAGCATCCTCGCATGTGTGTGAATGCTATCATGACAGCATGTTTACCATGTGGCTAGATGCTTATGTGATAAACTGTTTGGATGCCTGTGGGTGAAGGTCGGATTGTTTGAGTTGGAAAAACTCGTTGAAATCCGTATTTTAGCCTACTTGCGAGTAGCAAATTCCAAAGTGTTTTTCAAGACAAACGGATATGCAATGCTTATTTCCAAATTAGGCAATCTAGTCTATACTTGTGTGCTGTGCGCATAACATAGTAATTCTAGGATAATAAACGGAATAAGAACACATAACGTTTTCAAAAGCGGATATCACGGTTAGTAGAGGCCGATCTTCGGATCGGGCGAGAGGGGGTGCTCATAGCTGACCTTCCCCGATCGTACCCAAGTTCCCGAGCCAAGGCAACTTTGGTGATGACGGACACGTGGCCTTTGGCACCGAGTCGGGGTTTCCTAAATTCCCCAAAAAATAAAATATTTAGGTGGCGACTCTGTATCTAGCAAAGCAATCCATGTTTGGCACTTCTTTTAAAACATCTGTTTCTCAAACGATTTGCCGAATTTAGACTCTTTGGTTCAGATTAAGAACCGTGACACAAATCGAGTTCGAATTGTAGCGAGGGCCCCCCACGCGGGCGCGTCTACAGCTGGACACTGGGTTTAAATTTGTTGCTGGTTGACGTATTAAAGGAGCAAACCTTTGATACTTTTCGCACTTTCTGACATAGGCTTCAGCATCCTTCTGCATGTAATTCCACCAGTACCCCTGAGTAATGGCCTTATGAGCAAGTGATCTGCCCCCAGCATGGCTTCCACATACTTCTTCATGTAGTTCATACAAAAATTCTTCAACTTGTGAATGATGCACACATCTCAAAAGGGGACCAGTAAAAGACCTTCTGTAGGGATGTCCTTCTGTTGTCAGACTAAACCTAGCCGACTTCAGTTCGGTCTTGTGTGCTTCTTTGCGATCATCTGGAAATTTCCCATCTCAAAAGGAATATTACTATTGCATCCATCTAGCTTGGTCTCATCTCCACACACATTGTTTTGTACTGTGTGATTAGTGGTTCCACACTTGGGCCTGACAAATAATCAACCATTATTGTCCTTGCCTCCCCCGATTTCATTGCATTAGCCTGGTTAGCCAAGTGTAGACACCCCATTTTTGACCGACCTTAAGACTCAGACGTCATCGATTGAGCGTTCGATGATTGTGCATGTTCGTGCTTGTTTCGAGTTTTTGGAGTTTTCGGCTGAGTGCCTTGCCTCCGGGCCTCTGAACTCTTTATGTTTTGGCTCGGTTTGCACACCAAGCCTTGTTTTTCCTTCCCTGGAGGGAGGGAGAGGTCTGTAGACTACCTTTTTGTGGTCGTAGACCACTTTTCCTACTTGGAGACTAGTTTTCGATTTTCGGAGCTTTCGGCCGCGCGCCTTGTCTCGGGAATGCTTAACGTTCTCCTTTTGGCATGGTTTTTTAACCATGCTTTGTTGCCTCTGCCTAGAGGGACACTATGGTCTTGTAGACCACTTTTTGTAGTCGTAGACTACTTTTCCTTCGTAGACCGCTTTCTGTGCCCGTAGACAAGTTTTCGAGGCTTCCGGCTACGCGCCTTGACCCCCGGACTTTCATCTTTCATCCTTTTTGGTTTGTTTTTGGCACAAACCTTGTTTTCCTTGCTTAGAGGGTGGAATAAGGGTGGGAGACCAGTTTTTCTCCCTGAAAACCACTTTTCTTCCCGCTAGCCAGTTTTTTGGTCGCCCAATTGGTCTTCTTGGTCTTTGGACCATCAAAAGTTGTCGGCCACCACACCATTGGCTTGCTTTCAGTGTGCAGACCACTCCTCTCCCCCTATCGACCACTTTCTTTCCTGGCAGACCACTTGTGGTGGTCGACCGACCACTACAAGAAGCTAGCTGTAACAACCCTTACCTCTGATTAAGCATGATTGTAACAACCCTTACCTCTGATTAGTGCTAATCTCTGTAATTGATCAGACTGAAATTTTGAACTGAATGCATGAGTATGTTGTTTAATTGCATTTCTATCTGTTACTCATTAAATAATCTGTTCCTGTTTTAACCTTGAATTGCGAATTGAAGGTCTTATCGGTGACCGAACCAGAAATTGATTAGTGTTATATGCTTATTAGAATTTATGTGATTTTATGATAGGTTTAATTAAAATTTGATTTGGGATGATTAAATTAGATTAAATAATGTTGATTTACATTAGTTTGATTATTTACATAATTACCACTTAGTGGCTTGACTCTAGACCATCCATTTCCTACTTTATTCAAGTTTATTATATCATTCATTTCATCTTTTGAGACCAAACCGAGAAAGAGAGGGAGAGTGAGAGTATATTGGTTTCATTGAGAATTTGGCTTGGAGAATTAGAGGGATTGAAGAGAGATTGCATAATTGAGCTTGTATACCTTGAATTCAAGACCTAAGGTAGAGATTTCATCCTCTCATTTGTGAATTTAAGTTGTATCTTGCATGGATCATGGAAATTTGGAGTTTAAAGTCAAGAATCAGTTTAAAGTGTTGAGTTGAGAGTGAATTCATGCATGCATGTCCTTATTTTGGAATTTAAGGTTGTTTTTCATGGAATTCCCATATGCATGTTCATATCTTTGTTTTGATCCATGAATTCATCATGATTTTGAGCTCAATATTGCATTTGATCTTGTTTTGGAACACTAGAGTTCATGAGAACTCATGCATGTATGATCTTGCATTGTTCTTCATGCTTACACTTAATTTTTGTGTTCAATTGGCTTACCCTTGGGCTTGATTTTACAAATGATCTTCAAAAAACATGTTGTACTATGAGTTTCCAAGAGTTTTCCAGAAAATTAGCCCAAGGAGATCGAATTTGAAGCTTTAAAAGTTGAGTTTTGAACTTGAGGATCAATCTGGAAATTTCAGATTTTGGATCCACACTCGAACGGGGGACTTCACGCTCGAGCGTACACTCTGAGTACATGTACTTCCGCTCGAGCGTGGAAAGTCACGATCGAGCGTGAAATGCATATGCCCAGAAGTTCATGTGTTTTGTAGTCCGCTCGAGCGAGGGAATTCACGCTCGAGCGAGGACCTGAGTCTCACGTTTGAAAGTAGGTTGAGCGCCCATCGAGCGTGAAAATCGCACATCTAGTAATTTTCTTGAATTTGCAGTCCGCTCGAGCAGGGAAAGTCATGCTCGAGCGGAGCTCTTTTGTCTGCATGTCCATTCGAGCGTAGAAAGACACGCTCGAGCGTGGACCCCTGTTTCAGCAAATTTGAAAAGTGTTTTACAGTACATCTTTGCATCCTCTTTCCATCCTAGGCATTCCTAGGTCATGTTTAAGGCATCTTATTGAGGATATTGATGTAGAACCACACCAAGTCGAGTTAAGGGGCTAAGTTATTGATTTCCTAGTGTGTAACTTAGCGTGTGCTCGTTCTATTACTGTGTAGGGTTGGCATCCGGGGACGCTTATTAGCTTGTCTGTAGCCCAGAACTCTGTGAGTAACAATGTTGTAAAGATATATTCAATCATGAATATTTTCTGAATGATCAACTGTACTGCTTTCTGAAAAGATATTTCTTACTGAATGAATGTTTGTCCTATTTGTGAACTGTATTCGTGGCATCCACAGCAAATTACTGTTACTGTATTGCTACTGCTACTGCTACAGAGATCTCTGTTGGTTCCAATATTGAAACCACTACTGTTTACTGTTATGATGGCTATCAACTGACTGTTCGGTCTGTTAAAACCTACTGTATTGTTTTGCTATTGGATGTACCACATATGACTGCTATGGTTTCTAATTAACTGATATGGCTGTTTAATTACTGAAAGGACATTCATTCTTAACCTCTTTACACAAAAGTTATTCACTGGGCTTTAGCTCACTGTTTATATATATGTAGGTGTCCAGGCACCGGACCGGAGCTAGGAGCGTCGGGTTAGCTCTCGTTTTATCAAGCCAACCATTGTGCCTCACTACGAGGTTCCAAGTCGTTTCAAGCTAAGGTTGTCTTTAGGGTGTTTTAGACTCACCCTTTTTGTCTCTGTTTTGTACTGACTGAATAAGACTAGACTGTACAGTTATGGTGAAGGGATTTGGTTCCTGTAGACGCGCCCGAACGTCCCGGGAAAATCCCGTTTTGTTCATTGGGCTCACTACTACAGTTCGGACTCAAATGTCACGGTTTTGAATCTAATCTCGCAAAGTGCAATGCAAGACCGATAAATCACCAAAGAGTCCAAATCCGGCAAATTGTTTTGGAAAACTGATTTTTATAAAGAAGTTCCAAACATGGACTGCTTTGCCAGATACAGAGTCGCCACCTAAATATTTTATTTTGGGAAATTTAGGAAACCCTGACTCGTGCCTAAGGCTATGTGTCCATCATCACCAAAGTTGTCTCGGCTCGGGAACTTGGGTACGAGAAGGGAAGGTCATGCAATGAGCATCCCCGCTCGCCGATCAAAGATCGGCCTTTACTAACATGATATCTTGTTTTTGAAAACACATGCATTCTTATTCCGGTTTATTAGCCTAGAATTACTATGTGATGCGCACAGTATACAAGTATAGACTAGATCGCCTAAATTGGAACAAAGCATCTCATGTTTGTTTGTTTGAAAATGGTTTGAAGGTGCTACTCGCAAGTAGGCTAAGACGTGGATTTGCCACCCTCAGGTGGGCTTAGAAAGCATGATTTTGCCACTCTCAAGTGGGCTTAAAACTCGCATTTCAATGAATTGTTCCAATTCAAGCAATCTAACCTTCACCCACAGGCATTCAGGCAGTTATATCACATAAGCAGTTAGCCTCATGGCAAGCATGCTATCATGGCAGTCGCTCACACATATGCAAGGATTCTAAAGCATAAACACTCACCGAGTACTCCGAGCCAAAACAGAAAACTAGTTAGTAATCAATGCATGATCCTAGTTTATGTTAAGATGGCTAATGCAACACATGCAAAATGCAACTAGAAATAGGCTCGGCTATTCTAAGATGTCATGTGAAATGCAACTTGATAATCATGTATTCAAATCGGTATTGAAATACAATGCAGTTAGTATGATGTGCCGAGCCCGGTGCACGCAAGACATATGAATGAATGCAAACATGCGAACATAAGGATGCTAATTAAAACGTGCCTTAAAACTAACCATCGCAAGCTGGTAAATAAAAGGGAGAAAGAAGTGGGGGTTGGAAGACATGCAACACACATATGCACACTTATTATAAAATTCGCCCTCTTGACGGAGGGTCCGAATAACAAGCTAACTAACTAATCTAAGCTAATATAATTAAACTAGTTATTATACAACGAAATGAATAACGAACTACAGCCAATTATTGCACAACTCTAACTAATTAACAAATTAGCTAAGTTAGCAATTAAATAAGCATATAAACTATATAATGTAGGCTGCCTCAGCTCTGCTTTGGATGACAAAGGATGCATGCATGCTTGAGTCGCCTTGTTCAGTAATCCCTCGCGACGCCTCGACTTGTCTCTGTTTACAATTGATCTCAGAACACTGCACAAAGCTCCAGAAGGCTGAAACTCCACCAAGGGAACCTGTAGGGATGCTGCCGACCAGATATTGGCCTTGGAGACCACCGGCCAACCAGTTTTTGTGGTGAAAACCAGAAAAAGTGGTCGGCCAACCACTTTATCTAGTCGGCCGACCAGTTTTTGCTGCTGGTTTCTGGTTTTCTGTAACAGAGGGCAAGAAAGGGGCATAGCAAAGTATTTGCAACACATGTATGCGCGACCACCCTCCCTATCATTACATAAGCTCAAGGAAGTGTAGGTCTCGACCCTTGGGTCACCAATTGCTCATCTCGATGCATGATGGCCGAGGGGCCGAATTGCGCAATTCAATATGGAATGAATGCACATACAAACACCTAAAGCCTAGAACTCCATCATGTATAGTCAAGAGTGTCGGTGACCGAGAATTGAGGCACGTTTCATCACTTCAAGTATGAAACGTCCCTCGTTTCCCGTGTTCGGACTAACTCCTATTCCAAACACAATGCAACACATAACATGGCATGCACAACGCTACGTAACAAGGGATATGCAAAAATGCAATGTAACACAAGCATGCAAATATGCAATGCAACATGAACAACCTAACAAGGCTAATGGCATGCACAATGCTAATGCATTCATACACAATGCAAGGCAACACAAGCATGTAACAATATGAACAACAACTAGCATACACAATGCAAATGGACATGGCATACACAACGCAATGAACCACATGGCATATAAAATGCTCGATGAACTTAAACCAAAATGGACTGACCTCAGTCATGCCCAAATCAGTGGCCATAACACCAAGACTAAGGCACCAAAAGGCAAGACACACATGCACACATATTGGTCCACAAGCTAGGCAACAAGAACACAACCCTTAGGGGCACTCAAGGGGTGACAAAAGTGGGAGCATGACAAGTCTATATGCTCTGAAATTACATGCAAAGTGAAGCCATATCATGCAAATAGCTCAAATAAAGCATGCCAAGAGACTTGAAATACAAAGCTAGTCTAGGGCTTTACACTACAACCATACCAAGCAATGCTTAAATGACCTAAAGCACTCAAAACAGACCTAATGAAGGTCAATATGGTAGCAAAAACATGCTAGGCTCGTAACAAAGATAGCAAGGAAGATAGGCTCCCGAATTAGCCACAAACAAGACATGAGGGCACAGCTCTTACACACAATGAAAGAGTGATAAACATGAGAGCATGGTAGAAGTTTATGGTCTGAAATTACTTACCAAATGATGCCATGCCATGCAAGAGGCTCAAATATGCCATGCTAGGGGTCCCATAGTGCAAGGCTAGCAAAGCCAAATGCACTATAGCTATGCAAAACCAAACATGCATGACCAAAACCAATTAAATCAGACCTCAACCATGTTAAATCAAAGTCAAAAATGTGCTGGAGTGGAGTCAAAACATGCTAGAATGATGAGCCAAAACATCATGCACACAAGACTAGTAAGCAAGATTTGTTCTACAAGTACATGGAGCATGCAAAGGACTACCAAATCAGTCAAAAATAGAGTCATGACATGTCAAATGATGACCAAAAATCTACTGAAATGGAGCCAAAACATGCTAGAAAGACATGCTACTTTGATGAGCCACAAATGGGATTACACTGCACATACAAGAAGCATGCACAAGATGACCAAACCAGCCATGGATAGAGTCAAGGCAGGTCGTAAAGTCACAAAAAAAGGGCCTGAATCAAGCCTCAAAAGTAAAGGGACACATGCTCTTTTGATAGGCCAAAAACTCAAGCAAACAAAACCAAAAGAGAGGGGGTCACCCCCCTCCGATTTGAGGCCTCAAAATCACATTCCTACCACTGAAAATCCACTGGATTTTAGTGGTAGAAAGGTCATGAAAAGGTTAGAACAAGAGCCAAAAGGGATGGCTCAAAACAAGGCCTAACAAGGCCTAAGAGGGGGTGGACCTCCCCAAATGCAAAAATGACCTTAAACAAACATCACAAGGACTGAAAAACAAAACTTTTTCTAGTAGAAAGTTAAGCTCAAATCAGCATGCAAATATAGATAAGAGAGTAACTAAAAACAAAGCTTAAAGAGGAGAAAAGGGGTTGCCCTTGAAGCACTGCAAAAGCAGCAGGTTTCCTGAGCCAAAACCAACTTTTGAACTCCCATAAGACCCTCCAGCAACTCAGCAACAAGGTAAGAGTGTTTGGCTAGGAGGTTGTGTGCACAAATGAAGGAATAACACTCTTTAAGGCACAAAATATAGAGGGAGAGAAAAATATAGAGAAGGAGATGTATCTATCACCCTCAGCCAACTTCAGAACCTGAGACAAGAGAGAGAGCCTTTCCTCTTATAGAGAAACAAGCATCAAGCTTGTTGAAGAAGTTTGAAGCTAGATGCAATCCCTCCATACACGTGTATGGAGGATGCAATCTGTGCACTCCAGCTAGCACAGCTGGCATCCACAACACTTGTAGAATATGCAGGAAGACCGCCGACCAGTTAAAGTGGTCGGCCTGCCACTTTTACTAGACTCCTTTTCAGGAATAACTCCTTCATCTGGACTCCTTTTCAGGTCATTCTTGTGTTCAAATTGAAGCCCCGGAAGTAGTCTTTCCAATGGTGGCAGCCTTGCATCAAAATTCTAACTGTGTAAAAAGTTATGCCTATTTTGGTGAAGCCGCGTAGTTTTGGTCCTACCCGGATTCATGCCGAACTTCTTTCAAACTAGTTTTCTTCTCTCCTTTCCTTTTTTCTTCAACTCCAAACCCCTAAACAAAGTGTTTTGAAAGATTTTTCAAAGATTTCATCTCTCTTTCATTCATTTCCACTTTGTCCTTGCTCAGTTTACCGAAAAGCGCGACATTTAACAAAATGCGAGTATCGGAACATCGTAGAAACTTTATTTTCAAAACATCTTGAAAGAGAGGGTTTCAAGGTCTAAAATATTTTGATCAAGATTGTTTTGGTCCAAAAAGGGTATGAAGTTGAGATTTGTCTCTCTCCTCTGAACTTTTGCCCTGCACACATTTCTCCACCAAGTAAACCATTAGTAGTGCCCAAGTCTTAAGGGCGGTCAAAAATGGCGTATCTACAGTCCCTAACCTGGATGTTTGTGTATATGTTGTAAATATGTTTTGGTAATGAATGTGCGTATGTTCAGGAAAGTCTTTTTGCATACAGAATATCACAACTCATTGGACATCTTTATTTACTGTTTTGGCTTCCGCTAGCCCCTGTACTCTGTATTATTGTCTCTATTGTTAAGCAGGCCTTTGGTAATCACGGATTACTGACCGGTTGCGATGCTTAAACGCATAGGGGCGGGTTTGGGTCGTGACACTGGCTGACCATTTCAAGTGGTCGACAGCTTTCCAGCACCTTTCTGAAGATCTTTTGGTGCCAGCTGTAACAGCTGGAGGGCACAGAAACCATCCTCCATACACAGGGATGGCTTTAGGCCTTAAGCTCGTTCAATAAGCTTGAACTTTGGTTCTCTATAAAAGAGAACCTTCCCCCTCTTACCTTAGGTTCAGAAAAATACTCCTTTGAGCTATACATACATCTTTGTCTCTATATTTTCTTCCTTGCTCTATATTTGTGCTTGAAAGTGCATTTTCATCACACTTTTGCACACAAACACACACTTAAACACCACCCTTTTGTTGCTGAGATATCTTAAGGTTGGTTTTGGAGTTTTTGGACTGGTTTTGATCCAAAAAAGCTGCTAGAGTTGTTGCTCTAAAGTTGTTCTACAAGGGTGAGCTTCTAACCTCTTAAACCCTTGTTTTTAATTAAGCTTTTGGCCCTATTTTCATGTTGTTTTAGGCCTAACTTTCTACTACAAAAAGTTCAGATTTTGCATGCTTATAATGTTTGTTTAAGGTCTCTTTTGTGTTAGGGGTGGTCTACCTCCTCTTGTGCCTTGTTTGGCTTTGTTTTACACTATCACTTTAGACCCTTGAGATCACTTTCTCTTGGCCTTTTAACCACTGAAATCCAATGGATTTTCAGTGGTAAAACTTGTGTTTTGAGGTCTTGTATGCCACATGTTTGAGCATGTCTTTCTAGCATGTTTTGGCTATATCTCAGCATATTTTTGATGTTGTTTTGCCATGCCTCAGATCTGTTTTGGGTTGGTTTGATAGCCCCGTGCATGCTCCATGCACTTGTAGTGCAATTCCATTCAATAGCCTAATGTACATCATGTGTTTGGACCATCATTCTTGCATGTTTTGGCTTAACTTTAGCAAGCTTTTGGTCATGTTTTAGCATGATTAAGCTCTGATTTATGCTGTTTTGGTCATGCATGTCATGCTTTGTATAGCCATAATGCATTCTAGCTCACTAGCCTTGAGTTTCCAAGCCACTAGCATGCTTTGCTTAAGCTATTTTCATGATTTGGCATCATTTAATATGTGATTTCAGAGCATGTTTCATTGCCATGCCCTCACATCTGTCACTCTTTCAATGCATTGGAGAGTTTGTGCTTTATGCCTTAAACATAAGCCATTGTGTATGCCTTCATGCCTAAGCTTGTGAGCTATCATTTCAGTGTGTTTTTGGGGTTATTTTGCCATGATATAACTCTAATTTTTGTTGGCGAAGCCATCTCATGCTTGGTGTTAGTAGGTGTAGTGTAATCCTCCCTTTTGGCCTTGCATACTCCATGTTTCATGCCTTCATGCTAGCTTGTTTTGGCTTTGTTCCATGCATGTTTGGCATCATTTTGACATGCTCTAGGAATGTTTTGGGTTGCCTTAGCCATATGCTTCATGTATTGCACAGCTATAGTGCAAGTGCCTATGCTAGTTTCAAGCTTTGAGCCTTCTAGCATGCCATGCTTATGTTGTTAGGATGATTTGGCATCATTTAACATGATATTTCAAAGCATATAGCATTGTCATGCTCCTACTTATTTCACCCTTTGAGTGCCTCTAAGGGTTGTGCATTGCTGCCTTGTTTATGGCCTAGTGTGTATGCATGCATGCTTAGACATTTTGAGCCCTCATCTCAGCATGTTTTGGCCATTGTCTTGACCTATTTGAGCTCTGTCCATGGTTGGTTCTTTCATTTGTGCCATGCATTGTATGCCTCTTGTGTAGTCCTCTTTGGTAGCTTTATGCTTTAAGGACCCTAGCATGCCATGCTCGTGTTGATTGGATGATTTGGCATCATTTCATACCTGATTTAAGTGCATATAGTGTTGTTACACTTCCACATTTGTCACTCCTTGAGCACTTTTGAGGGTTATGTTCTTAGGCCTACTTGATGAGCCAATGCATGTGCATGCATGTCTTGCATTTCTTGCCATCTTTCAGCATTCTGGCCACTGTTTTGGGCATGATTGAGGTCTTTCCATATTCGGTTTAAGTCCATATAGCATGTTGTTTGCATGTTCTAGTATGCTCATGTTGCATGGTTGTTTGCATGCTTATGTTGCATTGCATTGTGTTTGCATGCTCATGTTGCATTAGCATTCTTTGCATGCCATTAGCATAGATAAGTTGATCATGTGATTTGCATGTTGTTGCATGCTTTTTGGTTTACGTGTTGTTACATGCTCATGTTGCATTGCATTGTATTTGGCATACTTGTGTTGCATTGTGTTTGGATAAGGTGTTAATCCAAACACGAGAAACGAGGGATGTTTCATACTTGAAGTGATGAGACATGCCTCAATTCGCGGTCGCTGACCCTCTTGATCATGCATGATAGAGGTTAAGGCTTTATGTGTTTTTTGTGTATTCATTTACATTAAATTGTGCAATCTTGCCTCTTTAGCCATCATGCATCGAGATGCGCGATTGGTGGCCCGAGAGTCGAGAACCGCACGCCCTTGAGATCATGAAATGATAGGGAAGGTGATTGTGCACACATGTCTTGCAAATACACTGCCATGCCCCTTCTTGTTCTCTGTTGCAGCAAACTGGAGAAGTGCAGCAAAAAGTGGTCGGCAGACCAGTAAAAGTGGCTGGCCAACCACTTTTTCTGGTCTACAGTAAAGTTAGGTTGCCGGCAGGTGGCCTACGCTACCAATAACTGGTCGGCAGCCTTCCTGGAGGTGCCCATGGTGGAGTAGAAGCTATCTGGAGCTTGGTGCAAGGTTCTGAGAATAATTGAAAATAGAGGCAAGTTAGGGCATCGCGATGGATTTCTGAACGAGGTGACCGAACATGCATGTGCTTCTCGCTCCGAGGCCCCCTTCTATTTGCTTTACTTAGCTAGATAATGCTTTGTTTTTGTACTTAAGTAGTTAATGTACTTAGCTATTCAATTTGTGTTGTAATAACTAGTTAGTTAACTTGTTAGTTAATTAGCCTCGTTGTGTAATAATTAGTTTAATTAGCTTAAACTAGCTAGTTAGCTTATTATTCAGACCATCCATCGAGAGGGCGTATTGTTGTAATAAGCGCGTGTGTGTGTGTGATGCATGCCTTCCAACCCCGATTTCTTTCTCCCTTTTACTTAACCGCATTCGATGGTTAGTTTTAGGGCATATTACAATAAGCATCCTTATGCTATGCAGGCGTGCATCATTCATCTGTTTTGCATGCACTGGGCTCGGCGCATCATACAAACTGCATTGTATTTCAATTCTAATTTGAATATATGTATCAATTGTTGCATTCATATGACATCTTAGAATAGCCGAGCCTATTTTTAGTTGCATTTTGCATGCGTTGCATTAGGCATCTTAACGTTGCTAGGATCATGCATTGATTGCTAACTAGCTTCTTTTTTGGCTTGGAGTACACTGTGAGTGTTTATACTTTAGCATCCTTGCATGTGTGTAAGTGACTGCCATGATAGCATGCTTACCATGAGGCTATGTGCTTAAGTGATTAACTGCATGAATGCCTATGGATGAAGGTTGGATTGCTTGAATTGGAACAATTCATCGAAATACGAGTTTTAAGCCCACGTGAAGTGGCAAATCATGTTTTCTAAAGCCTACTCGAGGGTGGCAAAACCACGACTTAGCCTACTTGCGAGTAGCAATCTTCAAACCGTTTTCAAACAAACGAACATGAAATGTTTTGTTCCAACTTAGGCGATCTAGTCTATACTTGTATGTTGTGCGCATCACATAGTAATTCTAGGTTAATAACCCGAATAAAAACACATGTGTTTTCAAAAACAACATCTCATGTTAGTAAAGGCCGATCTTTGATCGGGCGAGCGGGGGTGCTCATTGCATGACCTTTCCCTCTCATATCCAAGTTCCCGAGCCGAGGTAATTTTGGTGATGATGGACACGTGGCCTTAGGCACAAGTCAGGGTTTCCTAAATTTCTCAAAAACAAAATATTTAGGTGGCGACTCTGAAATCTAGCAAAGCAGTCCATGTTTGGTGCTTTTTGATTAAAATCGATTTTTCAAAATGATTTGTCGGATTTGGACTCTTTGGTGATTTATTGGTCTCACATTGCACTTTGTGAGATTAGATTCAGAACCATGACATGAGTCTGAACTGTAGTAGCTAAAGAACAACGATTCGTGCCCTCGCATGCAGAGCGAAGTTCGAGGCGGTCTACAGTTTTTGGCGACTTTGCTGGGGAATTAGAGAACTTGACTCGAACTCATGATATCTTGTTTTGACTACACTTATGTGTTTCTTTGCATTGTATGTGCATTGGTACGCCTAGGACACCGTGTTTGCCGTATGTTATTCCTGAACGGTTTGCCGGAGGCTTGCTTTGAGAAGCGTGCCATAAAGCTGACCAGTTTCGGGCTCTGCCATGACAGGAACACAAACCCCGATTTTTACCGGGACACCCTTTTTGACCATTCGACCTAGTGCATATCGGAATCCATAGTGACTATTCCAAACTAGGACAGGTTGCTTACCCGATTATAGGTTGTTTGAAACTGCTGCGTTCGTAGTGAAATCCTAGTTCCTGACAAAATAGGACAGGGAAACCCTACCCCTCCATAAGGGTGTTTTGGCTCTCACTTGTTTGCTATGGGTATCAAGTCTGTGGACATCAGTATTTGAGGAATCAGTTTTACTTGAGGGTATCGGATTTGGGGCAGTGATTTGAGTACAGTGATCAGTGTTTGAGAACAGTGTGTTCGGCTTACAAATACCGTCTGTGTGTTGTCATGCCAACTGTGTGTTGTCTTTATTTAAGCCGTTATGCTGTCCTTTTTTCTGGTTGTTTATTTCCTTATTATGCTTTATTTATCTTTTTGCAAGGTAGTTTAGCACAATTGCTTCCGACCAGACAGATATTCCTCGAGCACTCTGGACCAGAGGTCGCAGACTTCATCGATCCAAGCATCTGATAGATGGACAACCAGTGTTCCATTCATTACCCCCGGTTATTAGATGGAGGTCAGTTAGGCGCAGTGCATCAGTACAGCGGTTACCAGATCAGTAGTCCTTGTCCACCTCACCAGTGAGTAGTCTGATTAAGGTTCCCGTATCGACCGCAGAGAGAGATATACCGGTTATTTAGTTAGACCAACATCTTATGGCCAGCATGGAAGAGATGATGCGTCAGCTTCAAGAAACTATGCAGGCTATGCAGCGGGATGCTGCCCGCCAGGTAGAAGTTGCTGCACGTCAAGCAGAAGTAGTGGCCCAACAGGCAAAGTTAATTGCCAGGCTACAACAGCAACAACCACAGCAAGCCAGAGCATCTGCTTCGCACCCACCCCCTCCTCCACCTAGGGTTCCAACACCCGGGAAGACTGCAAATGTCCAGGAAAATACAGACATCCCAACGGGGCCAGTTCCACCCCCAATCCTACCTTAATTGTTCAAAGCGCCGACAAATCTTGTGGACACACCGTTTGAGTTCGAGGTAGATCCCACAGCGCTAAAAGTGAGCAAACTAGAAAAGTTATTCAAGAAGGCTCAAGGTGTTAATTCCATACTTGACATAGAGGATGGATACACCGATTTGGCCGTAACTTTGCCGGACCGGTTTAAGATGCCGCACATAGACCGTTTTGACGGTTCTGGGGACCCCATGGTCCATCTGCGGTTGTTTTCAGATATCCTAAGGCCGATGGGCCTCTCCAGATTGCAGAAGCTTTCCCTCTTTGGCCGGACCCTGTCGGGTGTTGCGGCTATTTGGTACGCAAAGCTGGAGGACTCAATCAAAAGAAGCTGGGAGGAAATGGCTGAGGTCTTTGTAGCTTAATACTCCTACACACGCAGATCGAGATCACAACTCATGATCTTGAGACAACTAGACAGGAGCCAAATGAGAGCTTCTCTGACTTTGTAACCCGTTGGACGGCCAAGGCTTCGATGATGACCATCAGGCCGGTCGACAAGGATCAGATTTGGATGGTTGTGCGCAACCTCTAACCTAAGCTGATGCAAAAGATGATCGTCCTATCCCTTTCCACCTTTGCAGATTTATATGAGATCGGGGTGCAGATTGAGGACGCCATGAAGCAGGGTCTCATTGATCATGAGAGAGAGTAGCCCAAGAGGGCATTTTTTCGTAGTATGAATGCAGGCATGAGTAATGCTGCAGCTGCCAGAACTTCAGATGTGGGCATGGTCACCACCACCACTACTTCACAAACCCTTACAGCTACACCCATCACCGGTGCGTCCGGAAGTAGCTCACAAACAACCAAATATTCACCCCAAGGCCAGAGAACCATCACTCTACTATATATGTCTCTGTCCAAAGCTTTGGGGGTTTTGATTAGGAAAGGGCACTTGAAGCCCCTGGAGCCGCGACCATTACCAGACAAATTTTCTCCCTCCGATAACCCAACCAAATACTGTGCCTTTCACCAACAGCATGGTCATGACACCGACCAATGCTTTAGATTACGTCACGAGATACAGGATCTCATTGACAATAGGGTGATCGCGCCTCCAGAAAAACCAAATGTCACAACCAACCCTCTCCCACCACATAACCAAGCTCTACCACCTAAACGCATCAACCTGATCCAAACTAGGGTTGTGTCATACGACCCTAGTATATATATCACTCTCTCTCACCTACCCAAGCCGGAGGTGTTCATCCCAGACAGCACGGACTTGTGCATGTTAAGCTCCTCTCAAACCCAATCTGAACCGGTGGTGGTGACTATCAAAGATAGAATTGGGATGACTTTAGGGGCAGAGGGGCATGATGATTCAGAGCCTGAGGGGTCTGCGAGCTTTGAGTGCAACCCGAGCGGTTATATCACATCAACGGATCAGTTTAAGCCGAGAGTAGAATTGCCAGTTGGGGCAGAGATGTGTGTAGTTCGGGAGGATGGACCTAATCAGGCATTAGATGACCTGGCAGAGCTGGAAAAAGACATCGCAAATCTGTAGTTCTTTGAAGAGTAGGACTCAGAGGACGTGACTGTCAACTGGTTCAACTTGGATGGGTCAGCAGAGAATATTGGGTGGCTCGACGACCAGCCAGATGTTGTTGAGCAGCCTCAGCTAGAACAAGGATCGTCAGGAACGAGGATATCAGCAGTGGCCGGAATGGCCGGGAATCAGGAGAAACCGTCAGAGAGCGCCAGTGCTAAGAATTTCACTCGGGATCTGGGCAGTTTGAATACAGAAGATACTGAATAGCAGGCTATACTAAAGCAGTTTGAGCAGGAAAAGATCGAAGATCTGGAGAGGGCTAGAAAGACCAAAGGCCCTACGGAGACTGAATGTGTTGTGAGCACAAGAACGGAATGTGTTGTGCGCACAGGAATAGTTGCAATGAAATCGGATAGCTGCCTGTAGGTGGCCGACGAAATGTGGTGGGAAGACGATGACTTACGTCTTGCCCACACTGATGAAGATTAGGGGCACAATCAACCCGATGATACCTGGTATATTGAAGAGGTTGACCACATGACTAGAAGTGGGCGGTATTTCAAGCCCCCACATTTAGATCAACCAGAGGCGTCCGGAAAGGACAAAGAAACGGAGAGGTAGAAGGAAAAACTGCTCGAGGAGGAGGTTGTACTGAAACAGCTTAAGAAAATTCAAGCAGACATCTCCATCTGGGGACTGCTTATGGCTTCAAGAGTTCACAGGCAAGCTGTCCTTTTTGCCATAGACAAGGCATAACTTTCAATTGATACCACGCCCAAACAACTGGTAGGGCTGGTTTTTCCAGGAGGAGCTTTCCCGACATTGACCTTCACCGACAAGGAGCTGTCGCCTGAGTGCTCGGATCATAACAAACCTCTCTACATCTCTGTGGAATGTAGAGCAAAATGGATACCTGTGGTTCTTGTTAACACAGGATCTGTTATCAGCGTGTGTCCATCGAGGACGGCATATGCTATCGGGTTGAAGCTCGCGGATTTTGTGCCAACTGCCCAGGTAATACGGGCCTACGATAATACTAGCAGAGAGGTGATGGAGACTGTGTAGATTCAGACTCAGGTTGGTCCAGGATAACAGGATATTGACTTTAATGTCTTAGACGTTCTCGCAATCTTCAATCTACTCCTAGGGCGGCCGTGGCTGCACCAAGTGAAGGCGGTCTCTTCCACCCTGCACCAGATGTTGAAGTACCTCCACGGGAAGGGGGTGACTATAGTTTTTGGAAATTCGTCAATACATCCGTCACTAGAGGATTCTACACCAATTCTGGAAATTGAGCATGGCGCGGAGGATGTGTTCTTATCAGGATTTACCCTAGCTGAGGCCCGAGTTGTACAAAACTTGCTGGCTGTTGATGAGGGGTTATACGTCAGTGCACAGTCTGTCTACCTTATGAACAAGCTCCAACACATCCCCGTGATGGGATTAGGGCGAAGTGGCCGGAAGGGCATTGCAGTATCAGCCGAAGTGCCGCACGACCCATATACCTTTGGCTTAGGTTATCTGCTTACCAAAGAGGATTGGGCGAGAAAGGCAAAAGAGATGGCCGAAAGAGCCAAAGCCAAGCAGACCGGGAAGCATTATGAGTTGATGCACCGTCCTATCCAGGGGACCCTAAACGGACGCTTTGTCCAGAAGGGGAAAGACTTCCCGTTCTGCGATTTCCCAGAGCCATGGCTAAATGCAGAGAGGCGGCGCTTGCCGAGGTTTGATATTTTCTTTGACTTGCAATTGTCCAGGGATGACGTTGCCGAAGAGCAGACAGACCCACCAACTGAGGCTGAGCAGTGCAAGGAGGAGGATTCCGAGAGCATAAAGATTGAAATGGGGATAGCACTGGCTTGTCTACTCTCAGATCCTCAGATCGTACAAGAGTGCTTGGGGGATAACTTCTCAGTCTCCATGATCGGGAATGAAGCGGCTGTGAGCCCATCTTCAAACATTCTCGATGCATCCATCGCACCCTCCCTCGTCTGGCAATACGAGGAGGGCTTTTTATCGAGCAACACCGAGTCAGGTAGTGAGCCGAAATCTGATTCCACTGAGTCTGTGAAGTCAGAATCAGGTTCCAGCTCGTCTGAGTCTGAGTCCGGTATTCTTGGGGGTGACAGCCCGGGTGCCACCGTCCTGTCTAGGTCGTCTTTTTCTTTTTTGTTTGAGTCTGTTATAACAGAGGAATCAGGCGATCTGGATGTTATTAATGAGAATGGTACGGTTGTGGCTTTTGAGTACTTTTCTGTGCCTTTAATTTATTGCATTAATCAGGATTTTCAAAATTTTGATGAAAACGACGAGGAAGAAATTCCTCCGGTTTTACAATATTTGCTTGATCAAAAGCATGAGAGGTTTGTAAGACCCTTGGTTGATGAAATCACCACAATTAATGTTGGTACTAAGAAGGACCCGCGGTTGGTCCAGATCGGGTCCACGTTGTCTTCGGAGGAGCGTGAGCGCTTAGTCACTTTATTAAAAGATTTCAAAGATGTTTTCACGTGGTCCTACGAAGACATGCCTGGAACCGATCCTAAGATTGTATAGCATCGGATCCCTCTAGACCCAGAGGCCCGACCTGTTAAGCAGAAGCTCCGAAGGATCTGTTCGAACTGGGCTCTGAAGATCAAAGAAGAGGTCACCAAGCAAATTGAAGCAGGGTTCCTGCTGGTATCTGAATACCCAACTTGGTTGGCCAACATAGTTCCGGTGCCGAAGAAGGATGACAGAATTTAGGTATGTGTGGACTTCAAGGATTTGAACAAAGCCAGTCCGAAGGACGACTTTCCTCTGCCGCATATTGACGAATTAGTGGATTTTACTGCTGGGCATGCGTTGCTCTCATTCATAGATGGATTTTCAGGCTACAATCAGATTTTATGGCACCCGAAGACCGGGAGAAGACTGCTTTCACCACCCCGTGGGGAACCTATTGTTATAGGACGATGCCGTTTGGGCTGAAGAATGTTGGAGCTACGTATCAACGGGCTGCGACCACAATTTTGCACGACATAATCCATAAAGAGGTCGAGGTATATGTGGACGACATGATTGTCAAGTCCAAGGAAAAAGAGGGCCACTACACCGCCTTGCAGAAATTCTTTCAACGGATCAGAAAGTATCGGTTGCGGCTGAATCCTCAGAAATGCACATTGGTGTTGCAGCAGGGAAAATGCTAGGGTTCTTGATCACACAGAGAGGTATCGAGGTCGATCCTTCTAAAATCAAGGCCATCTTAGAAATGCCACCACCAAGGACTGAAAAGGAAGTGCGAGGCTTTCTGGATAAAGTGCAATTCATAAGATGGTTTATTACTAAATTAACCTTGACTTGTGAACCACTCTTTGGTCTCCTGAAGAAAGCAAAAAAAGTTCCAATGGGACGGCCGATGCCAAGCTGCTTTTGAACAGATCAAGCAATATTTACAAAACCCACATGTGTTGTCACCGCTTGAGCCGGGGAAATCGTTGATTCTGTACCTTTCAATAACTGAAACTACAATAGACTGCATGCTTGCACAGGAGTCTGAAGACAAAGTGGAGAAGGCTATCTACTGCCTGAGCAAGAAAATGCTGGATTACGAGACCCGCTACACTCCGCTAGAGGAGGCTTGTCTGGCCTTGGTATGGGCTACCAAGAAGCTGCGGCACTACCTGTTAGTTCATTCTGTAATACTGGTTTCAAGATTAGATCCCATCAAATATCTCTTTGAGAAACCGGTACTTACGGGTAGACTAGCCCGCTGGTTCCTTCTGCTTTCCGAATTCGATCTGAAGTACATGACGTGCAAGTCATTAAAAAGGAGAGCGGTAGTGGAGTTCCTAGCCGATCACCCAGTTAAAAGGGATGAAGCAGTTGAATAGTTGTTCCCAAACGAGGCCATTCTGTATGTCGAAGAAGAGACTTGGACGATGTACTTGGACGGAGTGTCAAACCAATACGGGTATGGAATAGGGGTGTTGCTGATAGCACCCGACAATTCCCGCATACCCTTAGCATTCAAACTCCGGTTCAAAGTATCGAATAATGAGGCAGAGTATGAGGCATGTATTGCTGGACTAGAACCAGCTCTAGAACTAGGGGCAAAATGGTTGGATGTCATCGGGAACTCGAACCTTGTTGTATCTCAAGCTAAAGGAGATTGGAAAGTTAAAGAAGAAAAGATGAGAATCTATTACCAGACCTTAGACGTTCTGATTCCTCGATTTGAGAAGTTGAACTTCGCTCATCTGTTAAGAGAGAACAACAGGTTCGTTGATTCATTAGCAACTCTATCTTTTATGATAGACATTCCTTTCGAAGTTCGGATGCGTCCGATCATCATTGAACAGAAATTCGTACCGGCCTACGAGCTGATTGCTGCTATAGATGAGGTACAAGATAAGAATCCCTGGTATTTCGATGTCTGGAACTTCTTGGAAAAGGAGGCATATCCACCAGGGGCAAATGCCAAAGATAAGAGGGCAATTTGAAGAATGGCTGCTCAGTTCATCGTCTGCGGGATAAACTGTACAAAAGGGGTCATCTCGGGATGCATAAACTGTGTGTTGATGCTGAAGAATCTAAGTGCCTGATGGAGGCCATCCATGGAGGAGAGTGTGGAGCGCATATAAACGGGGTGATGCTAGCCCGAAAAATCCTTAGACAGGGTTATTATTGGTCCACCATAGAAGAGGATTGTATTGGCTTTGTTCAGCGATGCCACAAATGCCAGATCCATGCAAATCGCATGAACATTCTGCCGTCGAAGCTATACAACATGACTTCGCCATGGCTGTTTTCAGCCTGGGGGATTGATGTGATTGGAGCTATCACTCCGAAGGGGTCCAATGGGCATGAGTACATTCTGGTAGCAATAGACTACTTCACGAAGTGCGTTGAGGCCCAATCCTACGCGGTGTTGAAGGCATCGCATGTTGCTAAGTTCATCAAGAACAACATCATCTGTCGCTACGGGCTTCCGAATGAGATTATTTTGGATAATGGTTCCCACTTCAAGAAGGAGGTGATCGACTTGTTGGAGAAGTACAACGTGGCGTTTAATAAGTCATCTACATACCAGCCGCAAACCAACAGAGCAGTTGAGACTGCCAACAAGAACATCAAGCGCATTCTGTAGAAGATGGTGAAAACCTACCGGGACTGGCAGAGAAGCTGCCATTTACTCTTTGGGGCTACCGAACTTCAATTCGAACTTCTACTGGAGAAACTCCGTATTCCTTGGTTTATGGGATGGAGGTTGTTCTGCCTATCGAAGTTGAGGTTCCATCATTACGGATATTGGCTGAGTGTTAGATAGCTGAGGCAGATTGGCAGCAAAGTAGGTTCGAAGAACTTATGCTCTTTGATGAAAGAAGGCTGAAAGCACTGTATCACGTCCAGGGTTATCAACGAAGAATTGCCAGGGTTTTCAACAAGAAGGTTAAGTCCAAGAATTTAAAAGAAGGGGATCTAGTGCTCAAAGACAACCGAGCTCCATCCACGACCCTAGGGGCAAGTTCAGACCCAATTGGACTGGTCCTTACATCATCAAGTCTATCTGGTTGGGAAGAGCTGTCGTTCTGATGGACCTAGATGGCCTAGAGTTCTCCCAGCCGATCAACATGGACAAGTTGAAGAAATACTTTCCCTGAGTGGCTCGCTAGGCCGAAAACCCGAAAAGGCGACCTAGGTAAAAGTTAGAGCATGAAAAATTTGAAATAATAAAAATTGAGCTCGCAAGGTTGAAAACCCAGAAATGGCAGTCTTGGCAAAAGTTAGAGCGCAAAAGGAGAGTGTTAATACACGAGTGAACCCAAGCCGAACTACGTAAGGCTTGATTCCCATCTTTGGGATACGTAGGCAACTTCATTCTGAAGTCCAGCCATAAACACTTCCAAATCAACTTTGTATGTGTGATCATGTTCGTCATATTTGTCTATTCCGCATTTAAGAGCTTGGTTGTGATCTCCAATGCAGTGCTATTTAGACTAGGGGCAACTTTCCAGTTGCTGGGATCCGGGGTTGTACATCTCAGTGATAGATCTCGGGCGTGTCCAGTTGTGATCCATATTGAAAATGGTTTTGAAAAGTTTTAATAAAAGTTGATTTTGTTCAAATTAATCTTTTTACGACTTAGACCATTTTTGGACCAAACGAAAAAATTTCAGTACCCACAACCTTCAATTACATTGATTTCAGTACAGAGTTCTCCTACTCTTGAATACAAATTGAAGTTGCTTTTTATTACATTCATAAAGAAAACTAGAAAGTACGGATTAAAGCAAATAAACTCGGGGCATAGTCAGGTGTTCCTGCGCCCCCTCCCAGAGCTTGTGGAAGCCTCTGATGCCAAAGTACGCCCAATCTGTGCCTCTTCATCAAGCCAAGTTGTGCACTCATCAGAGAGGGTGCAACTGAAAGTGGAGCGGGAGCCAGAAGCTCTCTCGTCCTCCATGCTGTGGCATACCGAGCTAGCTGTGCGCCTCGGACTGGAAATACAGCAGGATACTCTATCCCCTATTCCGGGCAAGTCTGATCATGTCCGAACTGGCGCCGGAATCAGAATGGGAAATAAAGGACACAGTGTGTCAGGCTGATCAACTGAATCCCGGGCTGGCGAGTCATATTGTAGCTCATCGCCAGTAGATTGAGCTAGGGGCAGTGCCAAGCAGTGTCGAGAGCAGTCAAACTGCGCATCCATTCGTACCACCATCCCTCATCAGGGGCATCGACTAGACGTCACCGGAAGAAGTAGCCGCGAGCTGAATATGCTGGGCATGAGTCCACAACCTTCAATTTATCCATCAACCATATCTGGGGAGGGATGAAAAATGATAGATTAAAGAATAGAGAGGTGTACGTGGAGAGAAAAGTGAGAAAAGGATTTTTGAGAGAAAAACCGAGCTTGAGGGCCGAGTGATGCGAGAAATATATGTGAGATGGGGTAGGAAACATTACCTGCAGTAGTAGTGGACTCCCCGTGAATCTAGCCGTCTCTCGGCGATGGAAAGTATCCAAACCCATCAATGTCTCAACTAGCGTCATGGCGATACAGCTCTTGCCCTCTTTTAAGCCTTGGGCAACCTTAAACCCTCCGGAACCTGGGGCAAGAAAGAAATGAGACAGCATGCACAAACAGAGGGCGTGTCGCCGAAACCCCTGCCAGTCATGATCACCGTGGTCACTGGCATCAGAAAATCGACGAATCAAGCTCGGAATGCCCAGCTCTCCGTCGCGGATAAATGACTGAGCGTCATGCAAAGTAAGCCCGCACATCCGTCCTAAGGCTTGGACGTGGCCGGGAAAACGCAGCGGGGTGCAGCTCAGCGTGAATAGTGCATTTATGCCGAAGCCCTGGAAGTTCAACTTTTCCGAGCCATCCAAGTTGGCAATCCAATTTGTGAGATTTTGGACAAGAAATGCCTCCATTTAGTACAAAACTGAATTAGAATGAGGGAACCACAAAGCTGGAACCTTTATGGAGAATAAGGCACTGTTTAGAGGACATGTGGTAAGAATCTGGAGGTCCCCATAAAAACTGGTTGGCCAGCCAGTTTTTCTAGTTGGCCAACCACATTTTCTGGTCTGCAGACCAAAAAAGTGGTCGGTAGGCCCTTTTAGTGGTCGGTCATCAGCAGAAAATGGTCTGCAGCCACCTTTTTGTCTCCGAAAGGGAGTCTTTAGCCTTCCTATGTGCTGACAGTGCTGAAGATCTGAGTTTGCCACTGTTTCGGATACGTTTTGTCACTTTGTTTGTCTAAAATGCATTTGCTTATTGAGTTGTTACTCTTTGATTATCGAGTTATTGCTCTTTGATTATCGAGTTGTTGCTCTTTGCTTATCGAGTTGTAAACTTGTTAAGGTCTTGTTGTTGTCTTTGTTTTAAGTTGTTTAGTTTGTTACGTTGGTTCACTACCTGACTTGGCAAAACATGAATGTTCAATGTTCATCAACCCCATTTTGGTGCAAAATGATGCGATACGATGCAATGTTTAGAATACAAATACAACACTTTTTGAAAAAAAAAAAGCTGCTTTCATTCCATCATGGTTTCTGTTTATAACATTTTACAACAGGGTACAAGTTTTAAAGAAAATAAAATTGCCTAACGCTGTACAATGTGCTACAACTACTAGTAAAAAGAAAATAAAGCAAAACATCTATGTCGCTGCTATTAAGCTCAAGATCGAGAGGCCCTCTTCACCCTCTTCGGCTGAGCAGCCTCCGCACCACCGCCGTAAGCACCACCATCTGAATCGGAGCCGCCATCCAGAGAATCCTCATCGACGTCACCTTCGCCCTTAGAGCTGAAACCGGAGACGTCTTCTCTGCCAGCAATGTCTCTGACTAGGGGTGTGCTGACTCCTCCTTCTCCTCGCTGGACTCCTCGTCATATCTGACAAGCGCTCGATGCCTCCCTCGGTCGCGAGTCAAGACCCCTCTCCCAGCTGCTCAAGAAAGCCTGGATGGCCCGACCTGCAGAGGTGCGACCTAAAAAGGCAGTTTTGAATACATCAGCCAGAGTATGTATATCAGATATCAAATGCAAGAATGGTAGATAGAGTGTGTGCATGCATATATAGTATGTGAATGTGATGTGTCAGATGTGCTCTACACATACAGTGAATCAATATAGTGAAATGTTCAGTTTCCATATGTCATCAGAAGTATGATAAATTCAAGGAAATTGAAAAGTACCGGAATGCCGGAGGCGTACAGCAGCGTCTCCCTCCACAAGACCATACTCTCGAGTGAGGCCACTATCTCGAGCAACCCCTTGGTATATCCTCTGGAAGGCTGCAGATGCAGGTTCAAGTCATTAGTGAATAAATGAATGTCTAAATATCTTAATGATAAATGAAAACTGTAGAGTATACCGGTGGTGAGTTAGGGTCACTAACATATCGATGATCGGGCAATAGAGGCTCCAGTGGAATCTGGTAAGGCATCCCATACCGCCAGCTTGTCAGCTTGGTCGAAAAATCTAGCCATCCAGCACACTGCCTAATGAGGGGAATCCCCCTACTCCTACCTCCCGAAGCGCTAGTCCTGCTAGTCAAGGGAATGTCTACAGTTCGGGTGTGACTCGACGACGGCATATCAACAGCCCTCCTCGTGGGAGTACGGACACCTGTCAGTAGAGGCATCAAGTATGTATGGCGGTATGTCGCGTACTCCCCCTCCTCTAGGAAAAGAACTGCGTCAACACCCAGCATGAGGGCGTCAATCTCCCGGGGAGTGAGACTCTCTATGGACCGCATGTCCAGTGGAGGCGGTGAAGGGATCTCCTGAGCGGGATTACCCATCGTCTGGCGCATGAAGTGTTTCCCGAGAAACCAGGCTCTGCCGACTGGTTCCTCATACAAAATCCTGTACCGGGAGGCGCCCCATGCCCCAGCGAACTGGAACCGAGAATATCCTAGCATGGCTATCCAAGGCTGCCATGTGATCTGTGGATAGCAAGTGCATGAATTGATTAGATGTCATAAATATGCAAGATAAATCAAAGCTAAAAGCACGAAGAACTGAGAGTTCTGGTTTACCTCGGTCGTCCGCACAATGTCGAAATACTACCTCAGATATTGCAGAGTCTCCCGAGGTCTGGGCCGGCACCGACCCTCGAATCTGCGTGGGTACGGTATCTCAAGCAGTGCCTCGACCTCTAGCTCGGGGGCAAGCGCCGGGAAGTAGGCATAAACCCACAGCTGTGAAAGGCAAGACAGTGGTAATGAGAATACAGAATATAGAAAATGCAGAATGCTGAGTGCAGAATGCGAATACAGAATGTATAGAAAATGTAGAATGCTAAGTGCAGAATGCAGAGTACAGAATGTAATGTATGTAATATGTGCAGTGTGCAGATATTGAAAAGTAGAAATGTAAATCAAGATGGCAGAATATACCTCACAGGCTCTCCAGTAGCCGCCTACTATGGTCCCCCGTCGCGGGAGGTCGCGCTCATGTAGCAGTAAAGGGTAACGAGGCCAGCGTCGCCCCAATCGAAGTGCCGAACCTGTGATAGGTCTACCAAAGCGCTGAGAAGATATAGCCCAACCGTGTTCCCCTTGTTGGAGAACAGTGTGGTCCCGAGAAGGAACATCAACAATCCCCGGGCGTACTGCTCTATGGCCTCAACGGTCTCAGGCATAGTCCTCATGAACTGCTCGGTAAACCAGGTATACCTAACCATGCATGTCGATCTGTAGGTCGGCAGATGGGCTCCCAGCAGATAATTCCAGGCGGCCTCCCACTCACCCATGTCAAAATCGTATGGGATCGGCCAGCCTCCCACGTCAAGGCCTGTCAGCATAAAAAAGTTATACGGGGTCATCGTCATGTCCCCGGCAACAGAGAAATGAAAGGAGTTGGTGATATCTCACCATCTCTCCACAGCTGCACCCAGAAGGGTCCTGCTCGCCGGATGACGCGACAACCCCACACAAAATAGACCAAACCCTGCCTTATCCACAATATGTCGAACGGCATCCGAGAGCTCCATGTACCACTCCCTCGCGATGATCGATCCATATCCTCGTGTGAAATGGGAAGATACCTGCGGGTAGAAAGAACAGATGTATTCAGTTTCAAAATAAGCAAAATACTGTGTTATGAGCTGTGTGTTCAGATTGAGCAGTGTTGTGTTATGAGCCGTGTGTTCAAAATTAAAAGAATACTGTGGTATGAGCTGTGTGTTCAGATTGAGCAGTGTTGTGTTATGAGCTGTGTGTTCAAAATTAAAAGAATACTGTGATATGAGTTGTGTGTTCAGAATGAGCAGTGTTATATTATGAGCTGTGTGTTCAAAATAAATAGAATACTATGGTATGAGCTGTGTGTTCAAAATGAGCAGTGTTGTATTATGAGCTGTGTGTTCAAAATTAAAAAAAAATATTGTGGTATGAGCTGTGTGTTCAGAATGAGCAGTGTTATATTATGAGCTGTGTTCAAAATTAAAAGAATACTGTGGTATGAGCTGTGTGTTCAAAATGAGCAGTGTTATATTATGAGCTGTGTGTTCAAAATAAATAGAATACTATGGTATGAGCTGTGTGTTCAAAATGAGCAGTGTTATATTATGAGTTGTGTGTTCAAAATGAATAGAATACTGTGGTATGAGCTGTGTGTTCAGAATGAGCAGTGTTATGTTATGAGTTGTGTGTTCAAAATAAATAGAATACTGTGGCATGAGCTGTGTATTCAGAATGAGCAGTGTTATATTATGAGTTGTGTGCCAAAATTAACAGAATGCCATGTTTTGAGATGTGTGCCCAATAAACAGAGGGTTGTGTTATGAGCTGTGTTCAAAATTAACAGAATGCCGTGTTTTGAGCTGTGTGCCCAAAATGAGTTGTGTGCCCAAATAAGCTGTGTCCTCAAAATGAGCTGTGTGCCTAAATAAGCTGTGTACCCAAAATGAGCTGTGTGCCCAAATGAATAGAATGCTAGGTATGAGCTGTGTGCCAAATTAGCAGGATGCTGTGTGCAAGTTGTGCTCAGGATAAGCAGAAGTGCTGTGTATGTAAATGTGTTCAGAATGAGCAGATATAATACATAGCGAAGGCATGAAATGTGCAAGAAATGCAAAATAAATTGCAAAGAATGTAAAAGTGAAGTACGCACCTCGCGCGCATGATGTGATAAGTGGGACTCCGGCTCCTGTAACAGCAAATCTGCGGGTGCTCGGCGCGCGAAATCGGTGAAACGATGAAAGGTACACGGGGGTAGGATGTGCTCCTGCGGGCGGTACCCTCCGGGTCGAACAGCCGCAACCTCAGAGGCAACGGCATAATGTCGGGCTTATCCTCTACTCTCGGGGAGCCTCCGTCGTGTGGAATATCGTCAGCCATCTAAAGAAATATGCAAAAATGAGCGAAATGAGCCAAAATTACAAAAAGTCAACAAAAGTCAACTCTCGGGAAGAGAAAAAATCAACAAAAGTCAACTCCAGGGAAAAGGTGCTAAACTTCGAGAGAAACATACCTCAAAACAAATTTTGATCGGTTCAAAACGAAGAGAATCAAAAGTTTTCACGAATCAACTTCGCGTGGGGCGTTGGAAAACGCATATAAAGTGCAGATCTGAGAGAGAAAAATGTCTAGGATGGAAGACAAGTGTATTTCGGCCTTAGAGGTGTGATGAAAAGTGATTTGGAGTTGTCCACTTAAAAGGCCGAACTCTAAAAGACAAAACTGCCCCGGATTGTGTAAACTGGTCGGCCAGTCAGTTTTTCTGGTCGACCAACCACTTAAGTGGTCAACAACTGGTCGGCAGCTGTTCTAGGTAGTCGGCAGCCCTCCTGGGTGGTCTCCAAGGTCCCATTGTTCTCCCTGTATGTTTTGGTGATGTTTGGAGTCCTCAGCCCTTGAGAAAGTGTAAGAAAAGTACACTTTTCGGCTCAAAATGGCCCCGCGAGAACTTCAATTCAAGTCTTCGATGCGTGGCTTATCGTCACTTGTCAAGAGCAAGGTGTATCCTTTTTGAGTACGTTGTGACCCCTCCAAGAGGTAAATCGGAGGTTAAGGTTGAGTTGGATTCGTCAAGGCATACATTTCCTTATTCGGCATTTTGTTTCAAACGTACTATTGAAGTTACACTTTTCTCACATTGTTATGCACATTTTCTCGCATTGCTATGCACATCTCGTTGCATTGTTATGCACACCACTTGCTCGCATTGTTATGAACATTTCTCTTTGCATTGCCATGCATTCTCCATCCGCGTTGTCACGCACTCTACTTGCATTGTCATGCACCTCTTTACCCACGTTGTCACGCACACTCTACTTGCTTTGTCATGCACCTCTTTACTCGTGTTGTCACGCATCTTTAGGTTACATTGCCATGCACCTCTACTTGCATTGTTGCGCACGTCTTACTTGCATTGTTATGCACTCCTCTATTTGCGTTGTCGCGCACGTTTCACTTGCATTGTTATGCACACTTTACCCGCGTTGTCACGGACGTTTTGTTCGCATTGTTATGCACTTTTCACTTGCATTGCTATGTATATTTTCATCGGCATCATATGTGCACGCGTTATCTTGTGTTGATATTGTATCTTGATATAGCGTTAAACATGTGCTCCTACTATATTGTACCTGTTAAATCTCTCTTTTGCGTAGGCATGATATTGTATGTACGGTTCATTTGAAGTTGGTGAAACCGGACAATATTGTATGTATTAGTCTTCTCCGCGTGAGACGCAGTGAAAATTGCATAATTTTCTTACATCTTTTCTGCATGAAATGTAGTTTGGTTCGTGTTTACTTGCTTGCATAGCATTCGCTTAAAATGTTGCATTTATTTTGCATAATTGCTTCATTACAGCTCTCTTTGCATGATCATAAGTTATGTTCGGCATTGTGCACGTCATTTGCATCTTGCCCCTGCTTGCGGGAACATCTCTTTGTTATCTTGCCTGTTTGTCTAAGTCTTCGGCCTTGTCAAAAATGGGTCGTCTCTGGGCTTTGACATTCACTCCCGTCACTTCTTGACTTTCGAGTTCTGTCAAAGAGGGGCAACTGTAGACACCCCATATTTGACCGACCTTAAGACTCAGACGTCATTGATTGAGCGTTCGATGATTGTGCATGTTAGGGCTCGTTTCGAGTTTTCGGAGTTTTTGGCTGAGTGTCTTACCTCCGGGCCTCTAAACTCTTTGTGTTTTGGCTCGGTTTGTGCACCAAGCCTTGTTTTCCCTTCCCCGGAGGGAGGGAGATGTCTGTAGACTACCTTTTGTGGTCGTAGACCACTTTTCCTGCTTGGAGACTAGTTTTCGATTTTCAGAGCCTTCGGCCGCGCGCCTTGTCTCGGGACCGCTTAACGTTCTCCTTTTGGCTTGCTTTTTGAACCATGCCTTGTTGCTTCTGCCTAGAGGGTCACTGTCGTCTCATAGACCACTTTTTGTAGTCGTTGACTACTTTTCTCTCGTAGATCGCTTTCTGTGCCCGTAGACTAGTTTTCGGGGCTTCCGACTGCACGCCTTGACCCCCAGACTTTCGTCTTTTATCCTTTTTGGTTTGTTTTTGGCACAAACCTCGTTTTCCTTGCTTGGAGGGTGGAATAAGGGTGGGAGACCAGTTTCTCTCCCTAAAAACCACTTTTCTTCCCGCTAGCCAGTTTTCTGGTCGGCCAACTGGTCTTCTTGGTCTTTGGACCATCAAGAGTGGTCGGCCACCACATCATTAGCTTGCTTTTAGTGTGCAGACCATTCCTCCCCCCCCTGCCGACCACTTTCTTTCCTGGCAGACCACTTGTGGTGGTCGGCCGACCACAACAAGTAGCTGGCCGACCACTTCAAGTGGCCGGCAGCTTTCCTGTACCTTTCTGAAGATCTTTTAGTGCCAGTTGTAACAGTTGGAGGGCACAGAAACCATCCTCCATACACATGGATGGCTTTAGGCCTTAAGCTTGTTCAACAAGCTTGAACTTTGGTTCTCTATAAAAGAGAACCTCCCCCCTCTTGCCTTAGGTTCAGAAAAAAGACTCCTTTGAGCTATACATACATCTTTGTCTTTATATTTTCTTCCTTGCTCTATATTTGTGCTTGAAAGTGTATTTTCATCACATTTTTGCACACAAACACACACTTAAACACCACCCTTTTGTTGCTGAGGTATCTTGAGGTTGGTTTTGGAGTTTTTGGACTGGTTTTGATCCAAAAACGATGTTGGAGTTGTTGCTCTAAAGTTGTTCTACAAGGGTGAGCTTCTAACCTCTTAAGCCCTTGTTTTTTATTAAGCTTTTGGCCCTATTTGCATGTTGTTTTAGGTCTAACTTTCTACTATAAAAAGTTCTGATTTTGCATGCTTGTAATGTTTTCTTAAGGTCTTTTTTGTGTTAGGGGTGGTCTACCTCCTCTTGTGCTTTGTTTGGTTTTGTTTTACACTATTACTTTAGGCCCTTGAGATCACTTTCTCTTGGCCTTTTAACCACTAAAATCCAGTGGATTTTCAATGGTAAAACTTGTGGTTTGAGGTCTTAAATAGGAGAGGGTCATCCCCTCTCCTTGTGTCTTGTATGCTAGTCTTGTATATCTCATGTTTGAGCATGTCTTTCTAGCATGTTTTGGCCATATCTCAGCATGTTTTTGATGTTGTTTTGCCATGACTTAGATCTGTTTTGGGTTAGTTTGATAGCCCCATACATGCTCCATGCACTTGTAGTACAATTCCATTCAATAGCCTAATGTGCATCATGTGTTTGGACCATCATTCTTTCATGGTTTGGCTTAACTTCAGCAAGCTTTTGGTCATGTTTTAGCATGATTAAGCTCTGATTTATGTTGTTTTGGTCATGCATACTATGCTTTGTATAGCCATAATGCATTCTAGCTCACTAGCCTTGAGTTTCCAAGCCACTAGCATGCTTTGCTTGAGCTATTTTCATGATTTGGCATCATTTAATATGTGATTTCAGAGCATGTTTCATTGCCATGCCCTTACATCTGTCACTCTTTCAATGCATTGGAGAGTTTGTGCTTTATGCCTTAAACATGAGCCATTGTGTATGCCTTCATGCCTAAGCTTGTGAGCTATCATTTCAGTGTGTTTTTGGGGTTATTTTGCCATGATATAACTCTGATTTTTGTTGGCAAAGCCATCTCATGCTTGGTGTTAGTAGGTATAGTGTAATCCTCCCTTTTGGCCTTGCATACTCCATGATTTATGCCTTCATGCTAGCTTGTTTTGGCTTTGTTCCATGCATATTTTAGCATCATTTTGACATGCTCTAGGACTGTTTTGGGTTGCCTTAGCTATATGCTTCATGTATTGCATAGCTATAGTGCAAATGCCTATACTAGTTTCAAGCTTTGAGCCTCCTAGCATGCCATGCTTATGTTGTTAGGATGATTTGGCATCATTTAACATGATATTTTAGAGCATATAGCATTGTCATGCTCCCACTTCTTTCACCCTTTGAGTACCTCTAAGGGTTGTGCATTGTTGCCTTGTTTATGGCCTAGTGTGTATGCATGCATGCTTAGACATTTTGAGCCCCCATCTGAGCATGTTTTGGTCATTGTCTTGACCTATTTGAGCTCTGTCCATGGTTGGTTCTTTCATTGTGCCATGCATTGCATGCCTCTTGTGTAGTCCTCTTTAGTAGCTTTATGCTTTAAGACCCCTAGCATGCCATGCTCGTGTTGATTGGATGATTTGGCATCATTTCATACCTGATTTAAGTGCATATAGTGTTGTTACAGTTCCACATTTGTCACTCCTTGAGCACTTTTGAGGGTTATGTTCTTAGGCCTACTTGATGAGCCAATGCATGTGCATGCATGTCTTGCATTTCTTGCCATCTTTCAGCATTCTGGCCGCTATTTTGGGCATGATTGAGGTCTGTCCATATTCGGTTTAAGTTCATATAGCATGTTTTTTACATGTTTTAGTATGCTCATGTTGCATGGTTGTTTGCATGCTTATGTTGCATTGCATTGTGTTTGCATGCTCATGTTGCATTAGCATTCTTTGCATGCCATTAGCATAGATAAGTTGATCATGTGGTTTGCATGTTGTTGCATGTTTGTTGCATGCTTGTTGGTTTGCATATTGTTACATGCTCATGTTGCGTTGTATTGCATTGTATTTGGCATACTTGTATTGCATTGTGTTTGGATAAGGTGTTAGTCCAAACACGAGAAACGAGGGATGTTTTATACTTGAAGTGATGAAACGTGCCTCAATTCTCGGTCGCCGACCCTCTTGATCATGCATGATAGAGGTTAAGGCTTTATGTGTTTTTTGTGCATTCATTTACATTGAATTGTGCAATCTTTCCTCTTTGGCCATCATGCATCGAGATGTGCGATTGGTGGCCCGAGAGTCGAGAACCACACTCCCTTGAGATCATGAAATGATAGGGAAGGTGGTTGTGCACACATATCTTGCAAATACACTGCCATGTCCCTTCTTGTTCTCTGTTGCGGCAAACTGGAGAAGTGCAGCAAAAAGTGGTCGGCAGACCAGTAAAAGTGACTGGCCAACCACTTTTTCTGGTCTGTAACAAAGTTAGGTGGTCGGTAGGTGGCCTACACCACCAATAACTGGTCGGCAGCCTTCCTGGAGGTGCCCATGGTGAAGTAGAAGTTATCTGGAGCTTTGTGCAAGGTTCTCAAAATAATTGAAAACAGAGGCAAGTTGGGGCATCGCGATAGATTTCTAAACGAGGCGACCAAACATGCATGTGCTTCTCGCTCCGAGGCCCCCTTCTATTTGCTTTACTTAGCTAGATAATGCTTTGTTTTTGTACTTAAGTAGTTAATGTACTTAGCTATTCAATTTGTGTTGTAATAACTAGTTAGTTAACTTGTTAGTTAATTAGCCTTGTTCTGTAATAATTAGTTTAATTAGCTTAGACTAGCTAGTTAGCTTATTATTCGGACCCTCCGTCGAGAGCGCGTATTGTTGTAATAAGCGTGCGCGTGTGTGATGCATGTCTTCCAACCCCCATTTCTTTCTCCCTTTTACTTAACCGCTTTCGATGGTTAGTTTTAGGGCATATTTCAATAAGCATCCTTATGCTATGCAGGCGTGTATCATTCATTTGTTTTGCATGCACCGAGCTCGGCGCATCATACAAACTGTATTGTATTTCAATTCCAATTTGAATATATGTATCAATTGTTGCATTCATATGACATCTTAGAATAGCCGAGCCTATTTTTAGTTGCATTTTGCATGTGTTGCATTAGGCATCTTAACATAGCTAGGATCATGCATTGATTACTAACTAGCTTCTTTTTTGCCTCGGAGTACACTGTGAGTGTTTATACATTAGCATCCTTGCATGTGTGTAAGTGACTGCCATGATAGCATGCTTGCCATGAGGCTATGTGCTTAAGTGATTAACTGCATGAATACTTGTGGATGAAGGTTGGATTGCTTGAATTGAAAAAATTCATCGAAATACGAGTTTTAAGCCCACTTGAAGTGGCAAATCATGTTTTCTAAAGCCCACTCGAGGGTAGCAAAACCACGACTTAGCCTACTTGTGAGTAGCAATCTTCAAACCACTTTCAAACAAACGAACATGAAATGTTTTGTTCCAACTTAGGCGATCTAGTCAATACTTGTATGTTTTGCGCATTACATAGTAATTCTAGGTTAATAACCGGAATAAGAACGCATGTGTTTTCAAAAACAGCATATCATGTTAGTAAAGGCCGATCTTTGATCGGGCGAGCAGGGGTGCTCATTGCATGACATTCCCCTCTCGTACCTAAGTTCCCGAGCCGAGGCAACTTTGGTGATGGCGGACACATGGCCTTAGGCACGAGTCAGGGTTTCCTAAATTTTCCAAAAACAAATATTTAGGTGGCGACTCTGAAATCTGGCAAAGCAGTCCATGTTTGGTGCTTTTTTATTAAAATCGATTTTTTAAAACGATTTGCTAGATTTGGACTCTTTGGTGATTTATTGGTCTCACATTACACTTTGTGAGATTAGATTCAGAACCATGACACGAGTCTGAACTGTAGTAGCTAAAGAACAACGATTCGCGCCCTTGCGCGCGGAGCAGAGTGGAGTTCGGGGCTGTCTACACCAAGGTATCGGCATGGTTGTTGTTATCTCGGCTAACCTGCTGTAGCCAGCAGTCTTGGAACAAGGCTAGTAGTCTAACAACTCTTTGACATAGGTTATCATTCTTTCGTCTCGAGCTGCATACTCGCATGTTACCTGGTTCACAAAAAGCTGGGAGTCACAGAAGACTACCACCTCGTCGGCTTCCATTGCTACTGCCAACTTTAATTCTGCGGTCAATGCTTTATATTTTGCTTCATTGTTTGAGGTTTTAAACCCTAGTCGAATAGATTGTTCTAGCTTCCCCCTATCTGGCGATATTAGCACTACTCCTACCCTCATTCCTTGACGGTTTGAACTCCCATCAACAAACAGGCGGAATAAGTCACCGATGTATATGTCGCAAGGCTTGAGTCTCTCTTCTTTCTTCTATTCTGCTGTAGGGTTTTTCATTCCCAGCTGGGTCTCTTCTTGTTCTCCTGGACATCCTAAGCCGCGGCTCACTAGAGCCCGATGTGGGATGGCACCAGGTGTGAACTCGGTCACGAAGTCAGCCAGAACCTGGTGTTTGATTGCTATTCTAGGTCTAAACTCTAAATCGTATTGGCCCAATATCACTGCCCATCTGGCCACTCTGCTTGTTAGATCTCCTTGCTGTAGCAGGGACTTCAAAAGGTGTTCAATCAATACCACAATCTTGTGGGCTTGGAAATAATGGTTCAACTTCTTAGAGGCCATCATTAAGGCCAATGTTAATTTCTCCAGGGGTAAATACCTGGTCTCTGCACCCGCTAGGGTTTTACTCACATAGTATACTGCCATTTGTTCTCCCTTATCTTCTCTAATTATCACTGCACTCACTGCATGCTCTGAAATCGCCAAGTACAAGAATAGCTCGTCTCCAGGTACTGGATTTGAGAGAACTAGGGCTGTGGTTAGGTATCTTTTCAAGTCGGCCAAGGTGACTTCACATTCCTCTGTCCACAAGAAGTCGGTGGCCTTTTTCAATTGGCTGAAAAATAGTTTACACTTATCCGAACTTCTGCTTATGAATCTATTTAGGGCTGAGGCCCTTTCAGTCAACATCTGCACTTGTTTTGCTGACTTTGGGCTTTTCAAATCTAGGATGGCCTTGATTTGATCTGGGCATGCCTCAATGCCCCTTCTAGTAACCAAGTACCTCATGAACTTACCAGACCCAACTGCAAATGCATATTTTGAAGCATTGAGTCGGAGCCGATATGTTTTTAGGATGTCAAAGATTGCTTTCAAGTCGACCAGATGATCCTCAGATTCCTTGGTCTTCATGACCATGTTGTCGATGTATACTTCCACTGTTTTTCCAATCTGATGTCTAAACATCTTGGTCACTAACCTCTGGTACGTTGCTCCTGCATTTTTCAACTCGAAAGGCATCACTCTGTAGCAATACAGCCCCTTTTGGGGTGATAAATGCAGTCTTCTCTTCATCAGGGGGTACATTGTTATCTGATGGTACCCCTTATAAGCGTCTAAGAAGCTCATCCTTCCATGTCCTGAAGTGGCATCCACTAATTGATCGATTTTGGGGAGTAGGAAACTGTCTTTGGGACAAGTCTTATTCAGGCTAGTAAAGTCCACGCAGACCCTTCACTTTCCATTCTTCTTTTTCATAACCACAGTGGTTGACAGCCAGGTAAGGTAGTTTACCTCTCGGATGGCTCTGGTCTCTAATAATTTGTCCATTTCCTCCTATACTGCCTCCACATGAACCAACGTTGGCCTCCTTGCTGGCTGAATGACCGGTTTTGCCGACCTGTCTACGTTCAGTCTATGACATGTGACCTCAAGGTCAATGCCTGGCATCTCGTATGGCATCTAGGTGAACACCTCTATGTTTGCTTGCAAGAATGCTTCTAACTCCCTTTTCTCTTTCTCGATCAAGCCTGAGCCGAGAAAAAAGAAGCGTTCTTCATCCCCTTGCTGGACCAAATTTTTTTTTCAAGGCTTCCTCGTTTTTGTCGGCAGGCTCTTTGCTGACGTCATCCAGGACATCCATGTCCTCGTTCTCAATCTCTACTGTCTCTGCCTCTCGCACGTTACAAGTGGATTTCATTGCTACCATGGAGCAATTATTTGCCTGCACCTGATCCCCTCTAACCTCCTCAATTCCATGCTCTGTTGGGAATCGCAACAGTTGGTGCAGTGTTGAGGGAACAACCCTTATTGCGTGTAACCATGGCCTTCCTAAGATAACATTGTAAGGGAAGGGGGTGTCAATCACTGTGAACTTCGTGCTTACCTTCTTGGTGCCTGCCTGCACCTCCAAACTTATTGCTCTCAGGGGCCACGTCGGCATTCCATTGAACCCGACCATTAGACTGTTGGACTGCTCCAGATCATCTTGGTGAAGGCCGAGCTTCTTGTAACATCTAACATACATGATGTCAGAAGAGCTGCCTTGGTCAACCAAAATGCGCCTTGTCTGGCACTCTCCAATCTTGAGGGATATTACCAGAGCATCATTGTGTGGATGCTGCACCATGTCTAGGTCGGCTTCAGTAAATGACACCATTGGTCCCTGGTACTCGTCTGGCCTATGCCTCTTTTGCTGGACTTGGTACACATGCTGTAAGTGTTTCACCCTCTGAGTCTCCCCGCGTACCTCGTTCTCATTGACCTTCGAGTGAATCACATTGATCACTCGAGGTCCGTCTACTTGCGGTTGTGGTGCTGGTGGACGTGATGCTGCTAGTGCTTGGGGCAGCCTTGCTTGCTCTTTCTTTGTCTTGGCCTCATCTTCTAGGTCCCTTAAGTGACCTTGTCTTACTAGATCTTCCAGATGTGTCTTTAGGGCTCTACACCTGTAACGACCCCATTACGTATAACGATTAGCACTTAATTAATTAAGGAGATTTGGAATTTAATTGCCAATTATTATAATTTAATCTGGGATTCATGAAAATTATGGGAATTGATTCATATATGATTCTATTGAAGATTAATTTTGAAATTAGAAATTAAGGGTCCAAACGGCATAAGGAAGTAATATTGAGAAGATGAGTCAATTTAAGTTTAATTACGGACCCATTTGGGAGTTTAATTAAATATTTGGCTCAGCTTAGTAAAATTGAGATTCAATTAATTAAGTCCTAATTGGAGTTAATTAAGTTAATTAAATTATGAGGATTGAGAATTGTGATTATTACGAATTAAATTTATTTATGGGGTGTCCAATTTGAATATGTAATTTATTAGCGAAGATTTTGAAATTTAATCCAAAATTGAAGACCTTAATGATTTGAGGAACCAAAATTGATGATTGGGAATAAGTTTAATTTGATGTTTAGAGCCTTTTGGAAGTTTGATTAAATATCTGATTTGGATTGATAAATTTAAATATATTTAATTAGGCTCTAATGGAAGTCAATTAGACTAATTAAATTATGTGGGATTTGAGATTAGTTATAATTAACTAATTTTGTGTTAATTAAAATTTATTAAGATTAGGTGATGATTAATTAAATTAATCCAAGACAAAAATTGAATTATGGACTAAATTAGAATTGGGGGTGTAAATGGGTGTGAGTGTATTGAGAAATCTGTGTATGTGTGTGTATGTGAGTGATGTGTTGGAAATCAAAGAAGAGTGCACGTGTGTTGTGTTGATGACAAAGAAGTGAGGTGTGTGTGTGAGTGTATAACCTGATGAAGCTCAAGAGAAACACAAACAAAGGAAAGGAAAGGAAGCTCTGTTTTTGTAGCCGAGAGAGAGAGAGAGAGAGTTACTGGAAGGAACAAAAAAGAGAAGAAAAGAAAGAAAAGTTTAAAGGAAGGCTCAAGTTTTTGAAGGAACCCAAGATGGATTAGGAGGGATTCAACTAAATATTTTGAAATTAAAACTCAATGTGTGGAATTTATACTAATTTGTGTAGAATCTTTACATTATGCTTAAAATTAAAGGTGAAATTGGAATCAATAGCAAGAAGATGAAGAAAAATTAACTTAAGTATAAGATTATGGAAGTTAATTTGGAATTGGGTTCTAAACATGAAATGGGTTACATGCATGTGGATGATTATGGAATAAATTTAGGGATTAATTATTTTGAATTTGATGTTGTGATCTTGTATGAAAATAAACCTCATTGTTACATGCATGAGCAAATTGGTAATCTAATTACAATATGTTTCATGGATTATGAAAATTTTGAATTAATTCAAGTTCATATTTAAAGAGAAAAAGGAAATGTTTTATGAACATCAAGTTTATGGAAATTTAGAATTAATCCTAATGTTAGTTAAAGTTTTGATTTTATAATTAGATTTTTAATCCATGCATGTAATGTAATCTAAGATTTTATTTAAATTAAACATATTTTGGAACAATCTATGATTATGAATTAAGTTGAGGCTACAATTAAGTTAAGTTTAAGATTATGGAAATTAGTTGGAAAATTTATAAGAATATAAAATTAGTAATTTTGATATCAATTTCATACAAGTGAATGATTTTATAAGGAGTTTATGACTTTAATTTCATGTGTTTGAAGGAAAATGGAAAGAGCTTGAAGTCAATTTTTTTGTAACTAAAGAAAATGAGAAATTAGAGCCATGTTCAATTTATGACGATTAATTTAGAGATTAATCACTTTGGGTTTGGAATTTGGCTTGATATGGAGGGAATGAGTTAAAACTAAATTTAGACCATTGGAGCATGATTTTGAATAAATAAATTCTAATTGAGAGTGTTTACTAAATTAAACATTGGTTCTCCATATTTGTGCACCAAAAATACATGTTTTGAGGCTTGAATATCAAATCTAAACTTCAATTACAATTCTGGAAATTTCAAACTTTGTACTGTTCGCTCGAGCGAGGAAAGTCTCGCTCGAGCATGAAAACCGAGCTCCCAAAAGTTTTTCAAATTTTACAGTTCGATCAAGCGACCAAAGTGGCGCTCGAGCGAAGACCCTATTTTCAACATATTTTGGAAAATTGCACTTAGTTCATATTTTTATTCTCATCTTTTTCCAAGGCATTCTAGACATGATTTATGGCTTAATAAGGAGTAATAAGCTAACCATCAACATTAATTAGTTGATTAAAAGAATAAGTCATTAACTTAGTAGTACTTGATTAAGAAGCCGAGTGAGAATTTATTTATTCAGAAAAGAATGATTTAGTAATAAAACGGGTTTGTGAAATGAGAACCCGATTCATTGGACTAAAGAAAGAATAAGTGTAGTGGACCTTCGAATTATTTAGACAGAAAACAAGAAAGTCAAGTTTGATTAAGGAAGTAATATTGTGCTTCAATGTGTATATGTTATGTGTTTGTGTAGGTCACGCGCTATTGTCTGCTTGATCTGCCTGATCTGCTTCTGCTACTATCTGTGAGTAATAACTCTGTAAAGTTATGTTTAACTTTAATTATTTTCTGATGATATGAGATGATGAGTTTCTGAAATGCTATGTTTGTATGAATGAATGATTGTTCAATTTTCTTTGAAACGTAATTGTGGTATCCTTAGCAGAGGCCCTTGCCCAGAGGACATAATACTGTGGCTTATGGTCATGAGGCCCTAGCCCGGGGGAAAGAATACCGTGGCAGGCCCTTGCCCAGGGGAAAGAATACCGTGGCCCAGGCCCTCGCCCGAGGGAAACAATACCGTGGCTCAGGCCCTCGCTTGGGGGAAATAATACCGTGGCCAATGTATGAGATATGTTACCCAGTACCGGAGGTTCCTTTATGGAACTTGATATGCTTGACCAAAGAGACATGTTTAAGTTAATGGATGTAGCACACATGATTGAATAAGGACAAGACTATGATTCTATTTCACTATATGTTTATGATCCTGAATTGTTATGAGACAAGTTATGGACATCATTCATTAAAGTCTTTATTTTGTTATTATTCACTGGGCATCAGCTCACTGTTTATATGTATGTATGTAGGTGATCAGGGCGTGACCAAGCTTAGAGGCGCCTAGAATCAGTTTTTGACAGCCAACCTATGTGCCTCCCGTGGAGGTTCCGGACATGTCTAGTGGTTATGGCTAAGTGCATAAGTTGAAGTTTTGTTTTCCTGTTCAGCTAGACAAGTCTTTGTGTATCTTGTAAATAGGGCTAAGCCCCTTGTTGTCTAGCTTATATATGTATATATGATGATGTGCATATGTATGTATATAAAGTTTAAAATTTTTCTATCTCATACAAGTCTGCACAGCTCAATGGATGTTGTATAATTGTTATTTGCTTCCGTAGTCCCTAATTATATGTTATATTTTAAGAGGCCATTGGTAATCCAATGATTACTGGTCGGTTACGATGCTAAACTTATAGGGGCGGGTTTGGGTCGTGACAACACCCCTGATTCAAATGCCTATCCTCATTGTCGTAGGCATAGTGCTTCCCAAGGTTTCTTCCCATAAATTCACCAAGAATCTTCTCTGGTGCTCTATAGTAAGGCTGGTTCCTGATCCTTTCCAAGACTTTGTAAACCGGGATCCGGAACACTATGGTAACTGCCTGTGCAGCCCTTAGTCCCGTTTCTTGTCTATTAAAGTTTATATTACCTCGGCCTCGTTTCGGCGAGACGTTCCTCTTTTCTTGCTTTGATGCCTTTGTTCCTAGTATGTCTTTCTCCGCTCTCACATATTTCTCGATTCTCGCCATAAATTCCTCCATGCTTTTTGGCAGTGTCTTTGCCAGTGACTTTCGAAACAGACAGTCGTCGTTCAGGCCGTTCTTAAAAGATACGACCGCCACCTTTTAGTTGCACCCTGGTATTCGGTTAAACACCTCATAATACCTTTTGGCATAAGCCTTGAGGCTTTCATCCTCGCCAATTCTTAAAGCCATCAAGGAGTCTTCTTTCAACGGCTGCAGTTTGTTTATAACAAACCTGGCCACAAACATCTCGGCTAGGCCTTCCCAACTTTTCACAATTCCTTTAGGCAACTTGTGAAACCAATCTGATGCGATTTCTCCAAAGGATGGAGGAAGCACCTTGCAGCTCGTTCCCGATATACAATGCCATCGAGTTCAAATATAAGCCGACATGAAAGTTTGGATCAGACTTACCGTTGTATATCTAGAATCTTGACATGTGAAACCTTTTCGGGGCCTCAAACTTGTCCAATTCTACAGAGAACGGCGTTCTTGGCTTGACCGAAGATGTTACCTCAGTATCTTGTCACTTTCTCTGCAGATAATCCCTCAAATCTTCCCTAGTCCGTCCAGGAGCTCTGCTGTCAACGAATTTTAGCCTTTTTGGTACGCTGTTCCCTGTGTCGTTATAAGTTCTCTTGGCTCCCTTCATTCATCGTGTCAAAACAAAGCTTCTTCCCTTTAATATGCCGATGTTCTTTGATGTAGGTTTATTTGGCACGATGTGTCCTCTAAGACTCTCCTCTAATCGATTCTACTCGCCCGACATCCCGTGAAGGCCGATACGAATGCTTCTTTGCCCTATTATGCTAAGGGACTACGGGGATTGCTTTATGTCCCCCCTTTCTGGGCATCATTCTTGGCTGCTGGAATCAACGTGTCCTCCAATGGGAACGATGGCTGCATGACGTTGTTCTGCATCATGAAATTGACAACCGATTACAGGTCTGTCAATTTGTTTGCCATCTTCTACATCTCGCCGTCCCTCCTCAGGCATATATTTTTCCATACCTGAAGGTCGCTTTCGTTGTAATACCTGCCTTGACATGCTTTCTTCGGTACGTCTCCCTCTTGGCCGACGTCTTTTTCTTAGGGATTATTATCCCGAGGTTCTTCGTTACAATTGTCCTCCTCTATGTTAGGATCAGCGTTTTTACCATTCCTATTAGGGATGTCCCCCCCAATCTTTTCTTTCTGCCCGTCATTGGCCATCTGTTCTCCTCACGCTTCCCACAAACGGCGCCAAATTGTGGGTGTTGATTTCAGACCACATTGCCAAACATATACCCAACTGGAGAGCATAGGCAGAACAGATTACGCCCGAACAACCTGTCATAGAAAGAAAAGACTCAGTACTCCGTTATCTCTCAAAGATAGCAAATAGTGTTTAATTCACTAGTTAGAATACAAAAAGCGTACCTTAGACCCACGAGAGTGTCTTACTTTTATAGCCAGCACTAACCTGATCCCTATAGAAGCCTAGCTTTAATGGACTCTGGCTCAATGCTCATCTTGGACTCCCAGTCAGATAAAGATAAACTCCTTAAGAGCTTTATCTTTATTCAGACTGAGGTCCTCCCCCATTCTAGGACTCTTGTCCCTTATCCACTCGTCTCGGATTTCGGTATCTCTGCAGATAACCTCGACTTATCCGAGATCACCTCGGGCACATGACCAAGACACGTGGCACCTCGGCTGACACTCCGGTGCCATCTTAGCCACGTGTTGTCATTCACAAAATATGTCCCACACAAATCATCCCAAACTATAAAACTCTAAATTTGTAAAAACAATTTTGAAAATATACAATCAAATAAAATTTTAAAACCATTTACGAACAAATTAACTTTCAAAATTGATTCTGGAAACCAAAGCAAACACAAACCGGATTGAAATCTAAGTAATTTTAGGGACGTCAGAGTAATTATTAATTTATGAATAATATTTAATAATTCATTAAAGTCTTTAATATTTTTTAAAATATTTAATAATTCATTAGAGGCCTATAACATTTTTAGGGTGGAAGCATTGGATAGTGGCCCTATCTACGAAGTTCATCCTCTATCTGTATCAACTGTTAACATGTCTCAAACTTTAACGAGATCAACTTTAGAGCATTAATATTAGTCTTCACAAAATTCTAGTCAAATTATAATTTAAAATTTTATTTTTCTATTTTAGCTAATCACTCTACTATATCAAACTCTTTATTTTAACTAAATCTTATTAACATATTTGTTATTTTTTTTATAATTAAATTAATGAGTTATGAACCAAACAATTCTTATATTTTACAAAAGGTAAAACTGAAGGAAATGTAAAATAAATAAATAAATAAATTGGCGTTGATCGGTTGATCGGCGGGTTGACTTGTCGGACTTTTGAGTGGACGTTTGGTAACACACAACTAGTGATGAACAGTACCTCGCTTGTTATAGCGAGGTACTGTAGCACTCGTATATTAACGATGAACAGTAGCGAGACTAATGCAGACCATTTTTGATGAACAATATCACTAATCTAGCTAAAAAATGAGTTTAGCTAGTTTGATATGGATGCTCTTACATCGGATATGTTTAGTTTGTCTTTAAAAATATATTTTTAGAGAAATTTTTTAAAAATATGTTTGGTTGAAAATAAGAAAATAATCAATATTTTTTTTTTCTCTCTCTATTACACATCAATAAATTAATTATTCTTTCTCTCATACCTATCTATTCAACTATAAAAAAATTATCAAACAATCAAAAACTCAAAAACTATATTTAGGCCTCGTTTGGGAACCCTCCATTTTAGCTAAAAAGCCAAAAAATTACTAAATTAGCCAAAAAGCCAACAACTCATACCAAAAAGTCAAAGATTCTCTTTTCTCTCTACTTTTTGCACATCTTTTCGTAAAAATCTAAAAATTCATCCCAAACATACTAGTTTTTTTAGCTCATATTTTAGCCAAATAGCCAAAAAATTATTAAATTAGCCTGTTCCCAAACGAATTAAAATATATAACTAAATAATTTTTAATTTTTTTTAAACTCTCTTTAAAAAAATTATTTTTAAAATAATGGGTACGTTACAAATACACTCTTGAAGTTTGCTTAAAGTACAGATTGCCTCATGTGATTTAAAAAATTACAAAATACCACCTTGTTAGAATTTTTTATTTAACAAAATTAACTAAAAAAATAAAATTCATAATTTTTCTCCTATATAATAATAAATTACCTAAACTATTAATTGAAACATATTTCTAACATCATTAAAAACTGTTAATTGACTTGATGATTTATTAATAAAATAGATGATTTATTATGAAATTAGAAACTTCAAAAGTGAAATGTAATTTTCCCAACTACAGAGAGAGATTCATATTTTAATTAAATCTCAAAAAAATTATTTATAATTTACCCTAAACTAATATCTCAAATCACAAATCAAACAATACCCAGAAAAGTTATTCTCTATTAAGAGATAAGAACTCAACAATTTGCTCAACATCTCAACGTGAAAATCAAGCTAAATTTTGAAATAAAAGTGCATGGAAGAAAAATGGAAAATTAAATTTTCTCAAAAAGTAAAAGTACAGATATTCTTTTTGATTTTAATGTGAGAAAAAAAAAATATGAAGATTATTAATTTTATTAATAATTAATATACAACATAATAATGTGATAATCATTTAAAATATCTTAAGATAAATCTATCTCATATCTTATTTAATTATTTATCAATTGTCTCATTTACATCTAACCCAATTTAGGAACTTTTTTTTTAACTCGGAAAAAAAGATACTCTGAGATGTTATTACTGCATCTGTAGGGCCAGAACCTACCACCGAGGCACTAATGGAGCACAATCACATGTTACAGACGAGTTCAAATTTTGATCAGAGTACAGAATAAGATCTCCATAAAAAACGAACTGTAAAATAATAAATTCATCTCCCTCAAATTCAAACCTAAGTCACGTCTATGAAGAATGATGTCTTTCCACTAATCCACCACTCTTGGGCCCCGTTTATTTTCAGATGCAGAATAGATGAAATTCATAGTGAGGGGATTAATAGTGAGAGAATTGTTAGTGAGGGGATTGATAGTGAAGAGATTAAGTAAAATTGTGTTTATTTTGATAATAGTTGTTAAAGTAGGGATTGTTAAATTATTTTTATACAAAATAATAACACAAAAAAATACAAAAACATTAAACATTAATGTTCCAAAAAAATACCCAACATGTAAAAAATAAAAATAATAAAAAAATAAAAACAAATAAATTAATGATTTTTATTTAACAAAAAATACAAAAAATTAAACATTAATGTTCAAAAAAAAATGTCCAACATGTAAAAAATAAAGATAAAAAATAAAAAAAATAGTCCGACGGATTATTTTTCTAATAGCACCTCTATCTCAATTCTCATTCTAAGTCTAATCCTAATACCAAAGGATTAGAAATCCCCTCTCAATCTCTCAAAACAAACAAACATATAGTCAATCTCACCCCATATTAATCTCAATCCAAACTCCAACTCCCTAAACAGACAAGGCCTTGTGATTGTTTGGAATAAATTAAAAAAGTCAAAAAGTCACTAACAAAATTAAAAAATTTGTACTATTCAAAGATAACTTGTGAGGAAAGTCAGAATTCAACTATCAAAAAATTTAAAAAGTTAAAAGGGTAAAATTGTTATTTTTGACTTTACTACAATATTTTATTACATATCTTTTCATAAAAAGTCAAAAAATTATCTTACATATATATTTTTTTTCTTTATTTTTTTAATCAAAAAAATTAAAAAATACACTAATATGATACATTCTAATATGATACATTCTAAACAACTATTCATTTGAAAAGCACTTTTGATCAGACGTTGGTAGCCGTTAAAAAAAAAATAAAAATAAAAATTATTGAAGTGGGTAGGGTAACATTATTCGGTGGGTGTTGAGAGAAAATAGGGGTGTAAATAGGAACACCCCTCGACCTTGCATCAAAGAGAAGATACCCAGGAAAACACACTGCAATCTCGACCTCGAAACTCTGCTACAACAAATTCGCACCGCTCTGATCATCGGCTTCATCGCATGGTAACTCTCTCTCTCTCGCTCTCTCTCTCTCGCTCTCTCTCTCTCTATATATATATATATATACATATATCTCTCTCTATATATATGGGTACAGTTATTATTATTGAAATCACTACTTACAGAAAGTAGGGTTTTGTTACTGTTTGTATAGGGCTATATAGTTGCACACACACACAAGGGTTTGTCATGGAATTAGGCCTCAATGAAAAGATTGACAGCCCCAAACATCAAGAAAGGATTTTTAGTTTCTGGGTCTTTAAAGTTTCAGAAGAAGCACATGCTTTATCTGATTCTTTATTCAAAACGCCCTTATTTCTTTCTTTATTTCAGTAATTTGAGCCTTTGTGTGTATTTAATTTACATATTCCACATGGAGGTTCTGGTCTGCAAAATAGGGTTTTTTGTGCAATTTGGACTGTTTTGAGAGGAAGATGTTGAATTTAAATGAATAAAAGTTATCATGTCAAATTGATCTTCAGTGGAGATGGCTTATTGGTAGTTAAGGGTTTTTGTTTTCGGAAATGAGCCTTGTAAGTTGTCACCAAGTGCAATTTCATTTTCAACTATATATATGTAGTTGAGTTCATGTTTATACAATGATTAGAAAAATGTGTAGGCGTCTAATGGAAATGGTTAGGGGACAGGAATACGACATGACTCTATCATATCAATTTGATAAATTATTGGTAATAGGACGCATGCACGGCAATAGAAACACATGTACACACGTAATTATTCCATCATCATTTTCATTTGTTCTTTCAATATTTGAGAAATGATAATTCACAAACACCATCAGATAACAACTTTATGATAATCCATGACTAAATTGTTCAATCGCCATTAAACCCGCTTATTGATAAAGTGAATTGTCATCACCATTCACCAGTAGGAAAACCCAATCAAAAATTTTGCCTCAACCTTCTGCAAGGCAGACATAATTATACCCTCAAAAAAAGGAAAAAGAAAGAAGCATTTTACTAGATTTTTTGTTTTTGATTTCACCTTGAATCTTAATTTGCTTTCACCTTTTTCATGTGTTGATTTGTAGGCAAACAAGCACACCATTATCCTGATGCAAACTTCTCAAAGCAGAGCAACCAGAACTTTTATGGATTATGATTCAATAAGCCAGGCAATGGATGGTATATTTTACACTATCATTGTTCGTAAATGGAATCAGTTTTGAAATCACACATGTTACTGATTTGGCTTTTGTGAAATTTTAATTGGTTTGATAGTAATTATGAACTTTGTGAATTTAGTAGCTTGAGGGCTGCCATTAAGAATTCCTGGTGGTTTTGTAATGGACTACAATACACAGATTCTAGAGTATAGATGCTATGAGCCAAATTTCCATTTTCTTCACGTTTTGGTGCTTCCCAGCTTGACAACAGAACAAACGGGTCACTTATTTCTTACTTTTTGTTCTGGTTTCGCCCCCCTCCTTCTTTTTCTCTTTATCTCTGTATCCCCCTCTAAATACCTTTACTTTGTGATGATAGGACTTCAAGGGTTTTATGTGCCATATCTGCCCTGGCATTTCATTAATTTGATGACCACGAATTTACGCGCTGGTTTTGTTGGATGTATGGTTGTTTTTGGGGAGGGGGTGGGGGAGCAATTTAATTATCATTTGGTGGATTTGACAGAGTCTGTACCCCGTTGTTGAGGGAGGAGGCCCTGGGTTTTCAAAAGTTTGTCATTTTTATTCAAGGTCTTTTGCGGAGGTGGTTATGGAAGTTTGCTTGTGAAAGGGAGAAGTAATGGAGAATGGTCTTTTTCCAGCCATATTCAATGTGTAATGAGAAATGGGAAAATGTTAGATTCTGGAGCTATAGATGGTGTGGTGATGTTCAGTTGGAGTTGGCTCTTTCCTTGCGGAGGTGTGTAAGTCACAATAATAACACCACAGGGACATGCATCATTATAATGACAATGAGAAAAAGAAACCAATGTGTTACTTTGTTAGCTGGATAGAAGTGCTGTTGACAGTGCCATTTAAGATGGTTTAGGATGTAGCTAGTTGGTAGTTTTGCCCTACTTTGGATGTGAAAACCACATTGTCGATGTTACCTCTGTCAATGCAAATTTACAAGTATATATATCCCTTTGATGATCCAAGATTTGAATGGTTGAATAGATCTGACTAATTGAACAACGTTGTTAATTTCTTAAACTTTAGGGGCGGCTAAGATATGTCTCATATCATGAGTCATAAGTTCATAACTAGGGGTGAAGTATGTTTTGTACTAGAATTTCCATTATTAAAACCATTGCCACCTCCTCTTCGTATTGTTTTTGCTATTCCTCATGCTCCATCTCTTCAGAGAAAACCCTTGTACAAGCTTGGAAACCAAAATCGATACAAGGCTGTGGCAAGAAGGGATTCTCTGAAGGTAATTATGCTAAATTTCGTCATTGATGGTGAGCAAAGTTATGAATTTTAAGGCTTTGTAGATATAAGAAAGGAGTAATAGGTTGGAGTTAACACCAGGCAAAGAGAGAGTTCCAGGCAGTTTTGGGTGCTTTGAAGAGTACTTATGAACAACACTTTTTGGTGTTCAAGTGTTATGATTGAGTGATTGAGAGACATCAATTTGGCTTGTCCCATGGGGTTTTAATGGACACCTCTAATAAAGTTTGGCTAAACCTTGTTTTGGGCTTTTAAAGGCTCTTTGAGTGCCAAAAATAAAGGGAAAAAAGGAATTACAAAAAGAAGCTAGACATCATACTTGGATTCCCATACAAGCATCATACTAGGGTTAGTATTGAATCATGCTATCCCATAGAGAGCTTATAAGCTATTAGAAAATTCACACTTATTTCCATTGGAATTTGAAAGCTAATGCCATATCTTGGAAACACAGAGCTTTTTGGGGGCACCTGATAAAGCAGATGGAAAACTAAAGTTGAAATGATCTTTAAATATGTCCTTACATTTGATATCACCTAATCTAACATACCCTATTTGGACACTTGTCAGTTGTCACCTAGCATTTGATATGTATATCTATACTAATCCCAGTGTTGTAGGTATAAATGTGGTTACTTATAAATGTTTACCTATGGTGAGGACATACATCCAAAAACTCAACTTCACTAAACAACCTACTCAGACTATTAATGGAAATGACATGCTTATGAAGTTATGATTGCCTGTCTGAACTTGCAGTCTTAATGTGCTTTTATTATGGGACAAAAGTAGCTAGAGCGAAGGATAGAGATGGAAGTAATAGAAATGATTTAGTTTTATCTTTATCTTTTGATAATGTTACTTGCACTTGTGATTTTAAGTGTTCTTTCGAGTTAAGGGTGCGCTTTAATTGGTCAGTTAGGAAAATAATTTGGACTAAATGATCATACATTTTTTTTGTTAAGTACCAATGTCTATATTTTGCTGGATAGTTTGGTTTACAAATTAATGAATGGCTTCCATAACTTTGTCCTGAATGCAACCTTTGTTTTCTTTATTTATTTTTTGATGCACTATTATGTGTTTCATTAGAGGTGATTGTATTGCTGGCCATGTACAGGTATTTGTGGACTTTATGAAAGGAAACTTAAGGAGCTAAATCCAGCCATCAGAAACATTACTTATGATATTGCAGATCTCTACAATTTCATTGATGGCCTTGCTGACATGAGTGCACTAGTGTATCTCTCTCTCTCTCTCTCTCTCTCTCTCTCTTTCTCTCTCTCTCTCTCTCTCTCTCTCTCTCTCACACACACACACACACACAAAAGCACACCAAAAAAAAAAAATCAATGCAAAGTGGGTGTTTTTTGCAACTTAAAGAATAGAGCTTTTTTTAATTAAAAAAAAAAAAACTCTGCCGAACATGACCTTCAAGAATATAACTAGCGCTCCCTATTATTAGCATGATCTCTTGCTCAAGACTCTGACCAGGATTGGGGGGAAGGGCCAGTTGCCAATTCCTGCATGCGTAGTGAAATTTATATTGCAATACTCCCTTCAGTCCCAACTAGTTTACAATCTTGATCAGGGTATCTTCTTTTTTGAGATACATCATTATTTTCCTGTTTACACTCTTGATTTGGCTTCCACAAACACACACGACACATGCATGGGGACAAGAAAGGCATCACAATGCCTCTGTGGGATGATATAATTAACACCTTTATTTTTATTCATTCTGGATTGCAGTTATGACCACTCGATTCAGGCTTACCTACCATGTGACCGTCAGTGGATTAAGCAGAGGACATTTCAACACCTCAAGAAATTGGCGCATTGATATGCTAGTCCCCTGTTCTCCGACTGTTTCTCAGAGAATCTTTAGATGGGTTTTTTTTTTATTTGGAAAGAAAATGGTATGAAGTGCAGAGTACATGGCATCACTCTGCTCTCTAGGTTCTATATTGAAAGTGTGTAGTAGTTGCCTCCCTATGCATATATAATGTAACGGTGGCATTCCACTTAGTTCTAGGTGGTGGAAGTCATCTATGGTTGCTGAATCAGTGTGTCTTGTAGTTTTGCACTTTGTCTGGAATCTGAATGTTGGTGTTTTGCTTTTATGAAACATAATTGCTGGGTTATTTTTTGAAGAAGGCTTTTGCCATCCAACTAATCTTTTCGTGGCTGATTGTCCCTTCCACGTTGTTAATACACTCTTATAGAATATACATATATATACACATATCAGACTGCAACTTATATAGTGCATGGTTTGCAACTGCTGGAACTTTTATTGGTGCACATGGAATAAAAGAAAACAGTAGTGATGGTAAAAAAACATTTGGGAGGGCTTCATGCAACACTAGTGGAATAACAAGATGTGTTGATTTGGTTGTGTTTTCGATTTCATTTTGTTTCTACATGAGATTTTATGAATTATATTTGCATGTTTAGATAGGGAAATTCTCGGAAATAGCACAGCTTCTTGTTTGGTTCTTGTACCTTGCATGTTTATAAAGTTTCAATTACAACAAACTGGATTTTATACTTGCTATTGGTTTCAATTTGATTCAATCCTCTGCTCAAGTTTGGTATTTGAACAAAATAACAAAAAATAAAAAAGCCTCACTTTTACATGGAGCCCATGTGGCACTGATGTGTCTTGCCTCCATTTATGGAGGGATTGTTTTTGCGACTCAAATTTGTGTCGCTAGGAACATTAACGGCAAATTTATGGTTGGCCCAAATTGCCCAAAAACAAAAAATGGCAACTGGTCAGATTCTTCCTCTAGGATTGTACTGAATATGTGGCATTCGTACACTATTAACGGTCTGGAACTTGCATCTAAACAAAACAATTTTTTTATATTAAAAGATACTGTTTAAATAAATAGAAAAATTACATTGTGTTTGGTTGTGGTTTTTTGAACACGGTTTTTAGAAAATTTTATACAACTTGTTTGGTTATTCTGAAAAATGAGTTATGTTTTCAAAAAAAAAATATGTAAGATCTGATTCCTCACGTGATGTGAATAGCCTAGGCTTTAGTACAATCTACTTGTAGCCTCTGCCTTGCCTCTTTATTACCTTTACATATAGGGCTGCAAATGAACCGAGCTATTCGTGAACAAGTTCGGCTCGGCTCGGCTCGGCTCGTTAAGGATTTGGCTCGGCTCGACTCGTTTAGTAAACGAGCCGAGCTCGAGCTTGAATATTAGGCTCGTTTAGTAAACGAGCCGAGCTCGAGCTCGCATGTGTTCGGCTCGTTAGGCTCGGCTCGTTTATCTTTATTTAAATTATATAATAAATACATTATTTATATATTAAATAATATATAAATATATATAAAAATAATAATATAAATACATTTTTTATATATTAAATAATATAAATAATATTTTTTATTTAAATATTTATATTTAAATAATATAAATAATATTAAAAAAAATTTATCGAGCCGAGCCGAGCTGAACTCGAGTTTTATTAAAATTAACGAGCCGAGCCGAGCCGAGCTCGAGCCCAGTTCCTTATCGAGCCGAGCTCGAGCTCAATAAACAAGCTCAATAAGTAAACGAGCCGAGCTCGAGATCAGCAAAGCTCGGCTCGGCTCGGTTCGTTTGCAGCCCTATTTACATATAGGTATATTTTTTGTTTTTTATTATTTACACAGACAACCTAGAACTATTTTTCAATTTGACTTTTTATTTAAATTTCATGGAAATTCTACGATTTCGAAAATAAATATAAACATAAATATATGATGTTTTAAATCGTAAATTTGTAAAAAAATTTATGATTTCATAAACAAATTTACACATCGATTCACATTTTTTTTTTAATGCCAATTTGAAATAATTGGGCGTTTTTCTGAAATTGCGGTTTCCGGAAATTTGAACATAAATTCACCTGTGTGTTTTGGAAACTTGTATAAATTTATGTTTTTTGGAAATTTGTATAAATTTACCATTTAAGCAAATTTGTAAATAAATTTTGGTTATTCTGAAAATTTTGTACATAAATTTGCCAAACGTACGATTTTGTGAATACAAATTTATGATTTCATTTTGTGCATAACATTTATGAAAATTTGATTATACGAAATAAATTTTGGAATGCCAATTTAGAAAAAAAAATCACTTTTCTATGGTTGCAATTAGTGGAAATTTTATAAAAAAGTGATACAGTTAATGGTAAGATATATATCCATAAATTAGTACATGTCACATTATATTTTCATAAAATCAAGCATGTATACATATATATATAATGTACCTGAGAGAATGTTTTGATGTGAATTTTTTATGTTTTTTTAATTGTTTCAATCATTAACTTGGAGGGAAATTTGACATTTTAATGATGTATTTTTTGGAAAACCAAACAAGGATTTTTTTTCAAAAAACAGTTTTCAAATCATTTTTTCAAAAAAAAATTTCAAAAAAATGCAACCAAGCTGCATATTTCCTAACTTTGGACTTTTTCCATCTAAAAAAAAGTTAAAAAATAGCAAAACTAATGTTCAATAAGGAAAACAAAAATAGCCTTCTAACTATTTGGACATTAACCGTGTTTTAATCTTTTTTTAATTGTGTCTGAACCTTGAATTTGAAGAAAAATAGAATATTCATTGTTTTGTGTGTACTGAGGATTCAGTATTTCTACTTTGTCTTTTCCTTGGCTCGAATCAGTGATGCCATCACTTGATGTCATGCTAGGATCTTTCTCTTTGTAACAAACTTTACACACCACAAAGCTTGATATCTAAGAGAAGACAAGGATAATACATTGTTAGGAATCTTATTGTCTACAAAAGGTTTACTCAAAAAAAAAAAAAAAAAATTCCTTATAAAGGATAAATTTTATTCATTGGGTGGTCAAGTTTTCAAGTTTTAATAAATTTTCACCTTCTCTTTAATGGTGTCGTCAAGAAGTTCATCAGGGCAAAACTAGTAAGGTTGACTCTATATTCATATATGAACCAGTCAGTCTTCATCTCTTGAAGTGGCTTTGCAAAATAGAAAGCCAACCTTCGCTTGTATCCGACAACTTCATCATTGTCAAGTACTGTTTCGTCAGACAATTCAATCCAACCACCGCCATTGCTTGCGAGGAGGAGATTATGTGGTGATCTTGTGGTGAAGAAATACCACTCATTTGTCAACCCATACTTGAATTCACCTGTAACATCATTGCTCGATCGCTATATGTTAGATTATGTAAAAACATGAATGTGTATTTTCATGTTATAATGGCGTGAAAAAAATAAAAAATAAAAAAAATTCAAGAGTTGGGAAATTCTCAGCATTATTGCATAAATATGTTTCGAGTACACAATATATGTTAGCAAATTCAATGTATAGCTTCTTCAAATCTGAAACAATATACGTATTCAATTGAATATGAAACAATTTAAAGTTGAGCTACAACCTAAGCACATTTTTAAACTGTTTTTCAAAGTTAAAATATTCAAGCTCTGATACAAAAGTTTTGATAGAATTAAACAAAAAAAATATTCTATCACAACCATCTCATAGGTTGCCCTCTAAGTTGTGTTTGGATTTCTGACACTTTCCTATTTTCACCATTCCAAAATCCAAACAATTGAATATGGAGCAATTTACAAACTATTTTTCAAAACCAATAATCCATATTCAATTTTTCTTCGAAAAAAAGTTAAAAAAAATTACAATAAAAAATAAAAATAAAAAGATTGTTTAAATAAACTAGAAAAAAAAATTGATTATTAAGAAGTATGAAAAGGCATGCTTTTAGCTTATGTTTCTCATTATTAATTTTCAACTTACAAGAAAATTACACCAAACAAATCACCATCATAAGTAGCGACTCAACAACTATGAATTTCAACTTACAAGAAATTACGCCAAAAAGATCCATAATAAAACACCATAATACTAATCAAAATCATGAGTAGCAACTCGACCGTTCTTGTGAATTTATTTAATAGGTTACAGTCGCCACTGGTACGCTTACAAAGACTAACTCCACAATATTGAATTGTGACTTTTAAGGTTGGAAATCATAAGCCAATCAAAACAGAATACAGAACAACACTTACTAAGAGGAAGCTGATCTGGGAAGTCATAAGAGTAGACATCAATGGTGGTAATAATATTAGCAGGAAGCTCTTGATTGAGTATCTTCTTCTTCAAGTAGTGAACCACAAGCTCTGAGTCAAGAGGGCTAAACCTGTACCCAGATGGCAAAATCAGTTGCTTACCGTTTTGATCAACATTGATCTCATAAAGAGTTGGGCTTGAGTACTCTTTATCCATTGTAGAGAGAGAGATAGAGCTTACAATGCAAAACACAGAGGTAGAAGAAGAACTCGTATGTGCTTTTATACAATAGAAGAAGTAAACAATCATGGTAGTATTTGTTTAGGGAACTACTAAGATGCGGCAATTTGGTGCTTTTGCCAAAACAAGAAAACCTTCTATTCTAGCTGCATAAGTATTATTTCTGTTGTCCCTCCAAAGCATATTCAAACTAGTTTAACGGGCTTGGTTTGTGAAAGTAGCTTGGTATTGTACTCGATGTCTCAGGTTTTACTCTTTTTGAAGTCAATCATCTAGGCGATAGCTATCTAGGCTTAGGCGAATTGTAGCCAATAGCTATCTAGATTTAGGTAAATTGAACAGTGTCAGAAGTATGAGAGGTCCGCAATAAAATCTTGGCCGAAGTAGATAAAGGTAGTATTTGGAATTATTTAGGGCGTGCAATAAAATTTAGGAAAAATTGGTAAGATCCCTTCTCAACTTTTGGGGGAGAGATCCGCAATAATATGTTTTGATGGCTAAAATCTCTTAATCTTATTTTATGTTATAAAATACCTAATTTACTCTTCTTTATAACATAATAAGTTTGTTTGGATTTTGGCAAACTGAATATTCTTTTGCTGACTTCACGGTGGAGAGTTTGGAAACTGAATTCGCGGTGGAGATTTCGTAGAGATTTTGCAAGTGTTGCTGTGGACTTAACGATAGAGATTGCTACGATCGTGTAGGTGTTATAGTGTGTTGATCGTGTAGGTTTTTTAGTGGAGTTGAATCAAATATGTTTTCGATGGAGATTCCTCATGAATTTCGATTTTTATTTTGAATTTTATGTAAGGATTACGATTTCATGTTAGTTTTCGAGAGTATTTTTGCATTAGGTTTTTGTTTTCAGTTTTGATCAATTTAAAAGAAAGGGTAGCTCAGTGAAGTTATTTATGATATTTGGAGTTGATTTTTCATTCTCTGTTATTGATTAATTTTAGAGAGAGACCAACTTGATAGAGTTGATTTTGATTTTGATTTTTGGAGTTCATTTTTCATTCTCTGTTTTTTGATCAATTTCAAAAAGAATTGACAGTGGAGTAGGTTTTGATGTTTAGAGTTCATTTTTCGTACTCTGTTTCTCATCAACATACTTATTAATGATAAGTTTTGTTCTCCATTTTTTTAAACCAGAGATAAGTGTAAATTTCTTATCATTTATTGTTCTATAAGTTTTGTTCTCTGTTTTTTCTGCACTTTTGTTGGTATAGTCTAGAGAAAATTGTAAGTTTGTTATTATAATTCAACAAAAATCACAGAGAAAATTATAATTTTGTAGTCCAGTGAAAATCGCAGAGAAAATTGTAATTTGTTATGGACATGTTATTATAAGTTTGTTATTTTTTATTTCTTATTTTTCTCAATTGAATGTTTTGTGAGCATAATAGATCTTCTCTATGAGTTTCTCCGCGTTTGTATGGAATTGTTCGCATTTTTGTCAATTTGATGTTAATGTGTTTTTGTTCTTCTGATCTTAAAAGTGAATATAAGTTCTTAAATTTCTTTGGACTTGTATTTGTAGTTCAGAGAAAATTATAAGTTTGTTGTTCACTTTCAGTTTGTAGTTCAGAAAAAATTATAAGTTTGTAGTTCAAAGTGAATATAAGTTTTTGTTTCTCTGAGCAAAAATAATTTTTTTTTTTGTTTTTTCTTTCAGTTTACATGGACAGAGCAATGCTTTTTGTTATATTGAAGGTGTATATAAGTTTGTAAATTTCTCTGGATTTTGATATGAGTGCAATATTGCACAATCACACAGAGAAAATTGTAAGTCTGTAATTCAGTGAAAATCACAGAGAAGCTTATAATTTCATAACAGATCTTCTGTGTGATTTTTGTCTATGATTGTGTTTAATAGTAAGCAGTAAATTTCTCTGTGATTCTCTCTTGATTCATTAAGTTTTCTATAACTTTTTTTGTTATCTTGAAGGTGAATATAAGTTTGTAAATGTCTCTGGATTGGATTTTTATTTGAATCCAGAGAAAATTATAAACTTGTTATTATAATGCAGAAGTAATATTATAATTATTATAAATTTCTTTGGGCTTTTATGTTGTTTTTGTGAAGTGTTTCATATTGAACAAATTATTTTTTTTGTTTTTTCCTTTAGTTTCGATGGACAATGCAGTGTTGTTACTGTGCAAATATGAGAATGATACTATTGTCATTAATGTTTCATGTGAATTGAATTTTGAGGAATTAGCTAGCATTTTGTGTAAAACATGGGAGAATTTGAAACCTATGACGATGTGTATTTCATATTCTATTGTCGTAACGGCCCTAAAATGCAACTCGTGATTATATTAATTGAATTATGTGTGAATTAATGATTATATCACTTAATTGTGCATATCTGTCCAAATTGGGAAATTATCTATTGTGATTATGGCTAGATACTGAAAGGAAAATGTCTCGTAGCTCAAATTTTGTGGCTCAAAAGTGGCTCAAATGGCCAAAACGACGTCGTTTTGGCCATTTTTATGTTGTTCTGTACTCAAAACGACGTCGTTTTGGCCATTTGAGCCACTTTTGAGCCACAAAATTTGAGATACGTAGCATTGTCGATACTGAAATTGACGGTCTAAATGGATTCAGAAACTGAAATTGAATACATGGATATGCTAATTGGAATTTTTAGAATCATTTGGGAAGTTTAATTGAAAATTAATTTTATTTGATTCGTTAAGGTGTGTTTGGGTTTCATTATTGTATTAAGCCATCTAGATACTGAAATTGACGGCCTAAATGGATTCAGAAACTGAAATTGAATATATCGATATGCTAATTGGAATTTTTAGAGTCATTTAGAAAGTTTAATTGAAAATTTATTTTCTCTGATTCGTTAAGGTGTATTTGGGTGGTTTAATTGCAACTTTACACTGCAAATTGAAAACCTTAGAGGCTTCAAAAACCAGAACGGAATACATAATTACAATCAGCATGATTTTCAAGATTTAATATGAAGTTTTATAAAAATCTTATTCAGAATTAATTAATTTGATTTAATTAAATATTATATATATATATATATATATGAATTAGGGGTGAGCAACGGATATACCGATCCGTCAAAACCGACCGAACTGAACCGATCCGCTACATTTTGGACGGATGCGTGATGACGAGCGGACGGTTGTGGATAGATTTTCTCCAATCCGCCAATCTGGTGGACAGATGGTGGATTTGAGATTCCTTTCGCCGCAACCGAACCGCCAAACCGTGAGCATCCCTAGTAATTTATAAGACTTTGTGTTTTCAGTTTGTTTAAATATTCTGTTTATGTTTTCAATTAAAAAAGAGTTTAAATATTCTGTTGAAAAAAAGTTTTCAATTTGAATATCTTTTTTGAATTGAAAAAAAGAAACGTATTATTTATCTATATTTTTTGGTTTTTAAATTTATCTCTAAAAATAATAAATAGAAAATATGATATATGCTGGTTGGTTTTTGTTTTCAAAAACAGATATAGATGTAACAATACAGAAACATATAATATCTACTACTGCTCTGTTCATGGTTTTGGTGATTTGAATTATTTTTCTATTTTAAGAATCACAGATTGTAATACTTTATGTGGATGAGTCATGCTGTGCTTGTAGTATCTGGATGAGGCATGCAGTGATTGTGATATTCTAAAGTTTCAAACTTTCTTGCTTTGGGTGAGGCATGCAGTGCATGTAATTTTTTTTAAGTCATTGATTGTAATACTTTCTTCTTCTTCTTTTTTTGAGGAAGTGCACAAGTTTAATTATGTTGAAAATTTATAAAATTTTAAACCGCCAAACCGATTCACATCCATCTACCAAACCACCAAACCATTCAATCCTCATCCGCCGAATTGGCGAACGGATGCGGATTGATTTTCTCTAATTCGCCAATCTGGTGGACGGATGGCGGATTGGAGGTTCCATGGCTACAACCGACCCGTGCGCACCTCGAATGAATATGAGCCTCTTTGACTCAACAAGAAGAAAGAGAATGAAAGAAAATCTAGAGAGGAAAGGAGAGTGCTCGGGAAAGAGAGGAATGAAGAGAGGGAGAAGAAGAATCAAAGAAAATTGAAGGGAAATTAAGCAAATCTTCTTCTCATTTCTTGAAATAGGGTTGATGCACCCATGATCTCATGGAATTGAAGTTGAATAAGGATGGGTTGTGTTGTATTTGACCCTAGAAAGCATTTATAAGCACACATGGCAAGAATTGAAGGAAATTAACTCTCAAATTCACCATGCATGGCATGTTTTCTTGAATTTCATGATCATACATTTATTTTCTTATATGGTTTTCAAACTTGAAGGGGGAATTCATGAGTAATTAAGAATTCATGGAGAGAAATTGGGGTTGAGAATATATAATATTTTTAAAAAAATGAGAAATTAGATGATTTAATCCTCAAAACTCAACATGCATGGCTTGATCTTGTTTATATACATGACATTATCGTTTTATAAATAATTTATTGCATGAGTCTCATGAATTTCTAAAGTTGCCAAAGGATTTCTTCATGGGTTTTAAAATTGAAGCTTCACAACACATGATTTATGTTTTATAATTTCATTAAAGTTTTAATCTTTCTTCAAAATAGAAGATTTGGGAGTTGATTTCAAGTTTGATTTCTATTTGATGTTTCCAACCAAAATTTCAACATGATTAATTGAGTTTTGGGAGTGAATTACATGTAAATGGATGTTTCATGGATTAATTGATTTGGATGTTTAGGCTCATATTCATAGATGTATATATATATATATATTATTTAACTAAATCAAATTAATTAATTATGAATAAGATTTTTATAAAACTTCATATTAAATCCTAAAAATCATGTTGATTCTAATTATGTATTCCGTTCTAGTTTTGAAGCCTCTAAGGCTTTCAATTTGCAGTGTAAAGTTACAATTAAACCACCCAAACACACCTTAGCGAATCAGACAAAATAAATTTTCAATTAAACTTTCCAAGTGACTCTAAAAATTCCAATTAGCATATCTATATATTCAATTTCAGTTTTTGAATCCATTTAGGCCGTCAATTTTAGTATCTAAATGGCTTAATACAATAATGAAACCTAAGTACACCTTAACGAATCAGATAAAATCAATTTTCAATTAAACTTCCCAAATGACTCTAAAAATTTTAATTAGCATATCCATGTATTCAATTTCAGTTTCTGAATCCATTTAGACCGTCAATTTCAATATCTAACCATAATCACAATAGATAATTTCCCAATTTGGACAGATATGCACAATTAAGTGATATAATCATTCATTAACACATAATTCAATTAATATAATCACGATGCATTTTAGGGCCGTCACAGTCTTCCCACCTTAAGAAGTTTGGTCCTCCAAACTTATCTTACCCTGTGACAAGTCCGGCCCAAAAATCTCAATTTCATATCATTATTCAGTTCCATCACAGATGGTTAATGCATCTCGCAGTTATACAACAATTCACAGTTCAATTTGGTCATTTAGTTCAATAATCCATTTAGCAATCAATCATATATTGTCCATACTCCATAGACCCCATAGAATCATGTATGAACTAAGGTCATACTGTAGCAGTTAATCGTAGGACGTACAAAATTTCATATATTCCCCGGTAGTTAGGGTTTATAATCACAATAATTTATTGTCAACAAGTTCTATAGCATCAAATTCCCAGTACAATAACACAATAACAATCATTCCCTTAAACAAACAGTTTCATGATAGTAATGGTAATACCACGCAGGAGTAATCAATCGCATGATGTTCATAATTCACACTTCCCATAGATTTAACTATAAAATGCGGTAACACAGAAGCAACCATTTCTTTATTCAATTAGTCACAGTCATTCAGAAGTTATCAGAATTTTAAAGCAGATTCATGCACATATCCCATGATAGCGAGGATAACATTGAAGCCACTAGACACATGACGTACGTAAGTCGGTTACTTGTTTGTCTTTCAGTTTCTCTCATTTGATTCTAATCTGTCATTCGGTTATTCCTATTTATTTTTCTTCCATTCTTTTTAAATATGAATGACTAGTATCAGGAATAAATTGGATTATTAACCTCCAATTAAAATATGTTTAGCTATGTATTAACCAAACTAATTAAATATAAATAATCTAATCATAAAGTAGTCCTTATTAAGTTCACTAATTACACAATCAAGCCTAAATTAGACTTATACACATTAAATTATAATTATTCAGTCATGTTTAAATTACTGAATCAGAAACTCATAAATATGCACATTTTTCCATTTCAACTCCATTTTCAAGCAAATCAAGGCCCAAATAATTAATCTTCACATTTATTTCCATAATCTTAAGCCTAAATCAATTTCAATTGAATTTAATTAATTCTCAATTAAGGCTTAATTTGACTACATCTAATTTTATGAACCTAAATCAAATTTTTAATTGAATTCTTATAAGGCTCTAAATATCAAACTAAACCCATTCTTCCATTTTTGAAACTCAATTTCATGAAACATCCATTTGTATGTAATCCACTCCCAAAACTCAATTAATCATGCTGGAATTTGGGTTGAAAACATTAAATAGAAATCAAACTTGAAATCAACTCCCAAATCTTCCAATTTAAAGAAAGATTAAAACTTCAATGAAATTATAAAGCGTAAATCATGTGTTGTGAAGCTTCAATTGTAAAACCCATGAAGAAATCCTTAGGCAACTTTAGAAATTCATGAGACTCATGCAATAAATTATTTATAAAACGATAATATCATGTATATAAACAAGATCAAGCCATGCATGTTGAGTTTTATGGATTAAATCATCTAATTTCTCATTTTTTTAAAAAAAATATTATTTATGGTTATATATTCTCAACCCTAATTTCTCTCCATGAATTCTTAATTACTCATGAATTTCCCCTTCAAGTTTGAAAACCATGCAAGAAAATAAATGTATGATCATGAAATTCAAGAAAACATGCCATGCTTGGTGAATTTGAGAGTTAATCTCCTTCAATTCTTGCCATGTGTGCTTATAAATGCTTTCTAGGGTCAAATACAACACAACTCATCCTCATTCAACTTCAATTCCATGAAATCATGGGTGTATCAACCCTATTGCAATAAATGAGAAGAAGATTCTTACCTTAGATGGTTAATTGGAGAAGATTTGCTTGATCTCCCTTCAATTTTCTTTGATTCTTCTTCTCCCTCTCTTCATTCCTCTCTTTCCCAAGCACTCTTTTTTCCTCTCCAGATTTTCTTTCATTCTCTTTCTTTAATTGTAATTGTGTTGTTCTTGACTTTATTTGTTTAGGTCGGACGCGAAACCATTAGTACGTGTACCGAGGAGCCCACTATGAATAACAATGTTGTAAACATATGTTCAAATTGTATTTCTTTTCTGAATGATATATTACATTGTTTCTAAATGGTTACTTTCTATCGATTGAATGATGATCCTCTTTTGAATTGTATTCGTGGCATCCATAGCGTAGTGTTATCATTATTGTTATTGATAATGTTATTGTTACAGAGATCTCTGTCAGTTCCAAATCTTGGAACTAGTGTTATTGTTTGATGGCCATCAATTGATTGTTCGGTCTTTTAAGACCTAGTGTATTGTTGCTATTGGATGTACCACATATGACCTATAAGAATATGATTGATTGAATCGATTGAATTGAACGATTGATTGACAAATGATAGTGATTGAAGTGTTCTAATGTTAATCGATTGTTTCAAAGACTGTAAAGGACATCATTCTTAACCTCTTTACACATTTGTTATTCACTGGGCTTTACCTCACAGTTTACTATATTTATGTAAGTAGCCAGGCACCGGATCAAAGCTAGATGCGTTGACCTAAACCCTTGTTTTGTCAAGCCAGCTATTGCCCCTCATTGCGAGGTTTCGAACTAGCATGTGTCAAGGCATTTTTGGGTGGCTTGACTTCACCCTTTTGAGTTTGTTAAGTGAAAAGAATGTTTTAAGGCTAATGTTAATACTGTTCTAGATGATGGGATTGATTCCCTAACTTATGTTTTGTCTTGTATATATATGCTTATGGGCATAAATGGTTATGAATATGGCTATGTACATGAAAGTATATCTCCATTCAGGTCCTCGCAGTTCATTGGACAATGTATGTTATTATTAATTGGCTTCCGCCAGCCCCGTTATATTGTATGATTGTCAATATTGCTAAATAGGCCTTCGGTAATCACGAATTATTAGCCGATTACGACGCTAAACCTATAGGGATGGGTTTGGGTCGTGACAATTATGGGTCATCCGAATTGTATGGTTCGAAATAATATTGATTTTCTAAATATGTTGAGGGTTGTTTGTACACGTGGTGTTGATATAGTTGATGTTTCAGTTATTAGGTGTAGTATTTATGATCAAGAGGATGAAGTGGGTTCTAATTGGGTAGATGTTGTGCATGGTAAATGTGATAGGCTGGTGGATATTGAAAGGAATTCACTCTCTAAGTTTTGTTCTCACCAAGAAAAGGTGTTATTGTCAGCTGGTTGGCAAAATAATATTAAAGTGTTGGACAAAAGTTTGAGGGTAGTATGGTTGAGTTCCGTATTGTTTTATGCAAGTATGCTATTGAGGTTGGTTTTCAGTTTACGTATGTTAAAAATGACAAGCTGAGGGTTACAGCAAAATGTGCTTATAAGGAATCAAGGAGATGTATATGGTGTGTACATGCTTCAGTTGAAAAAACAAATAGGTTCTTTTACATAAGAACTTTGAACAGTGAACATACATGTGGTGTGGCGATTCGTACTAGTAAACATGCTAAGATGACTTCCAACTTAGTTTCTGGGCTGATACTTGAAGAGGTAAGTGTAAAACCTTTAACTCATCCAGTGTATGTTATCAAAGAAATAAAGACAAGTATGGGATCTCAATCAGTTATAACTGTGGTTGTTTGGGAGTTGAAAAACAAAAATGTAGTACATATGGGGATTCTTGTTTGTCATTCGATCAATTACTGCGGTATTTTGATGAGGCATTAAAGAACAATCTAGGTAGTCGTTTTGAGTTAGATTTTGAAGATAACAAGCGTTTCAAAAGAGTGTTTGTGGCTTTTCATGCATGCATTGCTAGTTTCAAATATTGTCAGTCATTGCTGTTTCTTAATGAAACATTTTTGAAAGGACAATACAAATGAGTTATGCTTACTGCGACGGGCAAAGATGAGAATGAAGGTAATTGTAAATATATCTAATTTTATCTAAGTATGTGAATTTTCTATACATGTGGGAATTGAGTGAATGTGATTTTTTTTTACACTTTGAATTTTCTCTGGTTTTGGTCACTGTGTGAATTTTATCTGGTTACGGCCACTGTGTGAATTTTTTCTGAATTTTGGTCTGTGTGCGAATTTTCTCTGGATGTTGTCATTATGTGAATTTTATCTGTAGTTAGTCACTAAGTGAATTTTCTCTGGATGTTGCCAATGTGTGAATTTTCTCTAGAATTGGTCACTAAGTGAATTTTCTTTAGAGGTTGCCAATGTGTAAATTTTCTCTGGAGTTGGTCACTAAGTGAATTTTCTTTGGATGTTGCCATTATGTGAATTTTCTTTGGATTTGGCCACTATGTGAAGTTTCTTTGGATGTTGGCAGTGTCAAATTTCTCTGGTTGTTTATTATTCTAATTTTCTCTACATGTGTATGTCTAATATGCTTGTTCCTATTTGTTTTGTAGGTTTTTTTCCTATAGCTTTTACTGTTGTTGATGCTAAGAATAAAAACAATTGGTGTTGGTTCCTTGAAAATTTATGTGAAGTATTGGGATTGGAGAGGGTGATAAGTTTCATATCAGATCGACATTGTGGTATTGTGGAAGGCATTACTAGGCTTTTCCCTAATTGCTTTCATTGATTTTGTCTTGAACATCTAAAGAGAAATTTGAGTAATAGATTGTCATGTGGAAACACAAATTTAGTTAGGGAGACGATTGTATCCAAGTTTTCAGAATGTGCATATGCGCCAACAAAGGCATCATTACATTTCAAGTTAAATGAATTAAAAAGTGAGAGAGGAGACATTGTGAATGTTTTCTTGAGAAATTTACTATTTGAAAATTGGAGTGATGCATATTTTGAGGGGAAACGTTATGGTGAGATGTATTCATATGTTGCTGAGTCATTCAATTCATGGATACGAGAAGCTCGACACTTGCCAATAACAAATTTGATGGACATGATACAGTTGCAAATAATGAATATGAGGTCTGATAGGAGGCTGCTCTCTAGTAAATAAAATAAAGTTCTTTGTCCTCGTATGGATAGTGTATTGGAGAAGGCTTTCATGGATGGGAGGATATGGAATGTGAGTTTATCATCTGATAATGTCTTTGAAGTGCATTGTTTTCCTTCGGTTATGGTTGATCTTGGGTTGAAAACTTGTTCATGTCGAAAATGAGAAATAAATGGGTATCCATGTTAACATGTTGTTGCTGCAATTTTTAGGAGTGCAAGGAATTTGAATTCATTTGTTGAACCATTTTTTCATGCTGATATGTATTGTCAAGCATACTCATTTTCGATTGGCCCAATTCCAACTATTGAAAAACCTGTGTGTAGCATTGATGATGCTATAATTTTACCTCTATTGAGTAAGAGACTAGCTAGGAAGCCAAAGAAGAACATAATTGCTTCTACTGGAGAGTTTAAAAGGGTAATTAAGTGTAGTCGATGTGAGACTATTGGCCGCCATAATAAGAGGACATACAATGAACCTTTGTTAAATAGTTGAGGATAATATATTTTATTGATTGAATAATACGTTTGATAATTACTTTGTGTATTTTGTTTTGTGAAATGTATTTTTTGGACAATGTGTATATAATAATACAAATCAAATTCATCTAGAGAAATTTTTCAATATCAGTGAAAATTACTTTTTGTATTGTGTTTTTTAAAAACAAACTTTGGGAGTGCCTTTATAATACCAGTGAAATTCATCTAGAGAAATTTGCCAAAATGTGACAACCCTCACCTCTGATTAGTGCTAATCTCTGATTAAGCATGACAAGTATTGGATCGTACTGAAATTCTGAACTGATTGCATGAGTATACTGTTTTAAATACATTTCTATCTGTTAGTCATTAAATGATCTGTTCATGTTTTATCTTTGAATAGCGAATTGAAGGTCCTATTGGCGATTGAATCAGAAATTAATTGGTATTTTATGTTAATTAGAGTTTATGTGATTTTATGGTAGGTTTAATTAAAATTTGCTTTGGAATGATTAAATTAGATTAATTAATATTAAATCGCATTAGTTCAAGTTATTTACGAAATTGCCATTGAGTGGATTGACTCAAAAACCCACCCTTAATATGCCTTATACATTCTTGATGCATCATCTTCTTTTCCTCTTGAGGCCAAAACCGAGTGAGAGAGGGAGAGTGAGAGTGAGAGGAATTGAGTTCAACAAGAAATTTAGCTTGGAGACTTAGAAGATTTGAAGGGAATTTGCAAAATTGAGCTTGTATACTTTGAATTCAAGACATAGGGTAGAGAATTCATTTTCTTACTTGTGAAATTAAGTTGTTCTTGTATGGTCCATGGTGAAATTAGTGATTAGAGTCAAATATTGGTTTAAAGTGTTGAATTGAGGCTTAATCCATGCATGCATGTACATGTTCTTGAAATTTGAAGTTGTTTGCATGAATTTCCACATACATGTCTATTTTCTAGTTGTAGTTCATGAATTCATCATGTTTTTGGAAGGATTGACTCATTTGATCATGTGTTAGAAGCTTTGAATTCAATTGAATACATGCATGTTAAATGTACATCTTGTTCATGAGAGTTTCTTTGAAATTGTGTTCAATTGGCTTACCTTTGAGCTTGATTTTACAAAATTGATCTTCAAAACATGTTATATTATGGGTTTAAAGTGTTTTTCCAGAAAATGGGCCCAAGAGGTTGAGTTTTGAAGTGTTGAATGCTTGGTTTGAGCTTTGAAGGCAAATCTGGAAATTCCAGAATTTGGCTTCCTCGCTCGAGCGAAGGATTCCACGCTCAAGCGACCATCGTTTGTTCAGAGCTCCGCTCAAGCGACGGAATGCTGGCTCGAGCGTAAATTGCAAGCTCTTAGGTTTTTGGTGCAAGCAGACGCATGCTCGAGCGAGGTAACCTACGCTCGAGCGAGGACTGTAGCTCACGCTCAAGCGAGCGTCAAGCGAGCATCGAGCGGGGATTTTCAACATCCAGCATTTTTACAGACCGCTCGAGCGAGGAAGTCCACGCTCCAGCGAGACCCCTGTTTTTTGAAAATTTTGAAAAGTGTTTTAAAGTACATTTTTGCATCCGTATTTTATCCTAGGCATTCCTAGGCCTAGTTTAAGGCATCTTAATGAGGATATTGATGTAGAACCACACCGAGTCAAGTTAAGGGGCTAGTTTGTCTATCCCAAGTGTGTAACTTAGTGTGTGTTCATTCTGTAACTGTGTAGGATTGGCATCCGAGGACGCGCACTAGCCTATTTGTAGCCTAGTGCTCTGTGAGTAACAATGTTGTAAAGATATGTTCAATTATGAATATTTTTTGAAAGATCAACTGTTCTATTTACTGAAATGCTATTGTTTAATGAATGAATGTTTGTCCTATTTGTAAATTGTATCCGTGGTATCCATAGTAATTTACTGTTACTGTATTGTTACTGCTACTATCACAGAGACCTTTGTCGGTTCCCAAGTTTAGAACCACTACTGTTACTGTTATGATGGCCATCAACTGACTGTTCGGTCTATTAAGACCTACTGTACTGTTTTGCTATTGGATGTACCACATATAACTGCTATGGTTTCTAAATGACTAATATGACTGTTTAATGACTACAAGGACATTCATTCTTAACCTCTTTACACAGTTGTTACTCACTGGGCTTGAGCTTACTGTTTATATTTATATGTAGGTGTTCAGGCATCGGATCGATGCTAGGAGGGTCGGGTTAACTCCCTTTTTGTCAAGCCAACCACTGTGCCTCACCTCGAGATTCCAAGACTGACCGAGCTAAGGCTACTTTAGGGTGTCTCAGTTTCACCCTTCCGTCTCTGTTTTGTAATACTGTTTAAGACTTGTACTGTATTCTGAATGTTTATACATATGGTATACATATGTTTTGCTTATGAATGTGAATATGTTCGGAAAAGTCTTTTTGCATACAGGCTGTCACAGCTTATTGGACATCTTTCATTACCATTTTGGCTTCCGCCAGCCCCTGTACTCTGTATTACTGTCTTTACTGTCAAGCAGGCCTTCGGTAATCACAGATTACTGGCCGGTTACGGTGCTAAACCCATAGGGGCGGGTTTGGGTCGTGACACAAAAGCAAAGAAATTTACATTGTGAAATTTATCTTTAAACCCATATGTTTTGTTTTTGTTGAAATGTACATTGTGAGGTCAAATTTATCTCGAGAAATTTGCCAATAGTAAAGAAAATTACAGTGTGCATTGTGTTTGTTGATTCATACTATAGACAGTGTGTTTATAATACCAGTAAAATTCATCCAGAGAAATTTGCCAATAGCAAAGAAAATTACTGTGCGCATTGTGTTTTTTGAATTTGATGATTGTTTTGTACCAACACAGTGCATTACAGATTACATGATCATATAGGTACCCTCTTGGCACGATACGAGTTAAATTTTTCTGTGAATTTCTGGTAACTTCATACCAGAGAAATTTCTACAGACAATTTTCTCTGTGTAGATTGTGTTGACAATCACAACTTAGCATGCATTATAAAAAAAAAATACATATTTAACCATTGATAGCTTTGAAATTTACATTAGTCAAAAAAAGATATATAAATATATGTAAAACATTATCATTCCTTCAATGTATGAAAAACAAATTGAAGGGTTATTCGTAATTACATTTTGTGCATTGTCTTCCTTTCACTAGTGTGCTTTCATTATTATACTTTTGGTTCTTCTTCTGGTGGTATTTGAATTGGTTCTGTCCATGACCGGCCAACTTCGGTCACAAATCTCTCTATGATTTTTGCCCTTATCAACCTTACGTCTTGTGTCGACAATTTCAAGTTGATAGGTTCATGGTTGCTATATTGTCTCATTATGTAGCATACAAAGAGGCCACAATCCACATTGCATAGAAATTATAGATATAATTAGTTTTAAAAACCATTCACATTAGATTATCTTATTTATAGATGTTGTATGAAACTTAGGAATCATTGTCTTGTTGTGGAGCATTGTTGACATATTCAATGTCATAATTTGTGTTTTATGAGTCTATCAATTTAAAAGAGGGTTGTGATTGTGCCTTTCTTTCAAAGCAAGTTTTCAAAAATTCTCCACATAATCTTGCTGCAAAAAAATAATTTTTAAATAACAGAAAAATTTATACACAAATCAATGGGATTCTATGAAAATTATTATCACATAAACATTATCATGGATCAAAGAAATTTGCACTCGTTACCAATTGTTTTGTATCTTTGATATATTTGTCTTGTGCATCATCCCTCATTGGCCTTAGTGAGTTGTAGAACCTCTATAAATTGTCTTGTTTGCCAAGACTAGCGAGGTCCAGTGATTTCCATCTGTTGATTTCTTATTGCCCCCGGTATTTATTGGGAAATGGAGAAATGTTTCAAGATGCTTGTCAAATAATGAAACTCGGAAAGTTTGATTTTCTGTCATCTTGATGAAGTTCTACGGTTAGAGAAAATCAAAAAATTGTTATGAGAAAGTTGAAATGACAGGAATTTAAGAAATATACACACGGAGAAATTTTAAATGCACACAACTAGATAGAGAAAATCAGACTAGTGACACAATAGGCTTCAAAAAGTATCTTAACAAGAGAAAGTAGCAAGTAAATTTCTGAGAAAATCAAATAAAAGAGTAGTAACATACTAAGCTCATGCATGTGAAAAAAAAAATGAAGTTGATTGTTGTCATTTTCTCCTTTGATCAGCAAATAGGATCTCTCTATAGTTATCAATGACCTGAAAATAATCATTTATAATTGTAACATTGGTTTATAAAGGCTTATGGAACATCGTAGAGAAATTTTGATGAAAGACTTACATTGTTGGCAATTTCTTTTTACTTTATTAGGTTTCCAATAGCTTCAAAGGTAATGAGATTGAACTCAGTTGTCCAGATTAAAGCCTTACAAAATAACAAAGAAGGGATTTAATAGTTGTTAATGCAATATAAGTTAGTAAATTGTTATTTGTTATCTTTTATTTTATTTGTTGTACTTACTCGAGTCCAGACACATTTTATATGTGTTGCAAGATGTCTTTTACATGTTCTTTTACTAATTTTGAAACCGGTAGAGTTTATAGAAAAACCCAAGATTTTCTTATGCTTATTGGTTGAGACAAGACGTACTCATCAACATCAAGTACTTTTTTGTGTTTAGTGGTTTGCTCTGTTTACTTTGCAGCTTGCTTTGAACCTTTAGTCACCTTCGCAACTTTAGGATATTGAAATTTTGGATCTTGCCGCATTTCTTTCCTTTCTTTTGCCTTTAAATTCTTTATCATTGATGTAGGATTTTTTTTCACTAGTGAAAATATCAGTAAAATTTAAATTTCTCTGAAGTAACAGATCATATTTCAATATGTAAATTTATTTGATTCAATATTTTCTAGTTACCATAGACTTTTGTCTCTTATTTTGGTTGTTCTTTGTGTGGCACTTGTTCTTACTGGGTTGTTGGTTATTGTTCCTCTTCTATTGTAACTATGCACAGTGAAAATCAAACAAGCCCAACAAATCAAATAAGCAAATAGATAGAAAAAATCAAATAAGCAGCAGAAATCAATAGAAATAAACAGTAGAAACTAATGCGGTCAGAGAAATTTAACTTCTAGAGAAAATTACCATTGACAGAGAAAATTGTAATAAATAGAAATTTTTCTGAGCTATGTTGACACAAAAACATAACTTTTTGTGGCTCAGGATTTTCACTGACCTTGGGGATGAACTTGTGTTAGTATTCGGTAAGGTTGTGTTGCTAGTTGACGGATAGTTCTTGAATTTGTTCATGCAATCTAACATTTTCAGTTTCAAGCTCTGAAATTGAATACCTCAACTATTGAATTGTTTTTGTATCATCTTGTTGTTGAACCTCCAACATCCTTAGTTTCATTTGGTTTGTGCTGCCTCTTGCTTGAAGTTCTGAGCTATGTGAAGTCAAGGTTCTTATTGCAATGTCCTTTTCTGCAAGTAATTCATTCCGATTTCTCTCTTCTTCTATTTTGGATTTAGAAAGTGCCTTTAGTCTTTGATGTAGATCAGCAATTTGAGCATCCTTTGATTCCTCAGATTCTCGAGGCTGATGCATTGTTGAGCCACGAATGCTATCATAGTGTTGGTCCATCGGCTCATTATATTCTTCTTCATCACTTTCCTTATTGTTTTCTTCTTCCTCTTTAGATTCAGTGACTTCTTTTTTTTCTTCACTCTCTTTTTCTTTCTGTTCATTTTCTTCTTTGTTTTCTACTTCTATTTCTTCACTTTCTTCTCTGGCTTCCACTTTTGCACTGCTTGCTTGATCTTCTTCTCCATTGCTGGCTTTTTGTTCTTCTGTGTTGCCTTCTTCTTTTTCATTCCCTCCTTTTTCTTCAGTTGAATCTTCTAATGTCTCCTTGAATTTGACAATTGCCATTTTTTATTCTTTCTTCTTCTTTTTACCAAGACAAAACTCCTCTGATGGGTTTTTAACTAGCTCATTGTTATTCATCTGTAACAAGAGGCTCTTTTATTAGAGAAATGTTACAAAATTCACTGAGAGAAAAAATTCAATAAGGCAGATAAAATTCATCTGAATCATATTAATGGGAAACAAACTTTTGTATGGGCTAAAGAAAATTACAGACAAGGAGATAATTTTATGAGTTAGAGAAAATTATGAAACAAGAAACATAGTTTAGATATCAGAGAAAATCAATCAGGGCATATAAGTTAATGTTACTATAGTTGTGTCAGAGAAATTTGGATTTTAGAGAAAATTCATTATAAATGCAGAAATAAATAGTGGTAATCAAAAAGCAACATAAATTGAAATTTCAAAGAAAATTGATCTCAATCAATCAAGGCACATAAGTTATGGACCAGATAAACTTAATCTAAATCACACTAATGGGATACAAATTTCAGAGAAAATTTTATCGGCTAATGAAAATTACACATAATGACAATTAATTTTATGGGACAGAGAAAATTATGATACAAGCAACATAATTTAGATATCAAAGAAAATTAATCAAGGCAAATAAAATAATGTGTAACGCCCCAAATTTCTAACCGAAAATGATAATAAAACAATCATAGCTCTTTCAAGGAAAATCGAATATAAATCTCCAAACTTACATTACATGATACAATAGTTCTTCATGCAACAATACATTAATCCAACAAGAAGTAAATAAACAAATAAATACCTCAAAGGGATTTACAAGTTTCCAAGGTTTGAGCCTGGTTATACAAAATGGTTATGCAAACCCACACACATGCAACCCTTGACTTACACACAAAGTCACAGCAACATGAGAGTCTCGTACTCTCAACACACATTTCCTCCCCTCTAGTTAGGCGGCATCACTATATCTTTTCGTGTACAAAAATCCCGTAGGCTGAGCATAAAGCCCAGTAGGAAATCCTTAACAAAGTGTATACATTTTATACAAGTCTCAAGAGATGAAATGCACATGCCATGCTATGCCTTTTTGAAAGAAAATCACATCTTCATCTTTGAAAACCATCATGCTTAATGATGTCATGCAATTTTAATTCTTCAAAACTTAACAATTCATTTCAAGAGCGGTAAATACGACTCTGGTAATCCCTAGGTTGCTGTCTGCAAGTAGACTATACAAGTACTACTAATTTGTTATTTTTACCAACATTGATTGAAATGCTCGACACCTATAATCTGTCATTTTTACCAGTATTAACTGGAAGGTGTCACGACCCAAACCCGTCTCTATGGGTTTAGCACCGTAACCAGCCAGTAATCCGTGATTACCGAAGGCCTACTTAACAGTAAAGACAGTAATATAGAGTACAAGGGCAGGTGGAAACCAAAACAGTACTGAAAGATGTCCAATGAGCTGTGACAGTCTGTATGCAAAAAGACTTTTCCAAACATATTCACATTCATAAGCATAACATATGTACACCATATGTATAAACATTCAGAGTACAGCACAAGTCTTAAACAGTATTACAAAACAAAGACGGAAGGGTGAAACTAAGATACCTTAAAGCAGCCTTAGCTTGGTCAGTCTTGGAACCTCGAGGTGAGGCACAGTGGTTGGCTTGACAAAAAAAGAGTTAACCCGACTCTCCTAGCATCGATCTGGTGCCTGAACACCTACATATAAATATAAACAGTAAGCTAAAGCCCAACGAATAACAACTGTGTAAAGAGGTTAAGAATGAATGTCCTTGTAGTCATTAAACAGTCATATCAGTCATTTAGAAACCATAGCAGCTATATATGGTACATCCAATAGCAAAACAGTACAGTAGGTCTTAACAGACTAAACAGTCAGTTGATGGCCATCATACAGTAACAGTAGTGGTTCCAAACTTGGGAACCGACAGAGATCTCTGTGACAGTAGCAGTAACAATACAGTAACAGTAAATTGCTATGGATACCACGGATACAGTTTACAAATAGGACAAACATTCATTCATTAAACAATAATGTTTCAGCATACAGAACAGTTGATCTTTCAGAAAATATTCATAATTGAACATATCTTTACAACTTTGTTACTCACAGAGCACTGGGCTACAAATAGGCTAGTGCGCGTCCTCGGGTGCCAACCCTACACAGTTATAGAATGAACACACACTAAGTTACACACTTGGGATAGACAAACTAGCCCCTTAACTTGACTCGGTGTGGTTCTACGTCAATATCCTCATTAAGATGCCTTAAACTAGGCCTAGGAATGCCTATGATGAAATGAGGATGCAAATATGTACTTTAAAATACTTTTCAAAATTTTCAGAAAACAGGGGTTTCACTTGAGCGTGGCTTTCTTCGCTCAAACAAGCTTGTCAAAACAGTAGGGTCACTCGAACGTGGACTTCCTCGCTCGAGCGGTCTGTAAAAATGCAAAAAGTGCTGGATGTTGAAAATCTCCCCTCGATGCTCGCTCGACGCTCGCTCGAGTGTGAGGTACAGTCCTCGCTCGAGCGTGCATCTGTGTGCACCAAAAACCTGAGAGCTTGCAATTTACGCTCGAGCCAGCATTCCGTCGCTCGAGCGGAGCTCTGAACAAACGATGGTCGCTCGAGCGAGGAAGCCAAATTCTGGAATTTTCAGATTTGCCTTCAAAGCTCAAACCAAGCATTCAACACCTCAAAACTCAACCTCTTGGGCCCATTTTCTGGAAAAACACTTTAAACCCATAATATAACATGTTTTGAAGATCAATTTTGTAAAATCAAGCCCAAAGGTAAGCCAATTGAACACAAGAAACTCTCATGAACAAGATGTACATTTAACATGCATGTATTCAATTGAATTCAAAGCTTCTAACATATGATCAAATGAGTCAATCCTTCCAAAAACATGATGAATTCATGAACTACAACCAGAAAATGGACATGCATGTGGAAATTCATGCAAACAACTTCAAATTTCAAGAACATGTACATGCATACATGGATTAAGCCTCAATTCAACACTTTAAACCAATATTTGACTCTAATCACTAATTTCACCATGGACCATGCAAGAACAACTTAATTTCACAAGTAAGAAGATGAATTCTCTACCTTATGTATTGAATTCAAAGTATACAAGCTCAATTTTGCAAATTCCCTTCAAATCTTCTTAGTCTCCAAGCTAAATTTCTTGTTGAACTCAATTCCTCTCACTCTCCCTCTCTCACTCGGTTTTGGCCTCAAGAGGAAAAGAACATGATGCATCAAGAATGTATACGGCATAATAAGGGTGGGTTTTTGAGTCAATCCACTCAATGGCAATTTCGTAAATAACTTGAACTAATGCAATTTAACATTAATTAATCTAATTTGATCATTCCAAATCAAATTTTAATTAAACCTACCATAAAATCACATAAATTCTAATTAACATAAAATACCAATCAATTTCTGATTCGGTCGCCAATAAGACCTTCAATTCGTTATTCAAAGATAAAACATGAACAGATCATTTAATGACTAACAGATAGAAATGTATTTAAAACAGTATACTCATGCAATCAGTTCAGAATTTCAGTATGATCCAATACTTGTCATGCTTAATCAGAGATTAGCACTAATCAGAGGTGAGGGTTGTCACAGAAGGCTTGACACCTATTCAATTTCATCTACCCCACTTGTCAAGATTTACCACCTGTAACAAGCCCGCGGGGGACCTCGCTACAGCTCGGACTCGACTTTGTAGTCACGGTTCCTAATCTGAACCAAAGAGTCCAAATCCGGCAAATCGTTTTTAGAAAAACAGATTTTTTTGAAAGAAGTGCCAAACATGGACTGCTTTGCCAGATACAGAGTCACCACCTAAATATTTTTATTTTGGGAAATTTAGGAAACCCTGACTCGGTGCCAAAAGGCCATGTGTCCGTCATCACCAAAGTTGCCTCGGCTCGGGAACTTGGGTACGATTGGGGAAGGTCACTTCGTGAGCACCCCCGCTCGCCCGGTCATAGACCGGCCTCTACTAACCATGATATCAATTTTTGGAAAACATTGTGAGTTCTTATTCCGGTTATTAGCCTAGGTTACTATGCGATGCTCACAACATATAAATATAGACCGGGTCGTCCAAATTGGAATGAAACATTTCATGCTTGTTTTTGAAAATGGTTTGCTACCCGCAGGTAGGCTTGAAACATTTGATGATTTATCCCAATTCAGATAACCCAACCTTCATCCACAGGCATTCAGGCAGTTATATCAGATAAGCACATAGCCTCATGGTAAGCATACTATGCATGGCAGCTCTCACACGCATGCAAGGATGCTAAAGCATAAAACTCACCGAGTACTCCAAGCCAAAATAGAAATTCATTAGAAATTATGCATGATCCTAACTATACAGAAATGCTTAATGCAACACATGCAAAATGCATCTATAGTAGGCTTGGCTATTCTAAACATGGCATATGGAATGCTACAGCTAACATGTATTCAACTTTTAAATCGAAAATACAATGCAGTTAGTATGATGCGCCAAGCCCGGTGCATGCAATACAGATGAATGATGCAAACATGTTGTCATACTGTATGCTGATTTAAACATGCCCTAATCTAACCATCGTAAGCGGATAAATAAAAGGGAGAAAGACGTGGGGTTGGAAGACATACAACACACTCACGCACACTTATTACAATTGTGCCCTCGCTCGGAGGGTCCGAATAAATATACAGTCCAAATATTACAGTCCCCAAATAAAAGAATATTACAGTCCAAAAATATTACAAAATTCTAATTAATTAAAGAATTAACTAAGAAAACAAGTAAAACTGGCATGCAAGCCAGGGACTGCCTTGCTTCTAGTGGATGATGCATGTCCGGATTGTCTTGCGCGGAAATCCACCGGAATGCCCCAATTAGCCTCTGTTTACACCTGTTTCTTGAAATGCGTGCCAAGCCTTGAAAAGTTGTTGATTCTGCGTTTTGCTGCAACAGAGAGCAGGAAAGGGGCATAGCAATGTATTTGCACAGATATATGCATGTCTCGACCCTCGTGCCACCAATCACGCATACCGAGGCATGATGGCCGAGGAGTCGAAATGCACAACTCAATATAGGATGAATGCACATGAAACTACAGCTAAAACCTAACCCCATCATGGATAATCCGGAGTGTCGGTGACTAGGGAATTGAGACACATTCCGTCACTCGGAGTACGAAATGTACCTCGTTTCCCGTGCCCGGGCTAACTCCTATTCCGGACATGATGCAATACGCATGGTATGCATGAAATGCAACTAATATACAATCCTAACATACACAATGCTATGAAAATGAGGTGTCTCGAAATGCGTGCTCACAGGCACGCAAACCGAGAAAATGCACGAATGCAAAGAAAATGATATGCCTCGAAGTGCGTGCACACAGGCACGCAAACCGAGATGATGATATGTGTCTCGAAATGCGTACACGTGGGCACGCAAACCGAGGCGATGATATGTGTCTCGAAATGCGTGCACGCGGGCACGCAAACCGAGGCGATGATATGTGTCTCGAAATGCGTGCACGCGGGCACGCAAACCGAGGCGATGATATGTGTCTCGAAATGCGTGTATGTGGGCACGCAAACCGAGGCGATGATATGTGTCTCGAAATGCATGCACGCGGGCACGCAAACTGAGACGATGATATGATGCTGTTAAAATGAGGTGCCTTGAAATGCGTGCACACGGGCACGCAAACCGAGGCGATGCAAAAGCGATGCGAATGACATGGAAGATGCAACATGGACTTATACTAACATGAGAGAGCCTCAGCCACACTCACATAAGATGCCGATGGCAGAAAACGAGGTGCCTTGAAATGCGTGCACACGGGCACGCAAACCGAGGCGGTGAATACGCAATGCAAATGACATGGAAAATGACAAATGGGCTTATACTAACATGAGAGAGCCTCAGCCACACTCACATGAGATGCCGATGGCAGAAAATGAGATGCCTCGAAATGCGTGCACACGGGCACGCAAACCGAGGCGGTGAATACGCATTGCAAATGACATGGAAAATGACAAATGGACTTATATTAACATGAGAGAGCCTCAGCCGCACTCACATGAGATGCCGATGGCAGAAAATGAGATGCCTCGAAATGCGTGCACACGGGCACGCAAACCGAGGCGATGCTAAAATGTGATGAAATATGGCAAAAATGATATGCAAGCATACTAATGGAATTTCAGCACTAAAATATGGGGGAAAACAGTCCCGAAATGAAGCGAAATGACATGAAATGCAAGGAAATGTCCCGAAATGCAACATTAGGCACCCGAAATGGCCTATAGCTATGCCAAACATGCACAATATGGACATGCAATGCAAAGACAGAAGCTAGAAAGTCCCAAAAGATTCACTTTCACAGTTATAAACATGGCCAAACAGCAAGTATAGGTAGGGGAAAAATAGCATGCAAGAATAGGGGCCAAAAGAGGGGTAATGAAGCAAGTGGTATAAGCAAAAATCAAACTGAAAAATTTCCTTCTACAACACTGAAGATGGACCAAAAATATGAACATTTACAGTATATGGCAGACCTCAAATCAGTATACAAACATGCTAAAAATGTGATGCAAAACAAGGCTCAAAAGGTGCTATAACATGAAGTGTGCAAAATAATCACCAAACAGCCAAAGACCCTTAACAAAACATGTAGAATAGATCAAAATAAGCACTTTTCTAGAACTGTAAAATGGCCAAAAACAAAAGCATGGTAGGCTAACTAAACATACAAGAATGGGGAATAAAAGAGGGATATAAAGGGAGGTGCAACATGGAAATCCCAAATGGTGTTGAACCCTTCTTCAATGTTGAAGAGGGGCTCAAAATAAGCCTCATATCAGTTTAAAACATGCTCGAAAGTAAATTGCTCATGGGCCAAAAATAGCATGCAAAATCATGACATACAAGAGGATCATTGAAGCAAGTGTATTATGGAGGGCTCAAACAGGGTTGAGCCCTTAATGAGAAGTGAAGATGAGCTCAAAAGATGGCCCTTTTCAGTTAGGGCCGGAGCTTGAAACCAAAAAGAAGTGAGGCTTAGAAATAGATCAAGAGAAAGGGTCAAAAGGGTAAAAGTGTTACTTACCCTTGAAGATTCAAACTTTTGTTGCTTTTTGGATGGATTTGCAGCTTCTTTAGCCTTCAAGAATCCTTCCTTGTTGCTGGAAATGAGATGGTGGTGGTAGAGCTTGGTGGTGTAGAAGGAATAATGGTTAGGGACTTAGGGTTTTTTCAAGAGTTGAGAAGGAAGAAGATGGAGTTGGCTATGGAAGCTTGAAGGAAAGTTTTTCTAACCCTAAAAGAGAAGGCCACCAGCTGGTTATAAGGATCAAAAAGGGGGTGTAAAGGTGGGGGAGAAGGAGAGCAAAACTCCCCCACAAAATATCCCCCGGATACAGAAAATATCTGGGGGATATTGCCCCACAGCTGTAAAGTGCACAGTGGGAGGAACACGGCCGGCCTCTCACTTTTGCTGGAGGTGGCCGGCCGGCCACACCCCCTAGCCGGCCGGCTAGGGGTCAAAAGGGTCAATGTGATTTTCTGGCCGGCAAGCTACTGGGGAGGTAGTCCTATGTGTGTACAACACAACCATGTGGTTGAAATTCCAAGAAAGTGGGCCCAAGGGGTTCAATAATGGCTCGGAAAGAGGGGGTCAAAAGGGTCAAGTTGACTTACTGGCTGGCCATGAACTTTTAGGGGCCTCTCATGTGTGTACATCACAGATATGTGGTTCAAAGTTCAAGAAAAAGGGTCCAATGGGTTCAACATTAGCCCGGAAGAAAGGGGTCAAAAGGGTCAGGTGACCTTAATGGCCGGCCACCAACTTTTAGTGGCCTCCCAAGTGTGTAGATCACAGATATGTGGTTGAAAGTTGGCAACACTAGCTCCAAGGTATTCAACATTAGCCCGGAAGTGCGAAAAACGGGCGCCGGGAGGCTCCGGAAGAGAAATAACTGGTTGCTGCAACAATTGCTGGCCTCCCACCCTTCAGTGACCTTCCCTGTGATAAAACAGAGGTACCTGCCAAAAATGAACGAAAACCGTTGCAAAACGAATGTTCCGGGGCCAAAACACGCAGTTCGGGGTCCCGAAAATGGGCTGTTAAGCACCGAAAATGGTATTCGACCTCGAAGTGGGTTTCTTAGCCCCCAGTGTCCCTCAAAAGGGATGAAATAAGATGTATGCCAAAAGTCAGAGCAATAGGAGATGGTTAAGCGGTCCCGAACCGAGGCACACGGCCTGACGGCTCCGAAAACCAGAAACCGGGCTCCGAAATGGGAAAAATGGCCTACGGCCACCAAATGTAGCCTACGGACATTGAGAGATGGTCTACGGGACCTCTCCCTTCCCTCAGGAAAAGAAACAGAGAAAACCGAGTCTGGTTCGCAAACCGAGACAAGGCACAGAAGAGGGTTCGGAAGTCCGGAGGCAGGGCTCACGGCCGCGACTTTGAAACTTCTGAACAAGCACATTATACAACATCACCAAGCGCTCAATCGGTGACGTCTGAGTCTTAAAGTCGGTCAAAAATGGGGTGTCTACAGTTGCCCCTCTTTGACAGAACTCGAAAGTCATAAGTGACGGGAGTGAATGTCAAAGCCCAGAGACGACCCATTTTTGACAAGGCCGAAGACTTAGACAAACATACAGGATAAACAGAGATGCACCCGCAGGCATGCCCGCAGGCAGGGGGCGAAATGCAAATGATATGCAAGAAGCCTAAGATAACCCAATGATCGTGCAAATGCAGCATGCTGTAATGAAGCAAGTATTCGCAAATAGATGCAACAGTTTTAAGCAAGAATGCAAAGCAACAACTACATTTCATGCAGTTAAGAATGCGGAGGATTATTCAAACCCCGCCACGTCTCACACGGAGAAGATACGATACCTGCGCGATTCGTCTGGTCGCACCAGCTTCAATTGAACCGTACATACAATATCGTGCCTGCAAAAGAGAGAAACTCAACAAGCATAATATGCTAACAATATGTATTTAATGTAATTTCGAAAGTTCGACACACGCAGTGCCAGTGAGTGAACGTATCGCAATGCAAAAGTAGAACATGCGTGACAACGCATGCTTAAACACAGAAGTATGATTAACATCAAGAAACGTGCATGTTAATGCAGGTATGTTCATGAAAATGTAAGATAATGTAACACGAGCAGGAATCAGGGCGCTTGTTTGTCATGAAACAACGAGTATGGAAATGCGCGTTTCGGCGAGGACGACTCGACCACGGCCTCCGATCTGCTTCCTTGAAAGGTTACAACTCATTCAAAAAGGATACACTTTGATTTTGATGAGTGACGATGAGCCACATGTCAGAACTTGAAACCGAAGTCCCGACGGAGCAATTTCGCGACCGGAAGTGTACTTTTCTTGAACTTTTTCAGGTCCCGGGAACTCCGATCTTCCTCAAAATTTGCAGAGAGCTAGGTGAGCATGTGGGGATGATGGCCGGCCGTTTATCTTCCCAATGGGAGGTGGCCAACCGGTTTCCACAAAAGCTAATGGCTGGCCGGCCATTTCTGCAAAAAGCAGATGGCTGGCCAGCTAGAAAAAGAGGCCGGCCGGCCATGGCCTTTTTCCGGGGGTATTTCGGTCTTTTTCCCTCCTTCTTGCATGCCTCTTCAACCAAGGTTTGAGGCTTATAAAAGGCAGCCGAACCTCACTTCATTTCTTGCTTCTTTCAACACTTTTTTCTCCAGATCTAAGTTTCACGCGCATTTCCCAACGCCCCGCGCAAATTGTTTTCGTAAAAACACTCAGTTTTAAGCATTTTGGAGCGATTAAATTCCGACTTCGAAGCTTCTTTTTGCATTTTCACCACTTGAGGTAAATTTGTCTCAATATTTGGAATATTTTCTCGGGGGTTGACTTTTGTTGACTTTTCATTTCCCGAGAGTTGACTTTTTGTTGACTTTTTCCACTTTTGGCCCATTTTGCTCATTTTTGCTCCCCTTTTGCAGATTCTTGAAAATGGCGGGTACTTCTTCCCATGGCGGAGGTTTTCCAGGTGCCGGAGATGATTTCGATCCCATGACTCTACCTCCGAGGACCCGACCTTTCATTCCCGGGAGGTACCGTCCGCCAGCTCACGTCCTCCCGCGTGCCGTCTTCCGTCATTTTACCAGCTTTGACGAGCGAGCACCCGTGGATCTGCTTCTCAGAGAGCCGGAACAGCATCTCTCTCACGAGGCCCGAGAGGTGTTTACCTTATCTTCTGTATTTTACATTTCGCACCTTTGCCATGCTTGAACATGTAGTTTAGCTTATGACATAGTACTTTGCTTGCATCTCGAACATGTAGTTTCAACACTTGAATTTCTGAACACTCGGCTCATTAATTAATTGCGAACACACAGCCCACATTAGAACACACGGCTCAAACACTGATTTTTCGAACACACAGCCCGAATTCGAAAGTGAACACACAGCCCACACTTTAAATTTTCTGAACACGCAGCCCAGATTAGATAGTGAACACGCAGTTCACAATTTAACTGAAAGTTGAACACGCAGCCCAAATTTCAAATTTTCTGAACACGCAGCCCAGGTAGATAGTGAACACGCAGCCCACAAATTAACTGAAAGTTGAACACGCAGCCCAAATTTCAAATTTTCTGAACACGCAGCCCAGATAGATAGTGAACACGCAGCCCACAATTTAACTGAAAGTTGAACACACAGCTCAAATTTCAAATTTTCTGAACACGCAACCCAGGTAGATAGTGAACACGCAGCCCACAATTTAACTGAAAGTTGAACACGCAGCCCAAAATTTAAATTTTCTGAACACGCAGCCCAGGTAGATAGTGAACACGCAGCCCACAATTTAACTGAAAGTTGAACACGCAGCCCAAATTTCAAATTTTCTGAACACGCAGCCCAGGTAGATAGTGAACACGCAGCCCACAATTTAACTGAAAGTTGAACACGCAGCCCAAATTTCAAATTTTCTGAACACGCAGCCCAGGTAAATAGTGAACACGCAGCCCACAATTAACTGAAAGTTGAACGCGCAGCCCAAATTTCAAATTTTCTGAACACGCAGCCCAGGTAGATAGTGAACACGCAGCCCACAATTTAACTGAAAGTTGAACACGCAGCCCAAATTTCAAATTTTCTGAACACGCAGCCCAGGTAGATAGTGAACACGCAGCCCACAATTTAACTGAAAGTTGAACACGCAGCTCAAATTTCAAATTTTCTGAACACGCAGCCCAGGTAGATAGTGAACACGCAGCCCACAATTTAACTGAAAGTTGAACACGCAGCCCACAATTTAACTGAAAGTTGAACACGCAGCTCAAATTTCAAATTCTCTGAACACGCAGCCCAGGTAGATAGTGAACACGCAGCCCACAATTTAACTGAAAGTTGAACACGCAGCCCAAATCTCAAATTTTCTGAACACGCAGCCCAGGTAGATAGTGAACACGCAGCCCACAATTTAACTGAAAGTTGAACACGCAGCCCAAAATTCAAATTTTCTGAACACGCAGCCCAGGTAGATTTTGCAAGTAGCTTATTTCACTTCATCGGCACACAGCCCAAACTTCATTCCATTGGCACACAGCCCTTTTTCATTTCATTGGCACACAGCCCATTTCATTTCATTATTGACACATGTATTCATTCTGAATGCAGGGTAGTTCCCGCAGTGTGCGGGGGTATGGTTCCACTGCCGCGAGGGATTGGTACGCTGAGCTCCCGGAGGGCGTCAGAGACTTGGTAGATTTGGCGGGGTTCGGCCCCTTCTGTGTCGGGTTGTCACGTTGTCCTGCCAGGAGGACGCTGATAGCAGCCTTGGTAGAGAGATGGTGGGACACCACTAATTCCTTTCATTTCTCTGCTACCGGGGACATGACCATGACCCCTTTTGACTTCGCTGTATTGACCGGCCTTGACGTCGGAGGTTGGTCCATTCCCTACGATGAGGACATGGGCGAGTGGGAGGCCGCCTGGATGTATCTGTTGGGGGCTCGCCCACCTGTTGACAGGGTCTCTGGGAGAGTCCGATACACTTGGTTCTCTTCCCATTTTCGGCGGGCGGAGATGGTGCCCGAGACTCCCGAGGAGACAGAGCAGTATGCTCTTGGCTTCCTGATGTTCCTCTTCGGGACTACCCTGTTCGCCGACAAAGGGAACACCATTGGGCTATACCTGCTGAGCGCTCTGGTTGACCTATCACAGGTCAATAGATATGATTGGGGTGGCGCCGGCCTGGCTACCCTTTACTTTTACATGAGCGCGACCTCCCGCGGGCGGGGCGACTTACTTGGCGGCTACTGGAGAGCCTGGGAGGTACTTTCTGTCCCCTTGATTTACATTTCTGCTTCTCATTACTTTGTACATTGCACACACACAGCGCACTTTTACAGTCTATATTTTGCTCTCAGCATTTCGTACTTACATTCTGCATTGCTTTTCTCAGCTATGGGTTTATGTATACTTCCCATCATTAGCCCCAGAGCTGGAGGTAGTAGGGATTCCCGTGACCCCATATTCATTGATATTCGAGGGCCCGCACCGGCCGAGGCCTCGAGAGACCCTCCTTCGTCTGCGACAGTATTTCGACACGGTGCGACATTCAGAGGTACATCAGAACTTTCAGTTCTTTTCATTTTCATCTTTGATTTGCTCTGTACATTCTCGATTTCTGATTGGTTTATGCACTCATCATCCGCAGATTACATGGCAGCCCTGGGTGTCCCTGGGTGACGGCCTCCGACTTCAGTATACCGGGGCATCGGACATCTCCCAGTACAGGGTCCTGCTCGAAGGGCCGGTTGGCAGGGCATGGTTCCTGGGGGAGCGCTTTCTGCGCCAGGTATGGGGGTATCTTTCTCAGGATATTCCCGCAGTACCTCCAGCCAGTATGCGGACCGCTGACAGACTCTCTTACTCAGAGGTAGTCGGCGCCATCCTGGGCACTAATGCTTTACTGCATGTTGAGGAGGGGGACTACGCCACTTATCGTCACATATACTTGATGCCTCCATTGACGGAAGCTCGTATCCCGATGATGAGGCCTGCCGGTATGTCATCCTCGGACCAGGCTCGGGCTCGGGCTGCAAACGTCCCTTCTTCTAGCAGGGCCGGTACATCTAGGGGTGGGAGTAGACCGGTTCCTCCGACTCCGTCGATTCATCCTCATGTCGGATGGCCAGATATACCTACTGAGTTGATGGCGTGGCAGTATGGGGCTAGCTCTCCGACTCTGATTCCACTAGAGCCTCCGATGCCCAGTGATCGATACGCCATTGATCCGGACTCACCGCCGGTATGCTCCACTTCTTTTCATTCATCATTCAGATGTTTAGACACTCTTCTGTTCACTGATGATTATGAACTCATTTTTGCAGCCATCGCGAGGATACATGGAGGAGGTGGTTGGGCTGGTGGCCACACTCGAGGGCATGGTCCTGCGTAGGGAGGCACAGTTGTCTGTCGCGGGCATTCAGGTACCCTTCAGTTTTCTGGCATTTATCATACTTCTGATGACATGCTGATTTCTATTGCATCGATAGACTATTTGTGTAGAGCACATCTGACACACACCCCTCTTGTACACTACATTTACATGCACTCACTTCATGTAGCCTCTGCTTGTATCTGCATCTGATGTATATATTTGGACTGATGTATTTGAATTGAACTCTTTGTTTTCAGATGCCTTCATGGTCAGGTTAGCCGCAGGCTAGGCCATCCGGGCCTCATTGGGGAGCTGGGCCATCTGGGCCTTTTCAGGGAGCGGGGTCATCTCGGCCTTCCCGAGGAGTTGGGCCATCTGGGCCTTTTCGAGGAGCTCGAGGGGGGCCTGTCCGCAGACGCAGGGCTCACGTTGTGGAGGTGGAGCCTGATGAGGAGGAGGAAGAGGAGGCCACAGATCGTCAGTCCGAGACGTTCGCCGGGGAGGAGGAGGAGGAGGCTGAGGGGAATTCTGAGGATGACGGTGCTGACTCAGATGATGATGATGCTGTGGAGATTGTCCCGCAAAAGAGGACTAGGCGTGCTTCTCGTTCCCGCTCCCGAGGACTTTGATGTTATTATTTCCTGCTTTATTTTTCTTTTTGCTAGTAGTTTGTAGCACTTTGCACATTGTTAGGCAGTTTTATTTTTTGTAAAACTTGTACCTTTGTTTGTTGTAAAACATGATGAAATGAAATAGCTTTTGAAAAGATGTTTGTATTTTTGGCATCGTATCGCATCAATTTATTTTTCACAAAAAATAAAATTGAATGGAAATGCGCATTGTGTAATCACCAAGTCAGGTAGTGAACCGACGCAACAAACTAAACAACTCAACTTACTAAGATATAACAGGACCTTAGAAAGTTTACAACTCGATAAGCAAAATACAACAACACAAATAAACCAGACTTTAACAAAAATTGCTTAAACAGAGAGCAATGACTCAAAAACACAAAACACGTCCGCTCGACAAACAACTCAATAAGCAAAACGACAACTCGATAAACAAAACTTAACAACAACAAATGTGTACTTCTGATGATCTGGGCATCGGAACGCATCCGAAACGGAGGGAGATTGAAGGCCTTTGACTCTCCCGTTTCATGGGAATGCTTGGAATTCTCCCTCGAGGGTAAAACAGGACCAAGGAGATACACTGCAGCATTGCCAACCATCCCTGGGAGACGGCCGGCCATTTTTTGTAGAGAGAGATAGCTGGCCAGCCATTTCTGAAAAAGTAAATGGCTGGCCAGCCAGAAAAGGTGGCTGGCCGGCCATTCAGTCCTGCAGCCTCCAGATTTTTGACATGTGTCCCCGTTAATAGTGTTTTTCCTTCTATAAAAGCCTCAACTTCGGGAACATTCATTTCATCTTAGTTTTAGGCAAAGATAGAGGCGTTTCTTGAAGAAAATATCACATCTTGGATCTCTTCTCTAGATGGCTCGGAAAAGTTGAATTTCCGGGATTTCGGCTTGAATGCACTATTCACGCTGAGCCGTACTCCGTTACATCTCCCTTTTCTCCATGCCGCGGCAAGGTTCTGGAATCCAGTGACGCATGTTTTTAGCTTTGGCGGCCAAGAGATGTGTCCCACTTTCGAAGATTTTCAGGTTTTGATGGAGTCTGAATGCTCTGAAGTGATCTTGCCCCAGCTCCATTTTGGTCACGCCCAGGCCTTAGGGCGGATGTGTGGGCTCACAGCGCATGACGCTCGATCTCTGATCTGCAGTGGAGAGCTGGACATCCTCGGCTTGATCCATCGTTTTTCCGACGCCGGCGACCGCAGCAACCATTATTGGCAGGGTTTTCGGCAACACGCCCTCTGCTTGTGTATGTTGTCTCACTTTCTGCTTTCCTCGGGCTTCGGCGGGGCTAGCATTCGCCTGATTGAAGTCGCCCAAGGTTTGAGAGAAGGAAAGAGCTGTATTGCCATGACCTTGGCCGAGACATTGATGGGCTTAGATTCTGTCTATCGCCGGGAGGCAACTAGGTTCGCCGGGAGTCCACTGCTGCTGCAGGTAATGCTTCCCACCCGACCTCACATATATATATTTGCTCACATCACTCGGCCCTCAGGCTCGGTTTTTCTCACAAAACCCTTGTCTTACTTTTCTCTCATCGTACATCTCTCTATTCTTCATTCTCTCATTTTCCATCCCTCCCCTAGGTATGGTTAATGGATAAGTTGCAGGTTGTGGACTCTTGCCCCGTTTATTCAGCTCGAGGCTACTTCTTTCGACAGCGCCTAGTCAATGCTCTTGACGAAAGGTGGTGGTTCGATTGGATGTGCAATTTGTCCACAGACGGCATTGCTTGGCGTTGTCCTTGGCTCAACCTCCCGGCAATGAGCTACAGTATGTCTCGGCAGATTGGGATCCAACTGATTGGTCTAACCCATTGTGTATTCTATTTTCCGTTCCGGTTCCTGCGTCAGTTTGGCCATGATCAGACCTGCCCACCGGAGGGGATTGAGTATCCAGCTGCTTTCCCGATCCGGGGTGCACAGCTTGCCCGATATGCCACGGCATGGAGGACGAGAGAGCTCCTGGCCCCTGCTTCTTCTTTCAGTTGCACTTTGTCCGATGAGTGCGTGGATTGGCTCAATGAGGAGGCACAGGTTGGGCCTAGTTTGGCATCAGACGCTCCGTCCAGCTCTGGGAGGGGACGCGGAGATACTTGATTCAACTATGCCTCAAATTTATTGCTTATTTAGCATTTTCAAGTTTTCTTTATGAATGTACTAAAAAGCAACCCCGATTGTATGCAAGAGCAGAAGAACTCAGTTTTTGAAATCAATGAAATTGAAAGTTATGGTACTGAAAATTTTCCGTTTTTGGTCCAAAAATGGTCTTAGTCGTAAAAAGATTGATTTGAACAAAGTCAACTTTTATTAAAACTTTTCAAAACTATTTTCGATGTGGATCAGAATTGGACACGTCGGAGATCTGTCACTGAGATGCACAACCCCAGATCCCTGCAACTGGAAAGTTGCTCCTAGTCTGAAGAACAATGCGGCACTTCATAGCAACGGAAAGTTGCCCCTAGTCTGAGTAACTTTGCATCGTCGCGGCAACGGAAAGTTGCCCCTAGTCTGAACAGCACTATACCGGAGATCGCGATAAATGCTGATGGATAGAGATGACTGAGATGATCAAGATGGACAGAGTTGATCGGGGAAAAGTTTATGGCTGAATTTCAAGGTGAAGTTGCCTACGTATCCCAAAGATGGGAATCAAGCCTTACGTAGTTCAGGCTAAGGTTCGCTCGAGTATTTTCACTCTCCTTTTGCGCTCTAACTTTTGCCAAGGCCGCCCTTTGCGGGTTTTCAACCTTGCGAGCTCAGTTTTTATATTTTCTAATTTTTTGTGCTCTGACTTTTGCCTAGGTCGCCCTTTTGGGTTTTCGGCCTAGCGAGCCTCTCAAGGATAGTATTTCTTCAACTTGTCCATATTGATCGGTTGTGAGAACTCTAAGCCATCTAGATCCATCAGAACCACAGCCCCACCTGACCAGATAGCTTTGATGATGTAAGGACCAGTCCAATTGGGTTTGAACTTGCCCCTTGGGTCGTGGATGGGAGCTCGGTTGTCTTTGAGCACCAAATCTCCTTCTTTCAGATTCCTGGACTTAACTTTCTTGTTGAAAGCCCGGGCAATTCTGCGTTGATAGCCTTGGATGTGGTACAGTGCTTTCAGTCTTCTTTCATCAAAGAGCATGAGTTCTTCGAATCTGCTTTGCTGCTAATCTGCTTCGGCTATCTGGCATTCAGCCAATACTCGTAACGACGGAACCTCAATCTCAATGGGTAGAACAGCCTCCATTCCATAGACCAATGAATATGGAGTTGCTCCAGTAGAAGTTCTGATTGAAATCCTGTAGCCCCACAGAGCAAATGGCAGCTTGTCTGGCCAATCTCGATAGGTTTCCACCATCTTCTGTAGTATATGCTTGATATTCTTGTTGGCGGCCTCAACCGCTCCGTTGGTCTGCGGCCTGTATGTAGATGACTTGTGAAAAGCCACATTGTATTTCTCCAACAAGTCTATCACTTCTTTCTTGAAGTGGGAACCATTATCTGAAATTATCTCGTTTGGCACCCCGTAGCGACAGATGATGTTGTTCCTGATGAACTTTGCGACATGCGACGCCTTCAACACCGCGTATGATTGGGCCTCGACCCCTTTGTGAAATAATCTATCGCTACTAGGATAAACTCATGCCCGTTGAACCCCTTCGGGGTAACAGCTCCGATCACATCAATTCCCCAGACTGAAAAAGGCCATGGTGAAGTCATGTTGTACAGTTTTGACGGCGGGATGTTCATGCGGTTTGCATAAATTTGACACTTGTGGCATCGCCGAACAAAGCTAATACAATCCTCCTCCATGGTTGACCAGTAGTAGCCCTGTCTGAGGATCTTTCTGGCCAGCATTACTCCATTCATGTGTGCACCGCACTCTCCCCCATGGATGGCTTCCATCAGGCGTTTTGACTCTTCAGCTTCTACACAGAGCTTATGCATTCCCAGATGGCCCCTTTTGTACAAATTTCCCCCGCAGATAACGAACTGAGCAGCCATTCTTCTGACAACCCTCTTATCTTTGGCATTTGCCCCTAGTGGATATGTCTCATTTTCCAAGAAGTTCCAGATGTCGTAATACCAGGGGTTGCCGTCTTGAACCTCATCTATGGTGGAAATTGACTCGTATGCTGGCACGAACTTCTGATCAATAATGACTGGACGCATCCGGACTCCGGACGGGATGTCTATCATAGAAGATAGAGTTGCTAATGAATCTGCAAACCTGTTGTTCTCTCTTACGAGGTGGGTGAATTTTAGCTTTTCAAACCGAGGAATTAGCGAATCCAAGGTTTGGTGGTATATTATCATCCTTTCCTCCTTGACTTTCCAATCTCCTTTTGCTTGAGACACAACGAGGTTCGAGTCCCCAATGACGTCCACTCGTCTTGCCCCTAGTTCCAGGACCGCTTCCAGGCCAGCAATACATGCCTCATACTCTGCTTCGTTGTTGGAAACCTTGAACCGGAGCTTGAATGCTAAAGGAATACGGGAATCGTCAGGCGCTATCAGCAATACCCCTATCCCATATCCATACTGGTTTGACGCTCCATCAAAGTACATCGTCCAAGTTTCATCTTCGACGTGCAGAATGGCTTCATCTGGGAATAGATACTCAATCGCTTCATCCCCCTCAACCGGGTGGTCGGCAAGGAACTCCGCTACCGCTCTGCCTTTTACTGACTTGCGCGTTACATACTTCAAATCAAATTCGGAGAGCAACAGTAGCCAATGAGCTAGCCTACCCGTAAGTGCTGGTTTCTCGAAGAGATATTTGATGGGATCCAAACGCGAAGCCAACATTACAGAGTGGGCTAACAGGTAGTGCCGCAGCTTCCTGGTTGCCCATACCAAGGCCAAACAAGCCTTCTCCAGCGGCGTATAGCGGGTCTCGTAATCCAGCATCTTTTTGCTCAGATAGTAGATGGCTCTTTCCAATTTGTCTTCTGACTCCTGCGCAAGCATGCAACCCATGGTAGTCTCAGTTACCGAAAGGTACAGTATCAACGGTCTCCCCGGCTCTGGCGGTGACAACACGGGTGGGTTCTGTAGATATTCTTTGATCTGCTCAAAAGCTGCTTGACATCGGCCGTCCCACTGGAATTTCTTTCCTTTCTTCAGGAGGCCAAAAAGTGGTTCACAAGTCAAGGTTAATTTAGAAATAAACCGTCTTATGAATTGCACTTTACCCAGAAAGCCTCGCACCTCCTTTTCAGTCCTTGGTGGTGGCATTTCTAAGATGGCCTTAATTTTGGAAGGGTCGACCTCGATGCCCCTTTGTGTGATCAGAAACCCTAGCATCTTCCCTGCTGTAACACCAAATGTGCATTTTTGGGGATTCAGTCGCAGCCGAAACTCTTTGATCCTTTGAAAGAATTTTTGTAAGGCGGTGTAATGGCCCTCTCTATCTTTGGACTTGACAATCATGTCGTCCACATACACCTCGACCTCCTTATGGATCATATCATGCAATATTGTAGTCGCTGCCCGTTGATACGTAGCTCCAGCATTTTTCAACCCGAATGGCATCACTCGATAACAATATGTACCCCATGGGGTAGTGAACGCAGTCTTCTCCCGGTCTTCGGGTGCCATTACTATCTGGTTATAGCCTGAGAAACCATCCATAAATGAAAGCAAGGCGTGTCCTGCCGTGAAATCCACCAATTCATCAATTTGCGGCAAGGGGAAGTCGTCCTTCGGACTGGCCCTGTTCAAATCTCTGAAGTCTACACAGACCCGAATTCTGCCGTCCTTCTTCGGCACCGGAACTATGTTGGCCAACCAAGTCGGATATTCAGATACCAGCAGGAACCCTGCGTCAATTTGCTTGGTGACCTCTTCCTTAATTTTAAGGGCCCAGTCCGGGCGAATCCTTCTGAGTTTCTGTTTGACAGGGCGGGCCTCTGGATCAAGAGGGATCCGGTGCTGTACAATCTCAGGATCGATTCCAGGCATGTCTTCATAGGACCACGCGAAAACATCTTTGAAATCTTTTAATAAAGCGACTAAGCGCTCGCGTTCCTCTGAAGACAACGTGGACCCGATCTGGACCAGCCGCGGGTCCTTCTCAGTACCAACATTCACAGTAGTGATTTCATCCATTAAAGGTTTAACAAATCTTTCCTGCTCTTGATCAATTAATCGTTGCAAAACTGGGGGAATTTCTTCCTCGCTGTTTTCGTTAACATTTTGAAAATCCTGATTTAAGCAATAAATCAAAGGCACAGAAAAATACTCGGAAACCACATCCACATCATTCTCATTAAATACTTCCAAGCCGTCAGATTCCTCTGTTACAACAGACTCAAAAGAAAATGAAAAAGACGACCTAGACAGGACTGTGGTATCCGGGTTATCATCCCCAAGAATACCGGACTCAGACTCAGTCGAGCTGGAATCTGATTCTGACGCACAAGATTCGGTAGAATCAGATTCCGGCTCACTACCTGACCCGGAACTGCTAGATAAAAAGCCTTCTTCATACTGCCAGATGAGAGAAGGTGCGATAGATGCATCCAAGATCGGCGCTGGAAAGCCCGCAGCTATTTCATCTCCAATCACAGAAACCAAAGAGTTATCCCCCAAGCACTCTTGGCCGATCGGAGGATCTGATAGTAGACTCGCCAGTGCTACCCCCATTTCAAGCTCTGTGCTCTCAGAATCCACTGCTTCACACTGCTCAGTCTCAGTTGGTGGGTCTGTCTGCGCTTCGGCAACGTCATCCCCAGATAATTGTATATCGAAGAAGATTTCAAAACCAGGCACGCGCTCCCCCTTCGCGTTTAGCCATGGCTCCGGGAAGCCGCAGAACGGAAAATCTTCCCCCTCCCGGACGAAACGTCCCTTTAGGGTACCCCAGATGGGCCTGTGCATTAAATCAAATGGCTTCCCGGCCTTCTTTGCCCTGGCCCTTCCGGCCATTTCTTTTCCTTTCCTCACCCAATCTTCCTTGGTGGGCAGATAACCCAGTCCAAAAGCGTGAGGGTTGTGTGGCACTTCGGCCAACACTGAGACGCCTTTCCGGCCACTTCTCCCTAATCCCATCCCAGGGGTATGTTTTAGCTTGTTCATGAGGTAGATGGATTGTGCACTGACATACATGCCCTCATTCACAGCCATGACATTCTGAACCACTTGAGCCTCGGCCAAAGTGAACCCCGATAAAAATACATCCTCTGTGCCGTGCTCAATCTCCAAGACAGGTGTGGACACCTCCGGCGGCGGATGGATTGATGAATTCCCAAAAACAATCGCTACCCCTTTCCCGTGGGGGTACTTTAGCATTTGGTGTAGAGTGGAAGAGACTGCTTTGACCTGGTGCAACCACGATCGCCCCAAAAGTAGGTTAAAGGTTGCGGGAACGTCCAAGATATGAAATTCGATGCTGTGTTGTCCTAGACCAACCTTGGTTTGAATTTTAACAGTCCCCATCACTTCTCTGCTGGTATTATCGTATGCTCTGATCACTTGGGTAGTTGGGACGAAGTCCACGGGTTTCAACCCGATTGCATATGCCGTTCTGGTTGGGCAGACATTAATTGCAGACCCGGTATTAACAAGTACCACCGGTATCCACTTATCTCTACATTCCACAGAAATATAGAGAGGTTTGTTATGGTTTGTGCCCTCAGGCGGTAGCTCCTTGTCCGAAAAGGTTAATGCCAGGGAACCTCCTCCCGGAAAAACCAGCCCAACCAGCTGTTCAGGCGTGGTATCTATGGAGAGTTTGGACTTGTCCATAGCAGATAGGACAGCTTCTCTGTGTACTCGTGATGCCATTAGCAGTCCCCAGATGGAGATGTCTGCTTGTATTTTCTTTAACTGTTTCAGCACAGCTTCATCTTCAATCTGCTTCTCCTTCTGTCTCTCCGCTTCTCTATCTTTCCCGGATGCCTCGGGTTGATCTAGGTGTGGGGGCTTGAAGTACCGCCCACTTCTCGTCATATGGTCAACCTCATCGAGGTACCAAGTATCATCCGGCTGGTTATTCCCCCAGTCTTCATCCGTGTGGGCAAGACACAAGTCGTCATCTTCCCACCACATCCCGCTGGCGGCCAACAGACACCTGTCTGGCTCCGGTCCACTCGCACTCTCAGTGCTCTCTGTCCATATGCTCGCAGCATTGTCTGTCTTCGTGCACACAGCACTTTCGGTCCCCTCAGGGCCTTTAGCTTTTCTAATTCTCTCAGCCTCCTCAAACTTTTCTGGTTCTAGCTGCGTCAGTACAGCTGTTTGTTCAACAGTTCCCATATCCATAATGCCCATGTCCTGAGCGGAATTCTTAACACCGGCGC